>NC_091533.1:6301935-7754237 GCF_041682495.2 Bombus fervidus | reverse complement strand
CATTTTAGAATCTATAAAAACTTCTTGCTTAAGAACCGACCGTAGTTCGTAATGGAACTCGTAAAATGCTTATTTCCTTCGCAAACCTCTTTTGCATCAACTCTCTCTCTCTCTCTCTCTCTCTCCCTCTCTCTCTCCCTCTCTCTCTCCCTCTCTCTCTCTCTCTCTCTCTCTCTCTCTCTCTCTCTCTCTCTACGTACCAACGACAAATAATAATATCGATTGCATTTAATAAAAATATCAAATGACTTGGAAATCGTTTACGATTATTAACAAAAATCGAATTGATAAGAAACGACCACGAAAGGGTGATCGCAATCCATTATCATAAACAATAGTGAAACTGTCGTCCATTCGCTGTAGTACGAAAGAATGTCATTACGCTAAGATACTTTAGAATTTATTAATTCGTATAAGAGTATAATCCTAATTCTAATATGTACATAGGTCAATAACAAAAAAAAAAAAAAAAAAAAATAAAATACAATACATGTTTTAAATTACTTTTCTATAATTTTATGACACATAAATTGACATGATTTCAAAACGTGCTTTATTATATTTGAAAGAATCATACATTTAAAGGTTAAGTATACTCGTTCAATCATTTGTATTCAATCAAATGCAATTGAATTCAGCATTTATTTATTTGATCGTGGCGGAGAATTATTCGCTTCATCAAATTTATCGAAAGTTTTTACTTAAACGGTGTGCGAAGAGCAAATAAATCGATTTCAACGTTTGTAAATGGAAAAGAAAGGACTCGGCTATCGAGATCGAACCGTCAATAGCGATTTCGTATTTACGAGGCATGAATTTTACAACTCGTTCAGTGTAACGTGATTATCAGAATTCCGAGCCCCGACTGCAACCCCGGACACGTTAGCGTGTCGAAAACGTGGACGCGTATGGAACCGCTCTACACGCTCTATTTCCCGGCATGCATAATACACGGTACAGCCGAGTTTACATTCCCGACGCCGAATCGAAAAAGTTTCGATTTTCACGTCTATTGTTTGTCATGACTTTTCGAAAAGCCGCTATTATACGTATTATACGTATAGGACTTTATCAGAGAAAGGATAGTTTTTTCAACTATTATTCGATAATAAGCTAATATAGAAAACTAATACATATAGAAAAATTGTAATCAGATAGTGTTGAAGATTAGGATCTTATCAATTTAATCATATTCTATTCTTCAAGCAACGTTTAAAAATGTTTCATGATTTGTCAGACTTACCTTGTTGCTTTATAAGTGCTTTAACACAGCCTTGATCCTCATGAATTCATAAATAAGATTCTATTAAATAAAACAATACTCTCTAATGATATTTTCAACAATATGTTCAAGCGTTTCTTTAGTTAGAGTTAAATAAACGAGAATTGTTCGATTTTACAAATACGCTATTCACGTAGATTTCAAAAAATCTGAAATCATTTGTTTCCACTGGTTTTTAAATTCTAGCGTTAATGAATTAATGTAACGACATAAATTATTTATTCGTGAAATTTTCAGAAACATCGCGATATCCACCGCAATAAACGTCACCGACGAGACGCCTTAAACTTCCTGCTCCTCTTCGCCACAATAATTCCCGCGACTTTCAGTTTCGAAACGAGGGACCAAGAGCGGAAGCCCTGGGTCGATAGGCGCGATTCGAACGATTTCGTCTAGACGTTCGGCTCGATCGGTCGGAAACGATTTGTCCCCGAGGCCGTGTGCGGGAATTCGGATATTCCGCGTCGGAATCTTGGTTCGTTGATGGAAAAACGTGGCCGCGGAAGTCGGTAACGACCAGCCAGCCACTGGTGAAAAAAAAACTTTTAAAGTAAATATCGTAAAAATTCATTTCCTACCAGCAATACGTTTCCATTCGTTCTCTTTCCGCCTCTCTGTTTCCTGTGCTCGTTTTTGTCACTTTTTTCCCCTCTCGTTTTGCCACTGCGAATACAATAATCCCGGCTACTCGTATTCGTAAGCGTCAGAGGGGTTAAAACGCTGCGTAGAGGAAGAAGGGATGGCTAGTCGGTGTTAGGGGCTGCTGCAGGTGTTAGCATATATCGTTTAAACGAGTCGGTTCTTTATGATGAAATTAAAACAAGCGAGTACAGGCGTAGACACTGGTTAACTGGTATTTGTCGACACAGAATCGGTGGCTTCTCGCGAAGCTAAACGAAAACCAGACGTTCAATTCGTTTAACAGCCAGCGATTCAGTGTATGATACGGCGATCGTGTAATTTGTATGCGGGTTATTGAAATCTGAGTGAATCGAACGCGATTCAATAAGCGTTTTCTGCACTCCGTTTAGATAATAGTATTTTATGTTGTATTATAATTATTTCATATAAATAAATGTTATTTTTTCTTAGGGATTATCTATTTTTATTTTTATTCTAATTTTTTCAACATTTCAGATATACAATGCAGATGTTCAGATCGCATTTATTTATTCGTAATCATTGAGAACAATAACTTCTTTATTTTTCATTTAACCTTGTATATTGGATATTAATATAATATTGAATTTATAATTCTATAACTATAACTATAATTTCTTATTAAAATCAATTTTTTCTCAGACTCCAAAATAAAAATCCGATCGCGAAACGTTTGTCGAACATAAATAACAATTAAATTATGCGTTCAATCGCTATAGAATCAAACATAGGAACATCAAAATCTTTTCAACCAATCAATGAACCCTATAACAGTTACTCACGATTGATAGGAAAATACCTCCATAATTTTTCATTTAACTTTTACATCTGTCTCTATTCCATACATTGACACGCTTCGAAAGAGATATTTTTCAAGGCATCGTTCAAATCGATCAGAAAACAGCCTTCGAACGGTCCATTTTTCTCCATCATTCATACAACGGTAATAACGGGCGGCCGCTATTATAAATAACGACGGGGTCGCGAATAAAGGTTGCGTTTCCCATTGGAAGCTGTGCGTCCGCGCGAATAGAACGCGCCAGCGAGTTCATCTCCTTTTCACAGGAATATTTTCGCGATAGAGGGAGGAGCTCGTTTTAGAGGGTCGATCCCGATTATTGACACAGAGAAAATGCGATATCGATTAGTTACGAGCGTTATCGGGAGCGTTGTACGCCGAGATTCGAAACACACCTCGGAGGGTCTCGTGACGAACACGATCCCGTATAGACCAGCACGGTAATTATCTGCTCGTAATTGCTAATCGATTGCCGCCAATCTCTGATCACCCGTGAAACAGTATCAATAGAGGGAGGGAATGGAACATCGAAGCGGTGAGATCGTAAGCACTATTGATAAATTTTCATCAACGGCCTCACCCACCGATTCAATGAAAGACTGGTCAGGTATTTTGCGCGTGTAATCACCAACAAGCGAGAATAAGACCGATTACAAGCTTTGTGAAGCTTAGAGATTCTCGATTGCTTCTGTTATCGATGATTATTGCTCGCTGAATATCAAGTGTATTGATGTGGTTAAGCTATTGGTTTATGATAGTGCACATCAAACGTCGTTTTATACAAAATTTAATTGCACGTGGCTTTTTTAAACTGTCATATGTTTAATTAAGTTTCTATATCACTCAGTATACTTTCTCAACGAGTATTTTGCTTCATTATCTTAGATTTCTAAGAATTATTAATTTTTAAATTCAATAAGTCTTAGAATGGAGATGTTCTAATTTATTTATTTACAACTGTCGTGAAAATAATTTATGCACTCAGAAATATCTTAACGAAATGTCTTTAACCTCTTCCAAATGCTAAATTTACGTTTTCACTATCTGTTACCTTCGCCTTATCTCTTTCAAATTTACATAATTCATGTATATTGGCAGAAAAAGTCACGCGAATATTCTGACTACAAATGAATGTCGTCATAATGAATGAAAATCGAAGCAGAACTTATGCGCGATCCTTACATTGCCAATGAAGTGTCTATAATTTGTGACGGAGAAGGGAAACTTGGTGTTTTGTAGGCTGCTGATTAGCAGAAGTCAAGCTGCAGATTAATAGCATTTACCGATCAGCGTTAGTTACGGTTAGTGCGTTTCAACGCGGTACCTTGAAATTAGGCACGTACGATAATTAGACGGGGTGTACTACAATATTACCCTATTGGCTATTCCAGAGATCTCATCGTGATGTGAGGGATAATTCGTACCGTCAATAATACTTGTACACCGCTGTGACACTCGTGATCGATATGGAGTTGATAGTTGATTGGTCCATGAATAACTTGCCTTAGATTCTGCAAGATGAATAAAATTCTATTTCCAGCTTAAAACTTCAACAGTGTTCTTGTCAGCATAAAAATTCAATCAACCTAATACATGATAAAATTTGTAATTTATTTGTAATTTATATTATATTATATTATATATATAATAATAGTATAATAAAATAATAATATATAATATAAGAACACTTAAATTCATAACAAAATCATCAACACATAGTAAATGTCACATATTATGTTATATTATTATATTATATATTATATTATATATATAATATAATATAATGTATGACATTTACTGTGTTGATGATTTTGTTATGAATGTAAGTAATAAAATTTGTATTAGACTGATACAAATGAAATGAATTTAGGACAGTTCCTATTCCTGGACAATTTTCGAGTGCATAAATTATTTGAAGGAAATTTCTAAATGAAGAAATCGTAACAATTCCGTTCCAAGACTTTCCCTATTCCAAAATTGATAATTCTTCTAAATCTTGAATAATAAAAGAAAATAATCGTTGAAAAATTATATCGAATGATATACTTACTTTGATGGAATATATTATGACATTTTGAAAAAACTACGTGAAACTTTTATTACATGAAAGTTTTATTACGTGAAACGGCAGTTGATAGTATGGTATGTAGTCCAATAGTTAAATGAAAGGTGATATTAGTTTTGATAGCACTTGATTTTGTTGATTTTTTCATGGTTAGATAGCCATTTTGAAACACCACCAATATTTGCAATATTGAACGTGAAAGGGTTAACGAGAATTTATATATATATCTATATTTTATTTCACGTAAAACGTCAAAAATCCATCAGTGCAGGAAACGATTTTATAAATACGAATATTTTTTCATACAAGTTAACTTTGGCTTATCGTTGAAAAATTTCGATCGCTATTTTAAAAACGTTTTATACTGCAAAAATGCTCTGTGTTTTTATCTTTATCATTTTATCACTGAGGTAATATCCGACATAAAGTTTCATGATAAATGTTTCAAAGAGTGTTTATGCGTCCTCTGATCATTTGAAATGTAGTCGATACATAAATAAAGCAAAACATTCAGCAAACAATTTGTTCCGATACAAAATAATATTTGCAAATTATTTGTAGCACGATAATAGATATTTTGAAGCTGTAATTTCTCTGGAATTCAAGTAGAAGAACAAATGAAATTAAAAACATTTTAAACAAATCTTTCCAATTTCTGATCGGCACGATATTAAAACATCAAACTCAATCGTATAAATTTATATATGAAAAAAATTCCAAATTAGATATTGCTTTAACGCAACATTACACCTTAATTTATAATTTACAAGACCTAACGTTACAAAGGCCTGAATCCACATCTGGTATTTTATTTTCATATTCTTTTTGCCATTTCATCTTCACTCTGTTGACTAATTACATATAACTATCCTCGCTTGAATTATACTTGCCACAATTATCCAAAAGAATTACAACCGTCCATTCTGATATTATCACGAAAATGTGGATACGGTATTTAACACCTTAGGTGAGTTATATGTAACCAATGGGTGGCAGGAAGTAATGGTAACGTTGGACAGAGGTCTGCGTCGGTATATGGACGACTGGGGAGTATTTCCAACTGGCCGAGTCCTGGTGGCTGTCGACACCCTAGCGTGGCCGTCGGCGATGCATCGCTCGTGGAAACCCCCTAACGAACCGCATTTACATCTGAAAGGTGCGCCAATTACCCTGGCTGCGTTTTACTTCATCGACGTTGCGCGCGAGCCGCGTGGTTGCACACCCCCATAGCCCGCTATTTCATTCGAGCCGCGATACCCCTCCATTTTCATCAGCTCTCGTTGATACCGTTTTGCTTTCGTTTTCCACTTCTTCTTTCTTTTTTTTTTTTTTCTTTTTTAGAGAGAGAATTACCCTTGTTGCTCCTTTTTGCGTTAAAATTTTTAGCGAAGAAGACCTTTTGATATGGTTCTGTTTTTAGGGCTTCAGTTAGATATTCTTGACTATTTAGTAATATTTAGGTATTTTTGGCTACACATACGTGCGCACATAAATCAACTTGTAAGCTCACTAGCAATTTAATTCACGAATAGAATCAAGATCATCTACTCGATGCTATACAAAATTGCGTTTCGCTGTACACGCAGATCCTCTTCCTCTTTTTCTCTTCTCTTACGAGATACCTGATTGCTGTTGCAGGAAGGTCGTTACGCGATAGCGATGCATCTATATACATACAATATTCGACGGCTTGGTGCTCAGGTTAATTTTGGTTGCCGTAGCCGTGCTTTCTCCGCCATCCTTTGCTTTCAACTGCCTTCTCCAACCCGCAATCCCGTATGTATGGAGGCACACGGCAGCCCACTTTCGCCTTCGTGGCCTTTTTCGTCCTGCCGTGTAATTAAATTCTCTCGCGTCGCCAGATCGTTCGACCGTGTTGCCTAAACGCTGTAATTAAAGCTGCGTGTATAATGATCGCAGCCTGACGGCAGACCTTTGCGCTATTTCAACGTGCTCACGTCGTGGAATCGTCTCTGATCAACGACGAAACATTTGAATTCCGTTCGTCTCTATGAAACTCAGTTGGGCACTCAACGAGAAAAAGTGAATTTTTTGAACAAATTGTCTTTTCGTTTGGAGTCGAGGGAGTTGATTTTTTCTACGAAAAATTTGAATTTAATCAAATATTTGTGCTTTTAAATCTATACATCCATTTGGTTTCATAATTAGTACGATTAATTTAATACGTAATATGTTTGCCAAAGGTTATTCGTGCAAGAAGCGCCAGAAATTAATTGTTACAGTGAAATTAAATCAATTCAACAATCTGGATATATAAATTGTTTACCAAATAAATTGTTATCTTTATCAGAAATGAACTGCAAGAGAACCGGAATGATCGAACGAATCCTTCCTTATCACTATCTGAAAACATCAATTTTCTATTAATTACTTGCTTAATCAAAAATTGTACCTGTAATGGAAGTAAAAGAATTGAGACGTGCAAAAGCTTCGACCTTAAAAAAATAAAGAAACGGTTTCTTTCGCCTGATAAACCAGATACCACTTCTTAACTGTGAGAAATGTGCGATGTAAAAACAGGCTTGACCTACTGACACCCGCATCACAACGAAGAAACGATAGACGAGATGTGTGAGGAAAAACGAGTCCGCCTTTCAGCGGTACTTAATGAAGGCGTGAAACGCGAGCGATAAAAATTCAAATAGCAAAGCCTAATGAGTTTCGTGAGCTTTTTTTCGCGCGCAAGAACAGCCGAGTTTCAAACAATCACGCATCTCCGTGACAGGAAGCTATACTCGCGACTTTTAAAAAGATTCTATTCAGAAACCGAGGCGAAGCTGGCAAATGTCAATGAATCGTTCTCAAATGACGTCATGTCTTAATGCATCTGGCGTGTGACTAATACCAAAAGAATTCTTCCCGAAACCTTATTCCGCGAAATAACGAACAGTTTATACGTATATACGTTTCATTCCATTATTCTCTTTCAAACTTCTTCTTTTATATTCTTTAGTTTTTAGTTTGTGCATTTTGGTTTCTTCGGTGACTAGATGGTTATTCAAACGATTCGAAAGTTATTGCATAAAATTAATACATTTTACAATATACGATACATACACATACATACATCTGCAAGAAATTTCGAAAAGTCCATTGGCAAGGAAACAATTACATTCGTCATAAGAGGAAACAAATATTCCTTGTTTACTATTTACAGACAACGATATCGCGCCACGTTTCTTTGTCGGCAATTTAGCTATTTTTGCGGAACAACAGTCGGAGCCCGGAGGGAGCACTTTGAACTTTGGCGCGTCCATAACTTTCGCGGTCGCGTGCCATCCGACCGAAAATGTGTTAGAACCATACATACGACCCTCACGTGCTTTATATTAGGATCGCAGAAAACGAAGCTGCCTTCTTCATCTGTTGCATCAATCGAACTTAGGAAATATTTTTCAGCGAAAATTTTGTATATTTCATGGTATATGACTCAAATAATCCTAACGCATGATTATTCTAATCGTTTTATTGGTTTCATATCGTCATGATTTTATCGTCTTTGGTATTGTTTTTATACTGAGCATGATAAGTACACGATATTTCTCATTCTTTCGTTATTGTATTAAAGACTAATGGTGCCTTGTAATATAGATACAACCAGTTTGATTATTTAGTGGAAAATTGGAGATTCGATTCTAGGATTTCAAAGCTTAGACGACTGAAATAACCCTATTTTGCTATAGCGTGTGCTCGTTCGGATCGAAAATCAAGTTACCGGAAGAACGGTCGGAACTTTCGCCAGCAACGAGCCACGAATCTACACTTTTAGGTGCGTTACACACGCTTTTTTGTAGGAAGTGGTGCGCGTGCTTGCGTAACAAGCGTCGGCGGCGAAGAGGGTGATATTAATTTTTGTCGGAACTCTGCCTTTGCGCCGCGTTTCAACGGCTGCTCTTTTGTCGTTCGTTCATTAAACGCTGGAGGAAGGGCCAGAGCATTTTTAATTTACGTTTGCGCGCTAAGAGAGGAGGAGAAATCGACAAACGATGCGCTTTGTGACGCATAGAAACGGCGACCCTGTCTCTTTTCTGTGTTTGTGCTGGGTTACTAATGTCTCGACACGGTCACGCTTCGAATTTCACAGGATAGAAGAGTGAGAGCACACTGTGCGTTTCTTTTGAGTTGATACGCTAACCGCACGTAAGGTTCGTGCGAAAATTGAAATTATTCTAACAGAATTAGAATACCAAGAAAAGGGAACCAGGAAAAATGCACTTGTAATCCACGAAATACATACATATATGTAAGAATTCATTGTTGCGTAGAATGTGAATTCTTATTTATTTATTCTTCGTATAACATTTTCTTTTTATTTTGATTTATACATCATGGAAACACCGAATATAAAGATACGTCTCGTTTCAATTGCATAGGATATCCTACGCTTGTGCATCGAATATCGAATCGATTTCAATCGTTCGTACGATAAAATGAAAAATCAGTAGTGGGAGGATTTGAGGAATCGGTCGTAAATAAACGGCGAAAGGTTTTCGAGCATCATAGTCAACGAGGTATGTACAATAACGAATCCTATAAAGTAAGAGGATTACGCGACGAGATAGGAGAACGGTAGTCCAGGTCTGTCGAGTTCGTGATGCTTTAACCGTTAATTCGACGTGGATTAATTAAAACAGTTCACAGGGGAGAAGAACCCTTCGTACCGGTTGTTGCTGCCGCTCTGAGACAGACAATAACGAAAGTAATATTTCGTCAGCGACGACTAAAACCGCTGTCCCGTACGTATACGTGCACACTTAAACGAGTGTTAAGCTGGCTGGCAGACGTTACAAGGGCTACTTTACCCTCGTCCTGATGAAATTCTCCGCCTGGAAATTATTTCCAAGCTTGAAGGCGAATTAACGAAGCACCTCGACATCGAAAGTACCGGCAAGAGGGTTCCTACAACAGCGAGACCAGTTCCCGACGAGATTTTTCTTATCGACGACGTAAACGTTAAATGCGTTCTCCTTACTGTCCCCGGGGAGAAACTTCTACGTCGTATCAAAAATATAATTCCGTGCCTTCTCTCTGTATAGAACTCTCTCGCCTCTTGTTACATTCTTCTTTCTTCTATTTTTTCTTCTCCTTTAGACTTCTTTTGCTTCCTTCTTAAGGAAACTCCTGTAACAAAGATTTGCTATACACTCGACTTCTATTTGGTGTTACTCTAACGACATTTTTAAAGAATTCAGGAAATTTTCGATTGGATTTACTTAGTTGCTATACATATCGATTATTTGCTTTTCAACGTAGACCTCCGATAGCAAGCAAGCAATTGATGACGCGTCACGATGTCATCAATAGTCAACGTGTTGAAACAGTTACATAACTCCGTTATAGTTTCGAAGGTATCACGAAACAATTTTTAGTAAAATGCCTGATATTGGAAAAATGTTATCTCAAATATCAGAAAGTAATTTCACGAATCAAAGATACTTTATCAATACACGAATTTATCAAATTTCCATCGAAGGAAAATTAATCTTCGGTATACGAATACATTTTATAAGTTTCGTCTGTGCGAATAAAGTCGCTATCGATTCGCGCGTAGCTAGGTATGGTCGATTAATTTACGATCATTACCGTCACTTGGTAGCTGAGTGGAAACTATTTAACAGCGACATCGGGTTTAATTTCTGTCCCCGGTAATCCTGCATTCACGTTAATCCAAGCTTCAGGATGCTGTCCGAACTACGTCGTAATGGGGACACAAGACTAATGTGCCGTTAATTCGGAAATAATTAGCGACCAGTCTTCGTGGGGCAGCTTCACCTGTCTGACACCAGATTGTGACTCCCCTTTAACGTGGCCTAATTTGAACGTGAAACACGAGATAGTTTTCCCGACCAGGCGATTAAAAGTTCGTCTTTCGGGCCACGCCTGCCTCCGAACTTTATTGCTTGGTAATTTTATATTTGCCTCGTTGAAACTTCTGTTTAATTAATTGATCACAGAGACTTGGTCGGATTTTAAACCGTTAATTATTATTTCCACGATTTTGAAACGTTCGTGTTCGAAGTAGATTTCATTAAGAGCAGTTTGAACAAGTCTTATCGATTATCTTCGTCTTGGGGAAAAAGATTTATATTTTCTAAGCCTTGATCGAAGTAATCGGTGTCGAATTTCAAACTTGGCAACTTCCAAATTTATTTTCCATCTGTCTTTATTAACAAATTTCCAGCTTCAACATTGAATTACAGAATTCACGTGATCCAGGAGTGGAAGTTAAGATCGAAGAAAACTCGAAGAGCTATCGAAGTTAAATAGGAAAAGAGGTAGTTTAGTAAGATGCAATAATAAAGAGGGAAGGGGAGAGCGTGGGGGATGCTTGTGGAAAATGCACAGAAGAAAACAGTGCTGTACTTAAGTTAATAATGTGGCTTGAAATAGGCCGGAAGCGTAACAGCTTTCCTGAAAATTAGCTTCACTTAAATTCTTTGTACGACTGTACGTTGCTGGCTCTTCCTCGTGAAACGAGGGGCTCAAAGTAAAGCGGAAGTAACTTTTATATGTGCTCACTTCCTTATAAACCGCTAATGAGTTGGCGTCAAGGCTGCTAATTGCTGGAAACGAGAGAAAATGTTGTCCAAAGAGTCTTCCACTCCCTTTAAATAATCTGCGAAGACTCCACCAGTTTTTTCTTGTAAAACGAGTCGTTTCCCCTTGATGAATGACTTCTATTGACGCACGCACACATTTATCAACCTCAAGTACCTAAAAAATTTCTGAAATAAAGTAACATATCTAGAATATAAAAAGGGATATGTTCGAAAATTAATTGGTTTAACTCCGGGTAGAATTTTCTTCGTGCAAAAGCATAACAATGCCCGCCACTTCTCATAAAAATAAAACAAAAGAAACGAAGCAAATATTCCGCAAAGAACAGATACTCACAAATCAATTACCACAATTACCTGCAACAATCTCCTACACTCTCCTAGAAAATCCTTTTCTTCTCTTCCTCCATATTCCACGCTGATTGAATCAAAATCAGGTTATCGCAGTATGTCAAGCAGGATTCTTCCAATTCAGTGGTCGGTCGTAACAGAAATCGAGGCGCATTATCGTCGCGCGAAGGACCTATTACCGGTCTCGTTACTTTTCCATCCTCGTGTTCCTCTTTATACCCGGTTATCCTCCTTTCAACCGCGGTCCAGCAATACTAATATCCACGCCAAGTGTTTTCGGAAGCATAGCTGGATCAGCAGTATCATTTCGCTCGAGGGTTATTGGCGAGAGCCAATACTAGTCTCGTTCTTCGTTGGACAATTTTGCAATGAGAAGAGAGCTGCTCATAGGCCACGACTTTACAAGCTTCTGTAAAAGTGGGATTTTCCATAAGCGTGGGACGTATGCTTTCGACTAGATATATAGAATACAGTGTCCGTATTTCTATAAGCGTGAAATGTCTACGTATATAGAAAATTATGTTTTCAGATAGTAGATTGTTACTTTATCGACTATCTATATTATATGAAATTGTTATAATTTTTCAGATTCGTTTCATCGCGTGCTTCTGTCCATCGCATCTCACTGTTCGATGAATAGCGTATGAATTCAATGTACTCGCTGACAAAGACGAAAGAAGAACAAAAATGACGCCATTAAATACACACGTAGGACAGCGAAAACTAAACACGAATCTTTCATAAAATTTGAAAAAAATTGGTTTATCCTGAGAAATCAGCCGATTTTGTAGGAAATCTCATCTCAAGTTGCTCGTAGCTTATGAGAAGCCGCCATTATCGAACAATGCGACTCGATACCAATCGTTTTACCCTCTGTTAGAGGTCCAGATGCTTCAATAGGAACTAGTATTGTACGATTGGACAATCCTGCTATGGGACGATCAATTTTGATAATAGACCCGCAGTCGGAATATTCCGCAGGAGACCGATTTTCCGAAAAATTGACGCGGGTCAGATAATGTGACCCCTCGACTGCTTTCAGTGGCCCGATCGAAACGACACGCGGCAAAAATCTGAAAATTTCTAGATAAAAGTAATGGTCGAGCGAATGGAGCGATTTTTATTTCGCTGCAATTTATGGACACGTGCTATAGCTATTTTCAATGGTGATACGTTGTTTGTGTTGATAGCAGTGGATATAGCGACTCAGTATTTGAACATTTAGTACGGAAAACATACGCTGACACGATAAAATACGGAGCATTCATAATAACGAGGGTACTAAAAACGAAATCTAGAATTTTAAATATAATATTATTTCTTGTTCTTCTATTATTGAGGTAATTTGAATTTCCTTGACCGAAGAGATTATTTTGCAGTACATTATTATTTTGTTTCAGAACTTATCTTCATTTTGATTTATAACCATGGTATTAATTTGTCCTCTTCTTTTTTAAATTAACGTTCCTCATTTTCTCAATTCAGAATGAAGGCAAAACGTAAGGTAACAAAATTAAAAAATCATCGACCACAAGATCAATTCCAAGTTGCCACTGCCACGAGCAGAGATGGACGTTCCTCGGCAAACTTAGGCCAGTGTAATTATCGTTAATTGATCAATCCGCTGAAAATGTGGGGTCCGCGAATTTTTTAGGCGAGTTTGTTCACCCTCTGGGGAAGATTCCCTTCGGAAATTCCGAACGAAGGGAATCGGATATGCGGTTGGTAGTTTTGATCGAAGGGTTAGCCTCTTCCCTCTTGTTCCCCTTATATTTCCCGATCCTTGAGAAGCAACTGTTAATCTCCTGCAGTGCTTTGCCCTCCAGATTGATGCCTTTTAATTTGTCCTCCTGTTAAATTAAAATCGACTTAGTCTTTTCCGTTTACCAGCGATGGCCTCAAACACGTTGCAAACAGACGAAAACATTGACAAATTACAAGCGTTACAACTCGTAATACATTTAAATGTTTTAATATATTTAAATATCACCAATCCCTTGAGAATGAAAATAGATACTTTACAAGATATCGTAGTATGAGTTCATGAAGGTCGAGAATTAAATTAATTAATTATATTAAAGAGAATCTATTCCCGTCTGTGATTATTAAACGGTTAAGAAATATTTTTTAATTAAGAATCAAAATATTCGTGTTTTTAATATAAATATTTTCTACGATTTATCAATAGAATTCTAGGAATCAGTTATGAGAAAATGTGTTTCTTTTTTTAAACTTTAAGTAACATGAAACATTTTCAAAATCGATGGTGTATCTTAGGCGTGGCTATTGTGTCATAGTCGATAATGAAGATTCACCGTACATATTGAACTTGATCCTATCACTATCAATCACTCTCCCTTCGTTGTGTGTCCTCTCGTTTCTTCCATCAGTTTCTGACTCATGGTCCCCTTTTCTCGGACATGGCTACATAATTTGCGTTCTGATTCGCCAACAGAAACACACTCTCTTTATCTGGTAGGATGCACGCAATCCGTGTTCAATGCGCTTTGATCCAGAGCCTGATTTTGATTCTCCTGACAGGTGGTGTGTCTCCTCCATTCGCGTGATGAGTCTCGTTTCACTTTATCACCCTTCATCGTGGAACGCAGACGAGCCATAGAGTAGTTACTATTATTCGTACAACGCTTTTATGTCGGCTGCTTTAGCGGTTACGGTGTTTTTAACGAGGAACAATAACCATGAGCAAAATAAGAGGATCGGGGAGCAATGGTTCCCGTTTAAAAGCGCCGCTTTTACAAAGAATTCCATTAAATCGAACGCTTAAAACGCTTAAGCATTTTTCCGTATTCCCTTTTGTCTTGAGTCGCGCATATAAATTAAGCATGAAATAAAACTTGCTATGTATATACAGCTGTTATATGAATATACAGATACTTTCGTCGATTCGAAGTGACAGTATGTGTATTTTATACAAGTGTGAAAATTCACGATGAACTAGTACCTACTTGGGAGGAATACTTGTAACCTTTTTATAGACTCACCAGTCTATAAATCGAAGTTCATTATTTAAAGATGTAGCAATAGTGTATTTCACTATTTACTATATATAGTATGACATATAAAAAGTTTACTATGAATATAATTATCATAGTGCGACGAATGTATTTTTAAATCCCATATTATAGAAAAAAAAATAACAATAAAAATTTCCTTATTTCTACTCTCACCATAATGTTTCTCGAAATTTTCAAATTTCCTCATATCCATATTATATAAAGAAAAGTGACTATTAAATTTTCTATAGAGAAACAACAGATCGAAGGCGGAACTGCCGATTATGGGAGCAAATCAGGAGTCGAAGATACACGTGTATGAATAAGCTTAAGTTCGTAGCGACTCGTTTGAATGCGTCTGTCCAGCGTCCACCAAAAGGGCAATAGTTCTGTCGGTCTGGCAACGACAATAGCATGCATTAACCTTTGTGCAGTTGTAACTGCAGTTGCGAGATAGTGCCTCGCCCTTGTCGGGGGTGAGGAAAGGGTCGCCCCAGCAGACCGGAGTTCTCTTGGCATTTACAACCATTTCGCGTAATCTCAACGAATACATTCACTGGACAGTGGGCCGGTGTTAAGTGGACGAACCAATTATTGCGCTGTCTGGCCTTCATCCGTCGTACGTCGAATGGCACGTCGATATTTTGCAATCAAATCGAATCTAATTTTGAAGATACGTTTTATTTAGATCGATTTTTACCAATATACCAATTTACTTGTTATTGTAAGGATAACGATTTAAAGAGTTTTAATATATTCATCGATATTAAAATATGGCAACTCGTCAATATAAACACCTTTGCTTATAATTTGATTTAACTTCATCGCTTACTGTTTTGTTTGTCTTCTTAAATCTCTGTTGACAGAGTTGTAGCATACGAACAAAGTGCTGCCTGCGTGCGTCTCGTTAAGCATAAAACGATCATTGTCGCTTTAAGCTGTCGGTATATCACGACAAAGCGATATCTTAAGGTGGTAGGTTTGTTTCCTAGAATTATCACATCATTTTCACCGCCTGTACATCAAAAGCTTTCGCGTTACAAGCTGTAGGTCTCCCTGTTCCTTGGCTCGGTTCTCAGCCGGGTTGTCGACGTGATCTAAGGACGGAACGCAATTACCGACATAATCACCGAGGTTTCCCCTTGAACACGCTGGTACCGAGATTCCTGATTCTGATTTTTAGCGATCGCGAGACGATGTCAAAGCGTACCCCTATTTACCCTCTTTGGTCCGTGATATTCCGATTCATCGAATCCACTGGTTAATAGATAAGACGCATTTCTCTTACAGATACCCGCACCTCTCTAGAACTCAAATTCAAATTATTTGTCCCGTTTCTACATTTATTAACGTTCGACTCGCAATGATAATTATCTAAATAGAAAATTCTATTTTTCGCGAATGTTTAACACAGTTGGACAATTTCTTATATTTTATGTAGCTATTAATATAGATATAGAGTTTTACTATATATCATAAAATTGTACAGTGTACTGAGGAAATTCGAAATCATTTTATATGGACATGTAGATATCAATGCATTTGCGTGAAAGTATATTTTTAGCTTTTTTAAATAATTTTTTTATTATATCGAAAAATTGCACTAAGCATAGTAAGTTTCTTGATTTAAAATGTTTTTAATCCGTGATTTCCCTTCATGGACATTTGTTCTAATATATTTAATGGATTTGAAACGATTATGATTACACGGTTGATTTTTCTTTCCCGAAAATTTCAATCTTATTATAATTAACGGTTAAACTCGCGATTATAGTAAACGAGAATTTAATCTGTTTCTGGGAACAAGCGAAGAGAGAAGATTTTTGGAGAACCTCCTCTACCAAACCGCTGATGATTCGCAATTAACTTACATGGGAGCTGTTCAACGCTAATTAATAAGTACGTCAAGAGCTTAACAATTAGGTTATTTTCAAGTTTCCGAGTTTCTGAAATTAACGATCAGAAAATTCAATTTCTGACATATCGGTGAATGCCTATCGAACTTCAACTAACTATATTCAATCCTTAATGAATTTACATCTTGCTAAGGTAACTTATATCGTTCTCTACACTCTCTTAACCCAATTCTGTAACTTTCCTTATTTTGTGTGTATTTTAACATAATGATTTAACACACCTGTTGAATTATATTGTGGAAATTCGAATGTTTATAAGAAATTTATGAACATATTTCTATAAGATAAGTATAATATAAAATTAAATATAAATTATTCAGTATATCGGTAAATATATAATATATCGATAAATATCGATATATTTCAAAAACAAATTGGAAAGATATGAATTTTTAGTTCCAGCAACTGGAATGAAATTATCAATATATTCATTTTATTGATACAAGATATTAATGTATTATTAGATCTGTTGTTTTAATAATTTTAGAAATAACAGGTATATTTATACATCTTCATCTAACACTTGTACTTTTTTTTTCTCCTTTATAAAAGTATAGTAAATTGTGTCATCTTCTAAAAATTCGCAGTCTATTGATCATTTATAGGGAATAATGTAAATGTCAGAAGTGGTAGTATTTAGAAAGAATCGATAGTGTGCAAGATGTGTGAGAAAAATATTGAGCCCTCAACTGGAGAATTCGCTCCCCATATGGAAACATTAAGTGCTGGCTCTTGTACAGGACTTGTTCGTTAGGTGACCGTGGTGCGATCCTGGGGTTGCTAAGCACATTATGCTAACCCTGTGACAGCAGACGATGCATTAGCCCCGGGATTCGGAGTTAAAGCGAAACGAAAAGTAATGTATGTAAGGCCGTTTGTCAAGATTCCGAAATAAATTGTTTTGCTTTGTTTAAACTTACTTGATAAAGGTTCCGGCTTAAACGCTGTCAGTGATTAATCCCCGTGTATACCGCGAAATTTCCGAATTTTTCACGTTACGAAATCCATTTTTTAATATTTATTAAACTCTGTTTAACCTGCTTTTATAACGGTAAAAGGAAAAAAAGATTGAAATTTATTTGTTTAATAAATTAGGAATTTTTAAAATTTATTCAGGTAGAAGAGTAATTTAAAAATTTAGGAATTTATTTAATATGTTTCTTTAACTTATATAAACTCACTTTATATATGCTTATGTAAATAGGTAAAGTACGATCAACAAATAAAGTATGTCATTGGTTTGTATAATTTTAATTATTAGAAAAGATTTGTTATCATATAAAAAAAAAAAAACCCCGATAAAATGCAATGAAGTGGAAGTGTAAGTGGAATAAAAAGATTGAAAGGATGTACGTCGATAGGATTACATCATGAAATAAATATAAGGGATGCAGATGTAACGTAGCAGAAAGTCTATCTGAGCTCGAGTCTATGATTATAGACAGGCTTCCTGATAAATTCATGAGATGCTCATTAAATCCCTTTATATTCTCCTTGCTAGTCCCTTTCTGTCATCGACTTATGGAACAATGCTTCGAGCGCTGATTCTATTCAATGGAATCAAATTGTCAGATAGAAACTTTACTTAATTACGTTTCAACTTCTATCACGATTTGCTTTTCATTATTATGATAATTACACGTTAAATGCAAGTGTAATTACAACATAATCTCTCGTAAATACGCACTTTTTATGTTAATACGTAAATAAAGACACGATAAATTAAGGAATTAGAATTAACTCCTCTTCAATGATAAACAGTTTTTGAAAATGAAAACAACCAAATTTGTCGAAAGTGTGATACAAAATTTAGAAATTTACTTTTATGTAGTATTTTTCGAAATTTCATTTCATTAAACATTAATATATAGATACTAAAATGCGTAATAGATAATTGTTGAAACGGTTAGAAACAAAAAAAGAAAATTACGTAGAAGGTCGAGTATATCGAATCTGATCGATTATTCAGTCATAGTCTAGTAGTATTGAATTGCTAGTAAGAGAAAGTAAGCAATCAGGCTTTAAATTAACGCAACCCGCGACTGAAAGCATCAAATTTAACGCTCTAGATTTCGATAGTCAAACGTACCTTTGATATCAAGATCCCGTTAAATTGATCTGATCCACCATACATTAATTACGTGCTGGGTCCTGACAATTAAACGGTCCCAGAGTTCATTAACTAAATGGATCAACTCGAAGGCCCCATTCCGCGAACCAAATGATCCACAAACTCTATGGTTAAAATCATTTTATATCAGGCCTTTTATATTAAGTGCACGATCTTTCTCTTTATATCGTAATAACATCCTTTGAAATTATCAATTTATGTGTTAGAGATTCACAAAGTAGTACCTATTCATTTCTTTCGTATTCTTTTATTTCTGAAACGACGCAAGAACGTTTTTCTATATAGGGAGCATCGTAATTAACATGGTGATATCATAATAACACGACAACGTATTTTGAATCGTTCAAGCTATTTTTCTATGAGTTTAACGTACATGAATCAAATTTCAAAAGTTCTCGTTTTATATCTTGAAAAGATCGTACGTTTAGGTCTTAAGTAACGTTTCTTTTCTTATCAAAGTTAAATTACTTTAAATAAAAGTTTATCATTCTAAGCTAAATTTAAAAAATTTTTTAAGCTATAATTTTTTTCAATTATTTTTCTATCACTATACAATAATATGATGTAATGAATATAAATAAATAAATTGAACGGTCCCAGAGTTCATTAACTAAATGGATCAACTCGAAGGCCCCATTCCGCGAACCAAATGATCCACAAACTCTATGGTTAAAATCATTTTATATCAGGCTTTTTATATTAAGTGCACGATCTTTCTCTTTATATCGTAATAACATCCTTTGAAATTATCAATTTATGTGTTAGAGATTCACAAAGTAGTACCTTAAGAAATCTATTCATTTCTTTCGTATTCTTTTATTTCTGAAACGACGCAAGAACGTTTTTCTATATAGGGAGCATCGTAATTAACATGGTGATAGCATAATAACACGACAACGTATTTTGAATCGTTCAAGCTATTTTTCTATGAGTTTAACGTACATGAATCAAATTTCAAAATTTCTCGTTTTATATCTTGAAAAGATCGTACGTTTAGGTCTTAAGTAACGTTTCTTTTCTTATCAAAGTTAAATTACTTTAAATAAAAGTTTATCATTCTAAGCTAAATTTAAAAAATTTTTTAAGCTATAATTTTTTTCAATTATTTTTCTATCACTATACAATGATATGATGTAATGAATATAAATAAAGATTGTGTATTTAATGGTAAACTAATATCTCTGTAACAAGCAGGATCTAGAATCGACGATTCAATGCCAGAGACACGAGCTGATGACAATCACCTCTGAATAAATCGCGCGGTCGAAGGCAGTAGAAGAGAGTTTTCAGAGTCACGCGTCGCGGAAGGCTGGTGAGGATTCCGGAATGGTTTACGGGAGGATCGATTGGGAGGAGAAACGATAGAGAGAAGGTAAGACAAACTTTCGCCCGGCTTGGGGTGCACGTTTCTTCCTTCCCCCATGCTTCGCCCGCTTTGTTCGCTCAGAACCGATCCACCTTCAGCGCCGTAGTCGTCGTCTGGGCGCGTTTCGCAGTTGAGCGGCGCGCCGCTCTAAGGAAACTGATATTGCCGGCAATATCCAGTTGTTTGCATTGATTCGGGCTGTCTGAGAATCCCGAAGAGCTATTTCTATCTCTGGCTCGGTCTATGCCTGCTTTCGAGGCTTCGCCAGCGAAAATTCAGCCCTTTCTCTACGCGCCTATTCCAACTTTTTCTTCTTCTTTTCTTTTCGAGCACGTAGATTATTGGAAGAACTACCGACAAAAATTTTCGCAATTCCAAACTCGTTTTCGCTCAGCGTGTCTTTGTCTTGTCTTGTTTCTTCTTGTAGTTGTTGACGTTGGCGCACGGTGGCCTAGAAATTGAAATTTCATGGCCGATTCTCAAGTTTAAAAACAATTTATTTCTTCTATTGATTTTATTTTCAAGCTTATTTTATCGTAAATTTGTTACTTCATTTGCATCTTATCACTGCACCAATCGCATAAAGCAGTTAAATAAGTTATACGTTTTTTTAATCATTGTATGTAATGTTAGTTTGGTTTTCGATTAAAAGCAGAGGATAATAGATGATATGATATCGTAAAGATCGTAACCGTGACGTTGGAGAGCGAGGGATCTTAACTTTCCACCGAACGGCACTCGATAATTCATAGTAAGAAGGCTTAAGTCGTGCATCCACGCGAGAGTACGAGAGTGGCGCCGGGACGCGTTCAGACGCTGTCGTCTAACAGGTGCCGATGGATATATCATCCGAATGGTGGGGTAGTTTGCATTGGGATACCCCTTGTCGTTCCTATAGGATGGTGACGTCAGCCGGTGATAGATCGTCTGAATTTTAGGCACCCTGCTACGTTCCTACCACGTTCCTAGATGCGCAACCAGCTTCCATGAATATTTTTTTCCTACCATCAAACTAGTTATACCCTTCCTATAATATAAAATTAATACCTTGCGTCACTCTTTCTCTTTATAATCAGTTGTAACGTAATTTAAAATACTCTATTTCTCTTTATACGTAATAAAAAAAAAAAAAAAAAAACTATTTGTTGGAAATAATTATAGGAAATTAGAAGGTAGAAAACTGCACAGAATGCGCATCGAATGTAAAAATATATAAAATATCCAAAATAGAATAGTCGTGGTAATATTTAATAAATAAATTACTATTTAGGTTTATTTAAAAATATTTATGAAATATTAAATTGCATAAATATCACAGTTTAGGAATAATTAATATTCCAATATTGAAGTAGCGAAATAATTGGTAAAAGTTGCTCAAACATGATGTCCGAAGATGCAAATGAAATAACTCATTGCTATTCTATTGACATTATATTTATTTACACGCGCTGTTTTGGTCGCACTTCGGAATATTCGAAGCTTGGCTTTGCAAGAGTCACAGCTGATGTCCATTTAAATCAAATTGCGTGTCGCTCGATGCGTTTGTTTACACGTGTTCAGTTTCCTTTGGATCTTTATGTAAACTAGTCTCGAATGACGGTAGAGTCCGCTAGGAATAATTTCTCGTTCAACTGGGAAACGATAAATTTCGACTAGGTTAGGGCAAAGGGGTCCACGCTGCTGATGTCCTGCAAGTCAGGAAACACGGTTATTTACGGAGCTGTGTTGCAACAGCAACAGACAGTGTATCGTGGCCGTTTCCCCTCAATTGGGTTAAGCCTAAACCCCGGTTCGCATGATGGTCAGGTTCAGACTTCTCGTGTTCTGAGCGCATCACGGGCTTACGTTTCCTTTGACCATGTATCAGTTTTGCCTGCATTTCCGTTCGGACGATACACAGCTCCTAGACGTTGTTTCCGTAAGAAGTCTGCCAGATCGATTGTGAGAAATTAGCTGTTTTTTAACCGTAATTGAATGACAGCGAAATTAATGCGTACGTGTTTGGATAACGCACATTGCTCGTTTGTTGCAACAACGAGATAAATAAAAATTTACAGTTTTTGAGCGACCTTATGGGTTATAACATCGTTGCAGGAAATGATCTATAGTTGGTTTGTTGATCGAATTGGAATTCGATTGATTGTTTGAAAAAATTACATCAGAGTAGATATTAGACAGGAAAAGGCATACCAACATTTTATATATGAACAAAAGTTCGAACTTTGGCGTTAGATTTTAACGTTCTTTCGTACACTTGGTACAAAATAAATTGGTTCGTTAAAATTCTGTTATATAAATATAATGGTGTCGAGGCGTATGTTTCCATTGAACGTGTAAAATACAATAAATTACGCCTATAAATAACAGGTCCACGCGAGAAACTATACCGCACAGTGTTGCGTAGAAACATAAATTCACTCGGTCCGATCCGCAAAGTGCTGAAATTTACGGTGAAAGATTTATTAAATCGTTGCCGGAAAGATGAAATATCGTTTATTAATTTATTACTGTATAAAATAATTAAAAAAGAAAATAGAAATATGACGCAGATAAATCATCTTCCGTCAATGTTATTCGTATTCCTCGCTTGTCTTTTTAATACGTCTCTCCACGTTTTACCATTCTATAGAGTAAAACACGATAATATCTATAATAATTTTTATCTGATTCAATGTTAATCGTGGTTGCTACGCTCTTTCGAATGTTCTATTGATTTAACAAAGTTGACTAAAATTGTGAGAATCGTGTCAGATTTATGAAAGAAATTCAAACGTTACTATTAGAGGACGATTGTATGTTATCATGGTGAATAAAAAAAAATAAGAAAAGTTTGATTGATTACAAGATGAAGAGTATTCAAGGGTTGGTTTCATCACGTTTGAGAATGGTTACACGTCATTAACCACCCTTTTAGTGGATTTCATAGTATATAAGCTGAGGGTCATAATAAATGGCGCCAACTGAATGTCTGGCGTGTCAAATTTGTGATTGATCTGGTCTACTTCAATTCACTATGTTTCTTTTAAAAATTGCACTAGAATTATTACATATTGCTGTGTCACTATATTCAAGAAAATGAAATTTTCGAAATTCTATTTTGTTTCTAATATGTCACGTAACAAACTCTTATCTATGAAAATTAGAACTGAATAGAATTTTGTATGAAAACTAGCAGTTTAAACTTTAATAAGAATTAATTTTATTATATCAATATTATTTTTAAACGTTTAAATACTAAGCGTGACGTTAAAAATTACATACTTGACTATTAAAAATTATTCGTTTCTTCGAATGGAAATGAGATTAATAAAACATTAAATGGTATAAAATAAGTGAATTAATTCCGCGAAATCCATGATCAACTTAATTTCTTACGATATTTATCCATAAATCATAAATTACGTACAAATCTCAATACTTCTCAAACAATACAAATGATTCTAATTATAATTCCAATATTATAAATATAATTCCAATCCAAAGTTTTAAACGAAAATATAAAATAAACATTCAATTTGTAATTTATATACGTCATTGTCGTTTTCCGATGAAAATTTACAACGTTCGAATCGTACTGAATAAATTACGGAAGAAAAAGGGTATTTCTACCGGAAAAACCGTATCTGCAACGAATTTCAGCAGAAACTAACGTATGGTCGTCACACAATCGACGGTTGGTTAACGCACGTGATCCATCTTGAATAATTAAGCAGCGTGGCCACGTTGATAAAAGTATTCCATTATGCGAGTTGTCCGCCATTCCACGTTGAATCTCTTCCATGGTAATGGCAGTTCCTCGTTACGAGGTTTATTCCAAATGCACTGATCGATCTGCGGTGCTTCAGATACTATAGTAAAGTCTTACAGTGCTACTGGATTAATCGTATGTAATTTAACACATAATTAAGAATATACCGTAGCAAAATAAATAACCTGAAAATTTCGTGCTCTCCATAATTTTACTTTCGTTTAATGCTTTTGTACTTAACCGATTAAATCAAAGAATGCCAAACTGAAGTTTTGTATTCTTACTTGATATAATATATAATATATAAAAGTGAAAACGATCGATTCCACTTTTTGCTAATTTCTCAATTACATTGCTAAGATAATATAATATAATGTCCAATTTTCATGATTGACTTCCATAAGTTTATTTACAACAAGGAAATGACACAAATAACAAATGCCAAAGCGAATTAAAAAAATAATGATAATTTAATTTTAAAAGCAAACGATAAAATAATTTCAAAACTAGTAGTCCGCTTATAGCTATCACAGCTCTGTTGCCGATTATCTGAAAATCTTTTAAGGACGCTTCGCATTGAATATGCTCACGAGCATAAAATTCGTGGAAGATGTACGACATTGGCAGATATATGGCGGAAAAGCAGGTAGGAAGGAAGCAAAGGGGGCGAGCGAACGAACGATGGAACAGCCCTCGACGAGAGCAAACTAATGATATCCATCGATATTAAAGTCGAATGACGCGATGCCACTTACGCAAGATCATCTGCATTTAAATGAAATCCCATAGGTTACGCCTAGACTTCGCTCTTCCGACCATTTTCCGCGTTTACCAAAATGCGTGAAATCAATCTCTGGAACGTCGCAATTCTTCCCTTCTACCTATAGGAAATCTTCCTATCACGCGATCCTGCTATTTCGTAAAATAGTTTCTAATAGTTTCTAACGCCGCGTTAAGATTCCTTCGCGTGTCGCGTGACGAATCAGTATAGTGACTGATTGTCAGTTGTTTTGAAGATAGAATGTTTGGAAATTACAGTCATTTAAGAATATTTGAAGATTAAAAAACATAATATAGAGTTACTATGTCTTGAAATTTGACGACCGATCAATAAAAAATCACATTACTCCACCGAAAAACGGATTGTCTCAATAACTGAAATTGATATCCATATCTAGAAAAGCGAACATCAGTGGATTTTTACTACCTGAACCGAAGCTTAACCTACAAAAGCGAGAATTTTAATACCGGAAGTTATTACCAGCGTCCGTCCAAGTATTTAGTCGAACATTATGAACGGTTTTATTACGATAGGATTACCTTTTCTTCCTTCTCCCGCCCAGTGAAATGACACTCGAGGAGAAAAGAGTCCGTGATTTAGAACTAAGTGAAGTCTTTATGAGAATTTTTAGCATCGAGTGGCCTAGCTTAATGATCACTGGCAGATTAAACGCTAGTTGGCTAACGGTTTTGGTCGATAAAATTGGTCTGCAAAGGGTCAAGAAGGGAGAGGTACCTTTTCTCTATCGATTCTCGTTGCTGCTGCCAGTTCAGCTTGCCTTCTAGAGAACTTTATCAATGGCCAATTCCTAACTCTCCTTCCTTCTTTTCTTCCCTGCCGTATTTTAATACGAGCCGGGAACAACCAGCCAGGAAAACAATGGTACTTCAACCAACGTACTTCGGAACTTTGTTTTTAAACATATACTCTCTCCTTCTTTTCTCTGCCTCTCCCTTTGTCTCTTAAAGTATTTGAATGTAAGTAAGCGAATGTTGGAGACTTTTGGAGTTTCGTTTTTTGACGAATGTTAAGGGCCACTTCATGCATATATAATATAATTTTTGTTGGACATTTTACAGTAGATATTTGATTATATGCGTTGCTGGTAACAGGTTCGTTAAATCGGTTGTTAAATTCAATTATTATTACAAACGCTTCATTGAAAAACAAGAGTATTTGCAAACTCTTTATAGCCATTCTATACAAGTATATCCAATCGCGTTTACTCGACAAATTTCTCAGATTCAAGAGAAACACGAAAGAATCGTCATTGATGTGCAATATTACACTAAATTGTTGCCTTTCAGTCAAACAAAAGAGATCGTCATAGAAAAGTTTGACAATTGCAACGAAGTGATACATATAATCCCAATAGCTTTTCTTTTTCCTTCAAATTCCTCCCACTATAAATCTTTTATTTCTAATCTACACAAATTTTATTTCTAATCTACAAAAAGACACCACCATTTTATTTTGAACGGTCGTTTGATTGAAAAGAATTACGCGACGATCGTCCGATCGGTTGAATTGGTAGAACGAGATAAGTGCGTCGGCGTGTAGAACAATCACGTAAACGAGATGACAGGAGGGTGCAAACATCCAGGGCCAGAAACATCCTGCCTTCTTATGTTCGCTGGTTTCAGTGTCATTCACACGATCTTAACGTCATTTAACTCGACAAGGTCCTTACGGTGAAACCGCGCGTTTTCTTTACACTCGGCCTTCTTCGTGTTCCTCCTCGACGCGACGACTTGGTCGCTTTGCTCTATGAATGAGGCGCGCACTGAGCATTCATCCCTATTTGCGTTTGGGAGCCACTCCACAGTGAACGCGAGCAGCAAATTAGACTCTCGGAGAATATTTTTCGTTTGGAACGACTAAGATATCTAAAGAGAATTAGATCTGTAAGATTCTGATTAGATATTTTTACGATAAAATTTCTACAAAAAATTTTAATTCTCAAAAGCATGATTCGTTCGAGTGTAAATTAACTTTGAAATTTCCAATTTATGTACCATAAAACAACATGGAAAAATTATTTTCTGAAGATATTTCATCTCTTCGTGTTTTTTTAGAAATTTGTTGCTATATATGATGGATTATAATTGTCATAGCTGCAATTAAGTTCTACTGTCTTAATTGTGATGATATGAATAAAATGAACATATGAATAAAAATATGCAATCTAGTAATCACTATACATAATTGGACTGAAATTGCCACTATAAGCAGAAGAGTGATATTTTCTATGAATATGAATCGTAGAGAGAGAGAGGGATAGATAGATAGATAGATAGAGAGAGAGAGAGAGATAGAGAGAGAGAGAGAGAGATAGAGAGAGAGAGAGTGTGTGTGAGAGAGAGAGAGTGAGAGAGATAGATAGATAGGTAGATAGAGATAGAGGTAGAGATAGAGATAGAGATAGATAGATAGATAGAGAGAGATAGATAGAGAGAGAAAGAGAGAGAGAGAGTGAGAGAGAGTGAGAGAGATAGAGATAGAGGTAGAGATAGAGATAGAGATAGATAGATAGATAGATAGATAGATAGATAGATAGATAGAGAGAGAGAGAGAGAGAGAGAGAGAGTGAGAGAGAGAGAGAGTGAGAGTGAGAGAGATAGATAGATAGGTAGATAGAGATAGAGATAGAGGTAGAGATAGAGATAGAGAGAGAGAGAGAGAGAGAGAAAGAGAGAGAGTGAGAGAGAGTGAGAGAGATAGAGATAGAGGTAGAGATAGAGATAGAGATAGATAGATAGATAGATAGATGGAGAGAGAGAGAGAGAGAGAGAGAGAGAGAGAGAGAGAGAGTGAGAGTGAGTGAGTGAGAGAGAGAGAGAGTGAGAGAGAGTGAGAGAGATAGATAGATAGGTAGATAGAGATAGAGATAGAGGTAGAGATAGAGATAGATAGATAGATAGAGAGAGATAGAGAGAGAGAGAGAGAGAGTGAGAGAGTGAGAGAGAGGGAGAGAGAGAGAGTGTTCTTCACAAATGCGTATGAGTGGTAGCCGTCAGGCTATTGAAAAATGAAAGAAAAAATACAGACGAGTATGCATTTCAACCTAGTGCTATCTTCGATATGAAACCCATGGCAGAGCGAATGTACCCTTTCTACGAAAGCGTAATGACGGAAACTTGTTACGGGATATGCATGTAATGAGACTTCTATTGATTTGTTACTATGCATGTAATGGATCAAAGCAGTATTCATCTAAAAATTGAATGCCAAAATGTATGATTTGCTTTGTCCGAGCGTGCATAGATCATTTCTGTTTATTTAATTGTTAACACGAGTATATTAATTACAATCTATTATCTATATAATCTACTAAGCTTCGTGGCTATATTTGGATAAATTTTGCTTAAAACGAAAGCATTTTAAAATAACGAGACTTTTAAATTATTCTATTTATTTATTTTTTAAAAAGTACATCTGATGCAACTGTCAGAGTAGATATATTAACGTTTGTTAGCAAACACGTTTAAACCATTACAGAATGAAATAAGGAATTTTTTCATCTGATAGGTAAATAATGAAAAGACTCTAGGAAAAATCGTTTGTTTATTGAGGATCAGAATTCATACCTTAGTCAAGACGGCCATTAACTGTACAAATGTAAATAGTCGGACCTCAATAATCCTAAGGAATTGTCTGAAAACTAAGCATTTTTATTTTACCGTTAGGGTCCTTAACTGTTATAAAACACCTTTAAGCTGAGAAATTCCTTATGGTTATTGCTCCATCAGGTGGAAATGAGAAAGTCGGGTTTTCCCCATGTATAACGGTAATTTCTAACGGTAAGCGACCGGTGCTGGGGCGACTAACACCCAGCAATAAATTTCCTCTGCAACAACATCGTCACCGAACTTCACTGGCTTGTCATCCTTATTCTCTATGTCTACAAAGTTGTTGCAATAAAGTGTAAATTGTAACCTGTTAACTCAGTGTTATAATCAATTCAATCAACTCTATTATTCTAAACGAAATAGGGGATCGATGATCTCGTGGCGTCGAATCGTAACGAGAATTTACGAATCCCGTTGACGCGCTTCCTCGCGATCGCGTCTCTTCGCGAACGGTCGAACAGTGTTATATTTTCGATTCAAACAAAATTAAATTGTCGAATAATAATATTTGTTAGTCTCTAATTTAAGATAAAAGATTAACAATTCGTAAGTAATTTTCGATGAGAAGGCTTGTAAATCGACTGTGCAATAACGATAGGAACCGTGAATATGCCAGACGGGAAACACGTTGGGAGCTGCATTAGAATCTCTCCCCGTCTTTGCGTTCGTCTAGGACAACCGTAGCTTCCAATTATCTCGCGACACTACCCCTTTATTGCGCGCTCCCTCGTCGTTCATCCATGCGGTTCTCGTCGTTCCTAAACGAGCCGTCGTACTTGATAAAAGGATGTCAACCGCCGCTTTTAAGCGCCGTCATTGTACTTCTTAGCGAGTTAAGAAGGTAATTTATCATTTTGATCGTCGCAAAAATATCGATAATTTTCGCAAGCATGGTACTTGTTATAATATTTAATGGATAAAATATATTCCTTTAATTAAAATTTACGACAATATAAATTTGCATAAACATCTGCGGACCACTTGTCGCTCTAACAATCGACATCGATATTATCTAACATTAGAAGGCGATTTAAATATTATTTCCATACATTAACAATTAAAATTTGTCTAATTTATCTTTTCAACCCTTCGTCTCTAAATTCTTCTATTTCCACCGTTCCATGAAATATCGTCACCTACGGAGCCAGTAATGATCTTAAAAATTCGCGGGTCATCCTAACGAAGTACGACGTAAGTGCAATTCGCTTTAGGTGACCGATCGTGCTCAGAATCGAAACATCGTGTTCGTCTAGCTGCCTCCGGATTTTCAGCCGCCTCCAGGTTCGATGACATCGAACAGAGCCGACGATTCACCTTTTTCGATCCCACTCTACCATGACTAATCTAGGTTTCCGTAACGCCTGGCAAAAGACGGTCCGGTAACTGTCGCAGCTTCTTTTGGCTGCCGATCACGTCTTGACCGCACCTTGTCCCATCGAATCCACCCTCAGAGGTTGCTGGTCAACGTACCGTGAAGCAGCTTGATTGTCCATATTGTCCAGTCGCGCTAAGTTATGGAGATTCCTAATGCTAACCGGGTCGTTCTTAACGCGTCGCCGCCCTATCAAAGGATTCAACTTTATTCGAGTATACGGTTAAATATGAAGATTACGAAAAAAGAATGTTATATACGGTACAAATGTACAGACTATACAAAGTATTAGCATATGCCCTTATTTTTTAATGAAGCGTTTTTTTTTTCTTTTTTTTTTTTTTTTTTATCAAACAGACATTTCATTTGTAAAGTATCAGATTTTGAGAAGAAATAGAAAACCCGAGCATAGACGTATATAGAAATAAGCGGACAGGCGAAATTCGCGGGAAGAAGTACTAATCTAGCTGACTGTACATAAACGATGTACAGAGGAGGCCCTACGTGGCGGTACGTAATATTCAAGCCAAGTGCTCGTGACTACGTTCCGCTTTTATGTACGAGCTAGACGGGGTGCTAAGCTTGTCCACCGCCACCCTCTACAGTCGCCGCAACCACTTGAATTAATCGTGGCGCGTTGCGAAAATAATTATTGCTCGTCGCTTGCCTCGCGTGCGAGCCACGATAATTAACGTTTACACGTCGCGCTCTTAAGCGTTTAAGCTGCGTTTCTTTTCTCGTGTTGCGAGTTACCAACCTCGTCGAAGCGTGATTTCGTTCTTTCTTTCCTTCGCCACGTTTCGAAACGTTTATTACTTTTTTCCTCCATTTCTTTTGTGTTTTACTTCGTTATTTTCTCCATTCTCGACGGAATTTCCTATGTGAGTGTAGAGAAGATTGTATATGTATTGTATACAGTGATTGTTGCAGATATTGATTAATGAAAACATACACTGGCTGGAAAACTTACATCGGTTGGAAAAAGTCTCGTTTCATTGCGAAATTAATTAAATGCCTTTCAGGAGGTTCTAAGCCATTGTAAGTACCGTTAGACAGTGCTGCAGTAGTTTGTATATTATTTACTGCCGTTTTTGTTGTTCTTCAGGTACGTTTTACTGTCTAATAAAGCAGCAAGGCACCGTTACTTTTGGTTTAACAGAATTAAGTTAAAGACGATTATTCGGAATTTTGAGTGGCCGTCCATTTATGGCTCGGACAGGCCCTATCCTTTCTTTAGAAAATTCCGAATTACATGTCCTCTCCGAGCTGTAAACTTAATGACCCCCAGGTCAGAAAAAGACCCTAGCCGGAAAACCCCCACGATGAACGACGAAACCCAACAGCTGGTAGGGAGAATCAGCAGCGTAGGAAGACAGTTCATTAGACATCGTACCGTGCGGGTGAAATACTTCACTCTCACATCTTACACATTACTTTTATGTAACAAGTGCAAATACAGCGCTAGATTAATCTAACACTCGATCTATTAAACCTTCTCCACCTTAAGCGTTAAGTCATTCGAGGTACGCGATATCGATCGATCGGTTTGACCTTGTTGAGATTATTAGATGTGTGAACAAAAGAACGCGTAGATAAATTGTAAGATAGAAAATATATTTTAATACAGAAGTGTACATACATCTCGAAATATAATTCGAGCTGGTCCAGATCCGCACGCTAGCAGTGTTACCTATGATTGAAAGCACTGAAGCCATCGTCGCCTGTCTACAGTTTATGGTTTGCCTTCGTTCCAGTCCTTTATCTATACGCTGTCGATGGCTTCGGTGCTTGAGGAAACTAAAAGACCAGATGTAGAGTTTTCTTAGAAGTGGTGACCACTTCGACACTCTAACCATCCACATGCTATATTTTTATTCTTTTATTCTTTAAGCTATAATATTTTACCAAATGTCCTTCTGGACAAATTGTAAAAATTTTAACAAATAATCAATAAAAAAAAAAAAAAAACTTCGACACTCTCCCTAAAAACTCTACATTCACGAAATATTTTCTTTAGCCATATAATTTCTTTCGCTCTTGCGGCAGCATTGACATACTCAGCTTCTGTCGTAGATAGAGTTATACATTGTTGTCGCTTACATTGCCATGTAATGGCCGTATTCGCACACTTACATACAACGCCTGATATCGACTTTCTTGTTTCTTTTGGTTTTTCTACAAGAATTCACGTCTTATTTTGTTGGTGCGATTTTATTTCATCGTGCATAGCTGTTTCCCCTAACTCTTTCTTTTCGGATCTCATCGCTTCATTAAACTCCACCGGTATTTTTTCCGCTACATACGTTATTGAGCTAGCATAAAAATCGGTTCGTTTGATCTTATCTCTATCTCTCAATTGTCTCACATTCTCGTTAGTTACATGAGGTTGTTTTTCATGTTCACTCTCTGCACTTTCATACGTACATGCTCTATCGCTCTGCGCACACATATCTTCGCGCTCGACAATTTTCGGTAAATTTAAATTAACAAATTTCGCAGTTTCTAGTTAGGGCTTAAATATTACGTCACGGCTTAATGTTACATTTCTTACGGTCGGCACATACACTCGATACCCTCCGTCCGTTATCTATATAGCCTATCAAATATCCTTTGTTTGTAGCTCCTGACTCGATTATCCAAACCTCATGGTTTGCCGCATGTATCGTTGAGCTGCTTCCTAATGAACCAATTTCGCTGTGATCTCGATTTTGATTTTTGGGTTGCTGGTTGTCTCTACTGTTGTTTGCTTCATTATTTTAAAGCAATTTTTACTGATGTGGCCTTTCCTTTTGCATATAAAGCATCTAAAACAATCCCTTTTTAGATGGCCAACTTTTCCACAGTTGAAACAGCTTGGTCCTTGTTTCTCATATTCATGTTTACTTGACTGCTTCTGCTGTTCCCTTTTATAATTGTTACGTTTTTTTACCAGCGCCACTGATGTTTCCTGGTCGTCTTTCTCCCATATGATTTCTTCTGCGATCAGCATGGTACTAAGTCTGTCTAAGGTCTTCTTTCCTTCTTCCACCGAATGCCACGCACTGTGAAAATGGTCAAATTTGTTAGGTAACACCGATAAAATGCGCGTTATCAGCATTTTCTCGCCAATTTCATTCCCAAGGGCTTTCATCCTCGCCGCTATCAGTTCCAACTTTGACAAGTTGTGCGAGACACTTTTAGATTCTTCCCACTTAAAATTCAAGAACTGCCTCATATTTAGATTCTCACCTGAATTCATGTTATATACTGCATTCAACTTTTTCCACATTTCATGTGCTGTTGTGCAGCATAAAAGACGATCCAACGGTTTCCTTCCTACCGAGGTCACAATTAATTTTCTCGCTAATCGATCTGCCTTCAAAAATCTTTCACGGGCGATTCCTTCTTCCGCGCTGTTACCTGGATGACACAGATTCCCTTCACACACGTTGATCAAGTCGTCATCTTCCTCCAAAAGTGTACGCATGGCAAAACGCCACTGGAGCCAGTTTTCTTCGCCACGTAACATTTCGATCTTCGCACTTGCTGATTCCATTTTAGCACTATCGCTTACTTTACTAGGCACAATACTTTAACAATTTATTCACTTCGCGTTGCTACCTTACAATTTACAGCCCTGAGCCCATAACCTGTTGAGATTATTAGATGTGTGAACAAAAGAACACGTGGATAAATTGGGAGGTAGAAAATATATTTTAATACAGAAGTGTACATACATCTCGAAATATAATTCGAACTGGTCCAGATCCGCACGCTAGCAGTGTTACCCTATGACTGAAAGCCCTGATGCCATCGTCGCTTGTCTACAGTTTATGGTTTGCCTTCGTCCCAATCTTTTATCTATACGCTGTTGATGGTTTCGGTGCTTGAGGAAACTAAAGGACCAGATGTAGAGTTTTTTTAGAAGTGGTGACCACTTCGACAGACCGGTTGCTCCTTAGTCGAAAATTCACAACAATGATTGAATTGAAATTTAAAGATGAATTAGGGATTCTGCATGGATGTCACCCAGGAAGAAAATGGTACATTCTGCTCATCCCTAATGTCCAAACCTTCTCTTCTTTTACGATTATTAATTTTATATTTCTTTATTAATTTAACCTTTTAGCTGCTTCTATAATATCATTATTTCAACAAGAAACGAAAAATCTTGTATGCCCTTAACACAATTCCAATCTTATGCGAAACGAAAGAAAAAAAGGCAATGGAAAGAAGAGAGAAACCATACTTCTTACGTTTATTTGAACCTTCCTACTTCTAATAATTCCTCTGACCACTAATTTTTTCTTCTTAATTTAAACTTATTACTTCTCCTATCATACTATTATCCCAATTAAAAATTCCAACCTTTTTTAGAATAAAAAGCAAAAGACCTTTCAACAATGTAGGAGAAACTACGTTTCTTACGTTCATTTATCCTTTTTACCTCTACTTTTTATTATCGCTAATTTTTCATCTCCTCTTTAATTTATACCCTGTTAAATTAACTCTTATTATATTATTATTATTCCAATTAAAAATTAAAATTTTGTCTGTTCTTAATACAATCCCATCTGTCTGAAAGTAAGAAAGAAGAAGCCACGGAGAAAGAAAAAGAATTCAAGAAAATGAAGATAAACCGTGTTTCTTACGTTTATCTAACGCGTAAAAATTCGAAATCCGTGCGCGAACCAGCACGTTGCCACGTTGAACAGAGTTTCCTTTATCGTGGCTGAATATTCATACAGTTAAATGGGATTTTTCTTCGCACGGAAGAAGCGAGAAAGAAGTTTCCCGTGCGGGCGTTCTCTCGCGTGTACGTAAAACAGCTATCAGTTTAATTTCTTAGCAAGAACAAGCCGGATAATCGCGCGGCAGTCTGCAAGTAGAATTAACCCGTCAAGCGTCAGTCGTTGGTAAGGTAACGCGGTCAGATAAGGGGATAGAAAAATGTTTTGCTATTTCTGCCTTGGCACCTTGAAACCGATTTCGCGTCTGCTTCATGGTAAACGCGCGCTTAGTGGAAAATGCAACACGTAACTTGATAATTCCCGTCTTGGAGCTCGATTTGAGGTTGATACTTGCACTTGTGCAAACGATCGCTTATTATTTACGTGCACACGAGAAGCTGCTATCAAGAAGAGAAACGATTCTCGTTTAGATACGCAGCCAGAGTCATGGTAAAATTATTGCAACGATTGAACGTCTGCGAGTGTCGGAGTCAAGTTACGTTTGATGTTATACGTTGAAGATTGAGAATCTAATTATGAAATTGTAATACTGTTCGTTCAAGAGAATTTTCCTTTTTTAATATTTCTTCGTACCCCTAATTAAGTAAGATTAATTGATGTAGCATAGTTGCGTATTCAAATTTCGATAAAGAACGTGGTTTGGAGAGGGCTCGTTTTGTTCACACGTCGGAATCACATACCAGATATTAGTTTCTACGAAACACGACACGACAGAACTATTCTCATTGCAAACCAACGCTAGTAATGTTCTCAGTCACGTATCTGTATACTTTGACTACGTACGTGAGTACAGGCTCGTTCACAAATTGTTACAACTTTCATCGTTTACGTACTAAAACATTCTAACTATCAAGATACGTTATAATTAAATCGTAGATATATTTACGCAACTCTATATTTTTTCGAATATAGTTAAGAAAACGGAATCTAGAGAATGCTTTTATCAAGCAAATATTATAACCGTTAAGGTTATTCGATATATGTGGAAATCAAAGAAACGCGTTTGTAAATTGTAAGGTATTGAAAGTATATATTTATTGTGAATGTAAAGTACAAAGTGTGGAATACAGTGTAAGCTAGTCCAGATCCGCACGCTAGTGTCACGGATCAAATTTCTGCTTAGCACGTCTTACGCCAGGTGCGCTGGTCCTTGCGAGATTCCTCATAGTCTGGGCGCCAAGATCTATCCATTGTTACACTGACCCGCAACAAGCCTAAGGAGATACCGTAAACCGAATCTGTTCAGTTTCATTTCTCTTCGCATAAACATTTTCGGTTTACGGATGGTCCTCATGTTTGTTGCACGCTCTTACCTATTACGGAGAAAGCGGATCTCTGACGAGATAACGGACTTTTCCCATGAACAAGGATGCCCATATCTGGTTTTCTTTGTCTTTACAACTTCTTTTATTAACCAATGGGCATCGCGGATCATTACCCTCACTTTTCTACCGAAAAGTGTGGACGACGAATCCGCGTTCTGAGTTCAAAAGGGCACACCCACACCGAGCTTTCTTCCTTGATGGTACGAGACAGATCCGAACAGTTCTTCTTGCGATCTTTTGTAGTAAAAAACCAAACTGTGAGAAATAAACTCGATTTCATACTGAACCTTTTGTATTCACTTAAAAAATTACGCGACACTAGCAATGTTACCCTGAGACTAAAAAAGCGCTGAAGCCAACGTCGCACGTGTGCCACTTATGGTCTGTCGTCGACGCATTTTTTGCCTATGCGCTATCGATGACCTCGGAGCTTGAGAAAGCCGAAGACCAGATGTAGAGTTTTCCTAGAAGTGTCGATCACTTCAACAATAACGAATACTATACTCTATATGTTTTAAGGTACTATGCGCGTTCTGTGCATTTTTGCAACTTTAAACGTTTCGTACATGTGTAAAAATCTGCAGTCTAATTATAACAGACGCAGCATTATTTCTGTTTGCATGTAAAAGTTTGCTCGAACTAAATTTCTGACTAATTGTAAGTCAGAGGAAAAGCTGCGTTTTATGAAACATTCGTATATCACTCATGAAAAAGACTGTAGCACCTTACGGAAGCGCAAGATGGTCGGAGGTTGGTTTAAGGCGCGGTAAGGCGGGTCGAGTTAAGGTTAGGCAGGGGATGTTTCCTCGCAATTACGCGAAGCTACATCCTCCCGTTGCTTTATAGACCGTCGGTTACTGGAACCGCCGCCCATCCTCCTGGATTCCTCGGTTGCTTACGATCCGACAAATATCCTTAAGGACTATCCGAATCGTACGTTTTCGCCTCTACGTACGATTAAAGCGAATACTAATGATACATGGAATGAAAATTTTTCTTGCTTCGTAATTGCTCTGTAACGAACTTTACAATTAAGTGATAAAATATATTAATTATGTTTTTACGATGAATTTCTATTAATCAATGAAAGATTAATTAAAAAGAAGCATTGAAAATTCATTGATAATACAAACGTGTTTTATTCTTTCATTGAGATAATGTCGAACTTCATATATCTGCTACGCTCATTCATCAGAGTTAGTTTCATTGTTGCTTATTCTGATCTTTAAAAAACTTGTTCGAAAGACATAAGAAAATAATCGTTATAATTATTATTCATTATTCCAAAATAGTATAAAAAGTATTCTAGGAGCCTTGTAATAACTTCAATAAAAAATGCTCCGTATTGGTATGCTATGAAGAAACGTTTGAACGGGCCGATGATGAAACAGAGATTCCTAGTTGTGTAGCATATTACCAGTCACCAACGAATTCGTGTCACGTAAACTGATATTCGCGGCGCAGAATGCGCGATTAATTGATAATTCTAACCGGTTTACGAAGCTCGCGGTGACGTCGCTCGTTCGCGAATTACATTACAACCGCGTCACGCGTTCCGGAGTTTTCACGCTCGTGTCGCGTCCCCCTTTCGACCCATCCAGCGAAAGAGAGACGATTTAATACGAATACACAATACCGTTGTTACGGATCCCTGCCAACTTACAAACCGACCAATCTTTTCCAACACGCGACGACTTGCTCCCGCGACTGATTGTATTTCACGCGTCGTTTCCCTTTCTCATTTCTTCTTCCTCTTCCCTCTAGCTACACTCACCCCTCACATTTTTCTAACTGCACCCCTTAACAAAGGGATCTCGTAACTGTTGAGCAAATTAACCCCTTGACACTCGCGTAAAAATTGATGAGTTTTTCTATTTTTAGAGTGCAATTGTTTCTTTCTTAACCATCCACATGCTATATTTTATTTATTTCTATTTATTTTTATTTTTTTATTTTTTATTCTTTTATTCTCTAAGCTATAACATTTTACCAAATGTCCTTCTGGACAAATTGTAAAAATTTAATAAAACAAATAAAAAAAAAAAAAAAAAAAAAAAAAATTGTTTCTTTCTATAGCAACAACATAACTCAAAAATCACGATCTTCTCTTCCAATTTATACATACAACCCCAAATTAACCCCTTGACACTCGCGTAAAAATTGATGAGTTTTTCTATTTTTAGAGTGCAATTGTTTCTTTCTATAGCAACAACATAACTCAAAAATCACGATCTTCTCTTCCAATTTATATATACAACCTAATAATTGAAAGGAAAGTTTCTTAATTATTGACGAGGGATTCGTTGCAATGCTATACACATACTTTTCATACATTTCCATCTTTCATTGTCGTATACTGATTTTTATACGTTTATTGGAAGATGCAAAAATGCACGACATGCATGTAACATACGGAAATACGAAAATAAACCTACTAAACATGGTACTTATTGTGTCAGTTGATAAGTAAAACGATTGTCTACATAGATTCTATTTTTTTAATTGCATCCATAAAAATATGAATTTGCACAAATACGCAAGTTTAATCGTCAGAATTGCTTACTGTAAGATTACAACGAATAAATCACTGTAAAAACGTAGCAATTACACCACGTGAGGCCTAGAGCGCGTAAAGGGGTTGGCGTACACCCCTCTCTATTGGTGATCGACTTCTGTTCCCCGCGGATGGACGCTGGCAGCTTCTGTCGTGCCATTCTGTTCTCATATCTCTCGGCTATCATTCCGTGCGATTAAACAGAGACCCCAGGAGAGTTGAAAGTTTCGGAGGGGGGGGGGGGAATGGCTGAGAAACAGGTTCGTCCCGTGACGCCCAAATTGACAGGGTGGTACGGACAATAGTTCAAGACTCATGGTTCGTCGAACGCTAATATAAATGCAAATCGACTGTTACACACTTCTGAATGTCTCGTAAAACAAACTGGACTGGCGTGGAGGTCACTTCGGGCCAAAGAGAGAGAGAGAGAGAGAGAGAGAGAGAGAGAGAGAGAGAGAAAGGGTGAAATGGAAGGGATTGCAATGAAGGGACGGGTTAATGATCGGTTTCGTCAACGCGATCCTGACAATCTGTCGAAGGTAGTGTTTGCTGAGCACTGATGGCGTCGTGTAACGATAAAATGGTCATTGAGAATTAGCATTACTGGACGCGGCTACAGTTTGAAAGCATCGGTGTTTTTTTGCAACATCAAATGCGGAATCAATGCCGAATGTTGTAGCTTTATGCGTTGCACGGTTGTTTGGATGAACGAGATTGCTGTTTGCGATTCTTTCGTTGACCTTGGGTTTTATTAACGCGTTTGTTGCCTTTCAATGGCTGGAATAACTATCTATGGCATGTTGATGGACTACTGACAAATCAACTTTTTTTAACTATTGAGAGGGATTTTAGATGTAGTTATGATTACAGGTTATTTGCGTAGGTGGTATGTAAATTCTGAGGTTATATGGTTCGAATGGTTGAAAAATGCTTTTATATAAACGGCAGAGAGATAAATCAGTGATTTCAGAGTAACTTGTACACAGTTACTTTAATGAAATTCGAATTTCAATAGAGGTTATAATCTGTCTATTGGATTTTCAATAAAGATAAAGATAAAGAATACCATTGCATATCATATCACACAAACAAGTCTCCATTCACTAGAAATTCTAAACTAGAATCCTGCACGCTTCACTGTCGCTTCGAACCACCAAAAATGACCTCCGAAAACAGTTCCTGCGACACTTTCTTCGATTCCTAAGAACATTGAAAAATTCACCATTGTCGAAGTCGTCAGTTTCCAAGGGACGATGTAACAGGTTTCGAGAGAGCACTATAAAAAAAAAAAAAAAAGAAAGAAAAAAGATGACACTACGAATCTGGCCGTAGTACGAAGAAGATGAGTCGGCGCCTGCCGAAAACGAAACGAGATGGAGAAGTCTGAAACGGCTGCTCGCGAGTCACACGCAAAAGGGATGGTCGTGGGAACGAGGACGAAGGCGGAGGAAACTCAGAGGGCTAGAAAAGAGCACCAGTTCTTAGAATTGTCTCTCACAATAAGAGGCTTGTCGGACTAAAAAGAAAAGTTTACCGGTTAGGGGTGAAATTGTACGGACCATGCGTCCGTGCAAGAATTTCTCTCGTCTTCTTCGGCATCCTCCCTTCTCCTCCTCGCCTCTTCAACCCTCGTCCACGTTCGCCATACCTTAGTTTGTATAAACAAGCGGATTTCAAGCTTAAGCGAGATACGTCGAAAAGGGGAATGGCTCGTTTTTCGAGGAATTCGAAGGAACTACGTTTGTGAGTGGCGCGCGGATTCTCGAAAGTTAACAAAAAAAAAAAAAAGTGGAAGACGGAGCGGAGCATCTTATTGCCGTTTCCGGGTCCGAGACTCGCCAAACAATCCCCGGGGAAACTCTATTTCCATAGATTGGACGGTAGACCTATTCATGCCAGCATCGAATATTTCTTTCTCTCTTTATGGATATCCACTTTCTTCTATTTCCCCTTCGAAATGAGAGATGATTCGTTTGTATATATTAGATGTTTCAATAAATTTTAATTTTCTCTAATATCTTAAAGAATTCTACATACACATACTGTCGTTCAAATACACCTGGACACTTGCTTATGTAGATGACAGGATGTACTAGGTTGTCCGAAAAGTTTCTTTCGTCTTATAAGCAAGTAATAGACGCACAATGTTTTTTGTTTTATATTAGTTTATTGAATTATGCACGAACATAATAATAGAAATATGACGAATTGGATTATAATTCAATAAAATAATATAAAACAGAAATTGTTGTTTATCTATTATCATTTTATGAAACGAAAGAAATTTTTTCGGACAACCTAATAATTCAATCACAAAATTGCAGACAAAGAGAATCTAATGATTTTATTCTTTCTGATTATCACAGATATATATATTATACAAGAATAATGTAAATAACAGTACATCTGAATTTAAAAATTTCTCTTCTATAAAATTAAGCAATGTGAGTTATTAGATTTCTTACTTGAGACTATCAATTTAATTCTTTAAATAATACTTTGAAATTTATTTGTACGCAAGCCTTCTTTCAAATTCAGTTATCTACTCTTTTAGTTGAAGTAACTATCTCTGTTCTTCATTCATTATTTTCATTTCAAATAAAACATAGCCAAATCTGACCCAGTTACTGAAATAACTCTACTTTACCTAATTCTCAGCAAATACTCTTATAAGTAGAGGTTCATGGTCGTTTCTATAATTGGCGAGAGATAAAGACCGTTCGCTGGAAGATAGTCATATAACTTTATGCTACGATCTTAATGAAACAGACTGCAAGTGGAAGAAAAAGCGGCGCTATATTCGACTGTTTGCAGAGCGAGAAGATTCAGAACTCCACGGAAGAAATCGTTAGCAGGAAACTTAGAAGGGAAACTTAGAAGACATGTTGGTCAAATAAAGCGGAACTTTCGCGGACCGTTAAGTCTGTTACGTGGTGCCTGCTTCCTAACGATGTTCCTGGGATTCTTTAGGAAGCAATAACGAGATATAGTTACCCCGCTCAATCTTATCTGTATCAAACGTCTCGAACGTTTCCTTGTTACACGCTTCTTTCCTAACTTTTACCCTTCGTGCTTTTCTGAACAATAGACACTTACGGAACATATCATTTTTCGATATTGTCTTTATCTCAACTTCTGTCTATCCTACGAGGAACAATCAGAAAATCATTTGTAAAGAATTTTACAAAGCCAATTATAAAATCTTTTTATGAATACGTTACGTGTGTTGTATGAAAAATTTTAAAATCTCATTAGCTCTATAATAACGCACGATTTTTATAAAATTTTTAACGATCAATTATCCATTATTCTAATCAACTTCAACTTTATTTATAAACAATATTGTTTACCAAATGATATTGATGATTAGTATCGAAGGAAAGCGATATACCTGTGAAAAACGTGAGATCGCGCTAAGGAGATACTTGTTAATATAGACTCGTTAAGATAAGACACGTTGGTCAGACACCAAAATAAAATGAATAATATAAATGAATGACTAATAATATTAGGTCGTCCGAAAAGTGTCTTTCGTTTTATAAGGAAATGATAGTTGCACAACATTTTCCGTTTTATATTATTTTATCGAATTACGTATGATCTATTTTGTTCTATCAAATTGAAGATCATAACGTTCGATAGATCAGGTTTCATGTTTGTATAAAGACGCGTTGTTGTAAAAGACGTGTCCGTAAAACACTTTCTGGACAACCTAATAAAATAAATACAGATGTTTGACACGTTTGTAAATGCGTGATGTTTTGAAGAAAATACGTATAATTGTTTCATTGTATATTATTGGGGTTATTAGATATATGTGAATACAAAGAAGCGCGTGGATAAATTATAAGGTAGAAAATATATTCTAAATACTGAAGTGTAAATACAAATCGGAATATAATTGAGCTGATCCAGATCAGCATGCTAGCAGTGTTACTCTGAAATTGTATTCGAGTTTCTAAAATGATAATCGAGAGTAGTTCAAGTAATTTCATTTTGTTAATGTATTATTGTTGAGGTTGTTAGATGTATGTGAACAAAGGAACGCGTGGATAAATTATAAGGTAGAAAATATATTTTAAATACTGAAGTGTAAATACAAATCGGAATATAATTGAGCTGATCCAGATCCGCATGCTAGCAGTGTTACTGAAAATCCTGAAGCCATCGTCGCTTGTTTACAGTTTATGGTCTGTCTTCGTCCCAGTCTTTTGTCTATACGCTGTCGATGGCTTCGGTGTTTGAGAAAATTAAAAGACCAGATGTAGTATTTTTGTAGCGGCACATGAGCTAGAGGACAATTTGAATCATGTTGTTGTTTTGCCTCGGAGTATCAACATCGTTAGGACGTACATAATGTAATAATAAATCAACTCCGGGCAAAACAATGTCGCCGCTACGTGCAACCGTCGAACAAAGACGAATTTAAATTTTCCGATACTCTACCGACCAGTATAAATAGACGTACACGATCGTAAGGAGACCAGTTTTTTAGTCTTAGTCTCGAGCGATTTTACTAGCGATTACTACACAGTCTTTAGCGAATTAGTTAGTACCGAGCGTCTTAGCGAACATTCTCTGTATTTCTTAATTATTTAAAAATATATTTGACGGTTTCAATATCGAGTAATCAAGTCATTTAAACCACACGACCAACCATTCTCTACATTTTCATGAGTCAATGTATATAAGAGTTAAACGATTCACTGTATATGTAACATTAAAGATATAATTTATCGACGTGGCTGTATACCTTGGTGCCTTCATTAGCGGTTACAACGGTAGTTGATGTTCCTATTACCTTAAACAAGTGAACGTTAACTTCCCCTGCGAGAAGCAGTCACTATTCAACTCATTGTTTCAGCCGGAGATGATGGGACCAGGGAATGCAACCGCGGGCCAACAATATACGCAAACGTATGCTCGGGAGGTCGGTTAGAATGGTTCGTGGCGAAATAGTAAACAGTAGCGCCTTCTCGGTTCACACTTGGCAACAGACCGACTTGCGAGCTTGGAGTCCTCAAGGGCGCAATGCCTTCAGCTGCCCTTGCGGTTGACCGAACCCCCGTAAACCCCATAAATAATGACGCGGTGGTCTCCGTTGCTGTGCCAGCTGCGTCGCATCGTTGCTTTTCAGTTTCGCTCTTCCACCTTCCTTTTCTCCGGCTTTCCTCGCCACGTTTGCTCGTTTATATCGCGCAATCGTTATTCTTACGTGATACACCACCATCGTAAAGTTTCCTTTTTCTTCTTCTTTTCCTTTTTCATGAACACAGAATGTACAATGTTCGCGGAAGAATTTTTCTACAGAATTTTGTTTAATAAATTCGAAGAATTGAAATATTTAGAATTTATTCGAAGACGAGATTTTATTAACGATATAAGAATTACATTTTACATATTTTTAAATCTTACTAGATCTTTACCTATTTCTAACTTATTTATTTGTTCTAAATTAACTGAATTATAAACTACCAAAAAAAAAAAAAAAAAAAAAAAAGAGAAAACACCTATTGTAGTTTAGAATCCTCGTTGCTTGTAATATTTCAAGCCTGCTACGTTTTTTGAGATACTTTTTATCCAATTTTTTAACTTTAAATCTTTAAATTTGAAGACAAAACGTAACAATCTTTATTGATACATGCACTTTCACCCTTCAATTTTATACGCAAAGATTTGTTCAAAACGCTAAAAATCGGTTTGTACGATAATCTTACCCGTACTGGAATTAACGCACAAATCTGACTCGCAAAACTGAATATTCATTTTTATAGTACAAATGCGAGATACGATATATCTGCGAGAAACAAAGCCCAGAGTTTCTAAACTGTACGCATGAAAACGGGGAAAAATACAGTTGGCCTGGCCGGGCCTGGCGATAGACGATTAGTTTCTCGTTCATTTTCGAAAAGGCATTCAGTCACCAGCACACGGGAACATTTTTCGCCGCATATGGCGGCGCGGTTTCGCGCAACACCTGCGCGGGCAATACGTTAATGTGTCAAATTGATGGACCCCTTCGTAATTAATAGAGGAAACTCAGAACCGGTGAATGCGAGCGTAGCACGAAACCCTACGAGAGGAAAGGAGACGGAAGCGTGCGGAGAGATTTGCAACGTGGCGTGGACCGATTTAAAACTGGCAACCGGCACATAGTAGGCGCCCGCTAATTGATACGTGACCATTAATTACTGTGTCATTTCCGTCGAGCTGTGTTGCGGCGTGCGCACGTGTTTCTGACAAGAGTCTACGATACGTTTTCATGCGAGAGCGAGTGGCACGCACTGATACGCGCAGAAGAAAGGGAAGAACGTAGACCTGAATAATTCATTCAATAAAGAATAAAAAGTTGAGTAGTACGCCATTGTTCATAAGAATATGAATGCTTCGAACGATTTATAGTAACTTCGATTAATAGGAAAATTTGTTGTAAAGATCGAATGGTGAATGTATAAAAAATTAGTAGAGATCAAAGAGTTTAAGGATTAAAAGTTGGTTAAATAATAAGATAGTCTGGTATTGTTTGAGAAAAGAGAACATTAAAAACAGTTGTAAGAAAAGGGGCTAGAAAGAATATAAAAAGGGTAGTTTCCTTTTTGTATATAGTTGCATTGAATTTTTAAGAGTCTTTTATAATAAATGCTCGTTTTTAATATTCATAACTTATTTGTTTTTCTTGTTTGAGAGCTGAAACTTTTTACTTACTGTTTTGTTCGTTGTTGTCTTAGGAGATATTCACGAGGGACAGAAAAAGAAGTTCGTTAAATATGTCTTCTTGAAGATTCTTCCGACAGGTGGCAAATTTCTTTAGAAAACCAATCTCGCCAACGCTTAATAGCTAATTTTTCTCGTAGAATTGCTATTTACGCCTTGATGCTGAGAAAACAGATTGTGTTCCTCGGCGCATTTACTTTGCCGTATTTGTTTCTTTAAAACGTTGGATAGACTCGTATATGAAAATATTAAGCCGTGCAAATTGAGAAAAATGAGCTTCGAAGAATATTTCGAAATAAGTAACTGTGATATAATTTAAAATAAACATCAGTACTTTTAACTAACTGAATTAACATATTCGTACCTCCGAAATTGTATCTCCTTTCATAACAAATCCTGTTACGTCGCGTGAGACAAACGCGTAATGACATGAGAGCGGACAGTCAGTAAAAGTCAGTCATCACAGTCGCCTAGTAAGAGTCAAGTCTGGACAACAGTCAAAGTCAAAATGCAGTCGCCAACACGAAAAGAGTCGTACTCACTCGTAGTTTGGCAGTCAACATACACACAATTGCATCAAATATTAAAGTTATTGAATTGTTGAAAATATATATATTATAACCTGTTAAAATCAGCGTTATACTCATCCAACCACCCTAGGTTGATAGGTGATCGATTTATTCGTGGTGTCGATTATTCGAATCGCAACGGGAATTTACGACTCCCGTTGACGCGCTTCTTCGAGATCGCGTTTCTCCGCGAACGGTCGAAACAAATCCCTTTACTTTAAATGATAATCTTTCTTTCAACACATTCACTCTTTTGTTTGTCTCCAATTACAGGTTATTCTACTTATTGCATATTACTTTTGTCGAAAACGAATATAGTAACCGAATCAATGAAATATATGTGTTGTTTCGTCGGCCGAGTCTCTATCTAATCCAGGCTACACACCGCGAGCAAGATGGCAACCAGATGTCCGTACATCCTCACTGTGTACTCTCAATAGCCTTAAGGACCTATCAGAAATCTCAGCAATTTCTAACTTAATTTCCTTCAGATCGAACAAAGATTTTTTTACTAAAGCGTTTTCTAAGCTTTATTGTTTACTACGAGAAAACACGGGAAAGTTAGTTTTTCTCACGTACGATGCTTCCTACTATCAACTTTCTATCGATGGCGGCTAAGATCCTTCCTAGTCCACCAATCTTCTTCTTATCCAATCAGAAACAATGTCTACTGCCCGCACTTTCCTAACAAAAAATGTCATTAACAAATCCGATGGTCCCGTGCGCTAGACACATCCATCATTAGCTTTCCTCCGACACAGCATCGTTACTAAACTTCACTTATTCTTCATCGTTAGAATAATCAACATGTCTGTAACGGGTCTCTACTCTTAAATCAATCACTTACTTAACTTGCACATACGCATCAGTGTAATTATCGTCTATACTAAGCTGTTGGAATAAACATTATTTTATACGTGTTAATTCAGTGTAAACTCAATTAAACCATCTTTATTATTCTAATAGAAATAAGGGGATCGTGGCGTCAAGGTTACGCCAGGTGCGCTGGTCCTTGCGAGATTCCTCATAGTCTGGGCGCCAAGACCTATCCATTGTTACACTGACCCGCAACAAGCCTAAGGAGATACCGTGAACCGAATCTGTTCAGTTTCATTTCTCTTCACATAAACATTTTCGGTTTACGGATGGTCCTCATGTTTGTTGCACGCTCTTACCTATAACGGAGAAAGCGGGTGTCTGGCGAGATAACAGACTTTTCCCATGAACAAGGATGCCCATATCTGGTTTTCTTTGTCTTTACAACTTCTTTTATTAACCAATGGTCATCGCGGATCATTACCCTCGCTTTTCTACCGAAAAGTGTGGACGACGAATCCGCGTTCTGAGTTTAAAAGGGCACACCCACACCGAGCTTTCTTCCTTGATGGTACGAGACAGGTCCGAACAGTTCTTCTTGCGATCGTTTGTAATAAAAAACCTAACTGTGACAAATAAACTCGATTTTATACTGAACCTTTTGTATTCACTTTAAAAATTACGCGACAATCTAATCGTAACGGGAATTTACAACTCCCGTTGAACGTGCTAATAAACACAAGTACCGTTTGTACAAAAATGTGATATGATGCAAATAAGATATATTTAATAGTATTACACAGTACAATTTGTGAATTTCACCGAACGAAGTGGAAATTATGGCAAATTTTAGTTTTATCGATATATGTAGAATACTATAATGGATTTTCTAGGGAACACTCGTCTTTGTGTAAACCGTTATTATTGTCAGCAGTTTATCATTGGTCTCTGGAGCTCAGAAGTCGTTGCTTAAAACTGTATTATACGGTACTTCGTGGCGGTCGTAAAGCGTTCCTGTCGCCTCATGGAAGCATAGAATATTAAGCGCGAAGTAAACACACTCTGCAGTTAAGCGGGTAATGAAACACCGATTCTATGAAAGTAACTACAAAATTTACTAACTGTTGTACCCTTTCTAACGACATTCAATATTTTATTCATTATCTGAATTATTCATTCTCGTTAATTAATCATTTTAACTCTTCTTCATTTGAATCCGTATTAATGAAACAATAGCTTCGTATATCAATTTATAACAATTTAAATTAATAGATAATGATAATTAAAATCATAAGTAATAATTGTAATCAAATTAAATCAATTCCTGAAGAGAGTAATCTTGTACACTTCAATTACAATTATTTTCATATTTATAAAAGATCATAGACGATGGTAGGAAATGGAATCAAGTCGAGATGACTGGAACTTTAATCGAAATTCAGTTTGAACTCGAGCGGATAAATAGAAGTTTCTAGATCAAACATCTCCGAGGCATTTCCGATCAAGATGCTGTTTCTCAAATCGAAGGCAATCACAGCATAGACGCTGTATCAACGCCATTATTGCCACGGAATATGATAAGCACAGTGGGTATATCAGCTTGTGGGTAATGGTAATTACATAGAGAGCCTCAAGGCAGCAAGGGAAGTGGCAACAATACACCGTGCTTCGGGTGACGTAGAACTATTAGCTCTGAATCTGATACCCATAATTATATCCTTCTCTTGGATCTTACTCTACTCTTGACTTGACAGACATAATTGAAATCTCGACGAGAAGAACGACACGAATACCAAATCGCAAACATCTTTTCATATCGTAGACAGTATAATGGTATTTAAATATACATAAAATAGATTTAAAGCTCCTTAAATACGATGTCTCGATTCCTCGTATCAAATAAACATAAAACTAGCAACCAAGGAACGGTTATAACAATCATTACAATTACTTTTAAGTTCTTAATTGATCGAAGGGAGTCGTATGTATTTTTGCAGAATGAAACAGATACTGTACACTAGACCAGAAAGGTTTCAATGAACTTTCGCGAAGTTCGGCCACGATAGATAACCGATTAGATGGGTAGACGGTAAGTTTTCCGTATCGGAGCAACTACTAGGGGGAGAATTGCGGTAGAAGCCGAATCTGCCAGCTAAGAACATTTCCCCGTAACGCGATCCATATATCTTAATCCAGATTATTAATTAAATTTGCCGCATAAAGCTGTTTCGGCTGGCAAACTCTGGAATATATTACCCGGAATCAGTGAATTAATGTAGCCACCAGAGCAGGTTGAGTGCACGCAAATATTTTGTCCATGCGGATCAACCTTCTGCGTTTGCTGAAAATAAAACGCGGAACGAGATTTATTGCGAATACTCCGCTTGAATGTATATATAATATATATTATATATATTTCACTGAATTGATATTATCTCTACAATCTCATTATACGTTTTAGCGGACCAGCATCCTATAAATCAAAGTTAATTCACGTTGACGAGTAACGATATCGATGCTTGATACAAGACAGGATTTATCGATTGGATGGATACATTGGATGGATTAATTGTGCGTTAATAGAACTTTCTTCTTTTTCAATATAATAACAAATTAGTTGAAGCGAATCGTTATTTCGCGCTGTTGTTTTTATGTTTCTAATTGAAATAAAATTTGTTCGTTGTGCCTATATTTGGAATGAAAAGATTATTCTTGCTCGATTTACTATTTCATAAAGTAAAATAACTCTTTAGTAACAAATGAGTAATTATAAATAATGTAGAATACAGAAAGGCTGTGCAAAGAACAATTTAAATTTAATAAATTTAACAATTCCTACTATAGAAATGCATTGTTATTGTATATTGCTATATATATTTGTATTGTTATATTTGCATTGTTATTGCATATACATTGTTACAAACTTACTTAACAGCTCTTTAATGACAATTGGACTATGACCATATCGTGACAATTATTTTTCCATTCCTTACTTATGTACAATAATACGTTAAAATAACAGAAAAATACAAGTTAGTATTAATATTTTAGAAACTTCTTTTAACTTAGCCACGCGACACTTAATATAAAATGTAATCTAATATAAAAATTAAAAAGAAAAGAACGAGTTAAACATTACGATGCACCAGTTCTCTGATCTGAATTTACATCTCTGTTCGAATTCTATTCGAGTTTCCGCAAACTGACGTTCGTTTAATCGTCGACGAGCGATGGCAGCTGCGAGTCAATAGGAACACGTCAGGTATGACGCGCTCGGCATCGTGATTCGCGTTACAATTATCCGCAAAGAATCCGCGCGGAGATGCGAATAACGAGGTTGCATTGATACGTCGCGTCGCGGCGATTTGCCGTGTAATAAAATTCAGTCGCGCTGCGCGTATTTGTACGAGTTTTTTGAAAAAGGCATAGCCCGACCTTTATTCGAGGTATAGATCACGGTGCGATCTTTTCAGCGGTGATTCAAAACGCGGAAATATTTATCCAACATGGTTGAATGCACAGACGTTGCCTGATAGGCTAGCTTCGACGTCTCGTACTTCATCATCAACGGCACTCGTGCCGAGTATATTTATTTTATCGTATGAATAGAATCGTTTGCTCGCGAATATAAATTGAATACTTATGTTAAAGAAAATAAAACGACCTAAGTCTGCTATTCAGCCGGCCATCGAATCTACATTTTTTGCAATCGAGTTCGGGCTATTGATTTCCTACGTGTTAAATGTGCGCGTGTCTGGAATAGGTATGAATCGAATTGGCTCCCAGATTCGAATGCTTATGTTCAAAAGGAGTATTAATATGTACTTGATTCCGCGTTTAGAGTTGGTTCAGGTTAAGTAGTTCGAGTGGTTATTGTTTTATCCATGTTATACGAGAATATCTCTGTAGCGTTGGGAATTGTGCTATTAAAGTATAAAATATACGCTAAATTTGATTTTTTATATTAAACTAAGATTATGTTTTAAAGCTTTCTAAAATTAACTTTGGTTTTCAGGTATCATAAAATCTACGTTTTATTAAAATTTGGTCGACTGTAGGGTTGTTTTAAGTTATTTTAAGTATAACAAGTTATCTGGACTCTCTTGGATAATAATTCATTGACTAATAATGTTGACGAATTATTTAGAATTTAAGATAGATCAAGATAGTTTAATTGTTTTTACTCTTTCATTTTCAGGATTAATTTTCTTTTACGATTAATTTAAAAGAACATTTTCCACGTTGAAAAGTTTCGCTTACTTAAATTTCTATTTCTTCGAACGCTAAGGTAAATTGCATTTGATCGAAAGAGTTTCTCATTAATTTGTAAGATCGATAATGGCGACCGTTTCACGAGAACGAATCGAAAATAACTACAACGAGCAATTAAACGAAATTCCGAGCCGACTGATGAACGACGGGGACCGTACTCGTTGCTGGCCAACCCTTTGAATCCAGAGAATTTGATAAAATGATCAAAAGCACGGGTCACCTGTAATTTTTGTCCTAGCAGAGTCATCACACTTCCAACGTTCCTCGTCAACGCTGTCCCCTGAATCGACGACTTGAAATCAAATGAAAAACCTAAACGCGCCTCTCCCGATCTCTCTCTTCTTTTCGTTTCATTCTGTTAACCCGATCGTCTGCCAATTCCAACTAGATCCTCCTTTTTTAGCAGTGACACGTTTCTTCTTTTAGAATTGTGAACTTAACCTTTCCCTTCATTCTCGAGTAATTATACAGGTTGTCCGATTTTAATTTATAATCGTTAGGTACAGAGATCAGTTCGCTATCTTTTCCAATTAAATTTATCGTTTATTTATCGGTTTTTTATAATATCAATTCATGTTTCTTAATATTTAACTTCGTATTATCTGATTAAAGGATAATCCGCTTATCAGCGTGGAATTAGTAACAGCAAATGTATTTGGACGCCTAGACATTTAAACAAATTGTTAGTTAAATTTCCAAAACTATCCCAAAAGACTACATGAAAAAAACTAACCCGGCCAGCCCATCTACTCGTCTCCATTTTTTCCCGCGGAGCCACGAAACTTCAAAATCCGCGTCATCCATCAACCAGTCACTGTCCCATGCGCAGTCATCAATATTTTCTCGTCGGGAACGAAGCGATGAAAAACAGCGGCCTGGCGTGGCGGTTGACGAACAAAAATTCGTCGTTCGAACGTGAACCGACGCGACGCGTGTCTGAACTACCGGCGTTAGCAGCCGGGCCTGTAATCGTGCAAATTTGGAAAAGGGTTGAGCGTTGGAACGATGGCTTCCCCAGCCCTACCCTGTGAACGGGGGTGGACGAGTGGCAATCCGTAGCGAAAATGCGACTCGCGCGGGGCTCGTTTCGGACAGAACAGGACAGCGCCAGCGGCTTTTAGTGTGAAATGAATGCTTGTAATTACGACGGGGGCAAAGGGGGTGAGTTGGCGGTGCAGGGGAGATCGCCAGCCAGAAGCGGGCTGTAAAAGAGTGGTGGGGTTTGGAATTGGCGAAACTGCTCGGTGGGGATAGTATTTCGGTTGCGAAACGGGTTAGAGGGGGCGAGAGAACAGTTCGCTGGAACCACACACTCTGTTCCGCAATGATAGACTGTACCGATCCCGTCGGTCAGTTCATTCGTGTTGGTACAGCACGCGCTGGCTGCCCATCCCACCATAATGTCCACTAATTGTAATAGCCACCCTTTGTGTGTCGCCGCTGTACTTTGTCCAAGGTGAAAGAACGGAGCAACCGATGAACCCGAATCAACCGAGCTCACGGACAGGTGTGTGTGAGAAACCTGTATAAAACCGTCTTAAGGTTTTAGGTCTATGACATTTGAATTTATGAAGCAAATTGTGTAATCTGAATCATAATTATCAAATGTACACGATGAACATAAAATAACAGAAATAGAATAGAAAAGTTCATATTCGTGTTAATGGCAGAATAAGGTCTCTCTCTTTCTTTTCCGATTTTAACTTATAACATAACGATCTCTGTAAGTGCTCTAATATTAAATTTATCTGTGAGATATCGTGGCGAGGATAAGAAAGATGTTGTAAAAGATAGAAAGAGATGGAGAAAATCACGAAGAAAGGGTGGAAAGCGTGGAACTTGGAAGTTTTTTATTCTCTAAATATTGGACCCAATCAGACACCCCTGGCGCTGTGCGCGCGCGAATATAAATGCACTCCGCCTCGTCTATATAATCATGGGAGTGTGAAATTAACCAGCCAATCCTGCAGCTAACCGCAAAACCCCCACACATCGTACGGTCTCAGCCCGGACAGCCGACCCGATTGCCTCTTTCAGAATTTTCTGCGGTGTCTGAATTTAAATGCAGAGGTAAAGAATGGACCGGTTGGTGGCCTTCCGCTTGAGGAATCTTTCACCCTTTGATACGATAAACGCCACGTGCCAACAATGACGTGAGATTTAGTATTTTTAGACACAGGTGAGATGTTTGCAAATTTTTGCAAGGAAAGATGTAGATGTATTATATACAGAGACCTTTTCCGGTAAATTTGATAACTAATTACTTCGGTAAAGTTATTAGTCAATGTGATAAAATGACGAATTTAGAATAAAGGACTTAGAAAATAATTGTTTCATTATCACTGAGATTTTTTACGCTTTTGATATCAAAATGTTTGTTGCGCTTTTGTTACAAAAATGTTTATACATCCTTAATTCTTTATTGGAAATAATAATTGTGTTACGAAGATCTGAAACTTATAATACAAGCAATCATTTTTTCCAATACACGATACGTCTATTATAACACACTGTACGTAAATACGCCAAGCTGGTCTTGTCGTTACAAATTATCAGAAAAAGTATTTTTTTCGGTAATTCTTTTTAAGCAACCCAACTTTTCGGGCGCCCATAAAATACGAAATCGTTCAGGTTTTATTTTAAATTATCTGATATTTATCGGGGGGGGGGGGGATATTAATATTAACACATTTGGAGATATTTTTAAAATGGGAAAACTCGCATGCTTTATTGACGTGACATTAACAATTTTTGCATACACGCGCTTTTCCTACAACTCTCTCGATCATCCCCCTCTCAGATTTACCGACGACAGTACAAAATCCGCAGCCATCACTATTTTTAATTACATTTGCATGGGATTTGCATATTTCCGTCGCGCGTTTGCACCTTCTACGCAACTTTCGCGTGGCAACGCAATTTTTCCAAAAAATCCGCCGTACAAAAAGAAGTAAATCAAACAGACAAGATCACCGGGACCATTCAGACAGTTCAATTTCCGATATTATCATATATTTATATATCAACGAGCTTACTCGTTATTTGCTAATCGTGCGCTCGTTCCTTTTTATTAACGTTATTGATTTAAACGTTCTGCACGCACGAATACTTTTATGTTATAATGCAGAATTTAAGCGTATTAATTACGAAATATACCATTATACGTACCTATGTAAATGTCGTCCAGAGTGTATGTAAAATATATTGACTTAAAATGTTGGACATAAAGGAAAATTAGTTTAATGAAATATGATGGAGAGTGAAGTAAATGTATTTAAGCGGACATTTTGTACAATCACAAATTGTAAACAATTTCCATTAAACATAACTTGTAAAATACTCTAACCACCGCCATTTCTTGTATCAAAATAATTTCAAACCTTCGTAACAGCCAAAAACGTAAGAAAATTGAAACTTCTCCTATCAACTCAATTTTCCCTAAACAATCGGAAGAACTAGTTGCCAAAAACAAAAACTGTGTAAAAAGGCGTAAGAAAGTAAAGAAATCAGCGGAAATCAGTTCCTCCCGCGGGCTTCCTCCACACCTTTCCAACTCTCAGAATGCTGGAGATTAAACGAAACTGCCCCCGCACGGCAGTTTCTGTTTATCGCATCATATAAATACAGAATTAATTAAAACTGCTGAGTTAATTGAATTTTTATAACCTTCTGTAGGGAGAACGTCGCCGGCGTGGCCGCGTACTGCGTTAACTGGGTAGTTACCGAGCCTCGACACCACCCCTATTCCGGTAAGTGTAATAGCGTCACGGAAATATTACCCTTTTGTGGAGAGAGAAACGCGGCGACTCGCTCCTCTCTTCTGCCCATTTGCAACGATGCTCCTCTCTCCCTCTGATAAAATCGCCCGGAGGTATTTACGACGACGATGCACAATCTGCTCGCGAATAAACGGCCGTTGTGTACTTTTAACGATGTAACCGAGCCGCGTTCCACGGGTACATACGTGACTGCTGTCGCTGCTGGCGCCGCGGTTGGCGTAGCTGGTGCGAGTGTCGCGCACGCTGCGGCTATGATTATCGCTGGAAAGCCGGAACCACGATTTTTTAACTTATCGTTAGCCGTTTTATGTGCTGTCGATCCAATTTTTTGAGAGTTACGCGCCGCGAATTATTGACAGCACACGATCCTGTGAAAAGTTTGACAGCGTTGGAAAGCGTTGAGTGACGTTTGAAAGTATTGAAAAACATTCATAGAGTGAGTTGATTTGTAGTAGACTGGACAGTTAATTGTAAAAATTGCCAGTAGAAATTTGTAAAACTCCACTTTTCCTCAAGATCGTAAATGTCTATAGAATCGCACTCGTCGAATCATTTATCTAACAAAATAGCAAATAGCTGTCGAAACTTTAAACTCTACGTTCAAAATTCACACTCGAACATTGTAAGCGTTTTTCAGTTATCCATACTCTGAAGCCAAGTCTGCATTTCTGACGATGGAAGTCGAAGAACAAGAAATAGAGAGTGTACCTGTTGCCTCGGGCTGATGGGTGGTAGGTTTGCCCTCGCGATTTTGACAAAATGACTTCACCCTGGCAAAGAACGACCGACAAACGCGAACCCATCCATCGAAAGGCACATACAGCAGGAAGAAAGAGACGGAAAACGAAACGTGGCGGCACGTAAGTAAACCTCATAAGTAATCTCGCCGGCGGCGCGTCTTCGATTTGAATTACCCTTCTGTTATTTCTTCGGCCGTCGTCGGGCGTTATCAGAAATCCGCTCGCTCGTCGGATTAGCATGTCTGAGGTAGCGACCATCAATTTCAATATCCACTCGATAAATATTCCTTTGGAAGCCGACTTCTTTCCTCTGCACCGATCACCCATCCCCCGCTCGACCACCTCTTTCCCCCTCTTTTGAAGCCAAGAGATCCGTAGGATTCGATGGAGCAACGAGCTCGATAGACGGGTCGCAGACTGGCTTTAGATAATATCCTTCCCAATCTCTGCACGAGACTTTGCAACGATATTTTGCTTGGAAAGTTCAACCGGTGTAGCCATATAATGTCAGGAGAAAGGTAGAGGTCAGACAAGAGCCAACTGATCTGGAACAGGACTGACTAAGGGGATTTACGTACGCGAATGTATATGTTATTGTATCGTTCATTTGTCGTAACAATGACACAATACATTGAATTTTTTATTTTTTGTATAATGGTATATTATATGTGTATTGTACACAATATTAGTCGGTTTAACCACCACTGTTATAGGATATAAAATTAAAAGAAATCTGTTTTGCATCTAACGATTGGTTAACTTTGGAACTAACAAACCCGTTAAAATGGTAGATTACAAATTACTAGCGGTAGTTTATTCCAAGAAAAAGTCTCGAGATTTGAGAAGCAAGCCCGGTCTAAAATTGTTATATTGTTACAAATTAACACTCAATTTTTACTATATACTTCGCCCTTTTAATTTCTGTTTGGTCAAGCACCGTGCTGTTTCACATTTCCCCGCGGTGGTTGTACAAGCATAGGCATAAGTAACGAAGAAATTTTCGAGACTTTTCCTTTGGTAGATTCTCTGAAACTGTACTTTGACGTAACGAAAAAGAGAAGCCTAAGACAGAGAGGGGAGACTTTGGCGAAGAGAACTACGAAGAGAAAAGAAAAGAGAAAGGAGAGGAAAAAAAGGGACGGAAGATCAAGGTAATATTAATAAGTAGAAGGAAAAGTTGGTTTGATCAGCTAATCCGAACTCGTCCGGCACTAGACCACATCAGAGAAGGGCTCGAAGCGCCGAAGCTATTAGCATAATTACAATACTTCTGTGTCTGGTCCGATCCAACTTTCTGCTTATTTTAAGCTACAGAGACCTGATATCTCTACCGTGATGGGATTGCGGACGAATCCATTACGCTGATGCAATGTTAAAGGGCCAAATCATTGGGATGAATGTTTTGACAAGCCGTCATTGATTCCAGGATTCTTGTGCCGGGTTTAATTGAACAACGCATTTTCAGTTTTTACAACCATCTATCCACGTAACGTGCAATCGCAACAAGTCATTTCCACACAATGGCCAAGCCCGTCTATTGTACCGTGCTCCAAGTAATTGGATAATTGCTGCGTTACAAATGTTTTATCATCTGATCGTTAATTATGACGAGACAATGAGTTATGGAATAATTGTGCACTTGTGACGATGACAATTGTTAAGGTTATTGGATGTATGCGAATACAAAGGAACGCGTGAATAAATTATAAGGTAGAATATATATGTATATATTTTGAATATTAAAGTGTAAGTACAAAGTTTGGAATACAATATGAGCTGGTCCAGATGCACGGTAGCAGTGTTGCCCTATGACTGAAAAACCCTGATGCCAACGTTGCATGTGTACCGTTTATGGTTTACCTTCGACGCAGTCTTTTGTCTATGCGCTGTCGATGGTTTCTCGGTGCTTGAGAAAACTAAAGACCAGATGCAGAGTTTTCTCAGAAGTGACGAACACTTTAACAATGACAAAAATACATTTTTGTTAATTTTCTTATTTGAATGTCGTTCCGTGACTAAATGTAAATCTTCTTGGAGATCGTAAAATATTTCGCGCGAAATAATTATTACGAAATTCTTATAAAAATTTCGTATAACAAGTATCGTACAAGGAAAATGATCAAATTGAAACATCAAACAGAATAGCTTCCAAATGATTGATAAATTACCTCTTATCTTCTATACATCTAGAACAGAATATCTAGTAGAACAGAAATCTAACTTACCCACGTATAGAATTTATAATGGAAACGAAATTCGAAAAGCAGAAAAAACTAAACAACTAGGTGAGTATTTCATTTCAAAAGTCATGCGGTGTTTAAAAGTGTTAAAAAGTAATTCTTTAGTTTTATTTTTCGTATTGCGCGCAGTTTTAATGACGAAAGATTCGTACACATCTTTGCACCTTATGATTTATTACGCATGATAAAGTGCTGTTTGGGACCACAAGGGTGTAAAGCTGAATCAGCTATGATCAACGGACCGAGACGCCCTTCTAACTCGCTTATGTTTTTGCCAGATATAAATCTCATTCGTGACGGTGTACGTAGATTGTCACTCTTTCGATCCAATCTAAGGAAAAAAATTCTGTATTATATATAGCTAGGAAAATCAATATTTCTACGATTATACGTATCAGTGGTTTAATTTATTTAAAGTTCTGTAGAATATGAATTTCTTTCTATTAAAATACCATTTTCTGTTTTCTTTATTATAACGACTGTCATAATTTTTTAACTATAATGATCCTTATTCTATATGTCGTCTAATATTTACCAGAGTTAGATAAAATCTAATAAACATTGCCAACCAAGTGCTTTTACATTCTCATTTCAATCTCACTCGATTCGAGTTACTAAACACAGTTCACAGAGGTAAGAAAAAGGGAAGTAGAGTATAAAAGAACATGGTTTCGATAGGATACGTTGGTAGACGATCGTCGCGAAGAACCGGTGGCTGGGAAATGAGTTAAACGAAGTTGGTCGCTGAGCGTAGAGAAGCGAAAAGCGGAGCGAGTTGCGGTACCAGTGACAGAGTTACGTTGTCGTGTGTAACGAAGTAGATTAGTCAGTGTGACAGAAGACCGTAATTTCCTAGGCAAATGACACCGATCGTGTACCTGACGCGTCGCGCTTGCACGAAACCTGCTGCGTGCTTCTGTGGCTTTCGTGAAACATTCGATACACCGTGTCATATTGATCTAAAAAAAAAAAAAAAAAAAAAAAAAGGAAACAAGAAAGATTAAGAAAACAACCTGTTACGCGATGATATTAATCATATTACATATGTACAATTTATTAACAAATAATGAAATATGTCGTTTGGAAGTCATATTTATTAACCATATAAGTTGGAAAGTACAAATGTGACAACATTTTTCTTTTTTAATTTACCTTTGAATTTACTTAGAATTTATTTAGAATTTACCTAGACATTATCTTAAATAGTTGTCAGAATTTTTCAAAAGTGAACAAACAAAGGCACAAATTGTTAGTGCAAATTCTGAGAGTAGAAAATTATACGATAATAGGAGAAATTTGAATTAATATTAAATTAATAAAAAGTTATTCATTATTAACACTTTACCGACCGATAGCCGATTAATCAGTTTTTCGTTGCCGACGATCACCGACCGATAGCCTATGAATCGGCTTTTTGTCGCCGACAATCTTTCTCATTATTTGAGCAGTAATTTGTTATTTAGTACTAAGGTATATCGCTCAGTTGCGTCAGTTGCATTGCTTTGTAAGCTCCCACAGTCGTATAGCAATTTGAAAAACTTATCGTTCGCGATGAACGAAAAGAGTGGTATTAGAGAGTCTAAATCGAAACAGAGCCGGCGCCAGGGAGAATCTGCGCCTGAGTTGCCGGTCGGACGTGCGTATACTGTTGAACGGCTAACTGTCGGTAAAGCGTTAATTACTAATTTAATTTAATTTTAATTTAATTTAATTTTAATATATTAAGTAAAATTACAATTTATTTTACAATCACGACGTAATTATATAAAATCAGGATTAAAGGGAAAGATCAGAAAGCTTTCATTCGGATCAGAAATTCTTTAGATCGAAAGTAAATTAATCGAGAATACATCTTACTGGGAACGAGAACAAGGTGTGAACGATTTCAGGGAAACGATAAAAGAAGGGGACCAAAAAGGTTGGACGAGGTTACTTACACGTTGGTCTAAACTGGTGCTGTCTGATCCTACGGGTCTGGACAGCGAGTGGTCGGAAACGATTACATGTGATTTAAGGAGCTCTCCAGGTCTTGGACCTCCAGGTTGGTCGAACCACTGCATCTAGCTTGCTCCAGACCCTACTCTGTTTTATCTACGAAGTGCAGCAGTCGTCTCCACTTACACACCCTTTGCTCCCTGTTCTTTCGTATATAAACCTTCGATTACTTTCTTGCATCTCAATGTAAGATATACGGCACAATCGTCTATCAATGCAACAAGCTTTTCTCCTCTTGCAAGAATTCTATTCAAATATAATTCTATTTTACTGCAAACATAGAAATTAATAAATTTTAATAGAAAGCCCTATAGCCTATAATTTTCAACCTATACATTGCTCGATATTATTATTTGATAAATAATTCTACGAAAGATTCCAAATATATGAAACAAATCTGAATCGGATATGCTAAAGGAACACACATGATCTGTTGTTCAAAGTCAATTATTAGCGGCCACCACAGCCATGTCAAAGTCACTCGAGCGATTGATGAAGCAGGCACGAACGCTACGGTGTCCTTCGTGCAGGGTTGAAGCAGGTTGCAGCCTCTCGAGACAAGTGGCACCATCGACATGGTAACGGCCTGGTAACTGCCTCGTAAGCTATCTAACGGAGCACTAGCGACTCGAGCGGTCGATTTTCTCGTGGTGATTCGAGCCTCAGCCTCAATGACCTCTTCATCAAGGATCACACGTCTGAATCCTCCGAGGTGGACCATAGATCGTTCACTTGATCGAGCTTCGTGGAAATTCACGAGGACTATACAATGTGTACAAGCGTGCGTAAACGCTGCTCTTCGGCTGGTTTCAATCTGTATTTCGCAGATAAGATCGATGATATACCGAGAGAATAATTTGATCGATATACCAAGAGAATAATCTGATCGATTCAGCAAGAGGATTTTTCTTTCGGTTGTGCTTCAGGACATAAAAGATTCAGTTATTCAGAACACTGAAAATTCAATCTGCGTATAAACGCTGTGTCTAGTTGCAGTTGAAAGCAGTGAATGCGTATGTTCAGACGCGAGTGTCCGCCGCTTATAGGAAATCCTACCTTTAGATAGAGAGTATGGTTTGAATCGAGAGGTTTGGGATTTTTTCAGAGCGTTGGATTACAAACCGATAAGCTCCTTCGCCTAATTGGACTTTAGGCTTTCGTCTATAGTCCGTAGGCGAGTAATCGACACGATCGTGGTTACGGTTGTTACCGCTTTTGACGATGATAGCGATACAACGTTCGGTAACGATTGATTGGTCGAGATCGCTTGTACGTTTCCCCGGTAATGCTATTCTCTTGTTTCTCTTCCGCTCGGATGAAGGGTGTATTGTGGCTCAAGCTATCTCATTACGAGGCCACTGTTTGGTCTCGGTTAGATGGCCCCCTTCGCTAAATGGATCACTCCGTTCCCATTAATTTGCATTTCTAACTACAACGATCTTAAAGAGAATTTCTTCTTTTTCTTTTCTTTTTTTTTTTTTTTTTTTTTGTCACTGTTATTGGTTCTTCCGGAGAATTAATAATTTATGAGAATTGAATTTGCGGGATATCGTGAATTTTATTAGGATTTCTTTATCCTTCTAATGGCAACTGTTTTTAAAATGGTGGAATTAAGAAGACTAATTCTTGAGTTATGTGAAGTTTTGATTGGTGGGAAAATAATTTCGCCTTTATCGATGCGCAAGTGAATTAATTTGCATGTTGTAGTGTTATTGTTTTACTTAATTATTGAAAGATTCCAGCAAATAGCGTTCGTTCGAAAACGTTTGCTCGTTATTGTACGTATAAAAGTGAGTGTTTCGAGACCTCTGAGAATTTAAATTATTCACGTGCTTGGCCATTCGGTCCTAACGTAAAAACGACAGAAAATCATTTTCTGCGAATTTTCTGTATTTTATACATTTTATACGTTCTTTTATAATTCTGTAGGATTAAACGAACCTATCCAAACGGTCTCAGATGCTTCTGACACCAATTCAGAGATACGTCAACCTAATGGTCAGATGGCGCCGACCAGCCAATTTCCTTTTGGTAGAAGATACGAAAGTATCCACCGAGAAGGTTCTTACGATTTCGTATATACGAAAAAATTGATCGCCACTCGTTCTTCCATTGTCATGTATGTAACTGGAGAGCATTCGGAACAAGCATGGCCTACGATATCGTCTATACGTTCTAACAAGTTCTTACGCAGCCCCATTGTGCTTCTAGTGAAACTTTCCTGGAGAATTGAATATCCTACGCTGCAAACGCAGGAGATCGGTGATAATTGCGTTTGACCGCATCGTGAAACCCAATTGCTCCGTATTACAGTTATTCTATAGATTGTAATTGATTGCGTAATAATGTATTGCCGTACACTGTTCGACACCTGACAGTCTTATAATAGACAATCTTTACTAAACTATGAAGAAAAGAATTTTGCTTATGTAATATGAGAAACATCTGTTCGATCTGATTTGAAACAACTTCGAATACAGAAACAAATCAATAAAGTTTAACTACAGACAAACAAGATCGAAGTCAAGTCCTTTTTAATCAACATGTATATGTATATAAAAAAGATATATATATATATATATATATGTACGTATGTATGTATGTATGTATGTATATATAAAGATATATATATATATATATTTTTTTTTTTTTCATATACATACATGTCGGAGATGAAAGGACATCGGGGCCTTTCTTTCGGAATGTTTGGGAAGGTCCCCAATACTTTAGTTCAGACTTCTTATTATAACTGTATTTAAGTAATAAAACTGAGAAATAGTTGTTTATGATTTAATCTGAGTATGGGTGCCCAAGATTTATGACATTAGGCTTAGGCTCGAAGTAATACAAAGGGTCACTGAACGTTGCCACGGTCAGAGGTATGGAGTAATCAAATAGCTCTTTCTAAAAACAAAGTTTGCACCGAGAGGTATAGAGAGGTACGGGGAGGAGTACACAAAGGCAGTTAGATAAGTTCAACTTGTATTATGGACAAATATGCTGAGTCACACCCGCATCGTGAATCAGTAAGTTGAGTTCGACTTAGACTGTAGAAGAAATCGCATTCGTCATACCGTTGACCGTTGGTTTGTTATCGAGTCTAAGATTATTGCAAGATTATTAACAATGTCTAATCCAAAGAAAGACTCACCCCTAATACTAATGATAACTCGACATATATATGTTAATTAGAAAGAACTTGATTTTTATCTTATTATTATTTTTTAATTTTATATATTATTATATCTATATAGATTATATATATAATCTATAATATAATAATAATATATATAATAAAATATATATATATAATTATATAATATTTAAGACTTTCCAATTCTTATCAAGGTTAAAGAACAATCTGTAACATGAAGTAATATTAGGGTTAATGTAGAACTGAAAAATCTGGGGTATTTCTAGCATTCAAAGAATCGTTTCCCTCATTGAATGGAAAATATACCAGCCGGCCTTTGTCGAGCACAATGTCAGGCCTTACGATCGTTCAATATTTTCCGTCAACAAACTGCACGCGTTCATCTCGTTATAAAGTCTGTTTGTTCGGCAAACACTGCAGCACCGATGCATGCGGCCTGCATCGTGTGGCTAGTGCGACATCAGCCAGGGGAACAGAAACCGTTTCAACCCTCCTGTACCACTTGATTACGGAATCAGTTCTGTTAAAACGAATAATCTTACAATTTCACGTCAGCCAGACATCAGATTCGCTATTTCGCCTGATACTTTGGAAGCTAATTTGATTTTTACCGCAAAACGATGCGTTCTTAATCGAGTGAATCTTTTTAAACGGTGGTCTTTTTCTAAAATTCTAACAAAGTTTTATGAAAGTAACATTATTATTCAATAAATTCTTCTTGCGATAGGTTCCATTATCTTAATCTCAAATTCAAGAAAAGCTTGGCAGATAACCATTTATTTGTCTGAATATAAAACTGTAAATGAGACTTGTCTTCATGAATAAAAAATTATTTTGTAATATATGCGAAACACATTTATAATTCTGTGACATAGATTCGACCTAACAACAAATTATACCGAAGATATTGAAAAATCTGTATCTTAACACTTTATCGACCGATAGTCTATTAATAGGCTTTTCATCGTCGACGCTTACGGATCGATAGCCTATTAATCGGCTTTTAGCGGTCGGTAAAGTGTTAACCGTTTTAATGCCAGGGGTTTTTAAAAATCCGTGTCGGATTGTACTATGCAACGCGATAGCGCTTTGTTCATTTATTTGCTAGAAATGCCGATCGATGTGGTCGCGCTGCTCTTTTTTTCGTTTATGCAGGTGGTTTAAGATTATTTGAAAAAAGAAAATTTCGAGTAATTACGAGAGGAAACTCTGATATAACTCGCGACGAGCTACATTGGGAATCGAGCGCGTTGCGAATTGACGATCGTGACCAGACATCGCCACACAGTTCACCACAGTACGCGAACAGCGCGATCGCGTTGCGTGGCGCTAAATCGGTTAAAACAAAATCTCTGTGTGTGAGAACACACGTTAACTCTGATAACCTTTACAACGTCCCAAAGACGTAGAACATTATGCGAAGAAGCGATGAGCTTTATGGACGCGTTTGGAGAAGATAATGGGTCCCTCCCGTGTACGTTAGATCATCTTGTACGGTAGTAGACCCGCCAGCAATCTCGACACTTTGCATCTGTGCCCAATATTCCACGTGGTAGAAGGGTAGTGGCAGCCATTGCTGTCTTATGTCTCGAAGACAGTTCACCTACGCCGGGCCAGGATGACAAACGCTGCCATCTAAACAAAGGGTCTCGGGATATACGCAGCGCAGACACGCAATTTCCGTGGCATGTAAATCGCGCGAAATGAATTTCTGCCAATCACGCACGTGCGTCAACGCCACAATCATTGCTAACCTTACTGTGTGTCTGGGCATCTATCGTTTGATCGAAAAAAATACAAGCTTTTCTAGAGTAGACGAGCACGAACACGCACCGAGGACGTTACCTTTATTCTGAATTATGATTAAACCACGGATTTTCATGCAAATTTAAACTTTTACGGTTCCAAAAATTCAAATTTAGATGGAGGTTCCTTTTATGTGTCAAAAATTATAACAAATACTGTACTTTGGATATTTGATATAATTTTGTATATTATACGCATTCTGCGTATTTTTGCCACATTAAATTTCGCATAAATGCATAAATGCTTAAAAATTCACAGTCGAATTATCGCGCTCTCGATGAGAAATTCACTTCGCCATCAACATTTATATAAGAAGCGTTTTTGCCCATAGTAATAACTCAAAAACTGCAAATTTTTCATTACATCGTTCTTGCAGCAAATCAATGGTATCATCGAGCTTCCATCTTGTAAAATCTGTATAGGAGATACAGATAGAAACAGCTGAGGGGTAACATCAGGTTATCAAGACAGTATTCTCTTTTTTTTTTTCGCGCATTCATCCGAGCTGTCGATTTGGTACGCGCGAATCGCACATGCCTGCTCGATGGCCCGATGCTTCCACGTTTGGGTGATTGATGCTTGCCGTCGTTTCAGCGACACGACTACATAAATCAAAGGGCGCCCTTACTAGCGCGAACCCTTTTCTTGTCGCTCATCTCTCTTTTTCGTTCTCTTTTTATACTCCGATCCACTCGGTAAGGCGACGGGGTTGCGTTATCAAATCCGTCGATGACAGACGAGAACGTATTAAATACCGAACAGGACGAGCACATCGATTGTCGTCAGAGGGATGAAAACGGTGAGAAGTAAACGAACGAGCGCGTGCATCATCCCCGAGGCTCCTCACGATTCAGATATGTTTTCTCCCTTTCTTCGCTGTTCCCCAGCCTCCTCGCCGATTATGCGTCCCTGGGCGCTTGTTCTTCGCGTATTATTCGCTTCTGCGAGGGTACCAGCGTGCCTGCTTCTGACAGTTTCGTCGCGGATACTGTAATTTTGGAAGGCAACACGTGGGGCAAGAATGTTTCATCTTAGGTTTGGGGATAAGTTCTTTTATCACGAAAGGTGATAAAATTTGTGAGTGGAAATGTTGAAGTTTATTGGAAAATTTAAGATTAATTGGAATGTTTAAGAGTAAAATTTATATTTGAGATAATTCCTAAAATACTTTTAATATCTTTGTTATAAAAATTGGAAGTCTCTTTTGATTTCTTTTTGATAATATTCGTCATAATAAATAGTTACGGGAGGTCAATAAAATATGTAAATAAATTAAGACTTCAAATATTGTAGTTGTGCAGTACCGATCGCTCTGAGATTTTTTGTTATATCTTGGACTAGAGTTGGCAAAAATCGACATATTTTATGATATTCAATAATAATTGATAATTTGCAAGAGCAGAAATGTTGTAATTTATAGGGAACGAAAAATTGTCGACTAGTACCGATCAGTTATGTAATTGGTAGATTTTTCGGTTTAAATGATTAATAATGTTAGAAAAGAGACATTTGAAAATTAAAATATACATTGTTATTCTAACATTTTATTCTAATATACATCGCAAGTACAATAATTAATATTTTCTTAGTCTTAGCGTATTCGACGTGTGTCCAGCTTTTAGATTCGTCGTTTTTGGAACATCGAAAGCCTCAGCAAGCTGTCTTTGGCTCATTTTATTTTCAGGAAGTAGCTTCAAAGCCATATTCAACATTGTTCTCGTCTGTCAATATTCTTTCCTTCTGCTTTGGAATTTTAGACAAAAGATAAAAGAAAGCGTAAATAAACATCTTCTAATTTAATTTCAATTGCCAACAAATTAAATTAACAGATAAAAAAATGTAATCTGTACTGGTCGATGGCTGATCGATCGGTACGAGACAACAAACACATGGAAACGTTTAATTATAATGCATATAATGTAAAAAAAAAAAAAATCGCAATACTAGGGCTGACAATTAGTAATCTAGTCATAGTATAAATAACAGAAAAAATCATTTATTTAACTGAGAAAGAAAATATTAGCTCTAGAAAATAACTTTTTACACTCGAAATATCAACGTCTACTTTTAACGTGTCAGAAGAGCGAAAACAATGGAATAAACAATATGACTCCGAAATATGTTACACCGAATGATTATATTCATTTGTTTATAACAAATAAAAGTACTAGTATTTGGTGAAAAGAGGCAGAAATAATTTTGGTTGGTACTGTATGCCGGTCATTGCCGAACGACTCTCCGCTATACAAAATATTATATTTATGATTTCTAGTTTTTTAAAAAGTCCGCACAAGAATACAAAACGCACGATGAAAGAACAAAATAGCAATTAATCACGCGCGATAGTAATAAATGTGTACGCTACAAGTGACGCAGCTGTTAAAACTGCTGCTCATTGTATTTCATGCAAGGGATGCACGTACAAAGGGGTGGATTCATTCGTTTCTTGCAACTCGTACAGCTTTACTCCCTCTTTTTACGCCTACATCGTATTTCTTGTCAAAAATGATGTATCGATAGAAATGGCATTGAGGAATACGCATTCGAAAATAAATGTACACAATTCGAATAGTTTGCGAGCAATTGAAATTTTCATTATAACAAGCTACGTAGATAATACGAAAAATGATTATAAAAAATTATTCGATTTCCAAATAACATCTTAAATTTGATCTCTTAGTGGTTAAATTTCAAGATTTCTCAAATTGAACATTGCAAATGTGAAATATTTTAAATATCGCTTGCCCGTAAAAATTGAAAATAGAATCCAAACTTATCAGACTATTTTTACGATTGGGACATTCTAATAGAATTAAAAAAATAAACTGTCTTCGAATGATCGATCCTAAAGACGAAACAGCGGAGTCTGTACTCTCTCAGATAAATAGTTCGCTGACGGGAAAAGCGGACAGAGCTCTTATACGAATTGGCTGAATTCCAAGGACTAAGTCGGCAGAAGCAGGACCTTCTTTCTTTGTCCTTGCTAGGTTCCTTTCATCTCTGACCGGGATCTCTTTTAGCTTTAGTTGAAGATCTGAGGAATAGTTGAGAGTTCGGCCGATAGTTGGACGAAGCGGCATTTCATTCCGCTGGAAATTCCGCGAAACATATAGGCGACCGCAATAGAATCGCTGGAGACTTCAATCTTTATCGGTGAATCGGACGCGAAATATTGCGAACATTCGCGAAATTCTTCTAGGCACGACGACCCACGCACTGCACAGACTTTGTTTACGAACGATGCGAACGCGAAACGTTGAAGTCGAAGTCTTCGTTTACGAATCGGTGGAGATCTGAAAGGAAAACTTTCGAGACGGGATGCCGCGTGTTCGTTTCCTTGCGAAAATTCACGGAAATTCCCCTCAAAGATCCCGCCATTGCGTCAATCTTCGTGCTTGAACATCTCTTTGCAAGTGTTGAAAAAGAATTTATATTTGATGTCGCATTTTATTCGTGATATTTCGTATATTATATTGGAATAAACGGTGCGTTTTTGGCAGCGAGGATGCGCCCGAAATTTAATACGAGCAGATAGTTCAAGCTTGAAGCAAAAAGCTCTTTCGGGAAATTGTATTTCTGTATTTCTCTTGAATAAGTTCTCTAATTTTAGTGTGTTACAAGTTCTATTTGATGAAATTGGTTGTAAAATCGGACGATTGTTTTATACGCGTATATGATTGCAAATGGTTGAAAGAATTATAGCGTTAAAGTAATAAATTAAGAGATATTATTAGGTCGTCCGAAAAGTTTCTTTAGTTTTATAAGGAAATAATGGATGCACAATATTTCCCGTTTTATATTATTTTATCGAATTACGTACGATCCATTTTGTTTTATCAAAATAAAGACAAGATAATAATTCGACAGATTAGGTTTCATATTTGTATAAAGATGCGACGTTGTAATAGACATATCTGTAAAAGAAAGACACTTTTCGGACAATCTAATACATCAAATAATTATTTGACTTACGTGTTTTATTCCTAATCTTCTTACTTTCGTTTAAAGAAATGCTAGCACTAGTAACTTATAATTTACAACTAGTAAAAATACCGTTTATAATATTATCTCAAGTGTATTAATCTGAAACGTATACCTGTATGTAAATATCTAAAGTAAACATTCTATCGATTGGAAGTTACGATGCAGATAATTGTCTTAATAGAACGCAGTTATGCACGCCACATGTATGACGAAGTTCTGGCATTTGTTTGATGGTTGGCGTATCTCGTGAGAGACGCTATTATTTTTTAAAAAGATATGATGCATTACAAGTGCATCGATAGTTAGGCATTCTTGACATGATAATACATTACGATATTCGTGGGATAAAAAATGCAAGAAATTACTAACTATACAAATGCCATCGTTACGTCGTATTTCTAAAACACAGGTGTACCTCATTAGCATTTGATAATTAGTAGACCGCTATTCATTAGTTTCGTATAAATATGTGGCAGTTTTTTTAGTGGATCAGTTGATTGCACGCAATTAATAACACGAAGCAAACATGGTTCCGAAAGCTTTGTACATCCTGCTCATCGCCTGTATTTTTGGCACCATCATCCAGATGAGTCTTGCCGCCTCATCCGAGTCATCCAACAAAACTGACTCCTCCAAGTCATCCGACTCATCCGACTCATCCAATTCATCCAACTCGTCTAACTCATCCGACTCATCCGACTCATCCGAGGTATGAAAATGCGTACAAAATCGTATACCCAAGGTTCTACATCTATAATTTTTGTATTTATTAAACAAATTGTCTTTGTGGAAAAAATAATTGTATTTATTAAATGTCTTGGTAATAAACATAAAATACCAACAATAGTATCCAACATTTTTTCATAAAATAAATGTTGCATTCAGTTCTTTTTGCGTCAAAGAAAGACTAATATGTTTGTTTTTTATTTTTGCAGTCAGAGGAAAAATCGACAGAACCGGCAGAACAAAAGACTCAAAAACCGCCCACCAAACAGGAAGGTAACTTCGCAAAGACTATTAGTCTCCAAGATATCGTAGGTTTTCAAAAAATAGATTTTTTTTTCTTTTTTTTTTAATTTTCTTACAATTTCAAACGGTTATTGATGTAAATGTTACAAACTTTCTGAACAACCCAGTAGAAGAATCACACGTGACACTAGTGTCGCGTTAGTAGCCGACTTACGTCAAATATACCGATAAAACATCTTCTCTACAGAAGCTGAAAACAAGGTTGTGATGAAGAAACTCGAGATCGTGTTACCAACGATTCCAGCAATCTCCCCGATCTCAGGACTTAAACCGAACGTCGAAAAAGCCAAAGAGATGGTTGCACGCCGTTTGAACAGCGAAAGCAATTTTATCAACGCCGTTGCGGACAGTATAAGGCTTGCGGTCCATGCTGCTAAGCCTATCCTAGCCATAGGCAATTTGATCGCTAAAATTATAAGCGTATTCACCGACGTAGCATCATCAAACCCAGTCAAACTCGGAGTTCTTATTCTTCAGGAAGGTATAAAAATTGGCATGGGTGTCTTGAGCGTGTCCCTTCCTCTTCTGATAAGTGGAGTTATAGCGGTTGCGAGTTAAATAATCAATTATAATGTATTATAGTAGAACATTTACTTTATATGCAACTATGTATTAGTTTTTGTTGCAATTATATCTATGCATAATAACAATTGTTGTTCTGTTTCTTTTGTACACCCTGTGAGACTTTTTAGCGAAGGTCATAAATGAATATGAAGATATCTTTTCGTTATCGTTACTTTTTAAAAGTGTTTAAGGATCATTGGTACTTTGACTGGAAAAATATTGGATCCTTTAAAATAATTAATATTTTGTACGATCTTCTTCTTCTCCCGACAACAATAGTTTCTTCGGGGATTTTGTAAAATAATTTTTTCAAAAATCTTATTTTTTTACCATTTATCTGCTACTTTACTTTTAATGTTTCAATAAATTAAATCAACAAATTATTTACGTTCTTTTAAATTGTTATAATTTTTACGATTTTTAAATAGTCATTAGAACTCTATTGAATAAAATATATGTAAAAAGTCTAAGTTTGAGGAATAATTGTTATCGATGCGGATGATATCGAGTGATACATTCATATCAACTATTTGCTATGTCCTGTCTAAGCATTAAACACGTTCGTATTTTTTTAAATGAAAGTATACGATTTAGACATAAAAATTCGCGTACGATTAACATTCAGGAACAACGTCACTTTCAGCGTGCAACAAAAACGGAAAGGTAAATATGAGTTTTCACGGTGGCTGACCGATTCATCTCTCCTAACAATCTGTTCCCACCTCATAAAATTGTCATCGTGCGTGCATAAAACATGAGGAGACGTTCGAGCACGCAGTAGTACAGCGCGAATCTACACCTGAAAATATAAGGAAAGATGGTATACATAGTACACTATTGCTCAAAAGTATCAACATCTCTGAGTTTTACATCTAATTCATAAAGAACTTTTCCAACGAGGTTCGTACATACGACACGTATGATTCTTAATTCATATTCATCACGTTTCTCTTGCGACACTTATAAATACTTTTTACGAAATTTCACATGGTTATTCTGCACAAGTGCAAAATCCTGATCGCTTAATCATACAAACGATTACTTCAACGAATTACCGCGTTTTATACGAAAACAAAAAGTATCGTAATACTTATGAACGGGTGTGTATGCGGTAGCTCGCGGCATTGAATGCCTACAGGGTTGTCGATGGAGACTCCAGAGGTTTACGTTCGACGACAGGAGGCAACCTGAGGGAAACGAATGGCGCGGGAGAAGGAAAGCGTCGTTCGAGCGCGTATTTCCACTTTGCCGCCTCCATCGTGAACGCTAAAATACATTTTCCTACGAAGTGTCGTCACGGGAGGGCCTCCAGCTGCTGGTCGTGATATTCTACATGCGTAATGCTCGCGACGATATTTCCATACATAAATTTTATCCAAAAGAAAGTGGGCGGCTCTGTGGTTGCACGTCGACGCTGATGACGACGCGTCTTCGCGACGTGCTCGAGAATCCATCCGCTGATCGCGGTTTGCCGCCAGTTATCACAATCATTATTCTTTGTTTCGTGACGTCTTTCAAAAGGGTTTTATTATCGTGGATCAGAACCTGTACGGGCCAATATTCTACAGCGATACAGCGTAAGCGTTCGTCACTTATCCTTTAAGGGAACGTGATAAGGTATAGGTATAATACTTTATTTTTAGATAAGTATACCGGACAAAAGTAGTGAATAAACAGAATATATATATATTCCAATAAATATTAGATTGATTAATCTTCGTTTTTTTGTTCGACCATATTCTCGGGGAAACGCGTTCGCGATATAACGCGTCAATAGCAGTCGTAATTTCATCTCGATACGACAATCGACGCCACGAATCAACCGATCGCCTATTTCGGTTAAGATAATAGAGGTGGTTTGAATGATATTCACAACGAGATAACAATTAGAATATCGCTTAACACTAAGTTATCAATTAAAATATCACTATTTCTTTCCAACAATCTTTGAAGAATTTAATGTCTACGAATGTTATGTGTAATAGATGTAGAAAGTGTTTTTAGCGAAGCGTTATTCGGTGACGATGTTGTCGGGAAGGGAAACTAGTGATGGATGGTCGCCCCCCCAACCAAAGGTTATTCGCCGGTGGAAACGGCCTTCGAGCATCTCTTATACCATGTTTCACCGTAATGAGCAATAACTCTAAGGAGTGTCCCAATTTTCAGTATGTATTGTATAAATTAAGGGCCTCGACAGTAAGAAAAATCTCTAAATCTTACGTAATTAACGCTAAACCTACCGACACTCCGTGTACACCTATTCCTACCGTGTGCGGTCAAAATGATCGGTGATTAAAGAAGTAATAGTTTTTATGACTTAAACTTAGATAATAGTTAATCTATAACTAAATGTATATAAAATGATGAACTTTTCTTAAATTTCGTCCAAATTTACTTTTGTTTAATTCCAATTATAGACTTAAATAGAATTACACTTTTATTTATATAGGGATATATCTTATTCACCTCCACTGCATTTATTAAAAATTATCTTATTATCAATTGTACATTTACCGTATAAATATTTCCCGCATCTTAAACAAATTTTCGTAATTTTGTAACCTTTACAATTTTCTACTTAACAAGTTTTTTGTAGTAATGAATTTGAACTTGTTGAGAGTTTTATTGCATGTTTATTTTTCCTGTGATTCTTTATATAAAAGTAATGTATGCACCAGATTTATAACAATTTTGTGAATTCTTTGTAAATTGGTCCCATACTGTAGATAACATTGCAAATTTATTGGTTCGTAAACGTTGACTTCTTTCGCTCTACTTATCAAATCATATAAACCTTATAATTTCAGCAAAGTTATCCCTGCTCATTGTTTTTGAAAAAAATGCAGCTCTCCAAATTTTATTCCACAAATATGAGATCTAAATTTTTTGCCTGATATACAAGAACAATAAATGCACCTAGTTATGTTGCATCTAGCACCATCTTAGTCCCCAATACTCTAAATGCTTCTTCTTTCTTACATTTTATTATATGATGCCTTATACGGTGATCAACGATAAGATAAAATGCCGTCTTTACTTGTTCTTTCATTATATGCCGTTTAGCATATCCCTAAAAATATTATGAACTAATGTCCTGTCAGGTTTTGGACTTGCATTTATTTCTTTCTAAACTGTTCCATCGGGCCCAGTCTTACTCTCTGCTGTCAACGATAATTTCTTCCCTTTTTCCCCTTACGTAAACGCTTATTTATAATATTCAACTCTGATTCGATTGTAAATAGCTTTTTATGCATTCTCATGCCGTTTTCAGTCGCTGAAGTTTCTTGTTCTGTTCATCGCATACTGAACTGTCTTCTTCTATATCCGTTATTCTCTTTTTATAATATTTTTTTGAAAAGTCTTGACATTTCTAGAGTAAATATTTATCACAGAATAATACCATGTACGGAATACAAAATTATTCTCAAATTTGACTTTACTTTTCCTTTTATAACAACATTACACAAAACGTTCTGAGTGAGATGCTTTCTGTCTGAGTTTTTGAGATAATAAGTTTAGGCGTCGATTAATTGACTAACCAACTGAGATATATTCTAGTCGAAAGGACAATAGCAAGTAAGAATATGGTCTATATTGGCGATATTTATACGAAAACATTGATGAGTATTGATCGTTCTCCACCAACGGTTACTCGAGGTTGGAGTTGGGAAAGCTTTTCCCGTCTTTTATCTCAATGAGCAATAACCCTAAGAAACTTCTCCACTTTTAAACTATTTGTAACAATAGACTGTAAATAATGCTAAATTTTGTAGCGGTTCCTTAGGATTATTATGGGCTTGAGTTGATATGTCTTGACAGCTGATGGCTATCTTGATCGAGGGACGGATTATGTTTTAGGACAAGATTACGGCTATACCAGCCGCTATTATTTGTTATTACTGATTTTGTTTGTCATTTGACCTTGAGATAGCCTTTTCTTTGTACTGATTGCATTTATTTTAAGAATAACTAAAATATTTTGTCGGCGATCGAAATGACCGATCACCGTAGGCAAGTCAGAGTACAAATTTTTCTCATAAAATAAGTGGGCAAACTAAAAGTAAATGTTTTAAGAAAAAACAGAAATTATGAAGCGATATGATAAATTTCAAATATGGTTAAATTTATGTAAAAATTTCAGAGCGGTCAATTTGACCGCCGATAAATACCTGATGGACATCCTGGCCGTTAGAATGGATTAGAATATATGGTAGGGTCACGAGACGTAATATTTTCATCAGTATATGCCTTTCCAAGTACATTTCCAAATATATATATAAGTAAAACTTGTTTTAAATATATATACACACACGCACACAAAACTCTGTATATTATTAAAAACGAAATGTTATCTTTCGTAATAAAAATCGTATCACTTCACGTCGATTCTTGTTAAAGCTTCAAAAACGTAATAATTTCAAAACGATTGAAATTAATTATATAATTCGATCATTCATAGTAAACAGACTGGAGGTAAGGACAAATAAAACTAAGTATTACACACTTAAGCACTATTTATTATTAAATAATATCAAATATAAACTTATATAAAGATTAATTGAAGAGAGAAGAACTTTTCTTACGTAACTACCCCTAATGTAAATACATATGCTTATGGTCTATGTCATCATACATTAAAAACTATAAACACTTAGTGGCTTTTTTACGATTGCATCTGCGCTTACCTCTAACTGTATTCTCGCCAATTGCCGGATACTCGCAATTTAAACGTGGTTTCTCGACATCTCGTCGAGATTTCTCGTCATTTACCAAAGAAATCTCGTAATTTCTGCAATTCTTGTAATTTATATCAAAAGTCTTACCATTTACACGCGAATTCTGGAGACTTGTCCTCAAATTCTTACAATTTGTGCACTGACAATTCCGCCACGGATACTCGCCGTTGATCGACGGATATTCGCGTTGATCATTGGATACGCGCCGTTGATCGGCGGACAAGTGCCGTTGTTGACCGCATACTCGCCATTGATCGCCGGATGCGCGCCGTTGATGACCGGATACCTGTCGTTGATCGGCCAATACGCGCCGTTGTTGATCAGATTCAACCCGTTGTTGATCAGATTCAACCCGTTGTTGATAGGATTCTTGTCGTTGATCAGCGGGGAAGCGTCGGTGATGGGCGGAGACGCATCGGTGATCGGCAGGGTTGAGTCGGTGAACGGCGGATACGCGCCATTGATCAGAGGATACGGACCCGTTGATCGGCGCTTTCTCGCCGTTCTTGATGGCATTCTTGCCGTTCTTCATGGCATTCTTGCCGTTCTTCATGGCATTCTTGCCATTCTTGATGGCATTGTCGCCGGTCTTGATCGGATTCTCACCTTTGATTGGTAGAGACGCTTCGGTGATGGGCGGTGATGCATCGGTGATCGGCTGGGTTGAGTCGGTGATCGGCGGATTCTCGCCGTTCTTGATCGTATTCTCGCCGTTCTTGATCGGCTTCTCGCCGTTCTTGATCGGTTTCTCGCCGTTCTTGATCGGCTTCTCGCCGTTCTTGATCGGCCTCTCGCCGTTCTTGATCGGCTTCTCGCCGTTCTTGATCGGCTTCTCGCCGTTCTTGATCGGCTTCTCGCCGTTCTTGATCGGCTTCTCGCCATTGATCAGAGGATACGGGCCGTTGATCGGCGGATACGCGCCGTTGATCGGCGGATACGCGCCGTTGATTATCGGAGTCTCGCTGTTGTTGATGGAATTTCCGCCGTTTTTGATCGGATTCTCACCTTCGATTGGTGGAGGCGCGTCGGTGGTGGGCTGAGATGCATCGGTGATCGGCTGGGTTGATTCGGTGATCGGCGGATACTCGCCGTTGTTGATCGAATACTCGCCGTTCTTGATCGGATTCTCACCTTTGATTGATGGAGACGCTTCGGTGATGGGCGGTGATGCATCGGTGATCGGCTGGGTTGAGTCGGTGATCGGCTGGGTTGAGTCGGTGATCGGCTCGGTTGAGTCGGTGATCGGCTGGGTTGAGTCGGTGATCGGCTGGGTTGAGTCGGTGATCGGCTGGGTTGAGTCGGTGATCGGCTGGGTTGAGTCGGTGATCGGCTGGCTTGAGTCGGTGATCGGCTGGGTTGAGTCGGTGATTGGCTCGGTTGAGTCGGTGATCGGCTGGGTTGAGTCGGTGATCGGCTGGGTTGAGTCGGTGATCGGCTGGGTTGAGTCGGTGATCGGCGGATGCTCGCCGTTGTTGATCAAATGCTCGCCGTTAATCAACGGATACGCGCCGTTGAACTGAGGATACGGGCTGTTGATCGGCAGATACGCGCCGCAGATAGGAGGATACTCGCCGTAGACTGGTTGATACAAGCCGTTCATCGGCGGATATTCGTTGGTCATCGGCAGAAACGCGCCGTAGGTCGGAGGATACTCGCCGCTGTTTGGAGCATACATGCCGTTGTTCGGCGGATATTCGCTGGGGATCGGCGGAAACGCGCCGTAGATAGGAGGATACTCGCCGCTGTTTGGAGCATACGTGCCGTTGTTCGGCGGATATTCGCTGGGGATCGGCGTATAGTGGCCGTTGATCGGCGCATAGGGGCCGTCGATCGGCGCACAGGCGCCGTTCATCGGCGCATAGGCGGCGTTCATCGGCGCACAGGCGGCGTTCATCGGCGCACAGGCGGCGTTCATCGGCGCACAGGCGCCGTTCATCGGCGCACAGGCGGCGTTCATCGGCGCACAGGCGCCGTTCATCGGCGCACAGGCGGCGTTCATCGGCGCACAGGCGCCGTTCATCGGCGCACAGGCGCCGTTCATCGGCGCACAGGGGCCGTTGATCGGCGCAAAGGGGACGTTGATCGGCGCAAAGGGGACGTTGATCGGCGCAAAGGGGACGTTGATCGGCGCAAAGGGGACGTTGATCGGCGCAAAGGGGACGTTGATCGGCGGATAGGGGCCGTTGATCGGCGGATAGGGGCCGTTGATCGGCGCATACGCGCCGATGATCGACGGATATTCGTTGGTGATCGGCGGAAACGCGCCGTAGATAGGAGGATACTCGCCGCTGTTCGGAGCATACGTGACGTTGTTCTGCGGATATTCGCTGGGGATCGGCGCATAGGGGCCGTTGATCGGCGGATAGGGGCCGTTGATCGGCGGATAGGGGCCGTTGATCGGCGGATAGGGCCCGTTGATCGGCGCATAAGGGCCGTTGATCGGCGGATTCTCCCCGTGCATCCAGCAATTCACTCCACTTGTCCTGACATTCATGCCAGTGGTCCTCGAATTTTCATGTCGTATCGAGGAATGCTCCGGGTTCGTTGGATTCCGACGAGCGACTTTCTCTCTGGTTTCGCTGCGTTTTTGTTCGCTTATTTTGGTTCTCCACCGCTTATTTTCCTTTTGCCCTTTTGGAGCTAAATGTGAATATAGATTTCAGTGTTATTATTGCACATTATTTACGAACAGGCAAAAGACAACGGTTTATTGATGAACACAGACTTAAATGAAATTATTATTGGATAAGATATTGCTGACGTGCATCTTCGAATAGATATGAAACAAAATGCGCGATATATATTGTATGAATGATGTATTAAAAGCCATTACTTTCTTGTTAGAGAATTATAAACTCATAGTTTGAACGACTCAGTGATTGACCCAAACTACTGATGTTTTGTGTCAACATATTGTTAGCAACAAATTTACATCTAAATACACATAATCGTGAATAAACCGTGAAAGTTTATGCATTTGTTCTGCTTACATGCTTTTTTATTGCACGTATAAAAATGAAAATTCCTAAAAATTGCATACTAGCCGTAATACTAACTCACCTGTCATGGGGCTGTCTATGTAACCAGGACAAATTGTGATAACACGTATTCCTTGCTCCAGACGTTAGTTTCGAAAACACGTCTACACTGGTCAGCAGAATGTGACTTCTTGTTCTTGAAATCGTAGATATTTTCGTAGCTAACAACCTTAGCGGAATCAATTAGCACGATCGCGCCCCACCCCAATTTCGCTTTCGTAGATTCAATGCTTGTTTAATTAACAATTAAAATTAACACTTAACACTGAGTTTTCAATTAAAAAATCACTATTAATTTCCAAAAACTCTTGATTACTACAAGTGTCTACGAGTGCTCTCACAGAAGAGCGAAGACTAGGTGACTCTTGACCGAAGATGTTTAACCGAATAACAAGTAAATGATGTCGAACTAGTAATAAATGTCAACCCCCACCATCGGTCGCTGTCAGGGTGGGAGAGGCCCTGGATTACCGTAAGGGTAAAGTCCACTTATTCCATACCTCACCGTATTGTAAACTTTAGGTATGTATTGTATAAATTAAGGATCTCTGCAATAAGCAAAATCTCTAATTCTTATGGTTTATGAGCAATAACTCAATTCCTTGGAAATAATGTGTGTCCGAGCAAATACGATTGAACAGTTGCTGATTATCTCGGCCGAAGGATGGATTAGATTATATGGTGCGTTAAAGGGACCTAATAGTTTCATTGTATTATTTCCAGGTATACTCCAAGGCTTGTGTTAAATATGTATACTATATTTTAAATATGTATAGATATATTATATATATATATATATATATATATATATATATATACACACAAAATTCTTTACATTGTTAAAAACGAAACGGTACCTTTCGTAATAAAGATCGTATTATTTTAAGTTGATTCTTGTTGAAGCTTCAAAAAAGTAATGCGATCAATCAAAACGATTAAAATGAAATTAAATAATTCGATCATTCACAGTAAATAAATTCCTAATTAGCAACAAACAACTCTAAGTATCCAACAATTAAGTACTATTTTATACTAGAATATGTCGGATATATATGTGTAAAAGGATTTATTGCAAAAAAGAAATATTTATTTTACACGACCGTCCTGCATGTAAATACATATGCTTATGTTTGGTTCCCACTGAATGTTTTCATATATTCAACACTTTGAATGGCCTTGCGAATCTCCTTCTTGATTGTACCTGTAGCCCATGTCTATACGTATATTCTCGCCATTAATCAATGGATTTTCGATGCATGCTTGAATCAAATGAGCGACTTCCTCGCAGGTTCCGTAGCGTTTTGGTGTGAGTTTCATTGCGATCCACTGCTTCCTTTCCTCCTCTTTTTGTAGAGCTAAATGTGAGCAAGGATTTCAGTGAATCTGAATTATTTAAGGGCAGACATTTAAACCATGAGTGTTTATTAATGAACAATGACACCAATGAAATTATTATAGTATAACATATTAATGAGGTGCATCATCGCATTGAAATAAAACAAAATGCGCGATATGAATTTGATGAATGGTTTATTGAAATCCATTACTTTCTTGTTAGAGTATGATAAACTCGTAGTTTGAACGACTCAATGATTGACCCAAACTACTGATGGTGTGTGTCAATATATTCTTAGCAACAAATTTACATCTAAATACACATAATCGTGAATAAACTGTGAATGTTTATGCATTTATTCTGCATACATGCTTTTTTTATTGCACGTGTAAATATAAAAATTCCTAAACATTGCATACTAGTCGTAATACTAACACACCTGTCATGGGGCTGTCTATGTAACCAGGACAAATTGTGATAACACGTATTCCTTGCGACGCGAGTCCTCTAGCTAAAGGGATCGTCATGCCGGAAACCGCAGATTTCGTGGCGCCATAAGCAACTAAACCAGGTGGTGGTTCATAAGCCATCATGCTTGAAAGATTTATAATGACTCCTCTTTGTTGATTTGAATCTGGTTTGTTCTTCGCCATCAAGCCGACCATTAAGCGCGTTACGTTAAATAAACCCCACACGTTAGTTTCGAAAACGCATCTGTACAGGTCAGTAGAATGTGGCTTCTTGTTCTTGAAGTCGTAGATATTTTCGTAGCCAACAACACCAGCAGAATTAATTAGTACGTTCACGCCGCCGAATTTTGCCTTCGCACATTCGATGCTCTCTAATACGTCCTTTTCGAGCCTCACCTAAAAAGTATCATACAGTTATTTATTATGAAAACATTACGTATTATTATTAATTCAGAGTTCCGATAAAGTATGAAAATTTTACAATGTGAAATTTCCATCTTATTACTGTTATTTCGTTCGCTTTTTTTTTTCGTCTTGTTAATTATTATCTTATAGACTCTTTAACACGATTGTTGCCATGGAGATTACTGATGACCGAAGCACCAAAATTAGTAGAAATACGTAATTTGAATAAATGTCAAGAGTTGACTACCACTGGCACCACTGGCTGTCGAACATGAGAAAATCCGCGTTTACCTTAATGAATAATAACCCTAAGGAACGTTTCGACTTGAAAGATACATGATGGCAATTAAGGATCTTGAGAGTAAAGAAGACAATGTTAAATCTTGTGGCGGGTCTTTATAATTAATGCGGGTCCGAATAAGTATGACCGATGTATGGATTATTGTTTATAGTAGGATCCGGAATATAAAAACATAGAACAATTATTTAGCAACGAGAATAAACAATATGAGATAATTTATAGTCGTAAAAAAGAAGTGAATCGAGCGAAATTGCACTATAGCGGAATCTGAGCCGCCGGTACCCTCAGTGAGATAAATTAATTAACACTTTGACTGCCACGCCGAAATCACATGTTTCCCGCATAACGCCACTGGAGTATTTTTATTATTCAAAGCATATAATGGCAACATAATAATAAATTGATGATGTAAGACAACATTCTTCCCCAATGGACCGTTTATCTTATTGGTGGCGCCTTGTTAACTGTCGATAGCGATATATTATAACAAGGCTTCGTTTATTTCAACAAACCATTCGCATTCGTTATTTCGTTGTAAGCAAAACGTCCAGAATATATTGTTGAAACGTGTAAAAGATATTAGTATACAGTTTTTTGCTCATTTCATGCAATTTGCTCTTTCTATATATAATATTAAGGTATATGCACACTTCTAACTTCAATTATATGATTATAAAGCAACATTTACGATTATTTTCTGAGGTGTGTTTATAATAATATTCGTAGATAGCCTCTCAAAGATATGGATGCTAATACGGTGCATCATTAGATGCAAGATTTGTTCTCATTCTTTTTTTTATTGACGTGCTAATAAAAATGTTTAATTGTTCAATTGGGCACTTTTTGTTTCAAAGTATCTTCTATTTATCGGTTATATTCAAAATGCCTTAACTGTCAATATTCATACAATTTTTACGATTGTAAGAATTTCAAGCGCTCTGGTCACCAATGACCATCGTGGCGTCACAGGAGAAACCGTGGCCGGTCATATATGACCAACGTGGCAGTCAAAGTGTTAATGATGATTATACAGAGTAGTATATCTCTTGTGGGTAATGTTTCAACGTTATATGTATCGCATAATAAAAAATTCATCGTGGCACCACCACCAAATCTTGTCAAACTGGCGTGGCATTCAACGTATTAATATTATATTAGGTTGGTCTACATTAAATGAAACTTGAAATCCACTTAGTTTCTTCGATATATACGTATGAATATAAAATAATTTCTTTGTTATTCAATGTGTAGCGGCACTCGACACCAACTATCTGTCGGACGGCCGCAGCGCAGTGGTTAATCTAATCAGGATGCCTCCCACAACAATAAAGGGTGACGACGACGAAGGAGTGTCGCGGAAGTACATCGAATGAAAGGCACCGGGATATTCCTGACAAGCGTCATAACGACCACCGTGGGGTTTTATTCGGTAAGAGTCCGGCACTACCCGCCGCCCCCCAGAGGGCGGTCAGGCGTCCATGAGGATTTCCCCACGTAAAAAAAAAAAAAAGTGGTTAGCGCCTTAGGTTACCGATTAGGTAGTCCGATTTTTTATCCACGATAAAAAAATGAGAAGAGAAGCAGCAGTACCCCAGCAGCGGCAATCTACACCAACAGCGCAAACCTAACTCGGCCTCTACTCCAGCGGAGTAGCGCTATCGTGACGACTACTCTAACACTTACACCTCAAATGTATTTTTCTCGACTGTATTCGCGGGGAGACGCGTTCGCAGTATAACACGCCAACGTCAGCCATAATTTCTCGTCTCGATTGTATATAATCGACGCCACGAATCAGCCGATTATCTATTTCGGTTAAGATAATAGGGGTGATTTGAATGATATTCACACTGAGTTAACAATTAAAATATCGCTTAACACTAAGTTATCAATTGAAATATTACTATTTCTTTTCAACAATCTTTGAAGAATATAAATGTTTACGAATGTTATGTGTAATAGATGTAGAATGTGTTTTTAGCGAACAGTTAATCGGTTAATCAGTTAACAATGTTGTCGGGAAGGAAAACTATTGTAGTGTTGGATGCCCCTTATTAACGGTCCCTCGCAGGTTAAAAACGGCCTTTGAGTACCGTACAGGAAAAAACCTTTTAATTTTACGACACCAATGGTTCCTTGGGATTATATTTGAGAATATTTCAATAGCTTTTGACTATCTTGACCGAAAGACGGATTAGGGCATATGGTATAATTACGGGACGTAACAACTTTCTTGGAAACTCTCCCTTCTCATTATGTGAGTATTACTCCTAGAATGTATAATGGTAAATACCAGCAGAAAATTTTACTCGATGCATAAACGAAGCGATATATAAAATAATGGAGTTGTGAAACGTTTTCGAAGGAGTTAAGAATATTTACTATTTCCTGATATCATTTTATTCGATATAATTGATAGGTTTATTGGGAGGAGCGGTGGTAAGAAATCTTACGAGCAATTGAACTTACGTCGGTACACGTAAATAAAGCATTTTCGCCCAATTTCTCGGCAACTTTAGCTCCGTTGCAAGATATATCAGCCAGAACCACCTTGGCACCTTGACAATAAATTTTCTCCGCGACAGCCTTCCCGATTCCGTTGGCACCTCCAGTGATGTAAGCAACTATATGCTAAAATTTGTTATTAATAATCCATAAATCCATGATTATTAATTTTTCTACTTCTTCCTTAATCTTTCTTAATTTTTTATTATTATATTTATCAGAAGAAATTTCATAGATCAATGGATCTACGATTTAATGATTGCATGAAGTCCTATTTCCCGTACGATGAATTTCATTTTAAAGCGCGGAAATAATGTTTAAAAAATTCAGCAACGATATAGTCTGCAACATCTTACCTAAAATATAGAGAAGAAAATTATTCCAACATTACCTGCAATTTCCCCATTTTGACATTCCTGGGTTATTACACACCAGGGGGCTGAAATTGGATGTCTCTTGTTCCTTACTTCCCTTCGTTTGCTCTAAGAAGATTTCAAGTTAGTCAAGTACTTTGAACATTCTGAAAAAAAGGAAAAAAATCTTTAAAAAATCTGAATTTTCCTCTGCTTCCACTACTTAAGTGGCAGGTATTACACGATGCAATTATTTTCACGAAATTTCTTCAAGCATGTACCACGATAAATACTTAACAAAATTTCAGGAAGATTATGTAGGAGAAAAACGTGATAAGCAATTTAAAAGTTCTTTTTATTAAAAACGTTTGCTTTCGTGGTATTAGACGTTCAACGTCATAGGAGTGAATTATAAGTCGCATAAGCCGATTTTTACATGCAATAAATTTAGATTCTCGTTGCTTTGATTATTTAAAAAATGTCACAGATTTATCTATTACCGGAGGACTTATATCTTTGATCATAAGAAATAAATTATTACCTTTCCGACTACCTTAATCGAATCAAATAGAAAATATAAAAATCAAAAAACCGATAAAAATGCACTTGTCTCGTCATTTTCTTATGTAATCTTAAAAAATTTCAAGAAATTTAATGAAATTACATTACTTGCCAATTTGTACAGGGTTACGTCTATTCTTCCGTTAAGTTATTTAGTGGATCTATCTATCTTTTCTAATAATTTCTGATTAGTTGCGACGATGCATGGTTAAAATATCGTAAAATGGCAATCGAAGATGAACGATTGTCATTCCGATTTACCTTCGGTATTCAATGCTCTTCACGAGTATAATCGATGAAAATGAGATCTAGTTAACACTGAAATTTTAATTTTTTACATGATCGCAATCATTAAATTATTTTTTTATCAAAGGAAAATTGATTTTAATCTTCAAATTATTTCTTTACCAAATCTACCATAATATTCGAGCCATTTCTCTGTTCCAAATCAATGTAATCTAATTACAAATCCTCCAATCTGTCAAATCGATAATAATTTTCCAACCTATCATTATTTCTTAAATTATGCAATCTGTTATAATTTATTTCGTTTATGAATTTATTTTTTTTTTTTTTTAATTTGCATTTAAATTTTATCGGAATGGTAACCAATGAACTCTAATTCCCCAAATTAGTAATTAAACCTTTATGAGATTAATGGTAAAATAGATTTTTATCACATGTAAATTCATCTTTGACACGCCGATCCGATAAGGCGGCTATGTCAGTCGGACGATATAACCTAATTCTCGACGATTAAATGCAACGGTTGCGATAAGGCTTGTAAATTGAGCGAATTATGCCGTTGGTACCGGTACACGACGTGGCCTCAACCGATTAACATGCGCATTACGCGAGGTTGGAACGCTCAACCTGACATTTGCATTGGAACGTGTCGAACAACCTGAGACCTCTATAACACCTGGTGCCGCCGATTACTTGTTTCATTGATCGTAAAGTGCATTCTTAAAACATCTTTTGAATTCATCGAAGAAAAGGTACTGACATTTACTTAGAATTTTTACATAAATCTTTTAGAACAAAACATGAAACAATTCAATATCAAGATTTGTAGGTATAGAATTTTAATGGAAAAAAATATATCAAATGAAACGTATAATCCGTTGATAGTTTCTTTCACCTTTTATAGATCTACAACGATATATTATGAGAGATTCTATTGAAAAAATTAACATTTCATTATTCTTCTCGATATATTTCAACGTGAAATATTCTTTAAATATAAAACAAAGTGAAAGATTCAGTTATTTGTTACACAGAAGATACAACTGATCGACATCTTTTGTTATCGTCTGCATTCAGACTCGTTGAGGACGCACTTCCCTCTTGAAGGAAATGAAGACCAGTTCGTGGCAAAGAAAGCCCGAACGAAATCGGTCACGTTAACAGAACGACCGATGGAAACATTTCGTTCTGATCTCCGACAAATTGTTAGTTCGTATGCTCGACCAATTTCAATCCTCCTCTAGTTCCAATTTCCTGCGCGTCATTACCGGTGTTCGTAGAACCACGGTGTCGAGGACCACGAGAAATCTTACAGCGTTCCTCTCGTTGGAAGAAACCAGTTCCATCCTAACAGTTCGCTTCTGTTCGCGACAGTCATCGGCTTTCGTTCTGCCGCCATATCCGCACCTTTCTCACCCTCCACGACTAATCGTCCCCACAGCCGCCAATATTCAGCCACGTTTTCCAACACACTGTTGAGTATCGAGCGTCGACAGAACCCTGAACACAACCTTATACTTGGATCCGTCGTTCTGCACACGACTGCGAATCCTGGAGAAAGCCAGACCAGAGCACGTTTGAAATTACATTATTTGAAATATTATTTCAAATAACCTGTTACTTTATTACGTAATTATTGCCAGGCCTGTGAACGCTTTCGAAATGATATTTCAAACGACACGTTATTTTGCTTCATAATTGTTTAATCAGTTAAGATAATTACGAAATAAAACAACTTGTCCTTTGAAATTAACGAATTAAGATTTCAAGGAAATTCTTAAATTCACGAAATGAGAAGTTCCCGAACTTCTTATATTCGTGGAATTTCTATTATCTGAAAGTTCCAAAACTTCCGAAACTTCTGTAATCTGAAAATCAATCAATTCTAGAACTTCCTATATTCCTAACTTTTCTAAATTCCTAACCCCTCTCCCCCCCCTCCTCTCCAAATTCTTCGATTCCAAAATTTCCAAATTCTAAAATTCTCAGGTTTCAGACATATACCGCAAAATACGAAAATTCCCGAAGTTTCCCAGCTTTCAAAATTTTCAAGTTCCCGAATTCCGTGCGATCGTTTCTCCTTTTAATTCGAAATAAAATTTCTCCCACTGCCGGTTGAAACCTGGCTGGAAGAAATGAGGCGGTAGAAGGGAGGAGGATGTGATGCTCGAGGGTGCGAGGATGCTGGGACGTGAGTAGGAGAATAAAGGGGATGGGGTAGAGGTCGCAGAGGTCGGACACCACGTAAATTGCATACCCGATTGCGGTCTACTGAAGAGTGGCGCCCTCCACTGGGCAACCCCCTCTTCAGACCGTACCAACCCCAAACTGGATCTAACAAGCCAGCAACCACAGACTAGGTTCAGCTTGCAACGGGACTGCCACCTCTAGGGATTGCCGCCGGGTAAAGCCGGTGAACTGTCCCTCATGTCCTGACTGGAATCCCCTGCTTCCTTTTCTGTCTCTCCCTCCTTCGTTCCTCCTCCCTTCAGACCCGTGAAAACCTTCGTACCCATCCAGCCGTCCTAACAAGCCCGTTTACGTTCAGCCCGTAAACCTACTGACGTTACCTCCAGCCTCGCATGGCGAGACGCTGTTTCTCTGATCGCGACACCCGTGGCTTTTAGGAATGGATTTATTTCCAGGCTGGATGATGGAGATCGGGAAATCGATGGGAAGTTAAATGATTCGAGAGTTTTCGGTATTGCTGATTACCAGATGGATTTCTAGGCGAATTTATATTTTTGTGAACAGAATTAAAGAGATTTAGATTCGTCTTATTACAATAAATATTGTGACGTGCAATTGACATTTTTAAGAATTAATAATGTAACGAATAACCCTTCTGTTGTGAATAATCGTCGACATCAAATATCGTTTCGCATTTGTTGAATCGAAGATTGCTAGATTTTTACGAGCAAAGGTAGACTGTAAATGTTCATAGGTATCCAAACCTAAAGCAACGAGGCAGCAGAGACTTATTTAATTCGTTGGCACATTATAACAAGCACCATATTTTGAAAGTTTTATGTATTTTTCGAATTCGAAACTTTTCAAGTTCGAAACTTCTAATCTGATTTACCATTAATTCAAATCGATTAAAGTTTCTGTAGTGAATATTAAAATCTACCAAAATCTTGCAGTGTCGATAACGTTTAATTTCTCATAAAAATGTTGATAGAAGAGTTCATACGAGAAAGAAGAAAGTAGTAACATTTAGACAACTAAAAAATGTAAAAAAAGTTGAGACGTAAAAAAAGCTAAACACTTTCGATGACGAGAAGCATATTTAGGAGAGTCCTTAACATACCTCGAGGCACCAATTATTCGTCTCACCAGACGATTACTGCACTTTATTTAGCTTCAGCGTTCGAAGGTTCTACTTGTATCTGTTGGTGACACTTATTATGAAATGGTTTCTTTTGAAACGTGCGATCCAAAAGCGGTAATTAGAGTGCCCGGTAACTACAGCGTTTCTTGCTACTCAACGAGAAAATGGCAGCCAGGGATTTTCTGTCTTTAGCAGGAACGAGGTGATGCCTGACTTTATACCGTGTTGCGACTCGTTAAACTCCTCTCGCTATTGTTGTAATTGTGGCCCCGCGAAATCCAGCGATTACAATAGCAGCTGGTCTTGCAAATGTACGGGGATTAAAATAACGTTCGGGAGCTTTTTCTCTCAAAGAAACACGAAAATTCAGAGAGTTTCAAGTCTTTAAAAATTGTAGGTAACTTAATTTTATCGATATTTATATATAATTTATTTCATTCTATTTAATTTGTTATTTACATTTATAAATTCATGAAACTGCTATATTCCCACAGTTACTGAATATCTAAATTTCTAGATTTAAAGAAAAATCTGCAGAACGACACAGTTTCAAAGTTATACTGAAAGTTTTAACAAAATCAATACGTTAATGTATGCTAAAAGCGGCGAGAGCTTCATGAAGAAAGAATACGCAAGTGGCATTGCCAACTTTCCAAATCCTATTAATGTAAAATACCGGAATTCTCTGAATGATCCTGTGGATAGGCTCAGATAGGTTTCGCATCCATATGTGCGCTTTCGACGCTTTAGAATTCGCCAAGAATTTGAATACAACGAATGGCGTCGCGTCTCCAAGTGGCTTGCGAACTTTTGTTAAGACCAAAACTACCATCAACGAGATGACCCGGATTCCGAACTGGTGATTCTATTCGATCCAATCAATCGTACAGATATTCCTTTAAGTTCGGAAAAGAGTACTGAGAAATACCTGATAAATTTTAGTTTTATACGATGCAGTCAATTTGTCAATATTCGACAGTCAATATTCCTATTATTATAGTTTTATTCATTGTATCATTCATGGGAAGAAATTTATTCTCAAAGCTGCAAAAATTATCTGATTTTTCGAAACTCTTAAATTGATTGTCAAATTCTCAAACATTCTATTCGACTGAAACGAAGTATCTTAACCCTATTAACCCGTAAACCCGATTTTCAGGCAAAATCGTCGAGGTTCATCTGCTCTTTGCGTATCTTCTTATCCTCTTCGCTTCGTTTCAATTTGATCGGTGATGTTCGGCGAGCAGTATGCATGTAGACGATAGAGAGAAGCGGTGAGCTACGTTCACTCGACGATAGTCGTCTTAGGCTCTATATACCTGTAGGTACTTTGCGAAAGAAGGTTGTGTTTCAGGTGTCGACGAAGAAAAAGATGCCGGAGATGGAAACAGAGGCGCGGAGGCCGGGTCGTGGCAACCGAAAGAGAAGGAAAGAAACGATGAAGCGAAGGATAGAAACACAGAGAGAGGGTGCTAAGGTAAGATGCTGAAGAGCCCATCTGGCTTCCAATCAGAGTGTTGCCACCAGCACATGTGTTCACGGCACGTTGAAGGTGGCGGCTCAATCAACGGGGTGCATCTCTCTTTGGCCCTCCTCTTCCTTATCCACCCCTCGCTTCAGCCAACTTTATATCACATAATCGAGCTTCGAAGCCACGTCGTTTCTCTCCTCTCGTCGTACGTGTGTGTGTCTGCCTTCCTCCATCTTTTCTCTGACACTTCTCCTTGTCTGTTATACGTAGCAATAGAGAGTTTCATCCTTCTCTTTGAATTTGGTACTCTATCCCTGTTGGGTTAGAGGGAAGGAGAGATTTTCTTTCGCGAGCTGTTTCGATAGGCGTTCGTTCGCTTTCTTCGACATCCACGAAACCCTTCAAGACCCTTTTCAATTCCGGAGAACAACTTTAAGACGCATCAACGGCTTTATCTAACGCTGTTACCCCACGGCTGATTACGGAAGTAGTGAGATAGAAAATATCTATCGAGAATTGTTATGAAGGAATAGATGTATGGATTTTGATGGGTTTTTTTGGGAGGGGGGAAGGTGTTGTACTGACTTGGATATTTCTATATGTCGATTTAGTAAAAAAATTTATTTATAAAGAAGATAACATACATTAATATAGGTTTAATTCTGTATTATTTATTACTAACTTTGTAAATTTATGCTTTATCAAATTTATTATTTAAATTTATATTTTAATAGAAACAAGAATCTTGGAAGAATTGTTTCATTAACGATAATAAATTCTTTTCAATTATAATGAATTAATACCCACTAATAACGTTTAATATGTTGTTTAAAGAAACAGTAAACACTCTTTTTGTCGCCATAGGAAAATATATTTTAATTCAATTTCTTTACTTACGAGCGTAATCCGGTATAACGTACATCAAATGAAACTCCCTGGTTCGCGTGTTTAAAAGGGTTGCAAGGCCGTGATTGATCCTGTCGCTCTACCATGCGTAGCACAAATACGTTATACAACGAACAAAAAACTCGTTACAAACGTTCAAATACAATTGGATTGACTATTCGATTAAAGAGCCCTAATGCTTCCTCGTTGAGTACACAAAGCAGGAAAGCTGTAAAGCGATCTATGATGCGAAATATTCACGGTCGTTATTGAAACAGGAATTATGAATTTTATTTCATTCCTTTTTTCTTTTTTTTTTTTTTTTTTGGAGAATGAAGTAAATACTCGTTACATTTTGATATTTAAAAATTTTTCTGACTTTGTGTTTTAACGCCTAAAATTTCTGTTATTTTATGGTGAAAATCAAATAGAAATTATTAGCAGGGACTAGAATTGAAAATGTTATTTTATGAAGTAAAAAGTAAAATACACTTTTTATTTTTAGTTATCATATGATATTATTTATTTTATTATGCGTTATTATTATTATTACTATTATTTATAATTTATTAATCTCATTTCTCAGTTTATTTGTTTGTGTTCTCTTAATGTAAAAATTAATGTTTGTTAACGTCTTAACCAAATTTCACGAATGGAGATACAAATTTTCCAATAAAGAGACTTCAGCGCAAAAGATATGAACCAGTTGCGTCCATTGTCGTCCTAGGATTAAGCATTCCAAAGTTCCATGGCAAAAGGGGCATTGGCGAATTAGCATACGACGAGTGGAGTTGTTAAAACGTGAACCAAACAGCGTCAGTTCCGCATCTGCATGATAAAGAGAGAAAAGGCGAATTTGTTTCAAAGACACTCGAAAAACCTTTCGTGCGGGTCGATCTAGTTGAAAGATATTATGCGCGAAATTTGCCCGTTGAATTTCCTTAATGCTGCAGATGTTTTCTTTGTATAAACTGTATAAATAGTCAAGATCGACTACTCAAACGTTCTCCGATCCATAGCTGATACACACACTGATTTGCATAGGATGTGTCCATATGCAATATTATTGAAGTCAATGAATGTAACAACTCCTTTTTAATTCCTGGATCCTCCTGCACAGTTCAATTCTGTTTTATACATTTTTGCATACCATATGCCTTCTGTGCCTGCTTTATATCTCTCACAAAAGTATAAAATGTCTGTTTGTTATATTTTAAAATGTTCTCTCTATATTTTACTATATTAATATTAAATATATTTTATTATATGAACTATATTACCGACATTATTAGTTGGTAAAAATTATCGTGCAACTAGGCCCGCCAGCTATTATCTTTAATTTCCTCATAATCGTTCGATTATCAATGAACATTAACATCATGGAACACCGTAGAACTTTCACGGAACTCGCGCGGCTTTGGTGTTGGCTTTAAATCCCAGCTACTCTTCTCTTTCTCTCTCTCTCTCTTCTCCCTTACTACCCCTGGTAGTTGAGCTCCGGCAGCGCGTCGACGCCATTGAGGAACAATAAATGATTATTGTCGAGACTATTACCGACGGAGTGGCGAGCAGGCCCCATTGGAACTGTTCGGTGGTCAGTTTCTCTCGGTGCATGTGGTCTTGTGTGTACAAGCAACGCGCGTATACGTGCCACCATTATTTCTCGTATCTCGCGAGTCCATGCACAACCCACCCACCATCCAGTCTACCACTGCCTTTGGCCTTTCGTCTTCGCTCTCTCTTGTACCCCTTTCGCTTTCTCTATTTATCCCTGTTCCGAGCGCTCGACTCTTCTTTGTCTCTAAAATACTGTCGATACGAGCAAATAAACAGCACTCGCTTAATTCGCGGCTACGATCTGCCGTAAGAAAGATAAAGCGATTTTCGAGGAGATTGCTAGAGAAAGAATGAACCCGCGAGTAATTACCGACAGTCTTACTTTCGTGGTTACTTTGTTACTAGCCACCTGTGATTGCTACTTACTCGTATAACGAGGATTGAAAGACACGGATGTTCTCTGAAGCTTCTTTTCTGCTGTAGTAAGTATGACGTGTTGGTGTGGCGAAGTAATGAGCAAAATATGCAATGTTCAAGTATCGTTATAATTGGACCGCAAATTCGTCTGCATTGAAAATATCCATTTATGCGAAATTTAAAGATATAAAAATACACAGATAGCATATATATATAGTAATGTTGTATAAGTATCGATCGCCGATAGTTTTCTATTTAGTTCTAAGATCAGCAGGCGATGTCGCTGATGTCGCAGTCCTTGTTAGGTCAAAAAGGCTATGCATAAGTATGTGTGTGTGTGTGTGTTTACAGCGTGTGCCTGCGCGAAGACAAGAGTCTTAGCCAGCGAATGTAAGCGAACGTCTCTTTTTACCTAGCGACAAAATAATAATTCAACCTTCCGTAATAGTCATCCGCTCTATAGTCCCTACATATATTACATGATATATAAGAACACTTAACATATTCAAAATAGAAGCAGATCTATTTAGATTCTATTTTTTTTTTTACTCAGGTCCACCAAAATTTACAATAAATTCGAATAAAAATCCGTAATGTATTTATAATAAACAACGTTGCTTTGGAAACAGTCTCCAAATTATTATGAACAAGAAATGTACAAAATTTCAAGAGTTATGGTTATCTAAGTTATGCAAGAACTTGACCGGAAACACGGAACAAGATCTTCGATAGGATTTAGAATTTAACAGGATTCTGAGGTAGAAGACCAGTAGCAGGAGCTGCTTGGAATCCTATCTGTCTACGAAAGGAGGAATTACTAATGCGACCGCGGCAGTGTATGTATATATTGATGTACAGAAGCCGTAGCATTTACATGGCGCGCCAGTAATAAACACTTGCTGAGCAAACGGTGTGTGCTCGACGTTTGATTGGGCCGGGCGCGTAATGACAGGGCATTGTCATGCAAATCTTGTCGAAACCCCGCCGCTTATGGCCCCGGGGCCCATTAAGCCCGCAGGCATTCGCTTATCGTCCTGTTTGGTGACCGTAAATCGTCAATTTGCGAATCCTCCGAACTTGACAGGCTTGCCATCCCTCCTTGAAACGCTCCTTAATTCGCTAGAAATAGATAGAACGTTTGATTCACGCGGCAAACATGTTTGCTGCACTGTAAGCGGTAGTTTCCTTCGTTAAAATTCAAGACGCTTTGCAAACTATGTTCGAGCAATTAACTAATAATGCAACTTTCAACGAAGAAACCAGAATAATTTACTTTCTAAACGAATTAAGCTTTACTTTCTTTAAGTCGAATGATAGATTTTTTTCAATTGATTGATGGATTTTTGGAATTTTAATTCGTCAAAGATTCATAAAAATATTAGAAAATAACAATACTTTGTAGACTTCTTGTGGTGTCTGTTTCAAAGTATTGTGAGTTGACAAATTAGAAAAATCGTAAGAATCGAATAATGTGTTCTGTTTGGTAATGGTATCATGTGTGAATTTTTATCCACATTCTAATTACAATCAATTCTTAAGTTGTACGATTAGATATAAAGTGAAAGCTGTATTTTCATCGCAAGATACATTTACTAATAGAAAAGCATTAAACACAGGGAAATTTACTTTGAAATATTTAATTTAAATTTCTTTCCGCTGAATTTTCACCGTTAGTACTGCCAGTTATGAATTCAATTCTCCAAATGTTTAGAATCAAAATTATTTATTTTGGTAATGAATGAATATCTGATAGCCAATTTAATATGAAATCCAGTTAATCTTCTACATAAAACGCATTATCTATATTTTACATAAATTTTGTTTCTCTATTTATTGAATCACGTTAATGCGTTGAGACGAATTTACGTATAAACGACGTAAGTAACAAACCAAATAAACGAGATAGATTCATCTGAATCGTGATACGTTACGCTGTGGAAATAGAAACGAAGATAAGCCTGAACACGATCGCTGTGATTTGTCCGGGGATTATTTCGACAAATCGAGATAACTATCCAGAAACGTTTACTCCATATAGATGCAGGTGTAGTAGCTCGTTGATTAGCATGCCACCGTACGGAGATAAGCGGCCTAACCGTGACGATATAGTTGGTTCTGACAGGTCTATAGGCTATTTCACGTGCGAAGATTTACGCTATTGTTACGACCGTGAAACTTACGCAATATTTCAAACTAAAATTTGGAGAGATTAGCTTCACAAGATTAATAAATAAACGCGTGTTATCGTCTTCATTAACGTGATCGAACAACATTTTGGAACAAGGTCTCGTGAGACGAAATGATAGATCGAGTAAATTGTTAATTGCGAGCTTTCGTTTTAATGTTGTAAATATTAGTTATATTTGAATTAATAATTATAATGGCTTTTAAAATACTTGTTCTTTTTACATTTACAAAGTGAATAAAATTTTCATAGTAGTTCAATTATTTGATTGACGAAACGAAACTTTAAAATATAGTCTTTACTCTGAATTTCCAACGTTTATGGTAAGAACTGTTTCGCTTAATAATAAAAACAAATCAATTTAATTGCTACTATCTGTGACCAAGCTACACACATAAAATACTTTCACATAGACAATAGGATAATGAAATTTTCGGAAGCCGAAGTTCACTTTATCATCCATTTAAGTGTGCCAGTTAACCATCCTCGAAGACGATTGTAAAGTAGCAAAACCCGGGCAAATTTCTCATTAGCAATTTCGAGGAAACGATTTTACATTTACAATAGAAATATAGCGACTTATCCCGGACAACAGGTCTCGATAACCGTTATCTCTAGCGGTTCGTGATATTAGCTCGAAAATGCTGGAACGTAAACATCATAACGTGACAGTTTCTAGAGTACAGGATAGCTTACTTCCTAATAACAGCAGGAAGTGCAGGCAATGAGCGCCACTCAGCTTCGCTTCGTTGTTGCTCGACGCTCCAGGCCGGCGTGACGTAGATAGGAAGCGAACAATAATTGATCGAACCCTCTAAGCTCCGGCTATAAGCTCGTGATCCTGTTATTGCAGATACGCATGGCCACGAGCCGCCATCCTCCAGCTCACATATCTAAACGCATCCGTATTACTAGAGATTCGTATCATGGCTGTGTATCGGGAAACTGGCAAAGATTCATTTAGACGATACTCATCAAAACAGTTCCACATATTTATTTAATTCGGTATTACATTTTTGGAAATAATTAATAAAAACGGTATGTAGGTCATTCAGAAGCTACATCGACACGAATAATTCCGTAAGTTGAAAATAAAGAAAACTGATGTTACAAATACTATTTCATTACATCTTCTTATCTTAAGCTACAATTAAGAATTCTCTAATTAATATTCTATTATAATCTTAGAACACGCACATACATTCCAGAACTATTGTTTTCTAGAAAGAAACTTTTCAACGATACTTTCGCAGCCAATGCATCGACGGAACGATTCTGCATGACGCGATCTATAAAATCACGTTCCAGAACTCTTCGAGTGTTCAAAGTTCGGATCTTGTAAATCAGCGTCGGACACAACTAAGAAACACTGGCACAAAGTCGAAACCTATGGGAGGGGACACTTTTTCCACCTCTCTGCCTGTTTCACAAAAATAAATTGCAGTTTAGGTAAGGAAATAAAGAAATAAAGAGACGTCGTCGGCAAACAAACAGCGCGAGCAAGCGTTACAACTGATGGATTCGTTTGCGGCGGTGTCAGCCGAATTTCAGGCGCAATCTCCAGCCTGCTACATTGATCACCCGACTGTCATTTAAAGGCGAACGAGAAAGAACTAAATCTAAAAACAGTGAACGTAAGAACGAGATAGAAGATTAAACAGAATATCGAGGAAGTCCTTTGCAGAAGATCCGCGAGGTTGGAACGGGGAAAAGACGGAATAATATCGTCCCGTGACGAAATCTTTCCGGTAAACTCCCTCGTGGCGTATCCCTACCTAACGTTCTCCTCGAAACGAAGAGAAAATTGGAAGAGGCGACCGGTTGCGCGATGGATAAGAGAAAGAGCCGCCGGAGAAAAAGGAGAAAAGCACCACCGTGTGCCCCCTTGAAACGCGCGGTTCCTCGGGGACTCGCGAATGAAATTTCATTTCGGGAGCGCCGTAATCTCGGAATTGTTACTTGACTTCGTTCGTGAAAGGAGAGCATGAAAGGGATCCTCTTGGATTCGTTCTGTAATCGGCGAAATCACCTACACTTCGCTCCCTCCCTCTCTCTTCCTCTCTATTCGTCTCTCTTTCTCCGCCTCTCTGCCTTTCTGCTCCTCGTCCTCTTCTTCTTCGGTGCTAGCACGTTGACTGTTCTAAACATCTACATCCACTCGAGCTTGTAGGCTGTTTAAGGAAAGCTTATTGTTTCGTACACCTGTGTTTTCAATTGCTTCGAGTTCCCCCGCTGAAGGTGCAAACGAAGCTTGATAAGATTTTCAGGGAGTTTTAAGTGGTACGGAATCGATGCAATCTGCGAATCTGCTGGAGAAATCGGGTTATAACAAGCCTGGCGCGATAGGGATGTATATTGGAAAAGGGGGAGGGGGGTGTCTGTTTTGTGAACATGTATTTGCGTGTTTCGGTGGAGAGAGTTTTGTGAAAAACGTCTCAGAATTTCTATAAAAATTATATCAAATTATATAATATAATTCTATAAATTATTATAATTATCTTATAATTATTCTGATTGTAATAATTAAATTTTATCTATCAAAAGATAATTCTATTTGAAGACTACATTTTTAATGGAACTTTATATCCAATTCTAATCACGCGTTGTATACGAATCTGTTCCAAAAAGGAAAATTATAAATATGGTTCGCCGATTAAAATGATTGCTTCGTGGACGTTCGAGGCTTTAGCAGGACATTGGTCATCCTTTAGCCTAGAGCGATACCTCGTTTATCGCTGCGGAAATAAAGCAGGCTTTCAGATTATTGCACTGGCGGACAGGGGATGGCTTCGAAATTTATTTCGGAATGTACGTGCTCCTATTGAGAAAACTTTTCGGCGAACATCCAACGATTGACCAGTCACGGAGTTTAACAGTACAAAGTTACAATTCACCGTTACAATAAGGCGCATTGCTGCGGATGTAGTAGTGAATTCCACGTACTACTTCGTATCTCTGCTGCCGGCTATTTCCAGCAATGGAATCGGAGCACAATTCGAACGTATTCGTCCACTCCAATCTGATTTCTCCAATTTTTATTTTTTCTTTTTCTTCTTTTATAATACCATCGCGACCTCGTCGTTACGCTCGATACATGAGGAACCTGTGTCAAATCGTTTCATCACAGCTATAATGCGGGGAATCTTTCGGTTGAAGATGGAGAAATTGTACTCCAAAGAATGGGATTTCTACCGTTTCTACCGTTTATTTTTCCATGTTATTTAGGTATTGCTTCGTTTCTGTTCTTAAGGGAAGAACTTTTGATTATTTGAAAGTACTATTGAAGATTAGACAACATGAAAGTAGAATTAAGGAATTTCTCGTATCGTCAATCTTTTTATCAAACGTGCAAAAACTAAAAATGCAACGCATATGAGTTCATGCATATCGAATATAGCGTTGTACAATAAAAATTCTAAAGAACCGAACCAAGTTGACTAACAAAATCTGTATCTTCGTAACGCGATATCGCGAAATTCTGGTTCGTGCTTCGTCCCATCATTCAGTAATAAATGTTTAAGTAATATTATTCAGAGAACGACATTATATATAAACTGTGTATATTTATGCATATTCAAATTTTTGTGAAAATAATTGAAAGAATGGAAGCAAGGTGAAAAATTATTTTTCTTCCTACATTCTATAATAAGCACTCTACGTTGAATAATTTATATATCTTTGCATATCAATGTATTTTTTACATCCTTAAATTTCCCATAAGTGCACAAAAGTTCGCAGTCTATTTATAAACGAACAACGAATTTTCATGCGTGCATTGACGAAAATTTAAGAGCACAGTAATTTACAAGAATGCATCAGCTGGCCAGCAACTGTTTTCTCGGAGATCAGACTTTTTGCGTATCTCCCGTCGTTCGTTCGAATTTACGTTCAGACGTTGACCTGTATTTTCGAGGCCGGATGAAGGAGAATGGCCGCATGCAACGAGTTCGACCCGAACGAAATTCGAGAGAAAAATTCCAACCGAATGAAATATTTCCCAGGGTCGATTGTGAGTTTGGACGTTTTCCGGCTGATCGGACGTTGCAGCGTGACTGCCGACGTGGAAACCTCCATCCTGTTTCCGGCAGACCGCGCCACAGCCGTCACTTCGTAATCTCTGACACCTACTTTCGCCTGTACGCGTTCAAGAACGAAGAATTGATCGGTACACGGCTTCCAGAATTCCGTGGTTCGCTTTCATCCTGATCCGTACCGAGTATCTAGCTGTTTGAAAAACGGCGCAGGAAGATTCCAATGGCCTATGTGATCGATTCGTGTCGCTAAAATTATTGGAAATTATTTTTGCAATTAAAGTATATGTTGCCAAAAGTAAACAACCGTTCAGATACGTAGATTTAAACCATGGTGCGCGCACGACGAGAATCGAAAGAGAAAGGGCGACGAGGTTGACGCGAGCAGAGGGGAAACATTAACCTGGTTGACCCTTGCATCGGTGCGGTCAGCTGGAAAATTCGAAAACTCGTTTGTCCGGCCCTTTGCCTCCCTCTGGTCGTTAGTCGATAACATGCAACGCGTTCTTTTTGCAACGATAAGCATACGAATTGCAAGCTTGTTACGCTAGCGCGTAAGCAAATTCGTACTGCGCGGAATAGAAGAAAATAGCTCGTTTTAAGGACGTTATGTTTCTTTCCCGGTGACAACGAATTATCTGCTTCGGCAAGCTGTTTCCTTTCCTTAATAATTTGACACTCTCGAATTCAGTAAAATTTCTAGTCACAGTAAAGGGTTTGTACTTGGAAAAAATATTCATAAAGTAAATTAAACAGATTGTTATATAATTATATGCGTTAAAATATGCGTATGATATATGTGGTACTTCGTTTATTATTATTATTATTTTTTATATCAACCGATCCAATCTCAACAATAAAATCCGCAACTTTCGACATGAAAATTCGTTCAAAGTAAAATAACAATAAAAGAATTCACAGCACGCCGTTCCTCGTCGCATTATCCGATATTCATTGGTAAAAAGGGAATCCCACATCTAAGGATTAATTCGGCATAGCTGTGGCAGGGGTTGGAGAAGATTACGGGAAGGGGGGCAAATAAATGAACGGTGCCAAGATAATAATTCCGGCCTTTTATTCCGTATTCACGCGGTATAAATAAGACGGCTGGCTCGTATTCGTCATTGCATCGAAGCCACCCCTAACGCGGAAGTCAATCGACGTGGAAAGTCGTGAGACTTGGATACCTCTGAACCGTAAAATCCGAAAGAATCACAGCTCAGGCACGAATCATTTTTACTCCAGGCTTTTCCTTATTTTATCGTTATATTAGGCGAAAGGAAAGAGAAGGGGATGAAAGTAAAAGGGATCTTCGTGCCGAGCTTATCCGTCGTACTGGCCAAAACCTTTTTCGATCCCGCGTATGTAAACTTCATAAACATCGCCTTGGTAACTCGAGGGGACTCCCGAAGACCGGACAAACGAGTTTGGTTGTTTGGACGAAATTTCTTTGGAAAAGCAACGTCCCTTCCATCGAATTAAACTTGTTTGTATAACTCGCTATTTTTTTCTCACTGACCATGTGACCGGCTTCCTCGTTTGCTCGTCTTGTTTAAATAAGTGTCCGGCTGGCATATGTGCTCCAATAGACAATTAGAGCGATACGTAGAAACTGCACCGCGCGTGTGGTGATTTCGAGTGATGTTTGTGTAACCTGTGACACGACGTGTTTGGTAAAGCCCATCAGAAGAGAACGACAATTATATGTACACGAGGAGGAAATTTAATTCAAACATTGATTTTTATGGCGCAAGATTTTAAATGAGATAATAATCGAAGAGCACGCAAGAAGAACGCGATGTTTTATAATCGACTGTTCGAATCGCAAAACATTCTGTAACTGTTTGAAATGTTATCAATACCAGGAAGTTCGAAACTCAAGTTAATTCTATTTTATCCGTTTTAAAACCAAATTAGAATTACGATTACTTTTCCCAATCGTGCTATAAAATCATGTTCCACTAATTTTAGAAAATTATTCGTTAAATTTAGAAAAATAATTCGTGGTAATAAATCTACGATCGCCTTTCCATTTCCTAAATGCAATTTACACATCGGAGCTGCCAACTTATTCCTGAAAACCCTTCAATCGTGACGTCTACAATTTTAAATTAATTGACTCGAAAACGTAACATTCGATCTGCCAATCAAATTCCTAATCTGAACGCGCATTAACTCTGTACCCGGGTCGAACGATATTTTCTTTGACAAAATCAGGATAGGCGCGGAAACTTTGATCGTTTCCTTCAATTCATTCCAGGCGACTCCCATCTTTGGAATGCAAAAGAAAGGCGGAACGAGCGAGTGATACACGTGAAAGCGACATGCACTAGACAGAAGGAAAGAGAAATGGGGGGAATGCAAGGAGAAAGTAGAGACGATGTCCCAACGTGCGATTAGATGACTTGTCAACCTACGAGAAAATTGCGTTTTACAAACTTGTTTCGAGGAAAGAATTGGAGGGAATTGCGGATGAGGGCGGTCGGGAAGAAACCAGGTAGAGCAAAAAAAAAGTGCACGGAGGAGGGTTGTAGGTCCGTTGCAGAGAGAAGAGGAGGGAGAGAGGGAGGAGACAAGATGAAAACGAACGAGAGAAAGGGAAAAGAGGGGCCCCTCTTTATATTAGGGCGAAACAGTCTAAACCGAGCTTCGAGCGATGCAAAGTCGCCGCCTCTGTAGCACCCTATCCTCTCCCTTTTCCTTCTTCTTCGTCTCCACCTACTCCTTACAAAGAGGGACACAAATTGCCTCGGAACTTAGTTTCGCCGGATATAAAGGACTTTCCGATTACGTTAGCCGTACTCCGTGATTGATCCGAGATGACGATTGCGAGTGCAACGTGTGTATGTGTAAGCGTGACCTTCTTTCCTTTCCTTTTCTTAGTCTTACTTCGACGTTTACCAGCGAGGATGGCCTCAGGACCACCATTTATCTCGGATTCTTTGACTGCGACAAACGAGACACGATTCTACGAAATTCGGCTCTGTTTTCAATATTTTCAAAGAAGCACGTGGACTCGATTCGACGTTCCACTTCAGAGTTTTGTTGGTAATGTTTGTAAAACAAAAATTTTAGGATAGCTGAGGACTATATTTCGAGCGCTCGATTAAATATTTCCTCGGCTTAGAATATCCATTTACGCTCCAATTCTTCGTAATACTTTGTCCAAATCAATATTATTATACAGTGGAATAATAGATCGAAATGATAAAATATTGAAACAAAAAGTGAGAAGAGAATGTAACGGAAGAAACGAAGAACGGAAAGAAACGTAATATTTAATTCCTGATATTGTTATATCGTAAAAAAGCGTCAATCTAGAGAAATTTCGTGGATTATCTATCGACCGGAGGAAAAATTGGTGGAAAATGGAAAGATGGCCATTAGAATCGACTCCACGTTCCGTGCAAGCAAACGTTCTTGATCTAATTTTCTCTTCTGTCTGATTTACGCTCTCATTCATGAAAACGATGAAATCGAGCCGACTTTCCTGAATCCGACTATAATGCCATTGGCTCGCATATACGTTATCGGCTGCGTCTCCACTTCGACCGAACTTGAATTATACGATTAATCTCCTAGCCGAAAATTAGGTTACTGGGATACGATGGTAATGGATGGGAATTTCGGGAAGAATAGGAGCGCCGAGTACGAACTTCCGGAATATTCGAACAATAAGTTTGAATGGAGGGTCGCTTGATTTATAGTCTTATTGTACATTTTCAAGGAATTATATCTCTACGAGGAATATTGCTTAAGTGAAATCATTAATTAACTCATCGAACGTACACAGTGATAAAACGAGATACCGTAAGAGCAACATATTTCTGTGCTGTTGTGTATGTTATTTGAGCTACCAAAACCTGAATTCCATGAATAAATTTGTTGCGATGCCGCCGCTCAAAAATTAGTTTCATCTCTCTTATGAATTTTCTGTAATTTCAGTAATTTATTCTTTGTCTTCGCATTAAATTCGCCATTTTTTAAGCCTTCATTCACTGACTTCGTATATTTAGTATAATTTCTGTATTGTATGATATCAATAAAATCACAGTATCGAGCGTGGTTTGATATAGGATATTATTTGAATTGGAAATATATTTTCATTATTTTATACGCTATAAACGTTCTCTAAGGACACCAGTATTTATCTGTCTTCTGTGTATAATTGTCTATCGTTATATTGTATAAGTCTTTAATTACTTCCTATTATGCCTTCTTTCTTACTCGACCACTCCTCAGACAATATCATTTTGCTTCCCCTTTAGTAAAACGCCACTTTGTTATCTCATTATCCTGAAGTAATCCTTTACAATACTTTGTCCGCCATCGCTCATTCGTACGATCTTGAGTTACCCCTTTCGCGCGATCAATTTATATCACAAGCGTACTCATTAGTTATGTCAGCTGGTCCAACAATAAAGAAACAAAGAAAGTTCCATCGTTTCAAATAATCTCCATTTATTTGCAGTAGTTTATCGATTCCAGACGTCTCTCGTTATCGTTTCTTGTTAGCGCAGGAAAAAGTGGACCTTCTTTCTTTTTGACATCTGGATTCTCCGCGCGGATACGTTCACCGATCGAAGGGTGGCGTTAGCGTTCGCAGAGGGTTCGAGGAACAATCGAAACGAGTATCGAGGCCAGAAGAGACAATCGTCGTCCGACCGGATGGACTTTGTCGCTTCCACCTACCGATTATCCTTTGACCGACCTACGGATGAGACAATAATATGAGAGGGCCACTCGTAGAAAAGATAAGAGGAGACTCAGCCAGTGGATGGTAAGCGGGACGATCTCGGAACCGTTATTTCTCGTTATCGGTTGTTACGTGTGCGAAACAAACGAATCCGACGACGATGGGTAAACCCTTTGTGCTCCTGACGAGCACCGAATCCACGCGACAATACTCTTTTCGTTTCTGTCGCCACTCTTCCACCGAGCAAACTTTCAAAAAGATCGCATCGATCCGAGAGAACTGGTTTATGGCCCCTGCACAATGGCTACCACATAAATTCCATGCTTGCGCTGCTTTCGCATGAATTGTGATTCAGGTGCAGAATGTTTAATCTTGTGTAATATATCGTATCGTTTAATTCGAATTGCATTTAATATTTGGAAATTTAAGGAACTTTAATTATTTAATATTTAATATATAAAGTATTTTTTTTTTTTTTTTAAGTTTTCGATATTATGTAGGATATTAATCATGTTCTTCGTGAACTCTGTTAAATCCACTAATCGCAAGATATCGAACATAGTAATGTAGAACGAATTTATTAGAAAATCAGGAAACTTTTCGTCGATATTTACTGCTCGTTCGAAAGATTAAAGAGGAAATTTCTATATTCGAAAAATAGCTTCCTATCACGCTCGCCATTCTCCATTTTCACTGACTTCTGCATTTAACTTCAAACTCGTCGTAATTTCACCAAAACCGTACCGATCTCCACAATTTCTCAGGTTCGCAACGTCATCGAGCATCCAGCAAATAAGCTCTGAAACTTCACGTAACCCAGCATAACCAGGAACACACGTTCCAATGTATTCGGTGTCTTTGGTCAGAAAGTTCACGCTTGCCGCGGACACGTACAAAGTACAGTAGCCGAACAGAGAATATAATCGGATAGCGGGAGAGTGTAATCAAACGGAGCGGCATCGACTTTGCCCCTCTGTCAACGCTTTTCTTCACTGGAGAGATTCGTAATGCCAGGAAATAAGGCTACGCTAGACAGAGGAGCCTTCGTTTCCTGAGAGGGACAGAAGCAAACGCAAAGCAACCCGCCACGACAGCAACAATTTCATGGAAGCAGTTCGACTAATCCTCTTCCGTGTCCTTCGGCATGGACACGCTTACTTTTACCTCTGAACACGTCTACTGTCCATGTAGTTCCCGTCTCTCGTTGTCGCTAAGTCCGTAACAGAATGTCCTTCCATTTTAGTACGAAGCTGAAGCATGATAATACACACACAGATATTTCGTATGTAGTCACGCATGCAGTATTGCGTGCACGCAGATTGGCGCACGAGTTTCCAGTTCTGTTCGGACTAGGAGCCCGTACGAATGCTCACCAGAAGCCTTTTGGTCCTTTCGCACAGCCACTGTTCGAATTAACTGATTTTGAAATGATGAATTTTGTACTGGCTTTATGCGACATCATCTATTACGATGAAACCTATAAATCCTATTACGAATTTTCAGAATTACGAGTAATCTAGAAACTTGACTATGTATAGGTGTTCGTCTACGAATACATAAAGCTGGGCTTAAAAAATTACATTTCGTACGTACCGATTTTAAGCGTATTGTAGTCCAGCTCACAATCGGTCCGATCTATTAGGTTGCCCGAAAAGTTTCTTTCGTTTTATAAGGGAATAATAGACGCACAATGTTTTTTGTTTTGTATTAGTTTATTGAATTATGCACGACCACACTAATAGAAATATAACGAAACGGATCATATCTAATTCATTTAAATAATATAAAACAGAAATTGTTGTTCATTTATTATCATCTTATGAAACCAAAGAAACTTTTCGGACAATCTAATATAATATTACATTATTGCTTGTATTATTAGAAGAAAAATCTGAAGAAACCTAAACCGCATCGAAAGATTCATCAATAACCAAGCGACGATATTGATTGCCATCATATTCATGACACTATTTCGATCGTTCTAGCGCGGTCTAAGGGCGTGTACGAAGCTTATGAATACGTCTGAAAAGTGTATCGGCAATTGCCATCTCTTTCACGTAACGATATCTGCTCACGGTATAATCGGGTCCTGCCAGTAGCAGCGGTAGTAGCGGCAATTGGACCAATAGGAATGGCTACCATTAGAGTATCTTGGACACGGACCAGAACTCGGTTCTGCAGTAAATGGATTTTCTTTGAAATACATCGTGTAGCCTAGTAGCCGACAACGTTTTCATAACTCTACTCGATTCATTCGTGAAAATCAGCGTTCGTTTCCCAATTCGATACGCGCCTGTCGCCTAACGTTTTATAAGTTTAGAAAGAGTATCGGTACTCTTTTCGTCCGAATAAAAACCTAATAATAACGTAATCTATAACCAAGCATTTTTCTTTATATAACGTTTTATAAGGTGTACAATATATCGTTGATTTTCGTGTCTCGCGTCACTGCCTGAGAGAAAATTTCACGAGGTTACCTATTTCGAGCGATATCATTTTCTTTTTTTTTTTTATAGCTTAGAGGAGATTTTCACGTCGTCGCGCAACCATTTTTTGGGAAGTTTTAAAAGTTCTTTAGGTTAATTTTTGGTTATTTTGATTATTTGAAATTTTCAGGTTATTTGATTTTTGTTTCTAGATTCTACTTTTACGTAATTCCTTGATGTTTTGGTAAAAAGATAGTTTTACTAATTGTTCTTTGCGAGATGGTTTCAAAGCGCTCAGTATGAAACGTGTACGTGTTGTTACGTTCTATTTAGTTGCCGCGTTCGGTAGCGTTAACTGACGTTTAAGGCAACTGGCAATAAGCTCCATTAACCTGCTATGTGCGGGAATATTGGTACGGGAGAGGATTAAAATTGTTCGAAAATAAATTAACAATATGTAATGATTTATTCAAATCTTACTCGATTTCGATATTGACTGACGGATATAAAATTCTTCGATAAACAAAATGATAACTAACTCTTCGATAGACAATGGTAATTATTCGGTTGACGAACGGTAATTAAATCGTAATATTTGATAGACGAACGGTAATTAATATACTAACTTCTCTGAGTCGCTACATTTATCTATATCTGTCGGAGATGAAAAAACGTTGGGGTCTTTCTTTTGAAAATGTTTGAGGAGATCCCCAACGTCTGTTCAACTGCCGACTTTGTTTACATTTTAAATTGTCTTATAAAAACATAATTAGATAAATATAATAACATAGATAGGTTTTCGCAAGATATAACTTTTAACGGCTTTAACTGCTCTTCACTTCAAACACTGTAAACATGGTTTCAAATAAACGTTTTAAATTACCTTGATTTGAAAGGAACTATTTTAGTTCCGCGCTACGGATCGCGCGGAGCGTATGACGTGACACGTGAACAAAGTTTTCTCGTGCAAGAATAATTTAAACCGTTTAATCGACCATAAACATTCGTTAGTGTCATGGAATTAAGTACTGTTATAATCCATCAACAAATTCCAACGAAAAATGTTGAACGTGTTTGCAAGTGATGAGTGATGGCTTGGAACGACATGTAACAAATCGTAGCGAAGCACACGCAAAATTACAAGCTCACAGGAGATGTCGATACGAGCAATTAGAAGGAAACCGACAAATCACCTGTATCCTGCATCTAACGTGCCATTGATTCGCCGTAAACAGGTAATTAGTCGCGCGTATTCCGTGAAGGCACAAATACGCTCTGTCACTGATTTAATTAGTCTATAACTCTTGCGCTGCGGATTAGATCTCGTTCCTCTAAATGTTTCTATAATAACATAAATTATTACCGCAACGAGCGCTATTTTGGTTCATTCAACGCAATTTAAACAACACAATACGTTTCATGCACCACAAAATGACTCGTGTCGATACTATGGTCTTGTTCAATGTACCATTACCTCGTTACTATTACAATTCGATACCTTTACAATTAGATAAAGCCCAGAGTCGCTTTAAAATATGTTCGCTGGGGGGTTAGTTTTTACGAGCATTGTACTATTGTTTCATTTATTATGGAGCTAGAAAATTATGTCTATGTAAAGCATTTGAAATTATTATTAGATATGGAAATCTTAATCATAGAAATATTACTGTTGCGAATTATCGACTAGAGCAACCGGTCAGGTCAAACCGATCGGCTGATATCGCGTACCTCGAATAAATTAATGCTCAAAGTGCAGGAGGTTTAATATATCGAGCGTTAGAGTGCCATACACGGAGGGCCACTTAAAATTCCGAACAATTACTATTGTAACAACACATGCGTCTTAGGAGGTTTCGATTTGAAGGTGCCTCGCGTAAATGTTTTGCCACAGAGGATTAGCACTGTACGACGCACATAATGTAATAAACAAACTCTGGACGAAGCAATTCCGTTGCTACGAGCAACCGACAACCGGCGACAAGTTCAAACCTTCCGATACTCTCCTCGACCTATTGGTATCGATGTATTGGTTTTATTTTACATCGGAGTGTGTTAATTTGTCCACGATGATTGTAAGCAGTGATAGCAAGTTATTAAATTGCTCTGTTTGTTTCGCGATTAATTTTTCAAGCCTATTGAAGTTATCCGTGTTTGATGAACTGGGAACACTATTTTGTGATCGATCACTATAGATTTTCGGACTGCTTTGATTTCCTTGAACTACCTGTACGTAAGAGGTTTTGTGGATTAAGTGCTTGGTTGGTTAGGTCCTTAACTCTGGGTTTCGGCTACTTATTTTTATACAAGGTCTTGTAGACTGTGCAATCTTTATAGTTCGCAGGATGCTTTCCTTGACAGAGGATGCACTTCGCAGGAGTTTCTGAAGGTTTAGTGCACTGATCTATAGAGTAGATATCTGTACATTTAAAGCTGCGGTGATTGTGGTTGCAATATTTCTGCGTGTGGCCGAGCCTTTGTCACCTTTTACATCGAACTATCTCTTTCTTTATAAAAGGTGGTTCAATTTTTACTACAGAATTCATTAAACGATTGATATTATAGGATTCTTTGTTATTTGGCTTTTGCTTTAAGTCAATAAAGTATAAGGATAACGGGTTCTTTTCTGATTCTATGCCTTATATTGCTAATGTTGGTTACTTCATGGGCATTATTTAAGAGTTCAAGTTTCAGTTCATCTAAATTAGCTGAGTGCTGGATGTTGCGTAGTACCACACGAAAAGGTCTTTCTTGTTTCAGTTAATATGTGTGGAAGTTGGAGTTCAGGGTTTTTAGTAACTTTGTTAGTTTTCTATAGGAGTCTGGATTGGCCGGCAGGATTTTAACTTGATTATTTTTAACTTTTACTATGTAATCCTCTTTGTTAATATCTTTCTCTCTAATAACATCATCAATAAAGATAGGTGGGGGAGGAGGATTTTTTGTGCGTTGATTTGTTGATGTTTCAACTACGTCCATGGAATCATCTGTAGATTTCAATATTGCGAATCCGTTGTAAATCGTAACATTCACTGACTAGTGTTTACATTTTTTTTTTTTTTTTTTTTTACTGAATCCAGCTTACGTTTTTTGATGTTGTTTGTGTGGTTTGAAAGATGGGATATATTATCCTTTTGCCACGGAAGAGGTAAAACGGTGCGGTTGTTGTTTTGTTCATGAGAGCCTGATCTCGTTACTTGGGCCATCTTAGCCATCTAAGTTTAGAAAACACTTAGATTATTTCTGTTTCAACTCATTTTCGACGGAGGGTCGTCACTTATTGTATTGTGAACTTCACTGAGCACTAGACACACGTCTAGACGCTTCGGCAGTCGAAAGAAAACTTACCGCTACAAATTAAAAGGATCGCGTTAAAAGGATTAACTTCAAAATGTTTACGTTTTATGGTGGGCCCTTAGGTTTATCGAGGGTCTGAATAACGTACGTGGATCGTTGGGAACCAGGCAACGAGGGATGGCGTACGGATTGTCTCACGCGACGTAACAATAGTTAACGAAATCAACTCGTCTCGTTATTAATTTAATCAACAACGCGTCTCACCGTCCACCACTCTGTCTTATCATTAGAAATTATTATAGATATTTATACGAAACTAATGTAAAATAACTAATGTACAGCCATAAACTCTGTATGATGCGCTTTTTTCTTTTGGGTTTGAAAACAATCATATTAACAGGTTTCACCAAATAACGGATCAATATTTTATAAACAGTACATATAAAAGGAATGACAAAATTTTTAAGCATCAGATACTTGGAAGATAATTGGAAGCGTACCCTTAATAATGCATTTTGATTTAGGATTATATCTCAATTGGTTCCAAAGATATAGCGCTGTAAAGGATAATAAACGTATCTAAGCCTATAGGAATTATGAATGGTGACCCGTAGCGATTTGACCATCTTTTTCAGGTGGCGCGTATGCTTAGTACAATAGTAGCAATAATAAAAGAACGCAAACGCTGTCCGTCACTAGCCAGCGTACTGTTAACAAGCTTGTGATAGGTCAGTGACGTGGTGCAAGTGAGAGGTCCGAGCGTGCAAGAGAGTCAGCGATAGAGAATTATCGAAAAATTCGGTTTTCTTGCAACGATGATATCTCAACAACGGAAAATCGGATCGGGATAAAATAAAAAGTATTTTGCGGAGGAAGATTTACTTTTATTGTTTAAACTTTCAGTAGTTTTAGTCGATGTCACTCGTGTATATAAAATTATTGGAATAAATATGTATACTTTTTTAACAATATCCTTTATAATTGTTTGTTTTCGTATAATTGTTGGTATTTTTAATAGCTTTTATAGCAATTATCATGCAAAACTATGTGACATATTGAATAAGAGAATTGGATAGAAGATAATACTCGATTTCTTTATTCTCGTCGTAATAATCGGTTCAGAGCAGCCACATCGATTCTTCTATATTTCCTGTCTACATCGAGATTGCTTCTCGTCGATCCAGCGTGGCGCGAAACTTACGAACGTGAGGCTTGAATAAAGCGTCGATTTTTCGAAAGAACAGAATTAGGAGGTCCTTGGCTGGCCAGCAGCCAGCCAGCCAAGTTTCCGATATGCAATTCCGCTTTATTTCCGGATCGTTTGACGCGACCGCGTGCTCGTGCGAAAGGCTAATGTAATGGAAACGCTGTAAGCCTTCCTATGCATATTATTGTGCCACTTGCATGCCGCGTCGCAATGCTAATAATTGTTATGGCCCGATTGAGTGCAATTCCACGCCACTCGAGCGCCGTGCCGCATCGCGCGGCCATTACACTTTGGCATTGAATAAATTGCAACACTTTTCCCCGTTACTTCCCCGATTCGTTTCGACTAGAGGATCATCGTTTCGTCCCACCATCCATGTACAACCCTCTCCAACGCTTGTTTGCCATTGCTGCTTCTACAGATCATATGTTTAGGCTAGTTTCATACAAAGATATTAGGTTGATGTACGTAAAAAATCGTTTCTCTGAAAACCGAATTTTATGCGCCAATACGCTCGATCATGAACCGTATCACGAAGAAAAACTACGAATGCATTTAGAATAAAATTGTGAAACTTTATTATTGCGACTTTATTAATGCACCTATAGTCGGAATATTCGATATTCATTTTGTGAACTTAACAAAAATTGTAACATTGACTATATAAATTCCTTGTAGTCGAAGATTTTATATTAGACAATGCTTCTCAATGATTTGACTAATTTCTTAATAATTGTTACAAGCTTTAGGTTAGATTTAACTTTTCGAAAGTATCATAAATAAAACTAGTTGAAGCCTTGATGGCGATAAAGTTCGCTGAAATTCGAATTGTTTAAATTCATTCGACCTTCGTCCAAAGCGTGATTCAGCAAGCATCGTTTCGAACGATTCGAACGAATATCGTAACGGGAGCACGGTTGATTTTTGATCTATCGCTGGAGACACGACTGGTGGCGTTAGCGGTTGAAGAATTTTGGTGTATTCGATGAACCGTGAGCTCGAACCGCGATATTTTTTTATGCCCCGAGTCACGCGATTTTACGCGGGCCTCGCTGGATTTTGAACGAGTTTCGCCTGGAAAACGAAGCTTCGCTGTTGTTTGATCTGCTCGAAATTAGATGGAATATGGAATCCAGCAAAAATGACGCGTTTCGATTGCGATCATCGTCAAGAGATCAAAGGAATAAAAATCGCTGCGTCTCTCTCTCTCTCTCTCTCTATATATATATATCTGCTTTTTCCGCTATATTTTTTTGACCAACGAAGTCGATTTGTAAAATTGAAATTCTTTCGCTCGTCGTGTTTACGAGTAGGTTTAGTATGAATTTCGAATTTTTAAAATTGTTAGTTTTTCGAAATATTCGTAATAGAGCTTGCTGTCTTTCTCCTCCAAAGAACTGGCAGGTGAATTAATTTGTATATTTAATTATTTTTATTCAGTACCGACTACAAACAAATTTTTATTCCATCGGAAAGAATATTTCTTCGACGCTATTGAATTGAATATTTAACAAATTACTCGATAATATTGACGATATCGTTACGGATACGTATCATCGCCTCAAACAAAATATATAGCAATTAAAAACGGTACGACTAACGGCAAGATATTAAATATGAGGGTGCGTGGCATTTAAAACCGCGCAGAGGAAGCGCTTTTCAATGCCACTTGTTTTAACTTTTACGCTGTCGTTAAACCAATGGCCAAGGCTCTGGACGATCTTAGTACACGTTTAGTTACCGCTTGTTACAGCTCGGAATCTCTTTGTTTACATGGCGGTAGTAGCCAATAATAGAAATGACCTAACTTAAAGCAGCCTTCGCTTCGAAGAAAATAAAATCATAACATCTGTTTGGAAGTATATAGAAGCACGAAACTACAGTAACGCGAAAGTGATTTTTGCCGGGATTCGAACGTTATCGAGTCGCACGACGAGTCTCTCATTTACATTTCAAATTTTAACGATTCCACCGGCCTAACTTGCAAAACCGTTTTGCATGAACGTCTGGGGGTTCAATAATGGAAGACAAGCTACTTGGTTCGATAGTGGCCGGCGCGAAAATCCTTTCAACGCGTTCCAGACTCTTCTTTCTATTGCTATTGCCACGCTCTCGATACCGACGATCAGCCTCGCGTTCACGGGAATTGCTATTTTCCGCCGTTTCGTTTTATTTAGCTGTCCTTTTCAAATCTCTGTGTGCACTTCCGAGGGCGCACTTATCGTTAGCGATAAGCTGTCGTTGGGACAATGGATGGCAGCAAGGATTTTTGAGAAATATGGCTGTTAGAAATACTCGTTTCTGGAAAGTTGCTTCGATTACGTAAATAATAAGTGGAATTTGGATTTTTATACAATATATTATATTTCGATGGATATAAATTAAAAGATAGAAATAATTCTGAACGGGCAATTGAGATATTTCTATAAGGAATTTTTAGTTTAGTCGAGAAACGTTTATTTTAGAACGTAGGAGGAGGAATATCTAAATAAGGTTCACAGATCATAGTGATTCATGTACGTATCTCCTGTCAAATATAACAAAGAGAATATTTCAGAAATCATTGTATACATTTTATCGCGTAAGATACAATAAATTTCATATATCGAGCTTTCAGAATATATTTATAATTGTTATTTGGAAGGATCAGCAGATTCTAATATCTGCAATCACAAGACGAGTGTAATTGTTTTTTAATCGGCTTAAGTTTAAACGCGTGGTATATTGGCTGATTAATGAAAACTCGGTGGCTTTTAAATTCGTTGATTCTAACGTGGTATCAAATGTCTGTCCCGGAGATATTTATTCTTTCATTGGTAAATGAATATTCGTGATTAATTAACGAACCTCACTATTAGCTCCTATTCTTTTTAAAATTCACTTACTAAATAATTTCTATTTCGATGAATACACGACGCTTTTTCAAAAGATTCTGAAATACAGTAGAACATAGGCTACTCTGATTCGTCACGGCTCGCGTTTTTCGGTTAAACGAATAACTTTGTTTTCACACGAGGAAAGATCATATATTTCGTATCGTTTTATCAAGCTTATAAGAATTTTAGAAAGCTTATAAGAGTTACAAGTTAATTATCATCCCGAAATTTTCTACTAATCGATGCTCCAATAATCGGTGTTGATAGTTGAGGTTCTACTATATAAATAATCTGCGGAATTTTTCGGGCAATTATTCGGAGCTGTGTATAATCTGGTTGCGGGCCATCAGACATTCTTCTTGGCCAGGGTAGCCACGTCTGGCGAGTTCTTTTATCGCCTCCTAAAATATCGTCATCATTGAGCTTAATCGCGTAATAAAACGTTTTTGTTCCCCTGTTTGTCTAGCCGGTAGTCCCCGGAGGGTGAAGTTTGCACAGAGAAAAATAAATAAATCGCTATGGCGCATCGCCAAACCTTACTTTCCGCCATTGCCGCTACATTTCTTCGCCTCTCTGGCTTTCCACGACCTTTAGTTTCGACTGTTCTTTCGAAAATTTACCGGCGAAAGGCCAAGGATGACAGCGAAAACTTTTCCTTTCCTCTTATGCCAACAACTAACGCGTCTTTTATCGACGAGCAAAGTTCGAAACAAAACACACGCATCAAAAGATTCCAGAGGATCGTTCGATGAAATTTCATGTACCGAGAATTCAGCGGCATAGAAAGTCAGCTGCTCTGTAACTGGTCGTTACTTCGATTTCTTGTGCGATTGAAGTAATACGATTGCCGCGGTCACTTATTATAGGCTTTGTTGTGTGCACGTATATGTCTGCAGAGAGGAGGTACGGATTTTGTAATGGTTCCGTGACTTCTTCTATCGGGTAGTTTCCAAAGTACGCAGTCTTTTAACAATTGATACGTTTTACGATAGATTTTAGCGGAATTGAAATAGGTTAATCTATTAGATACAAATCTAAACAAGTACAATAAATTTTCTAAGACCCTCGAGCGAAAGTGTACTTATCTATATAGGTGTGGCTATTTCAAATGTGTTGCTATATTATTCCATACTATAATGGTTTACGTATATTTGTTTGATATTTATTTAATTTTTTGTATTCACCGTATTGCAAGAACTAGTATAAACGAGTCTCCATTTGCAGTGAAAACTGAGCAAAAGTTAAAAAATCAGAGAACAGGCAACTATGGGAGCTGGAAGAGAGGATCATCGATTAGCTCCTCGATAACGAATCCGATGGGAGGAACATTTCAGGGCGAAAACCGTGAAATTTCGATTGGCGAAACAATAACATATCGGCGGCTCGAAGGATCGCTGACCAATAAATAATGCTTTTGTAATAAATAATCGTATTACGTAGCCACGTGGGGCGGTGGACTGCGTCCACGCAACCAGATCACCGACCTCGTGTACGTACGGTTACGATGGTATCGTGATAATCGACGTTCGATAATATCCTCCAATAAATTTGCCCCGATAACGGGTAGGATTTATATTATTGGAGCACCGTGGACTATAAACGCCGGTTACGACGTGCTACGGGGCCAATTTATTCTCCTCTGACGGGTATCATCTACCTCGTAACACGATAACGAATTTTCTTCGTTTTATCTTAAAACCTGTACATCAATTTTACAAAACAGAAAATGATTTATTTTTCCATATCTTCGTTTGTATCGTATAAGTGGATATTTATTTTATAATGAACGAAAGTTAACACTTTAACTGCCACGTTGGTCATATATGAACGGCTACAGTTTCTCCTGTGACGCCACGAAGGTCATTGGTGACCGAAGCGCTTGAACTTCTTACAATCGTAAAAATTGTATGAAAATTGGCAGTTAAGGTATTTTGAATATAACCGATAAATAGAAGATACTTTGAAACAAAAAGTGCCCAATTGAACAATTAAACATTTTTATTAGCACGTCAATAAAAAAAAGAATGAGAACAAATCTTGCATCTAATGATGCACCGTATTAGCATCCATATCTTTGAGGGGTAATCTACGAATATTATTATAAACACACCTCAGAAAATAATCGTAAATGTTGCTTTATAATCATATAATTGAAGTTAGAAGTGTTCACATACCTTAATATTATATATAGAATGAGCAAATTGCTTGAAATGAGCAAAAAAACTGTTTACTAATATCTTCCACACGTTTCAACAATATATTCTGGACGTTTTGCTAACGACGAAATAACGAATGCGAATGGTTTGTTGAAATAAACGAAGCCTTGTTATAATATATCGCTATCGACAGTTAACAAGGCGCCACCAATAAGATAAACGGTCCATTGGGGAAGAATGTTGTCTTACATCATCAATTTATTATTATGTTGCCATTATATGTTTTGAATAATAAAAATACTCCAGTGGCGTAATGCGGGAAACATGTGATTTCGGCGTGGCAGTCAAAGTGTTAATTAATTTATCTCACTGAGGGTACCGGCGGCTCAGATTCCGCTATAGTGCAATTTCGCTCGATTCACTTCTTTTTTACGACTATAAATTATCTCATATTGTTTATTCTCGTTGCTAAATAATTGTTCTATGTTTTTATATTCCGGATCCTACTATAAAAAATAATCCATACATCGGTCATACTTATTCGGACCCGCATTAATTATAAAGACCCGCCACAAGATTTAACATTGTCTTCTTTACTCTCAAGATCCTTAATTGCCATCATGTATCTTTCAAGTCGAAACGTTCATTAGGGTTATTATTCATTAAGGTAAACGCGGATTTTCTCATGTTCGACAGCCAGTGGTGCCAGTGGTAGCCAACTCTTGACATTTATTCAAATTACGTATTTCTACTAATTTTGGTGCTCCGGTCATCAGTAATCTCCATGGCAACAATCGTGTTAAAGAGTCTATAAGATAATAATTAACAAGACGAAAAAAAAGCGAACAAAATAACAGTAATAAGATAGAAATTTCACATTGTAAAATTTTCATACTTTATCGGAACTCTGAATTAATAATAATACGTAATGTTTTCATAATAAATAACTGTATGATACTTTTTAGGTGAGGCTCGAAAAAGACGTATTAGAGAGCATCGAATGTGCGAAGACAAAATTCGACAGCGTGAACGTACTAACTAATTTGCTGGTGTTGTTGGCTACGAAAATATCTACGACTTCAAGAACAAGAAGCCACGTTCTACTGACCTGTACAGATGCGTTTTCGAAACTAACGTGTGTGGTTTATTTAACGTAACGCGCTTAATGGTCTGCTTGATAGCGAAGAACAAACCAAATTCACATCAACAAAGAGGAGTCATTATAAATCTTTCAAGCACGATGGCTTAGTTACCTGGTTTAGTTGCTTCTGGCGGTTTCCGGCATGACGATCCCTTTAGCTAGAGGACTCGCGTCGCAAGGAATACGTGTTATCACAATTTGCTGGTTACACAGACAGCCCAATTACAGGTGAGTTAGTATTACAGCTAGTATGCAATGTTTAGGAATTTTTATTTTTATACGTGCAATAAAAAAAGCATGTAAGCAAATTTGTTGCTAACAGTATGTTGACACAAACCAACAGTAGTTTGGGTCAATCATTGAGTCGTTCAAACTTTTTTTTCCGTGGAGGAAATCCGCACAGACACCCGCCGCTTCTAGAGGGAAGAATGGGGTGGAGTGTCGGACTCCAACCGAACAAAACCTTCACGATGACCGTCCCTCTTGCGATTAAGGGGTGCCCGGGAACCGCTGAGGTGACACACGAGGCCCCCCGCGCGCAACTTTCTTTTCGCAAATGGCGCGGTGTGCTGCCATGTCACGTCGCGTCCCCTCCCGGGGGCCGTCCGAATCCCCAACCGGACTACTTATTGGTCCTCCTCCATCGGAGGTCGCGATGGCCCTCGCGCGCTCCGTGTAGGCGCTACACGGGCACCGCTGCGTCCTCGTCAGCCGATTCTCTCGGGATAGGAATCCCGCTCCCTCAGCCGCTCCGCTGAAACTGTTCGCGACATAACTAGCTCGCAGAAGGAGGCTATGGCCTTTCTGCCCTTCTCGCTCGTCAGCAGTGCCTCAAAAATCGCCGGCGGCGAGAGGGAGTCGTTCAAACTACGAGTTTATCATTCTCTAACAAGAAAGTAATGGCTTTTAATAAACCATTCATAAAATTCATATCGCACATTTTATTTTATTTCAATTCGATGATGCACGTAATTAATATGTTATCCTATAATAATTTCATTGGCGTCATTGTTCATTAATAAACCGTCATGGTTTAAATGTCTGCCCGTAAATAATTTAGAATCGCTGAAATCCTTGCTCACATTTAGCTCTACAATAAGAGGGGGAAAGGAAGTAGTGAATCGCAATGAAACTCACACCAAAGCGCTACGGACCCTGCAAGGAAGTAGCTCATTTGATTAAGCATGCATCGAAAATCCATTGATTAATGGCGCGAATATACGTATAGATATGGGCTAGAGGTACAATTAAGAAGGAGATTCGCAAGGCCATTCAAAGTGTTGAATCTATGAAAACATTCAGTGGGAACTAAACATAAGCATATGTATTTACATGCAGGACAGTCGTGTAAAATAAATATTTCTTTTTTGCAATAAATCCTTTTGCAAATATATATCCGACATATTTTAGTATAAAATAGTACTTAATTGTTGGATACTTAGAGTTGTTTGTTGCTAATTAGGAATTTATTTACTGTGAATGATCGAATTATTTAATTTCATTTTAATCGTTTTGATTGATCGCATTATTTTTTTGAAGCTTCAACAAGAATCAACTTAAAATAATACGATCTTTATTACGAAAGGTACCGTTTCGTTTTTAACAATGTAAAGAATTTTGTGTGTATATGTATATATATACATAATATATCTATACATATTTAAAATATAGTATACATATTTAAAGCAAGCCTTGGAGTATACCTGGAAATACTACAATGAAACGCACTTTAACGTCCCTTTTTGGTCCCTTTAACGCACCATATAATCTAATCCATCCTTCGGCCGAGATAATCAGCAACTGTTCAATCGTATTTGCTCGGACGCACATTATTTCCAAGGAGTTATTGCTCATAAACCATTAGAATTAGAGATTTTGCTTATTGCAGAGATCCTTAATTTATACAATACATACCTAAAGTTTACACTACTGTAAAGCACGTAATAAATCGTCTTTTCCCCGTACGGTATTCCAACGCCTATCTACTCTGAGAGTGACCGATGATGAGGGATGACATTTATTACTAGTTCGACATCATTTACGTGAACGTTATTTGGCTAAAATTCTTCGGTCAAGATACACCTAGTTTTCGCTTTTCTATGAGAACACTCGTGGACACTTGTAGTAATCAGAAGTTGTTGGAAATTAATAGTGATATTTTAATTGTTAACTCAGCGTTGACACTTCAATTGTTATCTCTGTATTAAGTGATATTTTAATTGTTAATTTAGTATGAATATCATTGAAACTATCCCTATTATCTTAACTGAAATAGGCCATTGGTTGATTCGTGGCGTCGATTATCTTATCGAGACGAGACGACTTACGACCTTCGTTGACGGGTTATACCGCGAACGCGTTTACCCTCGAATACGGCCGAACAAAAATACATTGAATAAAAAGGAAATTGGTTTATATTTATACTTATATATCGAAGAAACTAGGCGAGTTTCAAATTTTGTTTAATATAGATCAACCTAATATAATATTAATATCTCTATAAGATAATTAACAAGACGACAAAACGATCAAAATACAAATAATCCGATAGAAATTTCACATTGTACAATTTTCATATTTTAACGAAACTCTGAATTAACAATAATACGCAATGTTTTCATAATAAATAATTGTATGATACTTTTTAACTTTTTAGGTGACGTTCGACAAGGACGTATTAGAGGGCATTGAATCTGCGAAGGCGAAATTCTGCGGGGGGTGATCGCGGTAATTAATTCCGCTAGGGTTGTTGGATACGAAAATATCGACGATTTCAAGGACAAGGAGGACAAGGAGTTTCTTTAACATAACGCGATTAGTATTCGGCTTGATTGCCGAGTACAATCCAGATTTTAATATATTAACAATAATCATGCTGTACCGTTCGAACAAGATGCCTGACACATCGCCACCTTATTCAAATCCGGATGATGCCTCGAGATCCGTGGAGGAACCTACAGATCGAACGCAGCTAAGAGAACGTATTCTTGCACTTTTTCCTTTTCCCAAAGAAAACCCCGAGACAGGTAAGTTAATAATATGACTAGACTGCGAATGTTCAGGAATTTTTACTTGTATACGTGCAATAAAAAAACATGTATGCAGAATATATGCATAAATATTAACATTACATCTAGATACGCATAATCGTGAAAAACTTTATATCAATATATTGACACAAATCATCAGTAGTTCGGGTCAATCATTGAGTCGTTCAAACTACGAGTTTATCATTCTCTAACAAGAAAGTAATGGCTTTCAATAAACCATTCATAACATTCATCATATCGTGCATTTTTGTTTTATTTCAATTCGATGATGCACGTCATTAATATGTTATCCTATAATAGTTTCATTGAAGCCTTTGTTCATCAATAAACCGTCATCGTTTAAATGTCTGTTCGTAAATAATGTATAATATCACTGAAATCTTTGTTCACATTTAGTTTCAAAACAGAACAAGAAGCGTTCAAACAACAAAAGAAAATCAAAGCGCTCCAAACCCAGAGAGGAGGTCTCTCATTGGATTCCATCACACCTCCAGAATTCAAGAGACGTAAATTCGAGGATATGTGGCATAAATACGTGGACAACTGGCGTGAATGTCTGGTGGAGGGGAGTAAATTCGTGGATAAAAAGCTCAAAAACGTGGTCAACTGTCGCGAATTCGCTCATGAGCGGCAAGAATTCTTGTTTGAATGGCGCGTATCAACGACCGAATGTCAAGTGTCAACGATCGAATGGCTGGTATCAATGGTTGAATGGCAAGTATCCATTGTGGAGTGACAAATATCCATTTTTGAGTGACAAATATCCATTGTTGAGTGACAAATATCCGTTGTTGAGTGACAAATATCCATTGTTGATCGACAAGTATCCATTGTTGAGTGGCAACTATCAGCAGCCGTATGGCAAGTATTCACAGCCGGATGGCAAGTATCCGCAGTGGAATTTCCAATATCAGTGGTCGAATGTCGAGAATTTGTGTCCAAATGTCGCGAATTCATGGACATATCGCGTGCATTTATGTATAAATGACGAGAATTTATTGAGGAATAACGAGAAATCTTTGATAAATGACAAGAAATCTTTGAGAAATGACAAGAAATCTTTGAGAAATGACGTGAATTTTGCTTAAATCGCGAGAATCCATGGTCAAATGTCGGGAATCCGCATTTAAGGGACACGTATGCGTGGCCAGTTGGCAAGAATACAGTTTTAGATTTAAGCTACTGGTACTATTGAGCAAAAGATCCACTAAGAATTTATAGGTTTAATTTTATGGAGACATACAATGGCAACAAAAATAAGCACATGTATTTACATAGAGGATAATCTTGTAAAATAAGTATCTCTCTTTTCAATTAATCTTTGTATAAGTAAGTATCCGATATTATCTAATATAAAATAGTCCTAATTTGTTGAATACTTAGAGTTATTTGTTGTTATTTAGGAGTCTCCTGTTTAGGAGTTTACTGTGAATAAACGAATTATTTAATTTGATTTCAGTCGTTTTGAAATTATTACTTCTTTTGGAACTTCAACAGGAATCAACTTAAAGTAATACGACTTTTATTACGAAAGGTACCGTTTCGTTTGTACCGATATAAAGAATTTTGTGTATATATACGACGGAGATGAAAGGACATCGGGGCCTTTCGTTTGGAATTTTTGGGAAGACTTTCAATACTTTAGTCTAAACCTTTCATTATAACGGCATTTGAATAATAAGACTTAGAAGTAGTTATTTATGATTTAATTCGATCATGTGTGCCCGAGAATTATGACAATAGGCTTGGGCTCGAAGTGACACAACGGGTCGCTAAACGTAGCCAAGGTCACGAGATGGACGTTTTTACCTAACAGAGGGATGGAGTAATTCAATAACTTTCCTTAAAAATATAGTTGACCCGCTCCCTTACCCGCTCCGCTGCCTCCTTCCGCAGCATAACTAGCTCGCAGAAGGAGGCTACGGCCTTCCTGCCCCTCTCGCTCGTTAGCAATGCTTCAAAAATTGCTGGCGGCGAGAGGTCGCATCCTATTTCCCCGGTGAGAGAGTGTCGCGGCGCTGCCCACGCCGGGCAATGTTTCAGCGTGTGCTTATTATTATTAGACGCTCGAAGTGAGCGTCGACTGTCCAGTGGCTATCGAGAGTCAGGCCCAAATATCTCATACTGGTCCTGTCCCGATCTCTGCCCCCACCAACCCCAGGCGATAGTTCGCCGGAGGCGACCCGTAATCGGCCTTCCGGCAAAACCACATTGCCTCGGACTTTTCGGGGGATACCTTCAGCCCCAACACTTTGATCGTGGCGACCGCGCAGGCTACCGCCAGTTCCGCTAGAAGAACGGTCCTGCCCCATGTCGATCCCCATACCAGCGCCTACGTACCGTCGGCGTAGCACGTCAGCGCCGAGTCTGGGGGCATCGGTGCCCGAAGTACCGTGTCGTACGCGGTGTCCCACAGCAACGGGCCCAGTACCGAACCTTGCGGTACGCCACGGCACACTGCCCTTCTCATCATCCTTCCGCCACGCCGGTGTAGACGATACTACGGTCCCGGAGGAAGGCCCGGACCACACCCCGCAGGTAAGCGGGCACCCGATGGAACTTGGTGGCCCGGCTTATCCTGTCCCAGGAGATGCTGTTGAAGGTATTGACCACGTCTAGCGACACAGCCAGCGCCACGTAACCATACCGCACGGCCCCCTTGACGAGGGTGCGGACACGGCCGATGGCATCGGCGCGTAGACCGTCCCCTCCGGAAGCTAAACTGGCTGCTGTGTAGCCCGGGAGCACGTCGGGACAAATACAACTTATATAATATATATATATGTTATATAAGTCGTATTTGTGCGTGTGTGTGTGTAATATACATCCTTAAAACAAGGCTTAGAATATAATTGGAAATGCATACTACAATGAAAATATTATGTCCCTTGAAATAATCCATATTTCGGCCGAGGCACTCAACAACTATTCAATCGTATTAGCTCGGACCCACATTATTTGCAAGGAACTACTGATTTATTGTTCATAAACCATAAGAATTAGAGATTTTGCTTATGCGGAGATCCTTTATTTATACAATACATACCTAAAGTTGACATAACGGTAAAGCATGGAATAAGTGGAATTTACCCTTACGGTAATCCAGGACTACCCCCACCCTGAGAGCGACCGATGGTAGGGGATGACACTTATTACTAGTTCGACATCATTTACTTGTTATTTGGTTAAACATCTTCGGTCAAGAGTCACCTAGTCTTCGCTCTTCTGTGAGAACACTCGTAGACACTTGTAGTAATCAAAAGTTTTTGGAAATTAATAGTGATTTTTTAATTGATAACTCAGTGTTAAGTGATATTATAATTGTTATCTCAGTGTTAAATGACATTTTAATTGTTAATTAAACAAGCATTGAATCTACGAAGGCGAAATTCGGGGGCGTGATCGTGCTAATTAATTCCGCTAAGGTTGTTGGCTACGAAAATATCTACGATTTCAAGAACAAGAAGTCACATTCTGCTGACCAGTGTAGACGTGTTTTCGAAACTAACGTCTGGAGTTAATTTAATATAACGCGCTTAGTGGTCGACTTGCTGTCGGAGTACGATTTAATAACTAAACAATAATTATACCGGACATTTCGGACATGAGACATCGCGTACCAAATACTGATGGTACCTGGAGACCCGTGAGGGATAACGTAGTGGACCCTACAGTTCCAACGCAGAGAGGAGCACTAATACCTGCACATTCTTCATTTCGTGCAGAGAACACCGTAGCAGGTATGTCAGTATTACGGCTAGTATGCAATTTTTAGGAATTTTCATTTTTATACGTGCAATAAAAAAGCATGTAAGCAGAATAAATGCATAAACTTTCACGGTTTATTCACGATTATGTGTATTTAGATGTAAATTTGTTGCTAACAATATGTTGACACAAACCATCAGTAGTTTGGGTCAATCACTGAGTCGTTCAAACTATGAGTTTATAATTCTCTAACAAGAAAGTAATGGCTATTAATACATCATTCATACAATATATATCGCGCATTTTGTTTCATATCTATTCGAAGATGCACGTCAGCAATATCTTATCCAATAATAATTTCATTGAAGTCTTTCTTCATTAATAAACCGTCGTCTTTTATATGTCTGTACGTAAATAATATACAATAATAGCACTGAAATTTTTATTCACATTTAGCTCCAAAAGAAGAAAAGGAAATTAAGCGGTGGAAAACCACAAAACACTCACCAAAACGCTACAAAACCAGAGAGGAAGTCGCTCGTTACAATTCACCGGACCTCGGGCAATCCTCAATACCGCATGAAAATTCGTGCACAACTGGTGTGAATGTCAGGACGACTGGAGTGAATCGGTGGATGCACGGTGAGAATCCGCCGATCAACGGCGCGTATGCGCCGAACAACGGCGAGAATTCAATCAACAACGGCGAGAACCCGACCACCAATGGCGAGAATCCGATCATCAACAGCGAAGATCCAATTAACAGCGGCGCTTATCAGCCTATGAACGGCGCGTATCAGCCGATCATCGGCGAGTATCCGGTCAACAGCGGCGCTTGTCCGCCGATCAACGGCGAGTATCCGATAATCGACGGCGCGTATATGCCGATAAACGGCGCGAATCCGATCATGAACGGCGCGTTTCCGATCATGGACGGCGCGTATCCGATCATGGACGGCGCGTATCCGATCATGAACGGCGCGTATCCGATCATGGACGGAGCGTATCCGATCATGAACGGCGCGTATCCGATCATGGACGGCGCGTATCCGATCATGGACGGCGCGTATCCGATCATGAACGGCGCGCATCCGATCATGAACGATGTGTATCTGCCGACCAACGGCACGAATCCGACCATGAACGACGCTAATCCGACTATGAACGGCGCGAATCCGATCATGAACGGCGCCTACACGCCTATCAACAGCGCGAATCCGATCATCGACGGCGCGTATACGCCGATCAACGGCATGTACCCGCCGATCAACGGCATGTACCCGCCGATCAACGGCATGTACCCGCCGATCAACGGCGTGTACCCGCCAATCAACGGCGTGTACCCACCGACCAACGGCACGTATCCGATCAACAACGGCGCTTATCCGCCGATCAACGGCGCGTATACGCCGATCAACGGCGCGTATCCGCCGATTAACGGCGCGTATCCGCCGATCAACGGCGCGTATACGCCGATCAACGGCGCGTATCCGCCGATTAACGGCGCGTATCCGCCGATCAATGGCGCGTATCGGCCGATCAACGCCGAGTATCAGGTCAACAACGGCGGGAACACGCCAATCAACCGCACATGTCCGCCGATCAACGGCGAGCATCCGATTATCGAAGGGGAGTATCCGATCACCATCTGCGAATATCCGTGGATTAATTGTAAGTGCACAAATTGCTCGAATTTGTGGGCAAATCTCCAGAATTGGAGTGCAAATAGCGGAACTTTTAAGATAAACTACAGCAATTATTGCAAAAATTACGGGAATTCTTGGGCAAATGACGAGAAATATATGATAAATGACGAGAATCTGCGTTTAAATGGCGAGTATCCACGATCAGATGTCGAGGTACCGCGTTCTAATTGCGAGTATCCGCGGCCAATTGCCGAGAATACAGTTAGAGGCAGTAGGCGCAGGTACAATCGAAAAAGATGCACTTAGCATTTATAGTTTTAAATGTATGATGACATAGAACATAAGCATATGTATTTACATAGAGGATAGTTACGTAAAAAAAGTACCTCTCTTTTCAATTAATCTTTGTATAAATATGTATTTGATATTATTTAATAATAAATAGTGCTAAAGTGTGTAATACTTAGTGTTATATGTTGTTACCTCCAGTCTATTTACTATGAATGACCGAATTATATAATTTATTTCAATCGTTTTGAAATTATTACGTTTTTGAAGCTCTCTCTCTCTCTCTCTCTATATATATATATATATATATATATATATATATATATATATATATATATAATATACATATTTAAAACAAGTTTTACTTATATATATTTGGAAATGTACTTGGAAAGGCATATACTGATGAAAATATTACGTCTCGTGACCCTACCATATATTCTAATCCATTCTAACGGCCAGGATGTCCATCAGGTATTTATCGGCGGCCAAATTGACCGCTCTGAAATTTTTACATAAATTTAACCATATTTGAAATTTATCATATCGCTTCATAATTTCTGATTTTTCTTAAAACATTTACTTTTAGTTTGCCCACTTATTTTATGAGAAAAATTTGTACTCTGACTTGCCTACGGTGATCGGTCATTTCGACCGCCGACAAAATATTTTAGTTATTCTTAAAATAAATGCAATCAGTACAAAGAAAAAGCTATGTCCAGGTCAAATGACAAACAAAATCAGTAATAACAAATAATAGCGGCTGGTATAGCCGTAATCTTGTCCTAAAACATAATCCATCCCTCGATCAAGATAGCCATCAGCTGTCAAGACATATCAATTCAAGCCCGTTATAATCCTAAGGAACCGCTACAAAATTTAGCATTATTTACAGTCTATGGTTACAAACAGTTCAAAAGTTTCTTAGGGTTACTGCTCATTGAGATAAAAGACGGGAAAAGCTTTCCCAACTCCAACCTCGAGTAACCGTTGGTGGAGAACGGTCAATACTCATCAATGTTTTCGTATAAATATCGCCAATATAGACCATATTCTTACTTGCTATTGTCCTTTCGACTAGAATATATCTCAGTTGGTTAGTCAATTAATCGACGCCTAAACTTATTATCTCAAAAACTCAGACAGAAAGCATCTCACTCAGAACGTTTTGTGTAATGTTGTTATAAAAGGAAAAGTAAAGTCAAATTTGACAATAATTTTGTATTCCGTACATGGTATTATTCTGTGATAAATATTTACTCTAGAAATGTCAAGACTTTTCAAAAAAATATTATAAAAAGAGAATAACGGATATAGAAGAAGACAGTTCAGTGTGCGATGAACAAGAAACTTCAGCGACTGAAAACAGCATGAGAACGCGTGAAAAGCTATTTACAACCGAATCAGAGTTGAATATTATAAATAAGCGTTTACGTAAGGGCAAAAAGGAAAGAAATGATCGTTGACAGCAGAGAGTAAGACTGGGCCCGAGGGAACAGTCTAGAAAGAAATAGATGCAAGTCCCAAAACAGGTACGACATCAGTTCATAATATTTTGAGGGATATGCTAAACGGCATATAATGGAAGAACAAGAAAAGACGGCATTTTATCTTATCGTTGATCACCGTATAATGCTTCATATAATACTATGTAAGGAAGAAGATGCATTTAAATTATATGGGACTAAGAGCGTCAAATCTCGGGAATTCGTATTTATATGGCGAGAATTCACTAATATATCACAAGAATTTTTGGATAAATAACGAGAATTCCTTGAAGAATGGCAAGAATTCTTTGATAAATGACGAGAATCTGTGGTTAAATGGAGTGAATCCAGGGTCAGATGTCGAGTATCCTAGTTCAAATGGCGCATATCCGAAGCAAATTGGCGAGAATACAGTTATAGATATAAGACACTGGTGCAATCGAACAAGATTCAGTAAGCATTTATAGTTTTCAATTTATGAAGACATACAGTGCATATGATCGTCTTATTTTTTTGAAACTTCAACAAGAATCAACTTAAAATAATACAATCTTTATTACGGAAGGTACCGTTCCGTTCCTAACAATGTAAAGAATTTTGTGTGTATATGTATACATATATATATACATATTGAAAATATAGTATACATATTTAAAACAAGTCTTGGAGTATACCTGGAAATAGTAGAATGAAACAATTAGTTCCGTTTATCGCACCATATAATCTAATCCACCCTTCGGCCGAGGCACTCAACAACTATTCAAACGTATTAGCTCGGACCCACATTATTTGCAAGGAACAACTGACTTATTGTTCATAAATGATAAGAATTAAAGATTTTGTTTAATGCGGAGTTCTTTAATTTATACAATAGATACCTGAAGTATACAATACGGTGAAGTATGGAATAAGTGGACTTTACCCTTACGGTAATCCGGGGCTACTCCCACCCTGAGAGCGACCGATGGTAGGGGATGACACTTATTACTAGTTCGACATCATTTACTTGTTATTTGGTTAAACATCTTCGGTCAAGAGTCACCTAGTCTTCGCTCTTCTGTGAGAGCACTCGTAGACACTTGTAGTAATCAAAAGTTTTTGGAAATTAATAGTGATTTCTTAATTGAAAACTCAGTGTTAAGTGATATTATAATTGTTATCTCAGTGTTAAATAACATTTTAATTGTTAATTAAACAAGTATTGAATCTACGAAAGCGAAATTGGGGGGGCGCGATCGTGCTAATTAATTCCGCTAAGGTTGTTAGCTACGAAAATATCTACGATTTCAAGAATAAGAAGTCACATTCTGCTGACCAGTGTAGACGTGTTTTCGAAACTAACGTCTGGAGTTAATTTAATATAACGCGCTTAGTGGTCGACTTGCTGTCGGAGTACGATTTAATAACTAAACAATAATTATACCGGACATTTCGGACATGAGACATCGCGTACCAAATACTGATGGTACCAGAGGAGCACTAATACCTGCACATTCTTCATTTCGTGCAGAGAACACCGTAGCAGGTATGTCAGTATTACGGCTAGTATGCAATTTTTAGGAATTTTCATTTTTATACGTGCAATAAAAAAGCATGTAAGCAGAATAAATGCATAAACTTTCACGGTTTATTCACGATTATGTGTATTTAGATGTAAATTTGTTGCTAACAATATGTTGACACAAACCATCAGTAGTTTGGGTCAATCACTGAGTCGTTCAAACTATGAGTTTATAATTCTCTAACAAGAAAGTAATGGCTATTAATACATCATTCATACAATATATATCGCGCATTTTGTTTCATATCTATTCGAAGATGCACGTCAGCAATATCTTATCCAATAATAATTTCATTGAAGTCTTTCTTCATTAATAAACCGTCGTCTTTTATATGTCTGTACGTAAATAATATACAATAATAGCACTGAAATTTTTATTCACATTTAGCTCCAAAAGAAGAAAAGGAAATTAAGCGGTGGAAAACTACAAAACGCGCACCAAGACACAACAAAACCAGACAGGAAGTCGCTCGTTGCAATTCACCGGACCTCGATCAATCTTCAATACCGCATGAAAATTTGCGGACAACTGGAGTGAATTGCTGGATGTACGGAGAGAATCCGCCGATCAACGGCGCGTATGCGCCGATCAACGGCCCCTATGCGCCGATCAACGGCCCCTATGCGCCGATCAACGGCCCTTATGCGCCGATCAACGGCACCTATCCGCCGATCAACGGCCCTTATGCGCCGATCAACGGCCCCTATCCGCCGATCAACGGCCCCTATCCGCCGATCAACGGCTCCTATCCGCCGATCAACGGCCCCTATGCGCCGATCCCCAGCGAATATCCGCCAAACAACGGCACGTATGCTCCAAACAGCGGTGAGTATCCTCCGATCTACGGCGCGTTTCCGCCGATCACCAAAGAATATCCGCCGATCAACGGCGCGTATGCGCCGATCAACGGCGCCTGTGCGCCGATCAACGGCCCCTTTGCGCCGATCAACGGCACGTATGCGCCGATCAACGGCACCTGTGCGCCGATCAACGGCCCCTTTGCGCCGATCAACGGTCCCTTTGCGCCGATCAACGGCCCATTTGCGCCGATCAACGGCCCCTTTGCGCCGATCAACGGCCCTTATGCGCCGATTAACGGCCCCTATGCGCCGATCAACGGCCCCTATGCGCCGATCCCCAGCGAATATCCGCCGATCAACGGCCCCTATGCGCCGATCCCCAGCGAATATCCGCCGAACAACGGCGCGTATGCGCCGATCAACGGCGCCTGTGCGCCGATCAACGGCCCCTTTGCGCCGATCAACGGCGCGTATGCGCCGATCAACGGCACCTGTGCGCCGATCAACGGCCCCTTTGCGCCGATCAACGGCGCGTATGCGCCGATCAACGGCACCTGTGCGCCGATCAACGGCCCCTATGCGCCGATCCCCAGCGAATATCCGCCGATCAACGGCCCCTATGCGCCGATCCCCAGTGAATATGCCCCGAACAACGGCACGTATGCTCCGAACAGCGGCGAGTATCCTCCTATCTACGGCGCGTATCTGCCGACCACCAACGAATATCCGCCGATGAACGGCTTGTATCAACCAGTCTACGGCGAGTATCCTCCTATCTGCGGCGCGTATCTGCCGATCACCAGCGAACATCCGCCGATCAACAGCCCGTATCCTCAGTTCCACGGCGCGTATCCGTTGATTAACGGCGAGTATTCGATCAACAACGGCGAGTATCCGCCGATCACCGACTCAACCCAGCCGATCACCGATGCATCTCAGCCCACCACCGACGCGCCTTCACCAATCGAAGGTGAGAATCCGATTAACAACGGCGCGAATCCGATCAACAACAGCGGAAATTCCATCAACAACAGCGAGACTCCGATAATCAACGGCGCGTATCCGCCGATCAACGGCCCGTATCCTCTGATCAACGACGAGAATCCGATCAAGAACGGCGAGAATCCGCCGATCACCGACTCAACCCAGCCGATCACCGACTCAACCCAGCCGATCACCGACTCAACCCAGCCGATCACCGACTCAACCCAGCCGATCACCGACTCAACCCAGCCGATCACCGACTCAACCCAGCCGATCACCGACTCAACCCAGCCGATCACCGACTCAACCCAGCCGATCACCGACTCAACCCAGCCGATCACCGACTCAACCCAGCCGATCACCGACTCAACCCAGCCGATCACCGACTCAACCCAGCCGATTACCGACTCAACCCAGCCGATCACCGACTCAACCGAGCCGATCACCGACTCAACCCAGCCGATCACCGACTCAACCCAGCCGATCACCGATGCATCAACGCCCATCACCGAAGCTTCTCCACCAATCAAAGGTGAGAATCCGATCAAAAACGGCAAGAATGCGGTCAAGAACAGCAAGAATGGGATCAAGAACGGCGAGAAACCGCTGATCACCAGCGAATATCCGCCGATCAACGGGTCCGTATCCTCTGATCAATGGCGCGTATCCGCCGTTCACCGACTCAACCCTGCCGATCACCGATGCGTCTCCGCCCATCACCGACGCTTCCCCGCTGATCAACGACAAGAATCCTATCAACAACGGGTTGAATCTGATCAACAACGGCGCGTATTGGCCGATCAACGACGGGTATCCACCGATCAACGTCGCATATCCGGTCATCAACGGCGCACATCCGGCGATCAATGGCGAGTATCCGGTCAACAACGGCACTTGCCCGCCGATCAACGGCGCGTATCCAATGATCAACGCGAATATCGGTCGATCAACGGCGAGTATCCGTGGCGGAATTGTGAGTGCATAAATTGCAAGAATTTGAGGACAAGTCTCCAGAATTCGCGTGTAAATGGTAAGACTTTTGATATAAATTACAAGAATTATTGCAGAAATTACGAGATTTCTTTGGCAAATGACGAGAAATCTTTGATAAATGACGAGAATCTGCGTGTAAACGGCGCAAATCCTTGTTCAGATGTCGAGAAACCACGTTTAAATTGCGAGTATCCAGCAATTGGCGAGAATACAGTTAGAGGTAGGCGCAGATGCAATCGTAAAAAAGCCACTAAGTGTTTATAGTTTTTAATGTATGATGACATAGACCATAAGCATATGTATTTACATTATTTATATTATTTAATAATAAATAGTGCTTAAGTGCGTAATACTTAGTTTTATTTGTCCTTACCTCCAGTCTATTTACTATGAATGATCGAATTATATAATTTATTTCAATCGTTTTGAAATTATTACGTTTTTGAAGCTCTAACAAGAATCGACGTAAAGTAATACGATTTTTATTACGAAAGATAACATTTCGTTTTTAATAATGTACAGAATTTTGTGTGTGTGCATATATATAATAAATATATATATATATATATATATATTTAAAACAAGTTTTACTCATATATATTTGGAAAAAAAAATTATATCTCATATTTGTGGAATAAAATTTGGAGAGCTGCATTTTTTTCAAAAACAATGAGCAGGGATAACTTTGCTGAAATTATAAGGTTTATATGATTTGATAAGTAGAGCGAAAGAAGTCAACGTTTACGAACCAATAAATTTGCAATGTTATCTACAGTATGGGACCAATTTACAAAGAATTCACAAAATTGTTATAAATCTGGTGCATACATTACTTTTATATAAAGAATCACAGGAAAAATAAACATGCAATAAAACTCTCAACAAGTTCAAATTCATTACTACAAAAAACTTGTTAAGTAAAAAATTGTAAAGGTTACAAAATTACGAAAATTTGTTTAAGATGCGGGAAATATTTATACGGTAAATGTACAATTGATAATAAGATAATTTTTAATAAATGCAGTGGAGGTGAATAAGATATATCCCTATATAAATAAAAGTGTAATTCTATTTAAGTCTATAATTGGAATTAAACAAAAGTAAATTTGGACGAAATTTAAGAAAAGTTCATCATTTTATATACATTTAGTTATAGATTAACTATTATCTAAGTTTAAGTCATAAAAACTATTACTTCTTTAATCACCGATCATTTTGACCGCACACGGTAGGAATAGGTGTACACGGAGTGTCGGTAGGTTTAGCGTTAATTACGTAAGATTTAGAGATTTTTCTTACTGTCGAGGCCCTTAATTTATACAATACATACTGAAAATTAGGACACTCCTTAGAGTTATTGCTCATTACGGTGAAACATGGTATAAGAGATGCTCGAAGGCCGTTTCCACCGGCGAATAACCTTTGGTTGGGGGCGGCGACCATCCATCACTAGTTTCCCTTCCCGACAACATCGTCACCGAATAACGCTTCGCTAGAAACACTTTCTACATCTATTACACATAACATTCGTAGACATTAAATTCTTCAAAGATTGTTGGAAAGAAATAGTGATATTTTAATTGATAACTTAGTGTTAAGCGATATTCTAATTGTTATCTCGTTGTGAATATCATTCAAACCACCTCTATTATCTTAACCGAAATAGGCGATCGGTTGATTCGTGGCGTCGATTGTCGTATCGAGATGAGAAATTACGACTGTCGTTTATGCGTTATACTACGAACGCGTTTCCCCGCGAATACGGTCGAACAAAGGTACATTAAATAACAAGGAAATTACTTTATATTTATACTTATATATCGCAGAAACTAGGTGGATTTCAAGTTTCATTTGATGTAGACCAACCTAATACAATATTAACACGTTGACTGCCACGTTAGTTTGACAAGGTTTGGTGCCGCTATGAATTTTTTATTATGCAATGCATATAATGTTGGGATATTACCTACAAGAGATATATTACGCTGTATAATCGTCATTAACACTTTGACTGCCACGTTGGTCATATATTACCGGCTACTGTTTCTCCTGTGACGCCACAGTGGTCATTAGTGACCGGAGCGCTTGAACTTCTTACAATTGTAAAAATTGTATGAATATTGACAGTTAAGGCATTTTGAATATAACCGATAAATAGAAGATACTTGTAACAAAAAGTACCCCATTGAACAATTAAACATTTTTATTAGAACATCAATAAAAAAAAAGAATGAGAACAAATCTTGCATCTAACGATCCACTGTGTTTGCATGCATATCTTTGAGTAAACATACCTTAGAAAATAATCGTAAATGTTACTTTATAATCATATAATTGAAGCTAGAACTGTGCACATACCTTACTATTATATAGAGAATGAGCAAGTACTGTTTACTAATATCTTCTACACATTTCAACAATATATTCTGAACGTTTTGCTTACGACGAAATAACGAATGCGAATGGTTTGTTGAAATTAACGAGGCCTTGTTATAATATATCGCTATTAGTTAATAGTTACCAAGGTGTCACGGTGTTGACCCGTGACCAATAAGGTAAACGGTCCATTGAGGAAGAATGTTGTCATCATCAATTTATTATTATTCTGCCGTTATATGCTTTGAATAAAATAAATATTCCCATGGCATTCTGAGCGAAACATGTGATTTCGGCAGTCAAAGTGTTAACGTGGAAAGGGCTGATATTTGGAAATTTCAGAAACGAAGATGTGATCACAAGAAAAGAAAGATTCTAAGCAATTTCATTAGAAGAATTTCCTGAAGACTTCAAATTCTATAATGTCGTTACGCGTTACTCTACGTGTAGTTTAAAGATGTTAGAAATCGAACTGATCGATACAATCGTACGTTTCATTCATCGTAAGTCGGAAAGATTAAATCACGTGGCCCACAATTCCCATTAGAATGGACTGCACGCATGGGGTGGAAAGAAAGTGATCCGGTTGTAACGAGACAGGGATCGAAGACGAAGGTGAAAACGAAGGAACTGGGCCACTCTTCTCTCGTCCCGCGTTGTAATTGGAAACCTTCTCGAAGATCATCCTATGTATCAACAGTCCATTGGATAACGGGGTGTTCTCTTCCGCTTATCGGATAATTACGGGGATGAATCGTCTCGTTGCCACGAATCGAACAGAAAAACCCTGGCTCATCCAGGAACGGCTAGCGTTTAGCGATGGGATCAAGTTCAATATATACGTAGAAATTCGAATCAGATCCAATAATCAAAATCCGCTTCGTAGGACTGGAGTAAATAGACTCCGGAGTTTTATGTACTTCGTGCGAATCAGATATTTCTATGCGAAATTCCAAAATGCAAAAACGCACGGAACATCCGCGAATGAGAAACAAATAATATTTGTTTGATCGCTGCGTTAGTCTAATTTAATTAATAATAGACTATATAACTAACGCCATTAATGCTACTTAAGCGTGAAAGAGCGCGACGCGAGATACACAGACAGTTTCAACAATTTTAGAAATTGCTTGACAACGTGTCTATTGAATTTTAAAGTCGCCTTTCGATAAAAGTCGAAAAATATGATTCATCGTATTTCTCATCCGTGGTCTTCATACAGAGTATAAGAGCTTCGCATCTAATCTCATTGTTCGAATCTACTTGCGAAATACTTGATGCCATCGCTACCGGTGTTCCTGGAGGAAAACGAAGGCACGAAAGAAGAAAGGGGAGTGGGACTGTACCGAGGGGGTGAGAAAGAGAAGTCGTTACAAAAAGTCAGGTCGGATCAAGTCGAGGGGCTGCACACTTGTGAAAGGGGATGTAGGCGTTAGATTAGCGTGATCTCCAGTGATAACGTTCTTTTTTCCCTCTCTTTTCTCCATTCTATCCATCGAACCGTTTTCCACGTTGCAAGGAGCCGTCACGACTCTCTCGTAGAGTCTGCCTATCCTCGCAGGCGAGCAGCATCTTAGCACGTTTCTAGCGTGCAATTACTGACCCCTTAACGAGGAGGGTTGCGGATGCAACTTTTGAAAATCTCCTATTAGAAATAACGGCCCCTCCGGCGTACGTGTCCCGAGCCGCTCGGCAAATTGGAATCTGCGCGATGAGAAGGGTGCACTTACGTTTTTCTGCCCCTCCATTGCAACCCTCTGTCGAGCGGCAAGCCTTCTCGAAGGGAATCGATTTGTGTACCGGCAGTTTCGTTAAGACACGATTAAGCCAGCCGCCGTGTTTTCGCAACGAATTGTTTCCCCAGAGAGTTTCCCCGTGGGATCTCGCGTTTTTCCATGCTAATTTACAGACGACTGAGCGCAGATGTACTGACAAACGCGTGAAAATCATTGCAGTTCGTTCCGGGATTAAGAGATCCCTTTTGTGTTTGCTTTTGATCTGAAAGATGAAATGAAACGTCAAGATTTTCTTTCAAGGTATTTTTTCTCGGGCTTTAGAAGTGTTTTAAAGATAATAATAGGCGATAAGTGAAATTTTATCGCGGTAGTTTTATGGTATTTGAAAGACGTCCTGTTCCAGTACGAAATTACCCTCGAAACTCGAAAAATCTTTCTATTTTGTATTTTTTAAATATGCAACAAATATCGGAAAATTCCTTTTCATTCTATATATAACATATGTATAACATGTTACGTCATTTACTTGAAGCTCATTTTATAACGATTAAAAGCAACAAAACGCGAGTAACGCCATTAAACTGGCCATTGTGAAAGGTTAATGCTAGTCGTAATCACTTTCGGATTGTTACGCATCTCACTTTACCACCGTTCGGATGGCTGTCAATAAAGTTCATTTGTATTTGTCTAATTAACCGCAGCTGCATCGTCTATGACAATGCCGACTGTAATTACAACCGTGTGACTTTGCAACTGCGTCCACCTATGGAGATAGATCGATTTAGGAAATCGCGTATCATCGCGAGGAATATCCAATCGATTGTGTTTCGTCGTGAAATCAGCGTTACTCTCGCTTATTTCATCGAAGTCTCATTGAAATACTCGAAGCAACACCTTTTAACCCTTAGAAGCTGTCACCCTCTTACTCTAATATTAACTACTCTAATATTAATTATTATACTCTAAATAATATTAGGTTGATGTATTATTAAATAACGTTTCATGCAATAAAATATTCATTGCACGTAATTTTTTTTTACATTTAATCAAAATAATTTTCACGTCATTCAATATAATTTTTCAATGACTATTTTTCTTTGATAATTTCTGATTCGTAAGAATTGTCAATTTTAGAAACTAAAAAGCTTCAGAATGGTCCTGTCGTAATCTCTTTGTTCATAAATTTCTCTAATATATTTATGCGTTAAAAATTACTTAGGTAGAACATGGAATATGCTTAACTTTTTCTAAATGCCATTTCTTTTTCAGAAACGAAAGAATTTGCTGGAAAGTAGCGTTGCCCGTTGTGAATTCCAACGTTTGTTACGAATGTATAAACGCTGTGATATGTTTACATTCAAAAGGAAAATAAAGAGCTCGAATAAAATAACGAACAGCGGATCTGTTTGTCAGAGGAAAGATATTTGTAATTAGTAAGCAAATCTCGTTACGCGGAAATAATTAAAGGGGATCGATGTAAATATTAAGGAAAGAGAAATTCTTTCAACTCGTTATTCGCGTTATTCTCGGATTATATCTCGTTTTATAAAGATATTGAAATTTCTAACGAGTTAAAAAATTACAATTAAATTATTAAAATTAAAGATTTTACTAAATTTTCTGATATTGTTCATATGATATGATACCAATCCATCGTCAGTTCGTTAGAAGAGTAACACAATTATTATTGTAGTATCGTAGACAAAAGGCCCTAAAAGATATCGGGTAAACCATAAACATTGTCGCGTGCCAAGGTGCTGACAGGTCCATCGATGTGTCGTCGGTCCTTCAGTTGAAGAATTTCGTAGAAAAGGCCGTGACTTGGCCTTCTAGCTGACCCTGGCCACGAGCGGTTGCGTAACACGTGCGTGGTGGGGTTAAAACAAAGGGACAAAAGGGATGCTAAGGCAAAAAGACAAATTCACAGTGAGTGTTAGTAGAGAAGTCAGAGAGTGTGAATCGAGAAGTCAGACAATACGAGTTGCGTTATCGAGAGAGTGTGGTCCGCGTGAGAGAGAGAGAGAGAGAGAGAGAGAGAGAGAGAGAGAGAGAGAGAGAGAGAGAGAGAGAGAGAGATAGGTAGATAGATAGGTAGATAGAGATAGAGATAGAGGTAGAGATAGAGATAGAGATAGATAGATAGATAGAGAGAGATAGAGAGAGAAAGGGATAGAGAGAGAGTAAGAGAGAGAGAGAGAGAGGGATAGAGAGAGAGAGTAAGATAGAGAGAGAGAGAGAGGGATAGAGAGAGAGTAAGATAGACAGAGAGAGAGAGAGAGAGGGATAGAGAGAGAGTAAGATAGAGAGAGAGAGAGAGAGAGAGAGAGAGAGAGAGAGAGAGAGAGAGAGAGAAGGATAGAGAGAGAGAGAGAGAGAGAGAAGGATAGAGAGAGTGTAAGATAGAGAGAGAGAGGGATAGAGAGAGAGAGAGAGAGAGAGAGCGTTGGATCTGTGGTGATGAGAGTTGCAAATTAACTATTGAGTTGTCTAAAGTATAATACGTTATTGCGATTAGTTCATGTTAAACAACCATCGTTCCCTGTTTGACCAACATCTGTACAATCCATTCATTCGTAAACAAATCATTATTTATTTTTCCCCATACTACATTATAGAAAAAAAAAAACACGAATTTTCCAAAAAGTTCGTTTGACATAGAAAATTATGCTTCTTTAATTGCGAAGAAATATTATTTCTTTTAAATTTAAACTAATAATTTTTAATTGGCCAGAGTTTTTAATAAAATCTTGTTTATGTATATGGCGTGCTATTAGAAAAAAGATTAAAACAGGTTGCAAATTGTGAGAAACTTAGACTTAACTTAGACGAAGCTATTCTACCTTCTCTCGACTCAAATCTCGACCATAAGATCACCAAAAACCGCATTAGGTCCCCCTCATAAAGCCTTTCATTTGATCGCATCCCATTCGCAGCCCATTTATAGAAAGAAAAATCGCTTTATCACGGCGTTTCGACGATAGTGGCCGACAATTTTCGAAGGTGAGTCTTTGACAATTGTGACGAGACGTGAAAACGGCGTTCAAGGTAAATGAAGAACATAGAAAATGCTGGAAGAAAAGAAGAGAATGGAAGATCTTAGTAATGGTCGCGGACCGAGGGTCAATTTAGACTTCAAAGGGTTCCCTGGTATAAAGGATATATAAAAAGGAGTCTCCGGTCTCGTACATCCAGAAGAGAATTCCATCTCGACGAGTTATTGGTGCCTATGATCTACGAACAAACTCGCTCCATTATTTCTCAATAAATTCTCAACACTTAAAAGACAGAGTTCTCTTGTTCCCAGAGGTCCCTTTCCTCGATCGTTTTGTCCAAGTCCAGCACGAAAGTTTCAAGTGGTTTTAAAGTGTCATCGCACACTCTCGCGCCATCGACTCGACTCGTTTCGTTCACCGTATCGATAAACTATAACGAGACAAATGGATGTGGGAGCGGCGCAAGCCTCTTCCTACACTTTCTCTCGGACAAGATAGACTATACTCGTTTCTTCGTCCACTTTCTCCCTTACACGTTCGGCTAAATTCTTTTTTTCTTCTTTCCGCACGGTCGCTTTTGTCTCTGCTTCATCTATCGCGTGTCTTCTCATCGGTCTGTCTGAGAAAGAGAATCAAAGTTGCAACTGTATGCAGCCTCCATTTTCTCTTCATCCCTTAACCCCTGCCGTTTCATCCTTCGGCAACGCGTACTCTACGCGAGAAGTCACCTTGACTCCTCGATAGATATAAATGAATTCCTTTATTTCCGAAGATAGCACCTTCTCCTTCCGAGAGTGCGTTTCTTCTAGTTTACGTTATATATCCAACTCGCTTTATCGTTAACGTGGTTTATGAGAATTACGTATCTCGCTATCACGAGGTCTATGGCTTGATTATTGGTTTCAATCTCGCTGTGATTCTTCATTCTTTATACTTCGATGTTCCTGCGATTTTAACAAAACGAATATAATATTCGAAGAAAATTTTTAGAAAATTGTTATAAGATCTATCATTCGGATTATATATAAAGATATTATTGTTTCTTAGAATTGATGGTTTCTAATGTTTCGGAATCGTATTTTCTCGTATATTGCATCAACAAAAAGAATATCAAACTACTAAGTGAAAGATAAAAAATAGAATTACGTATATAATGTTGAAACTAATGTAGAGTTTACGGATCGGTTGATGGAACGAGGAGATCGAACATGCGATATATGCAGGTGATCAAAAGGAGTACGGATCAAGATCAAGTCCACCATCAGTCTCGGTGTATTTGATGTCCGAGAGATGGCGGCGCCAGTACCTCGACGAAGAAAGCAATCCAATTTTGTACTTTAGTAAAAGTAGAGAGATCTTCGTATAAAAGCTCCTTTTATGTGAAATCTGATACGTTTCAAGCAACAAGCATCTACTCATAAGATATTTTATGGCGTTTCAATCTAAATCAAATTATGCGTTATATTAGACATCATTCTCTTTAAGTTGATTTCGCGATTGAATTAAAATTACTGGATATTGCAATTGTTTATTCCATAATATAATAAAATTGCACTTAACTTTATTGAAAATAAACTACGTAATTAGCTTTAATTCAACGGAAGCTAATGATATGCATCTAAATTTCTACATGAAAGAAGAGACTTATCGCAGATCGTGTAACATCTGTCGAAGCGGAACTCGAATTTGACTAAAACTCCAGCGACTTCGCAAGTTCGCAAGTGCACATAGATCTGCTCATATCGGACTACCGGACAGCATGTTCTTTTTCCTGATCCAAACGCATCTCGTGTCCAATCTCATCCCGTACGATCCCTTGAGACGCGAACTGTATCTGCGGACATCCACGCGCGGCCGACTTTATCTGAATTCGGGCATGCAGGCTTCGATATAACGCAACGTTACGTTCCACGCTCTATCGATTGTCATTGTAGGTATGAGTTTTCGACTTTTCGTTCTTGTTCTTATCTCATTAAATAAGCAATAAACACAAGGCGTACATTTTTCAATTCCAAATACCGATTAAATACCTTCATTACAAACTTTACATTTAACTATTTTAGATTATTAGATTATTTAAACTACGTTTAATTTAATGCTGCGTTAAATAAAATCTTATGTTTAAAGTGTTTCGTTACTACTCGCTTACTATATCCTTACTTCATAAATCTACCAGAAACAAATTACCTTGGACGTTTTCTAAGAAAGAAAAACTAAATTATTTTTATATATAATAGAATTCGTACATATGAATGAAACATCTAGGAAATATTTTATTTCGATACTGAGATAGTCATATCTTATGATACTAAATTATCCACTGGGTGCAAATAAATTGTAATTTTCCTACGAATTTTGTATCCTATTATTGTAAACTTCGTAATTTAACGTTACAACATACTATAGAACGTATGAAATTTTATATTCCAATTTATATAAACAATTAAAATTCAAATTAGAAGTTCCATTGGTGCCCCAGGTTTCCCGGCAATGTTCACGGCCCTGAAACAATGGGCCTATATATCGTGCGGCACATGCGTGCGAAATCGTATTAATTTATCGCGGGGCAATTACAAGGAGCCATATATTAGGCAGCCAGCCTAGGAGCGTAGCCCTGGCAGACCTATGAGAGCCACGGAACCAGAGGAGAGGAACGTAACTATCCGACAGGGAGCGGTGGAAATTGGGGGAGAAAGAGAAGGCAACGTGGGAGAGACGAGACGTAGACGCCAGACGGAAGAAAGAGAAGGCGAGACCTGGGGACCAGAAAGAGACTCCGAGTTCATTTCGATTCGCGGGGTGCCTGCAGCGATAACGCATCTGTCGCCTTCTACCCCAACCTCTATTCCTACCATTGCCCCTAGAATACTGGATCCCTGATTTCTGTAACTGAAATGTACTGGTACCGTCTTTACTGTTCCACTTTGACTGAAAATTGTAAATTGGAGATTTGGTCTTCTCTTTGGCGTTCTGGTTTTTCTTTTCTTTTTTTTTTCCAGTTTATTAAGTATACAGCTTGTTCACGGGTTAACATGTTCGAGATCGACGAAGACTGCCTCTAATGGCTAAGTTATTTTTGCGGTTATAATTTCTAGTTTGATAAATCGGAACGATCGGTTACATACGAGACATATGTACGAATCGATGCGAAATATTCAGCTTAAAAACAACTGGATACCGAAATATTTAGTCGGATCGAAGTAGCTTCAGAAGTATGAAAAAGAATGTACCTAGACTTAGGTATCAGAATTTTTGAATAGAAAAATGTCAAACAACAGGCGTCTATATATCAAATAAAATAACATTATTCATTCGGATTTTAAGCATTTTACGCGTTCATTCGAATGATATTATTTGAGATAAGGTAAAGAGGCAAGTCATGAATTCTGGCCTGCAGGACAGAAAAAATATTTCTATCCTTAAAATGAACCTGAACTTTATATCTGCGTATTCCAACAACCAAGATTCTTCTTCATCGCTCTTCTTCTCCATTTTCTTCTTTTTCTCTTCTACTCACATCGATATCGAAAAGGAAGAGGAGAGAAACACCTGGCGGGCAGCCGCGAGCGGAATCCAGCGGCAGGCTGTTCGTTACGAGAACAATGAGAAAAGGCGTAATTTATGGTCGACCCGACGAGATTCGGTGACCGGGGGATGGGCTCGAGCAAACGTGAATTTAAATAGACTTTCTCGATTCGCGTGCAATTAACGGACTGAGAGTTCGACGGCGGGAATCGCGGATGCGAGGAAAGTGTCTGTAGAGTTTTATGGATTGGACCGTCGTGTAGTTTCGGGAGCCAAATGGTCTGCCTAGAGTGCATAATGGATCTAACGGATTATTTGTAAAGGTTACTAAATTTTCGGGTTAAAAGGTTCCAATGTGGAATCTTGAAAGCGGAGGATATACACTCTCGTTCGTAAGCATTAGGGAACCTTTTTGTTTCGTACAAGACGTGATAACATATATATATATATATACACAAAGGCAAAATGATTAATTCATCGCGATTTTACGTTCGTGCAAGATAACCAGGGAAAAATTTGTCAAAATTATTTCTAAGAGTGATGAGAGTTTCATTTGTAAAGGATGGTAGAACAGAATCACACATAAATTTCACACGAATAAATTTATATTGCACAAGCCAATATTTGGAAGAATTAGCTTCAATAATATAAAAAATTAAAATTCTGTACTTCTGTTAAATGAACTGATTGGATTATGGAGGTTTTATTTCAGCTTAACGAGGTATAAAATCATAAAACTTGATTGACAATGGTACGTTCTGGCCACACGAACGCCTATGCTTTTTACCAATTTCATCATACGAGGGAGAATTTATTATTTAACGAAGGGATCGATGTAATGTTTATGTAGGATGTAAATTTGCGTATGAATCCGATAATAGATACCGCATCCATAAGTTACATTCACATAGGCGTGTGTCACATATGGTAGCTACAACTAAACTATTATTTTTAATTTATGTTCTCAATTTACCGACTAACGAAGCTCAACGCCGGGGCACCGGAATAATTAATGCTAAACCGGCTGCTCTCGTAAAATTATCTGGCCGATAATTTTTGTTGAAACTCGCCATTAAAGCGTGTGTACGCAGATAATCACCCCTGTTTACGCACACGTGTCCCTCTCATTTTCTTTATCAAGCGTAATGATGTTAATTTCCGCGCAGCTTGGCCCAACATTTTTCTTTTTGCTAACCTGCCATGCGTTGCTCCCTACCTTCCCGTATCGAATATGCCTTTTTCCTTTTCTATCTATCACCGTTAAATGAAATATGGGATATATATATATATATATATATATGTGTAGTTTTATGTACTCAATCTCAACAATCTCTTGTTCCCTTTCGTCAACAATACGATTCACTCGATAGGATCCTGGTGGCGTACAATTTTATTCTCTATCTGTTTATCTCCGTTTCCGTGGAGATTCCGTAGGATGTTCCTGGAGCCGGTGGTATTCCAATTTCCAGGGACGATGTATCTTCCCAGTTGGCTGGTTGCACTCACGGGCAAGAACGTCGGCTTGCCAACTGGAAGTTCATTAACGAACTAAATTACCGTATCCGTTACTTTTATCGTGCCACCGCGAACGTATAGTACAGCCTCCAACCCGCGAAATCGTTTCTGACGATATTTGGCTGTGTACACGGTTTGCCGGGTTAACTGCTGCAAACAGAATTTCCGAATATCCCCCTCCCCCCATTCAACTGAAGCATAGAGAAGCACGACTCTGCAACAATAATTTTCTACTCTACATAAGATCTTGCTCGCTCTATGCACATGATATCATTCTAATTCATCAGTTTTAGAATACATAATAAGCCAAATGAATCGTTAAAACGTTTCAGATTTTTTCAATGGAATAAAATATCACGTATTACTTATTTTATTCGCAGGCAATTTACCAGAATTGAAAGCTCGGGAGCGAAGCGTCCGCGTCAACGAAACATCAGCAAAATTTTCCAATCTTTACGATCTCCCAATAATCTCGACAAATATCCCAAAACGATACCGCGATCGAGTATCCCGAAATTAACGACGCGTGAACGTTCGAAAATATTCGCATAGCTGCCTGGCAGTCGGAAATGGTATTAAGATTCATTTATGTGCTCGGCTAATGAGATTAACAGCGGGGGGCAGGGCGTTAAAAAGTCGCAGATTAATGTGTTAATGAACCGGGTATCGTGTGTTTGCGCGGCTATTCTATTATCTCGTTGGAATTTCGCCGCTTTTAACGTTTTATCAATGACGATGGCGCCACGTGCGTGGTCGCGCGCGCGCGCGCGTTCGCGTTTACGTTGTACGCGCATATGTTCGCCGTTGGTCGGCCAATAAATAGCGATAATGCCGCGGCATTATAGCAATAAACGGAAAATATAAATACAAATTTAGCGAGAGGCCGAAAGTGAGCCGATATTGCGAGCAAGTAGTGGTGGATGGCCAATGAAGAGGGGATGGGGGTTGAACAGGAAACCGGCTTATTATAAATTGATCTAATCTATATGCATTAAAAGCGTGTTTCGATACGCACACCTAGCCACGCGGCTGCAACCGATATCGCATTTTGATAATGCGCCGGGATATTCAAATTAGGCGAGTTTATCAGATTTAGCGGAGTGTCGCCACGGGATCGAACCGATATACCCGCAGAGATTCCACAGCGTTTGCTATCTTATCCTGCGAGACTTTTCCGCGATTCCCCGAACAATTCTAATTACCAACGTTTACATGTTCGCCTGAAAGGCTCGAAGCGGTCAGTTATCGGTTTTAGTGTTGGGGCTATTGGCAGTTTCCGGTGTTTTATCGGAGATTGTTTTATTACAAAGAGTAGTAGTGGAAAATGATGGAAAATATTTATAAAACGTGATTCTATCGGATCCAAGGATATGCGAAAGCGCAGCTATTTATTGCAAATTATTGTAAGTTGTGAAAAAATGTAGTTGAAATGGAGAGTGTAGGAAACGAAAAATTGGAAATAGTTAACTTTGTGACGAATGTATAAAACGTTTTTTATATTTTGCAAATCGTGGAAAAGAAAAACCGATATTTGCGATTTTGATAGATTTGCTTTGCTGGATACTACTGTTAACTTTCTCATTATATGCAAATATTGCCCATAGCAAAATACAACAAATAACAACAAACTTACACAGTAAGTTTGAAAATATGGAAAATAAGTTTGTCTGTGATTTAAGGATTTTCATCAGAATGTTAGAAAATACATTTCACTGCCTCGAATTCCAAACAATGGTGTAGTCAGACGCACATTAAGAGAAAGCCCGAAGGTAATTGACGAACTGCGTGTAATGTTCTACGGAAACGGGGGATGTCTGTATAAATGACTCACAAATTGCTATCTGAAATGCAAATAAATTCATTCGTTTCTGCGTGTGGTTACAGGGGAACAATAAAGAGGCTGCAATAAAGTTGGAAGGGAAAGTGAACGAAAAGGGCGGAGGGGAAAGAAAGTAACGATATTTGCAATAAAAATGTAAATATACGATAGAAATAAAACCATTAACTAAATGTAACTCCTTACGACATTCAGATTATTTAAATTGCGCGTCATTTTGATAATTTGAAGTTTCGTTCTTATCAAACTATAATAAATATTTCACGATGATAAATGTAACAGACAAAATGTGTCCGTAAAATAAATTAATTTATTCTTCCAATTACGTAAACAATCATTTCTTCCAAGCACTGCAACAAAATATTTAAAATACTTTTGTATATTTATACTACCGCTCGGAAGTTTTAAGACGATTATTATATTTGCTTCAAAACTGGAAAAGGTTAAGTACCTAATTATTCAAATTTACGAAGGAATTTAGCTCGATATTTTATATTTCACAAAGCCACCCAACGTCTAACGTGCTAACGTATTAAAATTTATATTATGAGATATATATATATATAATACATTCAACTTTTAAAGTGTAATCGCGAGCCTCTCGTGTCTGATACATTTTTCACTGGATAATGTGTATATATATGTCATATATACAAAAATTCTAAATTTGCATAGATATCGGCAGTCGAGTAATCATTTAATTTAGTTGAAACAGTGATCATCGATGTATTTAAAGGTATGTTGACTTTTTCGGAGACTGTAGCTACGAGAAGACGCGACTTTCTGGGGGCTTGCGGCGTGGCGCGTGCGTGCGCCACCCTTATATAGCGTCGGCGAGTAGAAAACAAGGGATAGCGCCGACAACCGACCGGCACAGAGGATTATCCAACAAGTCGTGGCCGGATAAGGCCATAAATTATGACGGGAATTTGTTCGTTCGCTCTATAATTCCCTAAGAGTGGAGTGCATGAAAAAAAAAGAGAGGGAGAATGACCAGCCTCCAAGTAATCGGACGATCAGTCTCCTCACGAAAATTTTAGTTGCTTCTCCTCTAATACCGACTCGCATTACGATCATTGAATCCAGTTGTAACAATATAAAGACGTTATTAAAATGTTTAAAACGAGAGAAGCAGTTAAACCTATAATTTATAATATAATTTTGTGCTAAAACAATTAGTTCTGATTTGTACATATTGCATTTAACAGATTGTCGTTCAATTTTTCATCGGGGGCAAATAATAACGAAGATCGAAAGGATAGACGATACCGATTTGTTAGAATTTACAGAGGATTAAAATCTCCACTTGGACAGTGATACGGTTTCTCTTTGAGACTTTAAATCGATCGGTCTACCCCAAAGCCAACCTCGCAGATTGGAGGCTCACCGCGTAGACATTGTGCGGAGACGAATGAATCACCGGGGATTATCGCATTCAAAATTCGTTTACGCCACCTTTTCTCGGACGCGAGACGCCTCGTAGGTAATTTTATAAAGGGATTCAATTGGCTTTACATCCGACCGGTGAAATATGAGTCTGTGCCGCGTGAAATAAGACCCGATTGGATTGAAAGAGTATCTTACCACCACTAGCTGTCTACTTATATGTATGTATAGACCAACCGTCTCCTCTTCCAACTTCCTGCCCTTGCTGTTAATATTGTATCGAAATCTCCGCTGTGTAATGTACGGGATGCCACTTTGCAGTTATTACCGCGTTACGAACAAATTTCACTACATATCTCTTATTCGCTGCCACAATTACAGAACTGGAATTTAGTTCATCCAATATTCAACGAACCGAATAAATTTTCGGTAGAATTTGTTTAGATTGGTGACGGATTTGGTTGATTAAATTCGATAAAACACAGTCCTTATTAATGCCCTACAGCGTTACAAACAAGTCTCGCTATATGTGTTGTTCAGAAGCCACATTGATCAACCCCATCGATTCGAACGTACAGAACAGCGATGTTACTACAAACATCCTTTCTTATCTTATTTATGTGATCCTTTTACGATAAATGAACTTACGGAGGTAAGAAAGTTGCCCTTTAAGAATTCCATTGAACGTGTATTTATATTATAAAATTATGGAATTTTTACAAAAAGTGATGTTGATCGGTTTGATTTCCGTAATACACTGACCTTTATCGAGATAGGTAAATGAATCGAAAAATCATAGCTGGTCCATACAGAAAGCATATTGAAATAGTCATTTCTATTTAATTACGGCTGAATTCCCGATGGGTTGGTCAGATAGGGTCCGAAAAGAAAGGTACGTCAAGAGGGACCATGTCGAAAACGAATCGATACCTCGACGGGATTTTAATAGCTACAAAGGATGTACGAAGGCTCCCTTGGGAATCGGAACCCGCGTTCGACACAGAACGATATGTTTACCTCGGTAAAAAAGGTGCTTGTCATTCGTATTTCATTGAACGTTACAAAGTCGACGCCGGTTCTTTCATCGCGGACAGTCGTCGATGATTTACCTTTGTTATTAATTTTTAATTAACGATCCTGTCCCCGTCGATAGGAAGGGTATACGCACGATACGACGAGAAACACGTGGAACAAAACGACGCAGCGTACTTCTCAATGGAGTCAAGAAGAAAGGGGTTAGATTAGGTTGGGACTCGACACAATGATTTCATGTACTGTCGTATTTGCGCAACGTGTTAATTATCGGACTGCTTTCGCGGAAGCGTTTCAAGTCGAATTTTTATCTCGCGGAGAAATTCTACGTTGCTTTTGGAGATGTCATATTTTATAAAAACCAAAGATATATCATGGAGACATTAACGCCTTCATATGTAAATATTAAATATAATACATGAATACACGTTTCGATAAACGATCGTTGAACTTGATTAATTAATTTATTATCACCGACTGTGACGATATTAAATGAAATATAAGATTAAATAAAATGTAAAAGGTATGAAATACATATGGTTAAACATATTCACCGATTGAACTATCGTTCACTTGTTATACAACTCATAATATGCAATTTATAAATGAAATCGACAAACGTAATAACGTAGAATTACGAAATAAAAAATGAATAGAATAACGAAACGCGTTCCAGTTTACATAAAATTATGTTGGTATAGGATTCGATGCGTCGTGTAACGATGTAAAACAAGGTAAACGGAATCAAGTGAATTCCATATCACCGATGGTGGTATTAATAATCAACCGTGATCGGCATCGAAATTTGCATAGAATTTAACGGCAACCATGTACGAAAAGAAAATGGCGACTATCCGTGTATAGAAGGAAACGAGGTAGTAACGAATAATCTCGATGCACACGGTCTCATACATATTTATTCGCGACTTGTGTACACGATGAAAGCACCAACGATCCATATGCATGTGACGACCGAACCGCATATTCGAGGTGCAGGATAGCCTTGTAAAGGGCCTCGTTCACGGTCTAAAAGCGCAATCAGTTCCTTCTTCATCGATTAACTCCTGCATTATACGCAAGACGCAATTTGACCACTTCGAAATCAGTTCCAAATTACCCACGAAGATAATTCACCGTGAAAATAATTCTTATTATTTTATATCAGATTTCATTGTGTATTTCTCTTTCTGTAAGTGCTGTAATGCTTATGAATGGGAATGTATGCAATATTCGATATACTTTAACGACTTATTAACTAGATTACGTACTTACGATTCTTTGGAATTCTATCGTGTTTCAACTTTGAGCTGAAGAAATGTCTGAATGTCAATAAAACGCAGCGCACTATTAAAAACACGATCGAAACCCGAGGCACTGTAAATCATCTAACAACCATTGCGAGAGTGTAAAACTTAAAATTATTGTACTGTACATTCTTCATAGAAACATCAGGAAATATGCGTGTGTAATAATTACAGTTTACTGATAGTCAAAAATGTATTTGTGTTTCTGCTCTGAAAGTGTTAAACTGGAGTTTCTAAACGGATGAAGAATATAAATCGTTACATAGCCGTGACAGTGGGAAAAAGTTTGGAAAATCAGATTCAACGGTTTCAAAGCATTGACAGATTAGCAGCGATCGAGGTGCATAATGTGTTCGTTAAAGCTTTCATTTACTATCGGCGAAACGTTTCGTTTCCGTAACTATTCGCCACACGTTCCGGACTGGCGGCAGTTTAAAACTCGAAACGGCACTTTAATCGGGCGTTCTTCTCGCGCAGACAGTTTCCTGCCGGTGCGCCATTCACCAGGCCAGAAAATCGTCGGATCGTTCTACGAACTTCACTCTTTTTCGTTCCCAGCGCCTTACGAATTCGTGGATAAGTCGCTGATATATCGACGATCGAACCGCAGATGGAAAACGTCTTACGAGTAATTTATTCCCGGCTAAGGAAACAGCCGGAAGGGAGAAAGCTCGCCAAATCCCGCCATTGTTTCGCTTTCCAGTGATTTTTTAACCAACGGCTGTGTTATTTGAGCGTGAAATGATGATGGAAGTTCTGCAGGAACAGATGTTTAAACTCGTAAATGAAGAAATTTCATGTGAATTGTGAATGTGTGACAAGTGTGACGATTAAAAAGATTTCACTGATGAAATTGAATACAAAACAAGACTTTTCATACTGTTCGAAATACATGGGAAATATTGCTTTCTTTTTATTCCTATTACACATAACAAATATATATTTTTTTTTTGTAAGAAATTAATAAAAACAATTGAAAAATGAATGGAAAGAAAAAGTCTGCCAGCAATATTATGAATTATCTCTGCAATGGATTCGAACTCGTAAACTATTATATTCCTTGTATTATAAAATATATGATAAATAAATAATGTGCTATAAAATAGAGGTTCTATAAAGATTAAAGAATTAATGCCTTGTAACGATTGCAAAATAAAATTTTACGTAACGATAGAATGACCCGATATTCCCTCTGGTTGGAATTAATTAAGTTTCGTGAATGGTGTTAAGGAAACGCATACGCAGAGGAAATTATGTAATCTTAGGTGTCGACGTAATTTCGTTCCTTCCATTGGTATCGGAAATCCAGTGATTTCAAAGGAAATAGTTACGTTCTGGCGTTGTCGGATCGAGCTTTCATCGGTGTTGATGTTTCTCGCTTTTACTTCGCGATTCGGACGATATGTAAATACCTTTTACGCAAATGAAAACTGCATACAGGTACACGTGGTGGTGTAAGTCGCAGCGAGCAGCGCGCATATATCAAAAATACGAGGGTCATGAAGGACGAAAGGCTAATATGGAAAATTAAAAAGGAGCTTTCCCCGACTGGTTCGCCAAATTACTAGATTTTCCATTTCAGGATATCCATCGCGGAAATTGCCACCATGCAAATGTATAAGTTGGCACGATGCATCGTCTATAATAATTTTATCTACATTTTAGAATGTTTTATGTGATTTTACGGGATAAATATAATTTTGTGCCGTATTTAAAAACAAGTTGTATTTATTAAGACAAAATTCTATTCGCATTTCTTCGAATATTACAGAGACTATTTCATTAAAATTCATACGTTCGAAGTATTTTTGTCGCTAAAAACGAAAGGGAGTTCGATTTGCTTTTATTCGAATGTTTCCGGAATTGTTTCATTAAAAAGCTATTTAATCGAATCAAATTTCAGGATTCGCGTATTAGACAAATTTTTGTTATTTCCTAAAGAAAGAAACAAAAAGACAGAAAGAATTCGATCTCTTTCGTTGGAAATAGCTGAATTTGTACAATATTCTCTAACGAGACACTTTCGTAAGTTAGTGAATCGAAAATAATCATTGCATCACACGTAACGATCTGCGTGCGACGGGTTTCACTCTCACCGTCTGCTCCCCGCTTTCTGGGCCACGAATCCTGGCGTCGTCACAATGTTATATGAAGGTAATGACCTCCAGGTCCGCTATTAACATGAAAATGCTTGTCATACACGGTGATAAATAATGCATCGGCGTCAAAGACCCTGCTACTTTTCTCCCCCTTCATATTTCGTCCCCATCTTTCCATTGCAGGGAACAACCGATAGCTCGTTGCTGCAACGCCTGCATACAATGCCCGAAACCCTCCGAACCAGTCACATTTTTCGTCTAATGAAAACCTTTTCGGAATTTGATTCGCTCTTTCTGAAAAGAGACAAGACAATACCTTTCGTTTTACAAAAGAATATACACAGCCTGGCGGAAGTATTCGAACACTTGCAGATACCTTTTGTCGATATATTATGTGTGTTATACTCCACTTTGAAATTTCATTTGCACCGTTACGAGACTCGACTCGTTTGAAACAAATCTCAAAATATATCTAAAAATTGAAATATCCACATAGTAGCAGCGTGTATCTCGCAGAATTGACAAAAATATTTAAACAATCAATTATCTGTTGAATTAATAAACCCGATGTTTAGCATCATGTTTGGCATACATTATACAGTTAAGATACCTATTCATGCTATGTACTAATGCTTTACTAAATATAAATATCACATGTAGGAGTATAAATATCACAAATATAAATATAAATATAAATATCACAAAAGGAGTTAAAGATAGCATTTAGCGAACGTTGTATTCTAACGTGTGTTACGAAACGATGGTATTACGATGATATTCGTAGAACCTACGAAAGAAGGCTGAAAGCCGATCTCGTGAGACGATCCTGTGCCATTTTCCAAGGGAACAATGCCAAAAGAGTTGATTGATCCTGCAGCAATACTAACCGGTTTCACGATGAATTCCCGTTCACGTGACGACGATCATGCACTCTTTGCTGCGTCCCATATGTCAGCCTGGAAGTCCGGGCCTTTGCCCATCAACGAGTACAAAATTCGAAGACCAGCATTTTTCCAAATTGTCCGTTTATTGGCCACTTTTTCCGGATGACGCGTCAAACGCGATCGTCCGGCAATTTATCGATTCTCTTCCAGCATATCTGATCCCTTTGGTTCCTGTATGTGTATATACGATTCCTGGATTGTTCGTAATTGGTTCCATTTTGAATATAATAAACTTTGTATACTTTTACTTCGTACTTAATACATTTCTTACTTTGTTCTTCGTATTTGATATACCCTTGACGCTTTTTCTTTATAACGTTTCCTAAAATCATAAGCTGTGATATATATATACAAAGTACACATAAATAGAGGCATGATTGATGATAATATCGTTAGATGGTTTTGATAAAAAAATAATCGAAGGTAACGAATATTGCAATTTAAGAGGAAGATCACTAAATACAGAAATATGAAAATAGCCCACACTGGTACTAATTCTTGAAATATCTGTGTGGGCGTCGTCAACGTTCAATGGGCCGTATGATCATTGGTAGAATTTGTATAGAGAGAGCATTTTGCGTCCAGTCGGTAGGAATTATTCGTTCGGGTTGGCCATTCGTCTTCGTTGGTTGAAACGAAGTTGCGGAAACTGCAGCACGCAGCTACTATTTTTCAGCGGATAAACAGGTAGAAATTTTGCGTGGACTCGCGAGTACGGTCTGGCCGGAGTTTAAAAATTCATAAGGGAGTTCGCGCGAAGATACGAAACAATGGGGCATCGTATGAATTTTAGAAGAGTGGCGAATTTGAGACACGCTGCTGGAACATTTTATCCAGTAGAAAAGCGCAATCCGGTAACCGTGCTTTATCTCCTGGCGCTCGGTAAATTTTAAGGATTATCTTCTGAAATAAATAGTTCGTGGAAGCGAAGATGCACATGCTGTTGACGTAACCGGTCGACATATCGGTCGTGTATAGGGTGACAGAAAAAATCGTTATCCATCATCATTATAATTCTTCTATATATACCTTGAAAATGTTTGTTAAGTAATAATTATTGGAATTATAAATATATACAATATAGTGTGTATATATATAATTTATATTTATAACTATGTATATTATTATAAATATGAAAAGCCTATAATTTGGTATTTGAATCAGTCAGAGACCATACTAATCAACTTCGTAAATTGAAAAGCAAGGAATAACGATTACAAATAATGCTTTTTAAACTTTATCTTAGAATTTGCGGTTGTTTATACTAATAAATTGCTGAAAATTATGTATCTTTATGAATCCTATCATGCAAAAGTGGAGTTAATCTGTTTGGCTTCTAAGGGAGCATTTAATCACCACATCCGTTCAAATAAGTAGTTTCAGATTTTTTGTTTTATAATTATTAGAAGTATGCAAGTGCTTATATAGTTGTATACATGGGCAAAATTACACGCGACTTATTTCGCGTTTTTCATTCGTTGGAGAAAAGAGATCAACATCGCCACGTTCCGGGTGAATCATTTTTCTCTCACCCCATATATATCTCGAAGGGACAAGCGTTCTCCGTTGCTGTGTATTTGCAGGTCCACCGCGTGTGCACGCGCGACAACGCCAGTAAAAATAACACGATAACCTCGCAGATGTCACCTGCCAGAACACTCGCGCGCTCCGACAACTGCATCTGGGCAATGAAAAAAAAAAAACATAAAAAAAAAGAAATAAAAAATAAAAAATGGCCCACTTATGAAAAAATCCTCGACACGGTTGTCTCTCTGTCTTCCTGCTTCGGGCTTCATTGCGATTTTTAATTAGCGATTATCGAACTCCAGGTGTCACTGACGTACCTCGTGACTTCGATCGAAATCCGATTGCATCTCGCTATCGAATATACCGCGCGATGATCTGTACGCATGAGTTGTAACTTTAATTATATAATAAATCCTTCAATTTCGAGTGATAACGCGCAGTGCACGGCCTTCGTTACGCAACAATCCGCGAAACTGATTGCCTTGATGGCAATTTCCACTTAATTCATGGAAACTGGACATTGTGGTTTCACGAGAAACTTGCGGATCTCATTGATTCTTTTAGAGAAGTAAAATGTAGCAATTTGGAGCGTTACTATATTATATACGGTCGAACATTGTATTCTTAAGATTGATTAATTAATAAAGCAATAAATGTACTACCTCTAATATCAATTATCGATATTAGAAATCGAAGTTATCAATAATTGCCAAAAAATTCCTTTATGCAATCTAAGAAGTATTTATGCACGTGGTACTGAAAGACACGATTCTTACTATAATTTTTAATTATACCGTTAAATATCATAATTGGTAAATTCTTATTAAAACTTTTAATTAACCTTGCACGTATAATTATAAATTATATTTACTATGAACAAATCAATGAACCTAAACACTATAATAATAATAATAACAATAATCCTATGGTGACCTTTGTAAAAAAAATTTATCATTAGAAAAGTAGCAATCTCGATTAATAACATTAAATAAGAAGAAATCGAAATCTCAGTCAATCCAGCGTCCAACATTCCATTCCAAATGAACACTTTTCGAATCTCAGCGTACGAATCTGAAAATTGCCACCGCTCTAGAAAAAAAAAAAAAAAAACAAAGAAAAGAAACGAGTCAATAACGAGAGAAAGGATTAAAGAAACAGAAAAAGAAGGATGATGAGAAAAGAGACTTTGCCGCGATTTCCCAAGCGGTGTACGCGCACCTGCTCTGCCAGTCGCTCCATTTCTCGCGAACACACGATGCAGATCGTTCTCAAAGATTCTGCCGCCTTCAAACACGCTACTTACCTTCTCTACCTGCTGGAGAGCTTCATACGAACACCTGATTGTTTCGTGCATATGTCGTGTGGTTGTATTTGCGCGTATCATCGCATGATCGTGACCTGTACCGTGTCTCGGATGACCAGGTGGTCTCCAGATGTCGGTAATTTTGATAAAGAGGATGATGAACGTGAATTATGATCGTCAACGATGATGAAAGACGAGATTGTAAGAAGTTGCGTGAGGCACGTACTTTGTGACATACTTCTGACGTATTGTTCTGTTTTACGTATAACGTACAGGTCGGAAAATAGTGGCTTCCGGATTTATATATATATATATATCACTGAGATTAAACGACGAAGAATTTTTCGGCTGCTGGAATTATAAATGATGGTGAAAGATTATAAGATAGAGTGGTATGTTATACGAGATAGACATTTTTTAAAGTAAAGTCACTTGATAGTTAACGATAAAATGACCTTTCATATAATAATCGGACCACGACTTTGTTTCCGAGCAATTATTAATTAAAAAAAGGAAGAAGTATGAACGATATAACAGTATCATTGTAAACTCGCTCACGACGAGAATGTCGTAACTGCGGATTGACAGATGCAAATCCCTTCGCGCACTCGCGACAGCTATTACGTGATTTCACGATGTACGATCGCATTACTATGCAAGATCGAAGATGCGTCTAATCGATAATCACCGGTCACGTTCACCTGATGAAAGCACTGGAGCGCGATCGGTTGAAACGCACGTGACCAATTCACGCAGAGACGTGTGTCGATATAACACTCTGGCGCCGTAAATCAAGACAGTTTCATCGGATCTGTTCACGTTGTTTTCTTTAATTTATCTTTCACCTAACACCATGGGTGTTTAATACATTTATGTGCATTTGACACATTTACCGATCGGACAATTACAGTACGTGCGTTCTTTATTTGCAGACATGTAAAAGACTCGTACATAACTGTACGCTTAAGATTCTAGGACGTTCTAAAAATTCCAGACGTTTTAATTTATGGAACAAATTCTGCAACCAAAATTGTATTTATTAAATACCTCCATCATGAACATAAAAATACAAGGTTCCATTTTAAAGAATTAACTTAACTTAAACTTAACTTAAATTTAAAGAATTAAATTAACTTAACTTTGATATACCTCTCGCTACTACATTAACGAAAAAATTATACATATCAACCAACTTTTCTAAGAATATTTTTTCCGATAACTTCAATTCACCATTATTAAAAATGAATTAACGACAATTGAAATAACTGAAAAATAATATAACTGCAATGATAAAAGAAATTGAATGAATATAGTATAGACTCAAAAACCTCGTTTCTCTCCTCCAAATATGTATCACTGCGCAAAAGCAGAGACACGACAAAAACAGGAACACGATTGATTCTTCTATTTGAGTATTCTTCTACATCTTTTTTCGATCGTTCCTGTGAATCGTTATTGCTGGTTACACCTGTAAATCAGGCCCTCGAGGCGGTTACCACCCACGGGATTCGTGGGCAGAACACGCGCGGTCAGATCTACAGATTATACGGACGACTGGTATCTTGTTGCTTTCCTTCCCTCTCCTCTCATGTGTTTCACCTACGCCGTACCCTTTGCCTCTGATTCCTCTTGCATACTGTGTTTATGTACACTTTCGTTCAGAAGTGTTGGCAGACTTGCAGAAAATTAAAAATTATTATGAAACTATTAAAACCTATAAGAATGATTAAATCTTGTTTCAAATCATATATTATATTATGATAAATATCGAATACATTAAAAATATAATAGATAACGATTACACACATTAATAAAATCTTTAATGCATATTAATAAGGATTATGTATTGTTCCTCACAGGATTATTATTTTAATGTTAATAATAATTGATAGATTCGTCGATGATCTAGGTCAATCATCACGTTTTGTAATCAAATGTTCCTATACTTGTGAAAGGAGCTGTACATACATGTACAGGACAGACGGTAACATTGGTTATTCTGACCAATCTGAAACAACCTTCCTGCCTAGCTTGCAATAAGCTAGCGTATAGGTAATTTAAAACTGCTTTCTGATTGATACGATTAATTTTCTACCTGAGAGTACCGTTCAGATTGCACAGTTATGTTTGAGCAGCGATCGCCATTACTGCTTGATGAAGTTCTGGTTTTCGTAGCAGCATTGCGTGGCGAACTTCTATGTTTCGATAGAAACAAGGTTAAAGGAAACATAAGAACATTTATAGTACTTTGTCATTCGTAATCATAAAATTCACACAATTTTATCCACCAAATCAATGAAGTGAAAAATCATAGAACTCGAATTTTACCAACATATCAAATCTTTGAGTTGCTTTAATATACGAACGAATAAAAATTTCCATCGGTAGATGGTGGCATTAATTTTATTAGAAAGATTCGCAGAGTTGCATTAAGTAAGTGGTTAAATACATCGTTCCGCTGGTTATTGCACCGTCTTCCCTTATATCCGGCCTCGGTTCTGGTTATTATCGTGCTATTTTCGCGGCGAGCAATTACAGAGACCACACGAAATCTCTACTTTCTTTCCTGCCTCGCCGCGTTTAGGACAGGCATGCATAAAATTGCAGATTACGCAATAGCCGACGGCGCCATCGCTTACCCACTGCAACAGGGTTTAATGCAGTGACGTTCGTTATACGCGATAAAGCGAGCTTCGGATTCGCTACCTAGAACCCTCTCGGGGATTCGTACACTACACCGTCGCGTCCTTTTTCTCCTGCTGCGAATTTAACCCAGCGGAAAAGAAACTATTATTTATATCGTGCGAATTCTACTACCAATTCGCGCTATTTGAACGAAGTACTCGATAACATAAAACGACAAAATCTACTCTTCATTTTTTCTTTAGTTCTTCTACTGCGTACGCAATATATTATTTATAATTAGGCTGCAAATGTTTATGCAATTTTAGATTCTTGCGAACGTAACTAAAAAGGAAGAATTTAAATAGAGTTTCATCTACCGAATGTTGTAATAAGTTATGTCTACTTTGAATATTTTTATACTTCATTTAAGTATTCGGAAATATGCACAAGGTAGAGAAAAGCTATTAAGAAAATCGAACTTTTGAAGTTTAAGTAATTTAAGCAAAGTATGGAATGGAATTGTTTATAATAATTTGTAATAAATATATCAGTTATCATAACTAATAAGCTTTCATACGTAATACTTTCAAAATTGAAGTTGTAAGAAAAGATCTTGATTCGGGAAGCTCGTTTCATACTTTTTATTGCCTCCCTCCCGGAATACCTTTTTCTACCATTTATACGTTATCGAGTCTCGTTAGGTCTCTTAACCAACGCCGATACTACGAAGTTTATACGCGAAATGAATGGCGAATCGAACGAAAATACAAGGGACGATAAAGAGTAGTCAGGATCGAAATTCAGTTTAATTCTTCTAGCACAGCGCAGGTTAATTTCAATGATTAATAGCAAGAGAGGTTAAGTCATTACGCGGCTCGCGTGGTCATAAGGCAGAGCAACGAGACGGGGGAGTGAGAGAGTATGGAGAAGGGAGGACACAATACGAAGAAGGAAGAGGCAAAGCAGGATAAGGGCCACGAAGGTACTCTCGATGAGGGATCCTACCGTGGGGCACAAAGAGAAAGAGGAAGACGGGGTAGAGGGCCGTGGCATTGAATGCTGCACCGGCCTTCCTCTACTGGTCCCGCAGTCGAGCAGTTCCCTTTAGTTTATTTTTCCATGCGTAATGAACTCCTCCTCTCCCGACCATTCGTCGTTGCATCGATAGGGCCGACCACCCTGCTACTCGCCACAGACTAAACCCTGTTTCGGAATTCTATGCTATTTCACGTCCGACCGTTTCCCTCCATTTCCCTCCGTTCCTTTTGATACCGCACGACCAGCAAGCTCGCGGATATTTTTGTCTAAGTTCCACTCAACTTTGTTCCTCGCGTATCGTAACCAGGAATCGGCCATCCGAAATGTTGAAGCGTTCCAATGCTAAACGGTCGACCATCGTTCAGGATACTGGTTCGAAAGTTTGATTTGATATAGTTGATCGTTCGTAATTATAGATATACTCCTGCTTGTAGGTATTGAGACATGTAGAGAAAATGAAGTGAACCTCAAGAGATGGTTAGGAACTTGTCAAAGCTTTTTTTGTAAATAATAGAAAGTTTAAATTGTAATATAAAATATAATATAAATTACAACATAGTGTAGAAACCGAATCGAGCTTCAATCGAAGATTATCAATCTATGCAAAAGTGTCTTATACCTGTGCCTCGATGGACTTACAAAACATGTATTTTTTCCTTGTATTATACAAGATTTGTTTATATAAAAATAGCTTTCTTATAAGATATACGAAAAATTTTGTTGTAAATTATAACCGTCCAAGTGGATTTTCAGGATTCACTCGCATTTCTTTCTCGTCGATCTGCCATCAATTAGTTTTTCAAGATACTGTCTTCTTCCATGGTTGGTATTCTCACAGCCGAAATGAGAAAGGTAACTTACAGATAACACTAGAAATACGAATCTCGCGAGGGGAGCTTGATTTTTGGTAGTCCCATAATCAGAGATTCAAGTCCAGTTTGTTCTCGATCGGCTAATGTCATCGATTATTGACGCCGGACGTTATCAACGATTGATCAGGAGCAATTAACACGACATTACAGAGATAGTCTCGGATGGAAAATCGGTTGCACCGTGGCGGTGGTGCCGGTGTAAAACATGATAAACACGCTTCGTATCGACGTTATCGATCGAACATGTCAATCGTAGGTATGGCCAGAAACGTAAGTGCGTCCCCTAGGGGCTAGAAATCGGTTATCGCGACAGTTCGAACTTTCCGATCAATCGTATGTAGACCGCTTTTCCCGGTGTCGAGCATGAATGTGGTTGATACGTGCACAATCGATACTCCAGGTACATTGGACCTTTGGTCGGAGATCGTGTTTTCGGGTTCGTCAGAGTGGACAGAGAGAACAGAGTGTGGTAAAGAAGGGACGTAGAGAAAGGAAGCGAGAGGAATCGGACAATAATGATGCGTTTCATTGGATCCATTGTGTCCCGAATTCAAGTTCACAGGCACAATTGATGTGTATCTATTGCTGCTACTGTCCAGCGTCGCCATTCAATCGACTTTCAATCTCTGGATGGTGTCGGCTCGCGAGACTGGACCAAAGGAGACCCTCCTGTTTTCAGCATTAGGCGCATTGTAGCTATCGATTGTACTTGGAACCATCGTATCATTTTCTTCCTTTTTTCCCCTTTTTCTTTTTTCTGCGTTTACAGCACTGAGCATGAAATCTCGTACATATTTAGGGTTAATAATATCATTTTTTGATATGTAAATATAATCAGCAGTGCAATAATCACCCACTTTGCGACTTGATCCCCCACTTAACCGATGCAAAATTACGAACACACCTTGAACAGAATTACCCAATCGTTCATTAACTTTCAGATTCGTTCCAACGAAAGGGACACTGTTTTTCTTGCGCGCTGCTCTCGTCATAATCCGTTTCAGAATCAATTACACGATACTTTCACGAGCATGTAACCAGTTCAATCTCGGATTTAATGGAGATGCAGTGGAAAGTGTGTGAAAGCAACTGTACGCCAATTTCTTACATCGATCGGTATTTTATGGGCCAGGTGCACGTAAAATGTCGTTTGCACGAAATAATAACAGTACTGTTTCACAACCGATTATTCACCGTTATTATTGTAATCGGCGATACGTCGAGATTGAAGGTGGCCATTTAACCGCACGATTATGTTTTACATAATAACCTATCATCATATAATCAGACGAACTTTCGCACGGAATTATTTCCAACAGCATTCTATGGAGATGTGACGTTTTTAGCCAGTGTAAAAGGGATATCATCCCACTGTGTAGGAGGGAATACTGCTTATTGTGCACGACGTCTCCACCTTTTTCCTGTAGTCATTACAGGAACGGAGAATATTGCTAAAAAAAAAAGGAGGCAAGAAATGGGGAAGATTCAAACGTAATAGTGCCCCTCAGACTTGACAATATTGTGTAGCGCGTGTAATGTAATAAAAACATTAGAAAGAGATTAGAACGCGATGAATGCTTGAAGTTACAAAGACAGACCAATCTTTTCGAAAAATTATGAGATTCGACCTAAATTCTCATCATATTTGTTACGTCGGCCGAATCTCTACCTAGACCAGGCCACACACCGCGGGCAGGATGTCCGCACATCCTTATTGCGTACCTCGAATCCTCAAGATTCTCAAGGATTTATAGCCAACAAAACAAGTCTTAATAGCCAATTAAAAACAATGTCTACTCACTACCCTCACTTTCCTGACCAAAAATATCATTAACAAATCCGATGGTCCCGTGCGCTAGACGCACCCTTCACTAGCTCTCCTCCGACACATCGTCATTTTCGTCTCCAGTTCTATCCTTTCGTCGTTAGAACAGTCAACAAGTCTGTAACGGGTTCTACCCTTAAACCAATTCTTCCTCGTCGTTAGAATATTTAACAAGTCTGTAACGGGTTCTACCCTTAAACCAATTCTTCCTCGTCGTTAGAACAGTCAACAAGTCTGTAACGGGTTCTACCCTTAAACCAATTCTTCCTCGTCGTTAGAATATTTAACAAGTCTGTAACGGGTTCTACCCTTAAACCAATTCTTCCTCGTCGTTAGAACATTTAACAAGCTTGTAACGGGTTCTACCCTTAAGCCAGTTCTTCCTCGTCGTTAGAACATTTAACAAGCTTATAACGGGTTCTACCCTTAAATCAGTTCTTTTTCGTCGTTAGAATAGTCAAAACGTCTGTAACGGGTCTCTTACTTATCTTGTACCGACGCATCAGTGTAACTGTTCATCTTTACAAAGTTGCTGGAATAAACGATATTATATACGTATCAACACAGTGTAACATCAATTAAACCACCCCTATTATCGTAAGAGAAATAAGGGGATCGATCAGTTCGTGGCGTCGATTGTTTAATCGTAACGGGAATTTACGACTCCCGTTGACGTGCCTTCTCGCGATCGCGTCTCTCCGCGAACGGTCGTAGCAATATTTAATCGTTATGTTCTCTCGTATAGTAACAAGGTACATAACATTGTACACCGTATACAATAGCGCACTGCGTACTGATAACAGTACACAGTATAAAAATAATCGTATGTATTTTAATTTACGAAGTCAACCAGCATGTACATAGTTCGTATTGTAACAAGAGATATGCTAAACTATGGAAGAAATTGACAAATATAAGACCCGATGACACACTTGCAGATAGTACATTGTACAAAAATAAGAATGTGACAATAATACATATGACAATCAATAAAATCAAATATTAATTTCCAAGGAACAATCGACCTGTTCGTCCAATTAAATTAAAGAACAGAGACTGGAATTTAATCGTTCGTATTTGTCTTTCGCGTGGAACCACATCAGCCGGTAGTATGAATAACTTAAAGCGTTAATAACAGTCGCGGTGCAGAAAGCACCGTGGCACAATAGAAGGTTAGGTGGAACTTAAACGGAACGAGCGTTGGATTTCTCGATTGCGATTCCATTTGCATACAGTTCTATTCGGCGCGGCGCGGCGGGCGCGACAGAAAAGCGAAGTATTTGCGATTTACGTTTGCTCTCGTTGCAATGGTGGACAAGTGCATATATCCACGGGCACGTGTAACAAGAGGTTGCCTTATCAACCACCGGGTACATGTCCAATCAATTTTCAACGTGACGGCACACGCCGCTTTTGTGGTAATATCTATTATTCCATGTCCCGAGGCCGGCTGAGTCCCACTCTCGCGCATCACACACGTGATCTCCTCGTGACAATAGCTTCGTGAATGCCACGAGATCCCTGGCGTCGCCGACCCCTCCGATTTTTAGATCAAAAACCACGGATTGCGAGTAATTTCGACGAATACGCAGCCACCGACGAATTTTCGCAGGGGTTCAGACTCCCATGCATTTTCTTAAAAGCCTCCCCCGTACAGAGGTGACCCCTAGGATGATGAAGAGAAACTAAACTTGGGAATTGAAAATGTTGAAGTTATGAGAGTTCGAGGTAAAGCGAGCAACTGTCGTAATTTCTCAGCAAAGTGTCTTGACACACAAAATTGAATTAATATTATCAAGAAGACTTGACAAAATTTTTTATCTGTATAACTCGGTAATTTCTGAGTTAGCTTCTAAGGGTCGAACTTTGGAGGTTGGTTTCATCCCTTGAACTTGAATTATCGCAGTTAAAAAAGATAAGTAACTACTATCTTTTTCTGGGCTGTTTTACAAAGTTTCATCAAAATCGAACCCAGACCGATCGCGGCCCTTCTTTACGAGCAACGGTGCGATTTTTCCTCCGACGAATTATCAAACATATGGCCGCTCGTTACAGAATGGCGTCGTTCTTGCGGTATGGATGCTTCGTTTTCCTGTCTCCGTGTCTATGTGAATTCCCCCGCTCGTCCAGAGAGTACGGATAATCTAATTATCCTGGACGACAAATCTCGTTAGCCGTGCTATGCCCATAGTCGACGACGCGGCACGACAACGAGGACAATGTCGTCCTTGACGATGTAAACGCAACGGCGTAACGCAGTGGCTCGTTGCAGTCCGAATAGAAGAAAAAGGAGAGCGACGCCAGAGAGAGAGAGAAAGAGAGAGATCGATTCAGATGAGAAGAAGACGACGAATATTCGGAAGTAACAGAGAGGAGGATATCGTTAACGTAATCACGAATTTCTTCGTGAAAATTATTCGTCCGCCTCGCTCCTCTCTCGTTCCTCGGCCCAAGAGGAGTCAGGGTAGAAAAGAAAAACGTTTACGGGGGCTTATGCAAATGCAGGTAATTAATTTCGCGAATCCTATTAGCCCTGCCCAACGGTCGTAGGTGCACGAAGGCGGAAATTCTACTGGTAACCCCCCACTTTCTACCCTTAACACCACCCGCTACCACCCTTATCGCGATACTCGACTTTTCGAGATCCTCGACTTTCGAACGTAGCCCCGTGTCCTCTACCAAGGGTTCATTTCGAAACGAACAACGATTATACGTTTCGGAAGTATTCGCTTAATTGGATCGTTCTCTAAACTCGTACCAGTAACATGGGCCTATCGAATGCGCGATTCCGATGCGTTAGGTCGACTGTTCTACCTGAGGATCGTTTGGTTAAGGGCTTTATTTCCATGTGATGCGATAGCAGTTAGAAAGAGAAAGTTTTATCTATGTGCCTAGATTGGATGGTTAGCTGATCGAAGTATTTCTTGCTGGAGAAATTAAGAATAAGTAGTTGTGTTCTGCTGTCAGATTTTCTGACAAGAATGTAATTTTAATCTGTATGTTGTTGAGATACAGAATTTTCAAAAGTTAAAAAATTAAAAGTTCAGCGCAGTTCAGTTATACGTTCCCAAATAAAATCCAACCATTTCAAACATCCACCAAAGACAGATTTCCCTGTAAATCACGATTCACGGTTCACATTTTACAATTTCCCCAACGCAGCGTCAAGTTCATAGCCAGGTAAAAAAAAAATATATATATATATATACCCACAAGCTATTCGATTGTATTTCTGTCATTCCGCGGGATCGTTCGCATCATTGTCATAAACGGTTCGACGCTTCTGCTGACCCAATCGGTAGCAGTTAATGTGCCTATCGTGAAAAATTCGTTAATTTCACAGTGACTGCGTCCGACCCGTTGCTCCTCGTTGTGTACAACCCGGTCCCTTCGTTCGTACGTGTTCTGGTGTGTACGTTCGCGTACAACTGAATCCGTATCGAGCAAACCAGGACGACACACGACTCTCGCAGCAGCTTTTCGAGTTCCCACCGGAGAGGGTTTCTACCGCCCTTCCGACGTCACGTATTATTGACGGCTTAAATTCATTAGATTCTCTCGCGGAACAATGAGAGAGGGTGAACACTACCGGACTGTAAGTTGGAAAAGGATGGATAGAACGAAGAAGAGACACGTGAAACGCGCGTGGGATTTACGCATCGAGATTGAGATCAATTATCGAGAAAAAGAGGAGTTCAAGGAAAATTTAGTGTGTTGTAGCTTCAACAAGTTTTACTTCAGTTCACAAATTTTAGTTTGGTGTATTGACGTACATTTTTTACTAAACAAACAATTTACTGTAACTTCTTACATTTTCTAGAATATCAATAAATTGTAACATTGGCTACAAAGAAGGGGAGTATCGCTGTCTCTCGAGAAGTCACATTTAATGTTCAAAGTCTCTCTTTCTTGACACCTCATACTACTTGCCGAAACTGTGCAATAACGATAATATGTCGAAAGAAATGCATACCGATATCGATCGAAATAAAACACCCATAGCATAAACTTCCAATACTCTATATAATGCCGGAGAACATTACGAAGTTTCGATAAATTCCGATGCAGGGAGTATACGTATCCAGGCGAAATTGCTGAGACGTGTTTTGGAAGGAGACCGAAAGTTGTAACGACCACACGAGAGCTTGACTGTCGTTTCCAATCGTGAAACGTAATCCCGGACGTTATGCTTCGATAATACACAGGAAAAGTACGGAGTTACGGGAAATTCGTTGGTCCTCCTTTCATCAATCGATTCATTTACCAATCCCGATTGAAAGACCATGCGGCGAATCGATGACCTATCCTACTTTTAAATCAATTGCTCGCTACGTGGGAACGCGCATCCGATGAAAAGCCAGGCCCTAGCCAATAGACCGGCTCGATGAAATCAAACCTTGAGCTCTGCCAAATTCGTTTCAGAGAGCACGGGCGTGCAGTTTGTTCATCGCGCGAATAGGACGGAGAAGGATGCAATCTGAAGGGATTGAACGATCGCACCGGGAATCAATTAATTCTTTCGATCAACGATTCCGCTGAGTAAAAATATTTTACACCACCAGAGCAATGCATCAATCCAATGCACAACCTCAAAAATTCCCTAATACTGGTTAGTTTATTCTACTTTATAGAATATAATTAAGTGTTTATAATGTATAATATTGTATGCAGAATATAGCATAGAATATTGCGAATATAGCGAATTTTGCAGTTTGTATAGTATCTTTTATAGTTTCGCGAAGACGTTAATGGCAAATTTATTCTTTTTATTTTTTTCTCTATACCAAATATATAGCTTACTCATAAATATTAAGATACATACTTATACATACAAAGTATATAAATTGAGCACATAGTTGCCTCAAAATATTCCTCTGAAATACTTATTAGCAATATGACGATCGATAATGTATATAAACACAAATAATAAAAATATAAAGATAATAAAAATGGTTTTCTTAAGATGTTACGTAACTTGTTAAAATCTTCAAAAGTCAATATTTGTCCAGAATTTATACGTAAAAATATATTAGAAATTTGTTCGTGTGATACAAATCAAGTTACATACAGATGTAATTGAATTAGCATTGCCAACATAAAGCAAGAACGAAAGAAGTAAATTCGAGAGTCGAAAACGCGTATCAAAGATTCGATCAAAGTAGAAGGATGGAAATCAAAGCGGTTCTGGTAAAAAGATGCGGGCTGGAGATCGCGTCTTTCATGCGATCCTATGCAAAGAGAAAGCCGACGATAAGGTTTAATTCTGAACGGTGCACGGCGAATGCGGATAAAGGCGTGAAAACAGGCGAGCGTGGAAAAGAGAGGTTATACAGAAAGAGGACAAGACAAGACTACGGCGCTCTATCTATCTTTATTCCCAGTGTCTTGGTATTAATTTCACGATTATTAATTGTGAGGACATTATTAACTCGAGCCTCGACAGACTTTCATAGAAAGGGTAAGGTGAGATATAACCGGAGGATGAGACGGTTTAAAATGCGAGAGGAATGCACGAGAAACGCTCCATGGGACGAGGAAGAGACCGCCAACGCTGGATACGACGAAGGTCACGAATACTGCGTTAATGAAAGGGAAGTTAATCACTCCGACCAGACGATAAAGACGATGTCGCCGCACCCCCACACGTACACGTAGAGTATTGGTGGGGGCAACGCGCGCTTTTCGCTTCACAGTTTAAAGCTCTTTAAAGCGCTATACAGCTATGTATTTGGAATTTTTGAATTATATCTTTAATGGGATAACATTCATCTTTAATTTTTCGCGTTTGTACGTGCTTCGAATTTAATGGAAGTCGATAAAAGTAGTTTTAGCTGTTTTCGTTCAACTGAGACATATGAATCTATATATATTAGGTTGTCCGAAAAGTTTCTTTCGTTTTCTAAGGAAATAATAGACGCGCAATGTTTTTTTATATTAATTTATTGAATTATGCATGAACATAATAATAGAAATAAAACGAAATGAATCATACCTAATTCAATAAAATAATATAAAACAGAAATTGTTGTTCATCTATTATCACTTTATGAAACGAAAGAAACTTTTCGGACGACCTAATATATTGATTCACGAAAATATTCCAACATTTATAGAAATCTTTATGAATATATCATGTGTGTTACACGAAACATTTAAAGTTTCATTAGCATTGCAATGATACACTATTGTCAAAATTATATTGGTAGAATTTGAGACCGATTTGAAAATGTATGTTTAGTATAACGTATACTATATTCATGGGAAATTTTTATAAATATTCAAATACTGTTATATTCTGTGAATCAATACAGATTCAACGGGTTAATTCCACAGAAGTGCCCGATTGAACGAAATTTCTCGTAAATATAACAAATCAGGAGATGAAATGGTATCGTCGACGATGTTACCCCTCGAAGACTTTCACAGCATCGAACTAAAGAAATAACTTACGCCGCTCCCCGTTCTTAGTATCGGAAGAAAAATGCGTTTGCACCAGACCCGCGATTGGAGGGTACAAAATGGATGATAGAGATATAATTCTAAGAATGCAGACGGAATCTTAAATCACTCTTTTTATGGTGAATTGAAGAAGGCTCGTCTGTGCGAATTTCATACAATTCCTCGAAAAAGGAAGAAAAGGAGAATAAAAAGTAATTCCTATGGGAGGTGAAACTTGTTTGCGAAATGAATTAAAGATCCCCGACGAACTTGAATTTATTCTTCCATCGAAATTTACGATTATACATCCTGTGCGTATTCTCTATCGTAATTCGCAGAAAATTGAAAAAAGATTGAAATATAACTTTCTACATTGTGAAAGGAATTAATATTTGACACAAGTTTTGTCGTAAAATTTATAATCAAATTTTCATCAGATAATTTAACATGCATATTACATGAATTCTCTGCATTTTTGTAAACTAAAGCTTTCCCTAAATGCATAAATATCTCTAATCTAGAAATAATTAACCTCCTGACATTCTCATGAAAGCTAAACCTCGGGGCTGCTTCTCTAGAATCTCTTAAAAAGTTCCAGTTTCTATTGAACGGAAAATCTGTAATACATTCCATACAGTAATTTCGCGATATAGATGAACGAGGACGAGCGTATCGTACGATTCCACGCACTCTGAGAACGAGAACTCGCTCGTGGCATGAATAATCATGCACGCGCGGGTTGTAGAGCGACAAGCCGCTCGCAATTATACAAAATGTAACCAGCACCGGTACAAGAACTAATTCGGAGATGCGCGAACACATCGTCAAAGGGGAAAATACGTTTCTTTATCGCTGCGCGAATCGCGAGCGGATAAAAAAATCTGCCGGATATTCAGCTTGAAGCTTCGAGCTTCAACGTTTTAACCCAGAATTTTCTTTGATAATGCAGCGGAACCTCTATATCCACGAGAAATGCATCCCCTGAAATTACCGCCAACGCGAAATTCGTATGCTGATACGAGGTTAAGCGGAGGAGTGGGGGAACACGCGCGAAAATCGAGTTACGTATTGTCACATATGTATTTAAATACATGCAAACATTAAATCGTGGACCGTGATAAAATTTCGAATGAAAATCCCTCTGAATGAATCATACGTGTTACAGAAACGAATATGCCTTCTTTTTTCACTTTTGATAATTATTTCTTGTTGTAATGATCGATAGATTATAGATGTTTTGGTAAATACATATTTTTATGAATATGATTGGAAGATGAAACCTGAATATTGATCTGGGATATTGTCCTCATAGAATAAGATGATTATTCAACTTGTAATTTTTAAAATTTGCTAGCTAAGTTTTATTTATATTATCAAAAAACTTCATTAACAAAATTTCATTATTTTGTTATGGAAAAATAGGACTTATTTCATCTACTAAAAATTATGAGGATTATTTTACTCCGGATACTTTATGTATGTTCCCACATTGCATGCATTTTCGCACCTTTAAATTTCATACTTGATTTTAAATTTTGTTGTCCTTATGCAAAATCTAATGATTCATTAAGGAAACGATTAATAGGATCAAATTTTGTATTGATGTAAGATAACAATTCAAACTACATATACAGGAGTATTTGCAAAAGTTAAAAGAAACTAAATATATTAATATATCAACTAACTGATTACCATGTATTAATTAAAATATTGTTATATAAATGATGATAAAAAATGCAATTAGAAATTTGAATACATGGATATTTTTAGTATAAATTTCAAAATAAAATAATTTTCTAGTAACTTTTCAAGTTAATTTCATTTCATCATTAGTATTATTTATAATATCTTTATATGATCGAATATATTAATTTACACTATTCAGTTCGAAAATCCATTCAAAAGATTTAAATACATGGTTCATTACAGGTCAAGCTTCTCAGTGACTTTTTATGTTAACCTCGCTTCACCAGCGTCGTAATAATTTACCAATATCCACGCACATAATTGTTCCACAACACTGAATGTCCCTGCGCATATACATAAAATTCCAATATCTAATCTAAAAAATTGTAACTGTCCACTAGAAACATACATATTATTTCTCCTACGTCTAATTATGTACTATAATATAAGTACATAAAATTTGCGCAATTTGAGGTTAAGCGTACTCGAAACAGTTTTCAACCATCGTTTCTTACCTTCTTGTTGCAATGGCTGGTGCATCAGACATAATCAAAAGTCGCGGCGAACGAAATTAGGAAGGCGGTAAAGTTTGAGGGAACAGTCTGCGGTGCGTAGAAAGTGGCGTTGCGGTGGTCAACTCTCTCTTCCGTCCCTTGTTTCACCTTTTCCGCAAACGGAAAGTGCTCGTTGGTCGCGAGTGCAATTAACTGCGGCACAGGCAAGGGCGCGGAGAGAACTCTTGCTTGTAATTCGTAAGGTATTTCGCGCGGTTAGACGAAACTTGATAACTTTAGCGCGTGACACCTGCCGCGCGTAATCAACCTGCCCGAGTTAACTGGGTTTCTCGTACTAACCGTGCCCCCACGGCCCCAAGAGCATTCCTTTTGCTACTGCTAGCAGCCGACGCGTATTGTCTCAATCTGGCGTTGTTGTCGAGGCTGCTGAGCGAATTCATGCTTGATCAGCCAATGAGAAAACGTGAACGCTATGTTATGTTGTACCTAAATTTCCTACAGGGGGCAGCAAGTTAATATGCGCCGTGGTTCTCGCGAATAGTTGATCGTTTCTTGGGTACTTGAAATTTTGTGAGTGAATGGCCGTACGAATGTTTTATAATAATGTGCAACGTAATTATATTGTGGTGTATATTGAATTGTTATTGGATATAATAAGTAGGATAAACCGTGGGTGAGCGTAGGAACGATATAATTTGAGAGGCACGAATGTCGATTTGACATTGAAATTTGAAAAATCTTACAGAAATGTTGAACGTTGTCGTGTAAAACGATGAAAATTGAATATTAGGGACAGATTTTCAGTAGTATATATATTTGTAGAGTAGTGAAATGACATGGTTTTTATAGATTTTGTCGTAAGATTCGTTTAATTTTGATTGTCTTGGCGAATGAAAGCGATATCTTTGTTTCATCTCAGAAGATGCAATTGGCGGGAAGCACGCATCGTACATTGTACGTAGATAAAAATGGTGAGTATCGATCGACGATATCGAGTTTTGAATTAATCGAAATTGAGAGGTTCGATAGAAATGGCTTGAATGTGACAGGTTATATGCTTAATGTTAAAGATGGAATGTTAGATATTTGTTAGTGAATATGATATTTAAAATTTGCAAAAATGAATGGTTTTTCAACATTGTTTTATATGGATTTTTAATCCTTTATGAACGAAAGCAGTTGAATAAACGACATATTTGTTTTATCGAGGAAGATATAATTGGCGGGAAACGATTTATTACGCGTGTATTATACACCATAATGTATAAGTATATGGAAATAAACAGCAAAGTTGTCTATACAATAACGGTAAAATATAATAACACAATGTATTATAAAATTAGTTTATATAGGTCACAATTCGTTCGAACTTATAAAGGAAATTAAGTATTAAAAAGAAGAATGTTACATTCAATCGTATACGAATGAAAAAAATTCATTCTTCAAATGTGTGAAATTATTAAAGCATAACATCCAATCGTCAATTGAGATTATTTATAAACATTAAATATACTTTTTAATTGTGCTGGTTGCAAAATATGACTAACTATGTAATATACTCGACGTTATAGAAGGAATTAGAATATTTTTTGAAAATTTCATTACATATAATATTTTATTATATGTATATAAATTTCATTATACGTAACTTTCGCTATATCTGCAAGTAATTGTAATCTGACACTTAGCAAATATATTATATACTATATACGATGACACAATAATGAAATTAGACACGCTTCTGAAATTCGAAATTTACACGGCTGAATCGTTCGATGAATGAAGTCTGGTGTAAGTGAATGCGCTCTCTGATTGGAGCGACCGACGACGAATTTTATTTTATTTTATTTTGCTCGAATGTCTTGATTGGATTGCCTACTGCATCCTTCTTTTTTATCGATACTGTGCAAAAGTGAAATGACGTAGACTTATATATATTAAAGGTATTTCTAACGAAATTTTAAAGTGGGTGCAAATAGCCAAACTTGTAGAAAATTCCAGATAATTTACAAATGAAAATTTTTGCTAACATCAATTCGCTAATTATTACAATATTTAATAAAAGTAGTATATTAAAAAGTTTTAAGAATAAAGATTTTTAATATACATACATATGTGTAAGGCACATATAACGCTTTAAAAATGTTTATCAATTACTTAAGAAAAATATTGCACTAGAAAAATTTAAGAATAGAAATCTCTGATAATGATCTTGATTTGCACTAAACTTATTAATTATTTTTAAAAAAATATCGGATATATGTACAATAAAGTTTACATTAAAAAAAAAAAAAAAAAAATACTATACAAGAAAATGTTCGCATTATATAAAGATAAGGCATATATAATATCACCTACAAGACTCTCGTCGAAATTAAATGAAATCTTCGACGCGGCAGCAATTACAGCGAGGCCGCCCTTTAACCATGTAACGCATCCGCAGAGAATACAAGCAGAAATGTAACAAGAGCAAGAGCAACAAGTGCTCAAGACGTAATTACCCCTCAACTTCGCTTCAGAGACCGTTAGCCGGCTAACAAATCCGCGTCCTGCAGAAACAGCAAAATAAATCGTCAAACTTCCACCAGGATTCATGTCGAAGGAACTCATTAAATTCCTCTTCCTAATCCTCGTTGGAAGAGGGAGAACGTTCAAAGACACGTCCTCATCCGGAAGTAAATTCAATTTCGACCTTTAAACGAATCGAAACGGTGAATCTTATCTTCTTGCTCCACCAAACCAAAGAATCCCCTTCGCTCGCTCCCGCGGAAAAAAAGAAATTTTTCACGAAAATACACTAATGAGCTACGTTCCATGATTATATTGACAAAATTTGAAACCAATCTGAAAACGTAGAAATATAGAAATTACAAGATAGTCACTGCAAAAAAATTAGTATAGTTTATGAATATTCCTTTTAACACGTATATATAATAAGTGTAGTCTCGCTAAATATTTAGGCCTATTAATATAGTAGAAAATTGGCTGCTAAAATAGTTCTGTGATGTCCATGAAATACATGCATAAATATCTTGTAGTTTCTATGTATATTTTCAGATTAATCCATGTGCTTTCAGTGGATTTTTACACCTTCAAATTTCCCACAAATACATATGATTACGACTACGTGTATTCCCAAATTTATTGTTATTAATGGATCACCAATGATTTATATTACCGATCTGCTTATATTCACTTGCTTGTCTCTCCATAGGTTAATATAAACGGAGTTCCACTGTATAACGAGGGTTAGGAGGAAAGAAGATGGGGCGAGACAAAAGTTGGGAAAGACGAGAAAAAGGAAAAACCGCCTGGCAACCACCCTCCCGTGGTGGATGCACCTCCGCGAGTAGCAGCCTCCCTCCAAAGCATGGAACGTGGCGCATGCTCATCCGGGAATCGAACCCGCGAAGGCACAACGTCACCGGCGAACCAGCCGCAGGGATCGTCAGTGCGTTTGGCGAACAGTTCGCGAACGGACGTGTTCCTCGTGGTCTCTTGGAGAACGATCTAAACTCAAACTATAAACACAGGAGAATCTAACAGAAACACGCGGCGATTGCGTCCACTGGTGGTACCAGCCAGCAGAGGACGCGTCATGCTGAAAACCTTCATGTCGTTTCTTCGTGCTTGATTCGTTTCTTCATGATCGATGAACGCTGGAGTTTGCGTGTCCTCGTCGTAAAACGCTTCCTCCATAGGTCTTTAAAGGATTAAAGCATTCGATTCGTGTCTTTGATCTTGGTAACAGGTGAATGACGTGCTGGTGACCTCGGGGGAGCGTGCACCGAGACACCAAGGTCGTTCACGATCAATGTTCGCCGCCACGTGACGAGATTCACCGTACACTCTGCGTTCTGTTAAAATACTTCCGCGAAGAGGAATTCGATTGAAAATTTCAATATTTATATTTTATAATTTATCATTCTCGGGACCTTCGTTCGCCTTATTTCTTATTCGAAACGTATGAGAAAAAAGGACACCAGAAGGATTCTACTCGCAAGATATCGATAGCTCCCTTTTCTATATTTCGGAGTATTTCTCTTCTATGAGGAAACAAGCCGTGAACTTGATGTAAATCCTGTATTTCGTCGCGTGATCATGTGGTGTGGTGAACTTTGTATTGTATAGAAATATATTGTACACTGTACATCGTTGAACTTTCGTTGAGTGGTTGGAGATAGAAATACGTGAGAATAAAGAAAAGGAAGAGAAAAGAAAGAGACATAGGAAGAAGGACACAGTGACGTGCAGTGCGATCTGTGGTAAGAAGACTCTAGGGACTACGAAAGCCCAACTACGACGTGACATGGCGGGGAAATCATAAACGGAGAGGGTAAACGAGAGCGAAGGGTGAAGAAATTGGAAAGAACGCGTGGTTTCGGTGAACGTGGCTCCTGAAGACCGGATTTTCGTCAACGTGGCTGGTGAGTCTCGTTTTATATATTATTAAACGCTTGTCTTATCGTTCTACGAAGAATGTAGGGTGTCGAAACGATTTTCCAGCGATACATGAATGAATATAAGTCTCGTTGAATGAGAAATGGAAACATCAATCTTTTGTAAGAAGGAAAGAGCAACAAGTGTTGCTGCTGATATCGCACCGCGGAGACAATCTTTGATATAAATTTGTAAACACTGGCGCGCACGCGGTTTGCACGCCGATATCGATAAATTCGCGCATTTTGGACTGATTTTTGATTCTTGTTTAACTTGAAGCGAGGATTCCTGACAACGTTATATTAATTTTATCAGCGATGTTTTGGTTGATTAAATATTTACACAATGTTCGCGGTGCATTAAGATTTCAAAATATCTGGTAATCAATTTTAAATAGCGTCGCTATAGAGAAATCCTTGTTCTATTAAGAATGAAATGATTGTAGGTTTCAGACATGCATAATTTTAACTGATTGCGCTCTTTATTCATCCCTAGATAATGAAAACTGAATCAATTCTGTCTCACGTAGATATTTCACGTTTATTGCATACAAATAGTTACATAAAAATGATATTTGAAAATCATTTCCTATAGTCTCTTTTCGTTATGACAATTCACATGCACAAAATTGAAAATTTTTCCGTGTTATGATAATATTTTTGTTTTCGAACGCTTGTTTTCTACTCGGTAATAAAGGAAGAAGTAAATATTGGTAACTGTTAACATAAAGTTACAGCAAGGAAATCGGAAATTAAGGGGTACATAGCTCCGTGGTACTTTATCGAAGGCAATTTCGTTCAATTATTAAGTTATCTCCTAAAGGTTCTTTTCCTGAACTAAGCAGCATAGAAGAGAGAGCGAGAAAGATTATTCGACTGAAAAAGTTTTAATAGCTTTTGAAATATTTTCTAAATGCTTTTTCTTTCACATCTGTTTTATAAGTTTCCTTTTATCGACACATTTCCTCGGTGCTGCTCGACTCGAACGTCTTTTGATTGTGAGATCGAGAATACTAGGTATCGATAGCCGATAGAAAAAATTAATATCTACACTTTTTAAACTGTCTGTTGAAAAAATTCTAGAGAAAGATTTTGAAAGAAAATGAAAGTATCTCTTTTCTTAAAGAACAGATGTATTACGTACATGTCACGTATATTCTATGCATATAAGAATATTATTAGAGTAGTTATAGAGTACAAATTAGGGTATTTATGTCTCGCTTCTTTGATTCATCATATTTGTAAAAGATTGAAAGAAAGAATTTTTTTAAACGATATAGTCATCTTTTTTGTATCATTAAATGTAGCGATATAAGACTAGATTATACTCTCAATCATCATATTGTTGCATTCGTTAAATGAAAAATCTCCTTTAAACGTGTTAAACCGATTACCATAAAATTTCATATTTGATTTCAGAAGTACACTAATTATTTTTTAATTATAGTCAATCCAAAATCAAGGATATCATATTTTCAGCAACTCGTAACAATCAACCAAACGCGTGAACGACACACGATAACTATAACCTTCTAACCTTATCTTTTCACGTAACTTCATTAATTTAAAATATAATCAAAATTAAACGATCGGTCAAGTCCAGGGGTTAAGTTAGGTCGTCGAGGGGTGGATCAATGTGGCTGGATCACGCGAGTACCGTTCCGTATATCGTGGCTTATCGTCGGCTGGAATGAAGTCGAAAGAATTCAGAGTCTCCTCTGAAATGGCCCAGAAAATATTTGCGTGGGATTCCAGTCGCAACATCTTTCGTTTCCCTTCCGTTGGCGACGCGTGGCGTCGTTTTTGCGACACGACACTTGCCACAATGGCATGTCGTCCCGTTAGACATTACAAGTCCTATTACGCGGGAATTCTCGACGATAACGAAGTCCTGCTCCTTCCTTTTTCCCTCGACATAGTTAATCGACCGAAGGATTGTTAGCTTTAGATTATTGTGTTCAAATCGTATACTTAACATTCTACGATATAACGTCTGTAGCCTTTTAATTTATGAAACAAATTCTGTAATCAAAATTGTATTTATCGAGTGCCTTCATGATGTGTATAAAATAAAATTCAAAGGCTCAAACATAATATTGAAACTATTACGATAAAACAAAGTATCTCGTGTTCCCAAGTTTGGCCCATAGGCTTGGTAAAATACTACACGATATCCCTCTTTATCTAAATTGATAAGTTTAATATTGAAAATCATCTAGTACATTGTAACACCTTAATATTTAAAAACGGGAGTATGTGCATGCTTGGATATAACAAGTATCGAGATGTTCGAAAAATATCGAAAGAAGGGTTTGTCAGAAACATGATATTACTAGTCGGAAATTATTTTTTGCTCGTGGTGACTGTTACATTAGCGAGGAAGAATAAAAACGAGTAATATAGTCCGAAACGTTGGATGACAGCCGGTAAACCCCCATTCCGCCAGGGCTTATACTCCATTGGACAAATTGCCGCCAATCATAAATAATTGACAGACAATCACGAGGGATTTAGATTTTCCAGCTCCGCTTGTCCATAAATTTGATACCGGTTTTCGTGACAATGCCGCCATTCTAATTTACAATGCGTTCCTCACATTTACGTCATATTTTTCATACTATCATCTGTCAGACCGAAAAGCAACTAATAATGTTCGTTTCATAATTTAATGAAGCATATCTGCTATGTTCATCTTATTATTGAAAATTCGAAGTATCGGAAGCTTGTAATTTGACAGATTATTAATTGGTAATGTTAATAATTCATGAAATCTATGAATTATATATTTGATGAAAATTTTAATACGATGGCTAATAGACTGTGGGTGCTTACGCACCTATAGAAAATCGAAAAACGCAAAAATGTTGAAAATTTTTTGGTTAAAAATTGATAAATTGCTATTTCATAACTTTGTAAACTATTCAAAATCCTTACGACGAACGAATATAATAGTAAAAAATTATTCCTTTTGATCTTTTTGAGATCACTTTTTGAGATATGGGATATAAGATCCTATTCTAGATGAGACTTTAAAGTTGTTCGTAACATATATTTCTTTAATTTTTCGTGTATCGTTGCGTTTATTACAAATAGAAAAATTATGTTGTGTTGAAAAATTTAAGTACACCTATCTTAAGCTTAATTACAAATTCCTGCTCTGCAATGAAAATATAAATAATGTAAAATTTGTCAAATTCTTTCTCTAATTCTTCGAAGATAGGAAAAGAGTATTTGCAGCTTTCTATGTGCAAAGACCTGAAAGCCAAAGTAAATTAATTATTCCTTTGCTCATGCAAATACGAATACCATCGTGTAGGAAACAAATGACAAATTTATTCGTAAAATTCAAAGGCTTCCCTTTTTTGAGAAAAAATCGCTGAGGGATTGGCTCGCGTGTGTCTCGAGAATTTGTAGGGATCGCGCGTGATTCGAGGAACAGCCGTCACGGACACACGTATACATCAAGATCGCGAATGCCTCGGAGTAGCATGCCTTCTGTAATCAGATAACGAGCCTCGCAAACGAAATCCCGCGATGATATTTTTGCCTTTATACGTTTAACAAAATGCCATTCGCGTACATTCAAACGGCACGTATCTCCGTGTAAAGTAAGCGCTCAGATTGCGATCAATGAAATACCATTGTTTCTAATCTAAATTTATTTCTCTACCGTTGATTGTCTTCTCGTGTTTTGTCAATTACTATACACCATAGTTAACGTACACGATACTATTGGCACACATAGCGTCCACTCAGTTCTTTAACTAATTCTGTTGTGTTTTAGCTTTTATGTGTTTCGATGAAATTACTTTACCATCACAGTATACAGTATGGAAAGTCACAAAACGTTGGATTGACCTTCTTTTTTCATATTTAACATGGTTTCGTAAATATTCACAGTAATATGAAAACTCGCAACTGTTTTAAGAGGTGGTTTCACTTCTATAAATCGTTTGTTAACTAAAACAAAAAATGCCGAATTGTCGGATTTCCGTCAGGGTATTTTGCAAAGAACCGTTCAAAGTCTGTTTATTTGAATATCATTAAAAAATAAAACTACAAAAAATTAAACAACTCTGTACCGCCAATGGTGTCTTTTGAGATATGTAATTTCTTAAATAAGTATGCGAAATGCATGATCTCTGCATCTTTGAATATTTAAATTCCCCATACATGTATAAAAATTCGTAGTCTACTTGTTAAAACGCTGCATAGAACGTAACTAACACAACTAACGTCGCGAATGATATTCCTAATGACATATACCTAATTTGTCACAAAACCCAGTAACTTGTCTGAAACCTCCCTTAAACTTTAACACACACACATGGATCGAGCTCGAATCGCGCAAAGAACGACGGAAATGGCAATTCCCTTGGTACACAGAGCACATAGGAACTTCCGCCGAGCAGACAAGATACATTTCCGCGTATAATTGCGCGAGATAAGATATAAGGATTTCTGTTTCGAGATCGAGCGCTCGTTCAGGTTGGATGGAAAGTCGGATCCAGGGATCGTGGAGGCAGGAGAACCGCGACATTCAGAAAGGGGTACGACGACCAAGTTTCCGGGGGGTTTTCGGTTGGAACTCGTTCGTAACCGGAGTCCGATCCGGGCCGTAATTACAATTCGAACAAAGTTATGCCAGCCTGGATCAGGCGGGGATGTGTCAAGTATTTAATCAGGGCCGAGTCGAGTCTACGAGAGACAATAGATGGCGACCAACCAACCCTCCTTCTCCTCAGCCTACCTAACCCCTTCTATGGATCTATCTTTCTCTTACCATCGTTTGCCTCCTTCATCTACCCCCTCCTGCTCTACCAACGCTATGACTAGGGGTGCAATTATGTCGACCTCATTTCAGGACAGCTTCACTCCTCCCTTTGAATTGTACCGTAACTCCTCGTATCTCCCTCTGCCCTTTTCCATCCACATTTCTTTCCCAGGAGATCAACCTTTGAGTTATTCCTCGATTACTGGTAGCTGTACGTTAGTGTAAATTATGTTCTTTTAAATTACTTCGTTCCCTAATCCTGTGTTTTTCATAGCGTTAGAAATTTGGTTTATTTCTAGATCGTGGATTTTGGCGCACCCATTTTTTGAGAAATTTAAAGGTATAAAGATGAACAAAATGCGTGAATTTCTAAGAATCGACATTTTACATGTTACTATCTGTTTCACATTTTTCTTTCTTCGCTTTTGGATTCCGCAAGATCTTCTTTGCCTCGGATTATGCTCGTTTTATTTCTCTTTATGTAGCTCCTTTTGGTGTTACGTTTACCTCGTTGATTTCTTCATGAGTCTTGTTTAGAGCAAAGCGTCTTGGTTGAGATTCTTCTTATGTGCTCGAATGAATTATGCTGTTCTTCTTTCGCTTCTTGTTACATCGCAGCAGCATTGTAATCGTGTTAGCACGGAGGGTAATCGCACGGAAAGAAGGTTGTTGCTGTTTTGACAAGATATCATAAAGTTGCTTTTTCTTCGCTAGCATTTTTCATATTCAAAGTTGGGTCGACAGTTTCACGGGAATGTAATTAGCCGTGCGTCATAAAATATTAATTGGGTCAACGCGTTCACTTCTGAATTATGCAATAAAATTATAAATCGCGAAATTGTGGAATTGTGGAAAAATATTTTTCCAGTAATCTGTGTCAAACGTATATGTAAAGTTTTACGATATACGAGGGGAAATGTATTGTACGAAAATACAATTATATTCACTATAAAAATTATTTTTTAGCACGTAGCATTGCAGATATGGAAATTTGGATTCATAGTGAATAAATATAATTGGTACTTTAGGAAATTTTAGACCAACTAAATTCTAGATAATTATGAAGATGTATCATATGCGTTAATAGTCAAGGGGATGTATTTCTATAATATAATTAGTAAATATACGAATATACTAGTTTACTAATCTACTAATGTACTAATATAATATTTTCATGTTGCTAGGATTTTTGATCCTAAAATGTAAACTCAGTAGGCTTAAGGAGGATTTGCTTAATTATGTAAAAATACGCGTTTGAGCGTGCTATTGTGAGAGAAAGATAAGAAGCTGGTGATAAGGCTAATTAAAAGAAAGAAAGTGAAAAGAAAAGAAATTTAAGCTACGTTGTTCTGTCACTATATTCTATGTAGCTTTTTTGTAATTTGGTAATTATTTGAGGTCTACACTATCAAATATAAAAAAATGAAAATTTCTGTGATTATATGAAGATTATAAAGCAGATTTTATAACATAACACTACAAATTATTTTCAAGTAAAGGATCTGCAAACTTCCTTCACCTTGAAAAATAATTTCAACCAGGCAACAAATTTTGTTTAACGTAACAACAAAGTTCTTGATAATAGTTAGGAGAGCAACTCGTGTCATGATTAATTCAGACATTTATGTTCTTTCTCGCCATTTTGAATTAAATAGCTGGAAACGGAATGTGTTTTTGTTTGTTGCCCGGAGGATTGCTAGTACCACATAAAGATAACAAACGTTGCTACGTCTTTTTCCTTCATGAATTGCAAATTCTCGTCCTCATGCTTCTTCCGCTTTCTTCATCAGCTTTACCATGTGTGTATCTTTGAAACTTTAAATCCGCTTTGCCCGGTTGTGCCACGAGGTACATAAATTCAAACGCTTTTTGATACAGCATCTACCAATGTTCACACGTTTATATACGATGGTATTTCGTTGGTAATTTTATGAGAAGAAAAAGGAGATTATTAGAAGGCATTAATATTGGAACAGCTATTTAATAAACAACGGTTTATCGGTAATCGATTATTCCCAACAGCAAATCGGTTGTAATCAGCAAATAACGTATAAAAAAAAGAATAGATTTTATTTTGAAATGTAATTATTTAAATAAAACTTTATTTATTAATATTCTCACGTTAATATCGCCTAAAAATGTAATAATTACACTGCTAATGCTTATCAACAATTTGTGGAATTTTGCAAAACTTATTATTAATATATTTTATATATTAAAACCTAAACCTTTATTTTATTAATTTTCGTTATGAAAGTATCTAATATATCTATTCCAGGGCGTAACAATCAAAACAGGACGAATATTTGCGGAAACTAGACAAGACTATCTAAACCATATAAGGCTCTGTAAACTTTTATATTACCACTAAAAAGAAAATCGTGCATATTATTTATCACAAAGTTGCCTAGCTAACCTATTCCATTATATTATATGAATTTTTCCATAAATCGAGGTCTATAACAATATCCAAGTAAATACACGATCAGTTCTTGGAATTTCGTGGAAACAACGGTGGGCCAGTTAAGCCATTGGGTTTATTACCGAATGAATTTTCCGGCCACGGCCGCGTCGCCGGATTATGCAATTTAAAACGAGTTAATTGAAGTGCAATAAGTCGTTAAAACTCTTGAGCAAATTAATTAATATAAAAGCCGGTTAGAATAGCGCAGAGCTAAAGCGCACAGCTCTCCCAGTCCTGTTGCCTCCAACCCCTTGGTCCCCTTGCCCTAACCAACCCCCTCTACAACCCTTTCTCTCTCTCTCTCTTTCTCTCCTCTCTTGCTCACCTCGTTGGAGAGAGCAACGGCAGCGGTAACGACGATGGCGCAAGCAACGGCGGGGTCAGAGAGGTAGAGACCAGGGAGGAAAAGTACGGTTAATGAAATAATGTACGCCCGACGTAGTCCTCGAGCACGCAGCGCGCAGCGCGGGATTTAACTTTTCCACGAAAATACTTGCGCAAGCTAAAGAGGCGACACCCCATCCCTTGGCTAGCAGCTACCGGCTACCCTCTTGCCGCTTTGAGTTGCAATCGCGGCGAGGGTGGCGCCCGGTGACTCGATCGTTGAGAAATCAAAGGAAACACGAGACGTAACCTGTTTAATTAAGAACTTCGTACGATAGAGTTGGTATGTAGCCACGTTAATGATTTAGCCCCGGTGCTACCGCTTTTCGCCGATGCCATTTGGCAATCGTTTCCTTTCGTTTGTTCGGATGTTGTACTATACTGTACTGTTTGCTAGTAGATGATTTTATTTTGGTAACAGAAAAATTATTAGTATCGGCATTGGATTATTTACATAGGACACTAAATTATCCAATTTTGCACTAAAATTATATGAATTTATTAAATAAATTTGAATGGAATAAATAAACCGGAAAGAGGATGAAAGCAATATGAATCCCGGCTGATGTTGCGTAATTTGTTATTTAATATTGTATTGTACATTCCTGATGGTGAATAGAAGGAACATACGAGATCGGGAATCCCGACCTTGGATTTCGCGCGACGGAGCCAACACCGTGAAGCACGGGGGAATATTAAATCCAATCTGACACGAAATTCAATATCGTATTATTCGAAAGAAATCGAAAATATAGCTCTTGATGCAGCGTATTACGTTCCGTGCACCGTATTACGTCCCTTTACATCTCTACCTATGGGCGCACAGTGGCCTTTACAATCGCACGAAAATATTCATAACTCGATTTTCAATTTGCGCGTTGGAATACCAGACGCGATATATCCCCGGTTTATCATGCTGTTTCTCCCCCGGGAAACTTTTATTTCATCGCACTACCAGATAATTAAATATATAAAAAAAAAAAACGGTGCTGTTGACAAGCGAAATAATAAATCGCGTTAAATACACCGAAATTGAGAATACAGCGTCCAGTTGGAAAACATCGTTTATTAAATCAATCCTGGCCCCGATGTAATCAGAGAAAGTATGAAAGCTCCATCTGAAAATTCGACAAAAGCAGTTCTAAAAAGAAGACAAATTGCGACTAGGCTCGGGCCAAACGAAATAATTAGGACGCGAAAGACAACTGGAACGACGACGAATAATTTGCAAATTACTTTTTTCGTCTTCACAGCCTCTGTTTAAGATAATTAGCATTCATAAAGCGATGAGACAGCGTTACACCTGTCGTAAACTGGTTCCGGCAGCGAGATACAGCCGCGTCTTGCCACAGTCTCAATTAGCTCGGCTTCACAGTTCGTTAGGCCTTTTAAAACCGGTTTCCAGAACTGAATGTTTTCAGTGAGGACACGCGCATAACTGAACACGACTGATGAAAGGGTGAAACGATAAAGCATTCGAAGGAGGGTCGCTTCTTGAGTCGATATCGATTTAGGTTGCGTAACATCCACGTAGTTGAATAATTCGGTGATATTTGATACGGTTTGACTTCTTTAAATTAGCAAGCTTATTTTTCTTAGACGGTTTATCACTCTAAACATAATATTCTCACATTTGGAACTTCTTGTTCAAAAGCTTCCGAAACTTGTTTCTTTGACAAACAAGTTCAAGTATCGAAGCTAAAGAATTTGTTATTGTACTTTTCAATTTTGGAATAAATCTCACAAAGTATTTACACCCGAAACGCCAAATATACAAACGTCCAAAACATTTTTCCCTCGCAAACACACCAAAATATCAAACTCAAAAAATTTTCTATCTAACAAAACACTTCTGTTCATAAATTATTTTATTGTATTCGCTATATACCTCAATAAACAAAACAATGAACGTTTCAACGCGATCGACAGTGGTTGTAAATCGGGTTCTCGTTGGAGCAAAGATCCGGCCCGGGTAATCTTCCCTTATCAGAATGGATCGTATAATGCCTCGTAACGAGGATGCAATGTCAGCTGAAATCCCTGCCACGTAGGGCGGCTCTGCGGAGGATTGTTGGATTCGCAGGAATGACGAAACGCATCCTCCGTATGTAACCGTGTACAGGTGCACACGTACACTCCCGTTCATAACTATTACGACACTTTTTGGTTTGGGACAAGTTTATAAAACACGATAATTCGTTTAAATCATCAAGCAAACGATTAACCGATCGCGATTTTGCACCTGTACAAGATAAAAACTTGTACAATCTATTTGTAAGAGTAGCAAAAGGAATGGGCGATAATTATGAATTAAGAATCATACGTATCGTACACAAAATTCCCAAACTTCGTTGGAAAAGTTTTGTAACTTACAACAGTTCGCTTAAAATCTCGATTGAAATTGAAAATTACGATAAGAAATTGGATGACACGAGTGCCAGGATTGGTTATAGTAACATTCGCGAGATACAGTTAGGAAAAATAAGAAGAAACTCGACGTTATTATACGCAAAAATAGGATTTTTATTCTGACGTTGAACACACGAATTCGTCTTAAAATTTTTATGATCTTGGTCTGCCTCTGTAATAGTTTGCCTAAGTTTCAAATCAAATGATAATTGTTAAAGGCTTTAGCAAGTTCCTAATTCTCAGATTAACTTTCTCTAAGTGTTCCTACACTTATGAACCTGAGTGTACATACTCGATTCTGGCTACTAGCAAGAAGCACATGATCCAGAGGCTAGTAGAGCAACAAAGAGGATGAGTTTGGGGAGGGTAGGAGCGTAAACGGACGAGCATGCGAGGCAAAGGCAACCAAGCGGGGAATCGGCGGGAGCTAGAGCTGAATTAGCATGGCTATCTGGGTAATATATTGGACTGTATCGTTGGACACGACCAGCCAGAGCCACGTGATATACTGACACCCCGGCTTTTATTGGCAGTACGTAGTCCACCCTCTCCCTTTTCGGGATAGCCTCACCTCTGCCCGGCCCTTGACGCCCGGCTTATCCACTTTCCCTGTTAATCCGGCAACCGTAGTCCGGACCACCGACGCTAAAAAATGTATTCCCTTTCCATTACTTTTGCCATGCTTCCGGAGAGTCCTCCGCAACGACAGCGCCTAGCATTGGATCCCATGTCTAGCTATTTTCGAGGTTCGGCTGCAAGTGGAAAATAAATTTTGTCGTCAAACTGGAGAACTAGAGGTGGTTGTTCCTTGCGGTTTATTAGCGTGTTGAAGCTGATTGATTGGCCATGCTGTAGATCTTCGTCGAGGGAATAAATAAATGTGGTTTAAATTGGGTCTTTTAAAGTGGTGCGTTGATGGAGATTGCGTGGATCTTCATGATTGCTTCACGAGGAAATATGTGAATGAAGTACTTTCACACTCGTCCATAACTCACGAGACACTTGTAAATTTTAAATACATATAGACGAACGATTCCATGAAACGATTAGATGATCCTGGTTATTTTATGTAAAATCGTCGAATGAAGAGATTCTTAAATAGAGCCGTTCAAATATTCGTAATACATTTCTATGTCATGATTGTCAATGTATATTTTAATCTGTTTTAAATCTTTATCAATCTATAGTATGTAAAGAAACACAAATAATTGAATAATCGACTGGAGAATTCATGGGCAGGTGTATTAAATAAACTGTTCACCTTTCTCACTGTGTGATTGATAGATACCAATAAAGCATACTCTGGTTTTGTCAAACTTGACATAGTGCGGCTGCGGTACTTTATCTGTTCTGAAAAATGTTGTATGTTACAGATTTCGGACTCGTGAATCGGGTAAATTCAATGGAATTTCGAAAAAATGAAATTCTCTGGAGTATTCGAGTAAATTGGAATAGTTTCTTTTTTTTTTTTTTCAAAATTGAACGTATAATTCTATTTTCTATTTCATTTGATACTTACACCATGGTTATGGTTGTGGAAATAATTTGGTATAATATAAGAATATAAGCGTGGAAATAAGTCAGTGAAATGGCGTGAAAAGTTAACCGAGCACACGCATTGGCGTGATCGCGAAGCTCGTGACTTGGCTATCGATCGTCGACGGTAATTAACGCGCGGTACACCCGAGAAAAATCGAAAACGATCAAGCGTCGGTACACGCAGCTAACTAATTACCCGCCGTGGATCGTGATTGCACCGCTTTGTCAGTCTCTCTGACTAGCCCTCGTCTAACCTGCATGGATTTGCATTCTGATATTTGTTTCGCGAAAACGTCGCTCTATTTTTAACCGATATCTCCCACGATCACGCGCATCAACGGTCTAATAGTTTACCGTGACACATTTGCTATCTGTCTATCTGATGCTTGTCGCACGTTTATTTGTCATCGGTGAAATTAGCACTTGTCCCTTGTTTCATCATTAATTGGGCAACTCGTATTCTCTGTAACCACAAGGTATTGCTTTCTATATTGAATTTCGTTATCTTTTTTTTTTTTTAATTGATTATTTCTAACTGCATAAATCACTATAATAGTAATAAATAATAATAAGTGAATAGTATAATCAGAATTCAAACGAGTTTTATAATTTTTACAAAAATATTGATTTTAAAATTTTCATTCTTCGGTATTCCAGTGACGGATAAAAATTTCTTAATGTTGAATGCGATATAACGAAAGGAACAAATATGAATAATTCTTCTAGTTCTCCAGTGAGAATTGTTATTAAACATTACTATAGAAAGACATTTAAAATGTGAGATTTCTTCTTTTTGATAATAATTGTTAATTATTTCATTTTACATCGAATAATAATTTATTCATGACATGATTCATACTATTCGAAAAGGACAGAAACCAATTCCAAATAATTATATTATAATTTCAATAACGAATGATCTATGGCGCGTGAAACGTGAAAAGACTAGGTAATCGACAGGTTAATTAAATAAATCGTTCCTCTTCGTTCCCTTTCTTTCAGTTTTATGAATTCAACATTTTCTATTTTTACTGACGCGACGCTTCGAATATTATGTTACTAACAAAGAGCTTCGTGCGTTACTTTCCAACAAAAGGTTATTTATTTCGCACAATGGATGACACGTTTTTAACAATTTGACACTTTTTGTATCGCCGGTTTACTTTGCGATATTTTAGTTATTGATGATATAGAGGAAATATTGCATGCAAAATTTTAAGCCATAGAAGTGAAAAATTATTTTTTGAAGTAATTACCGCTGCATTCTTTTTTTTTTTTAATGGAGTTTAATAACGCTAATGGACATTTAGTTTGACTACTTTAGGTGCCAATATCCCCTATTGCTATTGTCCATCCTAACTCATTTTAAGGTTCAGTTTTTGATTAATCATTTCAGTCCTATGAACAGCAATTATTTTTATATCAATTTCAATTTTTCGATTGATACTTGTTCGGGGGAAAATTCTTTTTAAAACGTAAGAAAGGATCAAGTGAAACAGGGGATGATGACACAATCTGGAATTTCAAGGTCGCCGATCGAAGATCGAAACGAAAAACGTCGCGTCGCCCGGTTCTGAAAGAAATCCGGAAAGCTCGGAGTGGCTCGTAAAGTTTTAACGTTTGTGGGCCGTACAAGCGTTCGAGTAAAATAATACGATCGGTGCGTTTCTGAAAAGTGGCTTTCCAAGGTTGGATCGCTCGCTTCGCGTGAATTCGTTCGGATTTTAACGAACAACGAAGGAACTTTGAATCGTAAAACTCGATCGAGAAAGCGAGAAAGAACGGGTCCGCGGCGTTGGCGGCGAGGCCGAGACGTTTCGGGGTCGTTTTAAAGCGAAGTAAATCTCGGGGATAAATCGGTCGCGTCGAAGACCAGATCGCAATAACGTAAAAGTTGTGTGACACTGAAGGCGGAGGCAAGAGACGCGCACCTGTGCCGAATAGCCCACCGGTATATATGTAACGCCTTACTTTGTTCGACTGGAATGTGTCGCGCGAGACTCCATTCTCTTCATCGATTTATTTTAGTCGAGGCCTACCCGTGCTTATAGACGAAATTTGAATGTTAACTTTCTTGTAACGGTTCTACGAACAAGTTACATTTTGTTTGAAACTTTATCAATATGATTATGGTAGCCGTGTCTTGTTCTAGTACTAATGAAATTTCACTACTGTGTACATGTAGTACTGTGGTATGAATAGTCGTCACCGATTTTTATATTTGAAATTTGTTATCTCTTTAAGAAAGAAAAATGATTCGTAATGTTTTAAGATTTATAAGAAGAAATATGGTGTTATATTTATGGGAAAATTCAATCATAAAAAAAGTAGAATAATAACAATAAACAATCAAAGAAATATATACTTCTCATTTAGAAATATACAACTGGATCTCATGTTGCTTTACAATAATTATTACAACCATCACAATAATTTAAAAGCAATAAAATTGTAATGCATTCTGTGAAAAATCTGTTTTACTATACTTCTCTATCATAATACAATAAATTGGAAATAAAACGTCCTATATTGATTTCCATTGAAATTTAAATGACTTTAACCAGTACATTGAAATTTCCATTGCTTGTAGGTATTTTGCTATTGAAAATTTTACAAAAGGTAGCATGCATTCAAAGCTACTAAATGAGTTTTATTTGAATTTAGTAAATAAAAGCAGCCGTCCAAACACTGAATATTCTAGAGAAGAATATGATTGAATATCGATTTTATTGAAATACGTCAACGCATTATCAATACACTATCTTCTTCTTAATTAGCAATTAAAGAATCGTTGAGACGACTATCCATTATACCATCTTCTTCAATCCATAATTACAGCTTTCATTTAAATTTTGAATATTATTTTTCGAAGAAATCAAGCAACCGCTCACTTACACACGCCGTTTAAGTTTACCAATCAAATCTAACATTCATTATCAATAATCGTATTATAAGATTCCTTACATACCTAAGACCATTAGGAAGATGTCTAGAAAGGAATAATATTTATGCATGCACACTTTTTTCATTATGGATGCTTTATTTTAAGTAATAATTTCTAATCTACCACTGTTTCGTTCGATTATTTAACAAATTTCGTTAAAACTCCCAAAAAATCCTACATAGTAACGCTACATACTTACATTCTTCGATAATCGCATTGCATAGCGAATGTATTAACTGAAAGAATTAAATCACACGGACGCGAACCTAAACTTTACAAAGAAGAAGCTATAATCGCAAGACTATAATCTCGACAAGACTATAATCGCAAAGAATCTTCGTATAATCCTTATTACTCGGACGACATATCGCCCATCTTCTTATATCGCTCACAAACCTCTCAATAGAATTATGACAAAATTGAAGAAGGAAGAAAGGAAACAGAAATCGGTTATCCAGCCATGTATACCAAGTAAAACGTTGAATGAAGAGATTGTGCGTGTACACGGTAAAAAGAAAAATATTAAAAAAAAGAAAACAAAAAGAAACGAAAGAAGGGAGAGCCGATAGAGTCGGGTGGAAAGATTCAGTCTGTTCAGTGACTAGCAGCGGGTTTTACACGCGACCTGTTTACACGACAATACCTTTGACACACTCGACTCTTGTGGTATCACGGCTTCAAGCGACATTTCTATCTAGCGTGCGTTCTCCTTCAAATTGTACGTCTTCTGCACCGTGCGCTATTGTATTCTTTAGCAGCGTACCTTGTAAGAGGGTGTTTTCAAACAGAGAGTCCACCGGTGAGGTAACGTTGAATCGTTCGTCGAGAACGTCTCTCGATTTTCAAGCTCCACGGAAGCACGGGGAATTGTTCTCGGGATGTGTACGAATCGACGCTCTGACGACTTGTTACTACTCTTTCGACCAAGTTTATTGTCGACCCGACAATGCCACGCCTTTATGTTTGCATGAATCTCTCGTGGTCACGTGAGCCATAATCTGAAAATACGTTTTTCTATAGGAAATTGGATTTTTAAATTATTTAGACCTTTGATGGCGTAATGAAGCACGATGAAGAATTTAGAATAAGGAATTTAAAAGGTATTAGGTTTGGTGCGTATGAAACTTCTTTTCTTCTAGTTATGTCTAATAATTTATATACTTTTCCTTACAATATTTTAAAATACTTAATAATTTCTTAATTTCTTATTATAAATCGTTTTATAATATCCTAACATTTTTATGTGATATTTCTTACGAATTATACAAGGTTTTAAGCGATATACGATTTTATTTTGTTTGATGAAAGATGGAATAAAAATGAATATTTTTAGCTGTATAGTTTCACGGGTTTACGTTTGTACAGGGAATAAAGTTCTTATGCGCATCTTGTTTACATGTAGAATATGTTTGATTCCGTACCAACGGGAGGTTAATAAACATTCGTACCCGTTTCCCGTTGCATTGTACGCTTTCTACATGCTACACCATTGTATTCTTTAGCATCGTGCTTGGAAACGGCATCGAATGTAAGTATCCGTGCTATCGCGTTGGTGTTAACCAGTTACATCAACGTTTCTGTACGAAGATAACATGGTTGCTCTGCAAGTGAATAGCAATTTTATTCTTCGTTTATTGGTTTGTGGTATTATTGAATTTTTCTTTACTGTAAGAAAGTACAATACTACTAATACCTTTTTTTCATTGATATTTTATTCGAAAACGTATTGATCATAAACTTAATGAACGGTATATAGAGATAGAAAAATTACATATCATCACGAGATCTCAGGAAACAGAGAGATAAGAAAATAAGTATTACACCAAACATCTTATCTGTGCTGTGGAACCTGTTAGGAACTAACAATACAGCTCATTCCACAGTTACAGAACAACTGCCTCACGGTCTTCGAAATGGTCATGGATCATCACAGGCAACTAGGAATACGTTGTGGAGAATTCTGCATCGTGGGACAGCCATGTAATTATAACAATGGCTAAAAACCAGCCTCGAGAACCATAGCCATAATGTCATAGTCGTATTAGTCGAAATCCCAGGATTCAGGGTGACTTGTTCTAGTTTAATCATCTAAATGAAACATTTACGTTTCATTCCATTAAGCATAAATTGGCCCCACTTTGGCTTCGGTCTTACGATATTATCGATTTGAATGTAACTGAAGACGAAATCTAATCGAATCATCGTACTATAAATTCAACTCGTTATCAAATAAACTACTATATTGTTATTTAAATATTTATATCGTAGATTTTTTACTCATTCTGTAAGCATGGCAGATCTGTAATATATCAACGGTTAAACGAAATCTGTGAGTGTTCATCTGGGAGATCGATATCGAACAGTTTCGCTCGACTAAAACGATACACAAGCAAACGAGAAAGAGGAAGTGAGAGAGAGAGAGAGAGAGAGAGAGAGAGAGAGAGAAAGAGAGAGAGAGAGAGAGGGTGAAAGAGGAAGGGGGAAAGGGTTGGTCTGTGACATCGGAGCCAGCTTGTCGAGTTTGTTCCCGATGTTTGCCGAATGCAGTCAAAGTGCATGTGAATTACCGCACTAACCTGGTCTCAACCTCTACGCTGTCAGCGTGCTACGTAATTAAAACATTCTTGTCACTGAGCGAAACGTCACAGCAAACAGAGATACCGATCATTTCGATTTGAATTCATTTGGTGGCCAAATAAATTAGCATCAGGGGCGTCGCATCGACCACTCAACAGGAGACGAAAGTATAGGCAAAACGAACAACTGTTGAACGTTATATTCCCTATAAACACGCCATTCAAAGATCACAGTTGGAGGCATAGAAGGCATGAAAGAGGTGGTAATAAAATTCCACGTTTCTATTTGAAGATATCGAAGGTATAAAAATCTTAGTAATAAGATATTGCACAGTAGAATAAAGATAAAATGCTATTGGTATCTTCCAATAAAATATAGTAGAATTACGATAATACGAAAATATCTTTCGCACAAAAGAATAAGAATTCCATAATTATTCCAGTGAAATTCAGCATTATAACGAAGCAAATTAACATTTTTTACCGAAATAACGTATGAATATATATAACGCATCTGGCAAAGAAATAAGCTTCTAAAATAATTTCATTGAAATTCAGAACTGTAACAAAATATTTCACGGCAGAGGAAATTAATATTATTCAATAAATAATTGAAAATACAGAATCTCTCAAAAGGTAAGAACATCCATTGAAATGCAGCGTTGTAATAAAATCCCATGGTTCTACTTGAAAATATCGAAGGCATAAAAATCTTACGCGAATACAGTACGTAGGAGAGGATAAAAACAACCCTCGTTAATCCTTGGAACAGCCACAGCCGGACTATTCGCAACACATAAAACGCCCTCGAGACAGACTTGTCGCGCCAGGCTTTAAATGCGGTTCAACATTCCATAAAACATGGCACTCGTCATGGCTAGAGCACGCTCCTGAACCACCATGCACAGTCTGAGTACTCGACTGTCAGAGTCATGGGATTATTTATGCGGAACCTCTTTGCCCGATGGTCGTTTTCTCACTATTTATTGGCCCTGGGAAATGCGGCCTCTACGTTCGCGGACCAAATCCAGAATCGATTTCGACTGGGTCGAGCAGCTCCTTAACTTACAGTATCGTTACGAACAGGGAAACGACCCCAGAATACCAAACACATATTTTCTAAAGACAAATGACCTTCCTCTTATCGATCAAGAAGATTTCAATCTCTAGGAATGCTTTAAACCTTCCATTTCAAGAACCCTATGAATGATAATGGCGTTCTTCCGCTATTACGCACAGTATGTAGGTTAAACGAAATTGCTATCGGGACGAGCATTAACGACTACTAAAATAAAATATGTCAAAGATAAGTATTCCAATGAAATGATATTAGTTGTGGGTTACTATGGAATCGAGTTTCGATTCTAACTGTTGTAATAATTGGCTTTCTATATAGCCAATTATTATAATAAAAATTTAGTTAATATCTGAATCGCTATATATTTTTACCATCTGTTGATCAGGTTTAATCCAATTTTTCATAAGTTACAAGCAGGTGTTCATTTTACACCAACAAATTAATTTAAAATTTCTAATCCTTCGTTGAGTAAATTAGGAATAGCAATATCGTACTGGCCAAAGTATTTTGAAACAGTGTAATAGGAGAAAAAGTTAGCCCATTTGGAAGATACAATTCACTATAGCGGCCATTCTATCGTGTTATTCGGCATTGTTTCTCTTGGTCAATATTGGGTATCCACCAATAGGGTACAAGTATTCCATTGGTAATTTAATTAATGTTGGTGGCAGAAAATTCGTGCCGAATGAAAGACAGTTCCACGAAACTCTTTTGCCCTGGGAGTTCGATCTTTTCTACTTCCTCCTCAAAGGTCAAGCCGCTTCTATTCTTCGCGAGGTTTTCTCATCCACTATCGGCTCGTCCTTCTTATCTACGAAAGTCCGAAAGGCTTTTCGCTTCTTTGATTCGGGAAACAAAAGACCGTAGATTGAAATTCGCTTGTTGTATCTTGGCTACCTTTCTATCGGATTCAACGTTATACTCCGATAAACCCGTCGATTCGTGATTTGGATGTTGCCTTTTACTCTTCGATTTTTCTGTAGTGGTTTCGGGTCCCTTTCAAGGATGTGATCGAAAATGCCGCACGTGATCCTACAGCAGCCACTATGAATTCTAATCTCGTATTTAAGATGGAAACCAATACGAAAGGTTTCGTAGATAATGATTCGATTTCTTTTATTATAGCGAAACGTAAAATTGTGAAATTTTTCTTTATATCGAATCTCATTGACTAACGAATTTTTTAATTAATTTAATACAAGATCAAGAAGTCATGTTTAATGTGAAATGAATACTGAATACTAATGAATGAAGCCTGTGTATAGGATTTGCAAATGATGATACGATCTCTTTCATCGCATCATAATTTTGTTTATATTAAATTTCTCTGTTTATCGGATTTTTTAATTAATTTCATGATAAATAAAAAATGAGTGTTTAACGTGAAATCCACTATTCAAGATCGTGTATAGAATTCGGAATAAATAGTGTTAATTCGTCCAGTCGCGGGGAGACGGTCGCGTTATAGCGCGTCAACGGGAGTCGTAAATTCCCGCTACGATTGCACGAATCGACACCACGAACAGGGCGATCCCCTTATTTCTTGTGGGAGAATAAAGGGTGATTGGGTTGGAATATAACTGGACTTCACAGTTATATAATATATGTATATTTATTTGCACTGGATTACAATAGTTAACGTGAACCGAACGTGTTTGAATTCGTCGTGTCGGAAAGCGTTGTGATGGACCCGAAGGTTGTTCGATTTGATATTTAAAGCAACGAGAACTTGACTGAGTTATGTTAGAACTTGACGGCCCGAGGGGTGTTAGAACAGTGATTGACCCGTCTCGTACTATTTGGGAAGAAAGCTCGATGTGGGTGTATCCTTGTTGAACTAAGAACGCGGATTCGTAGTTCACACTTTTCGGTAGAAAAGTGAGGGTAACTATCCGCGATGACCATTGGTTCTAGCCAATGTCAAGAAACAAAATACAAGGAGAAAGTCTCCTGCATTTGTGGCTCCTGGGTGCCTTTGTACCTGGGGAAAAACCCGCTATTTCGCTGGGCACATTTGCTTTATCCGTAATGAGTAAGAGCGTGCAATAAACCTAAGGACCCTTTTAAGGGACCACTCATAAACCGAAGATGTTCAAAAGAATGCAACTTTATGGATAACAGATGTGTGACGATGTGCAGGCCTCGGCGGCCTGACCATGAGGGACGTCGCAGGTATCGACTCACGTGACGTAACAAATAGAAACAGAAACTAAACTCCTATTTGCCAAAGTTTTATTCTATAGTACTTTGTCCTATGTTTAAAATAATAGTATAAAATAACTGACGTTGTGTCAATTTTATTAGAAATTGATTGTCGAGTAAAAAGGGATTACATGATGGGAAAGAAGGTTATTGCGTAATTTTGTTGAAAAATTTCTCTTCTTCTAAATTATGGAGAAAATGTTACAATAAACGTTACAATAGCGTTGATTGATGTGTCGGTCAAGACCTCAATTAACAGAAAAGTTTGGTTAGTCGAGAAACCACAAATTCGAATTGTAGTTAATTATATTCCGCTAATAAATTTCGACATTTGCGGGGCTTTGCAAAGTTAACTTCCAAGCGACTTTCCAAATTCTACCAACTAATATCGTACAATAGTAATGTATTAAATTTATAATATAGATTCTAACGCAATCTATATATGTATATGTAACATCTATTATTGTTAAATATTTAATCAATCGTTTGAATATTTCATCTTTTTATTACTTTCAAAAACACAGTTTCGTGCTTTTGTAATTTTGTAACGCGATGAAAATTTTTAAATTTTTATTTAAAAATACAACAATGTCAGACCAGAAGATATCAATGTTTCAATTGACATCGAAATCGTTGCGATAGCCATAAAACTCAAGACACGGTGGTTTCGAAATATGAAAAACGTTTGTGACGGCGCTCGAAAATTTCATTGAGAAACAAGCGAAAAAAGAGAAGCCACGCTGGAACAATGACCATATTGGAGAGTCGAATAAATAACGCCGATTCCGAATGCTTGAGAAAATTCGGAACGGATAGCAAGGTTTGTCTATGCTAATTTATCGTACCATCACTCTCCTCTTGATCTTTGTATACGAATGTTCTTTATTCCTCTTTGTCTTCTTCGTCACTGACTCTCTACCTTATTAGAATATTTTATGTTCGAAATGATGAAGGGTAGGTTCGATTTAACCCTTCTGGATTAGCTTAAGAAAAAAAACTTTCGTCGGTTCTTGAATTTTTATCATTATAGAATACCTTTGCAGTCAAACAATCAGTCGGATAAACTTTCTAAAATTTTTCTAAAAGTCTCTTCCTTCGCGCGAACTTTCGTCTCGAATCTTAGAACGTTATTATTACGACTTTTTCTTCGATGAGTTATGGGACTGAGTAATCGTGAGTCGAATTAGTGAAAATTACGTTTTAGGAAAGTTGAACTGTTTCTTTTCCACGACGATGAACAAATTTAAATAATTATAAAACATATAAAACAGCAACCTAATTACTCGATAAATTTCTATATATAATACGTCATCATACGAAAATAGAACGTGTATTCAATAACTTCAAAGACCTATAATATAGGTATACAAATTTGGAACAGCTCACTATCGAATATCTTTTCAAAATAATTTTTACTAGAGTCAAAGATATTTATAGGCTGTAAGAATAGCTGTACAGATCGATTCGAACTATCGTAAAACATCGATTTATCGGCAAGCCAATCGGTCAGTAAAATTCTACGTCAAAGTTTCTACAATCAATCAGATCATCAGCGCTTCGCAATAACAATCTCGAGCAATTCGTTGGCATTTCATTCGCATTTGGTCAACATGGTGTCTTATAAAAGATGTTCGCACGGACCGTTTACAGAAGACAGTGGACAAGAGGCGATTCGAACGAATGGCTGCCATAAAGAATGTCATCGTGTATTCGAAGACATCGGGATTTTTCTTGTGTCCACAGGCTCGGACTCGGAAAATCGAGCTACCGGGATAAAACGTTGTTGCAAGCTATGCAGAGCTGCGCAGCTTTGCTCTCTAGCCTTGGCTTCGATGTAAAGAGATCCCGTACGTACGGAGACGTATTTCACTGTTGAGAAGATTTCACGTGTTGCCCGAAGCTTCTGTTATGCGTTTACTTTTTGCATTAGCTGAGTTGAAGGAAATCCGGTATTTGCAAAAATATTAGATTTATGTCTGGAAAGAACGACGCATCCTATTATTCGATGAACATGGTTTGATGGCTCGTTAGCTAAACAGGAGAAAGAAAATTTCCGTGTATACGCGTATGAATGTATATTCGCATATAGTATATAGGTTCACGATAGTATTTGTACAGTTACCATGCGAAACTTTTGTAAATATATTATGTATGTTAAAGAGAACTTTTTGAAATTTCATTAGCAGTGTAAATTTACATGGAAGCTACAAAATATGTATTGCAAACATGCACTTAGTAAAACTATTAAGTGAACATGAACTGTTAATTTGAACAAACAATTAGTCCTAAAGATGTTCTTACTAAATAGCTTATTAACATAATCAATGATTGTCTGCTCGAATGGTGGTCTTTGTAAAATGTATGCTTACGATAAACATCTTGTAGCTTATTAATATTTTTGGTTGGAAACTTCTGAATTTGAAATATACATTTTGTTTATGAGAATCTCACGAGAGATAGAAAAATTAGACAAAAAGTTTTCTTTGCAACAAGGATCAAGTATTAGAAGCTGACACGCTCCGTGGAAAGGGATTACATCAAATTTGAATAAACTAGCTGTTGCTCAGAGAGCGTGAAACTGGCATGCATAGCCACAGCTCGAGTATGTTCGTTGCTCGTTTGCGGTAGCCTACGTTTTATGAAATACTGCTTGGCGAAAGTTCGCTGTTGGACCACCGAGTCACTGACACCTGCAATCTGCGTTCTCAGCTGCATTCGAGATGCACGTCGGTTATCTTACGCTGCTAGGTGTATTTCACGATTACATCCACTCGCCTGTTTGCTACGCTACGCGACCCACGCAAACTGAAAAACATTCTCTTTTGTTCTTCTTCCTGTTTGGAGTTTAGACTATGTTATACGATGTTCCTTCGTGGTTTAGCATTTTAGCGATGAAGTTTGTCCAGTATCGTTCTGGCAATATTAATACGTACTATGATTCTTTTGCATATTGAAATCTTTTTAAACAAGCTTAGTTTTATGATATCGTTTAATATATTGGGTACAATATGAATAAATGTCTAATTAAATATTTCTGTAAATTGCAACGATTAGATATGAAATTGTCTAACCTAATAGAATCTACTATTCAAGAAACGGATCAACTTCTTCATCCGTACGGTTTCTTCTTTGTGTTTATATCTTGTTCGATCTATTTTTAAGAACAAATCGAATTGCACGAGTTTTTTTATATCAAATTTCTTGTACTGAAATAATATTCTTAATTTAATCGTAGTATCTCTGTATCAGGCCAATGAACTGTAGGAATTCTTTTGGATATTGAAATCTTTTTAAACAAGCTTAGTTTTATGATATCGTTTAATATATTGGGTACAATATGAATAAATGTCTAATTAAATATTTCTGTAAATTGCAACGATTAGATATAAAATTGTCTAACCTAATAGAATCTACTATTCAAGAAACGGATCAACTTCTTCATCCGTACGGTTTCTTCTTTGTGTTTATATCTTGTTCGATCTATTTTTAAGAACAAATCGAATTGCACGAGTTTTTTTATATCAAATTTCTTGTACTGAAATAATATTCTTAATTTAATCGTAGTATCTCTGTATCAGGCCAATGAACTGTAGGAATTCTTTTGGATATTGAAATCTTTTTAAACAAGCTTACTTTTATGATATCGTTTAATATATAGGGTACGATATGGATAAATGTCTAATTAAATATTTCTGTAAATTGCAACGATTAGATATGAAATTGTCTAACCTAATAGAATCTACTATTCAAGAAACGGATCAACTTCTTCATCCGTACGGTTTCTTCTTTGTGTTTATATCTTGTTCGATCTATTTTTAAGAACAAATCGAATTGCACGAGTTTTTTTATATCTTGTACTGAAATAACATTCTTAATTTAATCGTAGTATCTTTGTATCAGGCCAATGAACTGTAGGAATTCTATACATCACTATTTTAAAATTACTAAGCAAATTCAAATAAAGATTCGAGTTAACTCGTCATTCAAATTTCTAAAAACATAATTTCTTTATTTAGGAATTCTCAATGAAATCGTGTCTTATTAATTAATTGTCGTGAAAGTTAATTATCGTTATAACGTTAATACTCTTTTTCTTTTATACTATAAATTAAGAAGTATAATATTGCTAACGCTAAATTACATTCTATGATATAATACTATTACTTTATAGGTACGTAATATCGTTCGATTCCATCTGATCGATGAAACGAATCAAATGCTACGATATCAGCTTACTCATATCCGAAACATTAGAATTGCAGATAAATCACGGCGCGACCGAGCAGAAAATTATTTATGCTCCTGGTCTGTCTAGGGATTTGGAACTTTTAATAGTTCAGTGACGTTTGTTTTCCAACGGGGGCCGTGTATGACGCAACGCATATTGGGATTCTCGATCGGAGCATCTTGCCACCTTATTTCCAGGAAAGTTTCACAATCGAACTTTCTTGAGTTGTTTATGACGTCGGTAGGTCGCCTATGTGACTGCCCAACGTTGAGTTACGGTGCCTAACTTCAATATTTAAGAATGTCAGTTTCTTCAAGTGTACGCAACTATCTGGAATCTTTCAAAGTCTCTCAAATGTCTCGCTAAGTTTTGCATAAGTCGAAAATCATGGTCAAAGGAAAATCAAATCGATTACAATGTGATTTTTCAATATACAACGTCACTGTCTGTGTTTTTTTTTTTTTTTTTTTTTTTTTGGAGAAACTTTTCTTTTTATTATATAGAGAGTTAAGCTATTTATTATGCGAATCAGTCACCATTGTGTATTTAAAAATAAAAACTTTAGAGAAGTAGTAATCGTCTATCTTACAAAGTTAATTTGGTATCAATAAATTGCTGAAACATGTTAAATTTAACAAATATTTGGTTTTACGATTTATACTTTCGAGCGAAAACTATAAAGAGAATTGTCCTTTTTACTATCTTAATTATTCACTCACGACGATTCCGGGTGGCAACTACGGAAGTGTAATGAGCATCGCTCGAGTATCCTCGGTCTCGTCCGCCATTTTCACAACATATTTCTCTCTTTCTCGTAGCCTCTTCTTCATCCATTCTTGTCCCAGGCGGCTTTTACTCGCAAGTCACAGGAGATTATTAATAGCTTGCTCTCGTGTGAATTATCGTGCACTCTGCGAGATATGATCGAGAGCACGCGCGACATTCACCAACTTCGCGCGTTCAAACGCCATCTAACATTCGAAAATTTTCCTCCACGATACTCCTCACATTCTGCAACGTATGTTTCCCATGATTTTCATGTCCACTGTAAAGAATTTATATTTTTTATTTCGATAAAAAAGGAAATTTCGCTCGTATCTTACAATTTACAAATTTCTGTTCGCAGGAATACTCACGCTAAATGCTTGTGTTCTTAATGCGCGTTGCTATTTTTTTAGTATAGTACGTTAATTTATATTTGTATTTTGTAAAAAAAAAGATAAGAATTTATATTAACTATCGAAAATCATAACGAATACTCTACTTTATATTATACCATATGCATTCTGTTTATTTTTGCACCTTTAAGTGTCGTATAAATGCATAAGAATACGCTGTCCAACGATTAGCATATTCGTCTGTTGACCTGTGAAATGCTTCGAATCGTTACGCAAAGCACACGGTTTCTTCTTTCCCCGTCGAATCATCGATTCATCGAACAATAGCGATTGTTAAACGAAGGAAATCGCGAAGGAGTTGTCGCGGCATCCCTTTGACTTCGAATCGAATTCTCGAAATTCCGACGCCGACCTGCACAAAACGCCGGAAAAGAAAGGGACTGAATTATTTATCGGTGAATTTGACTCCGATATTTTCAGCGGCGCGCGACAGATTATTCCGTAAGCCAGGCGCACATGCGAGTAGAGACGCTGCATGATTTATAGCAGGTTCGTTGTTTCATGGATGGGTGAATGTGCTACCACTAGGATCATTCGCTGCCCCTTTGCTTCTCACGCACCATATTTACGAGAACTGACCAAGCGAAAGCAATATATATACCGGAGGACAGTCATAACTTTCCGGTAACAATTACTCGTTTATAGATTCAATCTTTTCTTTAGTTTCTTTTTCTTTTTTTTTTATTATTATTAGTGGCTGGACATCGTGGTTTCTTTAACTGTTTCACTATGAACGTCATTTGATCCTTTCTTATCAGAATGTACAGTATAGTAAACAACTGAGTGACATTTTAATTTAGATAAAAAATAAGTTTCTGTATTTAGGAAATTTAATTAACCTAACACGAATGTATTTGGGAATAATAATAAATTTGTATAGTGCAGTAATAGGCATAATATAATATTTCTCATAAATACAATGCTTCCGAAATATCACGGAAATTAAAGTAAAGCATCGATGAAATATATCTAGAAATATGAGTTATTCGCTAAACCTAGCACATATGAAACATCATCCAATACGGAACCCGCAGACTAACGATATTCCATTCATTCCGTTACGAAACAATTTATCGGTAAGCGAAAGAATTTATGAACCAACGAAAATCGTCTGTTAAGTTGCTTCAACGTATATCTACATCCATTCTATACTATAGTAACTACGAGGAGACACGAATTTGCGTAATCACTGGCTCTCGTTCTCGAAAGCTCCGGACGAAATAGGAAGCCCCTGAAAATCCTGCGGAGGATGAAGTTTCTGGTCCATCGAGTGCGACATTCTGTGGCGGTGGTCATTTAAACGGCGCACAGTAGCGCTCCCATCCCGCGGATATTCGTTCATTGTCAAAGCCCCGCAATCTCTCGTCCGCAGCCAGATATTTCGGCTGCTATGAATGGATTTTTCGAGGTCTTCGCCGGGCCCTTTTAACGAGCAGCAAAATGGAGAGTTCGGAACGCGCTGCGTGCAACTGATAAATCGTACGTAATACACGCGACAGGTTGCTACCAACGACGAGTAATTTTCGCGAAAATGATAGTACTCGTCGAAAACCTAGTAGAAATTCCTGGCTAATTTATACCAGAGACGTTATCTACTCGTCGCGTTTCAATCTGCAACGTGTACGATCGAGGGATCTGTTATGGAAAGTTTCTCGATCTATAAATTTCAGAGAATACGTGGCTTTCTCTGTGACTAAAAATTCTGAGCAAAATAGCATATGTCCGTAGGGATCTGTGGCTGTTCCATGAATTCAATATATCCGGAAAAAGTTGTTGATAAAATGTGTATTTATTAGAATAGAATTTTATAGAAATATTTAATTTCATTGAATTCACCGATACTAAAATCTGCAGAAATTTGTAGGAAATGAAGGAAAGATTCGATAAGTCTATACGTATAAAACTACATAGGTATCATCAGAGTCACAGACACTTTCTCCAAATTTACAAATCTCGTTTCTGTTTGATTTTCAATGTAAATAATCAACAGAATATCGAATAAAATAAACCGACACAGCTTGATATTTACAGAGTACTCGAAAATAATACTTCACGTTGGTAATCGTTTTAAGTCGATAGAACGTTTCGTTTAATTACTAACTCGAAAAAAATGAACGCTTATCGGGTTAAATTTTGTGTAATTTGATGTCGAATAGCTTGTACACTTTCCGAATAAAGCTTGATTCATATTACGCAGCAAAGTGTCTCGTATTGTTTGTGCTTAATCAACCTTTAATCAACATCGGAAGTTAGTGAATTGTATCATTAGTTAACGTCTGAATATTCGATAACGAGCAATTTGATAGACAATTGCGATGCCCTTTTACGCTATCAAATTAATGAGAACGCGTATTTGTGCACGATTTACAAGGAAATATCGTACCATGAATTTGCGAACATTGATTCCACGCTATTATTATTATATTAATTCGGGTCGATGTTAATTTTCTATAAACAAAGTAAAATATCACTTTATTCATTCTTTATCTTTTTCGTTAATGTTAAATGATTTATATCGCTAATTTATGTGCTACGCTGAAATTCTAAATTCTATTCCCGTCGTCTATGTTCATTATGGAGGCATTTAATAAATATAATTTTAATTATAGACCGGGAATTTTAATAGTGTCTTAGACAGATTCTCTATACTTAGAGAGATAATAAAATTCTAATAATTTACTTAAATTCAGCTCTCCTGTTATTATATATATTTCTGCTCTAAAGAATATATTTCGTAATATTTTTAATATTCTGCAACCCATTACTTTCCACTTATTTTGGATAAATTTCATCGTAAGTATACATTATAGAATATTCCATTTTAATTTTATGATGCGTTTATTTTGAAAATCGGGGATTGTTCGGTGCGGATGAAAATTGCTTCACTCATATTTTACGCTCGATTTTTATGACACAGAAATATAGGTATATCATTCAATTTGAACGAAGAAAACCGAAGGAAGCAGTTGATTTTTGTATTTTGTAAACGCCTATAAAACAAATTCATTTATAGAGAGAGCGTAAAATCCCATTCTCTGAATGCATGTACATTGTATATATGTATACGCAGTTTTTTTTTTTTTTTTTAGCAATCAACATATCCATTACGCGCAAAATAAAACGTTACGATCAAAATTACGACTTTATCTTGCTATTACGAGATATTATACCGAACGTTATAGAGTGATTAGACCTTCGAATATATATGACGAAACACTTAATCGCATTTGTTTGACTTTATCGATTTCTAAAATAAGCTAAGATTTACTGAAATTTCTCGTGTAATAGAAACATAATTTTATAATAAACATCATTTTTTTTTATGTGATCATTTCTAGAGTTAACGAACCTATAGTGCACAATCTAGCAGTATAATCTAAAAATTCCTATTTTTGCGATTTGAATAGAATTGATCGGAGGCTTGGAACAAATATCACCGATCAAAGCTTGGATTTCTGGAACGATTCCATTAGTTAGACAGACGATGGGTATTAATTCAAGTCAATGATCTACAACGCGGACAGAAAGCAAAGTACGAAATCACGTTCGACGAACTTGAATTTGCATTCGATTTGGAAGGAGGCGAGCGATGAACGACGGATTACCATTGAAAAACGACATCCGTCGTAGTTATTAGACATTCCCGGATAGGAATACGCGCATGTTCCAACCTTTTTTCTTGTTTTATTTCACTTTTTCCTTTTGGTCTCGATCGACGTGGAGAGTCTGGACACGTCGACGCGAGCGTCGATCACCAGAGAAATTTTGGGTAAATTTAATTTTCTTTTTCGCTTCGGTCCCTAGTCTAAATCGAGTCACTCGTTTCTGTCGATGATTCGTCGATATTTCTACAATGGAATATTCCCCACGGAATAATTGACTTTATGGGATTATCCCGGCTACGTCCTCCGATACGTGTGCGCGTATATGGGAGGCACACGATGAACAAAATAAATGCTCGCAGCCGCCACGAATTATTTCGTCGGCTGAATCTCGCATCTCTCCGTCACAAAAAAAAAAAAAAAAAAAAAAAATCGTTTATATTCCTTCCCGTGAAAACCGAAATGCTCCCTATGGTACCCGAAGGAACGCCGATTAAATTGTCAATATTAACACTGAAAATTCCTGTCAGTTTGGATCCACGAATAGGATCGAAAAATGGAAAGCGCTTAGAAAGGATTTGTTTCGTGTGTCTGTGTTATTTCGAGAAACATTAACCTCTACGCGTAGAGAATGTAATAATTAAACCAGGGATTTTTATGCAAATATAATTAGGATATCAAAATTAACAGAACGAAAATATGTTTTAGCAATCAAGAATTCCAACAAGTTACTATACGCCATGGTGTTATTTTATTATCGTTTTATTCAATAAATTGTATAATGTCTGTTATCAATCAATCGAATCTCAACTTGAAACACGATTACGACAGATCTGGTAAAATAGCATATCTTGATTGTATCACGAGACACGTAGTGGATGTAATTATTCACAGAACGTGGAAGAAACATAGTTACGGCTCATTTTTGTGCAGACGTAGACTCGTGTGCGTGGTGGCACGTTAATCGAGATAAATCTCGATATTTATAGTCGACAATCGGCCGGATACATCGGCCATTGTACTTCTATAAATGCACCGACGTATCTGCAGCTGCAGCCCAGGGATCGGAGGGATATAACATTTGAGCTTATTATACACGATCGCGGTATGGCGAACGATCGGTCGTACCTCCATTTTTGTTTCCGCGTTTACGTGCCGTGAGTCGATACGGAAGAACCGTGCACGCGATTCGTGATTTATGGTGTCGTACTGATACAAAAATTTCCACCACTGTCATATTCGAGCGGAACAAAAATTTGTCGAAATTATCCGAGAATACGCTCGCGATTCACGGTTGCTCCATGGGAATTTCAATCGTACACATTGGTATTAAACAGGATTTTATCAACTGGTATAAATTGATACTTTACACCGAACCATTGCTGGCTCGTTCTGCTGAAACTCGAATGTTTCTGACCAGTTTATAATTTTGAAGAAAGTTATTTTCGTTATATTATTACCTTGCCGCGTATCAAATGTCGTTCTATACAATAAAACTTCAATTCCACGAAATACCGTATATTTGATCAAAGTAATTTCTGTATCTTCCCATATACTTTTACAATAACTATTTTGTTTCGTTATCCAATCTGAAACGTTTCTATCGCAATATTATCACGGGCATAGTCGAAAGCGCATTTAGAAAGCTCGGAAAATTTTTCATCTGGATGTTTCGCTTTACTATCCGCAAAAAAAACCGTGGAATAAAAACTGGGCGCGAGAAGCTAGAGAAACGGCTGAGGAAGAAGCACATACCTCGTAAGAAAAGTAATTGCCAGCAACAGATCATAGGGTCGGCTTCATGATGGCGTGCTGGCGGCATTTGACCAGAGCGAACGTAATAAAGTTTCGTTTCGCCACCACGGCCCAGAGAGATCTAATATAAAATGAAAATAAATCAAAGCTTCTCTCGTCAGACCGGCCATTAACTTCTGTTTCTTTGTATCGCTATCGTTTTCCTCCAGCAAAATTATTAGTCGCAGCAAAATAATTTACTTTATAGAAGTGTAACGATGCTACGAAGAGGAAGGAGCTCGCTGTTGCTCGTTATCGATTGCTCGGGAACAAGTAGAAAATTACGAGTTGGTGAAACTTGGTAACACGATTCATTTTAATTCGACCTGCATTCCTCTTCGACGAAGGACAATTAAATTGTTCTGTAAATCGAGAGAATATTAAGTAGACGAATTAGAAAGAGCGAGTGCAAAAGTTTCATCGGTTTTACCTTTTTATTATTTTACTTATCTTCTCTCTATCTACGTATTGTTCATTTAATTCTTTTCTATTTACTTCACAATTGATTAATACTTGCTGCACAGAACTTAAAGTCACCCATGACACGTTTGACTTGTTTCTCGATTGTAAATGCCGATACTTTAATCGTGCTTCGTATTCAAGCGATATACAAATCTCTAAAATATCGTTTCTTATTTGAAGGAAAAAGGAATTCATTGAAAGAATCGCCGTGTAGCATGCACTGGTAATAGCAATTAATTCCGGGCGCGTGTAAAATGTCGAGCGTTTCCGGCCACACTGCGCAGGGTCGACTAGGTGTCGCAATGAATTTTTAAGGTGTACGTATTTTCTGGCACGCTGGAAACGGACTCGTTGATGTCCATCGTGCCAGAAATTAAATTACCTTTCAGGTAGGCCACCGGCGTGACTTACCTTTTCTCTTACACCTCTTTTTCCATGTTCACGGGTGCAACATTAATATGCACTTTGACTGACGTCTCGCTTTCCCCCTGTTGACGAAGGAAAAGGAATGAATGTCAGCATAATTGTAAGAGGTACGGAATGGACAGAGAAAAACACATTTAAAATGTATAAATAAGAATCAAAAACGTCGGAACGAGCGACTGCGACTGAATGTTGCGCGTCAGATGCTTACTTCTTTAATTCTTTAGTACACAACAAACTCAACCGACTTTACCCTACTGTACTCTTGTTTTTCTCTAACTTAACCAACCGTGCCTTCTAAATCTACCATTAAAACCCCAGAGAATGTGCGTAAGCTATGCCATTGAAACGAAACTGCACGCGTGCAATAAACCTTTGTCTCCAGCGCTGTACACATTCAATAGTGGCCAACGTTTATGTGTTGAATATTCATTACATTAACGATCCGATGCGTTTCTGCTTGAAATAAAATCGAAATAAGAGACAAGATTGATCGTAAATGTAACGGGTATATGGGTATAGACGAATGAAAGAATTTCTACGAGCAAACATATCTAACAAATAATACATAGAATCTATAATAGTATCCAATCGATAGTATTTCATCGAAACAATATTTCTTTCGAATCACAGATAGCTTTCCTATCGCTGAATCGAACATAGATCTCGAAGAAAGTTACTTTAAAGAAAGCATAGGAGAAAGCAGATCATCTCGCTTTATCGGTTGTATACGTGTCCACCACCATAGGCTTGAAGTCGATATCACGCGATATATCGTATTGTTCTGGGTTATATATCACTGCGATACAATTCCATTGCTCTTCCCTTCTCCAGCTTAAGAAAAATCCACGACGTTTCTTTTGAAATTCCTTTACCCTACAACGCTTCACATATAATCTTTGGTGTTGAGAATTCCATAAGAAATATTTCTTCCGAAAAAAAGTGTTATGCGTTCTATAAATTTAAAACTTCTTCTATTTTTTATTAGTCGGTGATGATATATTTTATAAGTGCTGGTGATAATATTTAAAAGATCAAATAAATTTATAGTTAGATTCGAAGTCCCAGAAAATATGAATTTTCATAAACATTTGTGGTAATATTCGTGCGATATTTAAAATTATTTGTCACGGACAACTCAATTTCTCAATATCTTGCCCGCTTATGGTATTTTTGTATTCCCGAGGAAATTTATGTTTAACATTTATTTCGTCTCTTAATTTATTTCCAGTATTCACCTGCGCAAGAGAATATTAACGCGAAGGAAAAGTACGCTGTTAGTGGAAATTAAGTAATAAATTTAACGAGCTAAGTTCATATAATATTTGCAAATAGAACGCCAGCTAAATTTCTTTCCTTTAAATGAAACTGCCAGAGATTATGCGTTCAGAGTTCAGATTTAAAATTTACTAGTTATTCGAGGAACACGCAGGAGCACTCTTAATTTACGCAAGTTTATTTTTTCGGAAATAATTTTTTTGTTCTTTCGGTAGAAACGAGAATCCAAATATTTATATATGAAATTGTGATAGTGTTGCGTTTGCATATACATATTTAAATTTGTATAATATAACATAGATATACATATTTTAATCAAGTTATCTTTATTTCTGTTACAGGTATGTAGGATCAAAAAGTTATAGCGTGTCATTAATTATTGTTGAGTAGCGAATGGTAAGTCAAAATAAATTAATTAGTTATTGCAGCTTATTGCGGACGCCAATTTAAAGTTTACGCGTTTCTTTGCAACTTTCCTTTCCGGATAATTCCCCTCCCGGAAAGATAATAACGATTCTCATACTCCTTAAAAAGTATTAAAAAAATATTATAAGAAACAGTAGAAGAAAGAAAAGGCAAGAAACAAATAGGATATTTAAGATTGAAAACGTGAATGATCTAGCTGTCGATGCACCATAACCATAACCCGTTCCATCTTTTTCTCCCTACGTTCCGGTAGTCGCAGGCGAGCGACGAGACTTGTAATCAAAAAGTCATTATCCACCGTTATCTTGGAGCCCTCCAACTTTCCGAGTCCTGGACGAAGACCACAATTCCTCGCCGGTTCCCGGCATTGGGGCGACGCGAAACCAGAGACAATGACACTACTTCATATTAATTTCCCTCCCTGATGCTCTGGCCCCTTATTCTTTTTGCCGACAGGCCTCCTCACTCGACTCGTTTCCTCTCATCCACCCCACTGTTGGCTCAGGAAACCGCATTGTTACCGCCTGCTTTCATCTTCCGTTTGCCTGACCAATTTTACAGCATCCTACCGTGTGTATCCGCGTTCTACATGGGAAACTAGAGGAAAGACAACCACAATAGCTCTGGATTTGCTATTATTGTTTGTCGAATTTGCCGTGCTTTACGAAATTTCTTCTCGGACAGGGCGTTTCGCGGGTATCGTTGAGGGTTGATGATCTTAAAATTTGAAAATCTTTGTCAGCTTTCAGTGGTGTAATATTCTTCAAGCAAGGTTCCGAGCTGTGTATTCTACTTGTATGACACAAAAGTGTGTCTGAGGTGGTTTATTAAACGCGTTGGTTGGTTTATTAAAGAGATGTTGGTTTATTAAAGTACAAGTACAGAGATAAGTGTATGCCGGTCGTAATCGTCGCTCGCTCGATGCTACTGTTCAACTGTACACTTGCTATTCGACTAACTGGCTCGCTATAATGACTGTCCTAGAGACTACGTTTGTTTATTTGTATCGACAGGTGATATAAAAAGTTCAAATGTAACTCCGGTTGGCGATTACAAATAACGGCGATAATATTTTGTCGGGAGTTTGTTTACCTTTGAACCTACCAAACCAAAACAACGTTGGCATTCCAAGGCGCAATAATATGAGTCTCTCCCGATTCAAATCTTCAGTTGACTCGTGTGCCGCTACATGTGTAATACAAGTATATACACTCCTCGCCAAAAAGATAGCTCAGGTGTGCTATCTTTAATTTCTCAATGACGTGTGTAGAGTTTTTCGTCTGTAACGTATAATATCAAAACATTATTAAAAATATTATGAGGTTTAGCGTGTAATAAAAAATATTGCTTTATTTTAAGAACGAAATGATAGCACATGTACAATAAGAAAATAATATTTAACATAAATTGTAACTAACAATAATTTCTTATTAAACGTATATACTTATTTTATAATGGGTATATTCCCCTTTATTTTCTATTACTTCTATTGTACGATTTGGTATCGATTTATATAGTTTCTGGATATAATTTTGACTTAACGTATCCCATTCGCGTACAATATATATATATGTATATTTATAAACAAATTGTACAAATGCCACATGGGAGATTTATAACGTAATGCTAATCTGTCTTGTTTATTGAAATAACATCCGTTGATTGGTTTTAATTGCTCCAAATATAACAAATCGAATCTATCCGTCTAAATCTTTCATTTATTTAACTGGATTAATTTCTTCATGGAAAAAACTGCCGCTTTTGATGAATTTCATGAATGGTTAGTAACTGACCACGAAATAGCGAAGAATAATTACATGTTACTGGAAGCCCTTGGCCCGGTAGGTTCAGACAGGCTTGGATCGGTAATAAAAGAGAGGGACGACATCGCACCTCGCCAGTACAATGTTTGACGATACATTATTTAAATCAGCGCCACGCTTGTTTGCCGTCTCTGTGTGCAACATGTAAATACAGTAGCCGCCGCCGGTGTTCGACAGGGGAGACGAAAACACAAGCGGCGTGTGCACGCAGCCTCTATCACGACGACGATGATGGCGGACGCGGTTGGTGGCTGCTGTGCCATCCCGCAAACTCGATTCTGCCCGCTTTCTATCGGGCGCGTAACGTTCCGAAAATTCGTGAATGCCGACGTTGCTCGATGATCGAGTGCCCGACGCCATTGTGTGATTGGTGTTGCGATAAAAAATGTTGTCCGCGTTTGACGTGTTATTTATTCGCGGACCCTACATTTCACGCTCTCTGGTTCCGCGTTTTACGCCTCTGTAGCGCGAATCCGAATTATCCTCACACCTTGTGTCGGAAGCATTTGCATAATTACGAGAAATGTAACGCGCGATATTACGATCGAGATTTTGAAACGATCTAGTGAAAGCAAATAATTCGGGCTGCGGTTTTAAATTTAATTTTTGAATATCTCAATTAATTTTTTATTACTTCGATGGTTAACGCGTTGACTGTTGGTTCGAAGTTGCGTAGCCTCCGTTGCCATTGAAATTTCGTTTCGTGAAACTTGATAATCTTCCCGATGCTATTTGAGAACAATGTGTTAATATTATGCTAACATATATAACATTCTATAAGATATAACATAACGTAAAACGATATATCAATATTCTGAAACAGGAATATCGTGTAAAGCAATAAAATTCGCATAGAACTGGTCACGTAGAGCGATAGAAAGACGTGTTACCGATCTTCGATACGAGACCTCGAATGTTTAACGATTTCTCCTAACTTGCCTGGATATCTCGCTAATGGAGCCGATGTCTCGGCAAGCAATATCGAACGAGCTTGTTCCGTCTTTGTCATTCGCCACAGTGCATTTCGTGTTTCTTCCCGGAATCATCGGTATTCCTCGGTTTTTCCTACCGTTCTCCTCCCTTCGGCGGGTCGAGTGAGCCATTCCGCGAAACCGTTTTGCATAAACACGCGGCACCGCACAAGTGTCATGGATTTCCGATGCGGAAGATGACGCAAAGGTTTCAGGGGATTTCCTTTCTGCTAACATTAAGATAGAATCACGACAGGGACCAACATACACAATCACGTTCGCGTATACGTAGTTTTATATTCCATGTACAATATTCTTACGCAGTTGTACATTCGCGTAAATACGCGTTGCCACGCGTTAACTCCTGTATCGATGCATCTATTTTTATTACATTGAAATATCGTTTCTTTGAGTTTCGAATTTGACGCGCCGACATCTGAATTACCGCAAACAAATTGTTCAAATCTTCGATCTTCGATGTTTAGAATCACATTCTATGAATACGGTTCAAGTTTTCAGGACTCCATATCAACTTATTGTGTCTTATTTTATCATTTAGTTAAATAAATGTGATATAAATATCAATACAATACTTTACCATTACGAAGAAGCGCGTTGTAACGTTAATTTAAAGGAGTTAATGTAAAGAATTTAATTTAAAAAAATTGTGTAAAGAGTAAGGAAATAAATATAACCGAGCTAAAGAAAAATTATGAAAAATTTATGTGAATAGAAAGAGAGAGAAATTTTCTAAAAATTTCTCGAAAATCAGAGTACAAAGCAACGTAGATTCCATTGAGTGTGTTCCCATCGAATCGGTGTCACGCATTGCGAACGTTCGACCGTGGCGCCGGAAACTCACTCGTTATTCGCGCGCCGATACTCTTCGTGAAAGGTAAACACACTGCGAAGTTATTCTCGCGCTGCTGGATTCGCGAAATTTTAATCTTGAAAACGATGCCTTTCAACGGCGACGAGCGAGGGTTAGCGAGAATTCGACACGGATTTCAAAACGGCATTCATTCGCTAGCGGATATGATCATATTAATGGCATAAAGAGAGAGAGAGAGAGAGAGATGTTCGTTGGAGAGAAATTTGACCAAGTTTTGAATCTTTCTCTGCTTTCTGGTTTTCTGTATACACTTTATTCGAGAGATATTAATTGGTGATATAGAGACACTATAAAATCAAATATTTAAGAACAATGTAAGGACATGCAGGAATTCGTAGAAATAGACGATTGTACGGTAAAAAGGGCACGAAAAATTATTCCCGAGAATAACAATTTTTTCACATTTTGTTTAATCTTCTCTTTTATTACAACGTTAGAAAAATAAAATTGGGGTAAGAAATGGCTGAAAGAACGTGAAAGAGTTAAATAATTAATTTAGATTTATAATTAATGATTTTATTAAAATTATATAAATTATATAAAAATAATGTATAATTAGGTGAAATGAAAAATATAAATAATTTTATTAATGAAGTTGTTCTATGAGAAAAGCGAATTTAACGTAAATTTCGTTGCAGCAATCCTACGGATTGATATTTATTTAAATCTGCATTTAATTCAATTCAAAGAGATTCCCCTTTCTATCGAAGAATGTAGATTGCTCCAAAAAATAACGTGAATCAGAATATGCATTTGGAAAAGAAAAAATTGCAATGGAGGTAGTCTAACGATGCATTGGAAAGAAGTCGAGCATTCATGCAAAAAGCAGACAGCTGTAAAGGTGAAAATACACTTTTACGTTGTAAACTTCTGGCTGGAGCCAGATACCAAATGGACTGAAAAATTTAAAATGCCAATCAGCGGTGCGTTTCAAATATATATACGTATATATTTTCGATCGATCGTTGTCGTAAAATGCAATGGTCTGGTAATAACTGCGCCCAACCTAGCTAAAGGTAAAACTATTCGAAACTGGAACACATGTGTACCTATACAAGTTTCACTTTTACCCTTCCTTCCCTGTTTCATTTCCTGACTCATCTCCTCCGATTATATCCATTCGATTCGTTAAACTTTATCGTTCGTAAAATGTCTTAAATTTAAACGTTGATAACGTTAAAAACATTCTATTCAAAACAATTGTCGCGCTTCTCGACTGTTCCTTTATTAGTGGGTCCTTTATTTTAAGTATTAAATCGATACGTATAAAATATTGCTTCCTTGAAGTGTAAAATAATCGGAGACAGTATATTATACAATATGGAAATTACTTCGATTAAATTTACGATATTTTGTAGAAATTATACGCGATTAAAGTCTAATGCAAAATATGTAAGATAATGGAGTCGACGCAGCATGTGCGTCAATAGAGATGGACGTGTTAATCATACACACTCAATGAGCTTATTATTCAGTAGTTTCATTGTTTTGGCTGTTAGTTTTTATGGACTTAAACTACTTAGAAAGTTTCCAAATAAATACAATTTCACAGTAATTATTCTTCATTGCCAACGATACGCAATGCAGACAAAAACTTAGGAAATTACAATCTAAACGGATAAGAAATGCACTTGCAGCGGAAGATCGATGAATTTACTCGCGCCATCGTCACAAATCTTGCTTTCTTTATTTCGATTTCAGTCAGAGTCGTAGATAGTGGTGGACAATACCGCCATTCACGTCGTGAGAGAACTAAAGAAGTAACAGAAGAAAAGTGAATCGAAACCTTGGCATAGCTTGAGAGACAAGGAGGCGAGACAAGAAATCTGCATGAAGCTTGGCAATAAATTAGTAACAGGCTGCCGTTTCGTATCGGTATTTATATCGAATCTGGCCATTTACTCGGTACACAGAACGATAACATTGTCGTTTGTTCGCCGTGGAATAACGTTAGCTCTTTGACAATGCCTACTTTAACATATCTGACCCGTGTATCTGTTGAATGTTCGGCTTCTTAACTGACCAAGGTTCCACAAATTAATGAACGATAGCTTTGAACACGCCGCCTTATACTGGTTTCTTTCGAGTTCCGCTTTTATCTTACGCCGAAGTTTCTTCGATTAAATTATTCATGGAGACCTTCCACCTTCACCCTTTGACTTTCCATCGACGCACACTCAACAAACGTCCGGTCAGCAGTTTCCTCTATAAGGACGAACAATGAATTTTATTAACCATGGTTCGTATCGCTGGTGTCTCCTTTGATTTTAATGCGTGAATCATCTTTAATGGTAATTTATAGATTGCGGATGCTTATGCAAATTTATACTTTTATGGACACAATGAAAGAAGTGAAGTCCAAGTAGGTGCGTGTTTCACTCACCAATCATTATAACGAGTACTGTATACAGAATTTGCATATTTTATATATTAATTTATATATATAACATAATTATAATATATATAAATACATACAGGACGTGGATGGAGAATAATGAATAAAAACTAAGATAAAAGATGCTTTAAATATTTTTATATATTATTTGAATTCTGTGAATATTTACATCTCTAAATTTCTCATAAGTGCAGAGACATTTACATTCTAACAATTTCCTCGTTGAGATTTCTGGGAAATTGATTACAGAGTTATTATTATATGTACGATTATATGTACGACCACAGCGAGGACCTTTAATTTTTTTCCTGTGGAAAAATCGTAAAGGAATTTTTAAATCGTTGAAAGAGCAATATAAAAGAGGTTCAAGTTTAAGTTACAAAAACGGTGAACATCGTTTTACTAAACTCTAAGAAGAAATGTTCAAAGGGTTAGAGACACGAACTGCCACCTTCTCGAGACGATTCGGAAAATGGGTATGTGCTTTTTAGGTTTCAATCTTGATCCAGGGTAAATACACGTGTGATAGGTAGAGATGTAAGCAGCCGGTGGTGGCTGTGCGAGAAGCAGCTCGTCACGTCGTTGACACTACGAGTATATCTGTCAGCGTCGACGAGCGATGTTTGTACGAAGCTTTCTTTTCGAAACGTGACTGGCTTATAATCGAAAGCCACGCCGCCTTAAAGTACTCTTCGCTACAACTGCGTGACCGGATGTTCCGACAAGGGTGAAAACGATCGAGTTTATTATTCCAACGACCGACCCCGCTATCGACTTCTCTTTCTCTCTCTTTCTTCGTACTCTCGACAGAGGCAGCAGAGCGCAAAAACACTTGAGAACATGTGTCCTTATCCCTGAAGGGGTTACCACTGCAGTTTCTACTTCGAAATCGTATCCTTCTCGTGTAACTCGCCCCGCGAATAATATCGTGTTTCACTAGATTTCGTGGAACAGCGTTTCGTTTTACGTTTTTCAAACCCGTCACCGTGTTCAATCGCGTACAACGTTCTACGTGGTTTTAAATCGTTTGCGATAAAACAGAATTTTTACTTCTCCTTTGCTATCTTCTCTACTTAAAATAGCATTGCGAACGAATAGGCAATTGTAGATCAGCAAGTGTTACGTTACTATAGCTTCCTCTAAAAAATATTAGGACAGTAATTAAATCTGTTTAAAAATTTGAGGAAAATACATTTTATAAATATAAATTATGTACAACATATCCAAGTAAATATTGAAGATGGATAAAATTTACGCTAATTGGTCTATGCCAAGTATGCCAATTTTATTGAAAAAATGTGAAACGTTGCAGAACATTTGAGCAAGAGTGTATAATCTGGGTTTCTTCTTAAAAAGAAGAAATTATATTTAGGACTCGGAAGATCGTGATTAGAAATGAATTGCTCTAATACATCATGATAGGTATCACAAACAGCGATAAGTATTATAGATCTGGGTCTCGTACTTATTCGAACTTGCACGTTCGCCATAATCGTCTATATCATAATGAAAAATGTATCTTGCTAGCATATCGTACGTGAATCAAACTCGGTCACATTTAATCATTTTATAATTATTTACGATTATCCTGTTTCCCCCCGGGATACGTTAATAAATGTTAATGAGGGTGGACATAAATTTCCCTAATTCCCAGTGGGAAGTTTAAATGAAAAAGAAAGTAGCGTGTAATTAAACACGGTGATCGACACTCGAACTTGTGTAAATGAAGATTCTTTTAATTAAGGCCACGCCTCTACAAATTTCCCAACCTTGTCAACCGTTGTCGGACTTGTTTCCATGATGTTTGGTAACTCTCGGTCCTGACGCTATTAGAAAACTCCGATCAGAACCTTAAGGAACGATTTGCTTAAATTAAATTTCAACTACATTTTTTTTTTTTAATTAAATTTCACTAAAAAATTGCGTCTTTTCTTTTGGTACAATGTTAACGGCAACCGTGAAGCATGAGTATACAATAGACTCGAGTATAGGTCAGAGAACCTTAGGAAAAGGGTGTAAAATTGCTTATAAAACTGAAATTTCCTTTCTGAGGCAATTAGACCTTGAAACCGTGCAACTTCGAGACCTTGACACCTTGAAATCTTGAGAGCTTTAAAGGGACCTTGACAATTCGTTAAAAAGAGAAAATTTACATCTCCTCAACAGAAAGTAGAAACACAGGACGAACGCGATTAATTTTTCTCGCGTCCTTAAACGACGTCTTCGACGAACTTAACAAACCTCGTTAAAAGTAATAAATCGCGTTAGCGCGAACGTGCACTGCTCGCAAATCGATATATCAGTCACATAGATGTTGACGGATCATTCGATCGGCCATCGTGGAAGCAGCTGCGAAGAAAAGGGTGCCCCGTGCTGTGATACCATCGTAGGGTGGATCGAGAAGCGCAATGTTTTCGTGCGAGGGTAGCTGTTTTGTTATTTATGGTTGCATTACCGAAAGCGGTGTAAGGACAGTAAATGCGTGAGAGATGCCGCGTGCAGGACTAAAGTATGTATAAAGTGGAGAAGCACATTTTTACGATGCCACGCTGAGTTTAATCCGCTCCCACGATCGATTTCATCCCCCCCGCTCCTTTCTTCCTCTACTTCCCACGGGTGCGTTTCTTCGCGTCTCTTTCACGCGTTATATAGCGCGTGTTACCTGCCACGAAACTTGCCTGCTGCTGTTTCAGACATTGTTCGACCGAGAATTTATCTTTACGACGAAAGAACTCGTTCGCGCAACAAGACTTTACGGTGAGCCTTTAAAATTTATACGAATGAGCTCCAAATAAAGCAACCGGTTCGCTACGTGAAGAAAACTTCAACGCAAGGATTGCTCGATTTGTTGTTAGCGTAGGAATAAAATATGTTGCCGAGCATTACGTTTGTATCACAGGATGACCAAGCTCTTGGGTATAATAATTCATTTTATTTAAAGATTCTATATCTCCTTTACACGTTGTTTCATTTTCGTTACAAATAAATTACAATAGAACCTTGATTATGACGCATGCTATCCGAATAGCGCAACTTCTGAGATAATCGAATAACCTTATCTTCGTATGAGAGAAAATCATGATATTTGATGAAAGTCATATATTAAAGAAGAAGAACTTTCCTTAAGTGACTTCAATAGTGGTTCATTTGTTTCATTGTTATAAAAATCAATTGTTATCGTTTACGGATTTTCTCGTAATTTGAGTTTGAAGATGTCGCGAATATTTTGGGTTGCTTCGAGTACAGCTTTATTCGTCTCGCTTTTTCCATCATTGAGGCCATTAGAACGCGCCAGTTGGGTGGCCGATTTCGAGCGTCCATCGTCATCTTCATCGTTTTCGTCGGCATTTCTGCGTCGCGCTGTTTCGTCGTCCAAAAATAGTCGACATTTCTGAACCGACGCGACGTGCGTTACTACAGTTGGAAATCCTCTGAGATGCTGGCATTTCCGTTTCAAGCGCGCAGGGTGGTCCGTCACGTCGAAATTATCGGTATTGACAAATCCATGCTCGTCGCCCTGATTCACGAGCAACGATACACCAACTCCAATCTGTATTCCGCTCTCACGCGATTCGCCAAACGATATCTTAGAATTACACCGTGTAAAATTGTGTACGTTTCGCGGCGTGAAAAGATTTCTTATTGCGGAAAGATTCTTCCACGAATTCTTCGTGTCCGTTAAATCTTTTTTTAGATAATACATATGTTTGTAAGAGATAATTCTACAAGAGTATTCTACTTTAGCTATTGTCAATTGATAACGAAATTAATATTATTATTAATATTGGTAATGAAAGTAGCAATTACTCAAAAATTAATAAACAGAGTTTAGTCAGTATTTTGTGCATAATTATTAAAAAATTTTTTTTATAATTGTTTTGCGTAATTTGTAAAATGTACTTGCGAAGTTTTATTTGTTTTACTGATAGTATCGTGTAAGGAACTTTTTTATGAACTTGTAATTTTTAATTTGAAAACTTTCATTAACACGACAATATACGTAACGCGGCAATATGTAAAAGTTGACAACAAATGTGACTTATCTTTTGTAGTTTTCAAATGGGAGAATATTCAAATTAAAATAAGCTTGAACAGATTATTTACACTACTTAAATGACACTTTTATTTAAGTATAATTAATATTAATCTATTTGTGAATACCTTGTTGTGGTTTGTGTTGGCGTTTAAACGTAATGTGATATTAAGGTGTAACCATGTTTCTCGCATGTTACTGTATTTGTATAACTAATTTGTTAATTTTATAATACACGGAGAAAATTATGAGAAAATTCCATTCTACGAAGTGTGGACTGTTTTAATGATAAAATGAACATAGCTTTCCTTGATAGGATGAGAAAAATTAGTAAGAAAACTAACTTCCAGAAAAGTTACTCCTATGTATGCATGTATATATTCTGCAATTATTCATTGATCGAGAATGATATCGATATTACTTACACGTGTTTTTATGTCGATGCAAATTTTCTATCCTTACACTTATTCGTTCTCGATCTGAGATCGGTTTTCATGTCTGAAACGTGCGTGCGTGCGTGTGTGTGTGTAAGAGAGAGAAAATTTGAGCCTCTAATTCAAAGCCAATAATTCGATTGATTTTGAAGCACACGAGGTAAATAAAGTGGATACTTTTAATCTTTCGTAGCAATTTCAATGCGGCTTTTTAAAATAAACCGAAATGCGATGTACACGCTCATCCGCTTTCCATGGGATTTTTTTCGATATTTATGGTTCAATGGCCGCGGGTTCCATTTCAAATACTAACTTTTCGGGAACAATGTATACAGAACGGTTAATTCGTTTCCATTAATCCTCTTATATTCCCTGAACCGTGCCGCTGCGTGTACTTTATCAAAATTTCATTTGTTTTATCAAGGATAAATCTTATTGCAGTTTGCTTTATCGGGAATTGTTTTCTGACTCTTCCATATTTCCGTAATATTTGTCCTTTACGAGTGTGTTCATTGCTTCGCTCTCTAAAATAAATACGCGGAATCTAATTAATATGCAACTGTTTCAATTATCGAGTTACGTAATAAGTACAGTGGCTCGCGAAAGGATTTCGATACTTACAGTGGCTATACAAAATATTACCACACACTCTTATTTCCCTTATGAAGCGTTTCTCCTTTTTATTAGATTTCACACATTTCATTCTCATAATATCCAATTTTCACAATCGCACGAAAATAATACTAAATGCTATGAAATTTAGTATATTTAGTTCTAATTAATTAATATGTAAATATTACGATAAATAGAATGGCCTGCCGGTACTTTGTACTGCCACTGTACTCTATGTTATGTTTTGAACAGAAATTACAGACGAACAAAGTTTATTTTTGTTAGAAGACCTTCGATGATCGCATCTTACATGGAAGTAGATGTCCTCTTACTTATAAATAGGTGTGTTTATTATTCGCTTGCGAATATTTCCGCTTGATTCGACAACAAGTATTTCTTCTTTGCTGTCTTTTGAACCTCGTGCATGACTGATCTTTCGAGCGGCTGAAATATTTCGCGGACACGAAAGAAACGAGGCGAAATTGGACTCAATAAATTTCCAGCGGAGATACATCGGTGATGAATCACCGGTTATCGCCATGCGACTTCAAACGAAATTAAATGTCGTGACTCTTCTCGTGCATGTTAAAAAATTTGTCACGACAACAACGTGACGAGGAACGTGCCGAGAGGCGGCGACTTTGAAACGGATACGTGCGTTTCTCGATCGATCGATCGATCGATCGGTGAACCTTAAAGATCGCATCATTGAGAGAAGACACCACGAAGTTTCTGTGTTTTGTAAATTAAACTATGGAGCAATTGTTTCTTAATCTTCGTTCGGATAATATAGTCCAATTGCCTGAATTCGCGAAATTTAGATTCAGTTTAAAATCTGTTTGCCAGGATCTGGAAATGTGAAATTATTTAGTTAATATGAAATATTCTGTCGAGTTTTTACGCTTATCCTCATTAGCCAAGTCATTTGGCTTTAAAAGATTTGATATTTTACCAATGGGAATTTTGATTTAACGTATAGCTGCTTTCAGGTTTCAAACAAAGTTGTTCGCTCAACTATTTCTTGCTTTGAAAGGAAGGCAATTATCGAAAACATTTCTGTATTCTATCCTCTAATTTATATATACACGTGTATATGTACAAAATCTATTTTATGTTTCGAATTTTTCACTTAACAATAATTATAACTTCGATAATTATGAATTAATTCCAATGGAATTTATTTCGATAAATTTTTGCGATAAATTACTTAATTAAAATTCCTTTTGCAAAAAAATATTATCTGCATGTAGCGAACCATTTTAACTTAATTTTCTAATTATATTACATTTTGTTAACTCGATATAACAAAACTTCCAGATTCATCCTATTTTACTTCTCGGAAGCTATCCTCTCTTCCGTTCGCTTGTTGAAATACCATATCTTTACATGTACAAGCAGGAGAATATTATTTCCACTATTCTTATATAGAACATTGAAAAAGAAGGTTAGCGAGGATGCTGCAGAAGGCAGTACGCAATAAAACGTCGGAAATACACGTTCAGTTGTATTTGTTACTACAAACACTTGGGATCATTTATTCATCATGTACGCGAGTGCATTCGAGTTGCGATACGGAACATTTTGAACGTACTATGGGAAATGGCTCGGTCTTAAACTTTCCTTCGCTTGAAACGCTCTACTTCTTCAATTTTGATGACAAAGAAGAAGCTTCTACTAAAATCTTGTTTATTAAGTTTGGTAAAACATCGGAAAGCATAGGAAAGTATACAAAATCGTGTACTTAAGATTCTAGGTTTCATGATTTTTTAATTTACGAGACAAATTGTACAATGAAAATACTTTCGAGAATCGTCGAGAAACAAGAAACCTAATGATTCACTGCAGTGTGCGTGTCTTTTTTTTTTTGACACGCTTGTATTGACAAATATTTCGATATAGCGAAAATTAGTTGGTTGTCTAATGGTCTAATTTCTTTACTTAGTTTTGTAAATAAGCACAAGACGCATGGTTTCCTATAGGTTTAAATACCTTTTTTTTTTTTTTTTTTAATAGACAACGTACAAAATTCTTATGGCCGAAATTTTAAATTGATGCAGAGTCGTGACGATGTCACGAATCTGGTATTTCACGAGGATAACGTGCGCAGTACGCATCTCTGATAATTGGGGTTTGCACAGCTTGCAAACGCTTAAATGCGCACTGAAGTGGTTTGGCGCGGAACATAGCGATACGCAGTCTACATTACAAATTGGATATTATACAATTACTTAGTCATTAAATTAGGCGCTACTGAATCTGTAACAGCTACACCGATGCGAATGATAGCGTGCTGCTATACCAGCCCCTTGAAGCAGTCGAGCTTTGTGGAAGGCCTTCAACAAGTCTCTATTGTAATCAATACGACCAAAAACGATTCATTATCCCGCTATCTAATTCTATAATATCGCTGATGTGAGCCGCCTAGAATCAAAGAGGTGCAACACTTATTCTGCGTAGGTATTACCATTCCCGTTAAAAATAAATCGAACCTCCTCTATTCGATTATTGAAAAATTAATTATTTTAGAAATATTTCGTGCATAAAGCACGACCTACTTTTTCAAAATCAAAGTAATTACACGTATTGCTCATCGGGAATAAAAATACAAATAACTTCGGACGGCGCTCCTAACTTTACAAAGGCAATAGATACGCTTGGCTTGTATTATTCTGCAACTTCTCCCGGGTAATAATTTCGCGAGTAATCCACGTTCAGAGTCGATGTTTCTGTCAGTGAAGGTAACCTTTATTTTTCCGTGATACGGTAGAATGGCGAGAATCCATCGCGAAGTAGCGCCACGTCCACTAATCACCCGTCATAAATCCCAAACACCACGAGTGCAGGACGAGGAAATCCATGAAAGCTCTGTAGAGCTAAAGCTTCGTGTAATGTGTGACAACGTGACCAACGGGATCAATGATAAAATTAATTACTGTTAATTAACCGAGCGAAATACTCGAGCTCTTCGACGAACATCTAGAACGAACCGAATGAAAATTAAAACGTCTCTCCGGATGTGTGTTGACAGTTTTGTGATTGGATCGAAAAATGCGGTGAGAATTAAGCCCTTCGTGGTTCTAGATTATATCGTTGAAAAGCAGAATATAAATATATTATAATACATAACGAAAAATAGTGGCGATTGAATTTTATCCATAATAAGGTCTATATATTTATGCCAATTCAACCTTACGTATTCGTTCAAACAAATATAAAAATAAAGAAACTCGTGGTATGGAATGATTTTCTATAAATATTCTCATAGAGCTTTCCTTATAACGTTTACGACATTTACTCCGTTCATTTCCATCTTTCGTTAAAAACAAAGGAAAAAGAATGGGAAGAGGAGGGATAAGCGCGGGGGTGGGAAAAACACGAAATGCGGGATTAAAGGAAGAAAAATGTACGACTCTCTGCGTGGATTTTATATTCCACGCGAACTACGTATCTTCTTAGAGCGGCATCGTAAAACTGCGTGCATACAGCGGCAAGTTATTTTTACATTTAAATGCATTATTTTCTGTTGGCAGTTTTTTGGAGATAAGTAAGCGAGAACGAAGTTGAATGCACTCGCATTGATAAGTATGTCTGGGTTTTGATGAACATGACTTTCCAGTGAACGAATTCTCCTAAAAATGTTTGTTTAAAAATGTTGAGCGAAGCATTAGTACAGTTTTCGGTTTCACATAAAATGTGATAACTCGTATAAATTATCAAGCAAATTATTAATCAATCAGGACTGTTCATTCTTTTGTAAGATTATCACTCGAAAATTTGTACGAACTATTTATAAAAATCATAATTTTATTAAAACTTCTATATGGAATTACTTGCATGTTATTTTTATGACAATTATAGAATTTTATTAATTTTAAAAAGTAACAAGTGATCAAAATAACACGAAGTATCGTTACGTTCAGTACATAGTCTTAATATCGTATTGTACACGTCATGTTTGCTACAGAACTTGCAAGCCTCAAGTTAGTGTACAGCATATATCGTCGGTTGCATGTAAAAATAGCTGCGCATGATCACGATGGCGAAACAAAATTTCGTTGTGGGATAATGATCCTTGTATACAGCGACTCGAGTTTCGCATCGGCACGAACGGTAACGTGTTAAATGAGATAAATTATGCAAAGATAAATAGTCGGCAGACTTTCGCTCATTAGCGTAAGCTTTTCGTACTTGGAGGAAACAACGCAACAATATTTCCGCAGGCAAAAGTGCGTTGTACTGTGTGCAGTGAAAATCGTGTTGTAAAATAAGAAGAATATTAGGTCCAAAACAGAACGGTTGCACAGGTGCAAGTCCGCCAGTTTTCAAGGGGATGAATGTGAAAATATAGCTTTAATGATCATACGTATAACAAATTATAATATAATATAACGTATCATTCGATGTCCGACAGATTGTTCTCACTTTTTATTATACCATATTAAGATTTCTCTGTTTTAACGTAAAAACAAATTAGAATCAGAAGATTATCGATGTATTTACAGCATCATGCCTTTCTCTTGTGATCTTCGTATTTAGTTTATTGTACTATCATTTAGATTTCGTTATAATATAATACGATTTAGAAATGTTATATGTTCTATATCGTTCGGTATCTTCGTCCGATTTTTCTACTTTCTATTTCTGTCAGTGACTGTTGCTCGATATCCCTCAACGTGAGTGGAATAGATTGAAAGAGAACAGTCCGATTTGTGCATTCTCCGTGTTACCGATTCACGCTTGACAAATGTCCCTCTAACTGTGTTATCTGCGCGGGACACGCCGAACAACCTGTTCTTTGCATTTCGCATAAGAGTGATTTACGTAGTGCGAACGCTATCTCGGGAAAGTTATGACCAAGGAAAAGGAGTTGCTCTGGATTATTTTCTATCCGCTTTTCAAACGTAGTAATCTGCGTTATATATATATATTTTTTTATAGTAATTTTAATTATTATTTTAATATAATTACTATAATAATTTGATATTATAATTACTAAAATATTAGATTATTTCGAGGATCCGTTTCAAACTATATAAACCGAGCGCTTTTCTCATAAGAAGTATTATGGACATATCTCTTTCGATTTTCTAATTTTCAATTTGACGTCCGAAAACGCTTCAACAGCGAAGCATTGAAAATAACCCTTCTTCCACGTCACTTTGGAGCGTTTATATCAAGTCACATCATTGGAACTCCTCCGTGTCCTTTTCATATTATTTCAAAAGAAGAAAAATAACCGCGAAAGATCAAACGATAAAGCGCCAGCTGTTTTTTCCACCAGGAAGAAGGGTCGCAAAAACCTACTAAAAAAAAAAAAAGATCAGCAGAAGTTTTTTTGAATGTTTTCTCTATTCGGTCACGACGTTCATGAAACGCGGAGGTTCCCTGTGAAATAATGAAAATATTGACATTCGTGGCAGCCACGATGCATTATCTTGGCGTTTCCTAACTCGTAACGTCGCTCCCAATGTTTCGAGGAGTTGCGCGGCTTTTAGCGCCCAGTTTTTCGGCCGCATCCTAAGCAAACAGACTTTCCCAAGATGTCACCCTCCCTCCGACCAATTTCTTTTTTTTTTTTTTTTTTTTGCCCACTCCTTTCTTTGGGAAAAGGGCACGAACCTTTCTCAGGCCACGCAAACGTGTAACAACACGCGAAGGGCTGGCACGTTTTTCAGCGTGACGGCCCATCGACAAATATTCTTATAACTCTTCACGCTACTAGGACGTGTGCAAACAAGCCACGGGCAGTGAAAGAAGTCAAAATGATGGAAGGATTGGTGACTGAACGCGATAAGTGCGTGCCTTGGAGGAAAATTCTTTGATATTAGGCTAACAAATAATTAACTTGTTACGACCTTGTGAAATACTAATTTCTATTAATACTAAATTCTAAATTCTAATAAAGAACAGACACTTATTTCTCGGTTATTATATAAGATGGCGTATGATCGATGAATCATGCTTGATACGGTTGTTATCTTTAAGTGGCTGTACAATTCGTTTCGTAGAACCGTTAACCGAAGAAACAGACGACGAATGATCTCTTCGGTGGAGGTCTTTCGTCCTCTTGTCCCTCAGACATCCTCTTCCGGTCCCTTGTCATTTATTACTTGCCAGATGACTTTCTTAGTTATACACCGGCAAAATTTTATGGGCCACTTAAACATTATGATCTTATAATTTTTCCAGATACGGAGAACCAGCAGGTTAAATGTTAAAGTTATCAATTGCTTTCGAAGGCGAGTCACCATTTGATAATTTAATCTGTTGTTTTCGTAATTAGTAACTTGTCTACGTTGGTATATTTCTATTAAATAAAGTCTTTATAGAAAAGAATTTATCTTATATGTTGAAAGTAAAAATTTATTATTTCGAGCTTACATCGCCAGATTCATTTTAAAAACATAGCTGTGTCTTCGCAAACTCTGCCAGGCGTTGCCAATCATTCGCACAAATCGATATCTACGAAAAAGCATGGATCAACTCGTAACAAATCGAAAGGGTCACGGAAGTAAATAATAATTTGCCTGAAAGCGTGTCTAAGCGTCAGCCAAACGAAAGAAACATATTTATTATATAAACGGGATAAAATAGCGGCAACGGTTCTCACTAATAGCCTGGTAAAAAAGATAAATTGCCGCGGTATAAATAACAGTGAGGGCTCCCTCGTCAGCTTGGCGCGGCTGAAAGACATTCGTCTGTTTCGACAGGTGCGTGCCGGACGCTTCCGCGGTTTCCAAACGAACAGACACGTTCCGCCATTTTAAACGTTTTCTGTGTAACATCCGTTATATACGCTGTGCCCAATCTTCTCACGCGTGCACAAGCGGAGATCCTTTCAATTCGGACGAAAAAATTGCTGCACGACTTTTTAATGAAAGACATCGATTACGGGAGAGAAATAAATACGAAGCGTTCGTCAAAAATCTGGCGATTCGGAAATTGTTAGGGGATATTCTGGATAACATATTCTCTGATACTAAGATATAGCTATCGCATATACAGATTTTTTTTCATTGAAAATACGACGAAAATTCTGAACTGTATTAAATTAAAAAAAATAGGAAAATTTCATAAATGTATGGCGGTATGGTCGTTTTTAAATGAAAAGTTATATCGTGCCGTATCATGATTGTAAATTATAACATAGAGTGCAACTGATTTAAACAAAATGCTACGTATGTAAGTAAAAGAAAAAAGTTGTATGTCGGAATGTAAATTCGTAGAACGTACATCCTCTTGTTTAATTAAAAAAGGGAAGTTCGCTATTTTGCGCGATGAACCTGACGGAGCTTCTAATGCAAAATAGTTTAAATGTGTTTTTAAATGAACACGATTCTTCTTCAGTGTGGTAATATAATGTTGCATTCCTTACTCGGCATTTTTTAATCCAGAGTTCGTTATTCCCGCCGAATGAAAGAAAATTTAGCATAACGTCCAGGTTTTTAACAATTTCAATTCGCCTCGAAATTCAAAATTCCAAGTTTCACATTCGATTCGGAGCTTCGATCATCAAAACGGAATTGGTAATTTCACGGAATATTGAAATATTTCACAGATTCAGTATCAAATATCCTTAAAATCCAACACGACATTTAATACGATCAAATTCTCTATTTTATCTTTTCTATAATATAATTTTATGGGAAAAATCTTCTCAAAATATTCTAGACGAAATTATCGCATAATCACACGCATATATGCATAATATAGCAGCAATAGTAGATTACACAGGTAGATTGCTCCTGTGCGATCGACTGCGCAACGCACACGTACTTTGTAGATAATGTACAAGGTGGATGGAACACGTATGATACAGCGTACATGGACTCGCGGCCAAACTAGGCTTTATATCAAATGCATAACAACGCTATTACTGCACTCAATTGGTATAAGCCGCAGATTGCGGATAATCTGTCCGCTGTCGTCACTCTCTATGGCTCTTACCAGAAACACTTACATTTTGACGTTATTATAACGTTAATGTATCAATAACCACGAATGTTAATTGATATTATCGATCGACTACTATCCAGAAACAGTGCCGGCCAATATTAACTTGTCAACAAGAGGGACATCTTCATTTTATAAAGTAATAGAATTAATTTGTTTGGAAAGAGCATAAAGGGTTAAAGATTAATGTGATCAGGAATATTAATTAATTTTATCGGCTATCCAATTAGTCGCGGACAATGTTAAAGGATTTGCCGATAAGAGGATATAATTTCATTTGCTTATTGCTCATGTATATGTATTTTCGAAATGATCGTGTAATTAATATTTATTAGCCAGAGGAAAAGTAATATAGACAGGTAAATAACTTTTAGTCTATTCTACGAAATTAATAATTATTTCATGATCGATAACCGATACAAATTTTCTACGTAGAAAATTTCTCGTTATATAGATACTAAAGTTACGATCCGTATATGCAATAAGGAATTGCACGCAGTCAACAAAATAAGTGTTTCTCGTCTGGTTTGCTAACGCAAGAGAAACGTAACTGTAAGTTTCGATATTTATTATACTCCGGTAACAAGATGAAGCTAGAGTTAGATACACAGGCAACCTGAGAAACACTATTAGGGTAACGAACCATCAAGGATTCTATCTGCTTCTGTCCGCGCTACACGTAAACAGATCCATATGGCAACACAAATAGTCGCTTACGTGATAGGCTATCCTATCAACTCAGGTTAGTTTTATAGTTTATCCGTATGCTCGTTTGTTCACGCATGAAAAGCATCGTTGCTTCTTCCTGAAATTATTTCTTTACGAGTATCTTGTTATAGAAAATTTACGGATAAATTGTCGTGGGCGGACAGAATATTTTTACAGAATTTATTCAGCATAATAGAATGCAATGTAGAATGCTTGCGGTCCTTTATGGATCATTTACGAAGTACATTGTATTGTTTGATCGTTATTCAAGATGCTACAGAAAAGGATACTTACGGTACTCTACGAAAGAATAAAATTTCATTAATTAAAGGAAAAATTCATATTAAAAAAATATATAATAATTCTGAATTTTGCGGTAATCAAACGTTTCCACGTTCTAAAAGGATCTATTTACCATCTCATCGAGTTGTCGGAACTTTCACAGGAGAAGAAGCGATCAGAAAGTTTCACAGCTACTTGACAAGTATTGCTGATGATAGGTACGAACGCCGCAGACGTGGTTGAATAAAGGGAGGAAAAGAATGAAAGGAACAAAAAGGGAGGATAAAGCGTGAGCCGGGTGAGAGACCGTGATGTTAATTAATATCAGAGTGAGAGAGAGAGAGAGAGAGAAAGAGCAGAGGCTGAGTTTCTGACCAAAAACTTTTCACATTTTCCCGCCATCGTGAATCGCCCGACGAGCCTAAAGTTCACGAAACTCTTTCCTCGTTAAACTCTTAGCTGCATCCCGGGTATCGTCGAATTAACACGGTTTCGTGATTACATCAGAGTTCGTCGCATTATTATTAACTCTATAGAATACGAACAAACGAAGCCAACACCATGGCAAAAGATCGATTAACATATTGATGAATAGAGAATTCTACGATAGAACTAAGTTCAAACGATCTTCTGCAAGTATCTCTGATTGCTTAATTAAGTTAACAAAGCGTTAGTTATTCCGTCTTCGATGTTCAATAAGGTTTTTGTGATATGGAATTCTTTGTCTAATATGAATAATATTTTAAATAGAATTATTATTTTTATTTTCCTACTCAAAACGAATTATCTTCCCTTAAGAGTTACACATAAGCCACACTTGAGAAATGACTTGAGAGTTTGTTAGTGAAAATTCCGAACATATTGGTAGAACAAAGGAATAGAAAAAGGTATCCAATATGTAGACAAATTCCCAATAGATCCCGTTCATCGAACTATTCTGCCATTCGAAAACTTCAAAAGAAAGGAATTACACGAGTTGAGACTTCCAAATCGAACCGAGCTCAGAGCTGCAAAAACTTCATCTCGCCAGATCTTCAAACTGGCTTTGTTCGATATTAATTAACATCGTAGGTACAGCAGCCCTTGTTGCAAAGGCAAAGTTCGACTTCCATCGTATTATCGATCCTCGTCGGAAAATTGGAGCAGAGGGCAGAGAGAATGTCTTTCGACGTCTTGGAGCAAACCTGGCGTAGCTAGAATCCGGGTCCATCCGTTTGTTCGATTACCGAAACTTCGGCTAGGATAGTCTGGGAAACGGCGGGATAATTAAAGCATCCTGCCGATAATTGTTATCGACGTGACGCGAAACTTTCAGGAATGCAGTTGTCAATTGGAAATCCAGCGACCCTATCGTTCGATGGGAGGAGACGATTCTCAACATGCAGAAAGTCCAGCAGCGTTCCTGATCTTCGTTGTTTACGTCCACGGGGACACAGGGCGTAAGCTTTGAAGAAAGTACCCGATGAGAACTTTTAATTGAACGTTTTGAATCTTTCAACGGTACAGAAGCCCAAGTTTCTTTGGTTCGATTCGAATCGCCCCCGAGACTAATCCGTCCCTTTCTGTCCACCAATACACCCGTAAGGTCTATTTATCCACTTTAATTGCTTCGATTGTCTCGACATATCCTTTGGTCCTTGGATCTTCGATGACAGAGACGATGGATAGTTCCAACGTCTCGCTGGATTTGGCTATTGTTCGCTGTTGTTATTATCGGGACGTGGGGAACGTCACGCCGAGGAAAAGTTTCCACGTGTATACGCTATCTGAACTCTCATCGATCCGATAACAATAATATTATGTTAATTTTACTGAAGTATACAGATTAATAGCAAATTAATAATAATAACGAAATTAACTCGTTAATGAAATGATAATATTGGTTTGAAATTTTCGCCATCATAACGTCAGAAAATATATCGTTTTGTCATTCGTCATTGATAAAAAAAAAAAATTGTCTTAAAGTCTAAAGTCGAAATGAACCTTTCTATTATCGATAATAGGCAGAAGAAATTCTTTTTAACATCTAGAGGAAATTTATTCAGAAATCGTTTGTTCTTGCGTGACTTTAAAATCACTAACATTTGTAAATCTTATACAAACAATGCATCAGCAAAGATAATTGATTTTTAGGGCAAACTGATTCGAACTTTTTAGCGATCACTGAATTCCCGATAAATCCTTGCCAGCTTTAAATTTACACAACCTCGCAGTTTAAACGAACGACATCGGATGACACTAGCCAATTATCTCATTAAATAATAATCAGTGATGGTTGATATAAATCTCCATAGACAAATAACAAATATTTACGTCGGTTCAATATTCACAGTGCTTCGATGTTAAAACGTGAGTGACGAGCGACTTTCTAAAATCCAACGCGACGTATTTTCAATCCCCGACACGTAGGAGGCGCGATTCTTAGTCGCGTGATTGATGAGCCGAGTTTTTGTTTGAGAAAGCCTAAGATCCACGTACGAGCGTGGACATTTTTAGTTCCTCGTCGGTATTTTCAAACGGCATGACAAATAGTCGGTTGTCGGCGCGTCGAATAAATTTCTGCTCGAAACGTCGTAATAAAGAAGGAACCACGCGTTTCCAACGAACAGATAATTTTATTTCACGCGATACAAGTTCAGCTTCTGCTCTTGTTTTTTGTAAATTTTCAAATTTACAACTTCTTTTATAGAGAAGAAATCATTTATCCAAGGGAGGATTAGCAAAGCGCTGTTTGTGAATCATCTCCATTCATCTTCATGCATAAAGTTTTCATCAAAGGAGAGAAAGAAGAAAAGGTTCTACGTGTAAAATTACGATGGGGATTGGCCATAAATAAGAAACCGAACGTTTCATATAATTCACTGGATTTCCATACGATGATAAAACGGATGCTTGGGCCAGTGAACCGATGATTTATAAGATCTCCACTCTTCTCCAACGTTCAAGAGACGTTTTTGTCTATCTACGATTCTCTTCAAACCGCCGAGAATGTTTGTTTGTAAGAACCAAACATTACTCCGTTCACCTTAAATTAATTATAATTTCCTACCTATCGTTCAGATCAAACTGAAGTATTGGTATTAATAAACTTCTGAATATTTCTGTCAAATAATTCTTCACATTCTGTATTTTTACAGAGAACTTACGAGCGTAAAAATTTACAAAATTTACCTAATACAGAAAAATATTCGAATTAAAGTTCTTCTTACGATAATTAGGCAGTAAAATAAATCTGTATTTGCAAATTGTTTCTTCGGTCCTTCTTACAAACATATGAATTTGCATAGACACACGAGTCTAATGAAATCAATTAACGAGAAAATTTCTGCGCAACATTTCCCCGCCATGAAAAACTTTCGTAAGTAGGCGACGTTCGAGGTCAGATAGCGCGCTGTAAAAGTCTCAGAATTTATTTGTCAGATCAGAGAATTCACAGTTAATCCTGGAGATTAAATAAGACGCGATGAACCGCGTCTTTCGTTGCGTTAAAGAGCGACCGGATTTGCCTTCGTCAAGTTTCTAGTACTTTCGATGTGCGAGGCAAACTTGGTAAGCCTTAGGAGTTATGCGTTCCCAGGGAAACTTTGAGCCTACAAGGCAATGGAAACAACCGCGTTAGCCGTACCATCTACACGGGACGACTTGAATAATAGACATTGTTGTACGAATTAGGAAGGGAAAGGGCGCTAGCCACGAAACGTTGCGGAGACCTCGCACTCGGACCATCGACTTTAATTAACGGTGTCTGAACAGTCAGTCAGCTCGAGGTATTATTAACTCGTCCCTTGTCGACGTCGACGTCCCTACTCTGGAAAACGACCAGAGAATTCGACGATCTCGTCGATCGTGAGACCTCGTCCCTTTTCAAACTTCTTCGCGTCCTTTCGCAGACTGGCGGAGGAATCGAGAGAAAGAAAGAAACATGGATGGACGTTAATATCTTGTCAGTTCATGGATCGAGGATTTATTGATGATCGGATACATTATTAGATGGGAATGTCGAGGTTCAGTTTTTGCCCTTTTCTGGCTGATTCCTTTCGTTTCTTTTGACTGGCGTGTCATAGTTTTTAAACCGTGGGTACATTGACTTTGTCTATAATATAAAAGTTGTTTAAAAAGATTGTAAAAAATATTTAAGATAAACGAATATATAAAATCTTTTTGTTTATATTCGTTTTATCTTTACAGTAAAATTTGGTCAATTTTGTTATTTGTATTTTGTATTAAATTACGTTGTTAAAACAACGAATACTGCTTCTATCGTATCATTAGGTGCAACTGTATTTACCTTAAATCTAAAGTATTCAAGTAACACGAGTAATGAAAATAGGAAAAGACATCGGACGAATCCCATTTTTTTCATCGACGAGATTAAGATTTTAATTGTGCAGTACAGTAATTACGGGGTAAATTTCGTCCCGTGGAAATTTTCCTACTCTTAAGGCCGCCTGTTTTCCACTTCTTCTTGTTCTTCTTCTTCTTCCTGTTCACTTCCGCTTGCACGGGACGTCGCCGGAGCAGAAGTTTCGTGCGGTCAACTCGCGCGATTCGACTGAGTTTTCCTCCGTGCAACAACACCGAGAGAACCAAGCTTCTGCCGATGAAAACAGATGGAGGAATATCGCTTTCCTTCTCCACGGACAAGGCTGGAATAATATTTGTAGATTGCAAGCCGCGGAAGTTGGTCGTTCGCCGAATGGAACAAAGAGGATGAATTTCAGCTGGAAAATGAACGTCGATGAATCTTAGTCGCTTCGGGTACTGCTACGCGGTAAAATGTGTTAATTAGTTCGGGAAAAGGAAATGGTAAACAAACGCCACTATGGCTTCTGGCGTAACACGGAAGTTGTATAGAAACGATAGCAAACGAGTTGTTCTAAATTGCGAAGGAAGAAATATTATCGTTGCAGAATATATAAGAAATATTTTCGTGCGCAGAACATTTTCGTTATCCGATTTTATGAAATAAATCGTGACTTTATTTCGACGACTTTAAAAATGAAAAAACAATTACAGCGCAGTCGCTTGATTATTTATGAACCAGTTTCTGTTACTTTTCGTGAATTGGATAGACTCACGCTTGTTCTTGCATGTATTTTCTTCGAGTAAAAGTATCAGAGATTATACAAAGTATCGTCACGTTTGTGATGCCAATGAAGACGCTTTAATTATCCGCGTAATGAGTACGAAACTTCACGAAGGACTTTAAGAATTCGCTGTAACAGTGCCCCTCTCTCGCAACAAGGATTATTCTGGAAAGTCGAGAAATATTCCACGAAGTTCCCTGAACTTGCTGTATAATCCGCAAATAATCCGCCTTCGATTAATTCGGAATCTACCGTGCAATTCTAACATAGTCTATAAATTTACCAAGTAAACCAACACACGAAACTATACATAGAACGTCATATTGTAACAATAATCACGAGCTAGTTTTAGCAGAACAGATAAAAAGAAAAGAATCTTCCGATTGTCAAAGATTTGACACTACTCCCAAACAGTTTAAGATACGTATATATAACGTTGCTTATATTTCATATAGTTATACAAATATAGTGTAGGATCTTTACTACGATTAGTTTATTTACAATAAATCAATTAAACAGATGTTGGTTTAACAAGAAACGATGGTTGTTTAACCTGAACTAATCACAGTAACGTATTATAATTAAGACAACTAGATAGCGGAGCACACTCTCTCGACAACGCTAGCAACATTATCTCCCTGATTTCTCAACTAACACTCTTTGACTTCTCAACTAACACTGACTGTTAATTCGTCTTTGTCCCTTAGCATCCCTTTGTCTTTTTTCTTAGCCCCACCACGCACGTGTTCCGCAATCGCTCGTGGCCAGGATATTTTCCGCGAAACTATTCGATCGAAGGACCGACGATACATGTTGGGCCTGTCGGCACTTCGACTTTTTCGCGACATTGTTTATAGTTCGTCCGATATCTCGTAGGTCTTTCGTCCACGATACTACAATAGCTATACAAATATAGTTATACAAATGCACGCTATAGTGTATTGTATTCGCTAGTATATTTACATACACTGTGTACTACCAATCTTATCTATAGTCACTTATACAGCAGAATAAATAGAGCATCTCACCTATAAAATACAAGGGAATAAACCACTATGGTGTTTCTACTGCAGCCTGAAGAACACGGTGGTGCAGGATGAAACGGATAGGTAGTAAGAACGTTGCCAATTATCCCGAAGGATCGTAGTGAAAAATCGCATGAGTCTCGAAGATGCTGGGATGAGCGTGGGCCAGCGGCGTAATACGAGCTTAGTTGAAAAGCTGAATCGCACTCTTGGGGCAACGCCTAGCTCGTTGCCTCGCGGAACCCTTCTGACTTACGAGCAGATTAAGAAACTCCCAGCTTCTCGAAAACCAGCCTCCGAACTGCCTCGGGTCACTGCTCGTCCGTGAAACGATATCCCACCGGAATTCACCGTAGATATTATTTTCAGACCTCGCTCTCTCCGCCCGTGTTAATTACAGACAAGCTTTATGTTATTAAACCGCCGTGCGCCGCCCCGATTCAATGCCCCCATGAAATTTTACGATCGACCGAATTTGTCCGTTCTACAACGCGCTTCCGCTGCTTTACCTCTTAAATACTACGCTTGATCGAGGGTAACGCCACTATCGATGCTTCTAACCTTTTTACTCCTGAATTATATCGTCGTAACGTTTTTACGTACAATTTTTCCTCTAAGTATTTGAAAGTTGATTAGACAACGTGTATTTTATGCGTATATATCTTTCACATCCCTTAAAAGTTGAAGAGGTAATATATACTCTAAGAATTATGAATCTTACGATCTTTAACATTAGAGCTACTTACTGATCTTTAATACGGCGAATTAGAATTAAAGCGAATAAGATAGAATTATAGGGAAGATGACAAGTCACGTTTCAAGTGTGTTCAAAATTATTGACGCAAATTGTTTCTAAATACGTCAGTACAACGTGTGGTTTCCCTATGCTCGCTGTAAGTAGAATAGGTCTTCTGGTTTAGACAACCTGATCTACTCTGCGTCGTGTATGTCTGCGGTCTTCGTAATGAATTCTTATGTTACTGGCACTACAAAGTGCTATTGATGTTAACATTTCCGTAGACATTTGTAGATTGAAACGGATTTTCATGAAAATTTTATTTCATTAAAGGACCTGGAATTATCAGGTATTTTATATTAGCTGGATATTGTTAATCGATAGTAATAATCGTATAGACTACTGGAAAATTACACTTGAGAAGGACATGTAAAATTCACAAATTACGTAGAATTACCGTGTAGATTGCGGGCTGGAAACACCGCGTATAATTGATTATACCTGTTGATATTCTCATCTATTATTTAAGCTACCCTTTCTTAACATCCTATAGAGAATACAAGTCTTGTAGAATATCAATTTTTTCTTTCTTTCCGGAGATTAAATTCCTGGTATTATACTTGAACACATCTATTGGAACTCGTAACTTATAATGTTAGCAAATAATTTTTGTCGTGTAATTTTCGTATTTCACATGGTCCCTGTCCTTAATAATTATAAAACTACAAATTATTTCCATAGAAATCTATGGAACCTATAAAAGAATGAGGTTTGACTTTGTATATAATTGTTTCAATATAAAAGACCTAAGTTAATACATTTATGTGTAATAGCCATGCCAGAAGCATAGGGGTATAATAATTAGTTCGTTTAATAATGATTTATGATCGATTTGTTTGGAGGAGTCTTATCAGGTAAATGAAGCTCTTCCGGTAGTGGAACAATTATGTGATAAGTAAACGAAAGGGTTGCACGAGTTTCTTAATTTAAAGTGTTATCTGTACACACGAGCGAGATCCTCCAAGTCCAAAGGAAATATAGCTACAGAAGCTAATTTTGGATGTTTCCCTTCGAGGAAGATATTACTTGCTGCTAGTCATACCCGTTTATCTCCTTTATCCGCTTCAATTTTAATCTACCACGAAGCTGCTTCACTGTTTCTTACTTACAATCTTCCTTCGTGTCATCTTAGAATGCAAATATAATTCGGTCCTATGTGCAAAGGGTTGCGACGTAAGAAAAACACTCTTTGATCTTCTGCAATTGATAGTCATCGAATCGTAATTATATATGCAATTTAAACAGAAACCCTATTTCTATCGAATGATCGATGGTATTTACAATTACACGTGCGCTTTTCGTCGGATATTAGGAGTTGAACAAGGCGCGAAGTTTGAGAGGATGGCTTCGATGTAAATGGAACAGTATGCGTCGTCCGGCGAGCTCCTTTTAACCCTTTGTAAGCTAACGTTCAGGTAACTGCAGAACATTGAACGAGCGAGTCTGTTGTTCTGGCGGTGGTTGCTGGCTTGCTAACTGCTCGGTCGACCACCTCTCTCGCAAATTACCTGCAATTTACCACTAAAGTTGCATCAGAGTCTCGTTGTCCTCCTCTCTAGTCTTGGATATCCATTGCGTCTCCCCTTCCCCTCCATCGAATAATAGCGTCATCCTCTCCACCGACAAAATACTCTAACTTCATATAATTTGTCTCCTTTTTTATATCGTGTTATTCTTCTTTAATTCGGTCCGACTATGTAGCTTTATTCTACTTACAGGTAAACCATTAATTTTACCTCTGTATTTAAAAACAATTTGGGCCAATGGTTCAGAAAATATTGCAGAAATGTCAGATGAATTTACCACGTTGATTTTCAAATCATTTCATAGGAATTTTAATATATCTACATATGTAAGCTTTATGTTGGCAATTAAATTACTCGAGTTATTCAGTAAACGTATATGTAAATTCGAAGCTTTGATATTTGAAACTTTCGCATAAATATCGATGCAGAACCATTTGACAAATGGGAATCCAAAGTGCTATCGCGACGTTCTCACTAGAAAATAGAAAAATTATTAAAAGAGGTAATAAATGTTAATTCATAGTGAAATATTACTATATCTACTTAAAGTATAAATAATTCGATATTCTCAAATCAACAGCTTCTCTATGAATCCAAAAAAATTAAATATGCAGCTAATTCGCAAATCAAACATAACTATACCATCGTAACTATATCCATTTAAAGGGAACGTAATTTCATATTCTGAAATTAACCACTTTTCTTTTAATTCCAAATGAATAATTGTCCATTTAATTCATAGTCAAATCGTGTTGCAACAATGGATCTCATCGATAAACGGTATCTTACGTCGCTATTCCTCCAGCAATTTTAATATCGGGCCGGTGGTTTCTTTTCATTCGTTCGCGGTTCGAAGTTGGCCGCTGCGCCCCTGTTTTCCTCGGAACGTCCCGATTTCATTATCGAAAGATATGCCTCTTAAAAGTCACGAGACTCGTTCGATGACGCGATGGCGGTTCTTCGTCTTCGTTGGGGTTCTGTGCGCGCACGAGAAGCGCCAAGGAGAAATAAGAGACGACGGTGGAGAAGTCGTCGTTGTGGAAGTGGCGGTATGCAAATGTCCAGTCTCGGCAATCTGCTTAACTTCTCGTCTCGAAATTTCCCGACTTTCCCCTGGAGCTTATGTAAAGTCAGCCGTCTATTAATAATGTATTAAGTAATTACGAATACGGAAAAAGAGATGTCGGGCCCGCAGTTTCAAATACGATTTGCACACTTATAGACGTTCAGGTATAAACGATGGAACCAGATCGAAACCATTCGACTACTAATTTTTCTCAAACTTATGATCGATTAGGGTTTAAGAACTTTTGCGAAAGTTGTGTTTCCAGGAAGTATATTATATCGTACTAATTTCGATTGTAAGAATTAATTTGTGTTGAGAATTGTGGATCTTAATTACCGAAATAAAAGTAAAGGAACACTAAGGTTACACTTGGAATTCATGTTAAAATAGTTTTAGATTTATTTAATAAACGATTTCCAGGATCTTCGTCGATGTACATTTGCACGCGTCTCAGCAGTCTTGTCTGTCTCATCATCTTCCATACCTCATTGCCAACGGAACAGTTACATTCATCTGTTTTTCGAGACGCCGCGCACACATATATTTCCACACCATATTCACATACGTGTGTCACTACTACGCGGTCAATCTAGTTTAGCACACAAAATTATACATATTTCAATAATTTGTTAAATGTAGAACTGTCTACCAAATAGAAATATCTTAACGGTTTTAATATCTTGTTATACGCAATGACTTAGAAGGATAGAATATTTTGTCTTCAAATTAAAGTCAAAAGAAAAGAGCTACGTACATTTGTGAAAAATTGTAGTTATCTGTAATTCAATGTGACAAATTTTAGCATAGAAGAACATACGATTATTCGAAGACACATTTTGCTACGCATAGAGTAGAACTGAGAGAACCTTTGGAGAAAAAGAAACATTTTCCACGGTGTACGCGAAACTTTCGCGACAAACCGTCTTCGAGGATATCCCCGAGCTACTGTTCTTTGCACCTGTTCGCCTGTACCTGAGCGGAAATTTTGTAAAACCGCAGGCTTCGCTATTGTGGGAATTGTTGCAAATTGTGCGAACAACTTCAGAATCTTGCAAAACTTCGGTTTTCGTTAATTTCGAATCTTTCTAGTTATCATCCGTTTACTTATCCGAATTTTAAAATATTTGATAATATAACATCTGCGTACATAATGTCTACTTGAAAATCTTTTAAACAGATATTATAGACGCTGGGAAGGGAAGAAGGAAATATCGTAAATGTGAAAAGGAAAGAAAGTTTATGCAGTAATATCATGGCATTCCCTCGAATAAAACAGCACAGAGAATTCTTTTCTTTGATATTAAAGGGGAAACGAATCTTATGTAAAAAAAAGTTACCATAATAATTTACTATAATAATAACTGGCTGCAGAATTTTCAATCGATGTTACATCGTATTTAAAAAGGAAACAGTTTTATCGCGTTATTTTTGTGTTGCAAATAATTGTATAGCTTAGAATTAAATCATTTCTTTAATAAAATTTATCGAATAATATAATACAATTCGAATACCGAAATCAATTTATTAATATCAAAAAATTGCTTGACTAATTGAAAAATCTGAGTCATCGATTTCGGAATATTGCTTCTTTAAGCAATTCCTCGACGAATTTCCAAACAATCAATCAAACATTTATCCCATCGTTATTAGAAAAGAGAAACTTACGAAACCCGCGAAAGCTATTACGTCTGTCAATGAAATTATTTGCACCTGGTCGATAATCGAACTAGACGTCTCAGTCGAGACGCGATTTCGCGGACGAATTGGCATCGGTGAAAGTGTCCGTGGAATCGTGATATTGAAACAGAGACTGGGGGAATAGTTGGCCATTAATTACTGCGAGGAAACGTTCTACTTAGATGACAGAGTAAGAGAAAGAGAAAGAGAGGGAGAGAGAGATCTGTCTCGCGACAAAGTTTCCTCCACTTCCGGCCGCGAGAGATCCATGAACGACCGTCCCATATGGGAGTTAGTAAGGCGCGAACTCGTAACGGCATTAATATCGAATCACTCGTTCGTTGGGAAAGTTGGCCGTGCACTTTCCGAACGGAAGAACAGAGAAAGCTCGGCTTGAAAGCTCCGCCGAGTAAATCCGAGTCGGTAATTCTGGAAGGAGTTTCAAGCTTTGCCAAGGATTTGTTTTGAAGATCGTTTCGTCCAACCTTTCCCTCTCTTCTCTCTTGGTTTCCACCTCTTTATCTAAGAGAAGTCTAACATTTTATCGACAGCGTTAACGTGTAATACCGATCACCGTAATTCCATTAAATATAATCATTTAGTTATCACAGATGCAACACGAAAGAAACGTTTGCCGCATAAACGCGATGTTGTTTATCGACAGTCTTCGAGAATAACGATATCGTTATTAATTTTATTTTACGCTTGACCTATTCCAGTTTGGATCCGATCGTTATATTATATGTAGATAGGACAAGGTACGCTCTACCCCAGGAAATTTGTATGTTTAGTAAGATTTCTTTTTATTTCTGATTGGTGTACTGCGAATATTTATGCAAATTTCTATCGTTTGGAACACAACTAAAGCAGAAAGAGAAAGAGAGAGAGAGAGAGAGAGAGAGAGAGAGAGAGAGAGAAATTAGCTTGGCAAACGGTTACAATCGAAGTAATTACGGTACAGTTAATTTTTCCGCACAGCCAAGCCTCCAATATATTTCAAAGCTTCGCTCGACAGGAAAGTTTAATATCGCCATTCGGAGATTTATCGTCCTACCTAACAAACGTACACACATATACATATCGAATGTAAAGACATGGAAATTAATTAACAAACCATATTTGTTCAATTACGTGGAATTACCCGAGCGATTCGATTAATTTCTTTTCCAGCAACACTATGCGCGAACGAATCGTAGCCTGGAACAAATTATAATCAGGATTGCTGTTGCGGTTGCATTTAGAAAAATTATATTTAATTTAACTAAAAGGCACACATATTTAATTCCAATTCAAATATCAAATTATTTATTTCTGTAGGGATATTATTTAAAAAGTTGATATCAAGCAGAACGATCGTTTTACTTCTCAAATATTATAACGAGTAGTACATTTTCTACATTTTAGACATGTTTGTGTATTACGTGTATTCCGAGCATATCCCATAAACGCATAAGCGTGCAAATTGTATTTGAAGCTGCTACAAAAAAATCGACGGTATTAAAAGTCAAATTTAATTTAACACTTAACCGGATAAACGTATCGCGTAGCCAGTTACGCTCAACGTGTTTCCGCGAATACGTGCGACTGGATTTTAGCGTTCTAGAGGGTAGCACACTCGGAAGGCACGATCGAGTTATAGCCACACGTGACTGCGGTCCGGTACTTACGCAATTAGCGAAATGGCCTTTGCAAATTGAATCTCGACCACGGACCACGGATATCGAGGAGAAAGAGAGAGAGAGAGAGAGAGAAGAGAAAAGAAGTTAACGTTCACGATATTACGACTGAAGTCGGTCTAAAAGAAACGACAGAAGAGAGATCGTTGTCGAAGACCGTATTCCCAGTAGTCTTCGGTTCCCAGATACCGACCAAATTAATGCTTTCCGACTATCCTGTAGTCAAAGAATACGAGAAGTACTTTGGTATATGGACCATTGGATCGCCGACGAGCCGCGAAACGTAGTTTTCTTACATAAAGTAATATCACGATGAGAAGGGAATTGTAATTAAGAAAGGAAGATCGTAATCAAGGGATTTTTGTTGGGATATATTAACTCGGTTAAGCTCTTTGATAAATGAGAATGCAGATAATGTCGAATTATTGAAAATCAAGACTACATCAGCTGCTTATTTGTCGAATCGGATATTTCTTCACGAAACAGAAGGCAGAGAAAATTGATGAAATTATGTAAGATAAGAAACAATCAAGTGCTTTCCTGCACTATCTAACGAATTTTAAAACGTTAATATAATACAAAAAAAAAAAAGTAATTGATCATTTTGGTTTGTAGACGGTTCGTGTATTTTTCAAAAGTTTAAGAGGAACGAACAAGAACATGATCAAGTTATCCTTCTTTCGATACGGAAATGTCGCGAGTAAGCGTTTATTCATGAAACATTCGCACGTACTCGCGAAGCCGCGCGCAAGTACCGAGACGATATATTCGACTCCCTCGTGACTACGTTCTTCGTATGCTCGGGGCTAGATTGCTCTAGTTAACGACAGGTATTTCAACGCTAACTACGCGGCTGCCTTGGCGTTGTGTTCGAAATGTTTCCTGGGAGAAATTGTCCGTACGCTGCGTTATATCAACGCGCGGGTCTGATTCCGTACGTACGCGTCGTATAACAGTCATAATGCGATGCATCTTTCCCGGTAATACGAAAATTTCACGAGCCGCGGAATAATTGCCAAGTATACGGGACAATTTCGTTCGAACAGGATTATCGGCACGTCGTTGCTTATCGGTAAGCGCGCGCGCGCGCGCTTTTCAAACGTTCGATACCTCGCAGTACAATACCGCGACCGGAAAATAAAATCGAGAGATCCGGCAGGAATATTTTATTAACTTCGCCGCTGAACTTTATTTCCGTTGGAAAATATTTCTCGCCCGGTGTTCGTTATTATTTTAGAAATTACGGTGATGCCTCGATTATGTATGGATTTTATTAGTGATGGTAATTGCGACGTTTCCTTCGAATCAATTACAAGTTTAACAAACATCAAGTTTTGAGAGTATTAGATACGAACTATGCGAACTATTTGATAGGTTTAAGTATTGAGCATTTATCGATTTACATTGTGAATCATTGAAGCTCGAAAGGTACTTGTCCTGATTCAACCATCTATTTATTATTTATTATTGTTGAAATGGTCATCGCTTCTAAGAAAACTCTACATCTGGTCTTCAGTTTTCTCAAGCACTGAAGCCATCGACAGCCTATAGACAAAAGATTGCGTCGAAGGCAAACCACAAACTGTACACAGGCAACGTTGGCTTCAGGATTTTTCAGTCATAGGGTAACACTGCTAGCGTGCGGATATTGATCAGCTCATGTTATATTCCGAACTTTGTATTTACACTTTAGTTTTAAATATATATATATATTTTCTATTTTACATTTTACCCACGCATTCCTTTGTATTCGCATACATCTAATAACCTCAACAATTATTATCACGGTCCAATTTGTTTTATTCGCGCAGTCGTTTTCATCTTTACATAAGGTTTTACTTTGTTTAATTCCATTTTAATTCTCATTACATTGATTTCTTCCAACATTAAATACAACAATTTGGGACATACATTGAGCTTACGATTTGTATGTTTCATAAGGAATATATCTTACTATATACACACTTGTTTCATTATGACTTTCTTTGTTTTATTTATTTTGGGCCAAGAAAAGGTCAAAATTCTGGAACAAAGAGGACTACAAGACTCTTCGATACAAATGACGTATCGTAGACTTGGAAGAACAACAGATTTCGAACAGAGACCGTAGGATTACAAGGCAGCTTCTTAAGTCAGAGGCATGAGCTGCGCTCTCCTGTATTACATTCCTGTATACCCTATGCAGCAAGTTTGTTCAGGTCACATACAAAATTCAAGGAGCTGCCCTAAGAATCTGCACCGGCCTTCTCCCTTCTCGCTTTGCTCGTAATCCTCCAGGCATATCAAAGAAATCAGAGAAATTAGAATCTACGTAAGACTACAAATTAGTTGCTGCAGTCATATAATTGTGAAATTTTGCTTTAAAAAAATAAATAAACATATAATTTCAAAATATAAATACAAATGGGTATTTATATTCTACAATTCTAGTGTTAAATAATACGCAGGTTCAATTATCTAGATGTATTAGGTTGTCCGAAAAGTTTCCGTCGTTTCATAAGGTGATAATAGATGAACAACAATTTTTATTTTATATTATTTCATTGTATTAGGTATGTTCTATAAACTAATAAAGTATATTCTATAATTCAATAAACTAATATAAAACAAAAAACATTGTGCGTCTATTATTTCCTTATAAAACAAAAGAAACTTTTCGGACAGCCTAATATTTAATCAACATTCCTATCAATATTATTTCGATATTTAATTCGCAATCGTGGTTAAGGATTCTAAAGCGTCATCAATAGAGGCGTGAGCAGGGCGAGATGAATAGATCGCGAATTACAGACTAAATAGGATGTCACGGTATAACCCTCTCGTCATTTTCCACCCCTTCTATGTCATCGTTTCTCCCCCTGTCTCTGTAACCGTCTCTTCTTTTCACTTGCTGTTTGCTTCTCCGACCCTTTCTGTTTATAGTTCGTCCGGTACATTCTACTCTCGTCGATGTCTCTCCATCTCTCTCTTTCTCTCACTCTCTCTTCCTCTTTCACACACACACATACACTCTTTCAGTATTTCTCTCTGTCGTTTGTCACCCCTGATTCTCGTCTCTGTTCAACGACAACGTAACAAACGCAAGCACGGCCGCATCCATCATGCGAGCCACTTTGTCACGGCGGGATCAACAGCGCTTAAATTGTATTCGCGATTCGAGAACAGCCCATAAATTCTCATCGCCACGATGCGACGGGCCATCCTCCTTAACACGTTTCTCTTCGCGCGCAGTGATTCGACGGCTACTCATCCCTCCTGCTCTTCCTTATTTTTCGTCCAGAAAGATTTACGACCCGGTCTTCTAATTCTCCGAGAGTACAACGTGTACTCTCTTTATCGCGCCTAATGATTTCTTCCTTACGTACAGGAGGATTTATCGTGTAGTTCAGGTTTAGGGAATTCGAAGACTGTTTATAAACGAAAACGGTTGGGAGATCTACGGTGTTAATGAGATAGTTAAAGTTGGATTTCAGGACTTGGGTAATTTTTAAATAACTTCGTAAATGTGCAGTCGCAAAAATACATATACATACACAGATACCTTAGATATAAAATATTGTAATAAAAACGTTAGTCTTGAAAATTTTGTTAACACGTTAAAACGTATATTGTTAACATGTAACACGGTTTATTCATTTTTACATTTATTAAGAAAAAAAGAAGTAAACAAAATATAAAATACAATGTGAGCGTCAGTAATATCCTGCTATCTTCATGGCATTGAACAAATTTTAAGATTCTATAATTTCCGATATAATTTTATGCCAAATTAACAGAACAAATTAATTAATAGAATACTTTTTATCTTCGACTTTCATCTAACGAATAGGTAGATATCGCGTACGGCGATGTTTGTTAAGCGATATTTCAGTGTACAATGCAATTTTATTGGAAATAAGAAGAATCGAAACTGTATTAAGTGATTTAATGAACGGGTCGATTAAGCAGAGCGAACTGTAGCTTTATCGGAAATATCAATTTTCCCTGGAGCTTGGTTAATTTAAAAGACGATGCCTTTTTAAAGGATCGTATCTGTTCATTTGTTCCTTTCGAAGCTTTCCACGTATCCGTTTCGTTTAAATACAGCGACCTGCTGAATTATTGGCCCCTGCCAGCCACTTGACACGGAAGCGTTGAATAGGAAATTGAAAAACGTGTTTCCAGATTTTTTTCGTTTAAAGTTGCGCGCTTCGTATATCGAGAATAAAAGATCGAACTTTCTAATTAGAATCGAGTCGATAACGTTCGATAAATAATTAATAATATCGAATTCTCTACGGAGAAAATAACGAGGAATTTATTTGTAATATTTCCCGTGCGAATTCTACGTTTATTCTCTTTGAATCAAAGTTCGTCTCTTTATTTATCATTTGTTTCTTTATTTATTAAAGCTTAGAATAAATTTTCCAATTAACGACATACATTTTTATCGTTCTTTATTTGAATGGAATCTGTTACGAGTAAGAATTGCATAAAATAATTTTCCGAATAGTTTTTATATTACTTGTTCGAATGATATACTTTATTTCTTTATTCGAATAAAATTTGTTATATCACAAGTGATATTTTCACAAAACAATTTTCCATGTTACGCGCCATCGTATTAATCTCGACTCTGATTTTCGTTTACCGTATAAACCATCGCGCTTTAAGAGGAATGCTTTCGATGTTGGAACAGCGTGCATGTTGTACAAGGTTCAGAATGATGTCGTGCTAATGCATCAACTTTGTTGTGATTTGTGTACCCTGTCTCTATTCTCAGAACGCAATTAGTTCGAGAATGGAGTATAATCAGAAACAAAATTCATAATCATCTACCAAGTAAAAATTCAATTTAATTTTTTCTACCTAATTTTATCTATCTGACGTTAGAAAATAGGTATGACAAGCTCGAATAAAATATGAAAAGCTTACCATCGATATGAACGACTTTTCTTTTCGATTTTACGTGAAACAGTTTCTTAGAAATTGCATAATTGGCATAAAAAAGAAAACAGTATTGTATTCACTGTATATCAGAAAACAACAGACTCATAACAAGAACAACCTCAGACTCTCTGTACATATAATTATTTTTTAATAGCCCTTGAGAAGCAAATATTGTTTCTGCGGTTATATCGTAACCAATTATCGTAAGTCGAATAAACACATTTGGATCCTTCATCATCATAACAAGCAAACGAGTAAATAAAAAGATACCATGGCACGGAATTCATCTAAAATAACGTGGAATGAACAGTGGAGAGAAAAAATTCCAGATAAATATTTACACGAGTTGTGTTTATACCAAAGGTGCAAGCAACGGTGCAACGATAGCAACATGGTTCCATTGTTTCCGTGTTTTCTCCAAGTAGCGCTCGTACCAGCCCTTTATCTCGGTTTCAGCATAAACATGCCCTTACGATACTAGCTATGGCTACTCGCAACAGAATCATTATATATATATATATACGACACATCCAGACTTGAACACAAAGTCGTAAAGAAGAATAGAGCCACTGGTTATGAGTGCACGAGATAATCCGACAAGAGATAATTGAAGGGATAATTGATCATGATAAATAATAACGTGACTATACATCTATACACTATTCGACGGACGAGACAGATAAAATTCGTTTCTTGCCAAAAGAAATTCGTTTTATAAACGAATTTCGACGTTTTTCCTAAATTTTCTTTAAACTAAGTTTAGACAAAAGTTCACGGTAGAAACGAATTTTCCAAATGACCTACTAAAGCAACGTATTAAAAAGTAAAGTACTTATGCGATTTAGCGACTATTGACCATGATAATGGTAAATGTTCAAATACTTTGGCGAGCCATCGTACGTTTATCGTGCTACCGTATGTTTATCGTAAACGATTCACGCGAAATTTCATTGAAATTCGACGCATCGCTCGCGAGACAGAAATTGGTAAAAGACAGGAAGGTAGAAACTGCAGTGCATGAATATTCCATGGATAGGCGCTTGCGCAATGCAGGTATCACTTGGTCAGGTGATTACACCATATCGTACGTCACTGCCCTCTGTGCGAATGGTTTGGACGCCGGCAAAAGGGGGTGCAAAGTCGATGCAGGCGTCGGAGTCACGTTTCGAGTACTAAGGGAGATTCCGGAAGTCACCTGGACGTTTCCTATTTACGGCGCTTCCTAGCGAGCTAAATTAACCGAGAACGCCAGCGATTCTTATCCCCCCATGTCCTCGCATTTTGCCTCGTTCTGAAGAAGGATCGGAGGCCCGAGACGAAACGAGGAAAAGGAAGAAGGGGTGGGACACGAGACTGGTGACTGCACTAGCTAGAAAACGACGATCCTCTACTGCTCGAGGTCTACGTGACCAAGCAGATAAGAGGGCGAGGACGTCGTTAGTCTCTGGCCCAGGCGGAAGAACGTCCTCCTGCACGCGAAAACTATAGCTGCGTCGAGATTATCGGGCGTTACTTCGTTTACAAATTTCCTCCCACCGTTCCAGGCACACCGGTGCGCTTTTATCGTATTATTTACCAGCTTTCACGTATCTTTTTCCACGTTCGCCCATTCTCCACCGGTTTATTACCCCATCCACGCTGCGGATCCTGATGTACGAGCTCTTCGCCCTTTAGCGTTCACCGATCCTTTTACCTTGTTTTCTAAGGTCGTTCTTCGTCCTCGATTAATTACCATTGAACATCCTCTGAGAAGGATCTCAGGAGCAATAGTTGGTCTACAGTTGTTTCCAAAAGTTTGGGAAGCCTGTACAAAACTGCAGCGTGTCAAAGTTATTTCTAAAGCTACATTGAAAATCAAGGACGAATTCGTACGTCCTTTTTTTTTTTTTTAATAAATGTCTACCGATTCAAAGGTGTAGAATCTGGCTATGGCGGTTACTATTGGAATTTTTATCGACGAACATTTGAATATGATGAAAAGTAATTGTCGAAGGACCGTCAATTTTTTGTTTAATTAATTAGGAGGATAAGAGCGATATACAGATTTAAGGTTAGAACAGATTTTAAGAAGGTAACGTTTATTAGGTAAATAATGTGAGACCTATATTGGTTATGGTGGATGTTTTGGCCTCGAAGAAGCTCTGCAAGACGTCGTTTTATAAATAACGCTTTCACGTAGTTGATATCCCCGGGGTCGTTTCAGGCTCGTCGATGAAACGTATATACGCTTGCTTTTTCACTTCTTTGTGTACACTTACGTCTAGTGCGAAATGAAACCAAGGAGATCGATCCAAACAAACTTTCAGAGAGCGGAATAACGGCGGCACTGACAGAGAGACGCGCGGAAGAATTTAACCTTTTTTACCTACTTCAACTACCGCGATATTATTTCTTCCTACCCGTTTCGCCGCTGGAACTTTCCAAAATTGTTTGCATAATAATACGCAATCGACAAAGTTGAAGGAGTTTATGATGTTTGCCTCACTTTTCGCTGCGAACCATCGCTTTCCTCTGTGTCTCCTCTCCTTCATTTTTTTTCTATTTTTGCAAAAACCAATACAACTTCTAATACCTCTATATTAAAAAAAAAAAAAGAAAGAAGGAAGTTCATTGATATCCAAGACGGAGCAGAAAATAGCACTTTTCTCAATTCTTCCTTGTTCGAGAGAGATTTTTATCGATAGAATTAATCAATAGAATATCTACTATATTTTCGCCGATATTATTAACTTTTATCGACTTCCGTTGATTAAGAAAACTCGTACCTCTATTCTTCATTTGTATTTGAAATTTTTGCCATTTTCGAACGTTTTTTCGAACACGCACATTAACATTTCTGCCATAAAATCAACGCAAACTTTAACACGACTGGCAAAAACGCGTTTGGTTAAACGTACTTTCTCTTCTCGAGATAATTAAAGCGATAAATCTCGACAATCAAAAGTCGGTTAGCGCGGTATCGAAAAGTGCAAGTTGGAACTCAATTGTCCGCTAATTTCCATGACCTAATTTCCGGGGCAGCGGGGAGAAAAGGTTTTATTCGGTACTTAGAGAGTGCTGTTCGCGCGAACTCGATTATTACGACGTCGCAATTCGCATTTGCTTTGTAATATTTGATATGGTGAAACGAATTAAAGGGAATTCCAGATAAAAGATGACACTCTATCTTCACAGTTGCGGGTGCGCAATTTCGATTCAACGTACGTAATTCGAAACGTTGAAATTCGTTTTCCTAAAATCGTCGTTTCCGGCTTATGTCACTGTTGCGTTAAATTAACGTCGGAAGAACCGTATAAAGCTGTAGAAACATGCAGCAGAACTAAGGTTGAGAAACACTGCCCCTACTGATTTAGGTGTTCTCCGGTGCGCTATAGGTGCACGGTAAATTCTACTAATGGAATTTATCGCGACGTTACGAGCCTAGATATAGAAACTCTCGCCTCGGAGTTACCTTTTTATTGGACACCGAGCGCACGCCTACCTACCTGTGGATGCCAATCTTGTCTTAAGGAGAATATTGCACCGGTCTTACGCGTCGACAGAGATATACGAACTTTTGGAAATTAATTCATCTTACACCGATTTCAGATGAACGTCGTTTAAAGTTTTTCGTGTAGTTTTTCCTGAACGTATTATGCTAACAACGACAATTTCAAAGTGCAACACATGACGTTTTACCAAAAGAGGGAATCAAAACAACGTCATCATACGTATAATCGAATTTTATTATTCTTCAAATAGGAGAAACCTGTAGGAAAGCCGTATATCATGCCTGTCTGCATAACTAAACAGAAAAAACTGGCGGCCATTTATCAGAGAATTTTCACCATATTGAAGTGTTTGTCAATATAAATTTATTAGACAACACGTACACCGCACTGAATTATTAGGATTGTTGTGTTCTCAAGATTTTATTTTCATCGGTTCTCGGTAGTTTATCATAGCGTTTTGGCGATCGAAACGTTTTAAAATCGTACTGTTCCCTGGTATCGTGAATTTAAAACGTAGAAACGTAATAAAAGAGATCATTTAATGGGAGGGTATGTTATTCGATGTTCAAACGAAAGCTGCATTGAAGTTTCAGATACTATAATCCTGGGGAATAACGGTTTTTGGAATTGCCAGCACCTTAAACCTTTTTTCTATAATGCAGATAGGCTTGGAAACTGTTCCGTTTGCGACATAGTCGGTGTTGCACTCTTTAAATAAGTAAATGCCTAGACGTAGCGAGTGTATCGCCACTCATGTTAAACCGAGTTTCGTCGGAACTCTCTTTTTCCCGTCTGTGATTTAAATATTTAGCCTAGTGAATAATGCACGCCAGAGAGGCTAAAACTCTATGAACGGATTCAGTCGGTTCGCTCGGAGTCGTAGGCGCGGAAGTGCGGAGGAATTATTCAGAATATCATTCCGGCTTGCACGGTTTTGTTCTGCATTGTTTCGTTCAAACAGTGTGTCGCGTACTATCGCTACTCTCTATGTAATTAACGATATTCCAACGAATCACGCGCTATCGTCATTCGTCGAGTGTCGTTTTACGAATAAAAAACATATCGATCGAACGACGAACGGTTCATTAATACATATGAACTGTTGCTTGAAGTTTGAATTTCAATAGAAGTTTAGTAGAAGCTCAAAACTGATAATTCTTACAAGTTTGGAATAACGAAACAAAGCAGTGTTGAAAAAGTAGTATAACGAATGATGTGGAAATTGCTTTGACTAAATATACAAAATGAAAACCATAAGGAACGCTTTGAAGTTCAGTTTCGTGGAAATGATTGTATGCTGCTCACATTTCGTTGTATGTGGGTATATTTTACATTGTATCTAAAGTTCTATTGAGAAGATTTTGCTTTGTGATAAAAGATAGCTTGTTGAGTAAATTGCAAGAATATTGAGAACTTTTGAAAGTTGAGCATCTACCACATTAAAACAGAACGATGAGCTAGTATTTTAAGTAATAAAAAGTTCTCGAGCCGCGAGGATCTCGTAACAGACAACAAAAGATTACTTTATTGTGGTATTTTCCAAATGAAATCGTTTCATGCCCGCATGAAAAGTCTCTCGTCAAATGAAACTTATCCAACAAACGATAACAACCTGGATAGATCTGAGTGTCATATTATATGTCGCTAGTGAAAAAGTCTCGTGTCAGCAAAACCATAGTTTATAAGAAAAACAGTTAATAGAAATACATCATTCGGATAAATGAAAAACCTGAATATCATTATTACTAAAAGATTTATATTATATTTTACTGAAAGAAAAATCTTGTATCTATGAAAACGTTATGTACGTGTATAAATGAAGTAATTTCTTGAGAAGTTGAATTCCGACAGACGGAAGAAAAATTGAAATTTCCAGTTTACTAAGAATTATTTTATACAAAAACAAACATACACTGTGAAACATATGTTAAAGTCTAATTTTCCTAAAAAAATCAGTATAATTGAATTGAATTTGATGTAACTTTACATAATATAAATCATAAATTTATTTGCAGCGCGATTCAGTTGAAATAATTTATACAATTTTTTAATGATTCATTTCTGCAGAAAAATAATTAGAATTTAATAATTTATGTAATTTCGTATAAATGTCGTTCATCGGTTTATTTATGGCGGGGGATCATTTAAATCAGACAAATGGAATCTTTGATAGCAAGTTATTATCTCGTTTTATACAAACTTGCTAAAATATCATGCCGATGTTTGCACACTCCACAAACAGCGTAGTTATTTTTTGGCAGCGTTATTTTCAAGAGCAGCGTTCCACTCGATCCAGAAAGCTTAAAAGCTTTCAAAAGGCGATTTACTCTCTTGCAAAAGCGGATGTGCAGCATGCAAACGCGCTTGGATAAACATGACGATTGAGTTAACCTTAATTGTGTTTAAGATCGATTTCCCAATGTCAATATACCATGTCAATACACTACATAGCAAATATTGCAATGCACGCTAATAATGAATAATAATTGACTTCTAATATTTTACCAAGAATAAACTTTCATTCAACGTTTCATATTTTTAAAAATACTTATATATTTACAATTTTAAATACATAAATTTTAACGCTCTCTAATTAAAAATCTTTAACGCTTTTTTCTTTAAGAAATTACAAACGAATTTATTACACAAGCTAACGTCAAAATAAAATTCGTATCGGTCGAAATGTCATCGATAATAGCCCCCACCCCCCTCCCCCCAAGAGTTAAAAGTGAAACAAAAATCTCCACTTTTACGGAAAATTCGCTGACTTCGTTCGAAAGTTACAGATTTATCGCGCCATTGTCGATGTTCGTTGCACGGAATACACGTTCAAATTGAACCCATCCTTGTCCCTCTCTGTCTCGCAGCAGGTCGTCCGGTTGGAATCGTCACGAACGCGGAGAACGTCGCTACGGACCGAATTGAATCTCCACGAAATCTCGGTAGGCGTCCCGTGTTCACGTTGCAACGCTGCTCCAGTTGACGTTTCAGATTTTCAGCCGGGCATTAGCATGCACCGTGAATCGCGTTTCGTCGATGCGTGTCACGTCGACGCCATGGCGTTGCATTCTTGCGGAGGCGTCCTTAAAGGGCGACACGTTATGCCGTTTAGCCAGTCTCTCTGTTGGATATCCGCTAAAGAGAGACCTTTGGATCTCGATCTATTTTGCAAAGCTTGCCGGTTGACAAAGGCCAATCGACGTCGAATCGATAACCGTTTCCAAAAATGTTGCTAAAAATATTTACGTGTCTTGCAGTTTTGTGACAAATGCTGCGATAAACGTTGCATACGTGGATAGACGGCTGGAAGTTGTTCGACGAGAGGAAGAGTGTATCAAATAAAACTTGAATTGCACGCAGTTTCTTTAAAATATCGTACGAGTGCAGATTGAAAAGTTTTCGCAATGACGACGACAGTGACAAATAAAGCAATTTCTGGCAACGATTTAGAAAATTTGTCAATCTGTCCCATCTAATCGAAGCATTCTCCATATCATTTAATATATTTTTTCAACGATCATTTTATCTTATTTCTTCAGATCTGTAAGAATTAACAGTTTTAGAATTGAAAAGGAACTGAAACGAAATTGGTGTAACTTCTTCATTTATGAATCCCTTTAAAATAATTTACGCATTTGAAAGATTGCTCGGATGGGATAGGAAATGTTGAATTTACATTTTATCAGGGACCATTGTGGAACTTAAAGTCGCGATATCGAAGTTTCATATTTTTATTCTACATCTACTTAACCTCGAATTGATTTATAATAAATTTCTCCCTCTTTAATCTGTATTAATACGTATTAATAATTCATCGATAACAGTAGATGACAAATTGAACGTGTGGTGTTTGACGCGCTAAATTCCAGCTTCAAAGAAAAGCGTTTCATATACGCCAACGTAATATCATTTTAATTAACATAAGCGTACACATTCTTTTCATTTCATCACTCTCAAATTTTCCGTAAACGCATGAAAGTCCTCGTTCCATCGCTGATCGACACGATGATGCCCATTCGTAAAGACAAATGGCTCACTTTTGCACAGCGACAACCAAGAAAGAAGGAAAGAGTCGAGCATCGAGTTCGAGAAAACATTTTGATTTGCTTCTGTGCGCTCGCGCAACTATGCGAGGAAACATAAATAAAAAGTTGCCGGGTGCGAGGATAGGGAGCGCGTGTGCTGATGCACGGAGCTTCGAATGCATCCAGCAGTCGTATTTCTCGGAAGCTCTCCTAGGTACCTAGGTACCTATCCTGCCTTGCCTTCGGTATCACCTAGGAAACCGGGCAGAGTGGCTTGTTCGTGACAGTTGGAAAATAAATATTTGCACGTATTTCAACGATTAGTCCGGTATAAGCGACGCGAGACGACGACGACTACGGAGACGTTGCTCTGCACCATAGGGTTCTCTCATACCCTCGGTTTCTCAGCATCCTCTTTTCACCCATTTTCAGGCAACCTTCGCTCCGTCATCCGTGCCTGACCAGTTATTCCAGCCGATATTGAAAGAGCCAAGGGCATAACTCGCGGCTACACATGTGCTCGTGCAACGTGGCTTTTCTTCTTTTTAAACCATTCCACCTCCTCGCGTAGCTATATCTCTCACACACCGTTGTTACACGACGAAAGCTTTGCTGTCGTTCCACGTTCAATTTGGAGATTTATTGCGCTGATTTAGGGATATGGAGTATTGGCTTTTCCGCCGCTCTCTGTCTCTCCTGATCGCGCGTAATTTTCGTCGCTCTCCTCGAATGTTTCTTAGTAGACATCTAGTGCCATTGTTCGCTTGTGCGTGGTCTCTACATCGAGATTTTACATTATCTAGGTGGTAGGAATAACTTATGGGATAATACATTTAACGCGTCTGTTATACGCGAGAATTGATTGCGAAATTAATTTTGATTTAATTCTAAGCAGTGAAAGAAATGAATGTAATAAATGACTGACGCAGAGGCAACATCAAACATGATTCTTGTTTAGTTTGATTCGAATCAAATGTGATTAGTTGCCATTATTGGATTGTGATATTTCTGTGCGATGCCGTATATGTTTAATACGAATTATTGTTAAAATCTTTTTCCGCAATTTCGTGGTAATATCCTGCACACGCGCATCAAACACTGTTTCGTTGTCAGGCAATTTTCCAAATTTTCAATTTTGAGAATTCACCGCAACAGACTACTACGTCTCTTCAATTTACATTAATGCTAACCTAATCAACACTGGCCACATACAAAAGTCGGCGCCGACTATAAAATATTCATCATTTCAAACTACACTCGTTAAGAGGATAAAACATTTACCAAAACGAAGTCACTTTACCAGAATTACGTGGCCGGGAAGGTTCGCAGAGGAAACAGAAAAACAGAAAACGCTGCAGACTAGGAAAAAACACGTAAGAATGTCATCACAGAGGGATAGGCTCGTGTCTGCACCTACACTTCGTTATCAGGTTGATGCACATCCCACCTAACTAAATTCAGACGAAATCGCGAAAATCCCTCTTTGCACCGGCGGCTGCGCCTCACTGAATCGAATTATGAGGGACCGAGGACCAACACCCTCCTCGACCGTGAATTTCACTTCCGTCCATGTAGGGCCACAATAAAACGGACATTTGATGGACTGTGGAATGGCGAGAGGACAGAGAATGAAAAAACGCCTACCTACGTGTACTGGGGGTTTCTGGGAGTTTCAAGTGAATTACCTAAGGGATGGTAAGAAATGAAAAAAAGAGAAGTTACTTGGAATTTCACTGCGTCTTTCGCTAGAATATCTTTAAAAGTGAAAGATTCCGATGATTATCAGTCGAAAAAATTCGCTAAGAATTTGAAAAGGCAAAGACAATTTTGAAGTTTTGAAAATGGCTGCATTTTTTAAGGAGACACGTAAACCATGTGGCGCACCATTGAAAGCTATTTAAATTCCCCTCTAATGAAGTTTTATCTTCTGTTCTTTTAACGTTACGACACGGCCAAATTGTGAGAAGCACTCTGTATAAACAACTGATATCAGATTTTCATTTAACTCATTGAAGCTGATCTTGTTTCTCTTTATTTGTTTCAGGTAAGTGAAAAATAAGTGGCAAATCCTTTTATCTTCGTCCTGTTCCCATTGTCGATGTAAGTAAAAAAAAAGAAGGAAATTACCGTTATAATTGTATAGCATAATTTCTATGTAATTATCATCATCGCTTAAATTGTTACATTCAATATCATCCGTTGCCAATTAACTTCCAATGTTAAAACACTTTATACGCCCACCTAAACGTACATGCACTTAAACAAAACGAAGAAAGAGTAAAAAAAAAATAAACGAAAAAACATGTTAGTGGCCTCGTCACTAGAACCACGCAGACAAAACGCGCGCGAGCACAAAGGTAAAGGGGTGCGGAGGTGAGGAAGAGCGACTATGAAATTACGGGGTAGGTAAATGAAACTGTTGCAGAGTCTCATGCATGCAGCTGCCGCCGGTAGCAGTCCAACCTGACTGAACAGTGCAACACCAGCGCCAGTGAGAAGGCGATACTTTTATTTTTATTTGCCTTTCGCTTTATTTTCGCTTTAATTTCTCCCTTTTCGTCGCGGCACGGCGCTTGCTAATGGGGATGCCGGTGGGCGTGGGGTAGAACAAGGACGCTGCACGGAGCAGATAGGAACTGCAGAAGCAACCGGCCGTGCCTTCCTCTTTCTTCAAGCTAGCCGGCGACTCCTACTAAATCCTCAACGAAACTGCAATTCTTCTTCCGATGCCGATAAAATTAATTATCCTGTCCGCTCCGCTTCTATTCCACTTACCTCCCTTTCGTCGCGAGCAGAGGTGAATTCTCGGTTAGTTTTAGGGTAGAATCGTAAATTATGAATGTTAGGATTCGAAAATTCTTGATTGGTAACTTGATTGTATGTAAGGTAGGATGGGAGATGAAGAATTCTCTGCGTGAATGTTTCTTGCATTTTAATTCATTGGAATACTAATTCTTTCGCTAAACGTTCATGCGTATTGTGTTTTTTCTCAACGCAAATTATTGTACCATTCTTCAAGAATATTTTTTCAAAGTTTGCAGTCCCCGTATCGTTCGTTTTGATTTCTTTGTTACAAACTACACTTTACTTATCGATAGTCCCAAGTTCAGATGTTAGTAAAAAGTGACTACATTACCGCATTAATTTACAATAATTTCATAATACTTTTTCTCGGAGCATATTCTTCTATAATAAGTACAATAATCTTCTTTTTTATTGAATATTAACTAACCGGTCTTACTTCTACACCAAAGTGAAAAGAATGAACTTATAGGATCGAAAGAAGTTAAGGATGTCATTAGAATTTCACAAAGGAAGATCAAAAAGCAGCGATGTCAAAGAAGATGTCAATTTTCCCTCTTTCTTTCTTCAACATAGAATATTGTACCACATATACCTTTTACGTTAGGTGTAACCTAAATAATTATTATATATGGTCATTGAAAATGTTGTGGCGTTATATTAAACAGGATGCTTGATTTATCTAAATTAAACTGTTGATTGTTGGTTCGATCGGTGAATTTGTACGAGTAAATCGCGTTCGCCTACATATCAATATCTCGACATGACCTATATCCAAAGCAAATATGCAGGAATATTACAGAAGTGGGTGCTGCTAGGAAGCTTTTATGTGCGCCAGCGTAATGCACCGTAATCTACGATCTGCTGTGTTAGCGTTCAAAATGTTCAATCGAAAATGAACCGACTGTGACGTATATTAATTACATTCACCGGTATATGAAGTCGATTATATGAATTATTACTTGGAAATATGTCAAAGATAAAGTTGTTCTTCTTATTGCTAATTAAAAAATACCTCTGCCCTCTACATAAAGTGTACAATCTTATTAACGACTGAAGAGATTCGCGTATCTGTAATCGTAATTCTTCAGTTTCATGGATGACGGTAATGACGTCAGTTTTTCTTCTCGCGTCTGTAATATTGCGCGGTTATGCAATTATACAAAGAGATTAATTATATAGTAAAACGTTGGAGATTAACATTGCACACTAATGATATAGTCAGCTTGGAGTGTGTCTACGAATTAAAGAAATATTTATCTTAAGCGAAGCTAGATCGTGCTGTATAAATCAGAAAAATTTCGAATGAATTAGATTCGTGATTTTCGAGTTCTGTCATTGTCGCATCAAATAAGCGATACCTACATACCCCGAGGCATACTATTGCAACGACGTTTCACATTTCGAATCGAGATTCCGTGTCATGGATATACGATTTAACGCGTAGACCAAGAAGAAATTTCGGGTATCGGTTCGATGCAGCGATGTTTGTTGGCCGGGAACCTACAACGATTTCCACTTACTTCTTTCGGGAACTTCGGGATAGAGATAGGGATGTCTTGTTTTTTCTTGGACCAAGAGTCTACTCCTCGGTGGAGCCGCGTGCCGCTTTCCCTTTGCATTCCACCTTCGTCTTGGCTCGGCCGAGTATCCCCGAATTGCGAGACTAGAAGGTATCGCGGAAACAGCGTCAAGGCGGCGGCGCGTCCGGCCGCTTCCGTCTCGCTCGCGCGCGCTCGCGACCTCGTTTTCTCTCGCGCTTTCTCTATCTCGGGGTGGTATCGCGCCCCCACCGACACCCCCTTTTGCACTCTCCGTCTCGGTAGCCCCGCTCGTGCCGTCAGTTGAGTCCAGAGGACTTCGCGATTCGCACTTCCGACCTTCGTTAAGCTTTCTCTGCCGCCAACGCGATCCATGCTCCATCGTGTTTATTCGTAACTTCGTAGATTTCCATAATTTTATCCAATTCGTGATTTTAACGTTGATGGTACTTCGACATGGTTTGTTGAATTATTAAATGAATAATTGAGCTACGAGGATTTTAATAAAGATCTTTTAAAAGTGGACTCTGTTGACATTGTTGTATCTGATCTATTCGTACAAATGAGTGATGCTTCGATATGGTTTGTTTAATTGTTGAACGAATAGTAGCTAAATCGATGGAGAAAAACTTTGGCAAAGTTAAGCATTAAAAGTGGATATCGTTGACCTTGTCCTGCATGATTCATCTCGTATAAATGAGTGATGCTTACTGAATGAATATTTACAAGAAGAACTGAGTAAAACTAACTTCTGAAAGTGAATCTCATCGACATTATTTCATTTGATGTCTTCGATACAAATGAGTGAGTCACATTGAATAAATAGTTGAGAGAAGAATTTTGATAAAAGTAACATTTAAAAGTGGATTTTATTTGTTTCTATTTTAATATTAATGATTGTTATAACGGGTATATAAGTATAAGATACATGTACGTGTTGATTTTGGATGAAATTTCGTAGGAGTTGAGGAAAATCTTCAAGGTCGATAACACGATACCAAGTAAACACTACGCATCAAGTGTATCGTCTCGCCGCCATATTGACAGGCGAACACGTGAGTTCTCTCCTGCTTTTCCATCGTCCTTCACTTGGTTTTCCAAGCACTTTGCTCGATGTTATCGGAGCTCTCTATAGCTGGATCCTCGATATACACGATTTCGAAATATTTTTGGATCATCGAATAACGTCAAATCACCAGGAAGATATTCAGTAACATAACAGAATCGAAATTTGGAGATTAAATTAAAGAAAAATTCAGTGAAAATTGAACAAAGTTAAATTGAAAAGTTGGAAAAATTCAATGGAAATTCAGTGAAATTTTAATTTAAAAGTTAAATGTTAAAATTAATGTTTCGTAATATATAAACAAAATTTCCAATTGAGATAAACGAAAAGCAAATAATGTTTAATATAAATATTCCAGAGCTATAACAATATAAATCAGTTCGAAAATAAAATCTCCAAAGTTATGAAGAATCAACAAACAATTATTCTAAGATTTTGAACATCGTGTCACGTGATACGAACCTTGGCCTTGAAGGATTGCTCATTGGTTGACTGCAAGTTTCAAAGGCACAAAAGTTTAGCGAAACTAAGAGAAGAGAGAGAGAGAGAGAGAGAGAGAGAGAGAGAGAGAGAGAGAGTTCAAAAGCCCTATACATAAACTAGCATCTGTATGATTGCACGAGCGTCGTGGATATATTTCGAACTGTGTGTCGATCGTTCGATGGAAAGTGGTTCGTGATAAATGTGTCCTCGCTATCGAACGTAGACGGTGACCTTCGAAAAATCCGCCAAGATTTATGATTCGTCGAGTAAGAAAGTGACGGTGGAAATTTTGTTCCTTGAAAGCTTCCCTGCTCCGACGGAAAAAGCTTCTTTGTTACATTCCACATCTTCTATTTTCTGCATTAATGTGACGAAGTGTCTGCTGACAGTAATTTCCAGGTAAGAAAATTACGCTCCTGGCAGCCATTCTAACTGTAATTCTAGAAAATGAAATTCTGCGTTTTTCAATAATATTTCATATAATGATTTAATTGAAAACAGAAGAATTAGTAACAGCCTGACAGTATTTTAATTCCATTCTTATCTCTTGAGAAACGTTTAATTCAAAGAATTATCTCGAAACATGTCGATTAGATTCAAATAATTAAAATTTTACGCTATAACTGTTTAAAGATTACTGCTGAATAATGTCGTAATTATTTCTGTCATTTTGTTTTCAATATTCATTTTCATTTTTTTCCTTCTCTTGTCGTCTGGTACATTTTAAATAATCCGACAATAGTGCCCTATCGTGTTTAGACCAGTTTGTTCTATATTTGTAAGAAATTTTAAAGCCGAAAAACAATAAATATGAAATATTACGAAGTTGATAGTATATGGAAAAATTATATCAACATATTTATAATTTTTATTATAGTAACGTGGATGATTTAAGAGATTAAGGAATTAGTATAGACAAAATTAAAATATTATTTTAAATGAATTTTTAACTCTCACAGAGTGTATCTTCACAGTTTATAATAATACGTAATATATCCGTTTTAATACCTATTTTATAATACATGTAATTTGAGAAAGGAGAAAAATAGAAATGGTTTCCCCGTGTGGAAATGTAATATGTGTGAAGCAGATGGTTCCCGCGTGCGCAAGGTGTAACACGTGAGAATAACCCGTTTAATATATCTTTTTTCTTATTCTCTTCCATTTCAATATCTCATTGACTCGGCGTGATTCGACATTAATTATTTCAACGTTATTAATATATATGAAAAGATAACAAAAATAGAATTTGAAAGTTTAAATATAGATATTAAAGTAATAGTGCCCAAATTAGGGATAAAATAAAATCACTTCAACTAAAGGTAGAAACGAAAATGCTCGGTAAAAATTTTCGAAATCTAACATGTAAATGGATACTGTTAATATATCTCTTCGTGTAACTTATCTATTGATTACCAAAATGTTATGACACGCTTTTAAAAACCGTCAGAAGTAAGATTGGAACGTTTGAACATACGAGAGACTTAATAATTCAACCTACGTATTTTATAATAATATTTTATTATTTAATATTTTAACAGTAACTATCATGTCATATTTTGTAAATAGTTATGGAGATAAGCACAATATACGATTCCGTATAGCGTCCCTCTAATTTTATTCGAGTATTAAGTTTCGTTTTTCGAAAGGGTTTATTTTTACTTTATTCCTTCGAGAGGAAATTCCTTTTCCCTCGAGAAAAATAATGCATAACAAAGAGTCTTTATTGACGTTATCATTGAAATATCGATAACAGAAGTCTTACGAGATTCATCGAATTCTGAGTCTGGCATTTTGCAACTGAAATTAATTGTCAAACTTCGTTTCTGCGGTATGTTCCCTGGCATATTTTTTTTTTTTTTTTTTTTTTTGGAAATGTACCGCTTTAATTCCGCATGATCATTTTTATTCGAAACAGAATGTTGAACGTATGTGATAGTGAACTTTTAACAGTAACGAATAGAACGAATCGCATTGATAGTTTCCTCTTGAAAATTGATCCGGTAACCACGCAATTCTCCAATATTTTTCGAATAGATAGTAATTTGAGCATAGTTACGGATTGAAACGTGTACGAAACGAATATATCTTTTTCGCAAATTTAATTTCACGCCATAGAGTGATTTACGGCGATACATTGGCGCGCTAACCTAAATTGTTCAAACACTGAGTACTTCTAAATTTAGTGTAATTTCGAACTGCAAGAGCTGTCAGAATTCCAATAGGAATGCAAGATCCAATCACATAGCGATAAAGAAAACTTTAATATAATTATGTTGATATTTTCAATATTATTAATAGCAGGGTTGACGTAATATAATTTAATCTTTCTCTATGAATAGTGTCTATTATACTCGAACACAAGTGAAACAAAAATATCTTGATGGAAATTAACGAATTAAGAGAAAACGTAACTGAAAGTTTCATGAAAACAATGTTTTGGAAACGGTCAGTTTTCCCAGATCCTCAATTAAAATGGTAAACGACATGAGCCACAAAAATGTTCTGTTCGATTCTCTTAAAATAAATCGCAATTCGTTGTCTCCTAAAAGCGTATAGAACAATCCGGGGAAAATCGAACCGCAACTATCTATCGGAAACTAACTCACGAAAAATTAGTTGAGCTATGAAACAGTAGTTTATTGAGACGGAGTTGGTATAAACTCGGATCGGGTGTTACCCGAATATGAACGAAAAATCGTGATAGAATCACTATACGAACGACGTTTGTTCCCTTTTTAATTTTCCCAACCGGTGATTCTCTTTCCCTCTCTCTCTCCCTCTCGCTCTCTATCTCGCTCTCTCTTTCCCATGTTCTACGTCCCATTCTAGCTTTCCTGAAAGCTGCTGCGATCGACCAGTGGCCAATATTGGTGGACTGGGATGTAATAAACCCTCAGGCGTCACACAGATCATCTCTCTTGGCTAGCGTTATTGAGGCAATATTATATGACATAGCGTGTCTCTGCATACGCAACGTGTAAAATAGAAGGCAAACGTGTTATGAGAATCTTAACAGGCTACCTGTCGTTTGTTTCGATTACCAATTGGCAGCTTTAAGATCTGACCAGTTTCTCGTGGAATGGCCTATAAGATAAAATGGGCAGAGTAAATTGCGTCGGAGGTTTCAGTTCGAATCTTTCAATATATCATGAAATTTATAACATTCAATATCGTGGAAGAATAATTTTACGAAATACTAATTCTACCATCGATAATCCAAAATGATCGACTTTATTGTCCTCGTAGTTAATATTCGTGGCTTGTAACGAAAACTCCAAACAGTCTGAAAAAGTTCTGACTCGGTTGATTTCTGGTGAGTTCACTGTTCAGTCATTCATCAGAGCGATCTCGTAAATTCGATAAGTCGTTGCACAAGCGGCGGCGGTACGTAATTCAGCGAGGAGGCCGGTACCAAAAATCAATCGAGACCGTCGTCTGAGGAGTTTCGAAGCGTACTGCTGCGTTCAGAGCTGCTGGAAGAGGGGGTTGATGGTAGAAGAGAGGAAGAGGGAAAGTCGAGTACTCTGACGGTACGTCTCGTCCCTTTCCAACTCGCGGGATTCCCGATAAAGCCGTCGAGCATTTGCTTCGAAGCCTGCAGTGTACTCAGCTAGTCCGACTTCCGGAAGTTTCGTCCCTGAAGTTTACCCTTTCGCTCTGAGAACCGAGGAACGTCGGAGGAATCTCCGAGAGGTCAAAGCTGTGCACGCAAGAGTTTGAGAAGCTGAATAGGCCGAGTTGGGGAAAAACCGTAAAAATACGGATAATTCGGACTGGACATTGCCTTGTAATCTCGATAATCTAAATTCTATGGTAACCCTAATTAAGGGTGACTGTCAAGAAAATAGTTGTGAGGAGCGTGAATCGTTAGATGGCTATTTTTGGTATTGTTATATTTTACAATACGTAGATTAATTTAATATCAAGCTTCAATCAAAATCGTTGATATGCAATAATTTCGATTACATTTTTTAATTTTAATTTGATTATGTACGATATATATATATATAATCGTTATCTGTTCCCGATAGCACAGATTTCCGTGCAGATCTTCAATCTTAATCAATATACTACGCCACGACAATATCATTTACGATAAATTGAAGATTATCCTTAACGGTTCAGTAGTTTGCAGGAAGTTTACGTCGTGCTAATAAACTTCTCAGTGTATCGAACAAACTCATGGCGTTTACTGGGACACTAATCCGACGAGATTTATAGCTCAAAAGGTTGTTAAAAGTTTCTTCGAAGTTATAATGTGCTGAACGAAAGGCCTGTAATTACGCGAATATGCCATGATTAGGCCTCGATTTCTTCTACTTTTTCCAAATAAAAGCAACATTTCGTTCTATTGTCAATCGTGTACTTCATTCAAATACGCTTGTCTCACGCAATTTCTGCTAAAATTGACATACAGTATAATAAACAACGAGATTTGTCATTATACAAATATATATGTAAAACAAATTGCTTTTAAACATACTAGTGTACTAAATTTTTAGTATACTAAATATATGTCTCTAATATCTAATAATATCCATGCACATTTTTATATTAGCTTCAAATATCAATAAGACCACTATAATCATGACGATCGTGTCTCGTTACAGTGCTAATGAAATTTTCAGATGTTTTATATGAAATATGGACATAAAAATTGTCTATGGTAAAAGTTCAAATATTTACATGAGCCAGCCTAGGTATATACATATATAGAGTCAACCTGAATCCATCGTGACGAATTTTCGACGATCGATCGTGAGCCGCGTAACTTGATAATCGGTCGTAAACATCGCCTTAACAACCGGTGGTAATGTCCAATACGTGTATCTGGTAGTTGACTTACGCGTTACAGGCCGTAACACGGTACACGGCAATAATTCATCAGGATGAAATAGGCGTACGTGTTTAACGCGAGACGTTTATTACGCTGCATTTTTGCTCGACTCGCGTTCGTTTCACCCGGAAACGGATATTCGTCTCTTCAGCGGAAAGTAAATCATCGCAACAATGTTTTATCGAATCGTTCGCGCGGTCCAACGAATCGTTTCCAGCATATCTTTTACGCTTTTATCGCTTTCGTTAACTTCCTTCAGTTCCAGTAGTTTCGATGCAAGAATCTTTATTCATTCTTAATTCTTATTCTAATTAATTCTAATTCAAGTTTTATCAGTCTGGGTCAGGTTTCACTTCAAGTAGCCTGCTTCCAAGCGAATATCTAATGAAAAATGAAGCAAACTGGTTGTGCATGAATACCAATGGAAAAGATACTTCGATCTTTGTATCACTTGGTGGCTGTGAGAAGATATTTCAATGTGATTTAGTTGAAACGATCTGTTATACGCGCATTGTAATTGTAAGAAGATTTGTTGTGTTGCAAGGAGAGAGCGTAGCATGAAAAAAGAAGAAGAATGACAGATGTAGTTGGTACTGAGTGATTTCGTTCATCATCCTATTGGACGGAGACCTTTGACCCGCAGCGATCACGGAGAGAAATTACAAGCGGTGTAATTACTGGATGATGTATCGCCACGTTTAATAGGCATTCCCTTAGCTGTTTGATGATGTTCGTATCGCTGGACAGTTCTATCTGGCCTCTTCGCAACACGGGCCAATGTACTTGATTACGTCTAATCACATCGTTGTAATACCATCGTTACCTTACCCCGTTTCGGGTAAGTTACGCGTAGTCTACGCAATAACGCATGTGTGCAAGTAGGAGGATGTTTGCACAGCTAAATGAGTAACATAGATTACCTGGAATTTCTATGGAAAGCCGAATAGGCGCTGACAATGAGCGAATGATGGTGACTTACCTACATGTATGAGAAATTATTGTACATAATTTTCAGATTAATGTTCGCGAATCTTGTTATTGTCTTTTTTATATATATTGTAATTGTATCGTTTGAAGTATAATCTCGCTCATAAGTATTATTATACAAATAGTTCGTACAATTTTTTACGTGGTTACCTTGCATCAGCGAAAAATCCTGATTGTTTGCTTGATCTGTTAAATTACGTTTAATGCAACAAATATGCAACAAACCATTATCTTGGTGTTTATGAACATTTCTATGGAACTAGAACGTTAGCAATTTAACTGATTCGTTGAGCGTCAGTCGAATATAGAGCATGTACAATTATTATGATCGTTCAATTTCCCACGAACTATTATCCTACTTGGAATGGCCACGGGCTATTGTTACGAATGATACGTCGTGATGGGAGAAATCCGTGGTATGATGCCTTGCTGACCATGTGTTATTTCGCGCAAATCAGTTTTGACGTAAACGCACTTTGTCACGTTTATCAACGCTTGATCGTATGAAGATTTATGCTAAATATCTTCTTGCTTAGGTTTACGCGGCTCTGTTTTCTTTTTTCTTAACACAGTTTCGCAAAGTATTTAACCATTTCGAAGTATATCGCACATTCCCTAGTTACAAAATTTTTATTCTTGTGATGCAAGTTTCAAATGTTAATAGCATTCTAAAGAGAGTGCATTCACTGAATTTTAATAATATCCCAAAAGTAACTGATGAAGCTAATGACGTAAACAATAACCAAAAAAAAAGATATAAAAATATCCATTTCGAATTTTTCAATTGTTAAGATTTTATATTTCCAATAATTAGGTTACGCATAATACGAAAGCTGGAGTTCTAATTAGAAATCACATAACGAAAAGTAGCGATCATTTATTCTCGGATATTGATCAGAAATTATATCCTTTATCGGACTCACGTATTGTCCGAATGCAAACGAGCATCGAGACTCGTCATTTTCGAGCAGAAATTTCTGCGGGTCGCTCGATAAGGAACAAAGAGACTGTCAGAATCGTACGTGTCCAATCACCATCACTTCCTGCTGGAATTGATTATTAATTGCCGGCACGTGTGCTGCGTGCATCCATTCGAATCCCAGACGATGCGATGGTGCGAGGACATCGCGCGTGTTTCGGCGGCTGATAAAGTTATGCCTGTCCATCGGCTACTAATTAGCGATTGATTGACTTCCCTTCTCTTTCCTTCCGCTAGGTATCGTCACTAAGACAATTCGAAGAACGATTATTCCCAACCTCTCTCGTTGACAAACGTTCCTATGGGCGAATTTTAGTAACTGCTTTATTTAAGCGCGAATTAGTTGCAGAATATTTTATGGGAAATTAAAAATAAATGGTAGAACAAGAAGTAACTTTTATGAAATGAAAACGGATATAACGAAACATAAGTTTAATTCTTAAATAGGAAGATATATATACAGTATAGGAACTTTTAAGGAAATAGAAACTTAAACACATTCTGATGATGTGTCTGTTTATTTAAAGCTACGTAACATTTCTCTGTAAGATGAAATTTCTTTATATCTTGAAACAATCACTTTCTTTATACTTAAAGCAGGTGAATTAAGGAAATATAGTAATTACAAAATACGAAGGATATTAATAATACGACCTTATTAAACTTTATTTATTCACAACAAACTTACCCGTAAAATAATATTTAACTAAAACATTTGAATTGCTTTGTTAATATATTCGATTGAAAATATGGAACACTGCGAATTTGAAATACGCTTGTACATTTTATGTATGGGTATTTCAAGTGTTTCCGAAAGCGTATTAAATCAAATTGATGATATTGTAAATTCATTAAACTTGCGCGAATTTTTCGTTATGGCTTCTTTGGCATATCGTTTAAAATATTCTTTTATCATATTTGAAATAACTTTGATGTCGGGGCAAGTGGCACGTGTTACCGACAGCGAGCGATGTCTTTGACACATCATCAAAAATATAATTATTTCGTTAATAGCTTTTCGAGAACGTGAAAAATTTATGCGTCTCAATGGACGCGTAACTCATCAATTTGTGCTCGTTTAATGCACACGGAATATAATAATTATTTTTACCTTCATCGTCGAACTCGACTCACTCTTTGAATAGCGTTAAATCTTCCTAATTTTTCCCTTGATAAAACAGTAGCTCTGGAGTAATAAAAGAGTCAAAAAGCTAGAAAATTGTTCAATAAATTCACGAATAAAATTACTTTCTATTAATATATTTCATAAACTTTCTATTAATTTTGTTTTATCACGAAGTAGGAATATACATATTGAACGTAAATATGTTAAAACGAAGATATTTTTGGAATATGCACGAGTCGTACATTTTTGTTCAGTTCTGCTAATTATCTAGAGAATTACATTAGTAAAGTGTACTTTACGTAATCTACTCTATGTAATAAATTACAGAATATTTTCCTGTTAAAGTAGATAGGTACGTAAAGTGTATAATTAGTAATTCAAAGTTTATTATCAACCTGCTTTTTATGATGAACTCATTAAGTTAAAATTATTATTATATTAATGCTGTTACATTATTATATACATAAATCACGGTTGACCGATAATTAGATCATAATTAGATTGGCTGCATGTTGATAATCAAAAATGCAAATAATAGACCATGAAGAAAATTTATCTTGTTTATTTTACATAATATAAAGCTATTTATTTAACAAGATACTGTGTTAAAGCATTTTATAATTGGAAGATATCACTAATTAAAAAAAAATACAATCTTTCGCAGTTTCGTTTTGTTCTAGTAAGCTGCATTCAGTTTTCCCTGCTTATATATATGTAATATATTTTATTTCCGATATTAATTTTCTACGTTCAAAATTTCTAATTTGTCATAATTGTCTTCGCTTCATTAATCAAAGGATTCTAATACAATATTCTCGATACCCATTAATATCACGTTGGAAGTTTGACGTAATTAATTATCGTCATAATTTCGGAAACAATCAACAAGTCGTAATAATTGGTTGGGCGAGCGAGCAATTACTTCGCTCGGAGATTAGAAATCTGCGGTAAGAGATATCGAGCAGCAGTTAATAATTTATGTAGTTATGAAGGGTTGTGCTTCGCATTGCAACATAGGTCACCAGTAAATTATTCGACGGTGCCATGACACGAATACTGTTTAGTAGCCTGGAAATTCAAGTTACAGAAATTTCGTAATCAAACAATGCACTTCCGTATCTCATTCAGTTAAAATAAAATATTCTTAATATTAATATGAATGAATATTTATATGAATAAATCTATGTATGTAATTTTACATATTTTTTTCGAATTATATTAATTATATTAATAATTATATAATTATTAAATTGCGTATATTTATACATTCAGATATTTGTGGAAATGATTGGAAAAATGGAATCTAGGTAGAAAATTGTTTTATTTACTAAACACAATGAATACTCTGCTGTGGATGCCTTATATAATTTTGCATATTATATGCACTATATTCTGTGCACTTTGCATCTTCAAATTTCCCATAACTTTTTCTTACATTTAAATTAATTATTTACGATCATAGATTACACCATACAATGTATTGTATTCACTGTATTCACAATGTATTCACTGTAGTGAAAAACGATAAAAATAAAATCGATTACATTAGTCGATATCTGTGAGACAAAGGATCGAACACTATAAAAAGAGAAAAAGAAAAAAAACAGATAATGATTAACTTCTACCAGTCTGGCAGTAGTAAAATGAAGCGAGTAGTATTGATCAATGTCATAATCGTCATTCGTTGCGTAAACGTCCCTGCCTTATTATATTAAATCTTATTTTATAAGGAAGAAACGCGTCTTCGGGTAAGACGTATGGGAGATAAGACAAGCTGAGATCGTAGCATATTGGCTGGTTAATATAATAAACAATTGCCTTAACGAGGCAACAATGGAGTCGCAATATTGGTTCTGGTTCCTCGCTAACGATGACTGACAGCGGTTTTATGAACGCTCTTACGCACACCCCGAAGCTTTAACTTACCTACAGGAAGTAGTAGATATGTATAAATAACCATTGACGCGTATAATATCGCTTCTTGATAATTTAAAAAATTAAGTTTTTCAATTATTAGGTCGTCCGAAAAGTTTCTTTCGTTTTATAAAGGAAATTTTTCGTTTTAATTAATTTATCGAATTGCGTATGATCCATTTTGTTTTATAAAAGTATAAATAAGCAGACGCGATCGCGGGGAAATGAGTTACAGTCAATTGTCGATCAGTTATTAATAGAGTTATACGAGTTATCGTACACTGTCTTTGCGAATACGTTTGTACGAGCGTCTCTCGACAGTATTTATATTTATTAATTTATTTAATTTATTCCAAATATATTTGACGGGTTGCAACAGCAATCTCTCCTTCACATTTTATTAATCCTTTACACTATCCATCACAAATTGATATAGATAAAGATCACAACGTTCGACAGATTAGGTTTCATGTTTCTATAAAGATGCGTCGTTATAAAAGACGTGTCTGTAAAAGAAAGACACTTTTCGGACAACCTAATATTACCGTTTCTTCGTCGATTTTTCTTTAGGTCCAGAACTTGTATGTTCTTTATTTGCAAACGTTTCTTTCGGCATTATTTCCTTAAAAAGTATTTCACTTTCATTTATTATCTTCCAAATGGCGTTGTAAAGTGGCAGTAACAATTTTCTGTTAGCTACACGAGAATAGCTACTGTATTTCATTTTCAAGCAGGATGAAATTGACTAGAAACATAATTCGATGTTTGATTTATGAATTACGCTTCATCCGGCCCTTCGAAAAGAGGACCAATTAATATGTCAGGATAGACATCGATTTCGTGGTGGTCAGAATGAAAGACGACGCGTGTGGGCGACGTGCGTGGCCATTAAACTAAACTGCAGTTGCTTGCTATGGGCCAGCATGCTTCCGCGACGAAAACAGCGTCGTTTCAAAGTCGCTGTTCGTAGATGGAAGTAGCAACGTAGAATTAACTCTCTCGCGACCAAATGACGCGTTTTATTCACACGGCAAGTGCGATCAGGCCCTAGCGTGCACGTGGGCGTGTACAGAAACGTTTTCTCATTGAACGTTACGCACATAATAATGAAGGTGGGTGAGGCGTCTCGTTTCTGCCGCCGGATGTCACGTGGCTCCATGTGACCGCACGCGGTGCTCCTCTGGCCACCAAGAAATCACCATACCCTTTATCCATTCTGTTTTATTCTTAGAATTATTTTTTATTCGTTTCGTCGTGACATTTTAATAGAAGGAGAGATTGATATGGAAGTGATGAAGTTAGAAGTCATTAAGGTTTGGATATTTTTCTTTCTCTCAACTGCTGGTGTTACGTCTAATAAATGGATGATTCATCGCGCATAATGCGTACAGTATGAAAGAAATAAATTCAATGAATTGAAATTTCTTTATATCGCCCTCGAAATTAGAAAATTTATTGTAGGGAATAAAATCCTCGGGTTATAAAACAATGAGTCAAATTATAAAAAGGATATACACGAGAAAAACTAAAGATGTAGGAAAATTGACATGGTTTTAATTGCTATACGACTGTAGCATCGTATTCTAAAAACGCATTACGCAGAGGATGGAGACTTTCATCGAGAAACGAGTTTACACGAGCAAAAGGAAAATGTTAGCGTTAGCATAATGCAAAGCACTCTGCGCGCTATAGTTTAGTCCGGCCCGAATGAGTCGCGAGAGTGGTGCGGTTGCGAAAAATAAATCCGCACTTTTCGTGTCATACAATGTGCAATTTTAAACGCTGCGCGACTGACAGAATAGTTGGAACTTCATCTGTGGAAATGTGTACGTAAACCTGCCCGTCGACCTAGTTTGTAACCGCAATTTGTGAACACATAGCTTTTTTTATTTTCCTTTACAGAAACTTCGTTGCGGAATACGTTTATGCAAAATATATCGAAATTGTACGTTCTATCGTCGTATTTATTAAAAATATAAAATTTTCACAAGTATCAGCTTGGTGCGTTTGATATATTATTTCTTTGGAATTTGAATTTGATAGAATACCTGAATTATCAGTGGCAAAATATTAAAGAATTATTTTATACGAAAAAGATTATGCATTTCGCGAAGGTTTAACAGTTTAAAGAATAAAGCGAAAATGATAGGTACAAAAAATGTTTTAATTATAAATCAAAGAATTAAATGCTAGTCTATTTTTCGTTGGTAGAGTAAAATGCGAAATTTCGTTGTTTTACACACGGCATGTGTTACGTTCAAAATAAGTAGAATAAATGTTCGCCGTAAAAAGAAGAATACGCTGGAATAAAAAAAGTCGCATGCAATGGCACACATTGTTTGTCGAGTAGGTATTTAATTTTCACGGTGCAAATGAGCACGTTCAATCTTCCTCGGGAGTACGATTATTTCTACCAATAAATTTCATTTATTAAGCACCGTCATATTTAAATGTCATATTACGAATTTTTTTCAATTATTGTGATTCAAATATTCTTAGTTAGATTTACACAGGCTAGAAAGGATTTGACACGAGGTAGAAAAAACTCAATGAAATCTTCCGTGGATCTTTATTTATTTATATTTTTTTTATATGCGAATAAATTATCTTTTATCCATTTTTCAGGAATGAATTATATCTCAAATCCTTCTTTCGTAAGGATACGTTTACGAAATTCTTATTTAAAGATATAAAGTAATAGATAATTCTGGTTTTGTAATTTTCAATGGAAGACGTTCGTTTCTAGGAAGCTTAACGTAATTAACTTCTAATTGTAAAAATGGAGAGATAGTTGTATGAATAAAAGTCATCACAATTTTTAATGATATACATAATTCCATGCAATATTTACTCCAAATTAATAGCTAGCGTGAAAGAACTGTCAAATTGTAGCCTCTGTTCAAAATACAACATTCTGATATCACGATATTTTATCAAAGGTGAATCGTAATGATATATGTATATAAAGTATTAAACAGAGTAGCGATACTCCTAAAAGAGATGCATAAACGTAGGTAACATAACTCATACTAATGATAAGCAAATGTTATCTCAGGTTGATTTTCAAGAAGTATTTATTTAGGGCAAGATAAATAATCTTTTGATCGTGGAACTCGACATATCCCAATTTTAGTAGAATATTATAATTAATTCAAGATTCTAATAGAACATTACAATTAACGCAAAATCAGCCTCAGAAACAAGAAAATCATGTTTCTTGCCTTCTTCTCTAATGTGCGTAAGTAACAAATTACGGTACTTACTCGAGAGATACTAATAAAGACACTAATATACTGTGTTCTTATAGTATTGTGAGTTTTTGAACGAGTTTTAAAAATATTGGCGCCAATATTTGAAAATTGTTAAAATTCAACAAGGAGCGATGGTAACGAGAAAATTTCAGAGCCACAAAATACAATGATAAAACATAATTTTATCGCGTCTTTTCCAACGAGGACAAGGTTCCAAACGACAAAATTGTATTCTATATCTCGTGAAAAGAATTTTCCAACAAGTGTAGACGTCAGAGCAAATTCCTCGTTTCGTAGATTCTCAGGAACGACTACGTCAACTACTGCATCTGCGTGTATTCCCATTGCAGTTAATTCCGGGGAATTTTCTGTGCTGCATAAACAGATTTCCGTATAATGGAAATTTCGGATAAGCTGCGCCCCGATAATCGGCATTCTACCATGCCAGCACTTTGTTCCGGCAACTAGCAACACAATTTTTCTATTAAAATTATGGAAAACCAAACGGTTGAATTAACCAACTGTAATAAATCCTCTTTCCATCTTTTGTCTTTCCGATTTTCCCTGTAGTATATTCAGGGAAGTTGAGCGAAACCGTGCTAATAAATCAAATTGGACAGCGAACAAATTGGTCAATCAGATTTTTCGTGAAAATATATGAACCAAATACCAAACCATTCTTATTTTATAATTTTATACGAAGACTGTCATGATCGAAGAAGAAATATTAGAAAATATAATTTAATTTAATTACTAGTTACTTAAAAATCATTATCCCTCATCAAAATTCACAGATCAGATATTAATAATTTCTTTTTCCTTTTTTAATCGCTATTCGATAAGTATTGATCGATCGTGCATTTTCTTATCCTAAATTATTTTAAATTATCCAAAATACGTCACAATTCATGAGAAATACAGATTAAACATCCTCTTCGATAATTATCCATTTAAATTACTTTAAATTATCAACTAAGTAAATACGTCACAGTAGGATATAAGAAGAAATTTGCCGGCAGGAAAGCTTCAATCGTTTTCCGTGTCGAACATTCCTTCGCGACAAGTCATTAGAAAAGGGAATCTATACTTACTCGCGATCGTTTGTCCCTTAGACGGACAGACGAAAACGAGGCACATTCTCTCCATCTTTTTTTCCTCCTTTAATCCTCGGACTTTCTTAGTTTCGTCGTCCTTCTCCTCCTACTTTACCCTCCTCGTTTTATTTTATTTGTTCTTGCCGCTCGAAAAGCTGTGTTCATTCTTCGGCTACGAAAGAAGAAGAATTGGAACAATGCTCCGGCGGTTATCGGAAGTTGTTTGTCGACCAATTAGGAAAATGGCTTGCCTTTGCTCCGTTCCATCTCCGAGTAGCACACCGATTAATACGACTGGAGAAAATAAAACGATTCTGTAATATCCTTTTGCACGATTCAGAAACAACGGTTGAAACGGATGAAAATAAATATATTTCACAAAGGCTTGCAGCCAGACGGGAGACTGAATTTTCAAGCATTTTAACGAGGTGCCAACGAATATTTAAATATTTCGATTCAATTGCAAGCGGTTCTCTCTTGTTTCGTCGCTTTCTTTCTCTTCTCTTTCTTTTTTTTTTTTTTTTTTTTTTTTTTTTATCGTTTATAAATGTTTCGTCTTTGAGAAACATCTTTTAATCGCAATGTTTCTGTATTTGCTTGTATTAATGTTCATCGTCGAGGACTTTTCGAGATTTATGCAGAATATCGTTTATTTGAAAAAAAAGTAATAAAAAGAACTAAGTTTGCTGGTAATCACTGAATATAGTATTTCTTTTTTCTCTTGATATCATTAATATTGATCACTGCCAATGAAAGTTAAAAAAATTCACATAGAATAAGCATAAAGAACGAGGTTATTTCATTTTACAACAATTGTAAAAGGAATTGAGCTGCATTATTTAGTTTTGTTTTGAAAGCGGAGGCTTTTATTTCCATTCATTTCACTCGCATCATTTTTACGCGCATTCATTTCTTCTTTGTATCATGTATTCGAAAACAAGATTACGAACGGCACGCAAACCTTATTGATAATTACAGAAATGAATTCGTTATCGCCGTTATTAATTCGTATGTATGAATATAATTCATAATACACGTGCACATTGTTGCCTCATAATTACTGTTTCAGCGAGGTTTTATCGTTCCCTTTGTTTCCGCGTGTCCCACGTTTTGTCTCAGCATATTGTGTGATTCTTTTATCGTACGAACGAAGACTGCTGCATGAATTTTCTAATGAATGCAATTGCAATTTAAATTTCCTAAATTTACATTAGTTAAGCGATCAAAGCCTATTATTACATTCTCACGATATTTTACACCCAGAAAGTGAATGCTTTCCTATATTTATTACAATTTTAAGCGTGACATAATGTAATTGATTACTCGTACGATAAAGTATTTGTATAATTCTTCTTTGGTCTTTCAAACCGTTCCAGATACACCTAATAAATATAAAATTAATAGCGATAAAAGATATAATTCGCGCCTTTTTACGTTTTATAATTTGACCTCACTACCGCGAATGAATAAAATTTCAATCTTTCGTTAATCGAGCGTCCCAGTGTTGAGCGTCGAAGATTTCTCGATTAAATTCATTTACATAGTTCAATCATCGACGCTTCGATAACTTTCACAGAACGTAATCGTGCACGCGACACGATTACCCTTCCAAAGATTAATAATTACAAATGCAGCGATCTTTCAAGACGTATAGCGAATACGGTTACTCTGCTGCAAGTAGGTCGCTTTTAATTCACGGCTAATTCGAGCTCGACCGACTAAATTTAGTCGGTCGTAAAGTTTTCAGATTATACACGCCGAGAGAAAAACATCAAAGAACGCATTACAGCTCCATTGATTAATTCCGCGCGGTTGAATACAGAGAAAAAGAACTGGCTGGCAGAGATCGTTTGATTTCTTTCTCCTCAAAGACATCGTCCCGCGTAACAGTGTCATTTCTACTCTTGACTAGCGATCGGGAAATGGGAATTCTTGAAACGAATGGCAAAAAAATGCAAAAGGACCGATTGCACGTGAAAGAAACGATATGAACAGAGGAAAAAGGTCAAGGATTACTTTAACCATGCATTTTCCGATGAAATAGAGTGTTCTCGATTACAGGGAAAAAAGTTTGAAAAAGGAACGAGTTGTACTTACTATACAGCTTGTTGTAAGTACGTGTCCATCGCAAGGTGAGTTCCTATTTCAATAACGAAGAACACAGTCAGAAGATTTTACGTCCAGCGACTCACGAAAGAGAATTTGAACATTTATAAAAGCTTTCTATGAAGATAATATTATGTGTGTTGATAGTATTACGTGTAGTAAGACAAGACTGTGGTCTGAAAATGTATATATTCAGACCTATTAACGGAAAATACTTCTACCACAGTATCGAAGTACGTGTATAACGAACGAAACGTAAACTGATAGATTTGACGATTAGCTATTCCTCTGTAAGATTACCAGACAGTAATAAAGGAAATGAACATTCGTTCGAAATGAATAGAGAATCGTATGTCCAACAATCGCTATTTTTCATTACGAAAGGTATTCGACTGTTTAGCTTTGCTTTTCGAATTAACAAACTGCTTGAAAACAAAATCTGTGTTGCGATTAAACAGTCACGAACGCTAATTAAAAACCTTCCCATCTTGCCAAGAATAAGTTCGTGAAATAAATAAAAAAGTATCAAAGGTATCAAAACCTTTTCTCTCTAAAAATGAAATCCTTTTATGACTTCCTGTGTCAGTTGAATTCGAAGCTTCACCGGTTGAGAAACTTATACAAAAAAAAAAAAAAAAAAAAAGTGGAAGGGAGAGAAAGAGAAAATGTTCGTTCAGAGTTACGGTACGAATATTTTAGAAAAGTGGGAAAGTATGGCCGGTCGGAAGTGGAAGTAGGTCATCAATGGCCGAGGAAAATTGCCGGCCGTGTTGTTGGAATTTAAGGTAGCTCATAGTCGTTCAAAGGATCGTAGCTTTCTGCGAGCTACCAACCGACTATCGTAAAACCTTGGCGAACAGCGCGAGCACGTTGGAAATTCATGACAAAGGTGCAAGTGAATACGTACGAACGTTTCGTTGCTGGACACGAACGATAAAATACAAGTAGAATACAAAAGTAAGAATGGGTCAGGTTGAGGGCCGATATACACGAGGAGGAATTTGATGATGATAATCGCAGACGATTAATGTCACGTTTGGTTATCGTGTTCCGCTGTTTTAGTCTCTTACGTAGAACTTAATGGGCGTAGCACGTTAGTGAGTAAATTACTCCCTCCCTCTAGAAAAGTATGAATAAATACAATAATTTCTTTTTATGTTATGCATAGTATAGTTTGCATTGGTAGAGTATCGTATTAACGCTCAACGACATGAGCGCCATGTGAGTGATTGACCACCACATAATATAAACTCATGACAATATTCGAACACTTGTGGAAAATTTTATAAATATATTGTGTACGTTATATCTCCACGTTCTGTAATTTCGTCAGCACTGGCCATAGATTCGGAGAACTTGATCATTCCTTATTTGATAGCATTGCGAAATTATCCTAATTGTCAAGGGCAATATTATTTAACGTATATAACTGTAACTATCGATGAGCTGGAAGAAGAAAAGACTTTATTTTAACAGTACTCTGTTTAAACTGTTGAGTTCTGTTTCTATTGTTTTATGTTAATTAGGAAAACATCTAATAAATACAATTTTGGTTACACGGTTTATCTGATAAATTAAGAAGTAACAGAACTGGAATCTGGAGTATACGGTTTGCTACGGATTTCCCATATGCTTCTTCTTCTTTCTGCGCGTTCTTTCTCACACTGTTATCTAGACGAACGTTCTTCATTAACACACCGTGGACAAATGCGATTCTATCCTAGTCTCTGTGAGTGCGTTACGATGTTCAGGATTTCGGGGCTGGGCATTTACTCCATTTACTGCTCGCGTCGATCTATTTCCTCCCTCTGAAAAATTCATCGAGGCGAGGTATCAGCGCGCGGAAAAAGAGGGAACATTAGGTGGAAGATAAACACCGGGCCACGATCCTTTGAACTTGACAAATCGTGGGTAGAAAAGGTCACGGGGAAAAGGGTAAACGAACCCCCTCGCGCTGGTCCTTGAACCTTCCACGTCGTATCCGTGCATTATTCGAGACGGCCAGCGCCACTGGTAATGGCTCCTTATGATTTAGCGAGAGTGTTTTCTTAGTTTCCGCGAAAGTGGCGCTCGCGTAATCGTTTGTCAAGCGGCCGACGAAATAATAGCCGGGCACCGCCTCCCTCTTGGCGAGGTCCCGTGGCCCAACCGTGAAATCCTGCCGCGATATTTTACCGTCATCGCTATTAAAGGCCATTCCCCAGATGAAGAGTAACGACGCGTCCTTCGCACGGTCGAACCAACGACGTCGCTCGCTCCTTTTTTTCCAAGCCATTTTCCTATCTCGTGTCCTTTAACTGCTCACGAACAGGAATGGCGATTAATCTGAGATCGAAGGTTTGTTTCGTACAGTCCAAATATTATTTGTATGTAGTAACCGGTGATTTTTAGCTAAATTCAAATGTTTTTGTGATCTAAGATTCTGTACTTTGTTTTCAATGTTTTATAGTATTTCTATATTTATATGCATTCTGTGTATTTTTGCATATTATGTATATTTTCATACGTTCAATACCCAAGATTTACTTCAAATTATAGAATATGAACATGAAGCTCGAATTGCTTCGATCAGGTCGCATCACGCACCGGTCAAAATCGCGTAAATCACGTAAATCCAATGGAAGCATTCACAGTAGGCTGTTCGGTCAAGTCGAATGAAAATCTATACGGCGTCGGTTTGCTAGATCGCGGTCGATAGTGGAAAGGGGCCATGGAGGACGAGCGTTTAATTGAGTTCGTACGAAATTACAGCTAGCTATATCATTTCAGTGTACTTGGAAAACGACGTTTTCCCCGAGTGACCGAATAAAAATGAAAGAGACTGCGACGACATTTGATTGTTTCTGACCGTTTAATATGAATGACTCGGTAAAATCCTAGATTTTGAGATCTGAGCGAATCTTTGACCGCTAGGATGAATCCGGTATAATACGATTTTCATAGATATCTACCTTTCAAAGACTTTTCAACTTTCCACCTATCGTAATCACAAATCATAAATAAGAGGCATCAAAATCAAAACATTAACCGAAACACCATCGTCACTTATAATATCTAATTTTCATTGTAAATTCAAAATATCTAAATCCACAGGGTTTTCAAGAAGACGTCTTACAATTGTAAGAATTGTAAGGAATTGCGCACAATAACGGGCTCGCTCTTGACGCCAATTCAAAGAAAAAGGAGAAGATTTCACGTCCAGTTAGCACATTTCGAGGCTTCGCAGGGTAGTTTATGTCAGTTTAACACGATTCACCGATAATGACGGGGTCGTGGCCCCGTATCCACTTGGTCAGCTTGATGCTCGCGTCAAGTCACGCAATACACCGTCACGCGACCGTCTCTCTCTCTCTCTCCCTCTCTCTCCCTTTCTCTTTCTATCAATTGTCACGGCATTCTAATGCTTAATTATTGTCTTCCATCGACTGTATACTGTCTCGGTACTGTCAGGATGTCGTGCGTAGCAATCGACAAAAATCTTAAACACAATGGTTACGTGCGTGTTTCGACGGTGATCGTTTGGAGAGATATCCGGTGTCTACGTGTAGCTTGTCCATGGCTATCGTTTGGTTTAAACGGAATGGCATCTTGAAGCAACGCTTGACGAAGGAGCTACCACGGAAGCAGCCGTAATCTCGACGATAACCCCGGGAATAGGATTGATGCGAAGGGACCGCTTTGCCTAACACCGGAACTGTTAATCTGCGTGAATCTCCCGAGTCTTTCGTTGCACGCATCTGCGCGTATGATTCGATGTCTACTTCAACGCTTCTCCATTCAATACAGCAGAGATATTCTATTTAAATCGAGGATTATGAAGAAGTAGGGTTAGATATGGTTGGATTGATAAAAATCGGTGTTTTCGATGTAGCTTTTAACAAAAGTATACTTCTTATTCATCGAATGTCGTGTTAATCGAACTTGGACACATATTTTGAAACATAATACAATTTATTATACTTGTTAAGAAATGTGACTATCTTGTCTTTGGTTTATACACTAAGATTGTATGTCTTCTATAGAGCACTTAAATCTTAAATTTGAACTTCATCGCGGGCCATTTAAAAGATCCACCTGGTTCATTTCTAACAAATTTTTCATATTTTGGATTCGACAGGTTATTTCCTTTCCCAGATACGTTATATTAAACCCTTTCTACACATTGAATAGCGTTAAAAGCAGTGAGATCTACAAATTATTAATATGATTTAGTACACATGTAATTATCAACACAATAAAAAATAACATTACTAATACAACTTTAAGGCAAGATTTTCGGCAAGTGTTTGCTAATAGAAGCGAATTCACAGTGGTAGGAAAATGGACGACAAGACTAAATTCGTGATATGTACAAAGAATGCAATTTCCCGGCAATTTATCTGGTTGGCTCTCATTTTCTTTTCAGCAACGAGCAAGCAGTAGGTGAAAGAATTGCAGGCAAACGTCAGTCGCGACCGCTAAAACAGCAGTTGTGGCCGTGCGAATGTAAAACAAAGATCACTTCGCGATAGCGGACACATGCCTTGCACGGAGTGAAGCATAAAAACCTCGTAAAATCGTCTGCCCAGTTACGCTCCTCTGCCAGCTCCTCTATTTGCAACCACGGGATACTCTTTTCCTCCACACTGTTCTCTATAGATTCTTCAACGAGTTCTTCTCTGCCGCATGTTTTGCAAATTATTTGCAAACGTATTCGTCTGCAGAAAAGAAAATGTGGAAATATATCTTGCGTAATAACTGTTTCTAGTACAATGGCTGTTTGTTTCTTCCGTCTTTTTAATCTTTATAAAGTTGGCAAATATAGAAGAACGTTATACTAAATTAAATATGGAAAATTATTTATTGCATAGAATATTTCTGCATTAAGATCTTCGTGGTTCGCACTTTGCTTAATTCGATAATTCCGCTTTTGGAAAATTCGAATTTCTACAATTCTAAAATTAGTAGAACTTGTAACTTACAATTTATCATTTTCTATTAGAAAATGGATAATAAATATTTCACAAGAGGCAGAAAAGAGTATCACACGTGAATCGAAGATTATAGATAAACCGGGTGGATCTTCTTAAAACGGTTAAGTATGGATTTTACGCTTAGAGGATCCTTTAGCTGGTGGCAAGGCACATCGCCGTGAAAAGACGCGTTACCATCTTGCCCCCCCCTTCTTTTTTTTTTTCGATAGAATTTGCGGGGTTTCTTCTTTTGACAGGCCCGGTGATTTCAAAGGAAGCGGTAAGTGGCTCCTCGCATAAAGACCGTACGTGACCCAACCTGGTTTACTCTTCACTGTGCGATCACGGTCAGAATTTTCCTCATCACACGCATCACACGAACCAAACATTATTCTTCACGCCTAACAACGGTGCGCATGTAAGGCGCGCCTATCTCCCTGGGCTCGTTTCTATGAAAAATTTATGTTACAGATTTCCCATCGCGATCCCTTTTATTCCTTACTTTATTTTACGTGTATCGTCAGATTTGTGAAAGCTTTCTAAATGTGGCTTACATTTACGTAGATTAAATACACGTAATAAGGTTTATTTTATTTAAATAAAATTCAAATCACTACGGTTTAGAGTAATTATACCTAACTGATTGTTACAAATAAGACTAGCAGCTTTTTCGTTTATAATATCTTTGCAATCGTGTACATGGCTTCTAAAAAAATTCTCTACGCTGCTGATCTTATTTTCATTTGGAAAAGCATCGCAATGAAACAAAATTTTACATAGTTCGAGTAATATTCATAATACGTGAACACAGTCTCAGCAAGTTTTCATTGCAAACGACTCGTCAAGCTGGAATTATCGGGTTTGCTCGGTCATGTTCGACAATGTCCTCTTTGTTCGTAATTCACTATACTGGCATACTTACAGTTTCGAAACGAACGGAAAGCAACGAAAGGGAGGAAAAGTTTGAAGGAAAGGGAAAAAGAAGGAGGCAGCACCGATCGAGGAAGAGGATCATTTGTTATGCGTGACTGGCGGCCAACTGAACTAAAATTGTGGTAGAAACAAGGGTTGTCTGGGTAGTGAAAAGAAGGTGGAGAAAGTATAAACTTGCGAAGAAACTCGGTCCTGTGAGGAATAAAAAGGAGAAACTTCAACTTATCGCGCCTCTGGCGAAATCGCGGAACTTGTATCTACGAACGAACGCGACAAAACGTTACTCCGTTCGAATAATATTTTATTCTCTCCCTTTCTCACACTCTACAACCAGTTACTGGAAAATGCAGCTTGAATACGTAACTTCGTTTTGATTAGAATATCGAATATGTTCGTACGTAGAGCGTCACACAGAAAAATGCACGATTTTATATTTACAATGGAGAATATTAACGCTTAGGTTATCAACTTTCAACATGTTACACATATATACCTAATTACAATTAAGACAATATGACTCACACAGAAGAATGCACGATTTTATACTTACAATGGAGAATATTAACGCTTAGGTTACCAACCTTCAACATGTTACACATATATACCTAATTACAATTAAGACAATATGACACACACAGAAGAATGCACGATTTTATATTTACAATGGAGAATATTAACGCTTAGGTTACCAACCTTCAACATGTTACACATATATACCTAATTACAATTAAGACAATATGATTCACACAGAAGAATGCACGATTTTATATTTACAATGGAGAATATTAACGCTTAGGTTACCAACTTTCAACATGTTACACATATATACCTAATTACAATTAAGACAATATGACACACACAGAAGAATGCACGATTATATATTTACAATGGAGAATATTAACGCTTGGGTTATCAACTTTCAACATGTTACACATATATACCTAATTACAATTAAGACAATATGACTCACACAGAAGAATGCACGATTTTATATCTACAATGGAGAATATTAACGCTTAGGTTACCAACTTTCAACATGTTACACATATATACCTAATTACAATTAAGACAATATGACTCACACAGAAGAATGCACGATTTTATATTTACAATGGAGAATATTAACGCTTAGGTTACCAACCTTCAACATGTTACACATATATACCTAATTACAATTAAGACAATATGATTCACACAGAAGAATGCACGATTTTATATTTACAATGGAGAATATTAACGCTTAGGTTACCAACCTTCAACATGTTACACATATATACCTAATTACAATTAAGACAATATGATTCACACAGAAGAATGCACGATTTTATATTTACAATGGAGAATATTAACGCTTAGGTTACCAACCTTCAACATGTTACACATATATACCTAATTACAATTAAGACAATATGATTCACACAGAAGAATGCACGATTTTATATTTACAATGGAGAATATTAACGCTTAGGTTACCTACTTTCAACATGTTACACATATATACCTAATTACAATTAAGACAATATGATTCACACAGAAGAATGCACGATTTTATATTTACAATGGAGAATATTAACGCTTAGGTTACCAACCTTCAACATGTTACACATATATACCTAATTACAATTAAGACAATATGATTCACACAGAAGAATGCACGATTTTATATTTACAATGGAGAATATTAACGCTTGGGTTATCAACTTTCAACATGTTACACATATATACCTAATTACAATTAAGACAATATGATAAAAATAACTAAGTACGTGCAACTGTATTTCTATCTCAAAAAATAAGTAACACTTTGCAGAATCGTTATATTCTGTCGATTTCCAAAACAATAAACGTTCTGACTCGTATCCGATCATGCGATACCATTGAAAATGGCAGCCATTCGATGTAACGGTCAACATCATAACTCACGGTTCTTTCAATCCGGAGATTAAAAAAGAGCTTGGGAGGCGCAAGGTCGCCGAAGCGACGATGTTACGAGGATGATATCAACTTATCTGTAACCTAGAGGCAAGGTGGCCCGAGACCTTCTATGGTCTACAAGAAGAGGTGGAGGCTCACCTTCTCATCTCAGTTGAGCCGATACCCGACCTTGATTGAAAAGCAGATGACGTGGAATAAGGAGTTTCCCGGAGGGGGGAGTGGTCCAGAGAAAATGTCTTCTACCCTTGGGGCTCTCCAATTTCTCAGAAACGCGGAATTTATTTCATTCCCCTAGCTATACCGGTGGGTGAGGTAAAGACGAAAGAAGGAAAAAGGATATAGAGAAGGAAGAAGGCCGAAAGACAACCTTCGATGGTGAAACGTCTCTGGGCTAGAATGTCTGCGTTCGATTTTGCCGTTTCGTTATGATATGAAGCCCATCTATATTGTTAGTGGCTTCTCCTACCGATTTGGAAATAAGAATTTATTCCATTTACTTTGAATTTTTGTCTTGCAAATTGTCATTTGTAGTTTATATATGCAGTCATATGTAGTTAATATTTATTTCTCATTATTTCTGTTAATATCAACTAATATTTCACTTTTTCTTTCCGTAGACATATAATTCTGAACACGAGACGTTAAATTGAAATAGAAAGCAACAATAAAATTCTCCGCTTTCCTAAATCACGAATAACTCTTCCATCATCACGAAATTCCTTCTATATAGAAATTCCCTAATACATCCAGATAACGGCACCATCACTATTGGAAGTATTCTCTAAATAATCATATACCCTCAAAGCATCCAAAGAATCTAGAACGTGTTCACGATTACCATCATCCCATCGCTGCTTGAGAAAACATTTCTTGAAATCAAAAAACATTGACCACGAACAATCGAAATACTGGGAAGAAACGATACTAGTTGAAGTAAAGAAGTAGTAAAGAATATTTATATATTCTTACTACCAATTTATAGAGGACTCGTGTAGAGGATGTTTGATCGTGAGATTTATTAGTCGAGATTGCACGTTATTGAAACCGTCGAATATATTTAAAAATAATTAAATAAATTAGTATACAGACAATATTCGCTGAGACGATCGTACAGTATAAATCGCAAAATAAGATCGCTGATAAATACTCGATAAATGCTCGATAGATACTCGTAGATACTGATCGATAACTGTTAGTTAACTGGTTGATAACTGATTCGCAGGACTAGCGGATAACTCAAGAAAATGTAGTTGAACCACCTTCAAATGGTTGTTCTGAGACACACGAAATAGAAGTACGTGATTTGAAGACGACCTAACATCCTCTATATTGGTGACCCCGACACCATATATATATATATATTGCAACGTATCTACTATATAAAATTAAAGAATAATTTATGAAATCTAAAAGCAAGCACGCATAAACTACGTCGAACTTGCAAACTATAAAACGGAATACTCGATCACAGTTATGGTTAGGAGATAAAGAAGCAGCAGTAGAAAACTATTCTCCTAACATAATTTTGAAAATATGTCAATAATCAAATATATTTCGAACGAATTGTACCAGTCATTCAAACAGTAGCATAAATCATTCATCGGTACATAAAAAGAGGCATCAGCGATCAAAGATCCAAAGCTTATGATAGGACCTCGCAGTAAAGTTTAACTTACGAGTACATTCTCCTGTATTAAGGAAGAGGTTTGAAATATTGTTCCAACAGCATGGTGAAACACGAGGGACCGCTGGTCAATCGAGCAACCTTGGAGATTTTCGAGTTGTCCGCGAAGAAGGGGTGGGAGTGTGGCGAGAAACAATTGAAGCTTCATCGTGCTTCAGGGTCTGGACGTTGGATTTCTATAGAAAAGGACGTGGTCCGAGACTGGGAGAACAAAAGCCTCGGTGGACCAACGAACGAAAAGAAGATGCTGGAACCAATATGTAGCTCGCTCTTTCGTCTCTCAGGCTCTTCCTTCTTTAGCCAGGGGCAAAACCTTTGTTACTTGTTAGTGACTTTTATCTGGTCGCCCCCGGTGCTCGATTTATCTCGCTATTCTCTCCCTCTTTCTCTCTTCGAGCTTTCGCTTCCCCTTTTCACGTTCGGCGCGCTATCACCTACCAACAGCCCGCAGCCTCGAACAGCCCGGAACTTCTTATTCCGGATTTTAGACCCGTAGGGGAAACTCTTTCTTATTCCTTTTTTTTTTCTTCTTCTTTTTCTTCCTCTTCTTCTGCTTCTCCTTTCCCCCTCTCCACCGCTACATCCTTTCTTTTTTTTTCAGTTTCGTTGAACGTTCCCAGGACCTAGCACCTGCTTCCCTTTATCAGTGACAGCTTAATCTCTCGTACGACTTTCGGTAACACAGACAACCGCGACAGTACGCGCTCGGAAACGACGACTTTCTTCCAGTAAACTGCCCCTCCTTATCTCCCCGAAGCCCAAACTTTCTCCAACCAACGTGGATCTTTGATTCCTCCCGCTAACCTCTAATCTAGTACCAATAATCCGCATCACACTAAATCAATCATCATTCCCCGCTAGGGCGGAATGAAATATTCGTATTTTACAGGGAAACATTTTAGGTTACGTGCTTCGTCAAATTTGAGGAAACTCTTCAAACTTGATGAACATTTTTCAATGGATTAAATACGCGTTCATGAAGTTTGGTAATAACATTAGGATTCGTTGGATTCGTGAGAAACCTTACAGTTGTGGATAGAAGAAAGTTAGAAATAACGGCATAATTTTATAAGGTGAAGAAACAAAATAAATTGTTTGTAACAGAGAGGCGAATGTATACCTTTAGCTATCTCTGCAAACTAATCAAAATAACTTTTACATTACGTTGCATACGAAGAAAATGAAGGTCATCTTACGGAGAAAAATTTTATGTCAAAACGTTTCGTATAGTACACGTAATATATTAAATTATATTAAAGTGTATAGTTTCAGTAGTACAAATAATAGTGTATAGTGTCAGCGTGTTTATCTGTACTTTTAAGTCTATGGAAATGACAACAGAAAGCGATGACTTTCTTCCGGCAAACTGGCCTCCTTCATCTCTGCAAACTCAAGTACCCGACGCTTCTTCCTTTGGATGGCGTGAATTCTTGATTCCTCGCGTTAGACGCTGATCTATATGTATAATGCCAATAATCCGCGGGGTTTCTTCATTAAATCTCGGAATTACTTTATCGAGGAATGTCGGCGCAGATAATTCCATAGCAATCGGACGTTTGGAGTTATTGCTGGGAAGAAGCTGAGGTTTCTTTTAATGGTGAGACTTGAAATGGATCGGTGTTGTCCCGTGTTTGAATTTGTGGGGTCTCTGGGGTGATAAACATCTGTATTCAATCAAAAGGAGAAAGTTTTAAAGCCGCATGGTTGTCTAGATCGTTTATAATACATGAGAAATGTAAATAAGTTTAGATGTATAATAATTCTCTTTATTATGAATGAATCTTCACAAACGTTCATTTTATATTTTTGTTCTATTCATCTTTATCTTTACGTATGAAATCTTATGAATATATTATATGTATCATAAGAAACTTTTTGCTAAGAATGAAGCTGTAAAAAGACGTTACTACAATTTCTACACGTAATATCGCCAATCATAAAACAAAATCCAATACAAATTTGATTATGTGATTTAGTTTGATATTCGAAAGAAATTCGTATCTTTTATCAGAAGTAACTTTAAACCAGTTTTAAGTTGGGAATGGCGACAACGTGAATGTTATTTCTTACACCTGGAAGACACGTTCATTTCCCTATCGCGCTGATCGATCAGCAATCGACGCGTTTCCAATCTCGCGAAAACGCGACGGATTTCGCGATATAGCATAGCCAGGCTTGTCGAACTCGGGGAAAACGCTTTCGTATCGCCGGAAGGAACGTTTCGCTCGTCCTTTCCACGATGCCAGAGAGAAATGACAGATGTCTACGACGCACCTGTGTCGGCTGTCGCCTCTACCGCGTTTCCTGCTCGTCGCATCTGTGTCCTTAACGGGAACCGATTGTACCTCGTGCATTCCTACACTTTTCCATTCTTAATAAAAGAAAGATACGGAAAGGTACGAAAAATGTTTCATATGTTCTAACGTTTAACGTTAGCATGTTGGTATCTTGGAATTTTGTATTAACAAGGGGAGTTCTTATATTAAATTTCGCTCGATTTAATTTGTGATTATTGTTGTTTTATACAATATACATATATTGTTGTTTTTTTTTTTTTTGTAAAATTTGAATAGCATATAATTTCCAACATTTCCACATCAGTCGATAGTATCTTTTCAACGACTATTTTGTTTCATTATTCCAAGTTTGAAAGAATTATCAATTATAAACTATATGAAACATCGTAGTTTGAATCCATTAAAATCAACAGGTACAATAATAGAACTGCCAAATGACAGGCATATGAGTGTGTCTAATTAATACTTCTATTTCTACTTGAGCATATGGTGCGTCGATTCCATCATTTTATACATTCCCTGTATAACATGATTTTAAAGGAATTTATTACGAAAAAAAAAAAAAAGAGAACAGTTGAGAAAGTATTTAGACAAATGGAATAAGGAATATGGTTAACCTACCCTAAATACTTTATGATTAGACATTATCATATGCCGTGACAATAGTTTCATATTTTTATTATAAATCTTTTTAACTTGAACGTATAATTATTCTCATTGGTATCGTGGTAAGTGAAAATGGAATTACAATATTTGCACAACATAATTTACAAGCTATGCATTTATGAAATTTATATATTTCGATATACATTTTTATTTACAAGAGAAATGAAAATTAAAATTTATTTTAATGAACCACACGAATATTTGATTAACTTTATAATATTTACTACAGTTTATTAAACACATATTTAACATGGAATGAAAATGTAAATAAATTTTATTTTTATGGAAAAGCCAACAAATTTATTTATTTATTAAGCTTATTTCCTTTACGCTGACAAACTATCATATTATTACAAACAGATATTTTATACTATATATTTTATAAAACATGAAACGTCAGATTGCTGTTATTGCATTAACATACCTCGATAACTATAGTTTTCCTAATATCCTGTTTAGTATCGTTGTAAGCGTGAGGATTACACAGCTGTTTACATATTTTCGTGCTTTCATCTGCGTGTTACGAGTCTGAGATATAAAATTACGAAACTTCCGTGATTCAGTTGCGTTTCATCTCCACTTACACTTTCTGTATACTTAAATACAACTTCTCATTATTTATGCAACTCGTTCTACTAGATGGTGATGCTCGATCTTCGTTTTCGTAAAAACTTTTGGAACATCAATCTCTGGTTTGCGCGTACTACATTTTTGTTCTTTAACTCGCAAAATTATACTATTTAAATTTATAATATTATACACGTAAATATATACAATATAGTGTTTGGTGAGTAATTCTAATTATTTAAATCAATTACGAATTGTATGAATCGTACATATATTGTCAAAACTGTATAAAAATTTGCAGAAGAGAAATAACGAATATAATTACATACATGAAATATGAAGATAAATAAAATATTTTTATTAGTTAAAAATTTCTAAAAAGGATATAATGAACGTAATTACATAAAGTATAACGGTAACTGGAAACGTCGTTATATACAAATTTGTAAAATGAAGATAATAGACTTTTAAAAAGAAATATTATAAAATTAATACCTAACAACTTCAAAAATATAATACTTAGACAATTGTATTATATCTTCCTGTACGAGAAATTTAACACGCGAGACTTAAGATTACGCACGTCCTTCGCTTCTGTATATTTTCATTATTAACTTTATAATTAAGAAATTAAGGTTTACTATCTCATGCTAATGTTGATTAATATTTCTCTGTTGTTTCAACAGAATACAAATGACAAATGTTTTAATGGAACAGTAAGATTTATTCTTGCATTTTGTCTGAGAATGTCATGTTTTTTAAAGAACATTGGAAATTTGTTTAATCAACGTCAATACAAAAATTGGTTTTGCTACGAAAGAAATTACTAAATATGAAAACGAATTAAAAAATATTTTCATTGACCTGATAAATACGAAAACCTCGGCTACATAGTTGGCAAAGGTTTATTCACTGGAATATAATAGAAGACTAATCGGACTGTCCCTGTTATCAGCACTCGCCATTGATCGATATTCATTCCATTTCTACCGTATCAACCATTTTGAAAGCTTATCATTACTTTGTGTGATGGTCCGCGACTCGATGATTGATAAAACTTAATTGAATGCGCGTTTTTCATTACGTAATTAGCGCGTGAAGTTTCGTCACTTGCGCTTTACAACAAAATTATTATAATTACTACAATTATTTTTATTATATACAAGATTAATTACAATAAAAATATTTATTTATATACAAGAATAATTAGAATAAAAAAGATAGAGAAAAATGTGAATTACGAATCACGTTATATAATTCTCAAAAAAAAAAAAAAAAAAAAACACGAAATATTCGAACCGTTTGTGACAGAGTTCACATTTCGGCGATTTTCGAGCTTTTTGTTTTAAGCTCGGTTCAACGATATCCGAAGCTAACTTGGCAAAAACGAAATTAACCGACGCGATGTTCGTTATTGTACGTAGTGGTCGTTCCCGTTTCGTATTCTCTGCAACACTGACTATAATTAGTACGACGAAGAGAGTTAGCCAAGTGGACTTCGCCGCAATGATGTTCCCGCTTCATTTGTTATCAGACTCATTATCATCGGAGCCGCTTTTCCACTCACGTGAAAGGTCATATCGCAGGTGAAACAGCTCTTTACCATTTTGTACCGTTGATTGCACAGTATGCGTATCTTTTATTCCCCTCTCTATCTTCTCTCGTTCGTTCATTGTATCATAAGCGCGGTTAACTCTTGCTACGAATATGTACGATTGTTGTTATGGAAAGCACGTGACATCAAAAGTAAACGCTCGACGCTGAAAAAGAGTGCAATGATATATGGTACTTTGAAGAAACCTGTTTATTAAGTTTTTTGAGTAGTTCCAATCTTCTTTGGAACATTTACTTCAACCCTTAACGTTATGGATTTTTTCATGAAAATACGAAAGACTGTCGTGGTCCGATAAGTATAACATAATACAATATAAATAAATAAATGAAGATACTGACGTAAAAATGAAATCGAGAACATAGTGTAGCGGTACATAATTCAATGGAAGATTTCAATCGGGAGAGACTCATATTATAATGCCTTTGAATACCAATGTTGTTTTGGTTTGCTAAGTTCAAAGGCAAACGAACTCCCGACAAAATATTGTCGCTGTTATTTGTAATTGGCAACCGGAGTTACATTTGAATTTTTTATAATAACACCGATGTCGATATAAATAGACGAACGTGCTCTCTAGGACAGTCATTATAGCGAGTCATATTTAGTCGAATAGTTAGTCGAATAGAAACGTATAGTTAAACAGAGCGACATACACTATCTCTGTACTTGTACTTAAGATGATTTTAATATAACTGACTGTTGAAGTGGTCATCGCTTCTAAGAAAACTCTATATCTGGTCTTTTAGTTTTCTCAAGCACTGAAACCATCGACAGCGTATAGACAAAAGACTGGGACGAAGGCAGACCATAAACAGTAGACAGGCGACAATGACTTCAGGGCTTTTAGTCATAGGGTAACACTGCTAGCGTGCGGATGTGGACCAGCTTAAATTATATTCCGACTTGTATTTACATTTCTGTATTAAAATATATTTTCTACAATTCTTCTTACAATTTATCCACGCGTTCCTTTGTTCACACATCTACTAACCTCAACACTGACAATTATGAATTTCTCTTTATTAAACAAACCAACACGTTTAATAAACCAGCTGAATAGAAATTAGAATAAGATATCATTCATGAAAATTCATTATTCTTATGAAGTAACAACAAATTCAATGACATATCTTAATTCAATTAAATCGGAAAAGAACGTTTACAAATGTTCTCGAGCCACAGAAATTTCTCTTTATCCCTTCTAATACGAAATTAAATCGAAGAGCAGCGGTGTACGAAAATAAGACAAAGCGGAAGATTGTGGTAACAGGCGATGTGTGAATCCGACTGGAACAATAGTTTGGACTTTGTTGATTAAATGTCAACAGAAGGCAGACGCTTGAGCCGCTTTTCGACCGGTTCATAGGATGAATCCGCGCATTGGTGTGTCCTGCACCTGACGTCGTAAGGGTTGGACGAAACGAGCCGGTGGAAAAGGTGTAGGAAAAAGATGAACAACGAAGGGAGAAGGTCAGACTAATTGGATGTCGGAGGCGCAATCTTGTGGTCTCCATTTGTCATTCGAGAACGCGAGAGGCGACTCATCCTTTTGTATTTCTACTCTCTCCTCCCCATTTCCATTTTTCTCGTCTTACATTCCGTCCACACGCGCGAATATCTTTTCGTGAATTTGGTAATCGTTGCGATATTGCAAGAATTCTGCAATTCGATTCACGTATCGCTGAAAATGCCACCAACATTCCCGTGATTTTGCATCGTTCGTGCGAGATTGTTATTCGACGTAGAACGGGCTTGCTAGACCAAGTGGAAGTTTGATGGCGAAGATGGGAAGAAATTGAAGTAGCAAATAAAGATTTTTTTCAAATTCTACTTTTATTAGCGAGTATCTTTATCAATCAAATATGCGTAACGTTTTACGCTAATTATCTTGTCGTTTAAAAAATTAGAATGGAATGGTGTTCGAAAGGATTAAGCAAATTTAGTAGAAAAATATATCGATGTATTTAATAAAAATATTTCCTCTGCTAAAATATATACGTTCGGTGTAAACGTAACGGAAAAAGATTTAAGCTAAAATGTTAGAATGAAGTTGTAGAGAAGACTTTATGCGGGAATTGAATTTATCGTTCGATATTGAAATATCTTTGAATGTATTATTGAATCGCTGTTAAGAAGGCGTATACAAATATAACCTGACTGTAGATGCGACGAAGGCTTTTCCAGAGAAAAAGGAGACTATTACCGGCTGTCAGTTTATGAAAGGTTACCAGTTGCTTCGAGTGATATTGTTCCATGCGCTATTGAGCACGAAACATCCATCGCCTTCGGTTCTTCCGCCGATGCAGCGAAAAGAAAACCGGGTACACCCATCCAGAGTGTAGATAAAGCTTCGAGTAAAAGACATTTCTTGACTTCACGGCGTTCAGAGAACGTTTGTAGTTTTCGGTTACTAGAAGAAACATCGGTTGTCTTTTATGTAACGTACCTTCCAAATCGCTGAAAAATTCAATTTCTTCCTTCCTAGTTTTCTTTTAGCTCTCTATCAATGTACATCGTTTATTTCCAATACTCAAATTTATCGTCTGAAGTACTTATAATTATTGTAGTTGAAATTTAATATCGAAATATACAATTTTAGCATTTATAATAAATCTTCATACGCTCTAGGATTCGTAAAAAGATCATTTGTATTATATTCCAAATATATGTATCTATTTACAATTGCCATTTTTATAGAAATAAAAAATTTGAGTAACATATAAATCCTTAAAAATCATGAATTCTGTGAATGGTAAACGTAGAATCATTAATATATATGAGTTTTTACGATATCCAATTCATCTACTAATTTGGAATTAGAATTAAATTAGTTACTAATTTTGAAAATAGAAAACTCGCTGTTATTCAAATTCTAAATCTATTAAATCATATCACTAGCTATAATTTAATGTTGTTTATACAACATAGTTTGGGAAACGTTAAGTACACCAAGTTTAAGGAGTAACAAGCTCACAAACAAGGTAAAATTGTTACTTGCTGGCCAAATTTACCGCTATCGAATGCATAAATCTACGTGCTCGTGTATTCGTACGTAATTAGTGAAAAATTACCTACCAGGAGAGAAAGTAGTACAACGTACAAAGCAATTGTGCAAGTTTTCGACTGGTGAAACGTTTCAGAAAGTATTCTAAGGACGAAGAAGCAGTTAAACGGATAGGCAATTGTCTATTTCGAAAAGAAGACATCACGCGAGCGGAACACTTGTGTTGTTTGAGAAAGAACGCGTCGAATGCAAAGGCATGCTTCGCGGCAATAAATCCATATGTTAATCGCCGCGAGCGTCGTTATCCTAAATCACTGCATAAGTTAACTGGCGTTTAACCTAATAACGCGAAGGCGTTCGTGACACGTAAGGTGATCATAAAAAGCTTATTTAAGGTTGCTCCACCAACTCGCACGATTAACTTGATTACAAAGAAGCCGATTCAGTTGTCGAAAACGTGTTTAATTCTGCAAATAAATAGCTATTTAACAGATACGAGGATTTGAAAGAAAGAAAGTACATTGCTGGGCATAATTGACAATTTGCATTTTTTTACTCATTAAGAGGCATGTGTGTATTTAGTTTAAATAATATCTATGAATTAAAGAAATTATTCGTTTGCATTGAATTACGTTACATGCGTGAATTGCGAGACAAAATTGTAATGTTTGCGTTATATTATTGATGTACAACAATAGGCTAAAAATTCTGACAACATTAGATCCTTGCTGTAAAGTTGATTCACCGTAGATGGACGGAAATGTGCGAGCATTTGCCAACAGATAATTTGCAGGAAACTCAGGTGAAACGGTACGGTAAATCTCCGAAGGCAAGGAACCGGGACGCGTGATGCATGCGACGTCCATGTTTGTTACTGTTTCACGTACACGGCGAACAACTCCGTTACTAATTGCTCATTAGGTCGGATCAGAGACATTTCTAGCTGTGAGAACCGTCGTGCATTTCTGCTCGATTAAACGACAGTTCGAATTTCTGTTCTAATTCTGCCTGATTAATCGACCAATCGACGTTGAGTCTTTATAAATTCCTGCTCATTGGCGATTCTCAATCGAGATACGTTACACGTTAAAATAGGATTTCTATCGTTAATTTTGTCATATTTTCATTTCCATGGAGTTTAGTTACATTTAAAAGGTGTGATTATCAAATTTCCAAATATAATTATTAGATTGCGAATGTTTATGCATTTACAAGATAGATACACGCGATATTCAAAAATATAAAAAAATATTCGAAGGTTATAATATTTAAAGAGCAAATGAAATTATTTAAGATTCTATCCTTTTATTTGCGCCCAAAAAAGTATGCATTTTTGCATAAAAGTTAGCGATCTAGTAATTATATCATTAACATTTATTCGCATTTTAGGTTCTGTTTAATTGCATAAACGTATGCGTTAAGAAATTTGGAAAAAAGAAACAGAAAGTTTGAATATTCTGTACCGTATAAATTTGAAGAGACAAGTTGACAAACATGGAATAATTGACTTTTACGATTAATCAACGTGACTGACTTTATAAGAAATGAATTTTTCTATCCATCATGCTTTAATTTTTACCATCTAAATTTTGTTTGCCATCGCTTTCCAATTAACACATCAGTTTATGCTTATGAGTATTTGAACATCAAACCAATATTTAAAACTTATACCAACATTTTTTACGAATAGGATAACATTAAATCAGTGCAAATATGTGAATATCTATATGATGGCGTAAAAAGTTAAATAAATAATTTACTAAATGAAGATTAAATACATATTTACTGTTAAACAACGGAGAAAAACGACGAATATAAAATACTACCTCGAAGTAATAAAATTATCTCGTATTTGTTTGAACGCAACGAAATCGTATAATTTCCAAAAATTTCTTTCACCTTCGCGTAACATAATGTCACATCAACATTTTCATATATCTTCTTACGTACGTACATTTTTCAGAGCTTCTAGAGACGAAAGAAAATACCAAACTTCCTTTCGACAGTGCCACTCGAATGCCAGGGATATTTCTTCAACTATTTCTCAATCGTCGATGTTTTCTACAGGAGAATTCCTCGCGGCTTTGCGATTCAACAGCGTCGCCAGAAAGCCGCATCTTTCGTCACAATTACTAAATCGCTGGCAGGAAATAATCTCTCTCTTTGTCCACGTGGTGTCTCGAAACGGCCAGATATTAATTCACCGCGATTAATCACCGGAATCTAGAGAAACAGCTGAGAATGGCGAACCTTCCAAGCAAAGAAACAAACATTAAAATAGCATATCTCAGCCTTTTTTGAATCGCCATTCCCTTTTACAATAGCCTTTCTTACGAAAAAGAAGCTTTTAACAAGATAAAAGATACATTAGAGGTGAATCGAATATTTTAGAACGTTCTGTTCAGATAAAATGTTGATTTACGATATTTTATATTGTAAACGAAAGAAAAATGTACGCAGGTTTCTAAAAATGGGAAACACGCATTGCGAAATAAATGTCTTAAGTAAGTTACACAGTTATCAAGTTTCAAATATTTATTTGTATTTGTTAATAATGCTGTGTTAAATTGTACTATTTACTCTCCATTAAATTATTAGAAGTTTCTATCTTTTTCTAGTTTTTCTTCTTGCTTCGTTGCTGCGTTCGCTCGCAAATTTCATTTCTCCTATATCAGGAAGCATTAGGTTGAGACTTCTCCAAAATCTCCAATTTCAGCGAGATCCCTTTCAAACATGTTAATTAATTACAAGATACCTCTCAAATACTTCAAACTCTCGTTATAACCAATCTCTTCCGTTTTGGTCCGTGAAAAATTCTTAAAACATAATACGAGGATTCATCGAAAGCAAAACTGCGCTTGAATATAGATACGCTATGAATGAAATTTCGAATTAACAATCAAAGTCCTAGAATCATTTCGAATAAGAAACCGACTGTAGGATTCTTTTATAACGTTTGAATTTCTTTATAGGTTGTAGACCAAAATCCTTTTACAATATTTGCGCTTTACATTCTTAGAGCTTTAATAAATAAGGATTATCACTAATGTGCAAAAATAATATGTATGATGCATTGATTATGAAATAATTTGTACTTTTCCGTTATTCGTTATATTGCTTTAAAATATTTACATTCTTTAAACGATTTTTAATCGAGGAATTAATAACGAACAGAAGGTTTTGAACATAATATACAATGAGTTTATGGATGAAAATATTTAACAAGAGGAGAAAGGCTAATTATTCAAGCTCGCGTTTACGGGTGTACTTTTTTTCTTCTGGCGAATTTTATCATATTTATCCCGGACGTTGGTAAGGAACCACGTCTGGTTATACCGTAAAACCCAAAAATACTGGCTGACGCGTTCGTACGGGCTCTGCCTACGTTGCAGTTTGCATAATTACCCAATAAAAAAAGAACCTATGATGCTATAAAATAAATAGAGCGATTCTAGCACAACCTCGAAGAAACGCGATCTAACAAACGCAACCCCATAACAGTAATGAATTCTTTAATCCTCTGGTGTTTCAGCCTGTCAAATAAATTTTTTAAAAATCCCAGAATGCACTCGGAATTCCTTTAGTTTTCCTCGATTTGAAATTCTTTTGAAAGATGGATCGAGTTATACTTAAATTTTTTAATAGGAATATTTCCATCAAAAATATTCGCGAAATATTCAAGAATAAAGTAAAAGAAGGCAGTAGGTCTGTAATAAATTTGGAAGGTTATGCTTCCGCGTGTAGCGATGATTTTTCGGATCGGCCTGGACGCATAAGCGGCCCGGGTGTAAAACATACTACCCCCGAGGGTAAAGCGTACCCCTCATTATCCGCGTGTTCCGCACTTGAGTTACATCCCACGCGCATATACCCTTTATGTCAATTTGCATATTAAACTCGTTGAAACAACTAACAAGGATTCTGCTGGGGGTAGCATAAGCTACTAATATGCAAAATATTAAAAAGCCAATTTAGAATAAGTGAAAACGTACCCTACGCTCCTGTGAGAAGAACAACTACGATGTCAAATAGAATGATAATTCGCGGAAATTTTATCATACGTTTTATCATACCTTGAAGAATGAAAAAAAAAAAAATTAAAAATAGAAAAAAAATAGACAGATAATTTATATTTGGTGTTTCTATAGTAATTTTCTATTATGATTGACCCCATCGTCTGTATTTTTCTATTCGATTTTTCTTCTTTTTTTTTTTTTTTTTTTTTGTAAAAATTTTTTATCCTTTGCAAGTAATTTTTTTATTATAATTCACATGTATATATATATATATGTATTCATTTTTTATAAATATAAAGTATGACTTCATTTTATAGAAATTAACTTTAATGAAGATTTTTAACTTGGACCGATTCTTATAGAGAGAGAATAACTTTAACGTTTCTATTTGAAAATTAAATTTCTGACTTATAATAAGATTTGATCGGAACAAGTCTATAGATTTTCGAAGGGGTGTGCTCCGACAGCTGGCGCCACAGTTGGCAAACTTTCGTACTAAAATTCGTAGAAAAATGAATATATCTCGTATGAAAATTGTTCAAATCTTCGGTAATATCGTTAATTCGATTCCTTTATCTACCTTATTTTTCTTAAACGTATTTCATTGGTTTTTAGGTATAAAAGAAGATATACAAGAATCCCCAAGAAATATTGAATTTATCATAACACAAAATTACAGTAATAGATACAATACAATATACAATATTTGTCTAACTTATATCAACTATGTTGCCAGCCATTTTCTTCCAGCCATTTTCGACCAACAATTTTTCAAGCTTGAAAGAAATATAAACGAATTATCATTAATAAGCTTAGTTTCTTTTACCATTTTGTCATGAAATTCCAATATCCAAAATGCCACAATAAACAACGTTAAGACTCCACTAATGCTCTGTTACACTAATACAACTGCTATACTAATGCAAAATAAACGAATTTCGAAACAAAGAATGAAATTTCAATAACAAATTCACGTTAAGGTATCATACAAGCATAGGAGAGATAGTTTCCGTAGTGATTCGTTAAATCCAGGCCATTAAAAGTAGCATAAAGCTGAAGTGTAATATCGAGTCTGAGGATCGATTGTCGCAGGGTATACCGTGAACCTCGTCGATGCAATAACCAACGCGCGCCACGCTGTAGATAATCGTCTCATAATTCACATATCCAGCGTCATTATTATTCATACTTCGAGTGAGACCACGGTATGCGAAGGCAAATTGCCAGCCAGCGCTGGCAAATACCACGTTGTACTTCCATACGTAGCTACGTAGGAGTTTAGCTTTTCATTGAGCATTATGTAACGTTCCAGCTATGTGCAGAGTGTGCCACCCGTGAAAAGAGTTAGTTTACTTTAGAAGTTAATAACGTGTTAGACAACCGAACAGGCAAATGTAGTCTCTTGTTAAACCGACTGTACTCTCGAAATGCGTTTTACTATTTCAAACAGTTTTTACAAGTATCAGGCTAGAGTATGTCGTTTCATGCGATACAATTTTTGTCGCAACTGGAATTGCATCTAATTCCAGCGACTATCTTCTTTCTTTATTCCAGATTTTAAAGAATTATCAGTTTTGGAATTCGAGAAGTTTTAGAACGGTGCTGTTACGATTTCCTCGTTTATAAATTCCTTGAAAATAATTTATGTAGTGAAAAGTTATTCAGCTGGAATACGAAACGTTATTAACCTTCCTCGAATACTAAATTTACGTTTCCAGAAACCTTCGTGATACTTTCTCTAAATTGAAGTTCATCTAAGAAAATGTTTTTATTATAAAACTTCTTACTATTAAATAAACGTGATTTATTACACATTCTTCTTCTTTAATATGGTTATCTAACAATTAGTGATAAAAGAAAATTAAAGGGATGGCATTGACACGCCAGAAATACCAAATTTCAAAGAAATGACATTTCATATATGCATCGGCATGATATTAATTTTCGATCGAAGAGAAACAGCGAAGGAAAATCTGCTATTCGTTCCATAATTCCATCGCGATCCTGTAAACGTCGAGCGTCAACATGATCGATAATAATCGAGTGAAGAGGTATTTTATTGTTTCAATTAAATGTGAATTATGCAACGGAATGCGGTGGCGGGCTGGTCGATCATTTTTACCACGCACCCCATACGTTTTCCTAGAGCGGTTGATGGCCAGAAAAAGAACAGAAGGGACTTGAGCGATCACGCGAGCACCGTAAACGGTTATCGCATCACTCAACCGGAAGTTCACCGCTGCTGCCCGGAAAAAATAGCCGGATACGCACGTCCCTGTAATTATGCTTCGTAAAATTCAGGAGTTTTCTCGCGTGCTAGCCCAGCCAGATTGGATCGTTCGTGGGATGAGACCAGACGTAAAATTTAAATCCTTTTTGAGTGGCGGGGAGCCCTTTCACCGGGTTACGAGTAATTTCCCCTTAACTAACTCTGCAATTTCGAGCGTTAACTTATCGATCCAAGATTTACACGCGCGCGGATTATACGCTCCTGTCAATTACGATTCGAGTTTCCGATAGTTCCAACAACCATATTTTGTCCTTTTTCCTCGCGTGATTCTTTGTTATTTTTACCATTGACATATGTTTTTATTTCAATATAATCATGTTCTAATATCAATATTTTCTCTATTTTTGTTAAAAAAGGTTTTATCCAAAGGTATCCCAATGTAATTAATCCATAAATTTTTTCAGACAAACGGGGCTCGTTGTTAATTAAATTATAAGGAAAATACTTCGACTGTTAATTCTCGCAAAGTAAACTAACAGCGATCTGTTTCATTTGTAAGGAAAATGTCCCTAAAATTCACGAGGATCACGTGTTACAAAAATCAGCTTTAGTCGTCGCAGAATAATTTACTTAAAAAATAAATTACTTTCAATAAGAAGATTACGAGAAAAATATTTCCAATAGCTTTTACGTATAATTCGCATAAACTACCACTAATTTTTGCAAGGCAAACTTTGCTATATTTTACCATTAGTCGCAAGCGCATCGAACTACACACGAATATGATGTCTCTCTGGATATTCAGACTGTCGGGACGTCTTTTTCTTCGTATCTTTCGATCATGTCTTCTATATAGTATTTCCTGCTCCGTTTCGACCGTGAGTAGTTTGATCGATCGTGAACGTTCACGTGGAACTGAATCTCAAGAAACAGGAATGGCGGATCTGTCCCCGTGTGGCAAATGAAAATATATCAGTGGCAGTCGGCGGTAGCCGAAATCAGGATGCGGTAGCGTTCTCATCAGCATGCGAAAACTTTGTTATTTGTTTGAACACGTTCAATTATGCATGCGCAATATGCTGACGGTTTTCAAGGGTGCGGAGGGCGGGAAAAGGGGTGGTCAAGGGAGGCACGAGGGGGAGGTAACCGTGTGCCGTATTACGTCGCAAAAGAGGAAACGGCAATCCTATTGGAAGGGTGCGCTCTCGTTCGGACGTAATTGAAATGATAATAAAGCGCGAATGCGCAACAATGACTGCAACTTTTTATCTCTCGCGTTCCTCTTTTAAGGGTGGCGAATAATGTAGTGACAAAATGAAATTAGAGGAAATTTCTGGTCATTAATACAAAAAAACTCTTTTGGTTGTTGCTGAATTAATTGTGGTTCAATTCAATTAATTGTGGTTCCTTTACGAGTATATGTTTTGTCACGAGAAAGAAAAAAAATGCGAATTAAAGATACGATTTTTGAAAGCCTTAGCTGATATGAATCACAGCGTTTATTGCTTCGAATCAACTATCTTTGTCAAGATATCGAGAATATCGTTTTAAGTTCAATGAGGGTGTTAATAAAATTCGTTCAATTTGTATTTCTTATTGGCGTGACAGAAGAGATAATATATTTTGATAGAGAAGTAATATAAGTTTATAAGTAATATTAGAAGTTTCCGGAAATAAAGCTATCTTAGGAATTAAAAATTTGAGGTGATTTCTAGCGTAAAGACTTAATGATGAGAAAACAGATTTTTTAACGTTGAAAGTTTCATATAACAAAGCACGTTTAAGTCCAAAATTAATGCAAGAAATAAATTACGTACGTGCTTGTAAAGAGATAATATATTGCTTGCCGTATATCTGAGACCGCTATCTTCAGCACTACAACGTGGAACATAACAAATGAACAGCTGTACTATCGTTTACCTTACATTTTCTTCGCATCTTTCAACTAGAAATAATCGCTATGTACTTATCCTATGTAAAACGATCGGTTCAGAACAGAATAAGATTATTAAATTATATTTCTATTTAATAAAAATCTATAGCAATAAGATTTCAATCAAAAAGGTTGTACAAACAAATTTTGAAATAACAAGATATCTTTTAAGCATGTAAACAATTTGCTACAGAATATGATTGTCTGAACTAATTAAATTCAGACAAATAAGAAATTTAATGTACAATTATACATAATTAACAAATTCATTGTAATATTAAATCTAGAACGAATTCCTTGTAGCATAAAATTCTTCAAAGTTCGAATAATTTGCCAATGATAATTCATGTAATAACGCGGCAAATTCGAATTTTTCGTATGCATCGATCAAATACATTGAAACATTGAAGCTTCTCCACAAAATAAAAACAACTGTCGAGAAACCAAGCGTAAATAGACTTTTAACCACTGCTAACAAGATTCCTATTGGCTCGTATATCTCACTTTCAGTTCTGTTTGCAGCTGCCTTGTTTCCAACACTCTATCAAACGCCATCAAACAGTCTTTACCTTCTCGAGCTACGTCACGTCACGAGATTACTATGCACTGGGCCAGCTTCGCGCATCGTTAGCCGACTGTTCACCCGAAAGCGTGAACTGGGTCATCGCGAAGGAAACGAGGGGATGGTGGATTCGCGAATCGGCCAAGTATTCGAAATTATTTCCTTAGCGAGAGAAAAACGGGCGAGGAACACGGAAGGTCGACTCGGTTCTCGGCATTCCACAGAGTCCAGCAAAGAATTCAATATGCCTCAGTTGACGACGATGAAGCGAAGGTAGGAATCTCGAAACTCGGTCACCTCGTTTCCAATTGACCGGCTCCAACCGCTCGTCTCGATTCCCTGCGGACCGGGGTTGCATTATGCGAACTTCCTGCAGATTAGTTGTCGTCAAGTTTAATATTTTACCAGGTGATTCCGCGTCGACCTGGCTATTCCGCCAACTACCACTACCTGCAAGTTGTGTATAGAACAAAGCCATAGTTTCCTCCGAATATTACATTCCTTAGAAGGAGCGCGCGTAGATTCGATAGCGGTCAATATCGAGTGAGATTTTACATTGATTAGGATTGTCTTTAAATGGATATTTTGAGTTTATTAAGCAACGGATCGTCAAATTGCAATCACGTACACGGATATGATCAAATGACTACTATCGATTCGTAGAATTGGTAGAATCAAAATTGGTTCTGTGTAGATTGCAATGGAGAAATCCTTTCAGCTTTGATAGCAAAGGTAGAAAACGCGGATGCACGGAATTAACGCGCGTACATTTACACCTGAATACCTGAGCTTGGAAATTGTATATAGGATACGCACGTGAATGGAGTGCTCAAGTGCAGACACGTGGCATGTCGAGACCTTAATAGCTCAGTCTCACGACTAAAAGGGATTCGTGGTTGAAAAGCACCGAGGGCGGTACTGGTCAGACTGTTAGCAGCTGCATTTTCAGTTGTTCCACACATTCAATTCACCCTTTGATAGCGCTGACCCAGATTCGGCTCCGAGCAGACACGTCGAAGAGCAATCGATAACCTCTTTCTACGCAATTAACTACTCCTAACTCGCTGGCGGCGCTCTTACCCAGAAAAATTACAAGCAGATGTGCTTCAGGAAATTAGCAGCTTTTATTGTGTTTAGTGGTTAGAGGAAGAATATATTTTTCTGTCTTTATATCGAGTTTATTGTCGTAAGAATAAGGAATATAATGGTATCTCTCATTCTCGTTACTTCATTTTGTATTATGTTTGATTGATGGTTGTGTACCGTGCTTTATCGATCACAAGAGATAAACGTGATAAGTCCATTTTTGTAGTTTTCTGATTTTAACGTCAACGTGTAATTCGTTGAACGCAAAGGAAAGCAAAAGATATAAGAAATTCAAAAATAGTCGACAAGTTACGAAATTTTATAAATGACGATTTTACTATTGATTCTTTTGAAATATTCAGGAGTTAAAAGATCAGATTAAACATCTCTTTCATCTTCTTGGATTCAAAATTATCAATATTCTTATGAATAATTCTGAAGATTAAAGGCTATATTTGATTTCATTCATTCTAAACTTAAAACTGTAGGAATATTTTAGAAGATGTAAGGTGAAGGTTGTATTATGTATGCACAATTAGGAACGCAAGGTCGGCCGTGAATGAACCCATACTTTTCGACACCTTGAACCTCAAGCCAGGCGTTCGTGCCACAACCTTCTCCTAGGAACCTTCGAGAGACACATTCGCAGCCAGACCGCACCGTTATTACCAGCGATAAATCGCCACCTTTAATAAGAGTTCGCATGACGTTCCAGACGGAAGCCAGAGACGCCGGCGTCGCAGCTAACGGCCAAAGAGAGTCGTGATATCAACTTGACGCGAGAACAATGCGATATCAACCATTCACGATAGTTTGTTCCTACGATTGTAAGACCAGGTTTAGGAGCATTTTCTGTCGATTTACTTTATCATAGATAAAGGAAAGTAGATAAAAAAGTGTTACTTCGCTCTTAGAAGTTGACTTAGAAGTTTGAATAGATAAATGGAATTAGTATTTCGTTCATAAAATTCCTAATAATACAATAAAATCCTATTATAAACGCTGTTATTGAACATAGTCCTATTCGAAGTACGATATAAAAGCTTTCTTCCAATGAATGATTTATGCACACACGTTACGATAACAGCTTGTACGGATTTGTATTCAGTGAAAAGAATAATAAACAACAATTATGAATTACAGAAAGGTTTGGTTTGTCTCGTAAGTGAACGCAGCTGCGAATCCTTAACACAGGAAACGTTATGCTGTGTGGAGCTGCGCTAGATTAACAATTCTTGGCGTTTCAGTGTCGCTTTGGATGCGTTGACGCTACTTCAGGCTAGCTTCAAGGCTCGACTGTAACGAGCTTCAGGATTGATTAACCGTGGCGTCGAGCGACGCGCGAGCAACTCTACTTCTGCCAAGTCTGGGCAAACGAGTCGACGTCTCGATCCCCTGGCGAAGGATCAGCGGAGCCTTAATTACGCTTGATTAATAGCTTCTTCGACGGATTGTCGGCTGACGGAGACGGCTGTTTAACGGAGGTCTACCATAATTTTTCGGTGAGACTGTTCCCTCGGCTAATTTTCGGTACACCGCTTAAAATAAAACGTCACGAAGTGGTTAGTCTACTCGATTGATGGGACAGAATCACGACGATACGTTTTCGTCTTTTAAAGTGTCCCATTTGATTGATTGCCTGCTTTTTTCCCTTTGTTACGAGAAAATTGCCTTTTATCTAACTTTGATTAAATTTTCTATACAACGCGCTGGAATTTTTTGATCGACAGACAGAATCTCGTTGTTATCCTGTTGATATCCGTTGATCTCGAGGTATTCTTAATCGAATTCCATCATTTTGTAGCGCTCATTATTATTTTGTAGCAACACCAGAATAATTCATATTCATACGCCGTGCAAAATAATGTAGTTTCGGTAACTGGATAAGTTCAACTAATAGTTGCGAATTTTGTATGTTTCAATCTCGTCAACGGTCCACTACCGTCAATTCCTTAACGTTTTTAGCGACTAAAAAACAGATTCATTCTGTGGATTCATTCTACGTCGTCTAGAGAATACAACAGCTACTCGAACATGTAAGAAATCGAGCCAATATTATTCATAGACATTTTAATGAGAGATGATTGAAGTTCTCAATCTCTGTTTCTCTTCGTTAAAGTGTTGTTAAAAGCGGATATATTATTCTCATCTTTTATATTAATTTTACGCTAAAAATATCTTTAAGATCATAATAGTCTTGTTATTTATAAAACCAAATAGCATTACCTGCGAAGCATTTTCCACTTATGTCTCGATGAACGAAGCGGTAATTGGCAACAGGCCACAAAGCAACCTGAAACTCGCGAATACAGCGATTCGTTCAATTTCCGCGACTCAAAATCTTCATGAAATTTCCAGGGACGAGACGACCGCACTCTTTTCTCGAGCGGTGGTCTTTGATATCTTGCTGGTACAGGAAACGTTTCAAAGGAGAGGGGAAATGACTTAGCTGTAATCTTCCGTTTTTCAACTGCGAAGCTCGTCGAAACGGCCGGCTATAGCACCGAAATAGATTACAAACGTAATATTTCAGCCGCCATAAATATTCTCCGTTAAAGTTGCCAGAGCTTTTCACTCTCGGTGCTCTTTCGTTGGATCTTTTGGCTGTTTCTTTCTAAGCAGAGGACGAGAGAGGGAAAGGGAGTCTTTCGCGGAGTGCTGGTCGCCAACGCCGCGATCTAATTGGGATAAGACGGATTTTTGTACCAGGTGGTCCTTAATTGGTCGGCCATCATTACGGGTGGTCTCGCGGTTCTAATTACTGTAGTCCACGTTGCGCAGACCTTTATACGCTTCTGCACACCAACTCTCGAAAGATTTTCGTGAATGTAGAATTATTTATAACGATCGCCACTACATCGTTGACACTCTATTGCTTGTGTGCCATTGTTTCGAGTTACTTTATTCGAGCGTTTGGTATTTTAATTTTAGATTTTTGAACAATTCGACGACTTTTGATTTATTATTGAGATTATTAGAAATATAGTTTGAGTTAGATGCAATATTTATTTTCTGGAATTATCACACTATAAATTTACGTTACGTATTAAGAGACTCAATAACAGTAGTTTACAATAAAGTTCAGGATTCGCTGTTATGTGTATCATTTTCATGTAGATCATCTTTTTATTATTTGAATAAAGTGGTTCCACTCTGATCTATAAGTTGGAAAGGAAAAAATCCCAGAATGTTTAAAAATATTTGGATACTTCTAAAATACATTATAGAAAGTTTCTTAAAATATCTTAAAACAATTTGCTTTTATTATATTGGAAGTATCTATTAACCACTTTTAATAGAATATTTAATAGAATATTTAACACTTTTAATAGAATAAACATTTATTGTTATTATTTATATTTAAAAAACGTGTATAAAAATGTGACAATAATCTACATAAAACATAAAAGTTTTAGCTTCATTCGTAATTTATAAATCTTGCAGATCTTTCCGTTTACGAAAAACAGGTTAAAGTTTAACAGTAGTAATAATAGTGAAACATATTTCTGGCTCGTCATTACCACTGCTATGGTGCTTGGTTCCATGGTTGAATCTCCGCCGATCCAAAGATCGCGAATACAACAAACGCAGACGTTTGAGCAATAATATTAATCCAGAAGACATACCTCCACTTTGCCATAGTGTGCTACGTTATTAATATAACACGTGAGATCAATAAGAATAAGAAGAAAGAGTTCGATGATTACACAGTGAACTTGAAAGAGAAAATAGTACAAAATTAATTGTTTTATTCGAGAAGTAATGCTGTTAAATTAAATTTGACAAAGAAATTAGTCAGAGTGTTAGAAGATAATATTTATGTATAACGAACGTTCGAATGATTCTCGATTGTATTTTAAGTACTCTTTCCTTTTTCCTTCACTTATCACTCGGCTGTGAATATTTATGCTCTTATCGATGTATTTCTCATCATATTTAAACGTTTCTTTATTTCTTTTATACCATGTAATTTTTACGATCAAATAACTTCTTCTATTTAGAAAAGTAAGTTCTATGTTCATCTTACCCCAGTTTCCATAAGCGCGCCAACCAAAGCAGGCAGAATAAACGCAGAAATCGTCCCTGGTGTATTTGTAATACCCATTAAGATTCCAGCATAGTTTGGTGCCAAATCATTGTGATTGGTGAGATGTCCAACAAAAATTACACCGCAGAATACTATGCTCAGTATTAATAATATCGTGGACCCTACGCGGTCGCAGCCGAGATAAGCGATTATAATAAGACATAAACTCGGTGGAATACAACCTGTAACGTTAACGAATAATTGAAAACCCATAGGTTGACATATAGGACATATAGTTTGACGTATTTATCATATTTAACGTAAAAATGAAATCATTCGTGTTATTATGAATACTTTTTACCTAAACTTGTAAATGAAAAAAATTTATAAGATTGAGATTATATCGAATATAAATTATATAACGAAACTCACTTATAAATACTGCAACTTTTCTAGCCCTTGTCTGTTCCCAATAATTCTTTTGTCTGCCCCAGTCCAGTAATCTACCAAGCAATGGGTTCGCTATTGCATTTATCAGATATGGGGAGCAGCTCAGGGAAGCATTCTACGCAAGTAAATAAATACGTTGACGACCGAATGATTCACAACTGTACATATAATTTCATAATTATTTATATCGCTTTTGTATTATTATTAACGAATATAAAGTTTTATTTGTCGCTGTAAATTTTTTGTTCAAAAAGATCCCAAAAGTTTAAATGAATTTTATAAAACGAATTATTAACTTAAAAGTTATTATGTAAATTAAAGGAACGATAATGTAGCCATTATCCTTGTAACAATCAAAGCAATATTTTAGCTGAGATATTTTAATAAATAATAAATAATAAATAATAATAAATATATGTGTCTTATAGTACCTCCTGACTAATTTAAGTAACTCTACCATTGGGTTATTCGAATCACTTTCTCGTTTTTGATATTTTTTGCTTTGTGGATCTAACGTGTACACGATATTTTCTCATTCTTCTATTATTGTATTAAGTACTAATGGAGTCTCAGAATATACAACAAGTTTGATCATTCCATGTAAAAGTTCGAAATTGAGTTTCAAGTTTAGGTGACAAATAATCCTATATTATTATACAGGGTGTCGCTATTTTTTGCCGTCACTAACTTTTTGGAGATCATTAACTTTTCCTGTAGATCCTACGAGTGAAAATAAGAAAAATATTTCATATAAACGTACGTAAAAATGTTCTATCAAAGAATTATAACAGAAATTCGAAATGACAATTGGCTACATTTACTTGCGTTAGCTCCATTTCAAAGTGCCGTGTGTTCTTATAAATACAGGCTTGATATTTTCTCAGAAATTGAATTTATTACATTGCGAATTTTACGTCAATTTCCTTTCATGTTGTCAAACGCATTATAAGTTCTTTGCCCTAACTCCTCGCATGTATCAACGACTTCGAGTATCAAACGTAGCTTATGTAAACAGATCAGATAAATATTGCCAACCTGTTCTTATGCTATATCGAACGAAAACCAATATTTCGTTGTTATTTTGATTTTTTGTTATAATTTTCTAACAAAGCATTCTTGATCCTACGTTTTTTTTCCTTTTTTTTTTTTTTTCTTACTTTCATTTGTGGAATCTGCTGGCAAAGTTATACGGAGAAAAGTAGGGACACCCTGTATATTATTACCAAACTTACCGATTTTATATCGAACCTTAGTATCTTGTTCATATACAGAGGCAGTTGTGTGAGTAAAAAGTACCAACAGAAGTTCCCAAAAGTATTCGTATAAATCAATGCCCAAAAGGGTACCGACGTGAAGATGGCTTTCCATGGAACGTCCATCTCTGCAGATTCAAGGCTTCTGTGCCCATAAGAGGTCACAATGAGTTGCCTTTCCTTTTCAGAAATGTACTTTTGCGTTTCTGGATTGTCAGCGAAAAACCAATAGAACAGGACACACCAGATCAGTGGCAGTGTACCGTGAATGTAGAAAACTGCCTCCCATCCGAAGCAGTCGAGTATCAGGCCAGAACTCAAGATGGAGATCACGGTACCAAGCGATGTTCCAGCGTAGATGATGGCGAACCATGTGCTTTTTTCTTCGTAAACAACCCATTTGCCAACGAGGACGTTCACCACAGGTAGATGCGCTGCGCTCACTAGGCCCGTCAAGAATCTCACGACATAAAGGATTAGTAGCACGTTGGCTGCTGCTGGTACCAACAACGTCAAAAAAGCGTTCCCTAACACGCATATCAGCAGCACGTTCTTCGTATTGAAGCTGAAATATATCGTCGTCGATTCGAAGGATTAAAATTTTGAAAGTTTTAAGAATTCGAGAATTTATAAATTCGAATGTTTGACAATGCGTGAGTTCGAAGAACGCGTCATGAAGGATATAAATCTAAAATGATCTAAATCACTGTACTGATTATGACAGTAGCGCTACATAAGTATATAATACGTATAAACATAGAATATGTTGAGGAGATACTTAGTTATCGAATATCTTGATAGGAAGACATTTATCACATAAAATTTAAAAACACCACTAACTGGTGTTACACCATTTGATAAAAGATAATCCTAGTTTCATGAACGATCATTACTATTATTATTACTGCTAGCTACAATATCTCCCTTATCTCATTAAATAATCTCAGTCGACAGATTTTTGATAAGAAGACTTAAACTTATTTTCATACACAAAAGATATTCCATGGGAGAGTTATATTTTTGAATTAAAAAATGTTTAATTTTAAGTTTCACTTACCGATCCGCGAAATATCCGCAAGGAAACATACCCGTGAGGTAACCAGCGAAATAAATGCTAACAACCAAGCCCTGCTCCGTTGTCGACCAATCAAAAGGACCATCTATATCGATTCCCGAAACGTCTTCGTCGCCAAAATCACATTCATAAGTTATATCGCCCGGAGTATTTGAATGCTTTTTAGATTTCACCATGCCAACGATAGCTGTCGCGATGTTGATCTTCAATCCATAGATGATCATGTTCGCGATGCAAAGCATTATAGCGAACAAAAACCTCACGATGTCCGCTATCATAGTAAAACACGAAATTTATAAATATTTTTCGTCAAAATTCCTGAGAGATGTATGGTAAAGATTCATGTCAAGTTAATTTTTGTGCATTCACCATTTCCAAGGAAATGTTTATTTTTTGCTATGATTTTTAAATTAAAATATTCTCTGTTACGAAGCATGTGCTACTCGTCATTTAAAATAAAATTACAATATTACAACAGAATATATATATTTTTAAGTAACAAAGTATTTCTGTTTTAAGTAACATTCCAACGCACTGTTTATTTTTCTTTCTTTCTTCAAAATCATTTGGTTAAAGCGCACAAGGATAAAGACGCGACAGTTGCGTTAGCAACAACAAACGTGTTAAACAGAAAGTAAATGTACGCTAACTATTATTCAAAAGTATTTATTTGGGTATTTTGTTATTCTTGATGCAATGATTCTTGGCAAAATTTATAATAACGAAATTGATACTTATAAACGTTATGAATGTTTCGTTGTTTCACAAATTTTTCTTCATTCTATAAGCATTTCCATTCTATAAGTTTCTAAACTACGGATACGATAAGAAATATAAACCTAAAATCATCGAAACTAAAAAATTATGGCTAACGTAATGCGACTGATTGTGATTAATAGAAAATTCGCGTGTTAAAATAAGATCATGAAATAGTTAAAATAAAGATGATAGCTCACGCATGTTTGTGTGTCTGTTTCAATCTTGGAGATTTCAAACTTTTTACTCTTTTTGCTTCGTTACGTTGACGATCATCACAGCTCGATTCCACGTACGTCTTCGTGCAGTGTCTCTTGTCAGTTCTTGTCTCTTTTCGCATCGATCCGATCGCGAAAGTCGTTCTTTCTCTGCATTCGACGGCTCGACGACGACTATCGAATTATCGTTAACGACGCAGTCGATCGAAGTATACTAGATTTCTCGTTCTCTGGATATCTTCTTCGACACGACGCGTCGAGACGAGATTACGCGTGACACCGTGTGGTTCTGAACCGCGTGTGTCGCTTGTTTCCGAAATCGATGTGGATTTCGACTGTCGATTCCGTTATCGCGCAATTACCACTCACTTTTCCTCTTAGTTGCATTATATCATTCGTTGGTAATGCGGTTTTTCTCGGAGATGTATGTATAGCAATGGAACTTTAGAAGTCACAGTGGAAGTTTCATCGAAGAGAAGTAGAAAGTTTTATGGATAAATGATAATGTAGTCGTATACTTCTGACATTGTGAAGGGTAAGATTTTTTCACGTATGTATTTAAGAAAAACCATTATCTCGTTTATCAGAAAAGGAATACATCGTAGATTATTTTTAAAAATTGCCAAAGTTTTATATTACTAAGAAAATTAAATGCACAATTTTTCCAAACGCGTATAATAAAATACTTTGAAATTGCCAATTGATGGCATTTAAATGTATGACGAGATGGTAGAAACATAATATTAAGAAATTGTTTCCTTTTTTTCATTTTTTTTTTTTTTTGCTCAAGGAGAAAGTTATAACGCATCTGGAAAAAATGTAATTAGAACGACTTTGATCAGACTAATAAACGTACATCTTTTCTAAATTTGACGAATTACGAATAAAGCTGTTACTTCCGAAAATAGCATCCATTTCTCATCATATTTAATCATAAAATACAGAAAATAATTCTATGAATTACAGTTATTAACATGACTAATCTGACATCATAAATCTGATTGTTTTCAGGAAGTTAAACGTGTCTGCCATTGAAATTCCCACGACACGTGCATGTTTATTCGATACTTATGACGAATTATCCGCTGATAGGAATCGCTAATGTCACTAGATTCATAGAGAATGCGGTGGAAATGTAACGTATATAGTAGAAACATTCAACAGGTTGATGTCGCACAATAAAAACTTTTAAGCGGTCGATACTTCTTTAAACATCGCAACCGACGTTAAATAAGAACGATGTTGCTACCAGCTGAAACAAGGTCAAAGCAATGAAATCCTCCGAACACATAATTTACCAACTGAGCAAAGATTGCACTCTGAACAAATGATATATATTGTACAATTTATAGATTATTGGTGTCCTTGAGTTTTATTATGTCCGCTTTCTAGATCGTAAATTTGATTCTTTTCGACGAACAATGATTGTGTAACTTTTTAATCTTCTTTTATGTAAACTAGAAAACATTGTGAATACTCTGGATAGAAAATATTATTTTATATTTCAATTGTTTCTCCTTGATACGTAAAATATTGTTCTCTACGAAAATCGGTGAAATTTTTTCAACGTTCTCTACTTCTTTCTCCATCTCCTTTTAATTGTAGAGAAAATATTGATAACATAACGCTTTTTCTTATCAACTCACTAGTATCATTAATTACTAAATTATTGAGCACGTCTTTCCTAGTATCGTGTATGTGTTTCTAAATATATTAATATTTAACTTTTTCACTTCTTGTGTAAAAAAAAATTAATTTATTTGTGGTAAAAGACCAGTAGTTCGTATCAGTAAAATACACCTTGATATCTACGAAACTTTATCACCTACTTTATCTATACGATATTTGCTAACTTCGTTTTATATCAGCTGAATTTCGGCTACCAGTCTGTTACATAATGCCAGTGAGTGGTATTTACTATCTAACGAGCCTCCTATAACTGTCTTCCTGAACAAAAGGCCATTGACACAAAGTACTGATAAATTAGTGCATAGCCCAGTGATACATAACCAATCTACTGAGATAATGCGCGAACATGCATTGATTGTACAACATCACGGTTGTCAGCGCTCTTACGTAACTTATTGACAAAGTCAAATTTGTATTACGTTTCATTTGTAATAAAAGGGATCGGAAATTTTTACGCACAGTTTTAGACATTCCATTAAGGAAATAAAAATTAGGAGTTTGTTTTATGTATTAATTCGTTGAACGAATCATTCTTTAATTAGTTTTAGAATTATGAAATTGAATGTTAATAAAGTCGAATCAATTTCAGATAGGATAATTTTTATTTTCCTAATTATAAATATAACATAATTTATTTTCAATAGAAATAAGAATACAGAATTAAAAAGTAGAGACTCTATAAATAGAGAAGTTATTATTTCCAAGCATTTTGAAATTGTACAAGTATGCGCACTCTATTTTGAATATTCTATATATTTTTCCATGTTATACAAATATTGTATACGTTAACTCCGTATGAATGCATACAAATTTGCTTTTGTAATAAATATTGGATTTTGCTTTTATTATTCCTTATATAAAATTCTTCATCATTTATATCTGAATGGTATTTAATTAAATTCAAATCGTATTTGCTCGAATTATTGTAACGTGTCGTGAAAATGTGTTATTAATCTTAATTTGGAGCTAAAAACTGTTTCCCGATAGATTTACATAAAACATAGAGCATAAAATATTAAATATTTTAAATCCAAATTAATGCTAACCTCGATTTACAAAGATTATTAAATCAAGTATCTAATCAATGACAAATTGTTAATGTCGTTGTTCTGATACGAAAAGTTCGAATGGAACTCATTGGATTTTACATTTATCACGTTGCATTTGCACGCTATTTAATTATTTTATTCGACAAAATAGAATTAGATTTGGAACATTTCATCGTTCGCATTCTATTATCACTTAGCGATCATCTACAGTCAATCACAATAATGTACATACACTTATAGAATTATTATCTGCTTTATGAAATGAAACTAAAACCACGTTTTATCATAAAACACATTTATGAACGTAAAACAAAAAATTCGGAAAATTTGATTCCAAAAGAATTGCTGGAACCAATCTCATTATTGTAATTGGAATGCGATTCTTAATGCATTTATCGGAAATTTGAAGACGCAATGGTTCACAGAATATAGAGAGAATGTAAACATATGTAAAATACCTAAAGTATAATACTCGTAATAATATTTATCAGGTACATCAAGTACTTTTTTAACTACGTCCATAAAAATACGAATTTGCAGAAATATCCTCAGCTTAATTACAATATCTCAAAAGTATGATAGTCTATATATATATCTTATCAATTACGTATCTCGTTCAAACATAGATAGACGAAACTTCCTGCTGCGCCCTTCTACATACAAATCATTCTTCCCCGGCATCGATCTCAGGAAATTTTACCTGTTCCATTCATGCGTGCCGCTCGTCTACCGCTCGGCTTGACACATGTTTGACAAACGTGCACCTGTAACGACCAACAACAGGCCGATCGATACACCGGAGACTTCCTTTAAACGTCGGCTCCTTTCACGTCGCGATGCAAACGACAGCCGTAACGAAATGTTTCGTAGGAACGGGAACAGGAAGGATAGGGGTGATTACGACGACAGCTTACCGAGACGGATGGCGCACCCGAGGTCGCATAATATACATATGCTTCCGTTCATCGGTATTAGCAGACTCAGAGAAAGTGCATTTAACCTCAGAAATGTTTAGGGACCTATACAACCTTTTAACAATTATTATCAGATTTGCAACTTACGCAACGTAGAATTAAGATCATAGAATCGAGAAGAATTGAATAAAATTCATGTATTGAACGTTATAATCGTATGTTATATATGAGCAATGAGTGTGCTAACACAAATGAACGATGGCGTAGTCACAAACTTACGTAAGTCATTCCTAAGATTAAGAAAATTTAACAAACGTCTGTTGTAGCTAGAAATCGTTTGACTTTGTATCGCCTCGCGTTACTTTCGCGGTAGGTGGTCCGAGAGTGTCGGCAAAGAACGTCAAGAGAGCATCACGCTTGTTAGCAGAACGAACTTCCAGCAGCTAATTGGTATTCCTCCGGCGGGAAGTGTCAGCCTTTGACTGATTCTATTTCGAGTAGGTTGCGGTCTTTTCAAGCTGCTCGGTGTGTTTACATTCTGGAGGGAATCGTAAGACAGCAAAGTGGCTGACCAACGTTGACCGAACACAATGCAGCATCTCGAGGGCCTTGAATCTTCTCAGACCGGTTCCATCCGAGGATTTTCAAGCGCTTCTCCTTCTAATCGGTCACCAGGCATCGTTGTCCTGACGCCTCTGAGAGTTCTTCGTGCCCGTGAGCTGTCGAGAAACGGGTTGCCTCTTCTTATAAAACGCACCATCTTCATTCTTTCTTTCTTTCTTTCTTTATTTCTTTCTTTCGTCTGCTATACTAGCTAGTCTTCATTCTTCTCTCTGCCGCAGAAGCGTGATGGCACATTCATTTTTAACGTGTCGAGGCTTCGCATTTTCTCGAGTGGATTTCACGTTTCTCCGGCATATTCTGCGTACGGATATACGCGACCGTTCACCTCGTCTCCAATGCAACGCGTACGTGCCACTCGTGGGGACAAACACAAAGAGATACTATCTCTGGCTATCGAATTAAGAAAAGAAGAGAATCCACTTTTAACAATGGAAATATATCGTATATACGTAGTGCGTTAGATGCGTCTTTGCTTATGCAAATTATTATCATTAGATAGGTGTATTATGAAATTTAATTACTTAAATTTCCTCGATAATGGCTCCGATATCGAAATTATCACCAGTGAATTATTAAGATCTTCAAGAATTATTTTACACTATAAGGACGATTCATAAACTGTAATAAAACTATAAAAAGATTTCGTATACTCAACATTAAAATAAATCCTCGATTAATGTTACGTTTGAATATTGACTATTCGAATTCTAAAATTCATGACTTTTATAAATCTGAAATACATTGATCAATAACAAAGAGTACATTGGTCGATGTAAAAATTGCTTCGATTAAATGTATAACATTTTAAATAAACTACCAGAAGTTAAAGTTTCATAGTATAGAACGTATGATATGTACACGAACCTAATACTCAGATACTATCAATTCCACTGACAATCTGATAGATACACTTGATCGAAGCAATAAACCAATCCATTGAAAGAAGTTCGAGAAAGACAGAAAAGACGCCACACGTTCAGTCTATTACAGGAGCATCGGTGACTGTTTGTCATTCTAACACCGTTGATCCGCACCTTTCGTCGGTTCCTGAAGGAATTTCCTCGAGTGGCTCGCACGAGCATGTGGATGACACCGGTGGAATAGTATATGCTCTCGATGACACGGAAGGTGAATTTGGACACCGAGATCACGGTGCAAGAATGAAAAATGAAGGTACGAAGCGGAATCGCAGGGAAGTTGACGCATTGCGGCGGGAAAATATGGGTCGTTCCCGATTATGTTGGATATGTATGGTGCTACAGTGGCTCACAAAAGTATTTCAAAACTTTTATCTATATATATTACGTACGCCACATAAAATACTTTGTAATTTCGTTTGCACTGCAACGAGACGCGATTGTCATAATTATGTATTAGGTCGTCCGAAAAATTTCTTTCGTTTTATAAGGAAATAATGGATGTACAAGATTTTCCCTTTTATATTTTTTTATCGAATTACGTATGATCCATTTTGTTCTATCAAGGTAAAGATCACAACGTTCGACAGATTAGGTTTCATGTTTGTATGAAGATGCATCGTTGTAAAAGACGTGTCTGTAAAAGAAAAACACTTTTCGGACAACCTAATATATTGGTCGAATTTGAAACAAGAGGCAAATATCGCATGAAAATTATTTGTTAACATAAATGACTATGAAAAGAGAAAATCGAATGAACTCGTTGGAGGTGTGTAACAATGTAAGATGACTGTGTTATTGACATCTTTCACGAACAATACTCAAAATGATCGACAGAATAATTTAACCTGTCGAATCAATTTCATCAATTTTTCGTAGCAATCTTAAATATACGTACACTTGTATGCATATATACGCGCGGCAGTGAAGACGATGGTGTTATTGGACGGGCATAAAACGGGTTTATTTGTTCACCTAGTTTACACAGCTCTCAAAGTCAGCGGCAACTTCCGCTCGACCAACTATCGTTGAACGAAATGCTAACGATGATGGATGGCCAGCTATCCTCTTCTTCCTCTGAGTAAACCGGAGCTAAAAGAAAATAACAGAAAGCCACGTCTCAAACATGCTCATCATAAGATAGCCTGATATTTTAAAACCATTTCACAATCGTTTTTTTTTGGCTTGTAATTAACCTTAAAGGATGCTCGTTTACATATTCAAATTAGCTATAGAGAAGAAAGTCAAACACCAAGTGGAAACATTCGTGGCCCTAATACGGTGATCTGGTTTCTTAGGGTGAGCTTAATTCATGCATAGGAATGTTCCTTTTTTTCAAGGAATTCTTTCCTAACCCTTCGTTCGTTCGATCGAGTCTATGAATTTTTGAACAGTGTTTTGCATGAGAAACGCGACAAGCGATGGAAATTGAATGGAATGGTAATTAGATATATTATATACAGGTGATATAATAAAATCGAATAACTATATCAAATTCCGGAGCCTGTATATTTGCATGAAATTCCATAGATTTCATTCTACCAATTATTATATCAATTAGCTACCCACGTAAAACAATTCTAAATAAGATAATGTTATAAATAATTCCAAATATAAGTAATAAAATTTCGTGCTAAAAAGGACCTAGATTACCATTATATCGATTAACTTAAATCTAACTTAAAAGAATTCTAACTAAGATAAAACTATGAGTAACTCCAATTAAACTAAAGCTACAAATAATTCCAAGTAATCTAAAAGTAAAAAGAAACTCCAAATAAAGGAATAAATGATGGCATGAGAAGGATTTTAATCGAGAAACTGTTAGCTAAAGATAGGCTGGAAATAGACGCGACACCTTTTATCGCATTACGAGCGACGAGCCGTCAGCTGGACAGCCGTATCGCCATTCTACTTACCTACACCCACTGTCAAGATTCTCCAGGTGAGACGAGCAACCTTCTCGCCTTTCGGATCAAACTGAAACGTCTTACGGGATCTTGGACACGAACGATATGATCCTCTTAATATGTCCCACGGCTTACGAGTATTATGATATTCCCTGCTCTGTTCCTAATTCTTATCGCTCGCAAGAAGAGGCTACCCTCTTGCTTTAAGCCGGACGACGAAGCCCCGACCAACGTCGGCTTACATGCATATTGATGCTCCCTGGACGTAGACACTCGCATATTTATACGATAACGAGAACTGTGCTGGTTTTTAGTCGATCTGTTCCATTCAAACGTGTATATATCTTAATAAGATTGGTTTACTAGCGTATTATTAAGCGTGTTGTTTCCTTTACCGCGTCTCTTTTTATCGAGAGAACGATCTTGTTAGAGGATTGAAAATTATAGCTTTAAAGATAGATTTTATATTTTAATTATTGAATATTTAAATGCGGAACTTTGCGTCTACAAAATTGGGTCGGTGGACGTACACGAGCGAAGGATAGAATATTTTTTGCGGCTCAAAAATTTAATAAAAAATTCAATTCATATTATTTCGAACGTGAGAGCTAATAATAATTTTAATTGTTTAATTTCGAATGAGAAAAATTATTAATCGCTTTATCGAGCCAAAGCGACTGCATTTTATAGAAAAATTCCTTCAAGATCTCAAGGTGAGAAGTGGAAAGGTGAAGGGAGAAGTACGCGTAGGGTGTTCAAGGGATCGAATTACCAGCATCGTATTGTCCCGTCAAGCACAACTACTCTTCTTTCCTTCAATGATACTTCGAAACTGATTTAAGGTCAAGTTTACAGACACTTGACCCAATCAACCCTTCCTGTTTCAACACTTCATAAAAGCAAAATTTACACAGCACGGTTATATTTTAGAAATAGAATAAAATTATACAATAGATTAATTGTATTATGATATATTTAAAGATTCTGAAATAGAAGTGAAAATCTAATGAAAAGATTAAATTTTCTATCTGTTATGAGGCAGAATTAATCTAAATTGATCAAATAAAACAACGAAATTGAATTTAATCTTAATTTTCAATTTAATTTTCATTTTCATTGGACGAAGCTGAAGAATATATTAAGGTATACAAGGTGATCTAATAATTAGCCCCAAGATTTTTCAGACACTTTCGATAGACGGATAAAAGATGTTTCGAACAAAAGTTAATCAGCTTTCTATCTAAGAAAAACATAAAAGCAAAAAGTATTACGAATTCTTTCACACCGTAAGTTCTACAACATTAAAGCTAAAATATCTCTTAAACTAATCATCTTCTCACTCAAGTATCTTAATGCCGCTTGTAGAAAATTAAAAAATAAATTGCACAAAAAATGTATTGTTCCATTTAAAGAGACAAAGGTGACCTTGGCTTTTCATCAAAGTAAAACATTTTTTTTTTTTTTCTAATTCATTGCATTGCAATTTGAAGTCGATCGAAAGTTGATTAACTTTTGTTCGACTATCGGAAGTACTTGAAAATCCGTGGGATCTGATTTTTAAACCACCCTATATAGAACAGAAAAATGGTATTTTTCCCTTGTGCTCGTCCAATTACGCCACCCATTTGTTTCAAACTTCACATATTCTACCTACGTTCTGTCGATCTAGCTTTCAGATTGAACATTTATCGACAACTTTCCATATCAACCAGAAATCTCCTTTTCTTCCTTAAATTCAATCTTTCTGGAGTGTAATACGGGAAATTCGAACAGCTGTCAAATACAATATCGTAAAATACAGGTCTTGTATTTTGTTGTTTATAACGTAATTACGCATGAAGATCGATTACATATCAGAGCATAGCTGTACCGTGTTGGTGATTATTTCATTTTCACTCCTAGTTATTTATTATTAACTGTTATTAAGTTTTACTTACAATGATTTACATTTATAATATTTTAATACTACGTATATTACTAAATATTACATATGTTTTTTTTTCTCAAATTCTCATTCTGCGCATAGCATTTGCTTTTGAACAAGCCTCGGATACGAATATCCATAGTCACGTCGTTAGTTCCGCAATTAAGAAACCCGAGTAGGAACACGCGAATTCCGCGAATGAGTATCGCGCATTCAAGAATGTCCAGGTCCTCGGCAAAGGCAAGAAAGAGAAACCTCGCTCTAACGAATCCGCGTTATTCTTTTCGCGTCAGCTTTATGATCTCTCCTGCACCGGTTCTCTTTCTTATGTCTCATCAACGAAACGCTTCGGAATTCATGGCTGCATCGTCATCACCGTCAGTCGCGATAATGAGGACATCTTGCGCCGCTAATAAGACGAGTGTCACATCTCTGGTTCTTGTACATCGTCTTCCAGCCTAGAATTCTCGCGAGCACAGGAATATCATAATGCGGTCGCTTTGCGAATTTGCTTAGTCAGAACAACGTTGAACGAGGAGCTTCGTACGATTTTGGGAAAACGAAACGCGTTGGATTACAATACGTATAGTAATAAGTAAGGCAACGTGAATCCGCGTTTCACCGCGATGACAACCATCAGACAGCTTCGGGTGCTTTCATAGAAATCGGGATCGTGACACGTATTCTACACTTTCGTTCATAAGTATTAGGATATTTAGAGAAAGTGATGTTAACCTTTGAAACTTGTTAAAGCTTTTTTGTATAACTGACTGAAAGTTTAAGTTCACCCTGTAACAAGAAATAGTTTTTTGTTTAATTATAATTTTTTAACTCTCTTATCTCTGAGAAGTAGTTGATTAACTAAACGACAAATGTATTAGTATGCCGTAAAAGTTGCTCTGAAGAATCATCCAAATGAGAACCTGTTCTTATTATCAATAATTAATAGAAGATAATTCTTTATCACAAATTTATTTCACTTTTCAGTTAAGAAAAAACGTTATTTCTAAACAAAAATTCAATTCTGAAGAGATAAATTTGCTAAACATGTAAAGAATGATAAAGAAGAAATAAACGCGGAAGAATTGCTAGTCTTACAAATGGCGAAGAACGATGATTGTATGACAAATGTAATTCCCGTCACGAACTTCAACGGGGCATGTTACATTAGATTGATGCTGACAACGAAATCATGCACGAAAGCACGACTGCCTGGAAATAATGCATCGCATTTGAAAGCCAGAACAATAGTGACAGTTACAATCATTGATCCTCTCCATTTGCTTTGCTTTAATGTCAGCCTGTTTCATTACCATACATCAATAAATTTCTTCTCATTGTTCAAACGAATTAATTACGAAATAATTAGTATCGATTGTAATAATATCTGATTTATCAATTTTCATACGTTCTTCGTTTTACTCTATCTTTTTATTTTTATCTATATGTAGTTGGATCAAGATTTCAAAGACTTTTCAAAATTCAATAATATCAAAGAGATGCAAACTTACTCGGACACTTAAACATCACGAGCTGAATATTCAACCCACTTCGTTCTGAAGCTATTCGTGAAAGCAGAAATGAATACGCGTCCTTTGAACCTATCTCTCAAGATCAAAATACTGCAAAGAATCAATTTAAAAAGCGAGTCCCCGTCTATCCGAATATACAAGGAACAAATATAACTGTTCAACGAGCGGAAATTATTTGTAAAAAATGCAATATACGAAAAGCAAATAAAACTGTCGGGAAAAGAAAAATAATTCTCCCAGAAGATATAAACAATCAAATATTTATGTGTTGTTTCTTCGAGGTTTCGAGTTGCCGCGCCAATAACCACTCATTTAACTCTCTACCATCGTTACTTATTAAACATATTAAAGAGGAAGAAATTCGCTACAAGTCACGTGTATTCGATCCTAAGAAGATTTACATTGAAAATATGAAACTTCATTATCGCGCAACGTTAACGTATACCTAGAATCTTTAGAAATAGTATTAGGTCGTTCCAATTATCTTGAAGAAAGAGATCTTGAAAAAAGTTTCTTTCGTTTTATAAGGAAATAATGGGATGCACAAGATTTTCCGTTTTATATTATTTTATCAAATTACGTATGATCCATTTTGTTCTATCAAAATAAAGATCACAACGTTCGACAGATTGGGTTTCATGTTTGTATAAAGATGCATCGTTGTAAAAGACGTGTCTGTAAAAGAAAGACACTTTTCGGACAATCTAATATATTTCCCATTTCTCCAAGACGAATTTTTCATTCTCATGATTTTATGCGTTTGATTCCCACGTTGATATTAATTTAATAGTGACTGACTATTCAAACGGAAACATTTTCGCAACGAGAAACTGAAGGTTGCCCGCGTGATGTTGAACCGCGTATCTGATGGCCGGCGTAACGAAATCAAAGACTCACGCGATACTCGCGCTTATATTCTTCAATCCAGGTCGTGAATCGCGGCGAGATAAGGAGCAGGAAGGGTATAGGTGGTGGCGAGGAGAGGGGAAAGGGCGATCGTTATCGGGCAAAGAGACAGAGAACCCTTTGACTTCGGAATGTTATCGCGGGAAACAAAGTTCCTCTGGAAAGCATAGTTCATTCGGTAAGGAAAGGGCAGAGCTGTGTTTCCCTGCGGGACGCCCAACAGTTCTGATTGAAGAGATACGGGGATATTAAAAGCGACATTTTCTTCGTCCTCGCGATAACTTCGATTTGCAGCCGGCTAGACGTGCACGTAGAAATCGTTGATCGGCTGATAAGACACAGGAATATTCGATATCGTACGACTTTTAAGTTAGATCGCGACAATTACACCATTTTACGAAACATACGTATTTAGCTAATAGTCGCTCAATAAGCTCATCCACAATTATCGTTTACATTAAGTCGGTGTATATCAGAGTTTTAATTGTACGTAGATTCTTTAAAATATCGTACATCTAATTAAAGTAACATTCAACATCTTTTAGTATACTTTTTTAACCGCTCTTTCGTTTTATTGTTCCGGATTTAAAAGAATTACAAATTTATTTATTTATTACAAATATATTTTAGTGTAAGTTATGGTAGTTTGAATCCACGAACATCGATACCTAAAATAATAAGATTGCCAAATGTCAGGTATGCTTCTACTGACGCACATGGTGCGTCGATTCAGTTTCATATACAATTTAATTTCATATTCTTATTGTTACTTTTCTTAACACCGAATACATATGATTTATAATAAATCTCTTCTTCTCTAATGTGGTTAATAATCAACGGTGAGGCAAAGTTAAATGGGTGGTATCGATACACCAAATTTTTAAAAAATTTCAAAGAGATGTCACTTTAAAATGAGCTTTGTATATTTTTCGTGCACCTGTAAAAGCATTTCACAAGGTTGTTGTAAGTTTGTTGCGCGTGAAAATTAATAATGGTATGGTATGGTGTTTAATGATTTGAAAGCCGAAATATCCGTTAGGACGATGAAATTAGAGGAAGCGAAAGTCCGTTAATGGATTATCGCGATCGAGTCAGCCTATCATTGCCGAACTAGATAGGCGTACCGATGTGGTATCCTTCTAATGTTTCATATGCTGGTGAGTCCGAGGTTAAACACATGAGAAAGCTGTATCGAAACATTGATTACCTGCAGCAATATCTAGAATTATTAGCATAATCTCTTAATTTATAATAATTTATTCGATGCAAAATAAACGAGCAATCAAAAATATCTTGTAATTGATGCATATAATTTACATATACTTTATTTATATAATTATTGTATATTTTACCAATAAAACATAAGATTCTTATTGACAAATTTTCTAAGATATTCCAATCTTTTTTAATTGACAAATTCTTTTAAATTTTCTGTCGTAGTAAAACTTTTCCAAGATATTCGTTATAATATCCTCTTTCTGTATCTTATGATACCTTATATAACATCTTAAATACTTTTTCAAGATTATGGCAATTTAAAACAACATACGTTCCGTAACATTTTCAAATTAATAATTACGTATTCTTTCGTTACTAGAATCGAGGTCGCTAAATTACACGACGAAAGAACCTGTATCACAGTTCAATTATTAAATCGCATTAGTGTTTACAGATCGATGTCTTGTATGACGTAAGAGCTGGAAGTTGATTCTTAAATCGGTTTTCCTGTTCTCGAGCAGTTCCTTCCCTAGCTATGCATAAATGAAAGGATAAGACGGAGGCACGATCGGAACGAATTAAAAAATAATAAGAACAGTCCTCGATTTTATCGCTTGTTGCCGGCACACAAACGTCGTAGAAACGATTCATAAGGAGGAATAACTGTTCGTCAGCGAAATAAATATCTGGCTTTAACGAACCGGCTCTTGGATACTATCGATCCATGGCGGTATCTCCTTCCCGCGTCATTAATCCTAAATAAGGTTTATAAAATAAAGTGGAACGAGCCCGTGGAGATCGATAACCTAAGGGAATAGTAAAGGTTATTCCGAGCTCACCTGAGATTCACCGATATGGTCAGAAGCAATACTTTCCTGCCATTGCACGTTCCTCATTCTTCCTGACGTTAGATTGCTTCCTTTTTTTTTTTTTTTTTTTTTTTTTTTTTAAGTGAATCTCGCTATAATTTATATCAACCGTTGATTATCCAGCTACCGTAATTCCTACGCTTCTCAAATTAAGCGTATAACTTTTATCGATGAGATTCCACCAAGTAATTCCTTTCCAAACGCCTCGGATCGTGATCGATGGCACTGTAATCGCAGAATCGCGCGAAACGATCGATGAATCGTTCCTTTTTCAATTATTAGTGAATTTATTGAATACGTTTATTGAATTATAATTTTTATTTCCTGTTTAATTAATGCGATTGTATGGATTCTTTTGTCAAATTAATTAGACTGTTGCGTATGAATGAAATGTCGTTTGTTTGAAGTTGGAATTTGACGTGGCAATACCTGAATTATTATTAGCGAATAATTAAAATCTTCACAAGAATTATTTCACATTGAAGTAAATATTAAGATTAATACGTAGGGTGTCTCAATATGTAGAAACGAACATTTTTATGAAATCTGTGAATGAAGTAGTTTTTAAACGGATAAAAAAGACCAAACTCTTAAAATTAAGGGATTAACTACGAAGTTTAATAGAGTAATTTGCGAATTGGTTATTTTCAGCAGCTTTTAAAAGAATTTATTTATTTAAAAAAATAGGGTAAAATATTATTTATGCCTTTGACAGTTCCATTCTCGAAATTTATTTATCGAATTCATTGTTTACAACAATAATATTTATCGTACGCGAGAGCAGCGCATTTTGAACGAAACAAGGAAATAGGTACATGAAAATAGAAATCCTTACAAAAAGAAATATACGAATAAAGAAATATTGCCACGTACGAGAATCGTGAATAAAAATGTAAAAATAAATGAATTCCTTCGCAACGTGGCGCGAGAGAGATTCAAGCAAGTTAAATTATATTACACGTAATATAATTATTAAAATTTATTCCATATGAGCAGTTGAAATTACGCGTTTTTTGTACTTGACGTCGGTAACGTAAAAAATGTTCACAATTTCTCATTTTATCGGAACGACGAAAAATTAAGAGCTAGTTATACCTACTATATGCTTAGTCCACTTTTACAGAGAATTTAAATTACTGCTATTATTAGAATATCAATTATTTCAATATGTGAAAAATTTGTTAATAATTCAAAGAACGTAAAAATGCAATTTTTCAACAGAGGGTCAAAAGTTTTGTCGCGATGAAATAAAAGATTAGCTTAATCCACTTAGATTAAATCCACTGCTTAATCCTCTAGAATAAAATATATAAAAAATATTCCGACATCGTCGACTGAATATAATTTCTCAATAAATAAATAAGAATTTAATTACAATAATTTGCATAAATAAATTTGATTTTTTTACCTTCTTCTCGAGAAATCCGAATGAGCTCGTTACACAACCTAAAAGTTCAGTTTATTCCATGGTTGTACATCATTTCTAATGATGGTAGAATGCAAAGACGCATGTAATCGAGGGAATGCAAGAGAAATACTACAGCCGTTGTTCGTGAAAGCCGGCGCTGAGTATTTCACGGTTGTACATGCTCATATTTTATTCGATACATTTCACAATATCCTAGTGTTTTCAGCAATTTCCCGTTTCAGCAACTAGGGCGGAAGAAAAAACAATCCGTTCCAGGTAGCAACGTGAAATTACCAACCATTCGATTCATTTCACGCTAGGCTAAATCACTAACGTATACAACCTTTTATACAGTTATCGTTTTTATGGATCGCGTTCACCGGCAGAATATCAGCGATGGCATCAACATTAATATATTCGCTTATGTTCGCGAGTAAAATCTTGATCGGTTGATCAACTGCTTGATGACTTAAACGAATTATCACATCTTGTATGGAATTGAAAAATGGACTAATACTTATGAATAGAAATGTACCTATTCGGATTGTTTCGAAATTTTACAAATACGATCACGACATTACAGCGCATACGAAACAAAAATTTTCATATAATACACATAATACGTTCATAAGAATTTTCTATGGTAAGTGTTTGAATAAATGTAGTTTAATCAGACAGTGTTTAAATTAATACTAAATATTCAAAGGTGATTGGTCATTATAAATAATTATAAATAAGGAACATTAAAGATTTTGATGAATTTTTATGAATTTACGGAATATGATATCAACAAGATCCAAAATGGTGAAAATTCAGTTCTTCTTGTACGACTTTTTCCGTGCGTGTCATTATTTTTTAGCAGCATCCGCGGTTCGTGAAATACAGCCGCATGACAGAAAATCTATGATTTGATTTGACGTGACAGCAAGATAATGGATTCGAATGTCGATCATCTTCCAATACTACGGTGAAGAGTGATCGCGAAGACAACAGGTGCTCTTAATTCTTTGTCCGACACGTTGAAAAGATTATTAAATTATATCAGCGCGAAATCTGATTTAATTTTAAAATGTAATTTGGTTTTGATTGGAAATCAATGGTAATCCATTGAAAGTTTATGGGAATGATATCTCGAGGACTATTTTTATTCATTATTAAAATTAAAATTCATGACGGTATAATTATAATATCTAGATTATAGATTTGTATGGATTTATAAAAAATTTAAATGTGCAGAAATAAATAAAATTTACCAATTAATTGGTTAAATGTAAAGTTTATCGAAGGTAAATGTCTCGTTAGAATATTTATGGAATTGAAGATATCTCTATTTTATTACTTCAGGTTTATCCATAAAAATACGAATTTCCATTCATTGAAATTTTCAATCCATTAATATCTGTATATCAACAAGTTTACGATAATCAACTTATTTAGAAATTCAACCATTTTTCATTGTTCGCTTCGAAGTTTTCGTCGCTTTATCACACCGTTAAATGCTTAAAACGATCAAATCTTGACGACCAATCGTGACCTCCACATACAATACGTGCAACATAGAAAAATGGAGCATCGTGTTCTATCCCATCTATATTCAGACAAAAGACTGAAACCCCCAAGTCCCGTAACCATTACTTTAGTAGTGGTACCATCAGCCTGATCAGTATTTTATTCGGTGCAAGCGTTCGAACACCGCCCAGGAACCACAAAACGCATCCTCAATTGGTGTATAGATCTGATTGGCGAGATCTAACGAGAAGAAACCCACAGCTCGGATAAGATTCATAGAGGTGATCTAACACGAGGGAGAAAAGACGTAGGAGATGGCAGACGTCTTCCTTTTTTTTTCTTCTTCCTCGTCTCCTTCCTCTGGACGTGAGTAATGAGCGGCGTGAGAGGCAGGCGTGGCTCCATCAGACGATCCTCAGACCACGAAAATCTTATCGGCCCGAATACGCCTGATTCTAGATTGAAGAGCACGGTTTCGTCGATGTAGGAGTGGGAATTACCGATCAAGGACCGATTTCGACACGACGCGGAATCACGTAATCAAAGATAGTCGTCGAAAGTTCGAGGAAATTCGCTTTTTACGATTTATTGATTTGTTTTTGTCGTCGTTGAAATCAGTGATCTCGCGTTGCACGAATATACACAGATATCTGTTGCAATTGATGGAATTAAAGTTGTTAGAGTGATACGAAAAACCAGTTATAATTTTTCATTCGATCTGCGCAAATGACACAGGATGCACTCGGTATTAATAATCTGACCAAATTGAAAATTAAAAAGGTATGAGAAAATATAAATTTGCATAAATATCCGCAATCTACTCTATGTGTATATCCCAAAACTGCAACGTCTAAAGCAACTCGTCAACTGTTCCAACGAAGCAAACCTCGCCTGACCTCAAACTCCAAAACGTTCCTTTCTATTCTCCATTCCCAAATCCCACTAATAACACAGACCGATCCATACACGGCCTATTTCCATGAAGGCTACTCTGTAGCGTGATTTAGTATACCAATCCTCCGTTTCTTGCCGAAACTATAGCGCAAAGGATCGGCTGCGGTTCCCTCCTGCAGGCTGTCTAGATCCCTCGGGCTAGCTTCTCATTACCCCTTGCCGATGCTTCTCGTAGGATGGGTCCCGCGATGGCAATGGTTGGATGGTGGCGGTCGTAATCGTGGCTCGCGTCTCAACAAAGGAATCGTTATTAAATGGCGCGCTCGCTGGGAGACGGTTCGCGTGGACAGTTCCCGTGAGGAAAGATGGATACGTTCAATCCAATCCACAACGCCCGCTTCGCCACAGGCCTGAGGGTAATTTTTATAGAAGCCGCGATTCACTGTACCACCGTTACTCTGCTACCCCCTTTTCTCTCTTCTCTTCTGTCGTCTTTCGAGCGAGTAATTTCTTGTCTAGGATCCCCGTTTCTTCTGTATCAAGTACGGAAGAAGAGGAGGAAGAGAATAAGGAGATTCTCTTCTTCTTCGTCATCTCCTTCTTCCTCTTTCTGTTCCTTTGCTTCTTCTTTTTCGTTGTGTAGGTTGTACTTCACCTTCCATCTTAGTGGCGGTTACCGGCGCCAAGATTCCAGATAAGACCGGGAGAAAAATGCGACCGAGTATCTCTTCCCTTCTACGTACTTACCTAGACGTAAACGATTTCGTGGATTAAAGATGACGCGCCGGGGAATTCCGACCACGCCAACGAAATTCGAGACGAGGCTTGTGTGTGGAATTGCTGCGTGTGCCCAGAAGAGCTTCTTGATCGCTAGCATTAATTACGTCCCGCCGGGTTTCGATGTACACTGCCGTTACTAAGTATTAGGACACTTAAAGAAAGAGAGATCAATCTCAGAAATTGCCAGAAACTTATTAAAGTTTCTTTTTTCGTATGACAGAAATTTTAGATTCATATCATCATACATTGTCGTATAGAAAGTGAACCAAACTTTAATTGTAAATTAAAACATATACATTCCTCGTACCTATCTTAGGTTTCGTACACCTAACTTTTTCTAAAAGAATCTAAAAAAGCCTTTGTTCCTATTTAACAAATTTTGATGTCGAAGCCTGAGTATGAAGTACTTTCGTTTTAGCGTCGATCTTAACAAAGAAACGTTTAATTAACAAACAAATGTATAGTTAGTTGATGGTGCACTACGAACGAAAGTGTCAAAGATCGAATCGCTCAGGAGCCACGATCAATTTTGTATCGTGTTTATATTCGAAGCGTCTTGCGATTTCGAAACTAGTTAGTCGTTCCAGCGTGTTAAGATTAAGAAATAGGCAAAGAAAAGTAAAAATATCGGTCGGTGTTTTACACAACCTTCTATTCTGTGTTAAAGAGTAAAGAAAGAGGAAAATATGCATGACTAAAGTTTGAAAAAAACCTTAACCGGTGGTATCATAGAGTTCTTATTTCGAGTCTCCAGGGCGGAAAGAAAGGAAGGAAGAAAAGGTTTCTCTGTTCACGATCCGCCATCAATTTCAGGCAGTTTGAACCGTGTTAAATTGCCGTTGGGCTTGATAAAAGGAAAGGCGAGGGCCTAGTTAGTTCCCATTACACGCTAATACCTGTGTAAATCGGTCCTTAAACAAGATCGGCTCCACAAAGGCAGCAGCTGTCGCGTCAGGTTCTTAGCTCAAGGGTTTGCGTTCCTTCCGTAGACGGTAGATGCAATTCTGTATTCGATTATAGTCTTCTCTGTGAATTCTTATTTTCTTGAACTCGATGCACTTCGATTATCCGATCTAATTGAAGAACGGAGAACTGCGTATAATCGATTCGTTTAGATTTAGATGATCGAACGACAGGTACTTAAATGGAAGATTGCTTATTAACGGACGGTGAATTTTTATGCGAATTCATATATCACAGGCTGACGAATGATTTTTTAATTACTTCTATATACAGGATTCAATTACGAGTCATTACAAATGGAAAATATTTATGTATATATTATCGAGAATTTTTTTTAAGTGCTATTTGTTACCAATGTTCTTTAGGACATTGAGTTCCTTTTGTTAGAATATTAATACTAATGTCTTGAATAAAATTATATGGTGAATATTAGTACTAATTTTGACTTCTTTTTTGTTTCAGGTACGTACGTTGTTAACTCTCTTTCCTATCTAGAAAAACACGGTAAGTGTTTCAATCTTTCGTCGCATCTAATTAAAAGCATTGTACACCATTAAGAATTTCAATTTTATCAAGCTTTCATTGTCATTGAAATCAAATGTTTAATTTATCAAATTTCTAGAAGCTAAGGAAATTTATTTTCTAACGAAAACTATGTTCTTAATGTAAAAATATGAGAATCTTGGGAAATATTTCGTTCTAAAGACACTCGCTTCATCGCTATTCGCATCACCTTTTAACACAACGCAACGCGTTGTAGCAACAGCACACAGGTAACTGTGTACGTGATACTTAGCACAATATTTGCTTCTATCATGTCATGAAATATAAAGCAAGCACAGCAAACAACTTTGCATAAAGTGTAGTGAAAGTTAAAGATTAAAGCGAGAAAGATAAAAGGAGATCGACTACAGCACAAATCTCTAAAAAAACAGAGATTGAGGATGTTCTTCAACGAAATAAATGAAGTATATATTAAATCTAAATATTATAACGAGCCATTGATTTCAATATCTTGTAGACGTTCACATATCATGCACGTCCTACTTGTCAGGAACTTGGAAAACAATAAATTCGTGCACATTCAAACGACTGGTAACGATAAGCTCACGCTCAAACTCAGGAAAGATGTGTCTTAATCTACTTTTGCTATCTATGCTTTAACTAAAATAAAAAGAAAAAAGAAGAGCTATCTTCGACATAGAATCTTATTTCATTTGCGCGATTAAACGTTCTCGTGCGCACGAGTGAATTCACCGTTCGAACGAGTGAAGTTTGTCGAACCTTAGCTGTCTCTCGCCTGCACGAATCCTAACACTTACCGGTACTAATGAGTCTTCTCTCGAAGAGTGGTACGTAAGAGCGACTTCGTAATGATCGTTTATCTAAGTACTCGGACGTAAGTTTCTGCAAATTGACGTGAAGCAGAGAGAAAAGAAGGGAAGGGAAGAGAAGATAGAAGGAAAAAGAAGAAACGGGCGAACGAACGAACGAACGAAAGAATGCAATAATAGAAAAGGCGTGTACGTCTTTCAAATGTCAAAGCAGCCCGAGCCAGCACGAGTTCGCAATTATACTCGGATTCTCGTTAAGACGGAGGATAGATGTTTTATGTTAAAGCTAGCCAGCAGCGCCCTCTCATTAAGAGTTCTTAAAAACACCTAACCTGGATTCTTGTTCCAGCCATGATTATCGGCTCCTTTGAATTCAAACCCAGAATTATCGGGAAGATTCGGAAGCTTGCGTTTCTCTTTTTCTTCGCCTCCTTCGGTTCCTTCCTCGTTTCCTTTCCCCTCATTTTTTCTTCTCTCCTTTTTTTTTTTAATGGCCGGTTCTTAACCAGGCAAGAGCAACGCGCAGTTTAGATCGATTTTATTATAGGAAACGAAGTTTCAACTGCTTGTTTGGGTTCGACAGCGCAGAATTTTACGGTGATTACCGTGTGCTGGAAAAATACAGTGGGAAAGGAAACAAGCCCCGCAATTACATCTTAATGAGAGTGAACGGTCACAAATCTCCGGTTAACGAGTGTTTTGGCGAGAAATCTCGATTGCGGAGGACGAGATCGACAGGTGAATCTGTTACAAGGGTTACTTCCAAGATCATTCGATAACAAATTGTAGTTCTGCGAAGAGGAAACAGTAAGCCTTGAACAGTATAGCTCGTGACATTATGAGAAAATTCTAGGCTTGGGTTAACCCTCTTGCGACATATTTCTTCAGCTCTTTAAACAAAATTTGTCTTTTCAATTATTAATAATAGAAGTACATCCTTTTGAAGTTCCGTACAAGCGTAATTCACTAGAATTAGGATCAATTTCTCTAAAAAGTAGATACACGCTCAATGTTTAATTAGTTACTAATTTAAACCAATTACTTTCTAAAATTAAAATACTCATGAAAATACTGAAACTTGAAGCAACTTAATTTATTAAAATATTTCTGAAAAATCGATTAATCATTGGATCATTCTACGGCTACTTCGTATTGCAAGATAGATATCGTTTATTTCTATCAATTAACATTCGAACACGTGGCACAGCTGCAATGCGATACCGCCATTAAAAACGTACCCCATCACCGGAAGTGCGTTGTTTCCCCTGAACGAGAGATGGCGAACGATATAAGTACACGATGATGCCGAAGGAAACCGGATTAAAACAGCATCAAACGCGGAATGGATATATAATTACATTAGTCTCGTGCTATCGGTTGAAAATAATAGGTTAGACGCGCTCTCGCGCATGGCGAGCGATAATTAGGTTGTATCAGGTTCGTAAGCCGCGTTCTAAGCGGATGCGCAAACGTAGCTTCCTTCAAACACGTTACGCTCTAATGGCACCCTATTATCTTTCGTTATAGCTGCAAAGTGTTACAAACTTTTCAACCTTATTTTTGTCCCTTTACCACGTGTCCCGTTTGCTTTCTAACGGAAACGTGAGTTAGAAGCGTTGATTAAAAGTCGATTATACGACGAGAAGTAGTAAATGAGAACGTCCTAACAATCTTTTTTACATTATCAGTTTGATAAGTATGAAACGTCGTGTCTTTGAAGTTTGAATTTGGCGCGTCGATACCGCTCGTTGAATTTTGTTATTTTGCTAATTATCAACCAACTAAAGTGGAAAGAATTTAATATGAATCGCGTATATTTAATGTCAGGAAAAGTTTTACTTACAACTGTCGAGAGGATAGGTAGACTTTTAAATAGAACTCGAAGAAATACACCACAGAAGTCATAAATATGTTACACTACCTCTTCCTCACTGGCTCCATTCCACATGATGTTTATTCGAGAAAATTTCGAAGGACTGAACTTCGTCAACTGCAACGGCTCTCTATATTTCCATTAGTAGAAAATATCGTGTATCTTTCATAATTAGGCCAGAGCAGTTTAGCGTAGTTAGTAGAACGTCGGTGTTTCAAAGCGAAAGAGATCGCGGAGAATTTTAATGTTGGAACGGAACAGGGAATACGGCACACGTTGGTTGATGCGAAGGTAAAAGCGTTGCGGATAGCCCGCTTGTGTTCTCATTTACCTGAAATTTCACGTAGACACCGTGGCAAGCTTGTATACGAGGCTTTGAGGGTAGTTAAGAAATATCCACGTTTCGAGAGGGATAAGATTGTTCGCTTCGTCGGGAATTTTCGACAAACTTTCTTTTACGCAAGTTTTGCCACTTCCGCTATTTTATATTTCCGCCGATCCTGTAAGCTAACTTCTCGGAAACTATACTTAAAACGTGATTTTGCAAGCCGTTGTATTTTTCCACCGGTGTAATCAAAAGTACGCAGTCTTGTAAACTAGGTTACGCTTTATCCTTTGGTACAACAAGTTTTCTGTCGTTATTGGTTCGCTGGAAATCAAGCTTAAGCGACTCCTGTACCAGCGAATTCATACTCGCACTTTTATTTCAGCGACTCGTTTCTCTTTTTTCTAAATTGTAAATTTTTAGTTATGTCGTTGTTGTAGCAAATGTATGAGATTGAGAAAAGCGTAGGACGAAGTTACGATCAATTTAATAAAACAAAAGAAGAAGAGGATGGTAAAAGAAATAGCATATTTTTACATCGGCGCTTGGAGTAAAATGGCGCGTTGCACGAGACGAAATTATTTAAAGCAGACTGCCCTTTGAAACGATTCCCTGACGGGAAGCCGCGATGGGAAGCAAAAAGGGAGCATCTCCCTTAGTTCAGCGAAGTGAGAGTCGTAAGAAAAGAAACTCCTACCCCGTCGCTATAGGCAATTTGACTTTTCTGCCCTTTGAGTCGATGATCCTGGGTTGTAAAGAAAGAATCAGTTCCGAGTAAACCACTCCACTAGAAGGGCCGCCTCTGAATAAGGTAATGTTCCAAAAGAAATTTTTTCCCTCCTTTCCCCCTCGCGTAAAACCTTTAATCGGTTAAAAAATGCTTACCCATCCACGTCCCCTTCCATGAATATTTTCTTTTTTATTACAGCTATCGCAGTGGCCTCGAATCAATTCGATTGGAAATAGGGGAAAGTGTTTTACGATGGTTTTTTATAGATATTTTAAAAGTTTCGCTCGTGAAAAAATCATTCCCTTTTTTTTTTTTTTTCGTGAAAGATAGAGCATAAAGTAGTCAAGTGGATAGCTTTTTATTTAAATATTTAATATAAACCAGAATTTTCTTTGACACTCCAAACTTAAAAGCGTCGCTATTTCTTGAATTTTTGACATTTCTTTTAAATTCTTGTGGTTCGTTTTTTGCTTCATTTTTGTTATCGTGTCGCTCGATAGGGGCTTTACGTAATGGTACGTAATTCATGTAATTTCGCCTAACAAAATGGTAAACGTTCTCTGAACATCAATAAACATGTGTGCAAAAATACTGATCCACAAAATTCAGAAAGAATTAATTTTTTTTTAATAACTATTTCATATTCCGATAGATCGAGCAGATTTACAATAATTCGGAGCTTGTCGTATAAGTCGATGTAACACAAAGAGCGATACAATGATAGAGATAAGCGCGACAATCGTTCAAACATGAGGCGCGCATTATTTTTCCAATTAACGTGGTCGAAAAGTTTTAATTAAAATTTAACTGGCAACGGTTAGAGGGAAGGACATGTGTGTAGTCTTGCATCCCTTGGGTAAACCGCGGACATTGCCAACGAAAACGTACAAATTAAGCAAATAAAATTCTCCGTTTTGTGGCAGTACAGTTTTCGAGCATTTATCGCCGTGCTACTCGAATTAAATATCAACTAAATCTACCTGCTACGAGTTTGATTATCAGATAATGAAGAATGCGAGAGAATGAGATTCATAATGCGTTTTGTTTTCCATTACGATGAATGGATTTTCGTTAAAAGCGATACGGCAAGTGTTCGATAATAAAAAGTACAACAGTTGATAAATATATTTTCTACACCATCGCTACCTTCAAGTAAAATGAAGAAATAATGTACAAATGATGATTAAATTGATCGATATACAAAAAATTAGATCACACGTCTTTTACAATGATGCGTCTTTATACAAACATGAAACCTTATTTTGAAACATGATCCTTATTTAGGACAAAATGGATCATACGTAATTCAATAAAATAATATAAAACGGAAAATATCGTGCATCTATTATTTCCTTCTAAAACGAAAGAAACTTTTCGGACGTCCTAATAAAATGTTGTACATGAAGAAAAAGAAGGAATTGTTCGTTTTGACCTCGCTAGTAATTCTAGAACTCAGAAAAGAATAATGAACGAAATAATTAAAAAATATCTGATTAATGCAATTAAGCCTTTATCGCGTAAAACATTTTATATGTATCAACAGTTTTATCGTATTGATCGGTACAAGGTATGATACAATGTCTTCCATTTTAAATTAGTTATTAAAAAGAAGCGTTTCTCCTTGGCGTCATATCCTATCTACAAAGATAAACGAACTCATCCAGAACTAGTTTCCGAGGCAAGGTGAAATTGGCATTCTCACCGACATCTGAATGCCAAGATTCGACGTTAGATTTTGGACACAGGATATTAGCAGAGCGGTGGACGCTCTGGGAAACGTGCAGGAATTCAGCTTGGAAACATTCTCCTCTGGCTGTATTATCTGTTTCCCTCTCCTGCTCGAATTCCCCTCTTGCAATCTTGTTGGCTGGAGATAAGACTAATTACCATTGTATCCATGGAGAATGGTTCATATACCATCATCTTAGAAATCTAACCCTTAATAATATCGCTGTCAGTCAACAAGCTACCTACAACGAATCGGTTAATCGCGTTTAACCAATAACACTACGGAATCCCATGCTTACCAGGCGTAATTGTAAATGTTTTGATATCGTAGCATGCTCTGGAATCAGTCACTTCAAACATGCTGCAATATTATACCTTGAAATAGGATTTGTCGGTTGAATGATTTTAGTCGTGAAATATTTGGTTATTGAAAAAGTTAGTAGCGTGATTAAAATTTAATTAATACGTTCACAGTAATATATTATGATTTGTGTATAGATTGTTCTTTTCAGGTAGCTTTATGAATATTTTTTCGAAAATCTCGTTTCAAAATAATGATTTTCTCTCTAATCTTTCTCATTAAAATACATGAAACGTGCTAGGAATTTATCGAAGAAAATGTTCAGGATTTGATAATCTCTGATTAAAAGTTAGATAATTTTTATACTATATATAACTTGAGAAGAAAATAAATGAAGCTTTTATTAAGATTGGCGCACATTTATACTAGTAATAAAATATTTTATGTGCTCGTGCCTATGACAGACAATTGAACAAGAAATTCATAGAACGAAGTTTGAAAGTTTACTAAAAACTATCAAAGCTAGTTTTACTACTAAAGTTGTGACGGATCGATTAACTAGAAAGATAATTAAAGTTTAACGACCAGCAATTTATTTTATAGGGTTTTAGTTCACCAGGTGTATAATATTGTATTTATCTTCTGGTGTCATTTCTATTTATTTTCTTAACTTTACCTTAAGCTTTAAATTATATTTCCTCTGTAATGTTTAATTACGTAAACACAATGCGATCGTTTTATCCGTAATACAACTATAAAACTTACTTGCTTAGTGTTGTGTTTATTATAATATTAACATACTAATTAATTAGATGAAAGTATTATATTAAATTTCGTATCATTCAACCGTGCTATCGTACAAATATACAAATTTGATACTACAATAATGAAACGTGAAACCTGATGAAAACCATTTCATTGAAAAATAAGGGCATGTGCAAATACTTTTTCTAACCACTGTATATCGAACACCGATACAAAAAACCGATAAAACACATTCCTACGCGCATACAATTTTCTCCATATTACAAAATCGTGAATTCAGTACCGAAGCAGGTGAAACTTACCGCGGACGTTATGAAAATTTACGGATATTAAATGCCCGTGGACGGGCGTGGGCATTAGAAGTTTTTGCCTCGTGCGAAACTTTGCCCTTCTTATCTGGCTTTATGGTCGAGTGCCGTTCCAGAAAGTGGGCTAACGTGAGTATCTTGAAGCAGACGCATCGATCTCTCGGGACGCTCATAAAGACGCAAACACATCGGCCCGAGGAGAACGCGGAAAGAAACAACAGCCAGGAACTAGAATACAATTCCGGAAATTGTAGTGGACAGTGTCTACATACATGGGAGAAGCAGTTCATCCCTCAGGGGTATAACTCGGCCCGACACTGTGTCAGTGACACATCGCTGATAACTTTTACACAGACGATCGACAACGGAAGCTGACGGAAACGAACGATTCTACCTTTCAATGTAACGCATTATGCAGAATTTTGAATCTTCGAATGGTCTAATTATCTGCTGTGATCGAATCTTTGCTTTCCTTGGTTTGAGAAACGTAAGAGAAGAATTTGATAAATCGTGAATGTGGTTTGAAACATTTTACGGCTAGATAGTTTTCTAAAATTTCTGCTCCAATTATTTTGGTATTGATAAACTCTTCGATTATTGATAAACGTTTTGCATCTCTTATTTGATGAAATAAAGAGAAAATTGAATAAATAGTGGAGTGCAACATGAGATCCCTTTGGATTAAATATTCGAAACTGAAGTTCCGTTTGTGTGGGCAAATAGATCAGGTTTGGTTTTGTTGTTTGTAGGTACATTTCGTCAGTTTCGATAGCAAGGGTCGTCGAGCTAATTTATTTATGCAGCAAGTCCGAGGTCGAGACTCTTGTCTTCCATTCAACCTGCTGGGCCAACCGGTGACAAAGAGAGCTGGTGTCGGTAAAGTTGCTAACTTTATGCTTCGCTTGTTTAGATTAGGCAGGAAAGCGGTTCCCCGGTTCTCAGCATTGTTGGTAATTTGGCACCGACTTTGTTACGAACCAGCCGGTGCCTTAGCTGTAATCACGAAGCTGGACGAGTTTCCCCGAGTCTGAATCGCAAGAACGTTCGAGCTACTCGTATAGGTATTAGTCGAACCCTTGGTTCGAATCTGCAAGACTGAATATCAACGCCAACTGACTATGCTCGCTCAGCAGTTGACCTGGTTTCTACGTTTATCGCATGGAAACGCGCAAATGTTCCAGTGTTGGAGTAAGATTAATCGTTAATTATAGCTAGTGCTTGATATTTCATTGAGTGGCGATCAGAGAATGCTCGCTTTATGATAAGCATTTTTACGTGTTTCTACAGTACGCGTGATTATCGTTGCGTCAAGCATTCAGTTTGAGATATAAACTTGCGATACGTTTAATTCATTTAGTAGTGGCATTCAAAAATGCGAAATTAACTCAAAAAATCAATAGTTTCTCGTAATGTTACGAATACTTCGATTTCAAATGTAAATTATCGTTTTCGACATAGTGAATCTTGCAAGTAGTCTGATTGGGTCATATTCATCGTTCTAAATAGTTAACTGACTTTTCCCATCTTATTATTGAATATTCTCTTGTTATAAAATAATATCGAATTACTCGCCACTCGCAAATACCATTAACCCATCCATTCTTTTTACAAGCTTCAGCAAATACTGCTTTCTTCTTTCTGCCGGTAAATTCCTGGGGCGATCGCAAGCATAAAGTACCGGTTTCAAATGAACCCTGCGGAGCGTGAAAAAGTTAATCGACCCCTTTTTTTCTTTTCGTGTCCCGTTACCTCCACCATTCTCTTGATTTCTCCTTATTAAGGAAGTCAACTATGAAGCGACCCTGCGGAATGCGAAGAAGAATTCCGAAATTGGCATTACATTGGAACATCCACGGAGGATTGGCAAGTGGAGAAAGTAAGTTCGCGAGGCGGGATGGAGCGTGGAAATCGACGGGTGCGACAGTTGGCAACTGTTCTGCGGTTATTGGAACCGTATAAACAGTCCACTCGTTCGCTGGAACTCGTGACGTCACGACGATCGGGAAGTTATCGGAGAGTACATAGCGAGGAAGTGAAGCGAATGGTTGGCTAAACGACTGCTAGATACTTCGTAAGGGTACGACCCTGTATTTCCTCTTTTTATTTTTTCCCTTTATGCTTCGTAAGTTCTTACTCGTTACAACGTGCTTCCACGCACCTGGCGATCGTGGAATTAAGAACGCACGATTATTTATAACGACTCGACCCTCGCGACTGAATTTCTATTAAGTTCCACCGCTGCGCTTTCTCCGGACAGTTTCTTGGGAAAATTATAAAGGACGAGTGTATTTAAGTGCATTTTTAATCGGCGGTTTTCGCGTGCGGATTTTTATTAACATCTTGAACTGTGTTGTTGCCTTAGTGTTATCTCGATGCTAACTCCGGGAGAAAAAACTGGTCGACTCCGTTTCTTATTAATTCGATCCATTTTCGTTGCTAGTGTTATTTTTTGAGAAGAATAAGATAATTTAAAGATGAAATTGCGAATTGCAATTGTAAAATAATATTTCGAACTCCGTCGTTTTCTTCCACTTTCTTCTACTTTCGAATATGGATACTTTCCAAGTGACTCATATGACATGTAAATTTCGCTATATATTGAATATCACGACATGCCAATAATTACGATGTTCTATTTTAGATGTATTATACATGAACATTTTATAGAAGTTTCATTTTACGTTGACTTTGGCGCGAATTAACGTTTTTCAAACATTCTTAGAATGATAGAGGAAAATTAAAATTAACTATCCTTCACACTATGACTAGGTGAAACGATCACGAAGCTTCGTGAGACACACGATGACGTTACACAAGAAAGTTAGCAGCTTAGCGTTAACACTTGACAAATTATGCTCTTCCTTCTCTTTCACCGGTGATGACGATCTCCATATTCAGAAGCAACAACAACCACGTTCCTCTTTCTCATACACTCATATTTAACACGCCCTAACAACTGACACAACCAAGTATACATACACCTACACATATATATAAATATATATGTACACTCTGCTTCATAAGTATCTGTATTAAAAAACTTTCTGCTTATATAATTACGAATAACTATAACGATTAATCAATTCTGTATTACTGCAAGGTAATCGTGTACAAACTTATGAAAACTATTTGCAAGAATTATAACAGGAACATGATGAGTACGAATTAAGTATCATACACACGATCGCCTACACTCGTTGGAAAAGTTTCGAACGAATTAAATACAAGGATCCAGAGATGTTTATTTAGAAATCTGGAACGACGATAGAAAATAGAATTACACGAGTGCCAGGATCGTTAAAGCTTTCAACAAGTTCCTAACAATTTCTGAGATTAAATTCAGACACTGTAAATGTTCTAATATTTGTGAACGGGAGTGTACACCGTTGTTGTCGGACTCGGCGAGTCGTCTAGTTTGGCTGTAATTAATAAGAATAAAAGTAGACACAGCGTCGAGGTGGATCGAATGAGTTTGATTAATCGTCTAGTATAGCATTGATGGATGGTCGTGCTTGAAATCTCGAAGCTTTATTTTGACCTCGATTAATGCACAATCTCCATAATCCTTTCGTTGTGTAAATTAGTCTAAATCCAAGGGAACATCGTTAGCAAGCCTCCGACGCGAGTTAATGTAGATAAATTGAAAAGCTGATAACACGAGCTTATACTAGATCGTGCCAGTTTTTAAGGCTAACGAAATGCTACTTTTTCTTTCTTTTTTTTTTTTCTCCGTTTCTTTCCAGGTTGATATGAATAGAAATTTATTATGCAATTCTTAAGGAAATAAGGAAGTTATCTTAAGATTCTTATAATCGGTTAATCGTGCCGTTCATTGTAATCGTTATTGATTATTCATGTTTCAGAAATTAGAATTTTTGTTACGGTAATAGTGCCATTATTCATTTAAAGTTACTTCTTATGATAAAGTAAAAAATATTGAATCGAAGGGAAAATATTTGAAATTCTAAATTGATCAAGTTAGATTGCTAATCACGTAATTAATGAAATTCGAGGATAGTTTGAAAAATTGAGCCCATTAAATGTAGCAGCAATACGAGCGTATTCATAATTCTCGGTCGCAACAGAAAGGATCTCGACAAGCTTGAATTACGACGTGGCACGACGCTCACGATTTGTCGAAGGATAAGGGCGAATGTAAAAAAAATCTTACAGGATACAGGATCATGATTTCAACGTTAATCGAGCATCTCACTGGTCGCGAACCACCCAAGTAGTATGACGGAATGGGCAACACATGTTTGCAGTCGCGAGCAGCAGACTGTTTCGCACGTCGCGATTAATCTTACATGCGTTCTGCGAATTTCGTCTCGGAACACAGGCGCAACCAGAAGACCCAAGAGTTGTTGAAACGTGTGGAAACTGACAGCCATCGGTGGAACAGAATCGCCAAGAAAGATCATCATCGTGATAAAAGGCAGCCTCAGTTTCCCTAAGTACGATGCAAAAGGAATATTTTTCTCGTCTGAGATTCGCATCTCTGTGTCACGACTTTTGCATCATAACTCTCCATTTTGTACATAAAATGACGCCGAGAATGATAGAAATACATATAGCTCGCTATATTTTTGTCAAATGATAGCTTTCATTAGTTTACTTTCAAATTCTTCCTTATAAATATTATTATATAATGCAATTTGCGCTGGAAACGAAAAGTAAATTACTGAAATCACGAAAAATTTCTTCAAAGCGAGAAAAATAATTTTTCAGTAACTTGTAGCGCCTCAAAGAATTTATCGATCAAATTCAAATTTTAATAACTTAAATAGCACGTTTCTTTTCTGCTATTAAAAGACACGAATATTACAACAAAATGTTTATATTTCATTGTTCCTCGTATTTTGTTGCTTCTTATATTTCGTTTCGTCCTACGCGTTCAATGACTCTGCAGATTTGCTTCATTTACATGGCTTTCCTTAAGTTTTACACGTTCATGAATTCTTTATCGTTGCCGGTTTCCGAAGCAGAGAATTAACCACGCATAGAAGAATTTATGCTCTGCCTCTGTACAATCTGAAATACCACTAACACGTACATTAGCATGTTGTTAAGTGCATAGCACGTACGTGTAGATACCACAAAAGATGAGGTTAAAATATTGCGCGCGCTGATAGTGCCGCATGTTCGCTGTGCAATTAACGTTAACGCTACGATTTAACGCGAATATAACAATCTATTTCGCTGTTCATGCGCGTCAAACTTTCCAACCCGACAACACTAAAGTTCTAACGAATTGTATGTATTAGTGAGGCACGTATTTCGACGATATTTACGACGATGGAGATTTCTTTCTGCACTTTTAGAATTTTTAAGCTCGACTGCTTGTGGCTGTTGAGAAAATATGTAAATTAGGTTGTTTCACTATAGAGAAAAATGTGTGAGTTAGGTTGTTCTCGAGGTAAGTGTATGAGACAAGACATTTATAACATATGAAACATAATATATAGAGTTGATACAGTTATTACTAAAAACATTATCAAGTCTAATGCAGTTCTATTTTGTTCCTCGAACTTTCCATGCGCGTTGCACGTCCCATTATAATTCCTATTGTGAATAGTATTTCGAGGAAAATATAATATTCAATTTATTTAATAATATTTCATTTATTAAATATAATATTTAGTTGTCATAAAAATAAAACAGTATTAGTTGTACAATTCGGATACTCTAATAAACTATATGACAAAGTATAACATATGATAAAAATGAAGTAGTACATATACTAAAGTCGGGGTTGAAAAATGGTATGGCAGTATCACTACTTCCGTGATCATAACAAACGCTCTGTTTGATAGCGGTAGTGCACGGTACAAGTACATATTGTGAAATCAGAAAATTTAGGACACCATCAAACTTTCTCTAATATTTCTACCTATATTTTTATTAACCTTCGAATCATCATAACTGAAACTATTAATGAGATATAGAAATTTCTGTTAATTCTTATGTATTTATTTTATCATAGGAATTGAAAGATTCGATAATAAATTAATAAAAGCAATTACATTTAAAGTTTATTTATAATTTCAAATAACATGATAAACCAAAATAGAAAATTCCGAGAAATCTTCAGATAAATCGACGTTAGTCTTCGAGGCGAAAGAGGAGTAAACTCGAACGAATCGTAAAGGTATCATACGAATTTCATGGTGGAATTTATCGCGGCGGACGATTGCACATAACAGTGCTGAACGACGTTCCACCATGAAAATCCAGGATCGTCATGATTTCACGTCGGGTCATCGTAGGTAGCGCAAGGAGAAGGACAATTCTTGTGCATTTTTCACGGCCGGTTCGCAGAAGAAAGCTCGCGAAAACGTTCTGGCAGCGTGTGCGGTGTGAGATGCATTATTCGTGGATCGCAAGGGAAGAGAAACCGGGGCTTTTCGAGTACGTCCGTCGCTGTTTCAATAAACTCATGGGAATCGACAACGCGTACGATAGGTTGTGTGTCGCCAAAACCGGCTGGTGGTGCTGGCAGCGGCTCTGAAATATTAAACGATCCACCGCCGACTGCAGTACACGCGCGTTCTCGCTCACGCCCACGTGTGCACCTATCTTCCGTGCATAGTACACCCATGTTCATAAGTATTACGACACTTGCGAAGACTTAAGTTAACTTGGTATGTCATTAGAAAATGATTAAAACGAGAATTACTTGGTTGTATGAAATGTATCACAGTTTCTTTGAAGTTTGAAGTTGACGTGTTAATACTTGGATCGTGACGTTTGCAAAATATTAATATCTCTAACAGTTATTTTATACTAAAATGTAATTTCGATATTCAATATTACAATAAATTCTTTAACCGTGTAAAATGAAACTTGTGACTAAACTTGCTACTTAATAAAATTTAGGTAAATTTTATTTCCATAGTTATTAGAAATGTTTAGAATTATCTCAATGAAAAAAAAAATATTATTTTCATACATTTATTTATCATAAGAAGATAGTATAAATAATGTAAGTTCCAAGGAGAATGTCTTTGTGCGAGAAAATTCTTGCAAATAGATTCAACAAATATTTTCTTAGATACATCTATCCAGTTACAACCTTACATAAGTGCAACATTCCGATAGATTAATCGTTCCATTGATAATTTACATTAATTATCACGTTCCGGATGAAATCAATGAGTGCTTGAATACTTGTGAAGGGGAATGTACACGGATGCTGGGTGCACCGATCTACTGTTTTACCGGACCAGCATATACCAGCATATTAGCCAAGCTCTGATGTCCCTACGTGTATAATTAGGAAGATGTTCGTAGGTTTAACGTATACACGATAAATATTATAATTAGCCGGATCAGTGTAGACCCTAAACATTTGCATGACTATTCTTGCTGTGCTCTTTGACGAGACCGCTTTGGGGAACCGGTAGTCGTTCATTATGGAACATTACGGAACGAGATAACATATTACAATAATTTTTATGTTACCTCGTTCTATGAATTCTATTCCTCTTATTTCGTTTCATACCCTCATTCTACTTCTTTTAATTATCCAATATAAACATACCAAAAATCATACTTGACATTCGAAATTAGCCAATAACCAATCGTCACAGTGTCAACCCTTGTCGCTCCAATGCTGTTGCTTGAAATAGAACATTGGTTTGCGATCGGCAACATTGCTGACGATTTCAATGATGAGGTTTAAAAACATTATACTTCACCTAAAGAATCACGGTACAAAGCTATTCACACATACGTTACACGTACAAACATCAACCATCCAGCTACCTATTGGAATCTATCGGAAGACTAACGCGTTTAGAAACGCGTTTCAGATGAACAGCTTGCTCCCGGCGAAGCATCGAACGATTGGTCGATCGAGCATTGTTAATTCCTCAATTATCCCAGCAGCTAAATCGAATCCCCATTTATTAATTAACGCCGCGGTAGACGCATCAGGCGGCCTGGTTCCGCGTAACGACACGTATTTTCCGACGAAATTGGGCTGACGTGCCGTATGGAGTGCGTATTGGGAATCGGGAGTCACTCGATTCCGACCACTGGCTGGACGATTGCTCCGTAATGCCTGCACTATGTGTAATACGATGGCCCTGCCATTGTCATGGGACTGGATCCGCGTTGCATGGGATCCCAATGTCGCGCCATGCTGTCTATTATGCCAGGCAGTGGCATCGAACTGGGGGAACCACCGCGTAAACGAGTTACATCGTTACCAAACGGGCTAATTGTAATATTTACTGAACTCTGCAGGTTACAGGGGACACTCCGCTGATATAGTGGCACCATGTAATCCGATTGGCTGCCGGAGACTGCGAAACATTTCATAATTAGTCACAGCCTGGAAAAATTTGGACGCTGTGTGATGGATTTTCGGGGGAATTCACACGGGACGATTATGCAAGCTGTAATGGACTATTCGTGTTCTTTGAGAATGTCGTTAAATTGGTTTTCATGTAGGAAGAAAGTAATGCAGCGGCTCGCGAGAACTTCAGCGTACATCTATATAAAACGTTTTTAAATTTTCATTAACGGTGTAACGAGACACCACTAACACGATTATTATATTTTGTAAGGTTTGAAGTCAATCTGAGAATATATATAAAAGTTACTAAATATTTATTGTAAATATATACTTAGTGAAAAATTAGTATGCAGTATGTATAACGTCAATGTTTATTAATATAATGAATAATTGACTGTTTAAGTACATCTGTAATCTCTGTCAGATATGATACATCTTATTATAATAATCTTGTAATTTCTCTATATAATTTTGAATGCCTCTTTACAATGACAATAAAATTTCAAAATGTTTCGTATCAGACACGGTATATTCGTGGGAGCTTTCAACAAATGTTTGAATGCTTTCGTCGATTTATCTGTAGGATAACCTAATATATATACAATTTCATCTTTTATAGTCATTCATCTAACACTTTCAAATATTTTGAACAATTTAGAACGCGATGCTGCGCAAGGTTAGAAACCGTAATCACTGTAAACCTTCGAGAACAAGCTCTCGAGTAGAATCAATTTTCACGTAAATTATACTTGAAACGAGTTGCATTGTAGCTCGGTGGAAAACGATCGTGAAGTTTCTGAATCGATATAACACCGTCGCGTCTTGATTTATGTCGCGTACATAAGATAGCTGTGTACCGTGTGCCATGCTACACGGAATCGCATGTATTCAACTCTGGCAAACATAGATTTACCGTTTATCTTGACCGTCTAATGGTCGAAGAATAAGTCCATTCCCCTCGTTTCATGTCGATGCATTGACTACATATTAATAGGAGTGATGGAATCGAGCGCATGGTCTTCTATACATATTCAATCTTTGCTACATTTATTTGCGAATGAAATCTCGAAGCGTTCGGTATAACCCACATATTCCATTCGTAAACAATTCCAATGATAAATATTCAAATATTTTCAGAAATAACTATAAGCTTCGTAGAGAGATTCTACAGAGAATTCTAATCCAGTGGATCAATATTCGAGGCAACTTGCGACGAGCTTGAGGCCATCGCTAGTTAATGGCGTTCAGGTTTCTCTTTCGCGATACACAGCCGACACGGTATAATGGAGTGATCTCGAACAGAACAAGCGAAAACAAAGAGAATCGCGAGTGTGAGTAAGCTCGCAAGGACTGGCACGCGCTGCTGTGTTAAATACCGCAGAGCATACGGTCCAGGCTGCGCTCTACACGCACCGTAAATGGCTGCAAGAAAGACTCAAACGACCGGCGATTCGTGTACTGATGGAAATTGGACCGTTGAAAGCCCGTGTCTTAAGTGTTAAGTAAAGCGCAGCGCATTTGAAATTGCTTTGCCAGCCGCGATATTGCGCGAGGTTCTACACGAACGTCGTATCTGTGTCTGTGCGAACGTTGGTTAGAGTCGAGTAAGAAAAGAGCCTCGTCGAAAGCATAATCAACGATATATACTAAATGTTATACGAGATATTGTGCTCTGTTTAATGGAATTGTTCTCTGATACACAACAGTGCAACATGGTTCACTTGTCTGGATATTTATTTCGTAGAGTTGTGCACTTTTACTTTGAAAACGTAGTAAATCTGTGTGCATTTTCTAGAAACGTAAAAACCATGTTTTTTAGATTATTTAATACGTACAGCTAAGCAGACTACTAAGAGAAACTTTATTAAAAAAAAAAAAAAATATGATCCTTGTACTATGTGTATAGAAAGATCTCACGTACGAATTTACTATATTTCAAAACTCTAGAAAATAAATATATACGATATGTATCGAGTTAAATATATATGTAATGCAATATAGAGAGCAGAAAGAACGTTCTCTTCAGCCAGTGTCGATCTACAAAGGAATTCAAGGGAATGGCAATTTCAGCGAGCCATATTTATTGCTACGTAGCAGGTACACGTTTCGAGAGCAATATGGCACACGTGGTTGGATGGTGTGTCACCGTCATTTATTACAGTTTTAACGACCGACGCGTTTCGCGTAGCCGGGTCATCACTTTTCCGTTTGAGAAGCTCGCAAAAGAGGTAAACGGCCGGTTGTCAGCGTGGTCGCGCGCGTGCACAATGACACACACACATACTCACAATTAAATGTCTCGTTAACCTGTGGCAACCACCGCCACGAGACTTTGTCTCGCGTCGAATAATGTCATTCGAATCTGGTCTTGCGTGGCTCGTTGCATGAAACGCTTCAAAGATGCTCAAATAAAAAACCGTAACGCGAGCTTTTGCTCAGAGCCAGAGAGCCACGCTCGTATACGCTCCGTTCTACGTGTTGCATGCAAATTATACGCGGACAGGATCCCGCCGCGGTAACAAGATCTCATTTCGAGTCTCGAAACTGATTCGTTCATGCCGAGTTAAATTTCTTCGCGCGGACGTGGCGTTTTTAGATATTGTAATTTGTTTTGTGCAACAGAGAATTGCTCGACTAGACCTTTGATCATCCTGATGCATAATATTTTTGTTATGTATCAGTCAGACGGAATAAGGCAATATCTTTGATGAGGATATTTGTGGTAGAAATACCACTTTGCTTTTTTATTAGGTCGATGCACATCAAATGTCACTTTATCGTATTTTATCATATCTTTAATCGCATTTATATCGTATATTTAATTAGAAGTAATTTCCACGCCATTCGATATGCTTTTTCGACAGCTATTTTCTTTCGGTGTTGCAGATTTGATACGCGCGTTTCAACAAAGTGGCGTAAAAGGACATTTGAAATAAAAACGTTCCATACGAAAAGAAATGCAACTCCAGCAAATAATCATTTCTTTATATTTATACTGGCAACACATTGTACGGAAACGAAGAAACGTTGTATTTTTTAATATCTTTCTAGAAACACTTTGTACGTCACTTTCGTGCTCTAGGTGCCATTTCTTGTTGTCGAAATACCGTTTACGTTGCACATTCCACGAAGACTACGGTATAAAATAAAACGTAGGAGGAACGGTCTAATGCCTTATTTTCTTGCTGTTATATCGTATTGATATTTCACCTTTATACCTGTAACTTTATGCTCTTGTATAGTGTACGTTTCACGAGCGCTGTTTTCTATCATCCGTTTTACGTTTCGACCCGATAGCCGTTGGCCATATATTAAGATCCTGTTAGTATAGCTTCTGCGTGCTCGTGTATGCCTCTATGTAACAAAAATGGAGTTACTAGATGAAGTTATAGGAAAAAACTGACCTTAGACTATGCAAGATCCCCTTAAATTCTTGAAAATATTGTTAGACACGAGTTGGAAATTTCTATCATTTTTGAAAAATAACACCGTACATTTGTAATTTTAACAGAAAAAGGAAATGTAAACGTAAATCAAAACCAAGATTTCTCTAAACGTCGTAATTAAAAAGCAGTCAAAGTTACTTATTAGCGACGTAAAATGCAAATTACGGAGGGGAATGGAACGCTATACGAGACGAGCAATGTTACATTTCCCCCTTCCTTCCACTTACTTACGTTATCGAGCCGAGTCTCTTCCTTGTTACATTTCCTTACTATTCCTTCCTTTGCCTTCAGATATTGCGGTTGCTAAATGGATTCATCAGCATTACCACGTCAGTCTGAATGTGGCTCAACCGTAGAGGTGGTTCGCCCTTTTGCTCCTTCCGTCAGACTTCTCTCATCTTTGTCAATATACTTCACCCAGTTTGTGGCACGCGTAGTACACAAAATATGGGAATTCCTTGGCCCGCTTTAAGTGATTACATCTGATTCTTAACATCGACCCAAAATACATTAATACAAAATTAGTAATGACAAAAATTTGATTAAGTTAAAATGAAAAGATGAATAGGTGTATTTCAGAAATAATTAAGATATACCATGGATATGCCATTATGGACGTGATTTCGCTGCTATTTTTGAAGTTAGGATTTTCAATACGCTTTTCTATATTATTTCGTCTACCTTTACAGTTCATAATATAACTATAACCCGCTTAGAATGTAAAAAGAAGCATTATTATCAATTTTTATATAGTCCAAGCTGAAATTCAGCTAAATTTGATTAATTATCAAGTAAAAGTATTTAATTCATATTATATACAATATACATTAACGATTAAGTAAAGTACTTAGGCAGTAAAATTTTTTTAAGACAGAAAGCCCATGCGAGTGTCGCTAATTTCGGAGCTGCGAAGCTCGAAGAAGCTGGATACATAGTAGTCAGTAGAACTAGAAACACCGCAATCTGAGAGCTCGAAGAAACAAAGCTTGTGGAGTACGCAAATCGGAAATCTGCAATTCACACAAGTTCCGAATACATTGAAGAGATAGGGAACTATTGAAGAGTCAAACTGGTGACACAGAGTATATGCAGGGACTAAAGATTCAAAGGCTGACAATCACCAGGCACTGTAGACTCGGAACAATGCTTTAACAATCCAGAAATTCAGTATATCAGACGCAATACGTTCCAGAAGGCCAGATACGCGACAATCAGCATATTTGGGTTACGTTCCACGTTGTACCAAACGTGTACGAGTGATTACAGGTATAATAGGAATGTTGCGTAAATACAGCATAATATTTGTTTATTTGCAGATACCAAACATATAATTTTTTAGAGAGCTGAGCACGATGTTTATATTCTTTTTGCGTTACAAATTAATTTAGTAAAAATGTGGTAAAATAGATGTATCGTTGTTTACAGAAATATGAAGATTTATCAACATTATGTATGTACCAGAATATAAACCAGTTTGGTTCTTGATTAAACCAATTAAATTTTTCTTCAGCTGCAAAATTTAAAAATCACGGTGTATTAACATTCTGGGCGATACGGTTTGCTTGATCTTTAGAATTGCTGGACCAGCGTCGAATCAGGATTGTATACGAGAATGACAATGTAATGCATAAACTATAAGTTAAACTTACAGGCATGTAGAATTATCAAAATATTGAAGTAAGACAACGCATTGAAAATCATCCAGAAACATTCCAGTAAAACTGCACCAATTTTCATTTGCTTAATTCTACTATGGTGGGTATTAGAAGATTATAGAAAAATAAGACATTCATTTACATTTGAAATCTTCACGAAATCTCGAATTTGTAAATCGTCTGATTTAGAGTTTTTATGGTGTAAGCACTTAGCCGTAGAGTGTATATCGAATGACGACAATAACATAGATTATCAGTTTTATTAGCACGGAAAACACATTAGCATTGAATTTATGGTACAATAATTTATGATCCAATATTATACTTATATAGCACGTGTCGGGTGTCCTAATCCCAAAATCCGATTCAGTTCAAGTCCCTTGGTTCCAGAGTAATCCACTTTGGATCTCTAGTGAGATTCGTGTCCATAGCCTGCAAACATCCTCATGTTGATCTCATTCGAATTTTTTTAAATATCTTTCACCCGAAATTATAATTGTTCGTTTTCCGTGTTCTTAGTGTTCTCAGTATCGTATTATTCGAATATATTTTGGAATCTGGAATGTTGCCAATATATATTTTGGTTTTCTCTTCCAATCTTTTCGCGAGAAACAATATATGATAAGTTTGAAATGCGAGTAGCGAGTATACATATTTAGTTACTGAAACTCTACGTATTTCTCCTGTTCGATCATCAAAAAATGTACCAGCTCGATTGGAAAGTTCGATCTTTGCATATTTGCCACTTTATTTTTATTTATTTAATTGAAATTTAACTTCTAAAGTATAAACTGTAAAATCTACACTAAAACAAATTTCAACGGCCACTTAGCAACAAATTTCCTTTTTAAAAAGAAAAAGAAACGAAAAGAGCAAAAAACAATAAAATTAATTTAACTTCGAAAATGCTACTAGTAAGATTTCAGGAAAAATAAAAACTATTAATAAGGATTCGCTTTATCGGCACAAGCATAAGTTCTACGAATTCTACGTTGGATAAATTTTTGTCAGCGCTTTATATCATAGACGAACGACTTTGGTAGCGCGTGTTACTGCCAAGGTTGCGCGCCTCAACCCCCTTACACTGCAGTATCCAGGTTTCCCATGGTATCCCGGTATGGCAGGGGATTTAGTTGTATTTTATTCAACCACTTTATTCCGGGAGTTGTCACACCTTTACATTTCCATTGGCTGCAGTCAGCATCTGGTGCGTCGCTGTCTATTTTTGTACGTACACTCCCACTCATAAATAGCAGAACACCTTTTGATTTCACGTAAGATATGATAATTCGTTCAAATTACCAAGGAAATGATTATAAGCAGTCGTGATTTTATATTCGTGCAAGGTAGCCACGCAAGAAATTGTAAAAACTCAAGAGGAACATGATAAATATAAGTTAAAGAACGCTACGCATGATTTCCAAATCTTATTGGAAAAGTTTTACACGGATTAGATGCAAACCTCAGAAACGTTTACCTGAAATCTCAGTTGAAACTTAGAGTTACGATAGAAAAATTGAATAACAGAGTGTCAAGATTGGTTAAAACAATGATCATGAGACATAGTAAATATAAACGAGGACGAATTTAACGTTATTGTATGCAAAAATAAAATTTTTATTGTAACATTCGATATACGTAAATGTTTATTCATCTCAAGATCCTATGGTCTTCGTGTCTTTGCATAAGTTTCAAAGTAGATAATTGTTAGAGGCTTGAATAAATTGTTAACCACATCGGAGGTCAACCTTGTTTCCTTTAAGTGTCTTAATACTTACGAACAAGAATGTATACTCACATTGAACGAGTATAGCTACCTCATCAGCAACTCTTCGCCAGTTTTTCTGTTCGTTTCTTCTTCGCACATTCTGGTCGCCCACGGTGAACGACACACGGCTTTCCCTTCGATATATCGCCTTACCATTTTATTGTTTCATCGTGTTCTCTTTTCACCACCACCGGTTCCGTATACTTTATCATCTCGTTATTGCCCTTCAGCCGTACCACTTCATTTCTGTAGCCGGTTTTTCAAACGGGAAACTAGTTTTCACGGATTTTATTGTGCGTTGCCGTTATCGTTGAAATACGCATACGAGAACACATTTATCGAAACACAAAGCTAAAGCGCAATATCGATCGTTGGCAAAAACTAATTTGCAAAGTGCAATCATATGTAACGAGTATCCCGTGTAATTCCCTTTTAAAAAATTCCCAAATATTCTCTTTCAATATATTTTTTAATCTCTTCGAAAATATAAAACGAACATTTACATTTCCGTCAATTCTACGAAAAATATTTTAAAAAGGATATATATATCTTGTTGTTATACATACATCTATAATTAACAAAAATAATATTAATATGCTGCGAAGACCAGTATTAGACAAACTCAAATTTTGATAAGCTCGATTAAAGAAATAGAACGGAACTGTTATAATTTCTTCATTCTAAGATATTTCGAATTCTAAAATTGATCGTTCTTTCGACTCTAGAATAGCGAAAGAAAATAATCGGGACAGCTGGAAAATTGTAGCGAATGACGTGCAAAGTACTTCGATTAAATACGTATCTACATCTATTTTGTAAAGACTGTACTTGTAATTTCACTGCATAAAATAATCAACTTAATAGCAGGTAAAACGATTTTCTAGCCGTGTCTCATTTTTCAATTATTTTTATAACAATTCAAATTTGCATAAATATCCTCAGTATGTTCACGAAATTTCAAGCTCTACCCTTGCAAACATGTTCCACAAATTCGTCAGACTGCTCTGTCTACCCTTTCCTCAGGATCGTTCGTTTTAAGCTCCAAAAAAGTAGGCGTAACTTAGTCGGAACAACGGTAACATTCGTTCACATTCCAGGAAATGTTGCAGCGTTTCCATTCCTCTTCCGCGGGCATACATACCTACCGTAGGGTACCTTGGATGACCGGATGCATTATCTCCCTGTTCGGACAACGTGTAAGTGTAATTAACACGCCGCCGCTCATAACGAGGACGATGTACGCAGTCACACTAACGAGAGCAAATTAGCTCGTTTGTGCCAGTTTAGCTTCGTCTCCTTGCTTCACCGTGCCGCCATCTCTGTGCTCTCTGGTCCCCTCTGCCGCTATTTGCGGTCAAGAATGCAAATTTGGTCGTTTCGTGCTCTCCTGTCTACACTACGGTGAACATGAATTTCTGTCGGGGGCTCTGGCTGACGAATTCAGTGGACTAGCGGCGGTTTGTGCCACGTAGTTTCAAAATTCATGGTCAACATGTTACCGGTTTGCCCCCACTTTGATAACACTCCGCTCGGGACAACATTGACATTATCTGTTGATCTAAATGATGAGACCTCGAGAGCTACGTTTTCTTATCGGTAATCGTTCGATGCTGGATCGCCATCGTGATTGAAATATCACTGGTGGATGTACAGGTTTGACGGTATGTCAGGACGATAACCAAGCTGGAAGAATACTGATAGCAGACTTTACGATCGAAAGCTCGAATTTCACGTACTTTTATTCTAGCGAAGAGCATGTAATGGTTAATTGCAAGGGATTTATGTATGAGGACGTTTTAAAGCTTGATGAAGTCAGATAAGACACACTCGAGAAATCTGATGTATGTAATTATCCGAACAGATTGCTCGACTGCATAAATTTTTAATAACTATTATTATAATTTACTAAGTAATGATATTAGCGAATTGATAAATTACAAGATGCCAATTATCCTTAAGTACGGTACTCAAATGACTTGTAATTTGAAGAGTGTTATATCAAATTTATATCTTTCTCAACATGACTAGTTGTAAGAAAGTGAAATAAAGAAGATTATCTTCTTAATATCCCAATGAATATCTTTTAGATATTTTGTATGTTTCTTACAGATCTAAAATTATATACAAATTATAAATTTTATATTCGAAGTCAAGAGAAAGCTGAGAGGGAAATTAGAATTTGTAATATAGGTAATACATTTTTTTGTCCACTTTCTCTCGTATATCGATAGAAACGCTAGAAGAAATATTGTTCGCGAGAAGGAAATCGTTTGACTTGGATAGAATATACTTATCACCGCCTCAAAGCAGCTGCAATAGTTCAATTCCATGCAAATCTCTGGGGGTATCCCCGGCGCGCCAGCCCCGATACCGTTGAAACGTCTGTTATCGGGACGGGTCTATTTTACGATCAACTCGAACCGCTTCCTTGACTAGCCAAGTGAAGAAAATCGTGATATATTTAACGCACGCGTGCCCCAACACGCGTTTAGATCCGTGCAAAATTAAAATTTTCTATAAGTATCGAAATATCAAATACGTAGGTTCATTTGATAGCATTTGTAAAAAATAAACGTTAATAGACTGCGGCTGTTTGTACGTTTATGATAGTTCTTCTGCTCTTTATAATGATTTAATTTCTAAAGAATCAAACACTGTATTTTGCTTGCATTTTGCTGTTAAAGTTAAGGAATTTGTAGAGAGAGGCAGAAGAGTTAGATTTCAAATCCTTTATTTTCATTTGAAAATGATATTTTGTACATTTTTGCATTTTTGAATATTTCTGCAGTCTATTCATAAATGTAAGAAACATAAACTTTGTTAGGTGTTTTCAGCACCCTAAGATTTCTAATAATTAATAATAATGAACAATAACGAATGAATTGTGAACTATAATGTTGTTACGTATATGGTATTCGATGTACCAGAAACGTAACTACTTTCCTTATATTTTTGTTGTTTAAAAACTTTGATAACAAACTTTTATTACATCGCGAATGCATTCAAAGTTTCGCAGGCCGAAACGGCGTTACAGAAACAATGTACTATCACACTTTCTTACTTCTCCTTCATTATTATCATTCTTTTTTCTCCTTTCTTGTTACCATTCTCACGCCACTCCATATAACAAAATTTTTAATACCGCATCGTAACTTCCCTACCAACTTATTTCGTTTCCTTTCCTTCTTCTTCCCTTTTTTCTTTTTTCAAAATCTCAGTGACAATGGCATCGACGACGGTTTTCTTTAGAATGAGAACGAGTATAAGCGACTACTTGGAATATTCATGAAACGCATACAGTTCGCTTTAATTTAAGTTTTTCCTTAAAGAATCTAACTGTGTGGTGTTTTAACTTTTTCTTCTAAAACTTATACCGTGTAAGCCGAAAGAAGAATTAAGTGTACGATATTTCGAAGAAACTACACGGTTAAAAAGGCTTTCTCTTTTGGAAAAAATGAATAATAATTCGAATAATTACAAGGCTTTTGTTATGATACAACGATAGAAGGTTCAAATTCCCGGTTAGCTTACTCTGCAACGTTTCAAAACGCGCTGGTTATTTTATGATAATAAATTTGTTCCTCTCTCTCTCTCTCCCTCTTTCTCTTCCCTTCTCGCGAACAAAACAGACGTTGAATTTTAATAATTCGCGTAAAAGTAAATGTTATACTTGAAATTAAAGTGTTATGAGGAATTCGTTTAATAATTCAGTTCGGTATGGTTAGTCTGCGTGTAAAATATGTTTGCCTGTGAGAGAAAGTGGAATAACAAATTTTCTATGCTGAATAATGATTTAATAATTCTATTCTGGGGTGTTGAAAATTTCAATGCAAAAATCATGTTATAAAATAAATTCTTAACCGTTTGTGTTTAAATAGGTTAAACATTAATTTATTCTTAACTTTCAAAGAAGCATTTCTAGTACGTTTGTTTCGAATAAAATACGCGTATCTTACTGCCGAATTAATCTGATATTTTATTTTTGGTTCTACCGAATAACTTGAAATATTATAGAAAAATGCGATCACTAACATACCTTAAATAGTTTTCATTCTTACGTCTTGCTTCCTGGAAACATTTTCCATAGGAAATATGTCAGAAAGGACATCGTGCTCGAAGTGACGAAACAAGATACCTCTGTACTAGGACTAAAGGTTGCTGGTTAAGTTTCCACGCAGGTTAACCACAGCGTCACGTTATAATTCTTGGCGGACAGACAGGCGAGCAAAGTGGCATGTGCCAACGTACCCACCGAGAACCAGACGAAACGCATATACGCGAGATCATCCTACAAATCGATCAAGACATTAAAGCTCTTTATCCTTTCTCGCCTCATGTAGCTTCTACGACAACGTGATTTCACGTTTTTTGATCTACACTTTGGAAAACAAATTTATCTTCCAAGTATTTGATGAGATTACTGATACGTTAGATGATACTTTAGATGAGAAGCATTTAGTTTAAACATATTAGTAGTTTATAATGATTTGTTTATAATATTTTGTCAAATATACGTACATCTACGAAAACCATGAGCAACTTCAAATTTAATTTTATCAAAAATCTCATAATATTAGATGCACGTTTAGTGGAGACGCGCAGATTACAAAATTTCATAGATCTATCTATTTGTAGAAAGTATGCATCTTTGTCATTAATTTTAGAATTCCTGCTCGTTGATTAGCATAAGCTCTACACATTATTGTACAAATTTCCTATTTCCACTCACATTTAACAATTCAAAACGTTCAAACTCGTTTCTCTAAAATCCTGATCTTTGAATAATGTCATTGGCGCAATAAATAAAAAATTGAAAGTTCTTGGCTGGTTTTATAGATACGAAACACAGTGTATCGCGCACTGACGGTTAATTAACCGCACACACACGTGGCAGTATTTCGCAATACTCTTTTAATGCAAAACTATACTATGCGCGGCACAAGAGCAAAAGCACGAAAAAGTTCGTTCGATTGAACGAATAGTCTACTCGTGCGTATAACTACTCGATCCCAACTTCTGTTCGGCATAAATAATTCCGTCTCCGTTGGCTGCAGCGGCGTTAGCCCGTTATGTGCAGTATACATTAACCAGACAATTGCCGATGCGTCAACTTTGCCCGATAATCGATCGAGGACATTTCATTATTCACAAAGTTACGCAAACTCGTTCGGTTCTGACCCAGAAAGTGCTCGTTACATTGGGAGAAGGAGGATGGTTCGCGTCTATGACTTTCATTCAATGAAAACGTTTCTGGAAGGCATCGCGTCCACTCGCTTTCTCTGCGAATAAAATGAGAAAAAAGAATTGGCAAACGAGACGGTTTGTAGCCGAAGGCATAGCGGCATCTAGAAAGCAGCTTCTTCCAAGTGCGATAACGAGATCAATTAGTGTGTCTATGAATGTATAATATGAATCTTCTGCTTCTGGAAACCGTTGCGAAATTGCTCTTGACGAACAGTTGCTTCGAAAAAAGATTTTCTATAAACGTGTACGTTTAAGCCATTAAAACACAAATTACATTTTACTTGTTATCTTCTTAATCAATTTACGTCATCGAATTTGAAATATTTTGTCTGATTATTAATTCTTCCTCCATCTGAATTCTGCACTATTATTTTGGAGAAGTCGAGGAACTTTACAATACACACTATGGTAAACCATTCTCTCAAATTATAGACATTTTTCTGTTCATAATAATATTCTGTTCTTTTTATTTGTAACAAATTATGGAAATTCAATCATGTACCTCTTACTCTAATATATTTTTCATAACTTGGTGAAACTTAATAATTTATCTTATTTATGCTTTTCAATAATATCATGCTATGTAATAGCATCTCGTACATAAGTTTCCGAATTTTTTCATTTTATTTTATTTGGATTGTTGCAACGATGCATGAATAAACCGCAGGTATTAATAAAGCAAGTAGCTAAGCTCTGTTTAGGTAGGAAGTTACGTGAATGGGATAATTGACTTTGCATTTGTTGAAGCATAACGTTGCTACGTGTTAAAATTAAATGGTATAGTGTAGAATACTGTTTGTAGAAATGAAGACAGAGTTATGGTGGGCGATAGTCTGTTATAAGGTTGAGTGATATTTGATAAATGCAAGCGAGATAACCACCGTCAATTGTTATAGGATTTCCAATTGCATTCGCTATTTATTTAAGCAAGGCAAAATTATAAATTGTTTATTTATTCATTATTTAATTTTCAATTTTTCACTAATTCAACTTGTTTTTCGATCCAATTGTACACGCATTGTATTCTTGTGTAGTTTTACTTTGATTATTTCCATTAATACGATACCAATTACATTGTTTATTTTCATTAATAATACCTTGTTTTATGAGTTCAAAATTTATTTTCAAATTCATATTTTCGCTGGACTTTGTATATGCACAATTTTTACTTTAATAAATTATTAACTAACTGACCGACCCATTTTCTTTAAAGGTCACAACGAATTCGCTTCTGAAAGGGTTAATTTACACTATCGTATAAAATATATAAAACACATATATACATACACATACATGCAATTTCCGCCTAAAATAGCTAGAATTTATAATTCAAAGATTATAAAACGATTTTATCTTCTCTGAAATGCATAATAATTATAAATTATATACTGAATGAGACTCAATCTGAAAGCAAACAAAAAATAAAAGAATAATAAATAGCAATTTGTATAAAACCGAAAGAAAAGATGAAATATTTATTACGAATAGATTCCAAAACTTTCGACCAGCATTTTCATCGATTATCCCAACCCCTTTGAACTTATATACCTTCTCAAACCCTAAACTTCTAGGAATCGGTAACAATTATCGTACTCGAACTTAGACACAGAAATCCATACACTTGTTTGTCACCAGTTTCACATTTATCCTGTTCGCTCTTTTTGTTTCAACTAAGCGAAACACGCGAAGCACCAAACAAAAACAAAATAACTACCCCATGCATCTCTCATCAGATAGCATTGCGTTTCTCGTGACACACGACAATCGCAATTTTTCGGAAAGCTTCAGGACTGTTTCACGGACCACTGACCCAAGACAATTCTCCGCGTGGTCGAGAAATTTAATCGCGAGACGTTCTCCGTACGATTAAACGTCACGGACGCACGCGACAGACCAAAGGGACAGGAAGAGCGTAATAGAGCGAGACACAGAGGGTGCAAGAGTATATCGAAAGGCGAGGAGACAGAAGGACGAAGGGTAGATCAACGGGTCCCCAGATTTCCCCAGCGATTGTCTCACAAAGTCTCGCGGAGTCTCGTCAGGCCATTCATCGGCGACGTGCCGAGACTTAAAGTCTCGAAGGCTCGCCTCATCTCCGTTCAACCGTTTCTCGACCTCAAAGAAACCAACGGATAGAAACGACCAGGCTTATTCAGTTTTATACCGTGATCCTCTCTCTCTCTCTCTCTCTCTCTCCTTGTGTGTGCGTGTTACACATAGAGAATCGGTCTCTTCTTCGCCCTCCATGGACGTTGGTTCTCTCTACCTTGTTACTCGTTCCCCTGTTCGTCGATGATAGGGTTGCCAACTGGCCGATAACGCTGATTGAAAAAAGGCTCCCACGCAAAATCGAATTTCCAAGTTGGAGCTCCCCTGGTAACGGGACACGCCGCGGCCGTCACGAGTACCGATTGGTTCTGATCGCTACGCAATTCGGCCTTCAGCTATTGATCCTTGCCGGCCATGCCTCCAACGTTTGTCCACAGAGTTGGATGCGCGACTTACGTTGTTTGCCGATGCACTATGCCATAGGTCTAGCTTGATCATCGGTGTAGGGTGGTGCGTGACTGCGTTTGAGATTTGTTTGCACAGCTTCATAGATTCAGGAATTATTGTGCAGTGCTTTGAGTGATGATGATTCATGGGTTGTGTCACAGGAAAAATTTTATTACTTTCATTCATAAGCAAGGAATTTTGATCCCAAGCAAATGACTACTTGAGAGAAGTTCGTAAGAAAAGTTGTGTATAAAACACATCAAAGACATCTAAAGAATTTTCATATTTTAGAAAGAATTCATGATTTATGATAATGAGTGTTCGAGTATTTATGACTATTCAAATTTCTCCAGTCTTCATAAAACTATAGAATGTAAATGAAATTGAAGAATATAAATTAATTAAAGAAAAGCTAGAAACTAAGAATTTCAAAATTTGTGTCAATGTATCGTTAACCCTTAGTAAGTTAATTAATGAAGGAAATAAGATCTCCTAATCCTGCAAATACAAAAAAAAACGTTCTCCAAGCCTAAACTGAAAACTAAATTTTACTGCAACGAATTTCCCGTGAAATTTCCATTTTATTCAGTTCCAAGCACCAACATCTAATATCGTTCGACAATGTCGTCGGAGACGAAAGGCAGCCGGCTGCAGCTGGAATTCTTCATCCTTTGATTGTTGAACCTTTAGCCGGGGTGGCGCGCGTCGGCCCGCTTTGTATTAACGCAGCAAAATTTGCGGACCTGACCATTCGCCCGTCGCTCCCAACGTATTAATTAGAAGCTCGCCCTTAAAGCACCTGCACGGTCTAGCCTTAAAGTACCGCACCGCGGTCTGGCGAATTCACTGCTCGGATTTCACGTAGCCAGACTGGAGTTTAGTACACCGTGGGGGTAATTATTCAAGCGGCATCTCCCGTGGCAAGGGAGAGAGAGTCACGCGAAAGTGGGGGTGCCAGAAGTGGGAACCCATTACAGGGAAGAAGAGAACCAGAGAGAAGGAGAGAGAGAGAGAGACAGAAGGAAAGAGAGAGAGAGAAAGAAAGACAGAGACAGACAGAGAGTTTCTCAGAGCGTCATCCATCACTCCGTAACGTACGCATGTACGAAGCGAGTGGCCTGAAATAATTGAGCAAGCGCGCAGAAATCGCCTCCGCCAAGCTCAGTAACAAGGATTTTCAGGATATTTGTGCAGCCGCCCCGTAAATAATAAATGACGTCGTTGAGATGCAACTTTTCGCCGATTCGTTTTCCAGCAACTTGTATGCTCACGGGATCCAAGCCTAGATGCTTACGTTTGGCGGTTTCTGAGGGAAAATCGCACCGTGAAATTTGATATTCTTGAATGAGAGAGATTGCAGAGAGGAACTGGATTTTGGGGTTGACAGTTTGAAACGTTTGGGAAACGCAACTTGGCGATGATTAATTTCCCACTTGGAAGTGAGGATTTTTTGGGATATATTCGTTGGGAGGTATCTCTCTTTCACATGATATTTAAACATAATAGGTTAGGTGTTAATGGTTGTTTGGCGAAACTATTTTTGGTAACGCGAGTCGAGGAATAATTTCTGAGTAGAAGGAAGTAATCTACCGAACCCTTCCAATTTAACAAGGTAACTTGATATTACCCGATCCCGACCTAACCTATACTGCACGCCTGAACGAGATTGCGAAAGTTTTCATGGAAAGTAACGTCTATGCATAAATCGTTTGGCCGTGACTTTGCACGGTTTCCTATGTGCTCCTTTTTTTGTTACGGAAAGAGTGAAATGAAAACATACGAGTAAGATATGCGAAGAATAAAATCCCTCTTTAATGATGTTTTACCTTTACAGAAAAATAATTTCAAAAATTCCCTCAAATAATTTTACAGTTCCAATAAATTATTTCATTTCATTTTCAATAGAAATTTATAAATTTGTGTGAAAATGGCACATTGTAATCCTACGAGGGAAACGATATATATATTTAAAACTGAGGAGCTTTTTGAAAAAAAAAAAAACAATTTTTTACATTTACAACAATTACAATTTTAAGTTTCACTAGAAATTTATTTAACAGATATTTAATAGCCCTAGCTTCGTTTTTCAGAAATATCATCAATTAGTATAATTACGCGGTAAACTATAAAATCGTTGGTGAAAATACTTGAAAATATTACTAGGAAACAGTTTCAGTTGACGAGAACGTACATAAAACGATTGTTCCTCTAAATCAACACATAATATCCGTGGACGGAAAACTCATTTAATCTGAGATGAGTTTATGTCCCATCAAGGTGATCTAAAACCTTTTCCACAGTACTCTACTTCCGCCAAGGGCTATAATATATTAAATATACCGCGATCTTTCAGCAACGAAGCACAGCACTCTGTCACCGCGCTCCGCAACGATCGTCGATATATTTCGCGAAGATTATTCTCGTTGCGGATACTTTTTCCTTCTGCGTTGAGTCGTTGATCCTTCCAACTTCCAAAAATACTCCAGTTTAACTTTCGATGAAAAGGTAAAGTGAAATATACTGAAAAAGGGAATTATATTTTACGTTTCTCAGCTAGATTTCACCCTCCCTTTTTCGCTAATTCACTCATTCCCTGCCATTGTCTCTTTTCTGCTTTCACATTGTGTCTCTTTTATGCACTCTCTAATTCTATCTCATTCTTCACCCCTTCCTCCGCTAAGCAACCCTTTCTTCCGTCTCTCTGTTGCACCAAGTCATTCACTGCACCTCATTTACCTTTCCTTTCTTGCATTATACGGGGTGTTCCAGGATTTATTTCGAGGCGAATCGTTCTTTTAACGAACGCCATATTAAAATATCAAATTTGTATAATAAAATGTCGAACTTGCTCTGAGATGTTATAATATTCTCGTTAGAGATCGATAAATTCACATTTATCCTTAAACCTACTCGCGATTAGCATAAGATCCGACACTCTTCTGGAACTTTAGTAAAACTCACGCTCCTGTTTCTAACGCAACTAACAACTGGAAAACTGCAAATTTTAAGTTGTGTCGTTACTGCAATAAACGAATAAAAAAAGCAATGAATAAAAAGCAAAGACGAAATCGCGATCGATTTAGATAAAAAAAAAAAAAAAAAGAGGATTAAGAAAAGCGGATGACGTATTTTTAGGTCTGCGCTTCGAATAGTTACAATAATTTTAATATTTTTCCAGTAGAACATAAGAAGGACAAATTTTGTCTGTTAAAACATGGGACACCCTGTATATTTCAGTCGACCGTTGGCAATACGAATACTTTCCTTTATCCAGGCGCCGGGTGCACACCTTGGTCCCGTCGAAACGCCGATTTCCAGGAGCACGGAGACGCGACTGCTCGTCAGGCGGAATACTAATTCGGGATCGCAGATTTACAGGTTCTTAATTTCGTAGGCAGCTTTATAAATTGGAACGGCGTGGCGCGTTGCCGTGCTGAACGTAATGCAACGACTTCCCCTCGTCGCTTCTTTGTTCAGCCAGGACTGTTCCTTCCCTCGTTTCACATCTTGTCCCGCATAGTCAAGAATACTAATGACACGGCAGTAGACTAATAAAAATTGTAGCGACGATTCGTGAGCGAGGCACAGCCGGCCCGCGTCAACTATTTGTCTTTTTCCCTCGCTTGCAATTTCATATCTCTAGTTCCTACCGATGTAATTGAAATCTTTCTGCCTTTTGTTTCTTTGCAATTTCATGGTTTCTTTAGGTTCTAATATGTTCTTATTTGAAATTCTTTCTCATTGGCTAAATGTTTTATTGCTTGATAAAAGGATTGTCTTAAGCCCTCTTCTTCCTCTATATTGGTTGTTTGCATAATTCGTTTTATCTTCTTTTCAATCGTCTACGTCTCTTGGTTTGCTTTTCATCCCTTTTGAATGAATAACGCGCTGTAAACGTGTTTTCTACTAAATATCAATATTTTCAGGGCTTCGTTTCCTTTTTGAATATTGCATTTCCTGGCAATTCTTTTCACCTTTGTTTAAGATGCTCATTATCTTTTCCGTATTTTACTGACAATCTTCGTTAAACTTTGGTATTTTCGGAATCCACTTCTCATGACTTCTATAATTCTTTTCTTATGTCTATTGGACGGATGAGATTAGGGGGCCATCGAAGCGATGAATGAACACGACGATGAAATTGATTAGATTTCATTCGTCGTTTAATCAAACGGCGCTTTTAAGTGCCATTAAATCCACGATGGAAATTACCACGCCGCGAGCTCATGGTTTAACCTTGTTACAAGTCCCTCGTTACGATCCGTGATGCGACCCTTCTTATGCATGATGGTATATTTGTCGATGGTTTGCGACAGTTTTCTCGTAGATTTCCGATCGAATGTCGTACACGAGGTTATTTGCTTTTTACTGAAAATAAAAGGTCAAGCGAATTGTCAATATTGATTTCTTAATTATCGGGAAACTGAAAATTCCTTTTTGCAAAGTATACTTGTGGAAATATTAATCGAGCAGCTTCCTAAAGATAGAATTGTAGATCTATCATGTATCAAATATGTAGCATGATTTAAATTAATTTTCTTCTAGATACGGAAATAACAAACGGCGAACGCAGTTCTTAGGATTCATTATAATTATCAATATATTTAATAATTAATATAATTATCAATTTAAAAAAATAATTATCAATATAATTATCAAACATAATTGATATTAAAAAATTAAAAACTTAAGGGTCCTTTTTATGGGTCCTTTTTCCAGAAAATTTCTCTATAAAGTTCGATTGAAGTTTTCTATCACTGCGAACATAATTGCGTTGATAATTACCGATTAACGTTATTATTATTACACGTTGCAAATAATATTTCATTAAATATCCTAGAAACTAATGAAAGTAATCTCGGCAATTAGATTGGGAATCTCAATCGACAATAATCTGCGCCATCAGCGAGAAGCTCAACCATCAAGCTTTTAATTCTTCTGAAAAAAATGCTTTAAAGACAATTCTTATAAAAATATATAAACTGCTTAAAATCCTGATTTCGTGGCATTAAATTTTAATTTGATGGACAGAGAGAGAAATGATAATTCGCACACATTATTCCCAGTATAGATAATATCAATTAGAAAGGACGATAATTGAACGTTAGCTTAACGAACTGCAAATATTACAGTGCGTCAAATAAGGATTTACCGTCCATTTTGCTTTTACTACAAACGCTATACATTGGCATCGTGCAACGCGATTCCCTAATTAATCGTAATTATTAATCGCACGCTGTTGGCATTACAAACTACGCCATTTATTGACTTCAATGTCGAATCGATTGATCCAATAATGTACCCCTGTCGGATACGTGTCCTGCCGATAGTTAATTGAACGATAATTCCAATTTGATCAAATGACTGGACATTAATTTCACCGGTTTGCTACATTTCGTTTGTTAAGAACATGTACGACGATTCATAGTTAACGTTGCTTGTCTGCGACGAATGTACATAAGTACATATTTGGCTGTTTGGAAAATTCATATCGAAATATAAGAAGCAATCAAAGGCAACATTTTATTGGATTATATAATATAATATAATTTTGTGATTTTTTTTCTTTGAAAAATTTCCCATCTTTTCACGATCTTGTCTATTTCAGAAGCTTATGTTGATTGCTAAAAACGCTACGAAATTTCCGAACATTCCGATACTAATTGATTTCGACGAATGGGACTGTTCCTCGACTTAAATTTAATTTCGATTTCTTTTTCGTAACTTTTAGAAGCTTTATCGATGAAGAAAGGTTTCTGAAGCTTTTTGTCTTCGTTTTATTTCCCATCTTATATCGAGACTTTCTGCTTGTAAATAACATCGATAAGAGTGGATAGAAATAGAACAGAAAATATAACTCTAATTGAAGTTGTGTTTTATTAGGATAGTTTTATAATAGTTAAAATATTTTTAGAAAAAGCCTACGTTTTGTCTTCTTCGTTATGTTCCTAAAAATATGAATTTTTATAAATATCCGCAGTCTAATTATCGATTATGAAAATGTAAAAATTGATACAAATTATGAGAAAATTGTGATAGTAACTTATTAGTTATAATGAAATAATAAATATTCTAACCCTATTCAAAGTACACGTTAGTATACAGTAGAAGAATATATGCAGTATGTAATATGAAACAAATTTATACTCCAACCTTGATATCTGACGTATTCAAGCAACTGCTATAAGCGATTCATAATCAGCCGTATCCTATTACCTCGTACCGGTGCGTATAGTTTGCCACTGTCAACTCCCATTAAACCCTACAATTCAATGATCTTGAAATCACCACCAAGACCTCTGTATTAACTCTAAACATACTTGTTCAACAACAATTTTATTCCATTATTCCAAATTTGGAAGAAATAATTGTCGATTTTAGAATTCGGGAAGTTTTAAAATTATGCTGCTACAATTTCTTCACTTATAAATCTGTTTAAAATAATTCTGAAAAATCGCATTAAAAATAACTGAAGATACATTTTTAACCAACCTCGTTTGTGCCACAAAATTTCTTTATTGGATTCTAGAAATTTTCAAAAACGAAAATATATATATATAGGCTTCACATATATAAAATTTAACATCTTTTCCTACAATTTCTGTGGTTTTCAATAAAGGAAACCTTATTAAAATCATATTATATTGTATAGAATTATATATTCTTATTTTATATTATATTTATATTATATATATATAATTCCACATAATGCTATAATTCTAATCTGTACCACAATGTTCCCTTTGTCGAGTACCACAGAAATTGTAGGAAAGGGTGTTAAAGTTTATACTATCTGCCATACAATTGTACTATTCCTCGCAGCAGACGTGAGCGAGAATAAAGACGTTATACCTCGAAATGATTGAATATGCGTGGCAGTGAATTAGTGGCGCCGTTGAATTAAATATAAGACGCTTCAGGGGTCGGATCTTGGACGGTAGTCGCTATTAATGTCACCAACCCTAACCATGGGTCATGGATATCGCGTGGCTGGGGTGCATTCTTAATCAGTTGCGCCTTTCGGTACAGCTGTACGGCCCTAACGCGATGAGATAATAAAACTGCATCCGCGGCAAGCCCCAATAATTTCCGAAAATCTATCTCGACTGAGTTAAGTTCGACCCTAAGTCCATCACCACGGTACAAATGTAATCTGCCGGAATAATTCTTTCTTATTCAGAAGCAAATGCGAGTAAGTAGATACGTGTTCGAATTGAATTATTATAGAGCGGAAATTGTGAAGAATGAATGCACGTTATCGAAAGTCAGCTGATTTAAATAGTTTAATATGTATCAGGCCATGAATGCTTCCATAAAAACTCATGCATACGATTCATGCTGGTAATGAGGATACGGTGCACTGATTATCGAATGCTTGAAATTGATAATTTATTCATATTCTCTATGGAAGGTTATGTTGTGAATGGATTATGGATTTTTCTGAGTTTATGGAAAATTTGAAGATGAAACATACATGGAATGCATATAATATACAAAAATATATATATATATATAGTGTCTAAAGCATAGCACCTACTTGAGATAATATTCGCTTGATAAAATAGCTTTTAATTGCATTCATTAAAATATGAATTTGTATTGAATTCTCACGTACGAAGCAAAGAATCGAAGAAACTATAAGCATCGAGTTCGAAAATTAAACGGAAATCTTCGTGACAAGTCCGATTCGTTAATAGCTAAATAAACTCATTTGAAATTACAATCGGATGTATTGTTGGTATGTAATAGAAGTGATGCTGTTGAAACCTTGCTGCAATCCGAATTTCTGAAGATTGTATAAGTAGAATTATATTTAGTATGGAAATAGATTCAGACAAAGCCATTTTGCTATTGTAGTGCATAGAAGTGTAAACCATTGGGATAAGAGATTTGATTTTCAACAAGATATGTTTCTGGATAGTTTCTACAATTCATTTCGTGTTTCTAACGCAGAATTGTATAAATTTCTGTATATAATTATATTCCTATATAAAATTTCTGCAATATCTACAATTTAATTATGTGATTTTCTATGTATGATCTACGTATATATCAAATAATTCAATTTAATTATTATTGTATTTATATTATTAATACACTTCACCTTGTATTCCATACGATCGAATTATTTATAAATAAAGTATATCTTCGTTTTAAAATTGAACCCTTATTCTGTTAAATATTTATTACACTCGAATGGACATATTATACAATACATTATATGATACATAACAAAACCACAAAAATTACTTCATATAATACAAAATAGCACAAAATAGATATAAATTTATATAATAGCATAAAACATATATAAAATTACATTTGAATGAATAATTTTTACAATTAAACAATGTCGCATATATTTCGAGATTACGAGAATTGGATATCCGATTTCTTTTTTTTTTTTTTCCTCTTTCTCTTTCTCTATCCCACTGTTCGTAAGGCCATTTTAATTTACGATGGAATACTATTATTTCGCTGGTATTCCACGGATCCTCGGAGCCGCTTCTTGAGAATTTTTCATCCGTTCGACTCTCGAACGGCCGGGGCTCTCTCCGTTTCCTCAATATCTCTTTCCATTAGGATCGCTAATCGTTTTATCATCTCAAGATTAATGGGATCAACGGGGCGCTTTTAATTTCTGTCGTCAAGAACCCACCGCTTACGTCAGCTCCTTCGTCGGCCGAGGGAAATGAAATTCTCGTTTCATATTCCAGATTAGAGATCCTTTTTCTTCCGAATGCGCGGAAGAACGCTTATCTCGCTAAACGAAATATATATTGGAATATACGCGAGACGTACCTTTCTGAATGCTAGATAACTCCTATTTCTATGATTATAATGTAATGGAGATATCATTTCCAGAACATTGATTAATTGAACGTTTCCGTTTAGCGGAACATTAATCTGATAAATGGAAAGATGTATCGTGTCCTTCTTTTCAAATGTGATTAATTAAATTGAAGTTAGAGTTAACTAACTGAATTTTTTAGTAATTACAGGACAATTCGTTCCTTTCTTAATTATTAAGGCTACTGATCTAAATACGATATGTAATTTCTTTTTTAAAAGAAAGTATTCGAATGGAAGATGAATAATTTGAAGAAATGGATGAAGTTTAGATATAAAAGAGACAGAACTCGACTGGTTTGGGACACACCGCGTATTATATAGAGACAGACGAAGAGGTAAATCTTGTGTTAAAATACACAAACCCTATCCATCACGCCCTTTTTCTCCGCAATCAATCTCCTAATCAAGAAACAACTCTCAACAGATTAATTAATTCCCCATTCCAGCCACGAGATCGGCTATGAATCTCCTTCAACGCCATTCTCTGACTCATCGCGACACGCTCGACATAAAATGTAACTATGGTACACCCTGGCGAATCGCACGCAATGCGTATACATATTCGCGGTGCTCGCAAAGGGTTTCCACAGTCGCACGCACACTATTGCGTATTTATGACGTTCACTCTTCGTACAATCTCGTGGTTACTCAAGTTAATTCCACATTACGATATTGCTGCAATATTGACGTAACTAAAAAAATCACGATTTTAGAAAAACGACTGAAAATTTGGAATCGTTACAATTTTGCAAGAATATCATATTAAGATAAAAAATTGGTATGATAAGATGAACTTCTTGTACAAAAATGTTATAATATTCTCATCTAGTTCGACGAATTCGCCTTTAAAGCCTACGTCTATTTTGAATTCTTTTGATGAGAAATTTACGCCGCGATCGAGACTTGTTTAATATTACGTCGTCGTTGTTAAAGAAATTTCAACAGGAGCAACGTGTATTCTTCCATCTACAAAATCATAATTTGAAACAATACATTATTAAGAACAGAAAAAGGAAAAGGAATTATAATTGCCGCTATAGCAATATCACGATAGTAAACGATAATAATAATGTCACGATAATAAACTTCATGCTTCTATTCTAATGAAACAATTAAGATACGTCGTCGTTAAAATAAATCAATAGAAGGAACCGTAAAAATGGAATGGGAGCACAAGTGTTTCACAAACAACAAATTTTGCAACAAAGAATATAAATTGTTATATAAGTTATTAACAATTATTCGTTGAGCTCGGATAAATGAAACGTACTGTATCTCAGTGTGAAACTAGCTTTGTCTAATAACGTGATCGCGCTGACAATGACTCACAACTGCACATGACTATGGACGCCAATGGCTAATAAAACGACAGAGGACGAAACAGAAAAGGAATTGCCAAAATGAAATTATAAATTACAAGCAGAGGACTGTCAAAAATACGATCGCGTCACGACATCAAATTTTACGAGGCATCCGTAGTTAGGGTTGAAGAGTTTCGGATAGGGAGGCTCGAACCTTTAAACCCTCTCCCCCGTTTCTTTCGCTCATGAGAAAGTCTCCGCCTGTGCTCTCGTCTTTTCGCGCGTTTTCCTCTTTTTGCCGTAGGATACGACGCGTTTTCGGACTTGGACGAAAAGTTCCTGCAAAACTTTCGACACTCTTTGCGTTTCTACGGAAGACACGCGGCCCGTGAAAGGAAACGTACGTCCCTTTGACGAACGATCGGCGATGGCCGTGTAATTTTCGAAAAAGTTTCGTGCCGGGAGTTCGACGAAAGTTTTCGGGGGCTTCCGATGAAATGGCGCGATGTAATTGGAAAGTTAATTAGTTCTTTCAGGATACGGGTTCGGCGCTAAGTGTTCGATCGTGGCGGTTCTGAATCTGATTGACACGTTACGATTATGTATAGATTTGTACATTTCTAGATTTTCTTCCGAATTTCTATACTCTATATTCTATATATTTTGATTTCTATATCTCTAGATGCTCCCCAACAATTTTTTTATTTTTTATCAAATACCTCACAAAATTATTCTATTTTTTAAATATTTTTACGTCAAGATTTATGCAAAGATTCTTGCGAATAAAGAAAGGATAGGACAAAATAATGTACATGCTGTTCTAAACAAATATTGTGGAACCTATCACATAGCCTGAAGGTTCAGTAACATTATCCAGACGATAGTTTTATGTGGAAAAACTCCATAATAGGAACTTTGCTCTCGAGACATCCTTAAACTCACGGATATCGCTAGATTCTATAGAGAACGCGTTAGACCGCCTAATATTCGTCTGTAAATTTTCTGGGCAATTCAGCGACACCTATACGCCATTCGGATGCGCATATCGATATATCGCTTAATTTTAACGACGCTGCGAGGGTATATAATGTAAACTCAATACCTTGGAGCATGCATGTTGGTAAGCGCCATACGATCCGATCCTGGATACTGGCATCAAATCCCCGACATGGCCATTATACGCTCATTTCAGGTTAATACTTGGCCGATGTCGGTGCATTGACCTAACGACCGACACCGTCGGACATTAAAGTTGAGCACCGCTGAGCTCCATCGCGCGGGCCGCATTGTCTGCCCTTATTTGCGGAGTTGCCGAGCAAATTATCCTGAGGATTTTGCCGGGGATATTGACAATGTCGAGCATCCGTGGAAAGCGAGAAGAAATGTTTGCGAACCGCGAGATAATGTTCCACGATTCCAACCATTTTACCAGCCAGTACTCGCGAAAATTGTTCGAATTTTCCTCGTGTTTCGTTGTCAATCGACGACTAATATGGCATTGTCTCGACTATCGTTGGTTACAGGTTCCAAGTAAAAGTAAAATGTCTGCAAAAAGTATTTTCATACCGTCGTATTTATTATAGCGTATATTTAACGTAGAACATGATTAGAAAACGATTCATCGGAGAATAAAGGTACGTGCAAACGTCACTTCTAACCACCGTATATAAGGGATTATACTGGCTGTAAAAAGATGATGGGACGCTTAGAATGAATTAGGTTAAATCGTATGAAATCCATCTATATTATTTTGTTAGTAAGATTACACCGTGCAAGTATTAAATTCACTTTTTCCTGTGTAAGGATTGCCTTTTGGCAAGAATATTAATTTCATTATAAAACTATAATACTATTAATACCTCGAACTGTTATACGCGTAAACTGCAAAGTATTATAAAATGTAAATTCGAGACTCGGAGGGTATTAGGAAAAGAGGATTAAAATTTTTACCATTATTTCACGGAAGAATACTTAACATCGTGAACCAGTTTTATTAAAGTATGTTTAAGATCATAAAATACATGTATCTGTATATATATATATATATTTGACGAAGTCAAAAGTTGAAGTAAACGTAACTTAACACGATGAACCAATTCTAAAAAAAGGCTACAATTATGAAATATGTATATTTCTGGGGAAGAATTAAAATTATAACAATATTTAAAGATTAAAATCCAAGAGTTCCAACCAACTCGCATAGTAAACGCGATTACAGTAACCGTTGAACTACACGTGGCGAATGGACGAAGAGGAGGAGGACCACTCGCGGAGATAGGTGGTCAATCGGGACACGTGGGAAAAGGAAAACGATAATCTAACGAGGACACTCGACAATTGGATCACAGGTTGCCTTTTCAGCTTTCAGCTTTTTTTCACCCTTGTTGCCGTCCATAAAGGAACGATTCAAGGAGCAACTCGCATCGTCGAAAGGGTTCAAAAAGCGAGATTCCCGGTCGATTCTTCTTTTCTCTCTTCAATTTTCTTTAGAACGCTTACGCACGTACGAACCTACACACACGCGCCTCTGCCTGGATCTAAGATAGTCTTGATTCTTAAAATTCCCGATGCAAGTCTCTGCCGCGGGCGATATTGGAAAACCTATCGATGCCTTCTCATCTACTCGTTGGCATTCAATAGAAACCGGACGGAATATTCGGACGCAATTTCTTTATGATAATTCAATTTTTCCCTCGATCCCGTCGTGGCCATCCTGGCTTTCGCGATTCCAAGAGCTGGCCAACGCGCAGCCTACATACCTGACGTACCGACCTTCTCCAACCTTTTATCCTGCAAATGGCCGGACCTTATTCGTCCATATTGCCGCGAACAGCCTCCTGACTAAAGAATCCTACTGGCTCTTTCGTGAATTCATTTTGAATACCCAAGCCAGCTCGAGAACCGGCGGCCTTCTCCCCCATGCTGCATGAAAATTGATCGATTCGTGCCTCAGGGCGTAAGAAAATTTATTGTATAACGTAGCCCGCTCTTCGATGTCGAACTACCTAGCTTTAGGTAAAGGTTGGATCGGTCGTGAACCGGTTGAACGAGATCCTTGGTGACCTATGGAACTGCAAAAGTCAAATTGGTGAAGTTTTCACGAGGATCAATTGTATTCGAGTTTCTAAAATGATAATCGAGAGTAGTTCAAGTAATTTCATTTTGTTAATGTATTATTGTTGAGGTTGTTAGATGTATGTGAACAAAGGAACGCGTGGATAAATTGTAAGGTAGAAAATATATTCTAAATATTAAAGTGTAAATACAAATCGGAATATAATTGAGCTGATCCAGATCCGCAACGCTAGCAGTGTTACCCTATGACTGAAAACCCTGAAGCCAGCGTTGCCTGTGCACTGTTTATGGTTTGCCTTCGTCCCAATCTTTTGTCTATGGCTGTCGATGGCTTCAGTACTTGAGAAAACTAAAAGATCAGACGTAGAGTTTTCTTAGAAGTGGTGACCACTTCAACAATTATTAACCCATTGACATTGGTGATTATATATATCCGTGTGATTACAAACATATATATTTAAAAATTTTAAACAATAACGAGTTATATTGATTGTTATTTATTTCTGATCTTGACGTTGAATTAATTGCACTTGTAGAGGACTTGTGTAGAGGATGTTTGATCGTGAGATTGCTCGTTATTGAAACCGTCGAACATAATTAAATTAAATAAATAAATTAGTATACAGACAATATTCGCTAAGACGCTTGTACAATGTATAAGTTGCAAAGTAAAATCGCTGATAAATACTCGATAGATAACTGTTTGATAACTAAACTCTTTTCGTTGCGTCCGTTTATTTATACTGATCGGGGGAGAGTCGGAAAATTCATTTTTTTTGTTCGACGGTTGCCCGTAGCGGCGACATTATTTTGCCCGGAGTTTATTTATTATTACATTACGTGTATCCTAACGATCTTGATACTCCGAGGCAAAACAACAACATGATTTAAATTGTCCTCTCACTCATGTGCCGCTGTACACTCATAAGTTACAATTGGTCATTGATTACTTACATACATTTCATTTCTTGTGAATGGTGAAATTCTTGTTAAAAACTGATATATTTGCTAAATCTCGAATCTAAATCTTTCTTAAAACACGTACTTATCTGAACAATTTTCTTGCCTGTATTTTGTCAGTGTCATGATTTCATCCAAGACATTCTTTGTATACTTAATCCATTTCGTATCAATTTATCTGGCGCGTATCGTATCGCATCCGTAAGTGTTCTTCCCTATCTTCATTTTTCCGCTTGCCGAAGTTTCCCATTATACCCTGCTGCCTTGGAAGGGCAGACGTTATCCGATTATTTCGTCCAACGTTTACCGCCGCGACACAAATGCATTCTTCGGTTACCGCCCGCTCCGATTGTATTCTCTTAAGTGGTATTTGCTAAGATAACTTCGTCCACTTTCTCCTAATTCTCCTCCAATAGTTACTTTCCTTTGGCGAACAATTCTGATGAAGATGGACGTCGTACGAATGCTTATCAATCAAACATTCCATTAAATGAATGTAATTACTGATTAAGTATACCATAAAATAAATAAATTAAATATATATATTTAATGTGCTTTAAAAGTATTCAATATATTTTAACATTAGAACTACCACACCAGTCAAATCGATTGGTTTCACAATTTTATTTAAAAGTTTTTACTTCGTGTTATATTTTTTTCCGCAATGATGTAATGACTTTCGTAACGATAACTAAAAGAGTAATATAATGAATTTTATTTTGTCTTTTATGTATTCAAACTCGAAATAATTTTGTATCAAGGCTACTTATACCAATATCACTCAAAATGATTGGTACTTGTCAAAGTGTAAAAGGATCCTACAATCTGTTTATCGAACCCCAATTAAACAGTTTCCTCGTTTTGTACAACTTCTCACAAGTTTTTACAATTTTTACCGCGTATCATTCGATATGACGATATCAGTTATCAGGAAAATTCCCGATCGATCGCTAGATGGCTAGATGCTAACACTAAAAAATACCAGACCAGTCAACCAATCCTCGTTTAGAGATCATGGTCCCAGATGGATTAATAATACCAAAAATGTACTACACAACATGGAATTCCTTCTGTAAGAAAGTAATAAGTCAATAAATATACAAATATTCTATTATTACGTATTTTTTAGACCAATTATTTTGGCTGGTTTTGATAGAAATAGCTTCGTGTTAACTATCGGTAATTCCAGTATTAAAGAAACGCGCTATTGATGTTTCATTGTATTTACTCGTATCAGACGACATTTGATACGCACCAATCTGATAATAGATAATGTAAATACTTTATTTAGTTTTTGGCAATAACTCAACTTAATATCGTCTTATCGACGGATAACGATATATATCGATAACACAGTTTAGCTTTATTTAGCTTTAACAGTATCTTTAATACTTTACAGCGTTATCGATCAGCTGTTACTCGAGTTACGTTCCCTACTCGTCTTCCCTTCGTCCATCTTGCTCTCCTTTGGCCGTCAATGCCGATTGGAAAATCGAAGTACCCACGAGGGTGGTTACGCAGACCCGTTAAACCCCCTTAGTGGTGGCAATATACGAGAAGGACTTATTGGCTAACTAAGCCAATATCACCGCAAACGATGTGTCCATCTGGCAAGCTAATTAGCAACTTATGAAACGAATCGCGACGTATTAGCCCACTTTATTTGTTTCACGCTCCTGCAGGTGTTCGTGTACTATGACGATAAAATGCTTACTGGTTTTTATTGGTTACTGGTTTTTCAATGACCTTAGCTTGTTTGGTTATTCGTGAGAATGTAGGGTCAAAATTATTACACCTACGAATGTGCATCAACGAGCCTGACTTTCATTTAGAATACGCAAAGACAAAAAAAGTACAAGATTTTAAAAATCAAGATTCGCTGAATTAATAAAAATTGAAGTGAAATTGAGAAAGAACTTTTTTTTATTTGAAAAAAAAAACACACACACATACACAGAATCTAAATCTAAAAGCACAGAAGCTTTTCGTACAATCAAACAATTATGTTTAATCGAGATCGCCGAATAACGAATTTTAAAATATCAAAGTAGCTATAATCGTTTAATCCTCAAAAATGCACGATAATTAACAGGAAAATGGAATTGTTGCAGGTGTTAGCGTGTATCTGTGCGATCGCGACTCCGGCCAGGAGTAACCATCGAGGTACATGAAAGAAGGACATGAACTACTCTCAAGGTAAGCTGTGTCCGATCTCAATTCCAGAATCGCAATTCAACCAGTATACAATTTCCATTCAATCTTGCGGAACGCGACGTTGGTACATATGTATATAGACACGTACACAAATGTACGGAAACTATAGACGGTGTATATGTATGTGTGCGCGCGGAAAATTCGCCGAAGGTTTGTCGCCGTCCGATCTCGAGCTTCGCTCGAAGCCAACACGAGCGGTCTGAAACAGTTCGGAAATTCACTCAACTAATCAAATACCGCTAAAACCGCTAAACAAGTTAGGTTAGCAATCTACGTGCTCCGAATGGCAACTCCGAACTGCTCTGCGGCTGCGAAGCGCGAAAACGCTCGCGACTGCTTCCGCAATCCGCACGCCAGCTCCGACCTACCCTCCTCCACCTACGGAATCCCTTAACGAGGGGAAACGACTCGACGCAGACGTGTCCGATTCCTTCTGGCCGCAGATACAATTCGCTATCAGCTCAAAGAAATTATTTCTTCTTCGACTTCCTCCAGTCCGACGTCTGCGTTTCTCTTAATCGACGTTTGTTGGAAAGACCGAGGCTTTTGTTTTATCGTACAGCTTTCTCCATGAATATGTACGTTATATATATTTATAGATATACACCGGCAAGTTACGTTAATAGAAATACCAAGTCGCATATTTATATTTATTTGAACTATACACGCTGTGTGTGCTTTCTTTCACTTTTACTATAAAAGCGAAGTTATTTGGTATATCCAGAGATTCGTAATTTATAGAAAACATAGTACAAGAAAGTTTCCATCGCACGAATCTAAATAGGAAGACTTTCTTCTGCTTGAAAAAGTTTGAAAAAATTCTACAAACAATGCTTTACATTATCACGCGAAGCGTTTAATATTCATTGCTGTTACTAATATACAGTCGCAGAAGAATATTTCTAGCGTTATTCGCGCGATGATCATTCGAATGGTCTCTTTATGGTTGCTGAAGAATTTAATTTCGCTCGAAAAGCCATTATGTAAAAGACCCATCGCGTCCCTCGACCGCTATGTGCACGAGTAAAAAGTCACTCGAAAGCTTCTATGTAAACCGAACGAGTTTTTAATTGTAAAAGCATCACGTACTGCTCTGCCACGCTCGAACATCGGGGTCACTTCGTTCCGAGGGTTGAAAAGACACGTGCGGTTAGCCCGTCAAGATGTTTCCTCCTGACCCTCTTCTCTTCCCTTAATTGTTCTCATATTTGATGGTCGAGACGTTATCTTGCGTACGTGTCCTTTCCTAACTTGCATACATACACTTCTGTTTATAAGTATTGGGACATGTACAGAGAATGAAATCAACGTACGATTCTTAATTCATTTCGCTTCATCGTTTTCACGACTATAAAAAACATGAAATGTTTGTGATAATTCGTATTACGAGACCAATAATAATAAGATGCTATAAATAGACGATAGATATGACTTTTATTTAGATAAAAACGTGATAACGTATTATCTAATTATATTCGTCATATTGTTTAATTCTAATTCAGTATGCATAACATATTTAGATACGCATTATCATTTTTCATAGTTAATTTCTAGTGTTAGTTTTATCTGTTAATAACACAGAGTCTCTATAAAATCTCATTGTAACGGTATATAACAGTACGTGTTATTATAGTCTTTCAAAGAATTGACATTTCATTCGATAGAAAAGAAGAGAGAGAAGATTCTAGTGTCGATATTGCATGATCAATAATACATCCCGATTTGGAATATTGAATTGAGCCACGTGCTATCACGACCCTTCGAAAGTAACCCCGCGATCGAAACTTCCTCTAGGAGGGTATAAAAAGGAAATTCAGAAAAACCGGCTGCACGCCAGCGTACCGAATAGAAGGCAAATAATGAATTTAGTCTCTTTTAAAGAGGTTATTGACGGAATCCATTGCTGTTCCTAAACGCATGGCCGACCGAGCGAGAGAGCCAGAATTTCCCTCGGTGCTTCACCCCCTCCCCTATAACGTAATTACGAAACTCGTCCTCGACCGTGCCAAAGGGGTTGTTTCTTTGTAAATTTTTTCCCCCCGGCCAGCCTCTGTGAAACCGATGTTTACTCGGATGACCACTTTCGCCACAAATCTCGATCGCAAAGTTCACGCCGACCATCGAAGCTAAAGGTTAACTTTCCTCTCCGCTTTTTCGTTATTTTCGGCAACGACGAAATTCAACCAATGTGTTTTGATGATATATTGAAAGTTATTTGTTCTTTATTATAATATTTTTATTGGTTTCCATTACATTTGAAATGTACGCATTTATTATCTCGTACGACTATCGTTGAAAACTACAAATCAATAACTTAATATCACATTAAATATATCTGTATAATCATTATGTATGGAAAAAAGATTGGTGATTTTAGTTATTTTTTTATATATTCTATGTCCTCAAAATGACATCGAGTGATTCGTTATCAAACAATTGTTCGTATATGGGGTTGATCTATTAGTCTTCTAAGTAACTTAATTGTGCCTTTACTTCCTCCTTTGTTCAATAAGTCGTATGAAATTCTATTACAAATATTATATATAACACTATAAGTGTTGCAGAATATTATATCATCATAAACAGTAAGCACGTCACGATGTTTTATCGTATCATAATATTTATGCGATATAGGTTGTGCAACAAAATATATTCTATTATTCATTTAGAGAATAGTGTTTATAAGCTAGGGATAAATATTTGATATCTATCAAGTAGCTTAAAGGTAATTTAATTTTATCCACATTCAAAAACACGGACGTGTGTCTCAACTAAATTTAAATATCTAGAAATTAATTTCTTCTTGAAAGGCCAAACTCCGTGGCACATTGAAACCCAATATCCTCTGTTGTTCGAATTTCTTACTTAGTGGTTTATGTACCTTCGTTTACTTTAATCCTTTCAAATATCCCAAATTCCTATTTTATTTTATTCTAATCGTGTTTAAACGAATGAACGATCCTTTGCGCCTTTAAAGCAACTTTTAGCGGTGATAGAATAAAACCAAAGTAAGAGAGATAGGTCGATCCAAGCATCCTTGACAACCATCTGACTTATGTATTGTAAATACCATGTAATCCGATGACCTCTCGGCGACGGTCCCTTCATTACCGGCGCGGTTGCCATTGTTCCGTTGCTATAATTGAATTCCCAAGGCAGCCGCTGGCAACCAATCCTCATCCTCTCAGCATCAGCGATCCGAGAGCACCGCCGATTCCACGTCGAAACTCTACGAGATCCTGATTTACCCCATTCAGCCGGGAATAATGCGATATCCCGACCCCAAAAGCCACGTCGAACCTCACTTCGAAAGCGAAGTCATCTTAGCAAGGGTTAGTCTGATCTCGTGCAGAGTCGATTCTAAATGTCCGTTCGTTCGTGTCACCCGGTCGCTTTTCCGGCCGACAGCCGGACGTGATTTCCATCTTGAAAACGAACCGCGAGTCCGCGCCTGTTTTATACATACGACTGTCTGTATCTGATAAGCTGAAATCGAGGCTTCGTTCTAGATTCCCTGTGATTAAAATGCAGAATCAGTGCGGCTGAGAGATATAGAGGATAGCTGGTAGGATAGCACTTCGTTTAGAATGCTGGTGAACGATGCGATCTTTCTTTGGTGTTGGAGCGTCTTTGTTCTACGAAAGGAGAAAGTTGGGGTTTAGGAATGAATGTGAAGTTAGAATTGGTTGGCTGGTTTTCGGATGTAGTTATTTGTGGTGGAAGATGGAAACGAATGATGTTTCGATATTAATTTTTTAAGTTATTCTTTTTCGATATATAACGTGTAAATGTCCTAATTAATTGTGATTAATGTGGATGATTCTTTTCGTCGATTTAACACCTTTGTAATATTGATCGTAAATAATAGAATAAAGCTTCGAATAGCAAGTAAGAACTTTTAATACCTTCGGTTACAGTCTTCGAATAGAAACGAAGGTATTTAAATTACATTTTAGGAAGAAATAAAGTTTCCCTCTTGTTAAATGCATCCCTCTGCTCTAGATACTGTCTATTGCATACTACAAACCTACAATTTAAATAGTCAGTGTATCGACGTATCATGTATGCAATATAGTTCGAAGTGATCTAGTTTCTCTTCAATCTAGTATATCCTAACTCACATTTTATTCATCGCATCACTTACGTACGATTTCATTCCTTCAAGATTTAACGATGTACACTAACCTGAATGTTTCTCCTACTGCAGCTCTCTTGAAATATAAATATTTCTAAAGGATTTTCTACACCAACCTTATACGTACCAAATCCATGCAACAAGCTGTCACATAGATTTCCAAAATTGGCTAATCAGAATTCAAACTATAATTTAATAACGATATCGTCAGTTAAAACCTGAAAAAATACAAACATAGCACCCCGCCAACTTAACCAGCTACCGGATAAATTCTCAAATTGCATAATCACAGTTCAAATCGTTCCAATCCTGAAAAATCCCTTCGTTATTGCACTTTACACGAGAAATGGGAAAAGGCTTGCGTCGAAAAGGATAGAAACGAGATAGAAAAACACAACAACGTGCAATCATTGACGCGATCATAGATACAACGGGTGTATGGAAAGCGGGGATCGACAATCGTTGGAAACGATCGACGTGTCGTTGCGGCTACTAATCAACGCGCAGATACCGCATATTAGCGAGAACAACGTTACGGGGGTTTCGTCGAATTCGCGTCAGTCTGTCGGCGGCAGATTTTTGGTGCGGATGCGTTATGGGTCAGTCCGGTGCTGGACAGTTACGTCGACGTGAACAATCGATGTTAGCCATCAGTTGCAGTTTGCGCGAGGCAGCTATACCCGGGACAATTGTTATTGACAAATCGTAATGCCGGTCATCAGTCATGGTGGAGACAGGACGCCTGTAGCGACGCGGCCCGCGCATTTATACGCCTCCTGCGTGCACCCACATGTAAGCGCATCCACGCACAAAGACCCTTCGTGCCATCTCTATCCTCGATCACTTCATCACTCGTCACTAACCTGGATTTGCATTTGATTGCTCAAGATATTAGCCATTTCATCTAAGACGCGAGTAATTTTGAGGTCTGTGTATTGAATAAAAGTTAATGAAAGTAGTTCGTTGCGGTTCTTTTAACAATAATTCTAGCTTCGAGTGTGGAAATCTAAATTGCAAAGAAAACTACTTCTCCGTCATATAAAAAAAAAAAAAAAGGAAGCAAGAATAATTGCTCTTCATTCACGTCACCGCCATATTTCCCCTTAAAAAGAAAAAAAAAAAAAAATGCAACTAAAACGATCTTTCACCGCTGGCACGCAAAATAAGAATACGAATATAAAAATCGTACAACGAGAGTTTAGCTCGAAAAAGATGAAAAAAGCAAATATTGATTGCAAATAAGAAAGAAATGCAGTCGTGTATTAACTGGAACATTCTATCAGCGATAACGACATTCACGAAGCAAGTTAGCTCCGTTCCATAAAAATGCAGACACGCGGATTATAACGCGGACGGCTTTCAACGACCAACTATTATACATTTCTTCGACAATGCACGTAACAGCGCAACATTCATTAACGATCGTTATTGCCATTCATTCCCCTGAATCATCGAAGGGCAAAATCGCCCAACAACGAGCAGAAGAAGGAACACTATTTCCCATTTAAGATTAAACGCACGACGGTCGGTTATTCCTTCCAATTACACCTGATTTAGGCAGCGTTACGCTTAACTAAGCCCGCAAAAAGCGGGATTCGTGCGCGTCCTGAATGGACTTGCCTCACGAAGAACTTGCATCGGTATCTGTAGTAGGTTAACGTTCACCAGAAGCTGGCCCCGCCAAGAACCGGAGGCGTGCTCGAGGGCCTCTATTGAATTAACTCCATTCACCAAATTGCTCTCGCATTATGCTGGATCACGCCTGAGCTAAGTTCCACCCTCGGGCCGTGTGGTCTCTCTGTCACAAACGGAGGACAAAGTCTTCGTACGATTGAAATTCGTGGCCCGTTAGCGAGTCTACATGGATCGGGATATGCGAACGATCCCCTCTTCTCCTCTTACTCCTCCTTTTTCACCGCCCCTCCCCCCCCCTCTTTGTAATTCATCAAAGACCTACAGCTAGTCCAGAATTTCTTCGCCTCCTCCAATTTCCCTTCGTCGACGAAAATTTTACTCGCAGATAAGAACGAGTTCTTTCGACTAACGCTGAAAGGATTACGCTGTTACCCGAACCTTGTTCAAATTTAAATTCAACTCTATCTTTTCTCTTTGGAAGCCTCGCTTTCTTTTTCTTTAGACCGTAATACGGTATAACGATTGTTTGATGATTCTGTTAATTCATTAGCGGTGATTTTAGGTTGATTGCCTGGCCTTTTGGTTGGCTCGGTTTTCTGGGAATAATAATGTGTAAGAAAGGATCTTCCGTTCTCTTAATGAAAAAGGATTTTTCAGGCACGTTTGATTATAAGATAAATTTGTTTTAGTTCCGGCAGGTCGAGCGTGGATTTATCTGCAGGAAAAAAATGGGTAACCTTCGAATAAAGATAAGAAGTGCTAATTAAGTGTTTTTCGTTGTGATTCCTTGAATTAGGAAATACTGATAATAGAGAAAATTAATATCGTATAAAATATCAAGGCAAACGTTATTTCTTTATAGAGTTAATTTCCTCTGATTTAAAAGCAAATATGAAACTGTGTAAAGTACGAAAAAAAAAAAAATAAATAATAAAATAAAATTTAATAAACTAAAGCTGAAATTTTTGAACGAGGATGTACCTAAATACGACGATGAAGAAAATCTGGGAATTTAGTCTTAAGCCGTCTTTTATATTTTCCTTTCATACCTCGTACGTTCTTATATTTGCCACACGTTGTTCCCCACATATAACATCCTGACCAGGAAAAGAGAAATACGGAACGGACAAGGATAGAAATCTTGAATTGTAGGAGAATAAAGGAGGAAGAAGAGAGAAGGAGAGAAGAAAAGCAAGAGGACATTCGCCAATTTCTCCCAAGGCTACCGCGTGCTACTGCAGCTGTGAGTAAACGAACGATAAATTTGCCCTGAAAAATAAAAATAAAAGGAAAGATCGAGCAGAACCGGAGAAACATCTCGCGCGATGCACAATACGAGTCTTCTCTCTTCCTTGCTTTTCCTCCGTTTCTTTTTCTATTTCCCCATTTCCTTCACGTGGAACTGTTCACCAATCGAGAATCGTGTCGGCGATCAAATTCAATTTCCGTTATCGATTCACTTTCGCGCTTCTTTATGGTATAAACAATCCAATAATGAAACGATAGAAAATCGTGTAATCGGTGTTCGAGAAACGGACATTAATTAATTTTATATTATAACGTTTTATTTCTGTTCGACATTTGACGAGTAAAAGTTTTTAGGTGTTAACTTTTCTTTCCAAATTTTAATACCATGGAATCAGAGTTTAATTTGTTGAGAATTCATTATAAATTGTTCTTTATACGAGTAATACGAGAATTATGCAGTGAGTTTCATTTCCATGTAGCATACACGGAATATAGGTTATAAACACGCTCATTCAAGTTATGCCGTACATTCTACAACTTCGAGGTATTCTTCTCCTTCAAACTCTACTTCGAAAACCCTGCCGTGTATTTCCATATTGTTCCATAAAGTTAAATTTACGCCGCCGCACTTTCTCCATTAAAGTTAAAAAATATACAAACACATTGTTTCAAAAACGCGTGTACATCTCTGAAAGAATGGAAACTGGGTCTCCTCAATTTTGAGTTACCTTTTCCTAAGATATGTACAAGTATCGTTTCTCGTGCTATTAAAGATCATGCTAAAAATGTAATATTTCATGTTAATTCCATATCGCACGTAATATTCTTGCTTTTTTTTAATACATTTGGCTATAATTTTACCAAAGTGTGTTATCCATGCAATAAAATATATTTTTTACCATTATTATTATCTCTGATATAATAATCTAAACAATTTGTTCGCGTCACTCTTTCAAGAGGATACACGTACAATATTTCATATTAAAATTCGTCCGGAAAATGTCGTCATCGTCGACGTGATAATACAAAATTCGAAACAATCAGGTTTCGTGTCAATGCACAAGCGGTCTACTGAAATTCGCGATTCGTATCTCGCTCGTCCGCGCTGACCCTCTTTCCGGAATACATTATATCGTAACGTCAGTCCTAATTATCGATTGCACACACATACACACCGTGTACGACTGCATCGTCCCACATTTCACAAGTGGTTTTCGCCCTGCGGAATTTCTTCTTCATTCCTGTTTCTTTCTTAGCCCCTTTAGCAAAGGCAGCGCGACAAGGTAAGCTTGATCTCGCGGGGTCTGCTATTTACTCATGGCACTTTGATTAAAAAAGAAGGCGTGAAATTTCTTGGTAACGAGCAACGAGGGCCCGAGGATTTTTTAATTAAAAACCGAGGCAACGGTTGCGAAAACATTCAACATCGACGTTCGCAATCGCGAGCGACGATCTTTCACAACGAAATCCAGGTCGAAAACACCGACAACGTTGTATTATTTCGAACGAAATTACAAGGCGAAACAGAAAGAACGTCGAGGAAACGACGGAAATCTCGTTAAGGCGGGCGACATTATCTTGTATTTGCTTGGCGCATATGAAATGTCAAATGTTTATTTGAAGTTTGAATTTGCCACGTCAATACCACAATCGTCATTAGTAAATCAATAAAACGTACAAGAATTATTAAATATTTTAGTATACAATTTTTATACTAAAGAGAAATCGTACAGGCAACGTTATAATACACTCGTTAATCGATATAATTAATTGATAAATTATATGTATGAATATTAAATTAAGATCGTGGAATTCAAAATCTCTCTTTTATATGCATTAAAACACTGAACATTACAATTATCTTACAGATATACAAGTTTCAATGTTACTATTCTGTGTGGTACTTATCTCGTTCCAATTCAATTTACAATTAAAGCATAACAAAGTTTCTTCACGGAATAGCACAAGAAAACAACTCTTAAAAGTAATCAATGTAAAGTGTGAATCTCCATGATGTTAATAGAAAGAAAGACGCTTCTTTTGTTTCTCTCGCCGAGGTAATTCTCTTCATCGAAAACAGTTCTTCATAAAAGGAGCACGTTGAAGAAGGAAATGTCGTTGTGAGGTTATTTCAAGGTAGTTTGACGAGAATTTAGTGTTATTACAGTCATTGGGGGCGTCCAGAAACGTATTTCAGGTACAGCCCTTAATTTAGCACGAGAAACCTAGCTAACAATCTTTTCAGAATTTAGATTCCTATCTTCAGATCGGTGCCCCGTGATATTTTCTGTGACGTTTTTAAAACCATCTCTGGTCAGGGCACGTACTGCTAGATGAAGATTTATAGGGTGTGCTTCGGTAAACACGCTTTCAACAACGAATTTAACGCACTGAAATAGCGAAGAAGAATTTAACCTATTGGTAGAATTGACTAACGATAGTTTTTTATCCAAATTTCTTTCAAACTTTCATATTTATAAACCTACTTATTAATAATTTATTAAACTTTGGTATTTGCAGATCTACACTTGTTATATTTATAAATCCATTTTTTATCGATCTTCACCCTTTACAAATGAATGTTTTTCACATTTTGCTATTTATAAATCAATTTCTTTCAAACTTTCATATCTACAAATCCGTGTTGCCAATAATTCGCGTACCGATAAATCCATCCAATTAATTTCAGAAATTTCCAAATAAGTTCTTTCATCGACTCACGATTGTCACAATATACCATACACAAAAACACGAGGAATTATCCAATTCGCAGAAGAGCGAAATAACGAGTTCGGTGGATTTCTATTAAGTCATTGCAGCGGCTCGAAACGCGGCCGCCTTATCAGTTCGGTAATGCACCGCGGCGAGGGGTGTTTTTTGTATAACCAGCCACCCTTCTTGCAAGTTATGCGACGTTAAGGTGGTCGCAGTTTAGGTACGTAATGAAATTTAAATGGCAGCCAAGTCTAACGGCGACAGCAATTGCAGCAACGCTGGCTGACAGGTCACGTTACGAGACTTCTTATCGAACGAGTGTCGTGCACACTTGCTCCTAGCCCGTAGCTGACTATACAATCCATCCTTTCTACCTACTCATCGTCACGTGCGTTTTCAACGTTCCTTGAATTCATGCACACAGGTTTTCGTTCAATTCACCGCGCGGGGGGAAAAAGTTTCACGCGTTTAATCACGCTTTACGGATGGGTCGATATAATCTTTGTTTTTTCATCAATTTGCTTTTTCGTGAGATATATATTTGCTAGCAATTATTTTCTGTTATTTATAGTTGGTGATATATGCATATATAATATTATAATATATATATTTATTTATTTACTTATTTATTTATTTGTACCTTTCACTATACTAATTTATATTTATTTGTATAATATTTAATTTGAATTTTTATAATAGAACGTCATAACCGTAAAAAATTGAAAATCACACGAGATAAATCCGATTCCTTTGGCAATTTTCTGATTTTCATATTACTCTCTATCTAATAGAGACTATCTTAATATAAGAGGCAAGTAATCTGTTTTAAATTCAAAGAGATGAAGATATTAAGTCAGAAGATGTTCCAGTTAACAAGTTAAATAAATTCCTTTAGTATTACAAGCCAGATAGATAAAAAAGGATACAGAAAAAAGACCTAGGAGATAAAACATTTCGAACGAACTAAAAGAAAGATCGTATTTTATAACAAAAAATCACTCGATAATACGTTCAATCTGTAATGTTATTCTTTCGCTAACGACGGACCGGTTTTGCTGGAAATAGAAGTAATGGTGACTGGAAGACGGGCCATCCCGGATGGAAAAATCGATTTCTATAATTGAATTGCGAGCGACCGAAAAAAATGGGAGGTGAAACGAGCTTCATCGTCCCCGAGTATCCCGGCATAAAAATTTCAACTAGTTCTCTCTAGTCCCTCTGCAATTTTTTGCATGGAAAACAAGTCGTGCGCCCTTTCCTCGTTTCTGGGTGCTCTTTTTATTATTTTTCTATCTTTTTTCTTTTTATTTTATTCGCTCATTACCCTCCCGTTGGTTTACGCCTTAATTTCTCTTTGCCGTCCACCCCCCTTTCACAGTGCCCGACCTTTCTGGCCGCTTGACCATTATTTACACCTACCCCTCGTCCATTCTCCCTCTCCTCCCGCTGCAGCCCCTCCCCCTCCCGCCTTGTTCAAGCTCGATTGTATCCCAAGCGTAAATAAATGACCCCGTGATTTTTAATTGGACTCGGCCCGGGCTCTCGAGTTTTCAGAATAAACGAGCTGTCCGACGAATAAGATCGCGACAGAAGCTGAAGAGGGGGTTGCGCGTCGATTCCCCGCTCAACCTTCCCCTACGAACAGCTTCCACCCTTAAAAAACGTTGCTACAATCACATTATGTTAGTTAAAAGGAATCCATATCTGAGTTGGATGGATATCACCATTTTATGTTCGGACAGATACTTGAAGTATACTACGCTACAAGTATCTGCGTGCGTTTACAAATATTCGTACATAGCGACAGGTTTGGTAATGAAACAAATAAACTCTTCTAAGCAACAAGTTCAATAATAAAACAAGTAAGTTTCACAAATGAAAAGTTAGCTGATTGTCCAATTTGACATAGGATTATCAAATCGTGAAAGACAAGTCAACATCTTTATCCTTCAACGATACAAATCGTCATTTGTATCACTTATTTCTGCAATACTCGATATACCTGGTAATTTGATCAATCGCAAAACGGCTTGGAAACACGTATGCTTTCCAAAAACTCTGAACATCGCCTGCATGAAAGAAATACGAAATAAGAAATAACGTAGCAAGCTAAAAACAGAATACACGTCCAAACGATCACGCGAAACCTAGCCACGAACTAATAAATTTTTCAAAATTCTCAATTCCGGCTGAATCGCCCCGTAAATCCGACGCCACAAAAATTCGCCGTAACACCAAATCGCCTGTCGGTTTCAGAACGTGAGTTGCTTGCATCGTGGTGCGAAACGATGGGGTTTGCGCTCGGTTATTCGTGGGAGGCGAGCAAGATCGGGTCAGCGAAGAATGTTAAACGTAAATCTGGCGCGGTGGTAGCGTTAGAAGAGAAGAAGTCTGATCCAGTTCGAATTCTGACCCAGTTTTTACGCGATACAACGAGAAATTGTTATCAGGTCGCGACATATACACTGGTTCTTTCCAATTAATACATACGTGTGATAAATTCGTTTATGAGTATTGGTGATGGAAGTTTGGTAAATTATTAAGACGAGTATTGGTGCGCCAGATTCGAGCTTCAAAGAAACGTATTTCGTATTTTTCCTATGTACTAACCTAATACTATCTGGAACTTTAAAAAATTTATTAAAATCCGTTTTTATTACGAATCACAGATTTATTACGTTGGATACACAACAGCAAGTATATCAATGATTACGAATGTAAGAGTATATCACGACGAGACAAGAAGTTCTGGCATTTACGATGCAAACGAAATCGGGTTCTCGCCATATTCCCCTCTCTCCGCGTCTCTTTCTCAGTCCTCCGGTTTCTCCACTTTGGAATACGTTAATTACTCAAAGGAATTTGCCTGGCCGGCCCTCCTTAAGCGTTATCAAGTTTCATGGATTTAGTAGCTACGCGTCACGGAATCGTCGCTGTGAAACGCTGATGGAAAAAAGGAACGTTAGCGCCCACGCGAGAGTAATTAAAACTTTAAGAGATTTCCGACCGGGCCCGCCGAGCGGATCAGTCTTATTATAAATCAGGAAAAGTGAAGAGCGCCGTAATCCGGAAAGATCTCGTTGCTTCTGAAACATTAACGTTGCCTGCTCCACGAGTAACAATGATGATTACAGGATTCCTTGTGTCTTTCTGCCATGTAACGTTGGTGACGTGATTATATGCTTTCTAGGTATGGGGAGACTTCAAAAGGGATCGCTTCATTGTCAATTTTTCTTTTCTTTTATTATAATTTCTCTCGCTTGGTAGAAGGTTTTTGAGGCACTTGAGAATTGTAATTGTGCTTCCTGTACATCTCGATTTTTATTCGAATCTCTAAACGAATCTATTCAACTTTTGATTTTGTGCAATAATTACCACCCAAATTAATTTGCATTTTCTATGATTTTCACTACTTATATACTGTACCTTTATGTCAGGCAATAAATCAAAATTTACAATTAAACTCTTCGATGCAAGATCAAATTCAACGTAATGCCAAATGCGTACACGTATCCAACATCTGGTAAACCGCTTGGTTTTCATTCGCATTCACCGACAATAAGGCGATTCAATTTCACGCCTACGTAACGCGCTCTGTTCTTACAGAATAGTCGACATGGTATTGTTCGTCTTTTTGGTCGATCGATGGATCCGTGACAGAGAAGAAAAGAGAGATGCGCTTCCTACTGACCCAAATCCGCACGGGTCGCTGACGGCACACGAATAGAGAAAGAGAAAGAGAGAGAGAGAGAGAGAGAGAAATAGAGAAAGGAACGTGTACGTAGGTACACTTTGTAATCTGCATATCGATTTCCCGAAGAAATGCGTTATTCATGGGGGACGGAGTCGTACATCGGAGAAGCAGAAGCTGATACGCGTGATCGCGATACTCTAAACCCATTTCAAGACTCAACGACGACACACTCTGACGCAGGGGGAAGAAAATGTGAGCAGACAACTGCTTCAGACGGACAGGTAAGCGAAACTGAAGAATCTTTCCGTGGAGTGGACGAGAAAGCGTGGAGAGACATACGAAAGGTTTACGATATCAGCGATGTCTTGCCATAGTACTGATTTTCAACGATATTGCAATTACAGTGATTAAATGTATGATATTTTGAAGGAGCTACGTGCAATTAACGTTTCACTGTATAAAACGATCAACCTGATGTAACACGTAATATAATCTAATTAAGAACCAATGATATGTACGTACCATAAACCATAAACGTACAATATATAATTCTACAAGAGGATGAAACTCGTTAATTTTACAAAAGATTAATTTGCTAAAATTGCTCGAGCACAGTGAATAGATCACTGATGATAACGATTCGTCGATTTTACACTTTTCAACGGTAGTGTGTCAACGATCTTTGGATATTGATCAAGAGATCCGAATGTCGATGAGACCGCGGGATTTTTAGCGCGTTGCGATCGTAATTAAATGGGTACGATCGGCAACTAAACGCAACCCGGTTTGTAATAAAGCGAGAGAATGCGGAGTTGCACTCGTTCATGGTGACAATAGCCGAACGACCCGGGCACGAATCAATTAACTGAAGTTGACGCAGCGAAACCGAAGTGTCATTATCAGTGCAGGCTAATGCGTAATGCTTTTGGAGATTGATTTCGAACGGTTCGTTTCGAAAATCACGGAGCAAATAACAAACGAGAAACCGATCGACGAGTGCGATTTGTCTTTTCCAATCTGAACCAGAAAACCGTGTTTCTTCCACTCTTCTTTTGTTCCTGTTACAGTCACTTGATTGATTTGGTTTTTCTATGGCGTTCGACAAAGAAACGATACGAATGATAATAATAAAAACAATACTTAATAACGAAGGCTATATATAAATAATTCTGGTAAAAATAATGCATCGTTGTCTCCTGTTAAAATTGTCAGTTTACGTTATTAAACGTAATAAAATATTATTCCATGTAATAGAAGAAGTTAGATACAGTATGACACGTATTAATAAGTTTAATAATAGTTTTATCTAAACTTGAATATTACTCATTAAAGTCAACTTTGTATGAATTATTATAAAAAAGTCATAATCTTATTTCCATCTTAATGAAAGTAAACATTAATGTCACGAGAAACGCTCGTATACTTTGATAGTTTCTCTAACAAAATTTAAAAAAAATTACTCTTAATAAAATCCATCATTTTAACTGATTTAGCAGATTTAGTATTAACCCGCTATACAGTGTCTGTTTTCAAATCAATTTCAGTTTATATCTACTTAATTCTCAGAAGTCTTCCTTTAATACGTCTTAAGCATCATACTTTGTATTCGCTTTATTAAAATCGAGCGGCAAATCAAATGATGCTCCGGACCAATAAACAGAGTGTACAATAGTTGCAACCATTCATAAATTATCCGCATGAAAGGATAGCGCTGTACCTCGCGTACGAACGAGCGAAACATCAAGGATGGAGGATCCTCTTTATCCGTGCGAGCTTGGTGTTCTTTCGCGAAAATAAAAAAGTCTCGAAACGTCTTGAGTGATTGTTGCACGAACGGGTTATGCGTTCTGAATGCGCTTTATTATAAGCATCATTTGTTATCTCTTTAAAAACGACAATGCTATGGGTTTAGCACGCGGCACAAGCGAATGAAAGCAGGCACGAGGAGCGATTTATCAGCTCGCACGATGACAGGATCAGTCATCTCCTTCTCGTTCGTCTTCTTCTCCGTCTCTGCTGTTGCACCTCGAATCTTTCTCCAGATATTCATCTCGAAAATAACATATTCCACGCTGTTTAACCGCATTAATGGAATTCGTGTTGTCTCTGTCCTACCTGAACGATTCTCTTCTCTGTGCTGTAAATTAATTTATTCTAAAATGCTTTAACCTCTTGCCAAAATGAATTATTTTGTAATCTATACATATAGACAAGGAAATCGTTACGTTATCTTCTTACAGGTCTGAAAATTTAGAATCAGAGTTGGCTCGTGATGAGAACCTTTCGTATACTTTACTTATTTTTGTATACTTAGAACACTCAAACTTTAAAAAGACCGACGTTTCATATGCACCAACCTAATATTCCTTTCTCTATATACAAACTCGAACTTGAGTAAAAATCCGCAATCCGATCACCACGAACCTAAAACTACGTGTAAATACAGTGCCAAACTACTTGGAAGATCGAAAACACGAAGAGAAGCAGCAGAATGAACCTCGTACGCCCTAAATCTCAGAGCACAGGTAGCTTTGTTTCCCATTCGAAGAAAATGGGACATGGTGACAAAGTCGCATCAGTGTTGGATGAGCTAAAGAGGAAAGTACCAGGCGAGTTCGTATCACGGACAGGCAGCTGCAAGGGTAATCTGTCAATTTATCCGTCAACGGAACTCTCACTGGGTTAGCGAGGGTTTCAGAGATCGCGGATATATTCTTCTTTTCCCAAAGCTCCCTGTGCATTGCGTCGTGAGGTCACGTATACCTTCTGATCCTGTTCCACGACTATCGTCAGGGATCTCTGTACGTTGGGACGACGACCATGACTACGACGACGACGACAACCCTCAGGAACAAGCGGGAATTTTGAGTTCTGACGTGAGAAGAGCTCGTTATCGGGTAGTTCGATGAGATTCGCTCGATCATCTCGCTTTTCTGTCGCTCAAAGAGCCTTGAAATTGAAAAGGATCCTTTTCTCCGTGTCACAGAAGCTGCCCCTTTAGTCTGACACGGAAAAATCAAGAGATCTCCAGCCGTTTCGAAAGCAGTTTACATTAGAAGTGAATATACACGTACGCTACGAAAACTAAAGAAACAGAAAATTTCTAGAAATTTTGCTACTCTGTTTCAAAAATTCTATACTCTGACCGGAAATTGATAAATTCTTTTACCTGTAAATAATTTATATTCCAACCTAAACGTTCTAAGTTCCTATGCGTAAACACTTATATCGCGGCTCGTGGAAATTATAGAATTATTAAAGATTAAAAAATATTCATACTAAGGCGATGAAACTGCATCTCGTAGAGAAAATTGTTGCGAAGCACGGATGAATGTACGAATTTACCTATACACGAAAGTGGAAACGCCACTTCGTCATTGCTTTACGGTAACGGTTATGCTTCTTGAAAGTTTACTAGTTTGCTAGCATCCTCTGCTGTCTCTTTCGGTTCTGAACGTCCATGCATTCGTCGTATCTTTCTTCCTTTCGGCCTCTCTCTCTCTCTTTGCATCCCACACGTTACACCACTTTCGACCCCCTTCGAAGCGCTACATCTACTCCGCTAAGAGCTAAGTTGTACATATAACACCACGACGTTGTAAAAAGTAGAAAAAGTATAGAAAAAGGGAAAAGAAATGTATGAGTGTGCAGGCTGTCGCGTAACTTGTACAACCGACAAGGGGTTGATTCTGTTAAAAAAGAATTCAATGCATATTATGGGAAAATATTGTTTACCCTATATAAAAATCATTTTATATAAGAGAAACTAATACAAAATATAGACAAACGTTTTATTCTGCATAAAAATAATCCATGCAAAATGTAGAGAAAAGTCTACTCGTTCCAGGATTCCGAGAATATTTTGATTCCTCTGAAAACGAAATTTTCTGAACTTCTTCTTGAAGACTTGAGAAGATTCGTGTGAATCTGATAATTATAACCTATTTATAATAATTAAGAATAACTAAGACAATTAAGAATATAGAAAATGACAATGTTTGCCTTATAATATCTAAGCTTTATTCGCAATTAAAAACGGAAGTTCCATTTCGTAGTTACGTACAGAGATAATTTTCATTTCAATTCGTAGTATTTACCATTTAAGAATAAATGAACTGATTTAACAGAGATTTCAATTTCGAACCAAACCAACGTATCGATTTATTTCTACAACAACAAGAACATTTCTACGCGACAATAAAAATCATTCGTAAAATTAACGAGCGTGGCAACAAAGTTCAAACGGTATTTTACATATCGCACATTCGTATTGGCTTGATGACTGGCACGATTAACGAGCGAATCGTTTTCTGGTTCTATCTCTTTCGTAAAACGAAAAGCAGACGTCACATCAGGCCGAGTTCCTGGGCAAAATTTCCGAATTAACCGGACATTAAACGGATGGGAGAGGGAGGAAGGGCGAGGTCTTTCGTTTGACGAAATCCGTAAACGCGTTAGTAACTTTCGGCGAATTACACGGTCCAGGAGAAAGTTCCCGGTTAACTCGCCTCCCTGTATCACCCCTTGGGAAAGTTAGTCGTACCACACGTAAGTCCCACCATGTCACGTAATCGTACAGTGATCATGTTAATCGGGCAACCGATAAACCAGCGTGAACTTGGCTTACCACGTTGAGGTTTAATCATCTGTCTTGGCTAACGATCAACTCCTAAACATCCTTTGCTGCTTTATCCTTTCCTTATCAAAAATACGAAGTAAATCAAACGTCTTGACAGTTGGTCTTTAAGTAACTGGATGATTCTATTTATAAGACACGAATGTATCAGACACGAATTACGATTTCATATTTCGTTTGCTACAAGTTCCACTGATTCGTAAGTTGACTACATGAATTATTTAGAAAGTATTTCCCTTGCTACGTAGTCTTTTCTCTAGAAATTATCAAATATTTAGACTCGCTGCATATTAAAAAAAGGATTCTAACGTTTAATTTCCTTTGGTACCGATATCTTTCCACGAGTCGTTTCCAAGCCACGAAATAGGGAATATTCTTCCCCGATTGCACGGAATATTTAAATAGGCTCTCCGACGTTCGTTCTGATTTCAAAGTGGCAGCTTCTCAGTCTGTCTTTTTCGTGAATGAAAAATTTTATTTCAAACAGAAGCAGGATTCCGTGGCTGGTTGGCGAGATGGGAAAGAAGGAAATCTCACGGGACGTCAGCCAGGATTTTCCGGCTGTCCCTTCGTTTCGAAAGACCCCTTCGACCCGTCACTTAATAATCTTTATCCTCTAATTCCGTAGGATACGTAAAGTCGAGCGGTTAAGTCCGCTGGATTAGACCATGACCGACGAACAGAAAGACGAGGGTTCAACGGTTCCCATCATCCGTGTCTCAATCGTTAAGAAGACGGAAAGAGTGAAAGGAAAGTGTTAGATAAGCGGAAATTAGGTTGGTGCATATGAAATGTCGTTTCTTTGAAGTTTGAATTTCGCGTGTCAGTACCTGAATTCATCATTAGCAAATTATTAATAACTCTTGAAGAATTATTTTACGCTAAAAATAATATTATTCGGTATTATTATAAACTTGTTAACTATGTACGATTAAATTAAATTTTTTAATTATTTAAATTTAATTAAATCTACCAATGTATCATTTATTTTAGAAAGATTTATCGGTCTTAATATGTAATTATCTTAGAGATTTATAATATATTGACTTTTATGTGCAATTGGCTTGCAATGTATTATGTATCGAGAAATTGTTCTTCTTGCATGATTTTTTTCTTTTGTTTAGTGTTAAATGATTATATATAGACTTCAGTAACATAAGAAGAAGAAAGGAATAAAAAGGGAATGAGAGAGGAAAACGTTACTTAAGCAGGTAGAAATATGAATATTCATAGAAGCTTCCGCGAGCGAAAATAGTTCAATTTCGAAGACTTCTTTTCGATATTGAGCTTCTAACGGCGATACATTCTCCAATATTGACACGAACGATTGCACCATATTACAATCGACGTGCTCCAATTTCTTTCTCTCTTTCTTCTTTCCTTTTGCAATTGCAATGATCCGCCACTGTATTATCCTCCGTGTTCTATATTCCATCGGATTTTTCTACGTATCTATTATATCGAACCTACACACACGAAATTACGATTCGAAGAACGTTTAATATGAATTTGAAGGTTTCGTTCGTTGTCATACTTCTGCCTCTAAACCTAATTTTACGGAAGTTTTCCTACTACGAACGCCCCTAAACAATTATATTTTTAACACTAGAACTATCAACTTCTTATGTATGCATAATTTAAATATAAATTACAATTATACAATTACAATGAAATAATAAATGTGTAATCGTAAGTATGTCGATTTCAATAGAAATTATTTCTTCCAAATGTACCTACATCTTACGAAAACTAAATTATTAACTGATATTAAAAGAAAAACGAATTTCTTAGATTTACTGACATTTCCAGTTTGACAAGAGCGTGTTCCAAGATCAACATGCTGAATAATTCGAGGTGCAAATCTGTTTAATACGCAGTTGTGAATCTCTTCCTTAGTCCTCTTCCTGTTGGCGCCACATTTCCGTCGAATGTTCTTGCTTTTCCACGTGGTGCCCTTGTAAGATAGCTTTAGGCAAGGCACGCAATATCCGCGTAACGGGTCCTCTGCCCTATCGAAATCGGCACGGCTAATAATTACCACCCTCGAAAATTCTGTTGCTCGGGTGGCACCCTTCGCGCCATTTTACGCATCGCTAAGTTGACGCAACGATCTCGAAGGTGGGCCAGTACCAGGCTTGGTTGAGTGCCTTCACTCGCACCCGTTCAGATATCTTGCCTTCGGGGCTAAAATCTTGCGGGGGACGACTGCAATTCAGTGAAATTGAGGGGATGAAATCAGCTTTCGCGTCGCTCAGTCGTTACATTTTTCCCGTCATCCATTCCTCGATGGATACACGCTCGATCGGCGGCAATATTATTCGGGAAAATTAAGTGGAAAATACAACCGGTAATCGTGTGCCCTTTTTTCCTTAGACGACACATTTTTGGAACTTTCTCGATGAATCTTGATATCCTCTGCACGTTGCGATAAATATGGATGTCACGTTACGAAGATGATGATTAAACTATGAATTTTTATGTTTTATGCCGAGTATAAAATATGACATGGATTTTAAAAGTTATATCTTGACAATGTGATCCAATTCTGGACGTTCTCCAATTCTGACGTTCGATCGATTTTCTTCAAATGATTCAGGAGTACCAATATCGCACAATATCCGCAGGATTTGCTTGCCAAAAAGTACCGTATAATTCGCCATTTTTCTTTGTAAAGCATATTTAATCGAGAATATCGGGGAATTTCGCGAGCGAGTTTCCTATTGTCGACGTACAGAGCCTGGAAAAATCGCGTGCTCGTATCAAATGTTGCGCAAATTTACATAACATACTTTCCAGCCGCGTAGCTGTAATGCTCATCAAGTTGTTTACAGACTGAAAAATTCATCACGGCCGACAACCGTTTGCACAGCACTGAACCCTGCATCGTCGTGCACGTAATCACGGAAATTATTTAAAACGCCTCGCTATCGTGTACTTCGATTTTCAACGGACTTCTTATGACGTACGAACCATAATCAAATACGAAAATATAAATGAACGGCAATAATTGAATGAAAACTGCTTACGAAGATTCAAATGATACACACTTTTGTACAGATTTCCCTTACGTATATGATTAGTAGTTAATTTTTCTGCCAGTTGTTCTAAAAATATCTTGAGTTTAAAATGACCCAACCATAGGATCGCGGAAGTTAATCTCAACAAAATGCCATGTTTGGCCGTGGCGTGTGTGCTAAGGTAATTCGAGTGTGTATGAAGCAGCCCAGAGACGTTCGAACTGCCGAGTACCCTTGAATTAAACTACACAGGGAACCTAATACAGATACGAGCCGAGCCACGACGATGTGTTGAGCTATAAAAGATCGTTTCAGCGCCCCGCAGATTGGCTATTAAAACCTTCCATACGAAGTGCCTCAAGAGCGCGCGTTCACTCCTACGAAATCCCCTAACTTCACTGCCGACGAGAAGGGTTGTTTCCAATTTTCCTGAATTACGCCCGCCACGACGATGCGTATAGTTGATAAAATTCGTTTTCAATCCCTCTCCGTGCTCGAATGGATGGCTTAATATCGTTGTTACTCTCTCGCGCGCGTTAAATAGCGTCGTTTATGCTTGGAAAGTTCTCCGCTAAAATTTCGATACGAGATACACTTTGCTTCACGAGCCGGCGTGATTCGCTGTTTAACGAGTGTAATCGTGTTCTTTAAGTCGTTTTCGAAAGTAGTCGAGTTTACTCGGTTGTACCATGTTTTTTAAATTTGAGAAAAATTTGACGTACCAATGTTGAAATTAGGACAGAAAAATTCAAGAGCTGTAGCACGGTTGAAGTAACGAATTAAATCGCTTTATTTAGCGACGAAACGAAGTCAGTTAGGTGGATGGAAAGTGATTTACATTAGAGATATGACACGCTTTCGTAACATTAATTTTTAAAAAAGCCATTCCAAGGCAGAATAGATAACGTGCAGTTAGGAACTGACCTCGTGAGATATCGCTGCGTGAATAATAGCGATATATTGTCTATCGTTTCTGTTTGCATCGTGATTCTTATCTATTATTCCATGGTAGAATGTAGAAATGGAGGTGAAATAACGATTGGCTATCACTTTCTTCGTTAAAAGCATCGTGCCGAGGTAATGAATTATTTTCAAGCGTACCCTAAATTTATTGAAACCAGTTAATCTTCGCTTTGAAAAGGTAAAAGTAGCTTTAAAATTTCTGCTATTGCTTGAACTAAAGGATCATTATTGGTCAAATTACTTTAATACATTTTTCAATTCTTTCAACACAAAATCATAAAACCTTCGCAATTTTCTTCTTTCTCGCGAGAAACTTTTTGTTAAATTCAAGACGAAAAGTAACTGTCACTTGGAAAATATCTTATCTCTGACATTAGTATTAAGAAAATGTTCTAATAAAATTATATAAAAAGCAAGTATAAGAATAAGAATAAAATTGGATATTGATTCGAATATTTATTCCCATCTGTAATTACAGAGACCTGTGTATCTGAATCTTCTAGGTTAATTCAGTTCTCGTGGACGTTCTCTTCAGTAATTCAAAACAATCGGGGCAATTTCACGGTCGATTTCTTCGGTGACCCTTGCATAGTTAATCGATAGCCATCTTCTCGGGACATCTAATTGCGTTTTTGTATAGGCCCGGAGGATACGAGACGGAAAGAATAGAGTCTAGGGTATCTTGATGTTGGACATCCGATGAGAGAGGCAGCATGATAAGATGGAGGCTCCTCATGAATACAATAATAGCACCGTGCCCTTCGAGCAACGAACCTCAACGTCGTGGCTTTTAATGAGGAATATTGTCAATGTAGACTACGTTTACCAAGAATCTGTATTCCCCGTGCTTCTTTATTAATTTCTCGAGGTAATGGAAAGCGAGCTGCCCGTTTCGATAGAACGGTTCATCATCGATTTATTGATCCACCAATGTCGTTTTATTAACAAGAAGAAATTATATTAGAAACAACTTCTTCGTTAGAATATTTCGAACGAAAAATGGCAAGAATTGTACGAATTTTTGAGAATGGGACAAAATAAAATACATAAAAAAAAAAAAAAAAAAAATGGATGCTTTTTGAGGAATATTATATTAAGTTAAAAACAACGTCGACAAAGGCAATCAACTTTCGTTAGAACTATTTGATTGAGAGAAGACAAGAATCGTGTGAAATTTTCAAAGTTAATGCAGAATAAAACAGGTGAAGATATTTGAAGAATCTTCTACTAAATTCATACTTTGTCCATTCAATTAAGAAATACAGTTGATTAATAAATATGTTATATATTATTGCTCGTACACATTGTATTAGAACCTATGGAGCATAAAGGTCTACCATATCTATTTTTTCGTGAATTCTAGCGAAAAAGTCAACGGAATGTGGCTGTGAATCGTTCCCAGCGGGTCGTGAATGAATGTTATATGAGGTATGAATTCTCCTGCCGTCTTTCCATTTCTCGAGGATCATTCGTCGCATAGCGTTTCTTCGACGAGAGGAAAAAATGGGACGAGGGATGACAATGGATAATCGAGCCTACCATTTCTTCGCGTGTTTGTTTCGGTCACATCGAGGGGAACGCGAACGAAAAAATCTGCATACATCGCTCCCAGGACGCTCGTACATTTTTTCCCCTCCTTCCTTCCCCATTCGCTAACACTCACTAGCAGGTCTACCAGAAAGTGATCGTTCGGTTCAACGTTTGGGCGACGAGGGCTCACTTCGATGTCAGAGAGAAGCGTTAGAGGTAGTCAACGAAGTTTCATCTTGGTAGTCAAGAGTCCCTTGCCTGCGTTCCTATACCACAGGCTACGGAGTCATAATGAACAATTAATATGCAAACAGCGATTACTTGATTCCAAGTTAGGCGGTTGCTTTTAATAGGCTGCTCGCAGAAAGCTAGGTCAAAATCGGAGCTTGCCTTCACGCGTGCCTATCTCCTTTTCATTGTGTTCTTCCGAATCGAAATTTTCTGTCTAACATTCCTTGCTTTCCGGCCACACTTTTGCGCGCTGTCTCGTGCCGTAGCGGGTGAAATTTTATGACGTGATAAAGCAACAACGCTAATTAAAAAATTTCCCCTCTCTATAAATTTCTTATCTTACACTCGATTTGCTTTCTGGTGACGTAAATTGGATTATTACGGCCACGGTAAGAAGGACGAGTCTAGTTTTCAGACGGCCTGGCGCTCGAATAATGCTTTCATTAATAATTTGAGACAACAAACGACGGAGGAAGGGAAAGAGAGAAATGGAATCCGTAAGCCGGAGATATTAAGCGCGTATAATGAAATAGAGGCGGCATCGTCACTACCAGATAGTTCTTGCAACTACTTTCCTGTAATTTTCATTTTACCATTTCTATTTTATAAAAGGAAGAAAGGCAGAAATTTTATTGCATGTTCCTGAAACAAGATACTGTGACAGTTTGTCATTCTTTCGTAGCTCGGAAACTTCTGCTATACGTGGAATTATCTTGAAATTTTATATTGATATGAATAGGAATTTTTAGTTATTGTTAAGTTCAGATTATATACTTCTTTCTTTAATAGATCATTTAATTTTCACTGTGAATAATTTTCCATTAAATATATTATTCCGATTATTCCGTAGATCAAAAGAATGAAGAGATCAAATGGATTACGCAGATCTAATCTAAATAATTTAAAATAGAAAAAATCTCACTTGATCCTTATCCTGTTACTTTCTTTCTGTTTCAGGTACGAGCAAAGTAATCATTATCGTCCCCAATAAATACTATAAGCAGTAAGGCAAGTATGTATTATTATAACATGCATTACTGTTTGTACAAACTGGACTTGATATAATAAGTACACAAATTATTTATTATAATATGTATTTAATACAGATATTCTCCATCTTATTCAATTTATCATCAACTTATTCCTAGAGTTCAATATTATAAATCACAATTGTATTCCATAAAACACCCCCAGAAAATTAGCACAAATAACAAAATCCCTAAAAGTACATTTCCTCGACAAAACCTCAGCCTCTTTCTTTCATTTTTCTCATTATTCTACCAGCACCTCCCTCTCTCCCTTAAGATCTTCAAACACCATCATTTTCGATATATCAACACGTGCACATTTTCACCTAGGAAAATAAAAATCGCGCCGGTACGAATAACTCGAGCGTAGAATAAGAACGAGCTCGAAAACCTCGAGTTCAGGGATGGTGGTTACACAGCATACGCGGAGAACATTTTGACCCCGGAAGAAGATCGGGGACGCGTGAAGCCCGAGGCTCGATCCGCAAAAAGTTTCCGCTTTACGAGGCCGCGCGACTTGATTCGCGCCTCGAGACGCGATACTGAAAATGTGCGACTGCATCGAATCGCCTGCAACTCTGCTTTTCCTCTGAATTTGGTAGCGGTGCATCGATGCACAGGTTCACGATGTGAAACTGGAAATATATGCACGTCGGAGCACAGTAATATCAGATCTATTTTACGAGCGCGAGAACGCCAAGGCCTCGATGATTCACCGTAACTTTTAGCCCCCATAACGGATGCCATTGCGCGTTCCCGGCGAATTTTTATTCGCGTCAATGCTCAAGGTACAAGGTTCTTCTTCTATCTTCTATCTGCATATCTTGTTGTTTTTCTGTCTTTGTTTCGTTCATCGTTTGCTCCGCTGCTTGTCTTTGATCCCCGCTGGTGCTGCAGTTTACGAGATGCGCGTTAAAATAAATAAGCATTCGCGAGAAAGATTCGTTTTTCTGCCGTTGGTGCGGATTTCGAGTCAAGAGAAGAATGTTCGAGATATTAATAATTTGCACTAAGTTGTATTTTCATATCTCTTTTTCAACAAACTTAACTTGAAATTGACCCCATTTGATTTTTATTTAATCCCAACAGCTTAAAGATTTATTTCAGAATTCCAGCAATTCCGCTAAATTTTCGAAAACGATAATACGTGCAAAGTCGAAATTAGGATGCCTTTGAGAAATTCGAATTATTCGAGAAAGTTATAAGTTATAAGTTAGAAGTAATTCGAGAAATTAACGCGCGAACATTCTTTTATGTAAGTAGTAAACTCTGATTTCTCCTTGACACTAGTTTCGCTTAGGCACGCGGAAACTGGGTTGCAGATTATTAAGATGCGAGCTGTCGCGACGGTTAGGAGTTTTTTTACCTCGATTTTTCACTTTTTCTCACTCCACGGATACGTACGCTCTGGTGTGATGAAAAAAATTTTGCGGGGATACTGGACGATGTAGCACCCCAGCAGCAGAATATAAATTACGCAATTTGTATAAAGAGCGGAAACTACTCCTGCTCCGCTCGGAACTGCCAGTCCTGTACAGGATGTCCCAAAACACATGGCGAACTGTTCAGACACACGATATTTTTTAAAATCGATAAAACGCGAGTTTTGTTTCGCACGTTGGTTCGTAAATGATTCGTTTTGAAACAAAGAAGCAAGTTGTGTAATCGATCGGTATTCAACCACAAACACCTATACAACAACATTTAAAAAAAATTATGACGGAAGTATAAAGTATAAACTATTAAATAAAGATTAAAATCTTTTTTTTTTTCTATATGAACTATATGGAAAATCTATAAAATTACATAATCGAACTCGACGTCTTATACTCATTCGCGCGTTTGTATTCAACGTCAACTTCGAGAAAAAAAGAAATCCCTTCTAAAATATTGTTTCTTGAAAAAAGTAAAAAAAATGTCATTTAGTTTGTAGTTGAATATCACGGCTTGAACAAACCTGTACGGACACAAAGAGGCGTGCTGCGTAAATGCTTTTATGCTCAACAACGTCTGCGTGATCAATTCGAAGTTGGGATCGCGAAAGGCATAAAAGGAATTGAAGAGAGGAACAAACAGAGAGAAAAAGGAAAGTGGCGATCGGTTTTACAGAGAAATACGTGTATATCCATAAAGCGTGAACGTTTCGAACGACAAGGGAAGATCCATTGAGAACGAATAGAATCGACGAGTTTCTTTAGTCATTTACAATTCAATTACTCTTGTAACATCGATCAGGGAGCAGATGCGAACGATTTTCACGACTTTCCGCGATTATGAAATATTTAACCTTAAGATATTATGCGGAATAACAAAGTATCTGCTTTATTTACGTCCGTACAATCTAAAATATCGAGATGACGCGATTCGAGTAAAACTGAGAATGAGAGTAAGTCTGAGAATGAGCGATGGGCGCTGGTAAAATTTGACATTCGTTCGAAATTCGCAACATATTGACCCATGACTACGATGTTTCATATAAATAAATGTCGACTTCTGACGATTAATATGTTTTGTCCGCCTTGTGATCTAATATTTCTTTATTTATATGTTGTTAGTTGACGAAGCATTAGATTCAGAAATAGCTTTCTGAATACAAATTTTTATTATAATTACATTATTTCTTACTAGATAAATATTGTATTGTTGCGAAGATTGAAAGGTTCGATTTTCTTTTTTAGTTTTCTAATTTCGAACATTCTTTTAAATCGATCAATGAACAGTAATTTGTATTTTTCGTTTTTGTTGGAATTTATGGAAGGGCAATAACGACATTTGATTGCGTGCAGCATAAAAGAAAAAAAAAAAAAATAAAGAGAAACAAAATATATTAATAGAAAAAAGAGTAAATGAAAATATTGTCAGCGCTATAATGAAACGGATGAAAAATTGCCTGTCAATTTATCTGGCGGCACAATGGAAGTAATTAGTGGCGGAATACAATGGTATTAAATTAAATGGTAACAGCGGCCGTTCAATGGGACGCCTGTAATTTGTTCAACGCTGTAGCGTATTCAAATGACAGCCGGTGAATTTGTATTCGTTAAACAATTTCCTCGAATTCTCGGAACACGACTGTACACGAAAGAAACGTAAGGGTTAACGTTTTAATCAAACAGCGCTCTTCAATATTCTCGTTAGATAATCCACACTGCGCGTTATTAAAACAACTATCTACTAACTTCATTTTACCCCAAAACTGTCGACGTCGTAGTTCTAAAGTTACGTGACGTCAGTTCTTGCGGATAAACAGCCACTTACACTGAGTTACGACCCTAAAATCTCTGCTTGCTTAAAATTACATGAAACTCACGAAAGGATTTGAATATTTCCTGCTTTTATGTATATAGTGGTTACAAAAAATATTTTCATAGTATTCTTAGTTCAATTGCTTACAATCAAAACTTCCAAACGAAGCTTCACCATTCCCTAATAGTTTGTTGGCTTTTACCTGGTTTTCTTCTATTTTAATACTTATAAAGAACAGGTGTAAAGTTTAATACGAACCAGTAGTGTGTAAGGTTTATCCCGGCATCGAGTTAAACGCAGTCATTTTACTAGCCGTCGTTCTAGTTTCGTTGTGTCAAGTATTAACCCCTGTACGTTAACCTGGTCGACTAATTTGCATACACCCCGTCTATTACGTCCTAGGCTTTCTCTCTTACTCAGTCTCTCTCCCTTTCTCTGAACGACTTCTATGCGGGATCCTGTACGCAGGGTTTCCAGAGTTCCACTTGCATAATGGACTGAACCATTTGGTATCCTTTGTACGCCCATCGTTCGACTAATTGATTAATATGACATTCCACCGTGCTCGATGCACTTGAACACTGGCTGAAACCACGCGGAAGGGTGTTATATGAAAACAAATCGACTCGGAAATGTGAGCGCCAATTTCAGCGATGCTGACGTGGAGAATAACGTTCATAAAGTATTTCAATGCTTATCATAGAAAAATATATAGGTATTTAACATTATAGATATTTGTTGTACAGTATACGCATTAAAAGGTTAAACTCTATTTTCTATACGCTAAAAATCGTCTTAAAGGTTGTTTACCTATCTACCATTATTGGATTGTTAAATTTTCTTCTTACAAAAGAATAGCTGCTGCTTCAACCGTTTCCTCGCGTGTCAGAAGATACTCGTTTCTCTTGGTCACTCAAAAACATCGTGCTACGATCTCGTAGCAGGTAATTAGCAGATGTTGGATTCTTTTTAATCGAACCATCGTTACGGTCGTATCCAACAGGGATTAGAAATTCGCGTTTGGCAATCGCACCGTCTGTAAAACGGTACGTCGTTACCGATCAATCGATAAAAGAGGATCCGGATTTACGAAACAATGAAAAAACAACATCATCAATCACCTTTCTTCTTTTCACCACTGTTGCTGGTGAAAAATGACCTACCCGCAATTATGACGCCGTAGCCCAACCAGGCAAACAAAGAGATACAGATTCGATTAAACGAAACAACCGAGCCGGCGTTCGATTTGCGAAACTGTAAATCGAGACAGCAAAGGATTAAGCAGAAATTAATCGGACGTAGTTTTTTAAATTTAAATTTTTGTAATATGAAAGAATAATATTACCATAACATTTGTATCAATTGACAATGTAATACAAGAAATAGAGCGGTAACGAAATTGCAGAAACATTTTATTATGACAACAGGGCATTCGTCTCGGTATTCGTAGCCGTAAACACGGTGCAATCAGTTCAAAGCGAAAACGGACAAAATGGAAGCATTCAATTTTCGCAAAGCACCCTCTGCAAAGCCCGTATCCTCTTACGGCAACAATGGAAGATCATTCGATGCCTCTGAGAGTGGAGTGACAATGATATTGTAATAGAATGACGCGAATCAATCCGAACTCGCGATTTACGTTTCGCCCCCCTGCGTCCCGGTTACTCGATGAAATAGGATTTTCAGCGCGAACGAGACCCGGAAACAGGAGCAATAAAAATATTTGCCATTTCAATCGGCGAGCTATCGTTTTTCATCGATACGAATTGCAACTGCGATGCGATTCCCAACCAACTCCTGCGGTTCCAAAAGTCAGACGCGTTTCGTTGTTATTTATGAACATCTTTTTTTTTGGTTTGCTTTTTTTAAACATCCCCGTGACGATTTATTTGTAAGACTTTGCCAGAAAATTCTTGCTGCACGTATCGTTCGTCGTTTTGTTTGATTTATTACACGTGCATTTTCGATTTACACAGTGATTCACGAAAGTATTCCAACACTAATAGAAACCTTTCATGAATATACAGTGTAGTGTCGATTGTCCAAAGTTCCGTATTATCCGAGCTGCTTTGAACTTTACCATAACTTCATTTTCCTTGAAATTTTAACACGAAGAATACGAAAGTGTAAATAACCGGGTACCGTGAAAATAGAAACTTTCAACCGATTCGATAATTAATTAAACCTAAGTATGTACACTATCACATTATCAAAATGTTTCTATGATTTTAGTATACCATTTATGAACACTGCTGGTCTTTTCCGTATTTTCTGAGTTTTCGGTTATCCGAGTTATGCTCGGTTCACATCACCTCGGATAATCGAGATTCTACTGTACTATGCACGTTGTACGAAACATTTTGAAATTTTATTAGTACCGTAATGACTATGGATAGAGTTCGAAACAAAGCTAAAAATGTTTCTTTGAAGTTTGAATTTGGCTCGCCAATACGCGCTCTAATAAAATGTTACTCCGTATTTTAAATTGTAAGATATGAAGTGTCCATTTGAAACTACAGATTCTTTAATTAGATTCTATTACGTTGAAAGGACATCGCAATTCGATTATCGTGATTGTATTGGCAAAATCTGAAATAAATTTGGAAATTTGTGTACACTGCCGATTACAAATGCTGGGACACTCTTTGCTTTCAATAGACAGACATCAAACGAGCGATTAACTGGTCGTGAGACATAGTGGATATAAATATAACTTTAGTATACACACAGACAAGATTTTCATTGCAACGTTGAATATTTGAATTCTTTCGAAGTTTCGAGTTTCGAATTTCGAAGCGGATAGTAATTTGATAAAAACATTAATAAATTTGTAATTATTTCCGAGGCTAACCTCGTTTTCTGCAAGTGTTAAGTTGTCCGAAATGTTCCTTTCATTTTATAAGGAAACAATAGACGCACAATGTTTTTTGTTTCATATTAGTTTATTGAATTATGCACGAACATAATAGTAGAAACAGAACGAAATGGATCATACCTAATTGAATAAAATAATATAAAACAGAAATTGTTGTTCGTCTATTATCACCTTATGAAACGAAAGAAACTTTTCGGACAACCTAATACTTTATTACTTATATGTTATATTATAATTTTCATTGATTTAATAATAGTATTCAACATGAACAAACCTGCATCTGAAGATCAATACACTTTCACAGTGGCGCAATTCGTCAACGCCTGATTCAATTTGATGACCCACGCTTCCTGGCCGAGCTACTTTGAATAAGGGAAGCTTACTTCGTGTTGAATAGCAGTCTATTCGGTCCATGGATTGATCAGAAACTCATCTGTGATATGACTTCGGCGAACTTCTGGCATGAAGCTTTTTCACGTGCACACGGTGCATTGATATCGACATGAATTCGCGAAATGTAACGCAGCTAACGATCTAACGTTTATATATTCTGATAGATCGATATCCTGAGTGACGAGTTTTCTATTGAAGGCCATTTGAATAAGGAGTACATATTCGTTTTTTCTTTTTCATTCGATTCTACTTGACCCATGGATGGTTGTCGCTTAATCATTCGATCGTCCAGGTCGATGCATAGGACGAACCTACCTTTCTTCCGTTTGCCCCTTTGAAAACACCCATTGAAAACTCACATTTGTGCATGTGTATATGTGATTGTGTGTAGATGTGCGTGAGAGAGGTACGAGTGTGTAATAGCTGCGCAATCGACTCCCTCGTCAATAAACGAACTCGCCTCTATTTACTTGTTACTTCATCATTGGAATCCGTACTTCTCTCCCCGTGTTCGCAATCTACCGAGCCACTGATTTACACGGCTGCGCGAAAAATCCAGCAGGGAAATAAATCTCGTTCTGTAGCCGGTCGACTCTCAATGACATCCTTTTATGGCATTAACGCTGCCTACCATGATCGATAACGTGATGAGCGCGATGACGCGGCGGTTATGCGATTCTACGATGTAACCGATGGCTAACGATATGTCTTGTTTGTAAATTCGATTTTGTTGCAAGCATGTAAGTACTGGTTCATTTCATATAAACGCCAATTGTATAAAATATAATTTCATATATATAAGAGACATTAAGAAATATAAATATGTATATATAAATACATACACATTCACTGTTCAAAGGAATGTAAATGCACTTATTAAAAACCCCAATATTCTAAATTTCTCTGTAAAAAGAATACACGTTTAACTTTCATACATTAATCTCTACAAAATATCCCAAAGCACATGCCGTAAACCCACTTCAGTAACTGGTAGAATTTTCCTTTCGACTACGAAGCGACGCTTTTCCTCTCCGAACCCATCCACTCGTGAAAACAAAGCTCCGCTAAACGATACTTTTACCACATCTCATTACTCCAATGAATAACGTTTCTAACAATCGAGCGAGTGCGTGGCGAATAATAACGTCTCTCATAATCTACGGTCGCAATTTGTCGGGCAACATCCACCATGACAACCTGTCGTTCGCGATCGTATTCGTCGAACGTACACGGAATTCACGGTGCGCGCGCGTAAATAAAATCGCAATAGCCTCGCACAGCTCGCGGAATATCGCAACTTTTTGCACCCTTCATCCCCCCGTTCCCTGATATCACTGTATACGGGCAGCTGCGGTGGCGTCTCCGCTCGTTTCGCTGTGTTCGAATGAATGGTAAACGCCGGGCCTCGACACAACACACCGAGTACACCGACAAGAGTTACAACTAGCTCGAAACAATTCCAACGACTTTTGATGGTGTTGGATATTAAATTTCGTTTGCGTCTCCCAGTTTTATTGGATTACGGGTAACCAGCCGGGACACAGTACGGCACTCGAGCGTGCGCTACCCCCCCTCTAAGTACCCTGTGCAGGCAGCACGTCTGCATCGGCACGTAACGCTCGAGTGCCGGCTGCCGCTGGTATGGGTGGTTGCTCTGGACCCGGTGGAAAGGGGCTGTTTGTACGAAAATTAAATTCATAACGATAAAATCCTTTGCGGGATCCGAGCACGCCCGCGACTGCCATCGACATTCAACCGAGGACGCAATCAACCAAACTCGCGAGAAGCCTCCCTGTTTGTGCCAAGCGACTGCCAAAGTCAAGCACTGACTGAGTAGCCATTAAATGCGCCATTGAATTCCTACCCCTTGCCTTCGAATGCGCATGTAAAACAACCGAGCGGATGGAAAAAGCGAATGAGACTGAAAAACCACAGTCTGAGTTTCGTGGTTCGAGCTGATACGAGTCTCTTTATCTTGTTCTAGGCAATTTTCGAAGAATTTCGGATGCATTACGTTGCATTGATGGCGCTTTGAAAGATGATCGTACGTTAACTTTTGTTGCTCCGGATTTTACGGGATAAAGCTTATTTGAATACTGCATTTGAGGTTTAAAAGTAAAAGTTCTAATGTAATGTTTTTGGAAATGAATATCAGGATCATCGTGGTATAATTTTTATTTGTAGAAAGCGTTCGGAAATGTAAATATCGATGTAACGCTAGGAGATGAGTGTTGCAAAAATGAAGAGAATTTTATATTGCCCAGAGTAATTAGAATATCAACCTGAAGGCAATACGCTTCGAAACATTAAATTCTAACCTTGAATTGAAATAAATATTCTATATTTAGTATAGTAAAAAGTGCAACTACGCTTCATACAACATTATCATTCAAATAAATTATTTGTCGAAAACTTTATGGTAATAATTAATTTATGTTTCAAGGAATTACATATATGATTTTTCTTATTGACTTGAAAGGCAACTTAACTTTTAATTTTGTAATTATAGAAATTTATAATTAATTTTAATAATATAGCATCTAGTCTTGTTTACAGAATACATGGAAATCTGGATGAAAATTAAAGTTTCGCGAAATGGATTTTGTGAAAGTGTAACACATATTTTCGCATAACGAACTAAATCCGACCTACGTACTTACCCTTTGGTAATCTGCTGGTCGACCAGTTTATCCTCTGCGGTGTAGACGCATTCGTACTTATCGTTATTAATTAGTTGAACGTGTCCTGTAAGTCGGGACAAGGGTCGTATTACTGTCTCAACAAATCCGATTTTCCCAGTTCAATTCAGAGTATGAACAGCAGCGACTGTTTATCCAGTTTCTATATCGTCGATAATAACAACCCTGTAGTAGATGCATATACACAATTGGGGGATGGTAAAATTGTCGTTGCTATTTTCACCGTAAGTTACAAATGTTGCCATAATATCGTGGTTATGCTGTGCAACCATTCCTAATAATCGAATCAAACTTTACGTATACACATTTATAAATGTACATACATAGTACGTAATATTTAAATAAATTTATTTTCAATTAATTTAAAATGCTTCGGATAATATTTTGGAATGTTATTATAGAAATAATCGTTTTCAAAATAATCTATTATGCTATAATATTTATGTCCTAATATAGAAATTCTAAATACGACTCAATATCTTTTAATATAGTAATAAAATTGTAAATAAAATAAATTTTAGATAAGAGAGGTCGTTATACAGATAGGTAATGTAAAATACTTAAAGGTTTCGATCGGGGCAGCTGCCAACATAATTAAAGAGAAAAATACAGCGCTTCCGGAAGGAGTCCGTTTCACTAGAAAAACGATCGATTTGTGAATAGGGAAACGAAACATCTGGCTTCTTGACAACGCGGTGTTTCTATAGTCACCCTTGTCTGATCTTCGCGTTGTATGTTCAAGTGTTTAATCTCACTCTGTAGGAGAGCACGCGAAGCTCTTGCAGTCGCCTGAAAAGATATACAGTTCTCTACCTGGAAAAATAATAACACGTGTATTTCCTTTATGACCGCAATATACGACTTCTTAATTTTCTTGTATTTTCTAGCAAAGAAACTTATATAAGGGAAAATTGTTAGACTCCTAACTTTACAGCGTTTGTTGTTATTAATTATAAAATATGTTTAGAAAGTAGAAAGCATAATACTATGAAAATATTCTAAATATGACGGACATTAAATAGTGTTTAGTCCTTACACGTAAATTTAATTAAATAAAAATAAAATCGTCCAATTGTATGATGAAACGATTAGGGAATGAACGGAAAACATTGATCTTGCGTCATTGGTGCCAGTTAAAAGAAGTACAAAAATGTAATGAAACCGTAATTAAAGGGAAAATTACATTATTTTAAATAACATCATAAAAATCTTGTTAAAAACTTCTTGTAGCTATTCCTAGGATTCTTCCAAAGTGTAAATACTTCATTGCACCAAAAGACAATTCTCAAGGCAATATGGCTGTCGTCAGTGCGACCGATTAACGTATTTGAACGCATCCACGCAGAAAAGTTTCGGTTTGCCGGCAATAACAATAGATCTGTTTAATGAGCCCCTAAATAAGGGAAAGTAATTTCATGTATTTATGCTTGAATTACCGTAGCTACATCTAGGTGGGTACGTCCGGAGGCAATTAACGTTGACTTCGTAAAACCGGTACTTCCACCAAGCACCAAGGAACATCCCGGCTAGGGACGCATCCGCAATACACGCGCCGATGTACGTGTACGCATTACACCGACCTTTAGGAATGGCACAACCCTTCGCTGTCCTGCTGAAACGAACTAATTGCCACCAGCTCAAAATAAATACGACCACGCACGGGAAGCAGGATCACGGTTTCGGATGTAGCCAGGGTTAATTCGGTAACCGCAGCGTCGCTTCGACTACATAATTGCCTTGGCACCCAACTTTTGGGTCAATGGAAGGCGCTCCAGTTGATGAGCTCCCACGCCTTAATTGTTAAGAAACGTTTCCTCGAGAGTTGAGAGGTCGTATGGACAATTTTAGGGTTTTTAGAGGGTCGTGCCATACGTCCTTTCGGTTAGGTTTGTGGCTCTGCAATGTGGGAGGTTGTACAAGCATATATATATATATATGTATATACTCCCGTTCAGAAATCACGGAACATTTGTTAATTTTAAATATATTATAGATGTTGAGAATAAAATCCGTAATAAAATCTTTAAAGAATGTAGTTCTAAGAATGTTTCTAGCGGGGAAACATTACAAACGACCACCGTCGTGAAAATATCTAAAGGCTCGTTTCTATGTAATACCGTATAACGTGGAAACATTTGTCAAAAATATGATCAGTTGTTGTTAAGACATTTTGCACAATATATAGACAACTTCACAGCTGACAGAACATTTTCATCAGCCATGTCTGAAGATAAACAAGACTCGCTTCTTCGCATTCGCTTCGTTAACTTCCAGCTCGCGTGTTTCCTTCGTAATACCGTGACACAGGGTCTCGATAATTCGGCAGAAATCCGTATCGTTGAAGTGACTCAGGAGGCGAGTGAAGCCCATAGGACCCATGAAATCCAGGATCTCGAAAGTCTGTCGGATTAAGCGCAGCCGGCTGTTCGCAGCACAGGCTTGCTTCGCCATTGCACGATGAAAGGATTAATCGTTGGAACGGGAGACGTGTTAGCCATTCAATGCATTCCTCGAGACACTCTGTGTAACCGTTGTACCGTTTAACAGGCGTTCTCGACTTGGAAAATCACCAGTCAATGTCGAAGTTTCCGCTGTGTAGTCCGTGGATCAGTAATCTTCGATATTAAAGGAGCGAATAGGTTGAATTAAAGACATCGAGGTAGAGCAATTGATGACTAATGGACCTTTAGATAAATTCGCATTCTTACGGATACACCTAAAGAATTTCAACTTGAACGCGAACAAATGTTTTATTTTCTGAATGTAATAATATGTACTTTACTTTTGATATTTTGTATGATTTTACATTTCTGGCAACTGCCACTTTAAAGTCAGACTGGCTGGCGGTGGTGACCATCATTAACCAAGCGATCAGCCACATGTTTCATTTTTATTTATGAGACGCGTGTAGACCACGAAGGGATATGGCTCGTTCCCAGCCGCATGACCAGGAACAACAAGCGTAAAAAAAAGGGCATCGACGATGCTGCAGCCTATCCAGCTACGGCAGAATTTATAGCCGGCACAGCGATGATCGTAACAGACCCGGCCATTACGACACTACGAAACAGCTTTTAATTACTACCGGTTGATACATTACACAACACCGCGTATCGTTGCCGCGGCCCGATAGTTATTAGCCACTCGTCGATCTCACACGTTATTACGTCAGCCAGCTATAGTCGGCGAAGAAAAATTTTTGGCTCAAAAGCAATTCGCCTCGCGTTATATCACTTCTGCGGTCTACTTCTGTTTTCGATACATATTTTGTATGAAGGGTTTTTAATAGATTCTTTAGTTTAATATTATATTATTGAAAGTTAGACATTTTCTTAAATTATATTGAAATATCTGGTTAGAATGTTCAGGTGACTTTAGAAATTTTGAAAATTTATTTTACTTCATCACATGTGTATGAAGTTTCATTGAAAATAAATTTTACACGTGTCCCTTTGATCAAATATCTGTTGCTTCCTCGTATTCGACAAACGACCTAAACATTTAATATTACAAATTTCGCATCCAGCACGCCTCACTACGCTTTATTAAATCCACCATACATCCATAAACGCAAACAGAGTTCACACAAGTACACAGAAAGCTTGAAAAAAATTAATCAGAATGATAATAACGGCGTTCGCGTAAAATCGAAAGGATACAAAAGGTGGACGACCCATTTCCATAGTCGGTGGTCGGAGAGGGTATAATTTATTGCGTTAGCCGGTATTGTGCGCGAGGGAACGCATTGAGAGCCGTGGACGATTCGTTTGGAACGCGGTGGGGTACGCAAATAATTGGCGGGCTCGCGAGGGTGCTCCCTTACATTCAACATCGCATTACGTAATAACCAGCCCGGTTAAAGAGGGGAGGAGCAGGGTAATTTGCAGAGAGGCAACCTACGTGCAACTAGGTAGAAGCCTTTTCGGGAGTTGATAGGGGTCGTGCACGCCCCTTCTGCCAGCCGGCAGAAGATTTAAAACTGGCGCGACTCGCTAATGACCATTAACTGCTTGTCCTCCGCTCCACCTACCGGCTGGCACACGTTTGTCGTGTCGTTCTCGGTGCGTGCCGCGCTGTCACGCTCGCCTTTCCCTTCGTCCCACATACAGAAACGACCACTGCTAACCCCCGCGAGATTTATGCACCGGATGTGACTCGGCTCCCGTACTTTATGGCTTTCGAACTGCGCCTCGCGCATGACTGCTCTGGTAGTAACGCTTTGTTTTCTTAATTTTCGAGACGGAGTAGTATCCTGCCTTTCTTAGTTAATATCTTCCGTCATCTATCTACTCGTTTTTTGTAACAGATTGAAATATTTAAAGCTTTATATGTTTTCGTACTTTTACAGTTATATTTAAGTTGCGGATGTTTATATACATTCATATTTTCGTGGAGTAGAGATTTGTTCCATTCCGTATGTATTATAACGAATGCTTTGCTACTTTCTATTTTCTTTTCATATAGCGCGCGACTCGGCGCGCTCGATTCGGCACACTTCGGCAATTATCGCCGATGATCGTAAGGTAGCGCATTGCGCGGTTTGAATTCGGCAAGATGTGACAAGTCGAAAATGGCTGACGTGATGGTGGTACCGTGAATTTGATATCGTTCATCGAAATTAATGGATATGGAAGAATTTGTGTGAATGATTCGTGTGAATGATTCGTGTGAAAGGATAGTGAAGTGAGTGAATGCTTAGGCTACAGTACTGGTAGTGATTGCAGATCGATTGAGTCGAATAATACGTGTGCAGATTGGAATGCATGATGTCGCATGTTTGTTATGTGTAGAAATGATGTGTGTTTTGCCTGTGAAATGTATAACAGCTGTAATTGCCAACTGTGATTGAAATCTTGAGAAGCATGATTGGGATGCGAGAGAATGGATTTGAAACAAATTCCTGGAAATTATTCTGAATAAATGAAGAAATTATCCTGCACCAGGTACATTATACATATTCACACTATGCTCTTCTGTTTATACGTCAATCTGTTTATAAGAAGATTAGACAACTATTCCCTAAATACATATTTACAAAAAATAGAATAAAATTAACGAAAATAGCAAAATGTAATAGATTCGACCGAGCTTTTTTTCGCGCGCACATGTGTGTTTCTAATTGAGGTTAGGAAAAATGGTTGTAAGACATTCCTACTACGTTAGTGATATGGATATTAATAATAGAGAAATTCTTAACACGTTTGGGTCTGAATAGAACTGGTTATTTAATATTTTATGGAAAATGCAGACCTGAAATTTGCTGTGGATATTGCGCGGGATATTGTTTATTCGTCCTAGTTTGATTTTACAAGGAAATGTCGAACTTCTGTTGGATATAATTTATGAAACACGAATGACGTTCTAGATTTCCTCCATATTGTGTTTCTACTTGTAGATTCTATCTAACAGCATTTCGTAAACATGAACGCATTTTGAAACAATTCATAGTAATGGATAAACGTGATAAAATATTATATTACAAATTTTAGTCACTTTTTCATAAAGTTACAGGGTACAATTTTATTTTGGTGATTTTAAATACTGAAATCTCTGTTATAGTTATTAATTATTTATCAGAGAATTTATTACCATTTCATAAATGTTTAGTTACGTTTTGGTAAGTTTGATTTCGTTTACATTTTATTTTAAATTTTACGGTAATTTTAAATATCGATGTTACGATATTTTATTGAAATTTCTATTATATTTATTAATTATCCATTCTCTCGAACAATCTAAAGATAAATTATCCTTAATAATTGTATCAGTACACAAAGGTTTGTGTACCTTGGGTGTCTCGAAGCTTGTGAATTGCGACAGACATTCTAGAGGGACATCCCCAGTAGCCACAGACGTTTTAGCTACTCATAATCATCGTTACTCATGAATACAACAGTTATTCGCAGGTACGGAATCAGTTAGAGTTACTTGGAGTTAGTTTGGGGCTTGTAACTTTCGAGTAACTTTGAGACTATGGTACTTTTGAGACTGTATAACGTCAACTTCGTACTTCACGGACTTATAGTAAACTTTGCAGCAAGTTTGCGCGTTTGTAAACCTCGTAACTAAAAATACATAATAAATTCATGTAATACCTCGCACGGATACTCGTTCCATAATTTTGAATTATTTCAATACATTTTTCAGCTTTTCACGGAAAGTATGAAATTTTTTTCGCTTATAGAGGCACAGAGATATCCTTCCTTACAGGATCTTAGGGTAATATGAAATACAGGAGTAAAATTTTCGCGTACTATTCTTGACTTCTAATAATGAACAACAGTTGCTATCTACAGTGGCATTCAAGTTATTAAAATCTAAATGTGATTAACAAATTTTTCAAGGCGCTACAAGTCACGAAAAATTATTTTTATCGTTGTCATAAATTTTTCGTAGTTTCAATTTACTTTTCGTTTTCAGCAAATCATGTTTTTCTTACGAGATAATAACATTTGTGAATAAGAAGTTGGAGATAAATTAATGAAAGCTCTTATTTCACAAGAATTCTTTACGGCATTTGAAAAATTCATTCGACAAAAACTAATTTTTGTATTCACGTGATAAAAATATATACGCAATAAGTACACGGTAATAATAGCCAGGAAGAAAGCACAATCTCCGTAAATCGCATATCTTCATAACCTTCTATAATTGTCGGAAGATGTTTCTCGTCGATATACGAGTTTCTACGATAACATGCAACGAAGCGGACAAAAATACGTCGACATTTAACTGCATTAACATCGTTCTCTCTCCACAATATCATTTCGCGAAAGTCACTGTTGTATTCGACCCTTGAGACCCAAATTTTGTCACATACGTTCATGCTTTTTATTGCGAAATAGTCAGATATGTTGCAATTACACTAAATATATATTAAAGGAAAATTGTATTACGAGAAAATGTCAAAATAACAATCGTAAACTCTTTCATGCAACATCAAATGATTATAGTACATTAAATTTATAGTACAAAATGAAATTTAGGAGATTTCATGGCTCAAAATAAAGTTGAGAATAATAAAATTACGTCGGTAGCTTCGTTTTTGAGAAAATCTCTTACGAGATGTGTACTAATATTTATGTCGCAGCCAATTCATCCAAAATTATTTCAATAAAGTTTCGCTTAGAAAAATATTGTTCCCCTTCGAACTCCTCGAAATGGCTTTCACAATAATTATCTTTTTCCATATCAGTTTTCTTATCTTGCAAAGTCCTAATCAATTAATCATCTCCAGGATAATTTGAATCAATCGTCAATCTCATATAAACCCAAAACTGTTCTAATATTTAAAAAAACGGGAACAAAACTATTAGACCATAGCGTCCTCGTGAACGACTAGGCTCGACAGTAAGGTAACAGGAAAGAAAAGTGTTGAAAGACGACGATTACGTCTACTAGGACGATGATGACGACAGGGACAAGAGGTAACAGGACGTCGACAATAACGCAGTTCACGGATTGGCCGGAAGCTGAGGAGCTAACTCCAGCTTAAGGCTGCTACGGACTCTCTCGGGGACGGTAAGATCGTCTTCGAAGAACGAAGAAACTTGCTGGGAACGACGGAATAAAGAGAGAGAACTGATAGAACGGCGACAGGGCAAGGGGGATGAGACGAGTGGTGGCGAGACCTTCGTAATATCACAGGCAATTTCCTGAAGGAATTTGATCGGTTCCTATATCGTCGGGAATATTTTTCCCCGTCATTTATTTTTCGAAACGTCTCGCGAAGCTGCTACGATCTTATCGTACCTATCTACGCGAATATGTACGCCGCTATGCTGGGAGCGTGAGCGTGAGTAGATTTATAGAGCGACAAGGTTCCTTCTCTTCTTGGGACGAGTCTGCTCGCTTTTCACTTGGTACTACGATTATCGACAGGATTTCTAAGCTATCGGATAATAGTAGGATTCTTTAATATTTATATGATCTTAGGATCCTTACTTTCACTATAATAAAACTTTATTGTACGTGGCAAGAGTATATGATGAGCCTTTAAGAATGTTATGTATGTGATTCCCCGAAGTAAAGTTTCTTAATAGATTAGAACAATGTGACAAGAATTATATATCTTTTAGTATCTTAAAATACTTTTAGTAGCTTTTCTTATTTTGCTCTTTTTTTCGTCCCATGATGCATCTGTCTGTTTGAAATGTTTAAATCGCTTTAGTACCTGGAAGATTTTCCATCTTAATTTGAATGTCTCTAGATGTATTGTAATTTATCGCCTAATTCTCGATGTGAATCCAATTTGTCCCATGATGATGATTCACGTTGACAGAGCAGTGTGTGATTATGCATCATGCTTCTAGTTGCTGGTGCTGCAGTCTGATTTATTAACGATTCCTAATTTGTAGTTTCTAACTCCCCAATTCTGAATCTATCGAGATACCGAGATTCTACATGAATTGCGTACAATAAATTTCAATTTTGATCGATTTATACAATATACGATTTATTGATAAGTGTTAAAAACTTCAATTGTCCGGTTGAAATTTTAATCATCGAGCTTAATTCTCATCGGTACTTTTAATATAATTAGAGTCGTCAGATGTTATTAAATAAGTTGTAATAGTGGTTGAAATTAGAATTCTATGCTTGATGTTTTCACTCGTCTACGCAAAGGCAATTCATAGTCGCGGATAAAGGATTTTACATACCACTGGTTGGAATGCGCGTTTGATACGACATTCCTGATTTTACGGTTCTTTCCTTTAGCATGCGCCAGAACGTGTGTAACCTGTGATTCGAAATATAAGAAACTCTTCCGCAGGTATGTCCCTTAGATATATCCCCTCGAGGATTGTAAAGGTAAACGGAGTAAACCGCATCCATCGATAATTTCTCTCATCTGTACCAAATATACAGTCATATTATTTAGTAATTCGATTCCAAGGTAAATACCAGAATCATCGAAGATTAACGTATGTCTGATAAATAATATGACGTAATAAATTTGTCTTTTTAATTATAATTGTTAACGATTCGATAAAGCAATTAGCTTAGCATCGTAATTATCTAAGTAAACGTGGTTCTTGCTTATTGGCATATCTTCAATAAACGTTTAATTATTGTAGCTAGAGATCATTATAGCCGCACGCATATGAAACATAAATACTGAACAACATTAGCTCAGTAATTATTATTGCCGTTACGTCGAGTTTAGAATAAACAGCAATCTCTAATTAAATAGTTTCTGCTACACTCGAGATGTAATGTACTGGCGAAAATTTGATATCCCTTGTTCCACGTAACGTTGGAAAGCGCCCAAGGAAATTAGATATGCGAAATAATTTTGATATTTGAGTGTATTCCAATTACATTACTAGAATATTCTAATTTTATAGCCATTATATCTCAATCAAGTTACTGTTTTATATACGTATTTTATAATTGAACAATTTCTGCGTGAAATCATTCGTGGCTATGCAAAACAATCAACACTTTCTCATATATTATTGGGTATTACTGTACGTAAAAATTCTTTTTCTACTATGAAAGCGTTCAAGTAGATTAGATTCATTAGTTTCTTCATATACCTGAAATACTAATTTTTCATTCATCTTTATTAGATTTCACCCTTTTCCATCTAAATTGTCTCTCTCAAATGATGTAAAATAGGATTTCTTATATAGCTATTTTTTAAGTCTTGCAATACTTGAAAATAAAAATAAATATATTTAAAAATAATTAAAATGAAAAATATAAAGAACTAAATAACTCCAATTGGTGTTGTTGGACGTGTTATAATAACGTGTTGTTGTTACTTATAGTTGAAAATACTTCATCGTTTTGCTATTGAATGAATAAATAGATGGTGTAATTTTTGTATTTTATGTAGAATACACAGTCGTTCGTTAAATCAGACGAGGCGATAGCACCAGCGACAGTATTCTCAACAGCCACTAGGCGGCCTCGATGAATTCTCCTCTTGGCAACCAAACTCCTTATCCCCGTTGCTTCCACAGCTAGGTCCACGTATCAATGTTTGTGGCGACACTAACTAGGAGAGCATATTTGCCGTGCAGATCCTAGTTATATGCAGTCCAAGTTGGCTAGACGGAGAGGCACTTGCTGCGGCCGCCACTCCATCTCTGCTTCAACGGAACTATGTCATGCTTGCCAAACTGTTTGAGTAGTCGTCGAGGGTATATCGAAGGAATCCCAATCCTTGTTATAACTACTTATACCAGCTGAATTTGCTTGTAACCTTAAGCCTTGATCCGCAGTTTAATTACAACCCACGTTGCTGTAGTAGCTTTGAAAAAATCCCTGTGAATCGCTAGTTTCATTTGACTGATCTAATAGCCGTTCTACTTAAGATCTTACATAAAATTCTTAGTTTTCTGTAAATTAGCAAAGTTTAATAATATGTACGATGGAACAAACGTTGAATCAATATAGATCATCCTGTATAATTCTTTGCGTCAAGATTTGTTTATGAGAATATTCTAATTGCTCCATACAAATTCTATTTTGAATTTCTTTCAAGTAAATTACGAAGACAACACTATCTAGAGCAAGCTCAACGTATATCTCTAGACAGCAATCATATAAAATCGAGTCTGCGTTCTTTTATCCTCCATTAACAGTTGCCTGTAGCGAAGGTGGTGAACGTAAAGTGTAAAACAGTGACACTGTTGCTAAACGCGTGATTCGGATCGTTAGCCTATGAATTGCTGTGTACCGGAAAACTCCACTACCTGCTACAAAATAAACTTTTATTACCTCAGAGGAAAGTTCTTATGTCTTCTAAGATTTCCTCTGAAATTTGCCCAGTTTATTTGTTCCAGATAAACAAGAAATTACCGAGGGGTTAAAAATATTACTCCCCTCATATTTTCCATAAAATTAAATTTTGAATGGTGTTCAATTATTTTTCCCTCATGGATTTTATATATACTTTTAAAGAATCGTTACCTGTATTAAAGCTGGAATTATTTCATAACAATCTAGAAAAGTTGTCTTAACGTGGCTTATAATTAAAAAATTAATTACCAAATTTTATTTTATTTTTATATAAATGTCTTAATACTTATGAACGATGGTTGTAAATGGAGTCGAGGAGGAAAAAATAAGGCGCTCGAGAAGCTTTTGGAAATATACATAATCTGGCTTTCCCCCTCACTTTTCGTATTTCGCTACGTAAATAGTGGCACGTGCAAACCACCGTGCAACCCCTTTTGGCTCGTTGCTACCGAACCCTGAGGCCTTTCGGATCCGGTGCTGTTTACCGGCACAATATTTACCCGCGACTTATAACCATCGACTGTTAAGCCGGGTGTAAAGCGGTTACACGATGCGCCGAATATATATTCATATTTATTTACATACGACAATCTATACGCGGTCGCGTGTACACGCGTGCACGTGTATTTTGTTTTATTTGATTTCGCTTAATTGCAGCCATCTTGCTGGGTATAAGGATTCATACTGAATGCCGAACTTAAGCACAGCGTGCCATAGTGTGTTGTTATAGCGGATCTCTCTAAAGACTTTTCGCTGTTTCAACTAATGTGTTCTTTGATCCTGTTTAGAGTAGAATTCCATTTATCTGAATAACAATGTAAATAATATACAATGTGCATACAATGTGTAATACGTGTAAATTCATACAATGCATATAATATTTAGAATTTTATTTATCTGAACCGAAACAATTTATGTAATTTAGAGAATGACTATATAGACAAATTTCTGTATATAAATTTACTGATTGAATATCGCCAATCAATTAAGCCACGATTCAAACTTCAAAATGATATATTTTCACAATTAATTCTGAAATATAATACATAGTTTAAACTAAATAGAAATATCCAAGGTATGAATTGTTTCATATGTTAGAATTAATTACAAACTTCCAAGTACATCACTTTCCAAGAATCATTTTCATTCCTCAAGGAACAAAGGAGAATCTCTGATCACAATTTGAGACTGCATTAAAACAATTATGGTCGTGTCTCGGCAAATGATCGTCTTCCTCTCCTTTCCGGCGGTCATTCACTTATCAACAACTTGTGATACATTCCCGCGTCGCTTGTTGAGACGAGAATATACGCTTTGAGACGCTGCGTCGCGCCGTGCCAGAATTTACTAGGTCACAGTTTACCATTCTCTATTTTCCTCCTTGTAATTATATATTTCGTCGGGACGGTCTGGAAAAAAAGAAGAATTTGTTTTATGATTATATCACGTAAAAGCCTGGCAGCAGCACAAAGAGAATGTAGTTTACAGATGGTGACGAGTTATATACTACTATTTATAAGTGTTCGGACAATTTCAATTTGAAGATAAAGAGATAGTCAAGTATAAATATAATTGTACAAGGTTTGTCGACTATGAACGATTATTTATTACTGTATATTATCTTTTAGGGATCACTTTAATCCCGTCGTAATAATTTTATCAAAATCATCACAGTTGACAATTTATTCGTAATTCTTCAATGAAAATAGTCCGTCGATACTTTTGAGCGATATGTATGTAGTATTTATATTTGTAGTGGTTGGATTACGATTGAATGAAAGACTAACCAAAGAAAGAGAGAATCCTTTTCCTTACTCTTCTTCCATCTTGCTTTCGCCCTTTTCTGTATCCCCGTTCGCAGCATGTCGCGTCATTGACATGCGAACCTCCGCCGTAGGCTGAATGGCGAATTAGATCTGGCTCGCGTTTCAAACGCGGCTACATATGCAAATTTTTACTTTGCTCCGCGGAACCACCCCTCGTCAGTTCGGTTCGTCAGAGGAAATTTCCGGCTCCTGTCCTACCTTAATTCATCCGCTACCGACAGAAAGTGCGGGATCACTTCAAGTGCTGGCTTTTATACCGTGGGACATGGATTAATTCTGCGGTGATTCAATTTTATTTGCATTAGTTTACTACCAGTCGTATCTTCGTACATGTATGGTTGTGATATCAAATTAAATTTCTCTTTGATAATCCAGCAAGAGACTGTAGTTTAGAAGTGTAGGTATGTTTTATATCATAACACTGTTATTACTAGCGTTGGTAGGAATTCATTCCTGCGCTGTGCTTACATAAACTTTTATATATTGTTTAATTCTTCCTAGATTAATAGAAGACCAAGCCACTATTTATAGAAGATTCGAAATTATCATAATTTTTCGTGGAAACGATGGAAATTCTAAAAGATAAAATAATACTATTACAAATTCATTTTCATATTTCGGTATTACCGTGAAATAACAATTCTTGAAACAACGAATAACTTCTTATACATTTTACTGTTGTTATTCGTATATAATTGAATTTGAAAGGAATCGTCAAATATTGTATATGACTATGATATGCCAATCAGTTCTGACTTTACGGGCTCTATTTTCCCCGTTGTTTATCTTGCATTAATATCCTGCTCACCGAAATGTTTCACGCAAATATTTCCACTAACAAAAGTCACGTGAAATAATTACTGAGTATGTACGTGCGTGCGAATTAATGATTGTATAATGATCCACTCACCTTTATGGCCCCTACCTGATGTTTGCGGATGAGCAATTTATGGATATTATCCTCTTTCATTTAAACGATACGTACAATAATTAAATATCCCATCGGTATCATTGTATACTATCATGATACGATATTTGTGTAATTATTGTCGTTATCACGTCCACGCATCAAACGAATCATCAATTTGTATAATGCGTTTCCTAGTGGCCCATACCGATCTCACCGAGATATATTAATAGGTACATGTTTCCATAGTTTACTGAAACTTCTACACGAAAACTATTCGGCAAATTTGGTGAAATTATAATTTCAGTCTCTTCATGAACGAAATCGTATCGCACTGAATAAACAATTCGGTCAGTTGTAATGAAAGCAAAGATATACAAATATTGATTATTTTATAAGTAATCTTGTTTTTAGTTTTACTCAGCTGCAAAATTTTCGAGTTTACTCAAAAATCAATACGCTCGAAGATAAAATTTCGCTAGCTACCGATATTTTCTAAATGATAATTTCTTTAGTTTCGATTATTTTAAAATTGGAATTAGGGATCAGAACCACTGCAAAGATAAAAGAGCAGAGTTTGGAGTCTTTAAATTTTCATTTCCAATTTTCATTTATGAATAAAATTATTTCTTTCGGAATCCTAGGATGCTTTAAACTTTATTAGGAACTAATAGTTAATGTTCAGCGTCGTGTTGACCAGTCACTACGACTAACAAGACGTTCTTACATGTCTGTTACCTATCTATTCGGTTCGACAAAGAACCTTAAGCTTCTGTGCAGAGACCACCAACGTCATGTGCCGAGATTAGGATTCTAATTACGATTAACGTGGACATCAGGACGCGTTGACAGGTCCGTCCAGGCGTGCATGCCCTTCCGTGACATCTGTCGATTTGGGGTGCACGCGACACGAGAAGAAAGAAGGGTGGAAACAAGGAAGGTGAACAGGAGGAGTAAGGGGTGAGAAAGGCTGGGTAAATGAAAAGCAGTAAGCTGAGCAGAACCGTATTTGGGGGTTGACTGTGTTTGAGTAAGGCACGTGACCAGGACCTCGCGTGGTCCATGCCAGCTGCGAAAAGGCTCCTCTTCCTTTCGACGTCCCGATTTCACTCTGTTTACCCCCGCAATCATATCGGCAAATACGGCGCACAATTAAAGGCAATATAACGCGACCGCTCTTGACATGTGCATCGGCACGAAAAATACAGCGACTGGGGGAGAGACGATATTGTTCCCGATGCACACACACACAGCCGTGCCTCGTATTAATTGAATTGTAATATTCGGGGACAAGGCGTATTAACGCGCGGCCGCGAGATGAGCGCTCGTCGGTGACGTGACAGTAACAGTCAGCTCGAAAGTTCGGGCTTTTATTAAATTTTACGCCAAAGGGGAACGTGATTACCACCCACGTTAAGACATCATGCGATTAAAGGGATACAGGCGCATTGTAATTTTGAGGAATTACGTGGAGAATAGAGTGATGATGTAAATTAAGACGCGCGTCTTTGTCGGCTATCTTTTAAGCGACGCATTTCTGTTGCGAAAGAAGGTGGAAAATGTTGAAATTTTAGATAGCTAAGACGTGAAAAGTATTTATAGGGTATCACTCTATAATGAGAATTGCAAATGAACAATTATTTACGTTATTAGGATAACCGGTCGATATTTATAATTTACGTAAAAAATAATTGACATCAGCTTTATTTAACAATCCTATTTGTTCAAGAAAATATATTTGTAATTATACTGTGTCTTATTTGTAAAGTATTATGTATTAATTGAACTCCGTATTGAAGATATGGATGCATTATTTCGTAATATTATTTCGTAATAATTAGTTTTAAGGTGATCGATTTGCTAGCGAGGTACGGGATAATATTTGTATCTTCCAAACAGGGAAATTTCGTGATAACATGTCACGGATGAATTGCAGTTTAAGTGAAATTATAGTTACTGCGAAGGAGAGAAACGCTTTAAAAGGAAAAGCAAACAGCGCGCAACTAGGGTCATTATCGTAACCACAACCGTTTCAGAAACAGCTTGAGAAAACAACAAACCCTACCGTCGGAAGAATAACCGTGTAGAATGTAGAAAAATGGCGGTTCGCCGTGGAACAGGCACAACGAGTAGAACAAAGTGGCCAGGATACGTTTCGCGCGAAATGGAACGAAAATTTCGCATTTCGTTGGAAAACCAGCAACATCGAATCGGAATTAAAGTCATTCGTCAAAATCACTGGCCTCGGCTGTAAAATATTTACTAAAAACCGTCAACTTAGTTCGCGACAAGTTTGACGTCGAAAATGGAGCGAAAATTCGCATCAGTTTTCACTGATGGAAAAAGTTTGATTTAATTAATCGTGACCGTTCGAACGTGAAATATTATGAAAAAATAGAATTATATATTAGTATTTACTTTTTATAACGTTTACAAGTTAGATGACTTAAAAAGCTCTTGGTATAAGAGTATATGTGCAATTTGAGGCAGGAATGTCATACATTCATACGTCAATGTGTTCAAACAGTTTCACGCTTATTTCTATACTCACTATCATTTGAGTTGACTGAATCTCAGTTGCTTTACTCCAAAATAATGTAACTAATAGCAACTATATATAATAAACATGTAGCTACTGAAAAGTTTTTTGAAACAACAAATGGAACTCCGAGTAACCGAAGATTCTCGAACCAATTCTTCCGCGTCCGGTAGATTCTCATTTCCGGTGCTACTTCGCTCCTCTGTAGATCCTTGTACAGCAATATAAAACAAGATTAAAAAAAATAAAGGGCAACGCCTATGGATTCTTCTGGCCGTGGAAAGGATGTCTAAAACCTTAGAGAGGGGGAGAAAGAATAGGGGTGGCTGGAGCAGTGAACCGAAGTTAAGAAGAGACCGGTAAAAGGGAGAGACGGTACGATGTGTAATCTGCAATCCAATCTTAAGTTAAATGAGAGAAAAAGAGGGAACAGCAGCCGAGAGACGAAGAAGAGTGGGGAACGCGCGAGATAGTCAAAGATAAAGGCGAAGACCGCGCGATTACGACGAAGAAAGAGACAGTACAGGGACAGAGAGAGAGAGAGAGAGAGAGAGAGAGAGAGAGAGAGAGAGAGAGAGAGAGAGAGAGAGAGAGAGAGAGAGAGAGAGAGAGAGAGAGAGAGAGAGAGAGAGAGAGAGAGAGAGAGAGAGAGAGAGAGAGAAGAGAGTGTGTTCTGGTAGAGAGTCCTTGGCATCCATACTCTCTACTGCCGGAATCCCTTCAGGATCTCTCCAAGATCTCTTCTCAGCACTGTCTGCAGAAGTGTGTCGGGTGGGAAAGAGGATGAGGAAGGGGCAGAAGAGACGGCACAATGCGCACGAGGCTCGCGAGACATTGTCAGCCCCTTCTTGCTTCCCTTTTGTGCCCCCACCTCTTTGTTCGAAGCCACCGAAATCCTGGAGACTCCTCTCTCTCTCTCTGTCTTTCTCTTTGTTTCTGGCTTCTCGAGCGTGTGAAAATTCCAGCACGCAAGCTGCATTTAGGCCACCCGCCGGATCGGAGAGGATGCTCAGGAAACGTCGTATACCGCGTGAATTATCCCAGACTAATGACACTTCCGATGGTGTTAATTGCACTGGTTACGAGATCCGCCGTCAATTTGGCAAGATTCGTTGGTTCTATTAAGAACTGTTGGGAGATTGATTGGTGATTTTGAAAATCTTAGGTCTTCTTGTATTTTATCATTTTCTTACTTTTATCCTGTCGCGAACGACAAAGTGATTTTTAACTGCGAATAATATTATATTTTCTTCGTAAATAAGACTATTCTTTTTATTAAAATGTAAGTACACCTATAAAAGGTCGTTTATTTAATAATTAATTGTAATGAAAATTGTGGGGGTATCTACAATCGAAACTAGAATATCTCAGTGCAAATCTAATTCATAAAAATTAGAATTTGGTATTTTGATATGGTATAATAAATTTCGTGTCTTCTTTACTTGCCGAAAGCAATTAATAAACGTAATATACGTAAGGGACACGAACCCGGATGTGGAAACGCATCACTGTAACAGATTAACGGCCGACCAATTTGCAGCTCGCATTCATCCACTAACGCGGAGGTAACATCCTGATAGAATTAGCAAAGTTTCTAGGAGTGTCGAGCTAGGGTACATCGAGAACGCATCAAGGAGGATACATGACGAGGATACACACGTGCAGGGCTAATCCCTCGATAAGTCGTTCGACTGTGCGTCCTAGTTAGTCGCTTAATATGAAAGAGAAGGGTGACGCAAATTCTACAGAAACAGCGATTCGTCGGCTGTTTCCTCTGCTTGCCGATGCTAACGTCTTCCAATTTTCCTATATAATCGTACCGATGAATCAATTCGACGATGCAAATCCGACATCCAGTTACAGACACGTGGATACACTAATTCTCAAAAGCATCTATAGATACTTACTCGTGTTGGATGAGATGTGCTTCAATTCGACTATTTACTTCAACTTATATTACTTTAATTACAGAATAGAAACATCAAAGCTATAATGATTTTATTATCTGTAATCATTCATTATGGCTAAAGTGCTCGAATACTTACGAACAATAGCGAAAAAGGAAAATAGGTGGCGATGAAAAGATGTTTTATCGATGGGCAACGATTCGCTTGATACAACCAACCGTTCGAGTTCGTTAATGTAATACTTCGAATTACAAATGACAGAAAATTGGTTGTAATCGGGGCCATAGGAAATCTCACTAATGACACTATAAAATTACTTATGGCGCATTGATCCCCGTGACGGGTACTAATTTCAACGGCGAGATAATGAGGCGCAATGGCCACGCGTAAATAATGCTTTAAACACGGGTAATCGGCACGTGCGCCGCGTCATTGTTCCTGTTGTAACCAGAGAAACTTTCATTCCGTTGTAATTGCTGGCAACGTGAAATTTTATATGTTTGGTACTCGTTTGGGCACCACCGATTAAAATTTTATATACGCACCTCTAATTGGTCGAATTTATTGCTGATAAAAATACGCAAATTTATTTGAAACGGAAATTTCAATATTTTCAATACTGTTACAATTCTATCGTATCTATTAAAAAATTTATCGCAAATATTATCTTTTATATTTAGAGAACACAAAGACATTTTAAATTCGGGTTTAGATAAAGACTTTCATATGTTGTATTTTCAACGTTCCAAATTAATTCGATAGACGACTTTAAAAACATGAAAATGAAAATTTGTATCTATTAGCCGTGGTACTTACTTTCGAACTTACAATTAGAGAATTGTGACCGACACAATTCTAGAACCCCATGACCCGTCCAAGTAGGAGAATCAACAAGATCTGTAGAACCCCTGGAACCACTAAAACCCTGACAGGGTTAGGGGGTTATAACCCTCTCTGTCGACCGCTAGAACCTCTTGGAACCAACAAGACTCCAATAACTCGGCAAATCACCGAAACCTTCGACATCCGTTGGGATCTCCATAGATTTTCGTCTACTCGACATCTAACATTCTCGAAATTCCAACTATCATTGCGGTTCTCAGATTGGTGGAATTTTAAAATTTCTAATCCCCGCGTACCAATGTCTTTTGGTCTATTAAATCTTAGAACTTGTCTTACTTCGAAACTGACGGAATTCTTGTGTTGTATGAAATCTGTGCAATCTAAATTTCAATAGCGTTGTGAATTTCAAGAATCTCGTGATGGCGTACTGTCGTATTTTACAACTATGCGATTTCTGTTATCAAATTCTTTTAATTAGTAGATATCCTCCGGTACGATTAATTCATATTTATTTATATTGTTCTCTAGGTATTGAAAAGTACAAATCAAACTTTTTAAGAATCGTTATAACAGACGCGACTTGTACCTTTAGGTGTATGCTAAAGTCATCGCTTAAAACATCCAAAGTTCGTTTGAATGATTGATACGCAAAAATTCTGAAACCATAACGAAATCAATTTTCCCAAATCTGACTGCTGTACACGAAGCAAAAGACATCCAACACTGAAAGGTATCGGCATCTCACCGTTTCTGTTACGATTCACAAAGCCAGATTTCCTAGCAATCGTCTTCTTCACGGAGATGGAGAATAGATACTTCCGCGGCCGGAAGTAACGCAAGTGAGAAAACGAAGGGTAGGAGAAGGGAAAAAAGAAGAAGTCGGGTGAAAAAAGCAGGATAAACTCGCCTCTCGGAAGTTAGGAACGAGTTGGCGTTAGGGAAGAGGGCAATGAGCATCTGGGGAAATCTTGCGAAATAAGAGGAGGCAGGGTCAGAGAGAAAACGAGAGCTAGACGGAAAGAGAGAAGGTAAGAACCTGGCTCGTGTAGCTTCCAGGTCCGGTTACACCGCAAACCCGATAGCCCACTGCTCCTGTTGAGTAGCTTGCTTCCTGCAATGTCTAAAGATATCCTAGAAAGTCCCAAAACTTTTCACTACACCCTTCAATCCAGCAACTCGCGTAAAATTTCCATCCTCGTCTCGGTTTCTTTCGAACGCCTTTCCAAGCGAGAAAAATTACACCGTCTTGATGAAACATTGTTAGGTGGAATCATTGTCTAAAAAGGCAAAAGTAGCTTACGTTTTTTAACGAAGTTTAGACTGAATTCTATCTTTACTGTCGATTTCTAGAATTGAATTTTGCTAACTGTACTTTGATTAGTTTGATCAAATGCACGATATTTTGAAGAAATTATATGCAATTAATGATTTATTATATAAAAAAAAAAAAAAAATTTGATGCGTGTCTAATGCAATAACTAATTTAAGAAACTATTTAAAAAGTTTCGAGCGAAGGATTAAAAATATGGAAATTCTCTACTCGCAATTATACTTCTATAAATCACTACAATGTTTCTCAAAGAGCCTAGAACTTGAGGATATGGAGAAATTTAATCAACACGCACGCGTCGTAAAACCGCCCGAGTTACGAATCTCTTTGGAGTTTTATCCGAGCAATTATCCGTATCCTTGCTCGATGCCAGTAAACGCGACTAGGAAGCGTGTACTACGGGGGTTTTACGTGAATCGAGTAGGTTTTTTCCCCTATCCTGTTGAAACTTGCTCCCTGGGGCTGATCGGCATAGAGAGAATCGAGTAGAGGGAGTGGCAACGAAATATCGACACTGTGAAATTCAATGGGTTGATTTATGACCGTCATAAGTCATCAGTGACGTCACGCACCACCCTGCACACAGGTTAGTCGACACGAGCAACCCCGTGGAACGCGCGAGCCACCCTTTACGATCGACGTTCCGCTCGCACGTTTCCCATCTCTGCGTGAACGTTGTTCGACGATCCAACCATCGGCTGATTTTCCTTCTCCTTTTTTCTACAATCGATGGCACGGTAGTAGTCGTTTGAATTTGTTCTGTCCTTTTTTATGGAATGGCGAGGATGAGGGGACAAGGGTAGATAATAAATGGAGGAAATTAATTGCTCGCGCGCGATACATCGCTGCTTCGTTTGATCAGTCACGCTTCATGACGCACTTTACGGGCTAGATTGAAGCTCGTTTCCCTGCGTGCTGTGAGAATTAACTAACGCGATGCATGGCATATTAAATAGATTCGAAGGATCTTCTTCACATTCTCTTTTTCCTCGCTTTGTCTTTTTTAACACAAATAATTGAAACAGCACAACATACACGCCATAATCAACGAATCGATTGAGAAATAATTCTATTTATTTTTCTATGTGATTCTAATTATCTCTCAAGAACAGCTCACTTTATTTCAATATCGGTATATTCATAACCTTCTTTATCTTCTTGTATTTCCCCAATAAATCATCGTTAATTAATCAGAACTCCCGATGTTGCTGAAAGCTTCCCAAGAATCGAACAATACCATCACTCGTTAATACATCAGTCATCCCAGAAACTCTTTCCCCGTTACCTAATTTACTGTCCGTAGAATACGGACGAGCCTTTTGTTCCGCGGGGGTAAAGATACAGTTCGGCGAGATCGACAGCGCGCCTCGTAAATTTCGTTGATAGGATCGTCGGTTTGTTTGTAACAGAGAGCCGAATTCCGAAATTTCATCGAAGCTCGCGTATCGAGTCGCGTTATGCAAAAACCACTAAAGATCATGAAAAAGAAAGGCGCGTATAATACAATTACATAGTCTTTGTCTTCCTTATACTATCAGACCGGTACATATCAACAAATGTCGTTTTGTACATTAAAATTTTAAGCTTGTACGAAATATCATATACTTAATGAAAGTAATTTTCATGTCATTCAATGTAGTTACAACAAACGAAAGAGAACTTGGTTCTAGAGAGTAGTTAGTACAAAAGACAAGAAAGGGGTAGATCTTACGAAATTCTTGAGCTATTCTTACTACTTATCGGACAACGAAGTGACGGCAATAATTTATACAATTAGCCAGGCACGTCGCAGTTCGCGACAACTCTGGTACGGCGTATATTTAAATTATCAAAGACCGGCATCCTCCCCTCGCTATGTACGCTACATGGCCAGGCGAATACACTTTGTTGTCGTGAAGCAGGCACGAACCAGCATAAATATGCGGTCTATGTACGATAGATGCGTGTGTACCTATTCGTGCTTTCAGGCCACGCGAAACCGCGCTAAAGTATTCAAATTTGCGTCGCCGCAGCTAGACACGAATCTCTGATACAAATATCATTATCATCCATGATAATTAATAAATAGAATATGAGTATAACAGAGAATTACGAACTATGGAAAGAATTTATTTCATAGTTGGTTCAGTTGCTATTATATATTGTACAGGAATTTCCATAATATAAAAATATACGTGTAAAAAAAAAATTATAAATTTTGGAAAGAATTTATTGTTTGAAATTGCTCGCGGGATATGAAGATACAATAGAGCTATTCTTTTCCATTTCATTGAAATGTTTTGAAAGATCGGACCTATCAAGTGTAAGTAAACCGAAATCGCCTCATACGAGATTAAACCAGCAGACACACGGCGAGGCAAGTACGATGGTGTGCAGAGTACTTAAAAGCTCTCGATACCTAAGTGTACTCGTACCATACCACTGGCCATATTTATGAGTACAATTATACGCGTCGATCTTCGTGCGCGCGTGCACGCACTCGGGTTTTATGTAGGAGAATGCTTGGCGGCACGGTGCGACGCGGTGATTTCACCGCACGGAAAGGTGGTTGCCGAAGCTAATTCCGGAGGCACGCGAGCAACCGTCGGGCTTCGAATCGATGCTCGGTTGATTGTCTTGATTTATACTTAACGTGCATGAAGAAGCTAATTATTGCCTCGAGCTCTGCACCGAGCTTACTTGTACTAGTCTGCATTCTTTCCTCTATAGAACTGGCCTCGTTTATTCTCGTCGTGAACCAGCAAATCCGTGTCATGGCTTGCCTGATATCGCTAGTTGTTGATTTCCACTTGATTCATTTCAATGCATTTTATCAATAATTAACTAGTTCTACCATATGGTTGATAATTAATGGCAAAAATAGTGTAATGGAAAACTTAAAAGAAACATTTTGCATAATAAAATATTTGGCACAAAGCTAGCAAATATTAAATATCTATTGCATAATAAACCATTATACGTGTAGATTGCGAATTTCAAAGACAATAAACTGGCGTTAAATGATTAGTCGGGACAATTATTTAGCCGACCGGACATTGGCGTCTCCGGGACCAAATGAATTGCCGAGACGGACTAATAAAGACACATACCACGGAGCAGGGTCCCTTAGATACAGAAACTCTCTTCCCCGCCATAAAGATTAGCAATGGCCCATATAATTCGGCGAGGTTCGTCCGAGCAGCGGGTCGTCTTCGAAGAAACCTTAATTGGAAGACGAGGAATTAAGATAGTTCGCGAGGCTGATAGCTTCATAGAATAAAGGGCCATTTGTTTCTTAATTCACGTCGTGTGACTCATCTCTTCGAATTCTGGGATCGATACACCAGTTTCCCATAAACGAAATACTATCGAGAAGTTTTCTGGAAAAATGGCCATAAGACGAAATAGTATATGTATAGATAAAATATCTTTTTTCTTCTTTAACTACGTTTGAATCGATAATTAAATGGCGCTAGTATTGCACGTAGTATTGCAAGATACGTAAATTGCAGCATAGTATGATATCTCATCCAATTATCTTCTCGGAAGGTCGAAGAAATTTTATATTCAAATTAACTTTTCCTTGTGGAGAGAACTTTCTTTCGTTTTCAACAAACTGCGTCAACCAGTCGATATCCGACTGAAATCTCCATTACTTTCAGTTCGCTGGGCTCTGTGTGAAATTGTTGCAGATACGTGGTTAATTACGTTGGTTCATTATTAAAGGAATTTGTATCGTAGACGTTAGGTTCGAATGATGTATCGAAGTTGAGTGCACTTCAATCGGGCTTGTAGCCTTTATAAAGTGCGCGGCTTTTATTCGCGGGATTAAGAATATGACGAATCAAACTATATTATCAGATATTTATCAGTAATTTGCTACGGTTGTAATTTGAATTAATTATCGGTAATTAGAAGCAAATTAGAATTAATAATGTAAAGCAATTTCGTTACGGTTGTTGGCGATCAAAGAGACGGTTCAAAAGCATACCTACAGGAAAGAGAGAAAATTGTTGCCAGTTCCGAGTTATTGCAATTATAAATTCTTGCGTTATCGATTCGACGTGCTTCTAATTGAAAATGTAAAATCACGTGGCTTGTGTTTGTTTTACGTGCTGCGGCGATTCCTGGCCGCAATAAAGGCGCCGATATTTCCCAAAGAATCATTCTTAATGCGTGGTAACTTGTTTTACCATTACAAACATTTGCTTAGGTAATATGACGGTTGAAAAATTTTCTGGAAAAGAAAATTGTATTAATTTACGATTAATATCTTATGGTAGACAAATTTATAGAATTTATATCTAGAAAAATCTACGTTTTACAAATATAAATGTAAGAAATATAAACGTCTTTAAGAATTAGGATTATCAATACACAAACGTAACTAATATGAGGAAACTGTAACTAAAACATTCTTCGCAATTTATTTGATTCGACATTTTATTTTCTGTGCATTTTTCTCGAGAATCTTCTCGATAATAAAGAGACGAAAATCCTACAATATTTTACTTTTGATAAAAAATAAACGTTTAATAAAGTAACACTTCAATTCTTAATAAACTGTAATTAACGTTCTCATGTTACACCAAAGGAGTAATAACGCTATTAGACGAATGGCCACTCGTGTTCCGTAATAAATTACTATGTAGCTTTGAGTATTTTTTATTCACGAGTATTAATAGAAACAACTCGCATCAGCTGGAATAAAGCGTAATATACACTTTAATATGTCATTCTAATGAACAATTGTTGCCATTAAACCAGGGAAATTTTCATGTATCCACCACGGTAACTACTAATTACATACATAATAGGTTTTGCCTGACCTACTTTTACTCTACGACGCATTGTACCGTCTATTGTGCAGGAAATTGCGGAAAGTTACATAGAACCACCGAAAAGGCAGTAGACGAAGCAGCGTAGATTTCTGTTCAAGTGGACAGAAACTAATTTGAAACAAATCTTAACTAGCGGGAGCTCGTTTAAAACAAATCTTTATCAGATATCATCAGGCTCCTTTTGTGTGTGGAATAAACACTGATCGTGTTTGATCGCTATCTTGGCTCTATTAATTATAATTTTTGCCTAATAGGAATTTTCTCTAATAAGATGAAACGAAACAATAAAAATTACATGATTATCTTCTAATAGTGAAAAAAACTTGCTTCTACTCTGCCAAATTCAGCATGGGTTGGATTTTAGATGCATTTTGTCAAACAAATTTTCGAGGTGTTGTAAGAGTTTCTTTGGAAACGAAAAAATAGTTTTTCAGTGGCTTGCGGCACCGCAACAAAATTGTTCAAATTCGGACCTTAACTGCTTCAATGCACCGTAGAAGGCGACTTTTGTTCACTATTAGAAGTCGCGAATATTTGAACTAGCTTACTTGGAACATGCAAACGATCATTGTCAAACAACTATACACCGTTTACACGCGTGCATGTACTTGTATGGGTACACAGATCAAGGTATAAGTGGCATAACCGAGCACTCTGCAACTCGCTGAATGTACTAACCACTCGAGTCGAATTCCCTTCTCTCCCTCTGACTTTTTCCTCCCGTACCATGTACTCGCTTTTATCTACCCCTCTATTTTGTGCACTACGCAAAGATTTACTCAACAATACATTCTACCAGGTTGTACCGCTTTTACCCTATTCGCGCACGTGACAGCTATCGAGGATCGTTTCGAGATGACTCACCTGATACCATATCCTTCCCTCTACCGTAATGATACACCTGTCACCAGAGTTCATTATTGAAGTTTATGTTTAAGAGATTTCGTGTATTTTATTATATTCTATTATATAAACTTTTATATCTTTTTTTAAATACGAATTTTATACTTTCTTTATGTTATGTATCATGTAAGTTTTGTAATTCTGAATTTAGATGTGATTAAGTTTTGAAGTCGTTTGAAGTCTTACGGCACTCGAATTTTTATTTCCAAGTAAAAATACTTTCGAAGTTGTAGGAACACGTTTAGTATAAGATTGAGACGAGATGTTTAAGCGTATTAATAGCGAATCTTACGTAAGAAAATTCTAAACTTAAAAAATTCAAATATTTGAGAATTCGAAAGTTTGAAATTGTAGCCAAGGGATAAGCTGGAAATCGCGCGTCGAGCAAGAGAGAAAAATAAACGAGAGAGAGAGATTCGTCGCGACGTCTTCCTCAGTCGCCGCGGGAGAAATCCGTTTTCACTTTTCGTCCTGAATCCCAATGCCGACTGCTTGAGAAACGAACGAACAAAACGTTTGGGCCACCGCACTGGTGGCCATTGCACCGCAGTCAGCCTGCGACTCGGTATGCAAATGCGCCCTTCTCCCCTTCCATTCTCATCCCTCTCCAAACCGACGTTCTTTCTCTCTTTCTACAAGATTCTCTCGCTACAGCAAGCTCCAAAGCCTCACGATACCAGTACGAGAATATCTGCATCGTCGACTGCTTCGATTCTTTATTCCTCTGTTTTCTTTCGGCTGCCGACAAAGAGACCGAAACTCGCGCACGTAGTTGTATCGAATAATATACGATGTGTAACGTTTCGAATGGTTTGAGATGCTTAGAAAATTGGAAGATCAACATTTTTTCGAGAATTGGATTAGTTAATGTTAATGTTCTAGTACTAGAGCTTGAGAAATACGAAATAGAAGTTGAGGAACGTTGATGAAATTTGCAAGCAATTGGAAGTTTGCAAGAGATTAAAGAGACTAGAGAATTTTTTAAATAGATTGGTGCTTAGAACGTTTGCGAATTTTTGAGAATGTTCTAAATTTAGGGATTTTAAGTAGGGGAAGGTTCAAGAGTTCGGAGGTTTGTTCGAAAGTTTGTTCCTATCAGAAATCAATATTTTTTGGTTCTTTCTGTCGAAAAGTATCCAACTAGACGCGGAACTTAGAATTTCGTTTGATTATATAATATGTACATATCTGCCAGCAAATATAAGGCATTGAGCATCAAATGTCAGATAGATTATGAATTTTCCGAGATTTGTTTATATTATTCATATAAATGAAACGTATATACAGCTCAATAGCATAATTAGATTAAATCGATTATAGGAGATCTCACAATAGAGAATATCAAAGGAGAATCATGAAACATGGTAAATGAGATTTAGAGATCGCCACATGTAAAATTTGTAAAGCATATTATATCGCTATCACGCGCACCGTTAATGCGAAATTCGCTGCACTCTTGAACTCGCGTAAGTCGATTACACGAAATCTATTACTATCGCAGCGACAAATTAATTAAATTTCCAGTTTCGATAATCAAGATTAAATTCAAATAAATATACCTATCCGGGCTGAACATTCGCTAAATTAAAAGGGCATTATAATCGATTTGTAATGACCTACGCCAGTATCGCTAGCATTAAGCCTGATTAACACTTTGCCTACCGCTAAACTTTCTGCGCACCATCGACCAACGCGACGTCTCATTCTGTCGCCGATACATCGTTAGCATTGATAAAAAAAAAAAAAAAAAAACCGAACGATTCAATAGGCTTCCGACCGATAAACGTTGACGTCGAAAAGCCTATTAACAAATTTCCGGTAGGTAAAACGTTGAAAAGCATTTTCCAAAATTCATCTCTACTATATTATGATAATAATCCCTGCAAATTTTCATATCAGGTACAAACATTCATAAATTTTCTGTAACTCGTCGTTGAAAAGGAACTTCTTTCTTATCCGTTTTTCATTGTTCTTGAAGTTTGACACGAGCTTCAGAACTGAGTATTTTGTTGGTGTTATTTAACCACAGCATACATTAATTAGCGAAGGCTCAGGAGTTAGTCAATTTTAACTACATAAATCACCGAAAAAAAAAAGGACGATAAAGAATTTAAAAATTCAACAAGCATTCGTATCTTATCGTTTCAGGATCTATCAGTAGACGACTATATTACACAATGTCCAATGCATTCGTAACGATTCAACTATGCATTTTTCATTGCATTTCTGCAATTTGAAATATACATCAAGTAATATACAAAAATACATCAAGTACAGTATATACCCGTTATAGTTTTCAGATGAAACAAACCTTTGCTTAGATTCTATTTCTTTAATCACGTTCATGAAAATAGAAAAACTTCCATAAAAATCCGCCGTCCAGTAAGGAGTTTTTAATTAATAAACATAGAACACGATCCGTATCATGGTAGCATGCGAGGCGGAGCAATTTTTACACTTGTATACCGTAAACTGGTGATGCAGTGTCGGAGAGAGGACCGCCGACTGGAACCTGTAAGATTTATGACCTCGTAATCATCTGCTGATCCACGAGCTGGCCTCATCCCAGCGTCCACCTCCGACCACCCATATTTTCTATCTGGAGTATCCAATGTTCATTGTTCGTTGTGGACCTGTAGCACGAGCAACGGGGTCCAAGCGACGAAACACGGTAGAAAGATGAAGCGAGACCACCACAGGGTGAAAAGGGTTCTCCGTTGGAGAGGCATGAAGAAGGGGCTGCCACCGCCTGTGTTTAATTCGTTTCACACCTTCTGGCCTGGTAAATCGAGAGACGAATGGCTCCACCGCTGAAATTTGCTCGCGCCACTGCTGCATCGCGTTTAATACGTCGAATCTTCCTTTTTTCCGCCCTCTTTTCACCTCTAGGTTATATTTGTTCTAGGTTAGACGCTTCGTTTTTTCGTGCTATGGCACGAAGATCGGAATGAAACTGTGAATTAATAAATAGTCTTTGGTCTGTTTGAAACTACAGGGTGTACCAGAATATGTGGCACCTACATCGGGAGCTGATTGTACACTACAAAATAATGAAAAACGTAAAATCATATGTTCCATCTGTTTTCGTTTGTGAAATGTAACGAATGTTGCGTTTTGACTTTGCGTTATCTAATTATCTTTACAGAAGACACTCAAGATGACCATAGATATCTTGTCATGGATTGTTCCTAGTGTAAACCGAATTTGTCGAAATCCTTGCTCTTCTCCAAACCTTAGCATTTCAACTATCTTCAATAGGTGTTGCTCTGTTTACAAAATTCGTTGTATCTCATAAGCGAAGACGGATAGAGCACGTGTTTATACGAACTTTTTTCATCGTTTTTAGGTGTGCGATCAACCTCCGAAGTAAATTTCACGTGCTTCGTTACGCTCTGTTATATAAAAAATGGATTTCTGTTTGCAAAGCTTATGGCTAAGAAAAATATTTTTCGATAGAAGATTAGAATATCGGTAGGAACGAGCGTTAGTTTATTTAGGATTAGTCTCAGTCGAAACGATGCTTCGAATCGCGATGTTCTTCCGGCGAAAGTCTCTTCGCCGGCGAATAAAAAGATCCCCTGGCGTTTGAATTTCCGGGTATCCGAGGCGTGTCGTTTTAGGGAGCTCCTCCCCTGTTATATATCGAGATTCGTAACGAGTAATATAATCGGTATCGCGGCGCGCGATCGCGCCACCGATGCGTGATACAGTCGAACCGTTTACGTCGGACGGGCAGGGATATTCGATTTGCCCGTTGCCCGTGAGTAAGGACATTAAAGGATTAGGGTGAAAATCCCCGAAATTATTAGGCGATATCCAAGTGGAAAATGGAGCGCGCTGCTCGGAAACGCTGACTGGCCAGCGGCCGGTCTGCACGGTATACGGTTTGTCCATCTGTCCCGAGGGACAGCTCGGTGTACGATGTCTATGCTAAAAGGTTGACCGATGCGATTGCTCGACGGTAGCACGGGGGAAATGGCTCGAATTGGTCGGTAGGTGGGCGACGAAAGAGGATGAAGAGCGGTATTGTGCGTGTAATCACGCTAACCACCCGGAGAATGGATAACTCCCAACTAGACTCGACCGATGCACACATGCGTGTACGCACGTTCGTCGTTCTTTCATGTCCTTTTTCAAAGAATTTAAAAATTCACACCGATCCGCTGTGCTTAAACCACGCGCTCTGGCGTCATTGCCCTACCTACCGTACGTTCGTAAATATTCTTACGTTTCTAATTATCCAAATGCAAGTGCGTATGTTAGAACTTGGATTTGTCACAGAATTTGAGAACTATAGACAGTTATCAATGAAAGGATTAAGAATCCCGTGTCAACCAACTTTAAGGAAGATCGCTGTTGAACTCTCACGTTTTGCATATTTACCTTAAGCAGATTTCGCAATAAATTTCAAGAACGTAGTATACGTAAAATGTCGCTATTCTTTCAATTTTGAAGTTATTCAGCGATGTTTCGAGTGATTCATATATGAAAATATACGAATGACAATAACTGACGATTCTTTCAATGATGCTCATAAAATACCATGAAAATCGAACAACTCGATAATGGAATCACATGTTCTTCTATAGATCTTATAGATTTTTGAATCCTTTGTCACGCCACTTTTCCGTTAATCTTAAAGCCTCTCAACTATACGTGTATATACAACTCTGTGTACTTTTGACGTCTGAAAAATTGGCAGGTTGAAAGATTGAACTCCTCTCGAAACGAGAAGCACTTTCTTGGTCATTCGATGAATCTTTCATCCGACTGTCGTAACATCGGTGATCGTGAATTCTCGATCGGTTACTCGAGTGCTGGTAACCTATCTCTCCTCGCGAGCACATCGAATCATGAGGTGAAGTCTCGAAGGGATTTACTACAGGGTATTACATAAGCCAGTCCATTTAACGTTATTACTTGCTGCAAAAAATGAGCCCGGCGAATCTCGTTACTTCGACTCGCGTTTGTCTTTCGTACACGACCCCAACTGATTTCAACGAATTGCCGCGGCTCCACGACGTGACGAAAAATACCTCTCGATTTTATACGGAACGAATGCTGAGACGAAAAACCCTTAAATGCGAATTGGTGAAATCTCACCCCTAGTGAATTTTCTTTTAATTAGATACGGAACATCAATATACGAACGTTATATGATAATTATTTTCTATTTTTCATCTGAGACTGAATATTATAAGAATTTTATTTTCTTTTGATTTTACTGATTTTTTAAATATAAAAAAGCCACTCTTTTATGGTAACATTATGACGTGATTTCTGTTAGTGATATCTTTTAAAGATTAAATAGAACCTCTGTTGGATTCTTGTTTGGAATTAGTGAGTTAACAAACCCTCGAGTGAACAAAATTTCAAGTTCCAATTATACATACATATATGAAAAGTTCCAAACTAACAACTGTAGAATATTAAAAAAATTATATTGACTGTAAAATTAGATGTGGTATTAGAAAATCATTTTTGGCGTATTTTTTCCGCAGTAAAAACAGATTTGCGGGCCATGAGAGATAAAGTCAACGATTGAGTCGGTAATTTTATCGCGGCGTGGTTAATGCGGGGCCTCTTTTTTACCATTTTTTTTTTTTTTATCGTTGAGCCTTTCGATTAACAAAACGATCCACGGCTGCACACTCCAACCCCTCCGTTCATTGCGAACCAAACGATAAACATAAAGTCTAATTGAACGCGGCTCGAAACGGGTCGTTCTCCTTTAAATCTCGAAATCGCACCCAACTGCGAGTTCAGCTTGCCTCTTTTTTTATAGACCAAGAGCCGATGGCTATCGGATTTTACGGTAAAACAAATGCATCGGCCCGGTAATCCCGAAACTGTCCTTCTGCCGGCTCAATTTATTTTATAGTTTTGTTTTTTTATCTTCGATTTCGCTGCCTCCCTCGATTTCCTCCCTTTCTTCCGTATAATCGTGCGTTTCAGTCCGCTAAAATTTAACCATTCGCCTGTGCACCACCGATATTTCTATATTTGTTTTCTTGTTACTTATTATATTATTTCTCCCTTTGATTTATCTCATAATTTTATCTTTTCCTCTTTAAATTATCACGATCACCTGTTATTCTTCATCTTCTTATCTAGCGTATCATTCCTTATCTCGATTTATATTCCGATTTTCTTTCTTTGAAATGATGATGTTTTATACTGATACATCTTGAGAAGTAACTCGAATTCTAATAATAGTAAAACCTTGATTATGCGAATTAATAATGATACACACGGTGTTCGAACAGTCGAGTAATTTTGCTTTTATACAAAAAAAAAATTTATATTAAAAAAGATTATTTATTTTGATCTTTATAATAATTGATATCAAATACAAATTTTTGGATAAAAATGCAACAATCTTTTTCAGTTTTTATTTTCGCTGTACTTGACACAATTATAAAAATGTATTATTTGTAAACGTGTTATTCTTTTTTTATGCTTTGATTTGAATCCAATTGTTATCTGCAAGCGATTCGCAATTCTATGCCGAAGCAGAGAGAGAATTCTGTGCGAGCGAAAATTTCCCTTATAATTTCTTGAAGTGAATAAGAAGCCGTAAATATTACTTTATCTTATTATTTTCCTTCTAATTTTTACACCATATCTAAAAGATGGCTTTACTTTATGGGCCCAGAAAAAATTTCAGAAAAAATAATTTTATTATATTTAAAGTTTTACATTTAGTTAGCTAATACCGATCAAAAGAAACCGGGGCTTCTCGATCAGCACAGCCGACCAGGAAAGATTTCTCAGATTATCTGACAGTTTCTTTCCGTTTTTAGATGCCTTAGAAAGTGGATTAGAAAATCAAATAGAGAAAATTGGGACGATTTGAATTTTTGTCTTTAATATCACATTTATAAGGGGTCCATTCGTTTCTTTATCTATGTACAATGAATATATCACGTTGTATATTATTTTGTTTTTTCGATTTACGTGATATGGAAGAAAAATTAATCGGTATTTCCCCATAGGTGAGGCAATTCCAACCAAAGCTCACTTTTCGTTATATTCGATATTTTTTCCGAATAACTAACTTTACGTATCTCATATTTTGACATGACAGAAACATTACTCTGATTTACGTATCTGGTGCAGAAATTTTAGTAAATCTGGCAATCCAAGCTCTTCTTAGTCCAAACTTTCCTTAAGCGTTTGATATTCATTCATTTTCCCTTAACAAGTATTAAAAAGAATCATACTACATCATCTACGTTAGAGCGGATGGTATTCAGAAGCGGTGACATTTAATATCAGACATCTGCTTGAGGTTCAAGCATAGCGTATCCTTTAATCGTCGAACAAATCCTCAATGACGAACGTACGGAAGCATTATAATGGGGTAACGTATACATATACAAAAGCATGAACGTCGCATGGAGCGCATCAGCCATGTTCTCTATGATATTTTACGCTGAATCTATTCGAATGCGCCGCGTGCTTGAAAGTTTAAACGAGAAGGAAGTTAGGAAGACTTGTTATCACGGTCGTTTAATCATTGCGGATTATGTAATGGGTAGAATGTGCAGTTAATTAGCGTGGAAAGGTATGAACTTTCAGTCTTTCACTCCTCTCCTGGCATTTTCAACTTTTTCTCTCTCTTTCTCTTCCCCCTTTGTCCAATAATTTCTTGTCATTATATTTCATGCATGAACATCGAACCTAATTAACGTTAATTAGATAAATTTCTTTAGATACGTGTTTGTTTACAGTTCACTTTTGTCTGTATTTATACAATGTCCATTGGATATATAATTTAACGAAATTTAAATAAATGCTTAATAAAGAATAAATATAGCTTATGGATGACAATATCGAATATATACATATTCTTTTTAGTGTTAAATAATTCCTGGTGGTTTCAACAATCTGTTAATAATAATTCAGGTATTAGCGCCAAAGTCGAACTTTAAAAAATCGACGTTCAACGTGTACCATAGTTAATGCGAACAAACGATATGCAACTTTTAACATTATAGGATCTAATAAAATAACGTAGAGTTTTCAAACGGATACAATTCATATGATACAAGTTAACATATTTAATACTATTTTATCAGACGGCGATAGAACCGGACAAAGTGTTTAACAAAGCTATGTACACCTTCTGTATTTCTCTCACGGTTTGCGAATTCTCCCCTGCGTTTCGCACCAGCCGCGTGTGGAATTCCCCTACGGATAGCTGTCCGATGCGAGCCGTTTTGCGCCGTTGGCGAAAACATAAATTCCCACCAAAAGTGAATTCACCAGGCGTTACCCATATCGAACTATGAGGCAAATGTGCGCCGAACCAACGCACCTATATGCCTAGTTTTGAGCTTACACCTGTATTGTCGTGGTACGTGTCAACGTTCGTGATTAGCTTCGTCGTCGATTTATAAAAAAACTTCTTCCTTTGGGTGATTGCCAGAGATGGGATAGGTGAAAGCGTAAAAGTAGAATTATATTCGCCTTCACTTGCTAGAAGACAAACAGTTCGTGTAATAACAGTTCTTCGATTTTCTCCGATTACAGTTATTATTCTTCGTTTTTATAATAGACGTCCATGTTCAGATAAGTGGATTCATGTACGAGACATATGTAATATACATATGTAGTTCACGTATGTATATGTGTAAATGAATTTCGAAAAATGTAATCACACGGTAGAATAAATTGAAGAAAACGTAGCCGATCTTTCTGTAATATAGTATGTATATCTTAGCTTTCCTTGTACCTTGCTACCTTGTAATTTAGAATCAATTCTCTGGATTTTTTTCGAAGTAACGTGCAACCTGATTTTTACAAAATACAGCATCGTGCCATTTTTCTTTTCGTTAGCCTGCAACCTTATGAAGGAATTGCGTAGGTATGGTAACGTTTGATGATCGTTAGAATGCGTAGTTGTGACGCTGTAGAAAGCTCTGTGTACGTGTGAGGCAGCAGGCAAAGTTGCGTTTTATCCAGCAGTTGCCGGTAGATTCATTAAAAAATTTAGCAAGGCTTCTTAGCAAACCCGTACCTTGGGTACAAGAAGGTTGGAGTTAGGAGATTATTTTTTGGGAAACTGAAGGATTAACATGGAAACTTGTGTACAAGACCTGCCGTATGATGTTATGAGGGATTTTCTTGTTTTTTTTTTCTTTTTTCTTTGGCATGGAGAAAAGTTGCTTCGCGTTTTTTCTATCATGTGTGATATAGGATTAGAAGTTTGCAATTTTTTAATATTACAGTGACTGAGAAATGTCGGCAGAAATACAATTCTGTTTTGAAATAATAAAACTTTCATGTGTATTCATTAAATATTGGATTAAAGTTTATTGAAGAAGTTATAGGATACAAAAATAAATGTATAACATTTTTCTGTTACTCCAAGCAACAAAATATAAAACAAAACATCGAATAACAAAATATAGCAATTTATAGAGTATGAAATTTCCAATTGATCCTGATGCCTTTTATTTTATTACTCGCAAATCGAACGATATTTGCTTAAAACAACGGAACCGTTTTCCATTTAATATGAGAGTCAATTTGAAGAGTGTGGGCAAAAACGTGAAAATACAGCTATTTGTTACAGATTTTCTTTCCTACATTAAAATATAATAATTTACATATTTTATCTGTTTATAGACTATACAATAAACGATAAAAAAAAGTCACCAAAACATATAAACATTCTACATTATGAAAGAACTGAAAGGTACGAATGATCTAACTGGTGATTCGAGCTTCACAAAATTTTCCTCTAAATTCCAGAAAGAATCTTCCGTAACATTCATATCCTTGAACATGCAATATTTAAATTCGGCCAAATCGTTTCCAAGTTTCGAACACCCGCAGTTACAATATCGACTCCATGTTATGAAGGAATTTCGAAGACCGAGAAAGGAAATGGTGGCGGGAAAAGTGTACGCAACGAGCGGTTAGATTCGAATGATCATGAAAGGAAAAGAAGAGGCGGGAACGCGACGAAATGCTAACGCGGACTTTAGCTCAATGAATATTTCAGCGAGTCAAAACCCTGAAGCCGGTTTCCAATATTCCAGCATCCATTTTCGTTCTTTATCCGTGACGGAATTTTCGCAGCCGACGAGTCCGTTTCTTCAACAGGAAGTTGGAGAGGAATAGAGATGTCCGCCGCGGCGTGACAAGCCACGCTCCAAAGATACGAGACTAAACCGATAGCAAAGAGAGAGAGAGAGAGAGAAACCTTTTGAGAAACGATTTCATTTTATTCTGGCCATTTTCTACCATCGTGTTCTTCTTCTTCTGTGCACGGATTTCCGCTGATATTCGCTGACTGAGGCGTTACGAACTCGGATATTAATATATAATTGCGTTGTCCGAAATGGATACGATTATTAACGTATTATTATCGTTATGTCATAAAGTATTTCGTTAAACTGTGTGTTGATGCCTATATTTCAGACAACTGGGTGGAATTTTGTCTGCAATCTTACTACGATTCTCGAATTTGTGTATTTAGATTTTGGTCTCATTTTGTCAATTGAAAAGAATTTCTACTGTTTTAAGAAAATGTTCGATCTCGTGGCATCCGTCTGGTGTATTTCGAATATTTGTCATAATTAATGTCGAAAGATAATTGGAGTTGAGAAGTTGGAAAAGTTGAACAGAGATTTATAATAATTTGTCTGGAAATATCGGCAAAGAATCTGCCTTATCGTGTTGAACTATTGGTGAACTTATGAGCACGATATTCCACGATTTTCTTTCTTGGTTGAATATGTAGATATAGTTTCGGAAGTTCGTTGAATTGGATAGAATTCTTGTCTTCTTAAGTACGTAAGGGTGGAAGAAGGGTAGAGGAAGAATGTTAAAGTGTCATTAGCGATGATTGATAGGCGGAGATGTCAAAGATACTTCGACAACGTTTATCTTTTATTAAACGATCCACTCGATTTCTAGTGCAATAAGATTGAAGTTATGTCATAATCAGTGACTTTCTAAGATGTGTTTAAGGAATCCAAAAAATTACGTATTTACGTATTTAACATAACAAATGTTTTATGACTGATATGGTTGAATAATATTTAATGTGGTTAATCATAAACAATGTTTTATTATCGGCATGGTATTAAGAATTATTAATTATTATGTAATTATATTATATTACTATGTTATTATATCATACATATTAACATGCGCATTGATATCATAAATATTAACAATATCAACCGTAGTAATAACAAAATGTAACAATAATACATTAAATTGTTTCACGTTGTGTCACAATAGACGAATATCAAAGTTTGATTAATTTTAATTCATTACATTACACATTCTACAAATTAAAATCGCTATTCACATTACCTGATCACTAAAATTTAGTGGAAAAATGCAACATAAAAGCATCAACTTTATTTCATTTAATCCCAATTTAATTATGACGCGTATATGAACAATTAAATTGGACAAACGTCTAAATATGACAATATTCCTATTTCTACTACGTTCATGATAACGTTCTTTTTTTTTTCTGTATTTGAAATACAATCGATCAATGTTCGAATCGAGGAAAGTGGACAGTAGAAATCTTTTTCTCGGTGTCTTTGTTTCCAACGAAAAGGAGAAATTCGTGGAAACGTAGATTACGGTCAGTACCACGAATCCTGACAAAAACTGGGTCCGTCATCAGGAGCCAGTAATAAGATAAGGTTTTGTACCCATTCGTTTGTTAGGGGCGATAGGGATGAACGACGGAAGTCAGACTCGAGATTGCCCAGAATAGAATGGTAAAGCGTAACAGGAATGAGCGATATCGACCAACGTAAAAACTCTAGCGATATGCTCTGATTCTAAAAATATAGATATGTATGTATAGTGCATATATATATATATATACATTCTTACGTAGCGAGTTTTCTATTTCAGATTTTTCACTTAGTTGGAAGATAAGGAACAATGTATCGAGAAGATAAAGGAATTCCTAGTATTTGATGACCTGAAATTGAAATAATTAACTACGTGACGAGATTGAGATTAAATCGAGGCTCAAACCTCATTCCCAACCTTCTATTTAACTGATCTCATCACTGAACTGATTAGCAAACAATTTTCCATTTCCATGATTTCATTCTCATCATCCCTCTAACATCTTCATGAGCCAGTAATCAAAGATCGGACGCATTTCAGTGCTGATACAACGATTTTGGCCTAAGGCAAGCGTACTTCGCAATGAAGTTTCCTATTGTACGCTTTTATTCACTTATCACGCGTCGCACGCTTCCGGCTGTCGGTTAATCTACACACACGCGCACGCTTTTACATTATTTTATTTATTTCATGAATTAGTTCGCCTAAATCGCTAACTCTTTTCAATTTCAAATGAAGATTCCCTAACGAAGATTAGTACAACTTTATTGATTTTTCTACTTACACCTTATTTCATGGTTCATAGTTAAAAAAATAAACTTTGATGCAACATAGTTGTAAAGAGAAGCACTCTATTCGCATAAGTTATAACTATTTTAACAGCCGTTCTACTCGATTATATTCATAGAATATTCTGACAAAATTTGGCTAATTAATCTGTGTGTGTGACAACCTGTATATTATTTGTACATGAATTAGTATAATTAACAGTATAATTACATTATTAGTATCCTTTGTCGGTATAATCCATAAGATGGGAGTCTTTCGACCCTTCTGTTGTCTTATCTCGTCACGCCTGCACCTTCTGCGATGCAAATCTTCCCTGAAATCGTGCAACGAGGGCTGGCACCCTCGCAGCGCGAGGATTTTAAATTGATGGGACCACCTATGGAAGCTATCTCGCTTCCACGATCACTGTATTGCTTGATGGATGTTCCTCGCGACGAATGCGACCTTCTTCACCATAGCAAACACGCTCGACATAGAAATCCAGAGAATTTATTGATTCGTGGAAGATGCGTGTGAGACCAGCCTGTTAACGATCGTTCAATGTCATCAGAAATCGAAAGATCGATATGATATGATTTTTTCGTGTCCCCTAAAAGCAAAGCTATTCCTAAAATAATAAAAACTTAAGGGCAAAATTAGGGAAATTTTTCTTCGAAGAAGGAATACGAAAATAATTCGTTGCCTATCCCATTCAATTTAGAAAAAAGAATGGATTCGAAGAAAACCTGTCGTAACACTTCGCGTGATTTATTGGGTATGCATACGAAGAGTAAACGGGAAAAGATATATACTAATGTTAAGCTCTTTGTCATACGTTGCATAGTTTAGAAATATTTTTCATTGGAATCGAGAGGGAAATCGGTTGGTCAAAATCTTCGGCTTTAATTACAGAGACGTAATAAAAATTTCAATAAAAGGTTTGCACAATACAATACATTATTACTTTTTTCCTTGTCTTCGTTTCATTTTTTCTTTCTCTTTTTGTCTCTTTTTCTTTTTCGAACTCGTTACCTCTGCAAAGTGCTCTTTAATGGGAACCGCGCCTTAAAAGTGATCAAAGGACACGCCACGTTTCTGAAATACGTAACGAAAAACGTCGAGCGACTTTTTAGCGAAAGCAAAGCAACGTATCGTTTCCATCTGACGAGTACAAGCTCGGCGAGCAAAGGCCACCGTTAATTAACATAAATTGTTTGCTTTTTCCCCGTTTTCACTGTTCCTTCTCCATCTTTACCTTTCTCTCCATCTCCTTTCACGTCGTATTTCTACCTTTGATTACATATCAACGTTCCAACCGCGAATTATTCGTATGATGTGTCAATCTCCTTGGAACTCGCCTTATTACTTGTCCACAGAAAATTCTACAGAAGAAATAAAAAATAGGGATGTTAGTTAAGTTTAATGGTAGAATCTGCTTTGTTTCCCTAGGTTTGCTATATTTAATTCGTCTTTTGATGCAGAAACGTAGAAAATATGATGGTCGACAAACTGAAAATTTTAATTTGATAGATATAAATCGTTAATTTGGAAAATTATTGTGACACTTATAAATAGTATTTATTTATTCTATAACGTTCCATTAGTTACTCTATAACTTAATAAAATAGAGAAATTATAATAGCTTCATTCTAAAGCTTCCTGAATTCTAACATTAATCATTCTTGCGATAAATATTACAAAGTTGGAATAATGGAATAAAATAATAGTTCAAAAAAAATATATCGACCGATACGAAAATTACTTTGATCGAATATGCGATATTCTAGAAGAACTACCTATAATTCAAGTTCTATTCCATAACACCACATTTTATATGCATCTACTTAATAATTACATATTTTTAATAAACGAAGTTTCGTGTATATAACAGGTGAGCAGTCGTATTTTAATAGCAATGCATGTGTTAAAGTGTTAAAGGAAGGTAATAGCGTTTGTTAGGTGAGACATGGCTAGCCTGGTTTCTAGTTTTCCTTGAAGCTGGCTTTTCCTCGATTGTGGTAGCGCAATGGTGGTCTTTCATGGTGTGGATCGAGCGAGGCACGGAAACTCACAGGCCCGGATACCGAGCGTTATTAGTTCCGCGTTCGGTCTGTGCTGTAACGTGAACCTAGTCAAGCTCTTCTTCCTTTATAACCACCGTTCGCGTCATTTGCCTCCGCTCGTTTCCGTAATTAATGCTTTCCTACTGTGTATCGATTCTATGTCACTGATAGTAACCTGGCTCTCTTATCATTCAGAAATTTCATGGGAATTAACGCAGTATACTATAAGCATTAAGAATTTGTATTATTCCCTATGGAACTTTATTAACAAATTTCGAATTACTCGAATAAGAATATACAAAATGTTCAGCTGTTTCATAGCCAAGAAACTAAATTAAAAACACTCTAGGTAAGAATCTACTATTTGGGTGTACCTGTATTTGATCAGCAAGAATTGGAAGACCTTGATAGGACGCAGGAGCCTGTCTGATATTATCGGGTAGGTTGGAGACGCGAAAGTCAAAGGTTATCGCCCTTTGTGATCCGAGATAAGTTGGAAGACAGGATGATCAGGGTCTCTGGACTGCAGGGTCATGTGGTGTCTGGGCGTGCACGAGGAATTCCACGAATACGCCAATGCAGATCGTTTTCCTCAAATCTCCAAACTGTTTGGCCTGAGTTCCAAGAGTATGGAATTTAGTGACAATGGAAAATTGAACTTTTCTAAACGAAGCGAGAACACATAAACACAGAACGGTCCGATGCGTGTACGCGTGAAAATAATTCTCTACTTCGGAATAGAGTGAAACCTCGGTACGATAATTGCATAAACGGAGAATCGGCGGAAGCAGTCGTTAAAATTTAGCAACGCGTACAACGATAGGAGAGGCGTCGCACGATTGTACACGCGCCCGCGTTTCACGATATCATTCACGGACAATTATGCCAAGCTGATAAAACGTTGCCGCCAAACTCAACCACGATTTTGTTATATTTATGTAATCCTCTTAAAAGCTATAAATCAGCGTGTTCTCGCGCTCTCGTGTATAGCCGGTAGGAAGGAGAAAGAGAAATTTTGGTCCCCGAGGGATCGATATATAACCGACAACGCAACTGTGAAATTGAGCCGCTCACGTATCATTTTAGAAAACGAGAAATTATTAAAACCGAATCCGACCAGTAATTCGTTCGCAGATTAAAATTTATTTCAGCCAAGACGCATATTTGCTAAGCAGTTTCCATATCACGTCGCAGATTTTGATCGATTATGAGGTGTAAGAGTTTGATAAATAATACAAAAATATTTAAATAGTGAAATATAAAAGAAAGGAAAGAGTCAGAACTTAAACTTGTTACATCATCCAATAGAAAATACAGAATAGATAAAACGTTACTGGAAAACATATCTTTTATCAGGGATAGTATTGTTCAATTTTTTAATTATAGAAGGAAATTGTTATTTTTCTTGCTAACGAACTTGCGATTTGAGAAAACTGATGTATACGTAGCAAATAATTTCTCGTTCCTGTAAAATATCCGTATCGTATAATGTCTAATATCTAATACATAATTTAAAATTTTGGTAAAGCAATGTGTAATCTACGTATTTCAATAACATTGTGTATGCATATTAACGAGCTAATGGATGTTTAGCCTCGGGATGATTCGCACAATGGGTTAATAATTGAAATTGCAGAAGCATTGAAGCATTATTGTGAACAGTAAGAGAATTTTATTAAAATCGTACTGTCTCCTGAAACCCACTAAAACGCACATTTGCTGTAAATGGATATTTGAGAGCTTCGATGGCATCTATAATGAACTTATCACTGAACAAACTTTGCATCTGCAACAATAATATCGTTTCTTTTCTATTCCGCATACAATAATGTACTATATAAAAGAGTAATATAATCAAATGAAAGAATATCGCATTTTATGATTTTTTAGTAACTAGATAGAATATTCTTCCATTATAAACAAATTGTAGTTTGAAGCAAGTATACATGTTTCGATATACAATCCTATCTGCTGTAATTCTTTTTGCTGCGATATATAACAGTCATCGTTTTCAAGTTACTAATAAATATCATTACACACAAAATCTTGAAAAATGGAAGAGATCTCGTCATGATACAAAAATAGATTCTATTCTTTATGAATATTATAAAATATGAATCATATTTACATTTTTAATTCAAATATATTAATCATGTGATATGTACGACTGGACACAATAAATGAAAAAACTGCACACAAATAACAATATTACGACAACAAAAAACTATTCAACTTTCCTGATATAAAATTCCTCGAAACAATTTAAACTACAATATAACACAATTATTCCTGTGCCTGGAAAGAGGTCGCGAAAACTCGTAATCGTGACTGCGAAAAATTGAAACTTCATCGTTGTCACGAGAAGTTGTCAGGTGAATGCAATTTTACAATTTTTAGTTTCTGCAAAATTTCCTAAATTTGACGGCACAATAGACGGAATTGTGTTCTAGTTTACGAGCGTCGTTTTAGAAAATGAGAGAAGCCAGAGACCGGATGGAAAACAGGTTTTCGGCGAGAATAGAAGATAAGTAACTTCCTCTCATTCGCATAGAAAACTGGGCCCGTTTCCTATTTTTACGCGCACTTTTTTTCCATTCGTTTCCTCCCACAGATGAAGGGAAAAAATTGCAGACGAACGACGCCGACGAGGATCCTCTCGACCCGAATTTTCCGCATTTCCCAGCCGGAACTGTGGTACTTCCGCCGTCAGGCGCAATATTTTCGCAGATTATCCGCGAGTACATGTATCTATCCGTCCATGTCCACTAATATCTCACCATATTTGCTCATTCTAATCGATTTTTCCATTTCAATTGAGTAAATTATTCTCAAAGTAAAAGAGAAAGAAAAATAATTTATTTAAAGCGAATTTCCTAAATTCAACTTTTGATATTTTTGGAAGTAATGCTGTGTGACATTATTTTTAGCTATCTGACTTCTAAAATGTCATTTTCTTTATTCAACTTTATGAAACTTGCTACTGCTACGTAAAATTATATTAATAATATTCACTCGTACTAACAATTATTAGTAATGATCGCATGATAAATATCATAATGAAATAAATTTAATACGCTCAGTGAAATGTTTCATGATACCAAACAAGAATCCAAGCGAGGAAACAAAAACGATAATCGATGTATCCGCGTTGTAACTACCGTAACCTCTCCCTTTCAAGCTCCGCCGTCTATAAAGAAAGATTAATTCAAATTAAAATCCAATTTAAGCGGTGTCTCTTATTCCTGCCCCCCCGCCACCCTCAACGAGCCACTCGTTATGCTTTAGGAGGCAGCGACGCTCGTTAAGTTCTCGTCGAACTCGAGAACCAACCAGCCTCTGTTTCTCATACTTTCTTTTCGTTATCTCGCCCCTTTGCCGCTTCTGAAATTTCAGAAATTAATGTTCGACATCGCCCTTCGCTGTTCAGATTTGAAAAAAGAGGGAAAGAAACAAGGGGAAGAAACGTGTCCACTTATCGCGAAGGTTCTACATCCTTGTGGAATCATTATCACCAATTGATTCTATCAGAGTATAGAATCAAGCTACCCTCATTGAACGAGACACGTATCTTCAGAGAAACATTCTCAATCGAAGACTACGATTGTTTCACGTAAAATTTTTCATGAGAACAAGGTTTATATTGTTTTGTTGCGAAGTAGGAAGCGTAGAGATTCTGTAGAACGCGGGAAAAAGTTTCCTCTTTTGTCAGCTGTCTGGAGATAATGAACAAGGTCGACCATAAATGGAAAAGTAAATGGGCGGTACTCAATTTTTGGTGATCGATGAGAATTTTTCTAGAGGTTATGCGAGGAAACGAAGGGGAAAAGATATTTTATCAGTGTAATAATTTGTTTCGGAAGTACATAAATATTTAAGAACGTTACAATACAGTTTCCGAGTTATGTGAAATATATTAATAGAGACAAGAACGTTTTATTAATCAACGAAAGTCGTATTACAATTCTTCTAAAAATTCCTCAACCTAAAAATGCATCTGTGAAAAAAATTCTATAATTACATTTGTCAAGCTTATCCAACCAAACCAATCTCATTATCTCCCCAAACCTTCCATCCCCCAAATCGACACTTCCAAATAAATATCTGCTTTCTAGATTCAACGTCTGCATTCATCCCCTAACCGATCGCCAGCCCCAAGTCACCTCATCATCAACCACTAAACTTTTCCTTTGGAAAATGAAGTTTTTCGTCTGGTCTCGTTCGTTTCTCGCAATAACGACGGAAATGACGGAAAGCACGCGTTAGGCTGGAGCCCCTTCGCGGCAAAGTTGCAGAGGATACAGACATTAAGGGCTAGGGTGAGGTTATTCCACGAAGATCGTCGGAGATGGCCGAGAACTGAACGTTGCGCGCGGCGCCCCTTCACGATCAATACGGGCAACCCTTGTTGTAATACCGCGTTGCCCGGCGCGTGCAACGTTGGCTACAACTTTTTCACAGATTTTTCGTTAGGAATCTCAGAACCGATCCGCGGAATCTCGCGGAATTTCACGGCGAGCCTGACGTGCCTCGGAATCAGTCCAGCTGACTGCCGAACTTCCGATCCTCTCCGTAACAATGGAAGCACGCGATACTCAGACGTTTTCATCCCTTCTTCCGCGTTTTGTGTCACTGGGTTAGAAGATTGTAATCGTGTTTCTTCCGGCCGAATTGGGTTAAAGTTGAAATTCACGGTCGTTTTTGTAATTGTTGATTGTTCGTTCTTCACTCTTGATATACATTCGCGATTATAAGTATTAAAACACTTTTTGGTTTCTTGTAAGACACGATGATTCGTTCAAATCACTAAACGAACGATTAACGGATCGTGATTTTGTATTCCTACAGGATAACCAGGCAAAAATGTGAAATAACTATTTGGAAGAGTCAAAAGAAGAATGTGTGAGGAATATGAATTAACAATCGCACGTGTTGTCTAGGATAATTGTTGGTAGCGAAGCACTTTTTAATTAAATTTCCATTAATTGTTTCTTCTATTCTTTCTACGAGCCATTTTCTTTAAGATTTGATTGTTGATTGCTCGTTCTTGACTCTTGATATACATTCGCGATTATAGGTATTAAAACACTTTTTGGTTTCTTGTAAGACACGATGATTCGTTCAAATCACTAAACGAACGATTAACGGATCGTGATTTTGTATTCCTACAGGATAACCAGGCAAAAATGTGAAATAACTATTTGGAAGAGTCAAAAGAAGAATGTGTGAGGAATATGAATTAACAATCGCACGTGTTGTCTAGGATAATTGTTGGTAGCGAAGCACTTTTTAATTAAATTTCCATTAATTGTTTCTTCTGTTCTTTCGATGAGCCATTTTCTTTAAGATTTGATTGTTGATTGTTCGTTCTTCACTCTTGATATACATTCGCGATTATAAGCATTAAAACACTTTTTGGTTTCTTGTAAGACACGATGATTCGTTCAAATCACTAAACGAACGATTAACGGATCGTGATTTTGTATTCCTACAGGATAACCAGGCAAAAATGTGAAATAACTATTTGGAAGAGTCAAAAGAGGAATGTGTGATGAATATGAATTAACAATCGCACGTGTTGTCTAGGATAATTGTTGGTAGCGAGGCATTCTTTAATTAAATTTCCATTAATTGTTTCTTCTGTTCTTTCGATGAGCCATTTTCTTTAAGATTTGATTGTTGATTGCTCGTTCTTGACTCTTGATATACATTCGCGATTATAGGTATTAAAACACTTTTTGGTTTCTTGTAAGACACGATGATTCGTTCAAATCACTAAACGAACGATTAACGGATCGTGATTTTGTATTCCTACAGGATAACCAGGCAAAAATGTGAAATAACTATTTGGAAGAGTCAAAAGAGGAATGTGTGATGAATATGAATTAACAATCGCACGTGTTGTCTAGGATAATTATTGGTAGCGAGGCATTCTTTAATTAAATTTCCATTAATTGTTTCTTCTGTTCTTTCGATGAGCCATTTTCTTTAAGATTTGATTGTTGATTGCTCGTTCTTGACTCTTGATATACATTCGCGATTATAGGTATTAAAACACTTTTTGGTTTCTTGTAAGACACGATGATTCGTTCAAATCACTAAACGAACGTTTAAGGGATCGTGATTTTGTACTCCTACAGGATAACCAGACAAAAATGTGAAATAACTATTTGGAAGAGTCAAAAGAGGAATGTGTGATGAATATGAATTAACAATCGCACGTGTTGTCTAGGATAATTATTGGTAGCGAAGCATTCTTTAATTAAATTTCCATTAATTGTTTCTTCTATTCTTTCGATGAGCCATTTTCTTTAAGATTTTTTTTAGAGTATATCGTACATATTATGAATTAAGTAATAAATTCCAGAGCAAAGAACAAATAGCGTACAAATTTCTAAATACTGACTCCGTGGACTTTTATCGTTTACAGAGGGAATATTCATGGCTTCCGTGGGAATCTCTTGTAAGCTCGGAGAAGATCTTCGAAAGAATAGAAAAATATTAGCTTAGAGGCTCGATGGGGTCGGGGATTCCTTAGGCAGTGTATTCAAGGCATACCGTGCTCTATTTCACGATCGTCTTATATATTCTCGGGCTCAATTATTAAAAAATTCCCTCCTTTCCTTCTATAGTTCAATATCATGGAAATTACTTGTCTTGCTATCTAAAGCTTCGAATCTCAATATCAAAGACATGATTTCTTTATTGAAACGTGACAAAGAAGTTCGGTATCCTGTGCTACCGGCCAATTAAATTCAGCATAGATTTCATTAAGCTTTAAATAAATAGCTCTTCTACTGAATGCATGAATAGCGGGCTAGGAGATCCCCAGGAGCTTGTACAGATTTTTCAACGCGAACAATTTCGTTACAATTTTTGCGGTTTTTATCGCGCAATTCCTGGTGACAAAGGCGGACATGTTTTATTCAGTTACTTCGATTACACTTCTTTTTTACATCGATTGCAGCTAAAACGACATCATATTTTAATATCGAGACTTTGGTAGCTTACAATTATCTTTTGAACCAAGGTATGCATATTTAGCCTTTGGAAAGCCGCTTTCCCACGCTTACCTCTTTGCGATCGAATGTTTATCGTCACTTTGATATTTTACAAATCCGATAATATTTCACACTAATGGACAGTTAGCAATTTTTCTTACAAATCTTTCCTTCGTCTAGGTTTACTTCAAATTGATTAAATTCGGAAACATACAGTACAGAAAAAATCAACTAACAGATTGTTTTCATTTTCGATTGTGTAACATTAAAATTCTTCTAATTATTCATAAGTTAAACTTAGACGTTAAAATCAGAAAATCAAGAAAAATGAATTTATCGTATTCTTATCTTGTAATCTTCATACAATACATTAACATTGTGTCAACAAATTTGCACACTTTAAAAATTCGTAATTTATATCAAATATTAAAGTGTAATTGAAATTAGAAAATTAGGAATTCTTAAGCTTTCTTTTAGATATGTATTATTTGCATTGAAGTGTCTTATTAGCGAAAACAAAAAACATCTGATAGCAGTCATTTTCGCTGGTTTGATAGCTCTCAACAGCACTCGTATCTTCACCATTATCCTTGCCGATCATCGATGTGATTGTCTCGATAAGGGAATATTCAAGAAAACGAAGGTTCTCGTAGTAAAAAGGAAAGGTGGAAAACGAAAATACAAAGAAAGGCAAGAAGAAGAAGAAGAAGAAGAAGAGAAAGTAGATAGAGAAGAAAAGAGAGCGTGAGCGAGAGGGTGGAGGTGGCAATTTCCAGTTATAACGGCTAATCCGTATTTCATCGCCTAAACGGCGCTCGTTCGTCTTCGTTCCTCTGCGGTTCAGATAGCTGGGATGGAAGTCGGAGTCGAGTCGCAGTAAAATATAATTGGGTTTCGGGGATTATTCCGCGGCCGACGTAGATCTCCGTGCGACTGCCTCCACGAGGTGTTCCTTTTGCCCTCTAGAATCCTCACCAAGCTCATCGTCCCCGACCAATTGCAGCCACGGCATCCTCGCGCACCCATCTGCGAATTTATTAATCTATACCGTCTAGACTTCTTAAATCTACCACCTTTTGCGATTGATCCATTAACATTTTCTGCTTCCTAATCTCCAATTTTTTTGGTCATTTTTACAAGAAAGTATCTTGAATGGTATGCACAATATTTTCCAGAGAAACACAGTGCAATTATTTTGATTATAATTATTTATATCGAGTTGTATCGACTTGTATTGAGTTATAAATATTTTTATAAATGGAAGATATACGGGTTTTTAAAAAATTATGTATTATTTATATGTATAGATAAATAGATATTAATTATAATGTTTAAGAAATTGACTCAGTTTGAAGTAATATTTAACATACAATGAATATGAATCGTAAAAACTCTCGAAGTCTTTAATCGTTGCTATCAACAAGAAACTATTAGCAAGATATAGTGATTAAAATTGAATTTGTAACTCGATATACGAGGAAATTTTATTTACGAGGTAAAGAAATAACTGATCATCGTATGACACGAGAGCGTTACGCAAAAACTGTGAACCAAGCGTTTTATTAATTATACTGTGCATAAGACGATTATATCGTCATTAACATTTAAGAGCTTTGAGATTTGTACGTGTTCTCTACAGCACAAATTGTATTCCTGATTTTTGGACTTCTCTTTCAATTAGTTACTTTCTCTACTCATCTATTTTCTTTTTTTTTTTAATCTTCTGTTCTCTATTATATTCAAGATTAGGTACGTTTCCGATCCACTTCATAATTACAATTATATCACAATATTTATAATATCCTCATCGATATTAGCAAAGAATTATTAATAAAATAAATAGCGAGATCGAAGAGAAACGGAGGAAGTAAAACCAAACACGAGTATGTGAATGGGGAGGGTAGAGAGGAAATACGTGAAGAGAGCGAACGAAGAAAAATTAAAAAAATGGACGAGAAGAGCACACGGTAACTAACCATTCAATAAATTGGCTTCATTCATGGGAGAACTTTTCTACCGCAATGTAGCGGACTTCATCATGAATCGTCGTTATCGAATGTGCTACGAATATGTTCGTTGAATCTCTTTCGCTGCTACCAGCAATTGCCCGATGGTAATTAATCTCTATACGAGACAAAACCGATGGTCGATCGGTATTTCTTCTCTCTCTCTCTTCCCCTTTTTTCTTCTTTTTTTTTGAATTCGAACTCTCCGCTTGATTCTACGCGTTTCATTCTCTCCTGTTCTATTTTTTTTTTTTTTTTTTTTCATGTTTCGATTATCTTCCGCTGCTATCTCGATTTAATTTCAATTCCTTTTGCTCCGATTACAAAGCAAACTCAATTTTTCATATTCAATCTATCGAGGGAGAAGAGATGGGGCTGAAAAAAGTGAAAGAGAAAGAAAAGTCCGTTGTATCAATAGAACCAAATCAATGAAGAGGTTCAAAGTACCTGCTAACGTCACCGCGTATGTTAAAAAGTAAAAGTTCTACGTTTACACCTTCGTGAAATATGTGGATACTTACGCGCAAGATTCCATAAGTCACATATGCAAACGTCGAACGTGACTAAATCGGAAAACAAGATGTTTTCTTCAGACAAAATCAGAAGGATAGAGAATCGTACGTAGCTTGTATATGATATCAGAAAACAAGAATAGAAATATGAAATCAAAGAATGTCCTAATACTTATGAACGTGAGTGTATATTCTCATTTTCATCCATCTGGAAGACGAATACATATATATGTAGGTACTTACGCGGTCGCTTTTCTCTTTTCTCGTCAGCGATTCCCCAAGTTTCCGCTCGACCGTGGAGGAGAGAGAATCGAAACCAGCGAGCGAAGCCATTTCTTTTATCTGCTTATCTTTATCCACGGCTGCTTAAAACCGTCTAGCTTCCCTTCCGGCAGCGCGCGGCCGCCTTTTTCCCTCTTTCATTCTCTTAAGTCCTTGGTCCCTTTGCCTTACCGCCGCGTTCTTCTACATTCTACACTCTACACCTTCAGCCATGTTCCCGCGTCGACTTCGTTGCGTTCCCCTCTCCCCACGGCTAGTTTCCATTCTCATTAGTCGAGCTTCGTGCACAATGCAGTCGGCAACATTCCATCCGAGTGTCTTCTCTCTCTCCCGGTTTTCTCCTTCTCTTTCTCAGGTTCCGTTCTTTAGGTTAGAAACTATTCCTTTCGGCGTGTTGCTCTTTCTACTTCATAGGAGTTCTCGCGGGATTCTTCTAGCGCGTCGTTGCAGACTTCTTCGCCGATACCACTTCACGTGTCCTCTTAACGCTCCGCTCCCACGTTTCGCTACTTTTCAGCGACATGTGACGAGACACCTCGCTCTATACAGTGTTTTTGTGCCCGCTCCGTTTCCTCGTATGCTGGGTGATTTCGACGATTATTGATTATTTTACATTGGAATTGCTGCATTGACTAAATTTTCAAATTAAATTAATTAATTTAAATTCATTTAAAGTATTGGATTAACCAAAAGGGACCAATTTTCGCGACTTTATATATATAAGAACTTTATTGATTTTAAAATTATGCATTGTACGGGATTCCTCCTGACTTTTTGTCAAAGGATTTTGTTAAAACTTTTATTAAAAATATAATATATTTTTGTCAATGCAGATAAAGGCTTACATTTCGTAATTTCAATCATGTACTTTTTCATAAAATGTAGGTATATTTTATGTCTCTAAATCCTGTGAATTTTTATATATTTTCTTCGTATGCCATTTGTTTTGATTTACTAGAACATTTTTTATGCAGCGGTCTCCTAGGTGTAGATTGGAATATTTTGGTTTGACCGTATCGCACCGAGTTTATCAAGTTATATGGCTTTATTCTCAGCCTTGGTAATCAGTTTTTCTTGATGTATGAGGACAAGTTTAGATCCCTTATGTAACTAATTAACGCGTGTCGCCTACACTATGTCGTAGAGAATGTATACACGTATATACTTTCAGCAAATGTTTGCTCAAATTTTCAAGGGACATGTACTCGTCTTTCGCGAAGTAAAGGTTAATATACTCTGCTCGTTGATAACATTATTTAATCTGTTCGCGATATAATTCAGGATTTTAAATAATTATTAACTTACATATTTAGAATTTTAAGTCACATCAATTTGTTACTCTTAATCCCTAATCAATGTTTTTCTTTGAATGTAATTTTACAAAATGCAAGTCATCCTCCTTCCATAATTACAATATCTCTACATAGATCTATAAAATATCCATTTATCCGAAATAAACCAAATGTGATTTATGGACAACAATATACTTTCTTCTCGTAGAAATACCTACTTGTTATGGTTCGAAAGAGAAACACTGAAAGTTGGATAGGGTAAAGTACCAATAGAGAGAGGAGGGGCGAGAGAGAGAGAGAGAGAACTGTATAGAATACAGAATATAGAGAAAGAAGGAAGCGGTATCGAATTGGCTGCAGGAAAACTACCCGTGTGGGTGCTGCTTCAACTGATATCAAGAGACACGCGCCGGATTTCCTGTGCGTCTTATCCGAAGGCGATTAAACGGCCAGATAACGCCTGGCGACTCCTCGTTTCGCGACTGTTTCGTGCAACTGCTTTCGAGGGAGAAGTTAAGTAGCAAATGCCTCTCCTCTTCGTCTTCTTTTATTCTTTTGAGAGACGAAAGAGAGAAATTGTCGAGAAAGTACGTGTCTGATTACAGAAACAATGAGGAGGAATTTGGTTGAAATAGTTATTCAATTAAATAAAATTACGTGTTTAATAATACTTGGCGAAATGTGGTTTATTTCTAGTAAATTGTAATATTTCAATATGAAAGAAAATGTATATTAAATATAGATTTTATATTTGCATAATTTTACAGATACATAGAGTAAATGTTTAATATGTAATATTTGATAATTTTGGGCGTATTAAAATGTGAAACTTGCACGGTTTTTAATAAAGGTCCTCGGCAAAAATACACGTCGCCAGCGCGTACGCTTGTATCCTCTCAGGGTTTTCATATTCGTTAGCTCTATATGAACAGTGCTCGACACGTTTCAGACTTAAAAACATTTACTTTAACAGGAGAAAATCCAACGAAGCGAGTTTCAAGGGGATCAACATTCTATGTCCATAATCGACTATTTTCCTTCCATTGAATCCCGCTTCAACGCGGTTTCCAACTTTTCCTTCCGTGAATTGCCGCGAAATCCTTTGAAACCTGTTCCAAAGACATCAACGTTCCGCATTCAGGATCAATTATTTCCTTGACTTTTCAATCTTCTACAGGCTAAAGGAACATGTTGCAAAGCGTTTTCACTTTGTTGTGTATTTCAAAAGTCCTTTTAAAAATGAATCAACATAGAATAACTTTGACTTAAAGAAACCTTGATGAATTTTAACATACATATTATGATCTAAATAGGTGTGATAGCTATAGAGTAGTAAGATTAATATAATTATATACGTTCCTTGAATCGTTATGAAAGAATAATTTTTCAATGGCTGGTAATATTATTCTTATCCAACACATTTTAATTAAATTTCTTTATTCTCTACTTTCTTAACATTCTATGTGCATTTTCTTATCATACTGAAATCCTGACAACTTTTCGATATATACTAATAGATTTATCACACGTTTTGATTGAACTTCTTTATATACTTATATCAGTAGGTATACTTTTTACAAAAAAAAAAAAAAATCGTTTATTCCTCAATTTTGTTCAATTTTATCTTTTCGTTAAAAATGCACAGACGCAAAAACCAGTAAACCATCAGCGGATCTATAAAAGGCACATAAAACGCAATATGTTGGCAACGATTGCAATAATAAAGACTTTAAAGCGGAAAAGCGCAAGTACTCTACGTACATGCGTGTACGTATGCTGATTTATGTACATACTATATAACCTGAGTTGCCCCTTGAAACTCATGTACACAGCTCCGTATCGCTTATCATTAACAAACTCCCTCTCTGCGTGAATAGCACTCACTACCCCTGAGACTTCTCCATCATATTCTAGACTTTTGATTATTTTTTAAGTACTGTTTGATAATACTATACCCTTCTATATTAGTTACAACTCACTGTAGCTTCTCTAACTATAACTTTTTATAAAGTTATAACTAATATGTTATAACTTTGGAACTTACTTCCCTTGAATATCGATGGAGCAGAGTGACTTTTATGCCTGATAACTTTCTAGATCAAACTCTGAAAATATCTGATTTGATAAATTGTTTCGTCTTACGCGATTGTTTTGAATAAGAACTATAGTTTAATTCTTGCTCTATAATTATATTATTTAGCTGTAATATATACTATGTATCTATATTTTTTTTTACTATACCCACAGGAAACAGTAAGTTAAGACGTACCTGTACAAAAAATAGTATTAGATTTCTCAGTGTCAATCTCCAAGTGTTTTATTAACATATTCGAACGATTTAACGTGAGTCCCTGTATTCGTGAATTTACGTCAGTGGCACCACAAAGTCCGCGAATCTCGCTGAAAAAGCAAGCTTTTGCATTTTCCCAGGGAACTTCACGGGTTACGCGATGCAGGCGGCGCGGCGAGTTCCTCCCCTTTTCCATTTCTGCTTCTCTCTTTTCTTTTACAAACAGCATCGGCAAAGTTTCGCGAGTTGCGCGCCAACTGTTCGAAAGTTAAACGAACGACTCCAATTATGCAGCCCACCGTTGCAACCAGCCACCCTCGGACGCGGCTGTTTATTTTACAAATTTATTATTGGCACTACGTTACGAGGAATTGCCAAACTTACTCGCTCTCCTTGCTTACCGAATTCGTTTCCTTCGTTTACGTACGTATCCTTTCTTTTCATTATCAACCTCCTTTCATCGTGGTTTGTTCAGACTTGGATCTGTTTGGTGTCTTATTTTCAAACGAGTTGTTTGGCTCGTGGTTAGTATCAATTTGAAGTATATTTTAATCTGATGGATTGGATTTTGGACCTGGTATTTTGAGACACTGTTACTGTTGTAATGTTTCAGAGAAAAGTTACAAATTTAGAGTTATAAGGAGAAATCATTTAATCGTTCAAACCATACACATTTTCGGCATCTTCCGTTCGATAGAAAAAGATTCATCATCGAGTGAGATTCAATACGTGCATGAAATACTATCCCGATAAATACAAAATATTTTATTGCTACGCAGACTCTGGTTTCATTTCAATGAAATCGTCAAATTCAATTAATTGGAAACTGAATACTTTGCAGAACGCAATTATTGCACCTTATAGATACAAACTGACGTCAAAGAAGAACCAAAGGTAGAAATGATGAGTGCAGTCGGTCGAATGGTGGACGAACGTCGATCAATTTTCTGCTCGCCAAGCTGCAATGTAACAAGTCGTAAAAAATTGGCACATAAAAAAGGGAGCAGCTTGTCAGAGCAGCTAATGAGGAACTACCAGTCGCGCTTCCCTGTGTCTCGGCCACGAATAATTAGGCGGCTGCCGCGGCTACTGCCATAATCCTTAGACACGCGCCGTAAAAAGAATTATTAAAGCTCTGTGCTCTCTTGGCCGACGTCACGGAAGGATCAACTTGTTTTAGCGGAAAACGCGGGAACGAAGCTTGTCTGACGGTGGCAACCACCTGTGCGAGACCTGTGGAGACAAATTTGTCCCGCTGTCGGATAAATTGCTCGTACATATCGAACAAAAAATCCCTCGGCCCCTCGATGACAAACAGTGCGTGCACTACCACATTTTTTCCACCGCCTATTACGCGAAACATTGGGAAATATTCCGCTACGTGTCTGATTGCTGCCAATTTTTGATGGAGAGAGCATGGTTTGATCGAGATCAGTGGAATAGTCGTGAGTGATTAGGTCACTGGTGCACTTCTATCTTAACTCTCTGTTCACATATAGTGCACGATTAATATTCAGTTTTCAGAAAGCAAATGACTTATTTCCATAAGTTCTAAGGCAAATTTAAAAACTAGTGTTTTTCGCGTGATCTTTATTTTCCAATTTATGGAGTTGATTAATCTGGCTTCTGAACGATTCAGTTACTGGCTCATTTCTATACGTACATTTTAATGCTTCAAGAAAATGTTTAATATAAAATTGGATCGAAATATATTTCATTCAAACTGAAGTTACTTTTTAACGTTAGAAAGAAATGATCGAAAGAACATAGCAAGTTTAATACGTTCGCTATTTAGATTACGTGTATGGAGCTGACTTAAACATGAAACTCGAATTAAAACTAACGAAATTAAGAATTTCATTAAAATAGAATTGTATATATATATTGTGGATTTTGATAGAACCTATACTTAACGTATAGAACAGATCTCTGCACAAATATCTGCGGTCTAATCGCTATCTTGTGTCAGCTGTAAAAGCAAAACCATTCGCAATCATTAATAAAATAAAAATTCAAAAATTCTCCACTATAAATACGCATATAGCAATCGATGAAAGCACTTGATCGACGAATTATATCAAAATTGCACCGAAGTCTCCTCCATCCATGTTTCGACAATTGTTCGACTCTATCAGCACAACGAGGCGATCGATATCGCGTGGAGTATTCCGGAAAGAGTTGACGAAACATTCGTCGATAAAACTCTGCATTCCGCGTATTCTACGTGGCAATCGCGTTACAATATCCGGAGCATGGACTGGCGTTCTATCGCGGGACCATTAACTCATCGAGCGGCTAATGCGTATTCCTTTTGGCGAGGAGCAATTATCGAACGACGACAATCATACGAATGAAACGTTCGGGGCTGGCAGCACGCGGAGGCATAATTCGCAACGAAAAGCCGGGTACAACGGTGGAAAGCGGCTTTATACGCGCTCATATACGCGAGGCGCGTGCCTATAGGCCGGATTGTTCCGTGTCGGGATAGCGGCACGGTGGGTTGAAGTTCCAATAGCTGTCGAATTATTGGCGAACGATTAAAGCAATGTAAAGTCTGCTCCGGTTCGTCCCGCGACGAATAATTTAAGCGTGCGATTGCTGGCGGGCAAATAATGCCCGTACGATAAACAACGGGCCCGCCGACGCAAGTTAATCGCTCTATTGTCCGATTGCGTCGACGTGCGTGAACGAGTTCTATCGGTACTGCCCCACCCGACCGACGACCATCGTATATTTCTAAAGCCGAACACACAGAACCGAATTCTCGTCCATTTAAGTATATACCATCATCCTGATACGTTTAAAAATAAATAAAGTTGACCAATTCTTGTCCCATAACGCTCATTTTCTACAGCTATGACGTAACTTTGGAATTTATCAGTTATGAGTATAGAAAGCATGGTTACTGTGTTTGTATCTAACAAAAATACAGAAATTTCTAGTGAAATTGTAGTGTGATTGTTTAGTAATATTAATAGAGGGAATTAAATTATAATTTATTAATAAACAGTTGTTACACGAATAGAGTATTAGTTTGGCGGATGATAATTTATATCAATTTGAATGGTTACGTAAAATTGATCGATTAGTTGTTCAGAGCGTTAACAGGCAAAAGTTACACGCGAACGAAGTTATTTATTTAACGCTATAACGTAGATTTTATAACTGGTTTCGATGGTAACAATTCGTAACCGCGTAATAATAAACGAATTAAACGGTAGGTTACACGACGAGAACTTCAATTATCGATGCAGCGTAGCTTGTGTAATTCCACTCGGAGACTTGGTTGTCGACACGAAAATCCCGAATAACACACAGGAAAATCAGCAAAAAGGGGTAACGATGTCGTCGATAAAACGTACTTATTCCGATTATTTCGAGCTGCAGCTCGTTATCGCTGAAATTTCATTTAACGAATGACTAATTAGTCTGTCATGTGGTTAACGTTCGCGTCTTGCAACGACAGCATTATATTATAAAAATTGATTTATTGGATAATCAAAATAAGACGAATCATATGTGTGTATTATAATTTTATAACGAACTCGGTAATTTGAGTTTCGATTAAATATTGATATTCCTGATATTCTATATCTACCATTTTAAAACTGAAGAAATTTAAAGTTTCATCTATATCTTTATGCTATTTTTATTTTGTTCGTTCTATACATGTTTAGTCCTCGGTTTCGCTGTATGATAACTTTACTTATCAGTATCAAGGATTCATTTGGTTTAGTTATTAACACATTGTATTAAAAATAAACCAGAGCAAGCCACCTATTTCAAACTTTCAACTTTCTATCTTTCCATAAAGCAAATAACTAAAACATATTTACGCTTGACATATTTGTGATCCTTCTCCTTTTAACTGTGTTGTTATTAGTACGCTATGCTTTGTGTCCTCGTTACGTGAATATTCCTGTTTACTTCTCTCGCGAAAGCGATCTGAAATTTTTGCGAAATGTCACGAGAGAGCGCAACGTGCTAATAAAAACACGATTGGAACCCGAAGAACCACAGATATGTCATCCAATTTTACAAGTTTAAAATCTAAGACACTTGCACTTGGTCTAGCTCGCGAATCTTTTGTATCTTTCTTTTACCCTTCCTTTACTCGTCGAACTCATTGACTTTAGACCCAGTAATTCCATAAGGGTGTCCGGACTCCAAAAACAGGGGCTGCGTACATAGTTATGAGGTTGTACGCGGGCGTCGCAATCAAGAGGGTGAGAGAAAAGCAAAAAGTCAATCAATCGGGTCGGAGCATTGTTTGTACGAGGCTTAACGTTAATTCCTATTTGTAGATCTGATTGGATGGACGACCGCGCGCATCGGATTTCCTTTTCATAATCCGTTATACGGGGTCGAAACCGAAACGAGGAGGTGTGGGACGATCGTTATCATGCTTGAGAGAACGAGACGACTCTTGGCCCCGGCCACCGATGATAGATTGCTTGTCTCTCGTCGGGGCTTCGATCGTTGATGGATAATTTCGCGAAAACGCGCCGCGCGTTCCAGTTGATTAATATGCTTACTCAATCACCGGTCGAGTAGCCCGCGATAAGGGTATTGGAAAATCTTACGCGATGAAATTCACCGGACTGCGCGCTAATTCTCCGCGCGTTTATTTTTCCAACTGCATCCGGATCGGTATGGGTTTGCGCGAGGTGTTATTAATGATTGTTTGCCCTCCATTTTCTGTTTTTTGGGAAGTTCGGGGCGTAATTATTTGTTGAGGTGAAGTGTGTGGCTTGCTGGAGTTGGGATTTGTTGTGGAATTTCAAGTAAAATTTGGAAAATTATTTCTTGTTGGAAGTATTTTATTAATTAGTAAATTTCATTACATATATATATGGACTACAGAACTTTGTAACTGTACCATTTAGTACATAACAACTTTCGAAGGAAATTCCTGAAATACTCTTTTTAGCAATGTGTTTGGAAAGATAACTCGCTGAATATATTGAATATTTAAACATACACTTGAATTTATAGATTCGTTACAATCGGTCATTTCAAGTGAAATTACATGGATTTAAAATATTATTGTTAGATCATGGCAAAAATTGTATAAGTTTTTATTAAGTTTTGCAATTATCAAAGAAATGTAGGGTGATTTTGGCAAAATTAGCGTGGACTTTTATTAGACAAGCAAACGTACTAAAATGCTTAGAACTCCGCTGAAATTTTATTACAAAATAGATTCTCAAGGAGCCAAAAAGAAGCTGCAATCCACGGATAAACAACCTAAAATCTTTGATCGAAGGATACAAAAAATTTGCCAGAGTTATGATCGGATATATCTACTCCACGGAAACTTTCAAACTTCCTGCTGTACTAGAAAACAAAATCAATGAGTTGGCTTGGCGGAGAACGGTCGATCATAATCATTTATGGCCACGTCGTAAACACGTACTCGTGTCCTGAAAACGTTGAAGAGGGTCCGCGCGAATAAATCGACAATTTCTCCAGGCAGATTAGGTCTTGGAACCGTTACTTCATCCTTATTGTTGGAAAGGGTCGCGAAGACGAGCTAAAAGGTTGCAACGAGAGCGCCATTGGCCCAGGACGTGTGCCATCCTACCGATAATACTTTCACCTAGCGCGTAAACCCTCCTGGTTCGGGAGAAAGTGGCGGAAACTACCAGCAACCCTGGTGAAGCTCGAATATATATCTATTCCTGGGGAGCCGTTAGCTCGAGTATGACTCCCAGGGGATAGCAACTCTCAGACTCATCCTGGCAAGTAACGACCGCGTACCCTCTCTTATTCCGCTCGATCTGGGCCGCTTCCTTCATCCTCGTTACCTTAGTCGACCTTCTTCCCGATCTTTAACATCTCACCTTGCACCATTTAGCCCACCTTTCGTCGAACATGTTTGTCTTCCTCCTCTTTCTCGTTACCGAACCAGGATTCGACCAACTGCACGCGTTTATCAGGATTTATCGCACTGGATTACCTTCGCGTTTCAGACAGTTAAGTAAGATTGACTGAACTGCCTGGAACGTTTTTCATCTTGGATAGGAATTGTAGTCTGGCTTGGTTTTGGTGAGGAAGGATGCTTGTTTGATGAGCAATCTTGGGGAGATTTGGAAATAATTGGAGAGGGATTTGTGGGTAGGTGGGGCTTCAATTTTACTGGCTTGTGGACTCTTTGGGGTTAGTTTCAGGGTACTACGATTTTGTAACGATCATTGTAGAAACGTGGTAAGTTTCAAGGACACTATTTTTGCAAGATGTTACGTCGAATATATTTACTTTACTATGTATCTATTATACACTGAGATAGCGAGAAATAAAGTAAAACATAATCCCTGCGTTAAAATTATATTTTAATTATATTTTAAATATTCGACTGAGATTTCCTTCTCGTAACGATTAACGAAACGTAAACATTCGTGTAGCAAAGCTGGACGTGGAATATCACGTTGAACTTTTCGATGTGGGAGTAACGTAAGCGGATAGAACATCGTTGGAGCGGCAAAAAGTCGGAGCAAAATGATACGGGACAGGGTAGGACGCAACAAGAACGCAATACTAATTTGTCCAACATCGCGAACAATGTTGGTTAATATGTATGATGTACGAGTGTCGTGTTACGTGTGGTCAATGTCGCGTATCATCTTTATCCGGCATAACGAACACGACTTTCTTGTCCTCCGACTCCGAAACAATGGTCTTGAGGTTGTAAAGGGTGGACTCGACTTGTTAACGAACTTCTCTCTTGTCCTGGTTCCTCTATATACGCGTCTGATTACGAAACCGGATACAAAAACGAAATGAAGTTACACGTCTTCTGAAAAACTCCAGCATCAGTTAATACACGTAAATTTCGATAACGATGACACTTAAAAGGTTCAAACGAATGACTTTCAAGGTCTTCTCTTTTAAGTATCTTGAGGTTGACTGATAGAAGAACGAGTGGATGAAATTGTAATAGAAAAATATATTGAAATAAATAATGGTATAAGTATAACTGTAATATATAAGTTTATGCTGATCCAAATCCTCACTCTCATAGTGTTGCAATACAATAGAATCGATAGGAAGCACGTTCATATATTTATAGCAAAAGGACATTAGCAAAAGTGTTAACCTTATAGCTCTAGCTAAAGGTTAGAAGGAACATAAATAGAAATCAATTTATTAGTTCCTTTGTTCCTAGACCTTGTAACTGAAAACATAATTTATATTCAAGGGTACAATAATATGGACCTCTCCTTATTTAGAATATTTTTGTTCCACTAAATTTTATTTTCTGCGTAATAGCGGTCTTCAGGTCACGGATATACATAAATAAAGATGTAGAGTTTTCCTTGAAGTAATTACTTCAACAAAATAAAAAGTATATTGTCTACATTATTCAGTGAATTCTTGTTTAGTCTCAGATATCTGTAATTAGAGTTTTGTGCGTTATGAAATCTCCTAGTAGTTCACAGTACATTGTTATAGTCAAAATACGAATTTATTAATTCTCATCTTCACCCCAGAACAGAATTATATCGGAAAGATTTTCAACTAATTGAACCTGCATTTAATAAAGTAATATTTACTAAACAGAGTAGGATACGATAATTTCTTTTTAAGATATTTCAATATAAATCTATTGTTACTACTTAGTAGCACAAATGAACATATTAATATTAAATAAATTACCTATATTAATAAACTAATATCAAATATATCGAACGATATGAAATCGAAGCAGAACAAACTCGGGCTAATAATTACATATCGGACTATCGAGACAGATCAAATTGAAATTCATTTATAAAATCGTGACTAATGGTTTGTCGACTGTGAGCTAAGTACAAACGTCAGACAGACGCGGTGAAGAAACGCGAGGATTCTTTGAAGTTTATAAAAAAAAGGAAGGATGGAGATTGAAGAAAAGGGAAAGAGGGAGGAAGTCAGTAAACATTAATCGAATCCTTTAATCAAATTCGCTTTCATCTTTCGATAGGCGGTCTAAAATAGAGAGAGGTTGCTTATCGATTCAAACGGCTACCCTTAAAACGGCACCGGAGTCAATTCGCAGACTCCTGGACTCGAAGAAAGAAGAGCGAGGAATGAAAGGATGAAAGGTAGAGTAATGGGGGAGGATCCGGCAGGTGGAATGGAAAAGTTTGCAAATTTCGTGTATGAAACGCCTTTTTATACAGTCACGAAAGAAATGTTCAATAGGAAACAACGTTTCCAGCAATATTAAATAATTTCTTCGTAACTTATATTTTAAATAGAACAAAATCAAACTAACATAATTATATAATCCACAAACATTTAGTGACAGAAATTTTTATCGAACAAAAATAGGAAACTAATATTCCAAACTGCACATATAGAATGAATTTTATCCTAAAATTACTAGAACACCCCAGTGCCATTTTCAACATACTGTAAGTCCATTGATTAAGCAATAAACGGGCCAACAAACTAATTGAAGCCACATCCACAATAACCTCGTGCAAAATAAGCTCAATAACAGAGGCGGCCAGCATCAATCAGAGACGATGCGCGTATGTCGATCGGCAATCATCAAAGTAGCTACTCTTGAAACGGTCCCCGTTACCAACGCAATAAGTTAACGCGTATGGGTATCCATCGATGCAATTACTATTAACGTGTCCTGTGTACGTATGCATATCGATGTAACGACATCGTAACTTTGATCGTCCCTCTAGGCTTTCGCCGTCCAATTCGTCAGTTCAACATGGCATAGCCTTCGCGTATACCGTCATTTTGTACCTTAAGCCGTGTTCTCACTATACCAACAACAACGAATTTGCTAGAATTGACTCGTAACTTTCATAGAGATAATATTTCTTTCGTCGCAGAACGAGGTGTTCTGTCGTTAATGCGACGTTGTGCAATAGATACAACGAATTTTAAAATGTTTTATATGACAGATATAATGAATTCGTAGAAAGGTTCTATAAGTTTTCGCCGTTTAATTTGCTACTACGACGTCGTGTGTCACAGCCTACACCATATTGCGGCGTTATGGCAATTGGTGGTGCGAGCTATGGGTTCTCGCAATACGTAACGCGATATTAAACGCGACGAAGGGAACGCGAGGAATATGGTAATGTTAGGGGAGCAACGAAACTACGACAGAACTGGACACGGGGTAAAATTCAGCGGAACAAAGGAAACGTCCAGCGTTATTCCGTTCAATTTCACCGCCCGGAAGTTATCCGCGCGCGTCGACAATAACGCTTTCGCCTCCTATTCTCCGCGTTTTCGAATTTCTCCATGTGGTAAAAGCCCGTGATATCAGCCGAGATTTCACGGAACCGACAAAATTCGAGGCTCGCGGACGCCCTCTTTGACATTCAAATCGGACACACCAAGCATCAAATTGCCACGCTCGCGGGTACCTGCGATGATTTTGTCCAGAAGAATCGTTTAAGGAAATTTAGAGAAAAATTTTCATTGTGAAAAATGGATCGCTAGGAAACAGTTTAGAAAATTACAACCAGTATCTTCATACAGATGCAGTTATAGGTAACCTCTTCTAAAACGCTGTAACGGACCTGGGAAACGAATATTTAAATTAATATTTCATGTTTCTGATTTATTACAATCCAATACTATACTATACTATTACAATCTAATTTAATATTGTACTTACATAAATGCATTTACAAGATTGATAGTAATAATATCGAGATAAAAGTGAATTGGAATATTGCAGGCTAAATAGCTTATATAAATTCATTTATTATATAAATTTATATAAAAAATAAATATACATTTATTATGTAAATTCAATATATAGATGTTATATAAATGTTACTGTTTGTTATCAAGTATTATCAAATTCCTAAAACAAGCTTTTTCGATCCTTTGAACAAATGAAATATAGCAGTTTGATAAAATATAATATACCGTGTCGATACAGAATCTCGTATCGTTTCGCGTAACATTTATAGCCCTAAAAAATCCACAAACAACAAAAAAAGCTGGTTAAAAGTTTGCCAACAATTTTGTACGATATTGTCAAGGACATAAAATTTAAATTCTTGGTGTACAGCATGGCGATTAAATACTTGTGGCTCTGAACAGGCATGCTACAACATACCGAATCTAACGCAATAGTTAACGTGTTAATATCGAGCTACGCATCGTTCGAGCATTCCTAAAATTCTCTGTGAAAGATACAACCGCGTTACAAACGAGCTCTGTCTCTTTCTGCATCCGCAGTTTCCATCGCTTTCCGATTGAACGGGTGGATCGTATCGAGAAAAATCCAGCTACCCGCGAATGACTTCATTCGTTTCGTATACGCGACGCGTGATCCTTTACTGCTCGAATTTCAATACCTTTTTCTCCGGGAACATCATCGAACAACCGGCTTACGATTCTTGCGATACATCAGCACGTTGCCCCACTTTTGAGATATGATTCGTTTAAATCGATTCGCTTAAAACAATTTCCCTCTTTTTCCGCGTTTCTTCACAACGTGTTGCAGAATTATAACTGAATAAAGCAGCAGTTCGTATGAAGTAAAACGACCAATTTTAGGACGATAAAAGCGTATATGCAGATTTCGGGTACCTAGCAATTTGCTCTCGTAGAATATTTATTTACTTTAATTGAACGTTTACCGTGGAATTAGCCAGTAGGTTATTTGAAGACTGTTGTGTATGTTTATGCAAATTTCAATTTTTGTGTCAATCATTTAAACGACAGAACAGAAATAAAAATTTTTTCATCCTCTAGATATTCCAAATGTATAGTACCTTATTGGACAAGCAAAGCAATTTAGGCCGACGCAGCTTTTGGCCCATTCGATGAAACGAGCAAGTCCATGAGAAAGGGTTGGGAAATTAGTATAGAAGGAGGAGGACGTAACTCAGACTGTGTCTAGGCTATCTACATGGTAGATCTGGCATCTAACACTAAGAGCAACGCCCACTCACACTTCTGCTCGTGTCTGCGGTGAGGCTGTTGCGGCTCCTCTCGAACGGATCCACATAAAAGCCGGTGGTTCGTTGTTGGGGGGAACATTGAACAGGTACATCCTCTTTCAGAATTATTTAGACGCCTATGAAACTTAAATTATCGTTAGGATATTATTAAGATATTATATTAAGATATATATTAAGATATTAGGATATTATTATTTCCTCGGAATCGGAAAGGAAAGGATTTGGGAAAAGTTCAATAAATTTCCTATCACAGCCAAGTAATTTTTTAACGCGTCAATTATTTTCAAAAGATTTATTTCATTATTCTGAACGAAGAAAATGATAACAACTAGGATTCTAAGATTTTTCAAGTTCTAACGTTGATAACCTCTGCAATAGTGAAACAAAATAGTTGTTGCAAAAGCATATATTTCAGATGACGTATATGGAAATCACTTCGATTAAATACGCGATATTTTCAAGAAACTAAGTGCTACTGTTTAAAATGATATTTGCTATGCATCGACCTACCTATATACATAGCAGGTGTCCTAGTACTTCTGAACGAGAGTGTAGGTCACACACATCCACCACACTATACACACATGAACGCGCGACGAGGGTGGATCGCGCACAATTACCCATTGTCTGATACAGAAATTTATGTGTGGATAGTCTGGGCCCACGTAACTAACGGATGGTCAGCTCCGGCGGAGATCCACTAAATCCAAAGGCTTGCAGCAGCATGCGCCTTAGACCGTGCAGATAAGCGACGGATAGGATATAGGAGGGACGTGCTTTGTGATCCGGAACCCGCAACAGTCAGAGAGGGAGAGAGTGGTTAGCTGGCCCATGCGTACACTTGACAGAAGGCTCTGCACTCTCTGACTTGTTTTGTATGTAAAAGAGTAAAGGAGCCGCGCTGTAACCGCGTAAATAAAGAGGAGGAACCGATGGACCTGCATTCTTCTTTCACGAATTTCGAGATCGTATTGAAGATGCGTGTTCTTTTCTCCCTTTTTAGGGTTCACTGGTCGTGTTATCTGCATTGTGGTATTTAAAAAAAAAAAAAAATGTCTACTCAAACTCTTCCACTTGCTTCTAATGAAAAGAACATACAATTTCTGAAGAGAAGGGCCAGTCGTTGCATTGTGGTAGCGGTGAATGTGCTAACTAAAAGGTTGGTTCGTGGAGCAGGCATGCGAACGAAGCTTAAGAAACATTCGAAAAGTTATTTCGTTCTAATAACGAGCATCGTGAGGTACAATGTCCGAACATATTTAAGTAAGAATTTCACTAACAGTATAGGCTCATTCAACGAATTTTGACATTTGTTTGTTAAGAGTTTTATCCTTTGACAAAATATGTGTATTAAAATGTCAGTGGATGTTGCACTGCATGTAATCCCATCGAAAATTCGAGACTCTCTGTTCGAATCCGCGGAAAAGTAATTCCGATGTTGAGCGGCGCTCATTTAATTAAGGAGAAGACCGATCGTAATGAATTTCACATCTTGATGCGATCAAGGAATTTCTGGTCTCGTTGAGCAGCACCACGGTGGAAATTGCGGCGCTTCTATCGTCAAATTTCTGAAGTCGAGGAAACTTCATGCTCGCGTTCACCTGCGCGTTTATGCACGCGCGTACCCGATATACAGCAAGAAAGAGAAGGAGAGAGAGAGAGAGAGAGAGCTGATTTTACGTGTCCCGGTTTAACATGGAAGGGATCGTTATCCCGCGAATGCAGTGGAGACTTAGCGACGAATTAGCCTGTGTATCTACCACTAAAACGTCGTTCGACGATCCACCCGCCTTTATTCCCGCCTCGTTAACCGCTTCGATGCTTTTCCTAGCGAATTTCTGGCTTCATAATTTTCCATTGAACGCGAAAATCGCCTGAATGCGTTCTTGTCAGGATATGTATAAAATGGCATGGTGATAATCTAATGGATGATAGTAAAGATGTAATTCGTAGAAACGCATCGACGAAGAAGAAAAATGGTCCTTTGATGAAAGCTTCGCGGATTTACTACAAAAACTATTAACTCGTATTCTTATATCAATGAAGTGATTTTTTTATCACTTATCACGTTCTCTGTTTCATGTTTGTAGTATCAAATTATAATGTACTTGAAAGAAAAAGTATAGTAGATTGAAATTTAATTATAATGAATTGTGTTTATGTCTTTTTAAAGTTTCTTGAAGTTTTTAGGTGAAAGTTATTTTAATTTACAATAATAACAAAAAGTCCTTTCAATTGTTCACGCTTTATCGCTGGTATAATATCATTTATTGGAATTCCATTTGGTTCCGCATCCATCGAGGAAAGATATATCAAGTTTGTCACAAAAATTCGTCTACTCAGCGTAACTATCCGTTCCACTCGCGTTTCAATCATTGGCAAACCAAAACGAACACGTGACCCAAATTTCTCTCGTCTCCAATTTAATCCCGTCACACGTCGTTTTTCCTCTCGCGATTGCCGTGCAATGGACTTTGAAAAACATCGTTCTCGCAAATTTCGCATCCATTACCATCGAAAATACCAACAGTGGTTAGAACCACTCATTATATCACAAACGCTACATTTAAATAAGTAAGAAAGTGGATTAAATTACACATAATTAACGGAATCATTGCGATATTATTTTTGTAATATGTTTCTTAATATTATTAAAATAAGTTTTGCACGTTTCAATAGTAATGATAATTCAAATATTGGCGCGCCAAATCCAAACCTCTGAAGCCAAATATTATTACATTGTCCGATAAGTTTCTTTCGTTCTATAAGGAAATAATAGACGCACAATGTTTTTTGTTTTATATTAATTTATTGAATTATGTACGAACGTAATAATAGAAATATAACGAAATGGATCACATCTAATTCAATAAAATAATATAAAACAGAAATTGTTGTTCATCTATTATCATCTTATGAAACGAAAGAAACTTTTCGAACAACCTAATGCAATGTTGCAACTTTCTTTTCTTTTCTCTTTCTTTTTTTCTTTTCTCTTTTGTGGCGAATTTAAATTCAAAAGGGGAAGGAGAAACTCGTACAGTAACGGTTGGTAATTTTTCTAAAGCAAATGGACACTGCGGCTGCGTTTCATTTGTACGTGGCAAAGAGGAAAAACTGTTATGATCGCAGTGTAACGCTGTCCAAACAAGCATTGCCAGCAGGTGCACTGAACGCGGGTATAGGAACATAGAGAGGCGGACGTGCGGCGTCCCTTATTTACTCATGTGCCTGGCTAAGCACTTAGTATTGTGATATTGCCGGGGTAAATAAAAAGTATCAGGCAGCAGGGGCGGTGAACAGTTCAAAGGACCAAGTTTAAACACGTATGGTCAGGGTTACCGCAAAACGCATCGTGACATTCTCAGAGAGAAACAGGGAATACTAATACGTCAAATTCTTCTGTCTATTTCTCTTCTTTCTTAATTTTGCACTGTTATGTAATTCGACTATCATGATTATATTGGTAAAGTTACAAATGAAGCCAAAACTAAACATATTATATAAAAATTACAAGATATTTAACACAAGTGCATATTTTGTAGATATATTACGATAATCTTTAGACAGTTGATTATCCATTGTATTAATAAACCTGGACATTCGGTGTGATCATGTTTAACATTAAATGCTTAAGATGATCATTCATCCTGTAGACTAATTTTTCTTCTTACAATTAATATACACACTTTTTCATTGCGTTCAAATTTGGTCAATGATAATCATAATCGTGACTCAGTCTCGTTACAGTACTAATAAAATTTCAAAATGTTTTATGTAACATGTACATATTAAATGGATACCATACCATGACGAGTGTTCATATACTTCATTTTGTTTCAAGTCCATATAAGTGGTGGATTTTTCGGGCCTCGTTCGGTGCCGCCATCAATCCACCAGAAAACCTGTGTGTATGTGTACGTGTGTGCCTGAATGGTCGAATGAATTATTCATGCTGTGTCCCAATTCCATTTCGTACGCATGTTAATAAATACCCTTACAACAGGCAAATATGCAAGACGCGGACCAAGTCGAATCATACTTTGTTTCTGACTCACCGCACATTTTTAACACATCTCGGGGCCAGTGCATCGTCCATAGCCACAAAACAGACGTCATCCGATGTTTCTTCGAACGATATGTATCATCTTTATACTTTAATTCTATCTGATCGTTGGAAACGAAACGATCGAATTTTTAATTCACTTCGCTTGTAGAATTAACGCATATATTTCTAATAGATTGTTGCAAGTATGATGGCGGAATTTTTAATTTGTATTGCTTCTAAGATCATTGCGTTATAGAGTACTTCACTCGTATTAGGCGGTTTCAAATAAAATGATCGAATCCCAAATAAAATTTGCGTTGAAACGTTTACAGCTTTCTCCCAATGGAATTACCGAGGCAATTGTATTGACGCCCACGCGTTAAGTGGTTAACACTCCGATTCCACGAACGCAAGTACGAAACAATTGCGACTTGCGAATTATCACAATTAAAATCTCTTTCATTTAAACCCATTTTCCTCTAAGATCAATAACGTTGACCCACAATTTCTAGCATAACAGAACACGTTCTATGCATATCAGCAGCGAGTCACAGCGGTGCGGTGCTAGTAAATTTATACGTCAATACTATATAATTTCTGGGTCCATATTTCAAACTGGGTTAATAATGCAGCCGAATTATCACTCACCACTGTTTGATTAATTACGCAGCGACAGAGGATAGGTCAGAAAATCAGCTCTCTGTTTCGAAATTGAAAGGCCGAGATAAAAATATCTGATTTAATAATTCGTTTGATAAAATCAGCCGAGTCTGCTACAGCTGCATAAATCACGTACAATCGGAATTTTCAATTATGCAGCTCCATATATGTACTATCCTAATTGTATGGAATAGTTAAAGAATTATGTGTAGATAGTGGTGGAATGATCGATAAGAAGGATCACAGCGCTACTGAGAACCCTTGACATCCGGTCTAGTCGAAGCCTCAAATGTATTTACGTGACTTATCTGTATTACTATTCGGACACGTGTGAATTATCGCCAAGATTATTCAGATTTATCGAACGAAGCGTTGACGTAGGAATTTACATAAATTTCGACATACTTAGCTACGTACACTATTGCTCATGACTATGTGAATGACTTCGACAGTCGATGGATAGATCGCTTGAATAACATAAACTTGAAGCACGTACTATTTCTAACGAACAATGTAAAAACACACATTCCTGTGACATGGATAGACATAATTATTAATCTAGTCGATTAATTTATTCATCCATCTTCATGGATTCAGGCTAAAAGTATTGCACAGTCCAGAAGTGACGCAGCTTAGACAAGCTTCACAGGAAAAATGAGAAACTGTTCGGAAGCTTATAAAAGATCATTCTCGCTGGCGAATTGAAGAAGAATTTGTACATAAAGAGGTTAATTATTATTTCTAACTATGCGTAGCTTGAGAAAATATTTCCTACTTCTTAAAAAGCATACTATTGTTTTTCATGTGTTATATCATATTTTGAAGAGCTATCCTCTATCAAAATTAAAAATGTGCTAATTCTAGGACGTTTTAGTCCAAGTTAATCAACATTAGTTTGATTGACACGATAAACACTATTAGTACATTATATGTACACAAGCATTATCAATATCATCAATATTATCAACATCATTACCGGTACCAAATGTGGTAATGTGTGTTTCTCGATATAATGGCTATTATTAAAAACCCCATGTCACCCTATTGTCACTAATAAAACGTTCTACAGATCAACCGTTTGATTAAGATAGATATTAAGAAGAATTAGAGAACTATGTAATCAATAAAATGAAGTTTATTATTGGATACTAATAGGCATCGGCAGTAACAGGAAACTTGAAATTTGTGTACATTATCGGTTCCCTAATTACGTTTACCGCTCGACCAAATTGTAATTGTACTTTCAAAATTTATTGACCACATCCAATTCGATAAAGTATACAGTTTAGAAGAGTCGCTTTATTATGGAAAAATCCATTTCATTATACAAAATTTCGCTTTCTATTAAAATAACACAGTTCTTCTTGATCAATATTGGGACGTTATAGTGCGATTGGAACATACGTATCCAGTCATATTTTATTCGCGATAAAAGTATTTAAAATTTTTATGAGATGTTGGCTATCTATCGGAAATAAATATGCGCATCGAGTGACTTCCTTGCATATAAAACGTTTTTCAATCATAACTTTAAAAATATAACAAATATATAAAGATTCACATTTTTCAAAAGATTTTCATTGAATTACATCAGATATCGAATCCTTGTCCACGGTAGTCTACATTACAGAGATATGTGGCGTGGCGTTGGTGTTAATATTAATCGAGCGGTGCTCGATAGATCGCATCAATTATGAGAAACGCGGCGAAAGTAACGCCGTGGATGCGCGTAAATTCGTTTCGACTCTTGCATCATACGTACAACGGTGCGTGTGATAAATAACGTAGCGGGTAATTAACGGAGGATGGAACAAACGTTTATCTATCTGCGCAGACGCCTTTATCACGCTGCCGCCGCATAACGCGCTCACGCACGCCACCGCGTTGCGTACCACCGCATAAAAGCAACATTATGCGTCCCACAAATTGCGTTACCGATAACGTACGACTTTATGTTTCCCGCGACCTTTCCGCCGGCTCAAACTCCGACTGTATTTTACCTTATTCGCACTCTAGTCTCTCCAGTTCGTTTCAAAACGAAAGATCCTTCGATCTCTCGTTTTTCTTAACGCCAATGCATTTTTTGAGTCATACACGACGTAATCGTGTCTTTCGTGCATTTCCTAATTAGATTGCGGGCATTTACATAATTTTGTAGTTTGATAAAGATAGCCAAAGAATTTCAATTTACATATATGGTTTCATTTTATACTACTACAGATCTTACAATATTTATCATAATCTTAATCTTATAATTTCTTAATCTTAGATCTTATCATATTTAAAAAATAATATTACTTCGAGTATATCGATTATATGCATTTTGTACATATGTACACTCTTAAATTTCCGAAAAATGTACGCGAACATCAGCAATCTAGTCGTCACCATTAACAAAATCTCAAAATACACCTAACTTTACTCAAAGCGCGTTCGTCCCTTTAAAAAAATCAATTACTCATTCTATACACGTTCTAATACATATTTTACACCATAAAATCACTTAAAAATCCAAAATCGATTTGAATGGATCACTGAAGCGTGACTTCCGACTAAATACACGCGAAGCGGAAATGGCTCAGCAAGCGCGGGTGGTTCAAACCGTGTGAGTTTGAAGAGGGCGTGCTTGTTTTTTAATCCGAGTCTCGGGATCGACCACATAGCGGAGAAGCTTATGAAAGCCGTGGCCAGGTTAAAACAAGCGAGTGGAGAGCGCTGTGCCTCTCTCTCTCTCTCTCTCTCTCGCGTATCCACGGGCCATCGATCACGCGTACACGAACACGGGGAGCACGACGATCGAGCAGAAATTTACGACGTAACGCGAAAATCGTTTCGCAGTTTGTCAGCCAGCCGAGCCTTCCGGCAGTTCATGGGTTCACGTGCTACGTCGGCATAAAATATGAACCTGCCGTATGTAAAGAGTCATCGCGAGAGAGAACCAAATGTTCACAGCGTTTCGTCGCTCTTTACTTGTACACACTAGCCTTCAAAAGCATTCTTACGTTTTCTTTTCTTTTTCTGTTGATAATGCGTCACTTTAATTAATATCGTAAAAGATACAAACACGTGAAACTTCAGTAACTTTCTCTTTTGTCTGCATCGTAGTTATATTTGATAGAATATGATACTTGTAAATTTGTAATTATATAAAGTTACAATTCGTAATACGTTTTATAGCGTGTAAATCCTTATTTTTATCTTCAATTATTCTTATTAAAAAAAGATATATGTATTAGGTTGTCTTTCTTCTACAGACACTATGTATCTTTATACAAACACGAAACCTAATCTGTCGAACGTTGTGATCTTCATCAGTTTGATAGAACAAAATGGATCATACGTAATTCGATAAAATAATATAAAACGAATAACGTTGCACATCCATTATTTCCTTATAAAACGAAAGAAACTTTTCGGACGACCTAACATATACATGTGTATATAGCAATAAGTACACATCAAATCTGTAGCAACGCTGATACTCCCTTCGGTTCTTGACTTTGGCGAAGTTATGCACAAAACGTTTGCACGCAGGGTTAATTATCGTACGTAGATAACGAGCCGCTGAAAGATCGATCACCCGACTGTGGAACTACCGAGTACGCAGTTCATGTAACTTTTTCTTCGAGTAACTTTTGTCAGCGACCACTTACCGATTTGAATAAAGCTGCGAGTAAATATGCATAAAGTTACGTAACATGCTCGCCATAGGAAGTTCACTTTAGTACACGTTCATGTGTAATAGGTCAGATCGTGTATTAGCATACTTTTACGATAAATAGAAACATCGATCTTCCTCAACCATCGCTTCAATCCATACTGTCTGCACACCGCTGAAATTTTTATCCGACTCGCGTCGAACATCGATATCTCGTTATTATTAGACTACTGAAAGAATCGTTTCCCAACTACCTTCTTCGACTATACTTTCAAAGTTACGAGAATTCCCTTTACTTCGTAAAAGAGATACGAAAGAATTATTATTTATGTCAATTGCTAGATTTTTATGCAAATTTCTATTTTTATAGGCGCAATTACAAAAGTAAGACTTATTTAAAGATTTGCTTTATCTTAAAAATTAAAACGAGCGTTCTACTTTTTTTTTTTTTTTATCTTTGCATATTACCGCAATGCACACGAAGATTTATATTATAATTTTCACGGAACAAATAATAAATTTATCGTAGGAATATTTATACTATAAAATACTATAAAATTTAATACAACGAAAGTAAGTTAACTTCCTACGTACAATATTTTCTAATATCTGTAATATTTTCATAAAAGGTTTCGCATATGCCGAAATTGCATATGCATTGCGACATGCAGAATTCGTAGTTAAAGAATGTCCGTTCCAGTAGCTACGAGAACGTATTTTCTAGAAGTATCAGGGGAGAAAAGAAATCGAATACATCCGTTCATCGAGAACAGTAGATAGTTAGAAACGTACTTGCCTGACCGTTGACTTTAGATCGATATTCGAAGCACGCCTTACACAGCCGACGCTCATCCAGATGAGTGCCGTACGATGCCATCGCAAGAAACCTATAATTTACTCTAAACACCCGTCAGCGGACGAACATCAAACGTTATTCCATATATGGCAACCTGTCGAAGATACGGATGACGTTTGTGTTTTTCTTGAATCATAGTGAATTCTTTTCCCAAGCGACATCGTGCCTCTTTCGACTATTTTAATTTGTTAACCGAGTCATTCTTTAACGTTGGATAGGATTTAATGCGACGTAACTAACAACAAGTAAGATTCTAGAAACTTATGAAAGTGCCCGTAACACTTGAAATATTCTATGAATGTCATCGATGTACTTTTCTAGATAAATGTGTGGACGTGAAATCGCGTAGCGTCTAAGAACGTGACTCACCGGTTACCATTTTGGATTTAGCATGTTCTCACGTATTTATGACGAATTAAAGGATATTTCGTGGAAGAATAGTAAATGTGATTGTTATGCGCCGAGCGACATTTTGAAATCATATGTAAGTAGGTACTTACGTAGGTACGCGTTTGGAGATCAGGGATTTGTTATCTTTCATAGAACCGCTTTGTAATGTGTGAAACGTCGAGTGAAAGACTGATTTGAAATAATTCTATATGAAATGTTGTATCGTCAAATAGATGGCAATTAAAATGCCCTAATGATTTGTAAATAGACTGGCAGATATTTATGCAAATTTACATTCCTGCGAGTACAATTAAAGAAATAGAAGCTAAGAATTATAACGAATATTCTACTTCGAATATTTTATATATCATTGCATACTACGTGCATTCTGTGCGCGTTTGCGATTTTAAATTCCCCATAAATGCATAAATTCCGCAGTGTACTCATAATATCCGCTATAGCCGTTGCAAGGAGGCAAAAAAAGGACAAAGCATCGTAAAATCCGAAATTACGCCGTTCGTCTTTAATGCGACTTCGGTGGCGCCGAATTTTGCGCGATACTCGAGACGATCTCGCGAGAACGTGACGATGAAGTAGATAAACAAACTAGGTCGAAGCAATTGTGTGAATCACAGGAAATAGACACCCCGATGAAACGTCCTCTTGTAAAATCGAATCGTAAAAAGGCTGCGAAGGTATATGAATTAACGAGATTCCCGGCGCAGATGCGTTGTCTGTGATTTTTATGCCCGACGAATGCCAGATGCGATCGTAAAACAGTTCTCGGATATTTCAGAGAGTCACGGCTGGGACTTTGAATTTCCTGCTCAAGTGTCTGTCGAATGAGATAGAAATTACTGGCTTAGAAATTTCGATGATTATATTTGTTTTAAGTGAGCTTCTTTTTTATTTATACTCCTACATACAACATAAATATCATTTTTTATCTTTATGTCCATACGTAATGGAAGAAAAGATTGTAATAATAATGAAACATTATCTAATACGTTGTATCTGTCTCGACCAGGTTATGAAAAAATGTCGAAATAAGGATTTATGGCGAATCGACATAAACCTTCACAACTTCATTAGAGTTGTTTATACATTTGTAGGGTAATTTAAAGCTACAAAAGCGTTTATAGAGATCTATAGGAAATTTTTATCCATGAAAATGCTCAAAATACGCACGGTTTATAAAAATATATGAGATATATGAGAGACAAATTTCTGTTTGAATTCCATCCCTTCGCTGATATTCGCCAAACGTAAATTTGCATAAACAATCGCAGTTTAATCAGGAATTTTACACTTTCTCGCTCCTATCAATAATTTTCCTCTATCCATCCTCTTTCTTATCGTCCATCCTTTTTCTAACCAGCTCGATCGGCCCTTTTGAACGTTCCGGAACCGGTTCCAGAAATCCAAAGCTCGAGACGCGATGTCTCGAAGCAACGTGCATGAATGCAGTTAGGCGCCCTTCGAAGACGCGTAAGTCGCTAGGGATAATTGGCTGGTGGCCTGCGGCAAGTGCCATCGATTTGCACCACCTGCTCTCCCGCATTGCTGCGACCTACCATACATCCTAGTATTTATTCTCGATCTTGTTAAATGGTTCACGAGGCCGGTTTCCGTGAGAAAAATTGAAAACGACCAGCGATGGCGAACGAATAAGAGAGAAGAGACCGATAGAATGAAACGAACTGGTACAGAGAAACGCCAGACATCGTGTTTTCTTTCGATCCGGTGATTTCTGAAGTTTGCTCCGCGGATTATTTGTTTAAGGTCTGCGACGCGTGAAAATTCAGCGGATATGATTTTATTTTGAGAATGAATGTGGGTATTTGTTAAGGATTAGGAACGTTGTGAGATTTAATAATAGCAATAAAGAACAGTGACAAAATAATTAATTTCTCTATTTAAAATCTGAGGTGTTAAATTTCGATTTAACACTTCGTCTATGCCATTTCGTTTAGAGATATTAAAATGATTAATATCGCGTAAATATAATCGTCATAATTGATAGCGTGGAAACAATACACTGTTGCGAAACTCATAAACTTGAAAATTTCAGAAAAGTTAAAAATAAGCTGAATTTTGGATTATTTACGTAATACGAATAAAAAGCAACAATATTCTGTGTCGTCGGATTAACAACTTTCTTAATTTCTCATTGGGGAACTTGTAACATAGTTGGAAATTTTTTACAATGTTCCTGAATGTTTCACAAGTTAAACAATTTACCCATGAGGTGTCACTTTCGCGTTTTACAAGCTTGACCTCTCGCCGAGCTATTTGACTTTAAAACATAGTCATCTGACTAACCTGATACTGCCCTTTGAAATAGCTGCGCGTCAAGTATTCGTTGTATTTTTTCTTTTTCGTTAGGGGCTGCTACCGTGAAGACCTATTCTCACGGTTCCCTGGCTCTTATCTTCCCAAGCTTTTGTTTATCATCGAAGCGCGCGTAATCAGCTAATAGTTTTCATCAATATGCGAAAGAATAGCGTTGTTAAAAGGATTTCTTCGTTCAAAAGCTAAATTTAACATTTGAATACATTATGACTTTTACATCCTGGATCATCCAAAAAAAAAACCTCAATTGTTGCAACACGATTTCTTTTTAACGAAATTTCAGGAATTTTGTTGTTAAAAGTCCTACATATTACGTTCGTTGACGTTTTATTGGAAATATCGTGATGCGGCCGTAATTGAAAGTCTATTGTCTACGCGAACGAACTAAATATTTCGTAAAAAAAATTTGTTCTTCGGAAATATAACCTGACTTAAATATAACGAAATCTAGATTTCCTATATAACTCGTTAATACGATCGTTTGCCTCGCGTTAATAAAATATATCGATTATCGAAGCTGTTGCGCAACTTTGTTGGTTAAAAATATTTCAATATATTTCTACACGCGCGCGATTTTTCAATGTTACGAAAGTACGACAGTTTCGGGCCAGCGAATGAATTGCAGCCGGCGAAAAAATTTTTCTCCAATAACAGAAACTTTCCCCTTTCCCTGATGTACGACCTAACTTCGCATTTTCACCGTGCACGCATATCTATATGCATTAAGCTTATTTATCTCTTCTATTTTTCCTCTTTTTTTTTTCAATGTATTATACACCGTGGTAGAACAAAATTCGTATTACAAGTTCGAAGAACAAGAAAAATCTCCCTGTTAGCTTTTTCAGTCGTAAAGTACAAGTATCTCGAAGTTGAACGAAGTTAACTTCGGGGTACGCGGATTTCGTTTAAATTCTATGTATGTCAAGAAGTTCGCGTGTATTCATAAAGTTCTAGCGTAAATGTCGTTCTAAGAATACTCTTAATGTGTGACTTTATATGTAATAGTCGTGGCCTGTAATAGTCATGTACACGCGTTTTATTGCCATCATGCAACCTAGCATCGTGACATCGTGTTAAAGCCATCCGACACGCGTTTCTACATTGTTTATTAAACCATTTCTGGCTCGGAGATTCATTATCATTATATTAGAATAATGTCATCGATACTTACAGTTCTCTATCAAATTTTTTAAAAAAATATTCTCACATTCAAGTGTATAGTCTACGCACGTATATGATGAACGACGATTGCTAAACAGCTGTACGATAAATATGCATAACGGACTGTCTCTCTCGATTGTTGTAAAATCAATAATAGAGAGTATTAATCATTTAAATTCGACAATTGTATTCCCTTTTGGGTCCAAGAGCGTCTAATCATCGCGATCACAAGGGAGAATAGGTTCTCAATTCGGTGAAGATCGAAGCACGGGCACGCGCAACCGTTTCATTCGGTGAAACGCTATCATCGGAGCTAAGTCGATTAAGCCAAAGGCGATTCAAATGTTCTCTAGTCATGCTCGAGCGTTTCCGCGAGTATTCTAAAATGCCTTTATCCAATTTCCCGATGAAGGAAAACGTCTATTGTTTTATCCACGATGCGATCTTTTTATATAGAATCTGAGATAACGCGTGCACGAGAGTGGACGTAGCAGAACTCGTTTACCTCGTAACCCCGTCAAGTCGCAGCTATTCGCACGAGACACAGGAAAATCGATAGCTAACGCTTCGTGCTGTGTCGCTTCGTTGTACGCTGCACTGTTTCATGGGTCTACACCCTCGCTGCCAGACAAATACGGCATTAGATAATCAGGTGATACCGATATATCGTTATCGGTTGCCACTATTATTTCATAGTGTCGTGAGAAACGGTGTGCAGGCACGTACAATGTGCGTCATTCGCCACGGTCGGCCATTCCCATTTTACCAAGTGATTTCAGGCATCGCGTCGCCACCACTTGCTAATAATCCCTGTACTAACTCCGCTACAAATAATTCTCGCTCGAATTACAGAAGTTTATGGCAACGTCGAAGGTAAGCGACAAGTATCGGAGTCGATGCGTCATTGAAGTTTCCAAAAATATCGAAATATGTTATCGCCGATCGTTATGCACTTATAGGTTTGTAGCGACACACGAGCTACAGGACAATTCAAATCGCGTTGTTGTTTTGCCTCGGAGTATCAATATCGTAATGTAATAATAAATAAACTCCGGGCAAAACAATGTTGCCGCTACATGCAACCGTCGCAGGTGGACGAATTCGAATTTTCCAGCTGTCCACCGACCAGTGTAAACAAACAGAAGCGAGCGTAAGAAAGTCAGTATCCACGAGTATCGTAGAGTATCTATCGAGTGTCTATCAATTACCAACGAGTTATCAGCGAACAATTGTACACTATCTTAGCGAATTTGTTAGTACGAGCGTCTCAGTGAATATTGTCTGTATATTAACACGTTGACTGTCAGCAAAGTTTCTGATCAGGCCGCGTAACCCATATTTAGGTGTCGCTTATTTAATTACTTGCGAAGGATCGTCGTAGGTATTTGAGAAGATATTCCATAATAATAAAACTGTTGAATTGTTATAAAAGTAATACGAAAATAGTTTATTAAAAGAATTATTTAGAATGTAAAACTATTCTATACATAACTGAGGTTGGTCGGGACAATTTGGACAATAAGTTGTTGTTTTCTTTAAATTTTCTGTGTCTTTGTTCGGTGCATTCGACGTCTTTTATTTGTATGCGCGTGTAATGCTTCTTCCGGAATCATTTTTCCGAACGGCGATATTATGCTGACTCAATCGAAAACAAGGACTTTTTGTATTTTCAGACAACCCTAATAATTTTGTAGCTAATAACTCTCTAAATATTCTAATATTTATATCCTTCCTTGTTACAATTTTGCAAACCGTCAAAGCGTTTTCAACAGGAATTCCCAGAAGGACTTGGACGCCAAGTTTTCTGTACCATATGATCCATTTTCTAATTTTGGTGGCATAAGAAACCATTTGGTCGGAATAATCTATACCACACTTTCCTTCATTATATTCAACAACAGCTAGTGGTTTGAATATTGCGAACAAACGAAACGAGAGATCATTCTTGAGACTACCACTCGAGCGCCTCGCATTACTAAAATATCGATGGGAGTATCTAGCAGAGAACGCTTGGCGTTCTACTGCGGCACGCGTGACCTGACGGAGATTTCTTTGAAAACACGCGTGGCAGTCAACGGGTTCATTTATTTAATTATTTTAAATACACTTGACGGTTTGCAACAGCCAGTTATCTCGTTATTCTAACTACCAATCCTCTACAGGTTGATGCATCAGGAATGTCGTATCTCTGATGTTTGAATTTAGCACGCCAATACCAGCTATTTAATTTCATAGCATCGTTGATCATTAATCGCATTAAAGAAGGAATATGTTACGTATCGTGTGTGTAAGAATATTTCAAGGCAAGTAGAGTAACCGAATAAGATTCGCATTAGTTAGTCTGGTGAGTTGACTAACGAGGATAAGCATATAAATTCGAAATACATTTGAAGTTGAGTAACCAGGAATTTGACGATGCTAAAGAGGTTCCAAGTTACCGGAATTTAACTTGGCCAGTCTGAACGAAGATTGTAACGTAATGTAAATCATCTTCAGAAGCGATAGTGATCGGAATTGACTTGTCCAGGAGCTTCGCACAGCGCTGCAATCGATAACAATCATTTCCGCGTTACGTTAACGAAATACTATTGTCCGTGACGCGTTAATGGAATTATAGATTCTCGCGTACGCGGCGCGTTGTTGCGGTATCATGGGAACGATGATGGAATTATGTGGGTTAACACAATCCACGTTCGAGGTTAGGAAGAAATTTACAAGCCTTCACGCACGTGCGCGCATAAGCGCTGGATATATGATCGCAGGAGTCTCTATGGTGGCCACAATATTCCCCCATGGTAATTCGATAATGTATTATGGATACGTGAAATTCGACGAGAATCTCCGCTGGTCGCGTAACAGGAAAATACAAAGTGTTTGGCCGGCAAGTATCCACATGGAAGAGATCGTTTCACGCCTCTTCTATGCTCACCTTCCCACGCTCTGTTCCTTTGTTCACTTTGATTCTCTTCGTCCGATTCGAATTAAACGAATTCATTCCCGTACCGACCAGCCAATACATTTCTGGTTGTCGTTCGATTCAACTCGCAAAAGTTTGCTCGCTCAAACGGACCGAGACTTCTTCAATTTTGGGAAACGAGCTGAAACTATGTTTAGCTATATGGTGGTTAAGGAATGAAACGTGGTTGGGATATGTACATTATAGCGAAAGTTTGATAGGATGCGAGGAATTTATATAGTTTAGCCACTTGGTAGTTTCATTGCTGTTAACGCATTTGGTGCATCAAGATAATTAGTTAATAATAAGTAATGGTACCGATAAACGTTGTAATAAAGAACCCAGAAAGACAGAAAGAAAATGGGTAGTTTGTTAGAAGAAATATTGTTATTTGTTCAACTTGTTAGCTGTAAAATTAATAACTTTGGTAAAATAATTAGCGAGATTGAATAATAACCGTGAAAATAAAAGAGTCATTAACGTAAAACTGCATCCTTACGAACATAATACTACGTTATCTTCTAGTTCATAAAAGTTAAAAGCTTGCTCTTCCACCCTTGAATACGCCAAAGTTGATAGACATCAAAATAATATTATCCTATTATCCCATCCTATCTTATGAGATAAGATTGAAATACAGACTAAACGACATTAGCGATAGCTGGAACAAACTGTATTACAGGATTTCTTTATATAATCTGTATAAAAGCGAGTAGATGGTCCAAAAATTACGTTCCATTTACAATCTTTTCTCAGACAATTTACATTATTTGCTTCTGCTTTTTTAACGTTAGTATTGCGAAAGCGAATTCTCTTTACTTAAGTTCTACGATTCCGTAAAAGATAAAGAAATATTTATATCTTTTCGAAATTTGCAACTTCCATATATATATATTTTCAAATTAGTTTTGAACTTTGCCAATATAATTACGAAGTCGGGTCTCATAAAAGCGTTGATGAAACTTCGAAATGTTTCGTATCGCACGTAATATGTTCCTGTAACGTGTCTACAAGTGTTCGAATACTTTCGCGAGCTTTCGTAAGATACATAAAAGGAAGGAAAATGAAATAAAAAAAAAAAAAAAAAAAGAAGAGAATAGCCGCGAACCATTGATTCGATCAACGGCAAGTTAACTCGGTCGACGGAGCAATAGATTGCATCCATTAACGTTGTGCGCGTCTAAACCTCGTTACAAAGGATGCCATTTCATGATCGTACCTCCTTTTAATAATGCCGCGTTGAAGTAGTGGCGAGGAGAGTCTCTTTCACGAGAAAGGTCGGCGGTAAAAAATTATTTGAAAACTCGCCGAGAGGTCGGGGGAGTAGCAAACTCGATGCATTACACGCAGACCATAATTAAATGTCGTGCAACTCATCACTGATGGACACACCTAATTTCATTCGCTGCCATAACTTCATTAATAATTTACATCCCTTTCAGCTTGCTTTGCTATCCTTTCCACGCCGTGGTAATTGTAGTTCAAAAGATTTTTCAGCATCGTTCGATAACGAAACTCAGCCAACCGTGACTTCTTGATCTAAAAGAAAAGAAAAATTCAGTCACCTTGACGGATTCTTCTTCTTCTTCTTCTCAGCACCTACAGATCTATTTTTAGTGATAGAATTGTGGACTCGCGTAAATTCGACTATAAATTCTGCACAGCGACTCGTGAAAGTTTGGAAATATTTCAATAAATTTTCAAGGATATACGAATATGTCCAATAGCACAGAAAACATAATTAAGTTTCTTCGTTGACGACGCGGTAACGTTCAATAAAGCCGCCGACACTTGGCTGCGGTAACGGGAGATATCTCACATTAAACATTAGAAGAGAACATCACACCGGCGGTGTCCACTTACCAAAGACATAGAAACGTTACATTAAGGCCCGGAGGGTTTCCCCGAAAAGGTGGCAAAACAATTCTAACGTCACGCACACTTGGACAAACACGGAGGAACATGGGACTTCCGGCTCCTTTCAGCCAAGGGGAGACGACCAAACGGAAAAATATTCTTTCTGAAGATTCTTCCATCATATGATGTCACCGTTTTCTCTTGCCTGAAGCTACGAAAAGTAGCTCACGAAAGTATTATCATAGAAAGTATAACATTTTGAAATTTCAGTGCCACTCTAATGAAATACGACTGTCATAATTATATTGGTAAAGTTGAAATAAAAACTAAAAATATATGTATTTGACACACCAATAATCGAATCATCGTTAGAAGTTATTTAAATCTTCAAGAATTATTTTGCACTGAGAAGAATATTCTTTTTTAGAATTATTTTAATGAGATTAGGTAAACCAGAATAATTATCGTTAAATTATTACAACCCTAGTCTTAGCCGCTAAAAGCTTTCCACAAGTGTTCGAATACTTTTGTAAGCAATTGTACGTTCGTAGACGAACTCTCCGCGAGATTTCTCGAACGTTTTTGTCGCGAAAACTTGGTTAGAGTGCTTGGTTAAATCTCGACAGAGAGAAGACTAATTGATCCCATGGGTGACCACGAGTTGTCATCGTATCTCAAAACGGAACAGATGTTGTTAGGTGACGAGGGAACAGGAAAACCAGTTTTTAGGTCGTCGTAAAGGAAAAAAGAAAAGAAAGTGAGGGAAGTGACGGCGATGTCTTGTCACGGGCAAGCGTTTGGGATAAATCGCGCGAAAACTATGATCGATGCCTTTAACCTTTGACTCTGCTCCTCCACGAGCCACTGCATCAACCAACCGTGTTATCGAGATATCGATATCCACGCTTTTCTTTCGCTATCTTTAGCTTTCCTCTATCGATCCAACTTTGCCTGGGGGAACTTGGTGATGGGATCAAGTTCAATATGTACACCGCCATTCTTACGTAGACTACGGATGTTTGTGCAATTTCACATTTTTACAATCATAACTAAAGTAAGGGAACCTAACCAGAATATTGTTGTTAATAGCTTAATGATACAAACGAATTAAAAGATCGCATTGGTCAAAATTTAAGTAGTATTAAAGTAAACAAAAATTAAAAGTCGTTGTAGGGATTGTACAAAACAATTTCAAAATATGTACACTGCATGTATGTTATCGTGGAAATGTAAATTTGTAAAAATAATTTACAAATAAACTTTGTAAAAAATTTACGTTGTATAAAAATTGTTCGTATTCTTTCTCACATATCATCTGTTAAAATTTCTTAGATTTTAACTGTGTCAACAGAATCGAATTGTTGCATAAATAAAAAAATGGCACCCTCATTGTGTTTGTTAATAAATAAGCTGGCAATAAAAGAGAATCATATTAATCAGTAATGTAATAAATCCCTAGTCTCTGCGTCGTGAATAGAATATCGTTTTAATCCACACTCTTATGGTTTCTTTCATTCACAAAATTATGATATAAATATCATGAATACCGCGTATTAATCGAATACCAAAATAGTGTAATAAAATTCCAGACAAGAATTCAATAACCCGGCAGGGAGAACGCTTTAATCGCTCCATTTTTGTTGTGAAACTCTCCTACACAGCTGGATATTAATTGCCTAATAAAAGCAACGTTCCATAAAAAATTTTTATTAAATAAATGGCTAATAGGATACGTACGGTGGAAAATAATTTTTCTATAATAAATCTTTCCTAAGTTCAGAAAACATATATACATAGACTAAGAAAGGAAAAATAATACGTCCATTAAAAAGTTAAGTATAATTCTAGGATTAACCAAAACTACATTAAAAACGGGTTAATAGTAACGCAACTAACATATAAAACATCTATATCGTAATAAGATTATCTCGTAAACTAAACAGATAAAAACACACAAAATTATCGTAACATCCAAAACGAAAGGATCCATCAAGAGTTTGAGTGACTTAATCGTTCAGCAAACGACAAGCCCAGATCCCGAAAACGAGGGGTTAACACCCTCTTTTTCGTGGTAGCTACAATGTCAACGTTAATACAAACGCACGTAGTCGACTCGACATGGATGTTTACGTAGAACATTTTTAACGATTGTTGCAGGGAAGGGACGGCTCTACCCGGCCTACAGTTTGAGCGGCAGCGAGGGTGAGGAAAATTCGCCAAGCCTGCGAGGTCGCGCTCCCGCCTACCCTCAAAATAATCACCAGACCACGCAATCACACCTGAATCACTACAACGCCAGTCAGCATAAACAACGTGCCTATCAACAGCAACAGCAGCATCCCCTGTATCATATGCCCAGCACTGGTGCTGGACTTAGCGACACACCAACTTCCGGTAACGCGTCCGACGAAACTCTCACCGACAGTGACCTGATCACTGTTGCCCGTGACTCTGCTCTGCTCGTTCATAACGGTGAGTAACATTATTTGTGCCTTCATTCCTTCAAATAAAACAATTAAATTAGCGTTAGTTTATTGAAGAGGAACATAAGCGCCACATAACGAAAACAGAAAGGAGGATGAAAATTATAATAATTAGGTCTTTGGTTTTATTTGTTGTCGCTTTGTTTAATATATTTGTAGGGATTTTAGGAAGATCAGTCACTTTGACTAACTTGATACTTCTAGCGTTAAGAATCTCAAGCCTACAACGCACATTCTTAGCATAGTCGACACAGTTTATAATCTCAAGTAAACTGAACACGCGTGAAGCTTATCAGAAACGTATCTTTTCGTAACGTTCCCACGCAATAACTCTATTTCCTATCCGATGGTACATCTATTGCATACATCACCTTATCTGTTCCTCGTCTTTCACCGTGTAACAACATTCTTAAACAAAGTTGTCGTGTGAGTTTCGCGCTAAATGGTCCGATTGACTCGTCTCGTGTCTTCCACGTGATAAATACCTTTCACGAGCAACTGTCCAGCAAAGACTTCGAATCCAGAGAGTTTCCAGGTGTTATACGAGACGAAGCTGGCGCAGGTTGGAGTAGACGTGGCTGTACCACGCTCGGTATACCTTCGAAGCGATACGTCATCCGTGACAAGCCGGTGTGCCGATAACCTCCGTCTCCGACAAACCCCCGTGTGTGGCCTCACACCTCATCGCGGCAACGACCATCCATCATGTTTGAGTAATGTAGGGACACGATTTCACGTTATTGCAAATGACCGACTCCGTCTACGTAGCAACGTACCTCTACTTCAGACCGATTACCATCCAAGAAACTGACCCTTTATTAGAGGCCATTATCGATCGCGCCCTGTGGCCCTGATTCTCAGCTGCGAGGTCAACGCGATCCACGTTCAAGGTGCATCATAATGTATTAGGTTGTTCGAAAAGTTTCTAACGAAACTTAAGGAAAGTTAATTTTGATAATTAAATTTTATAGAAGCAGAACGTTATTAGTAGACTGCCAATGTTTATGAGATTTCAGTGAAATTCAAGCGAAAGCTAAATAGAAATTTGTTTCACTCGTTAATCGTTATAGCAACCGCTTCATTTGCCATACTCTACATATTCATCTTTTATTTCTTCGTGGAAGCGAAGGACGAGTGATCGAAGACGTTATATCGTTGTTAATCCAAGCAGTTCGATACACATGACGCTACACTCGGTGTAACCATGAAGCGCACCCTCTCGCGCATGACACGTTGCTTTCCACTGTCATGCTAATCCCTTGCAGGCGTAATTGCCGATTTATGCGCGGGAACATTGGTCTCGGAGCATAATGCGTACACAATGTGTCCCGGGGGTTTGGGATTACTTATCCCATGAAGAAGGAAATCGCGCTGGTTTGATGGATGATGGAACCTTACGATCCCAATGTCTCGTCACTTTCTCATGAAACGTGGACGTACTTACTTAGTCTAGAGTAGTCATGCTAGTGGAACGAAATTCGCCAGAAGCTCTTTATTTCCCTGGTTTCTACACGAGGCTAGAGACAGAGTCATTGTGATTCAGCTGAAATCTTAATGGAGTATCGAGAACCGTGGAGGAACGTCTATTATGAACTCGCCTGTTTCCCATTACGGTCAATAAAAGGGGAGATTCAAAGCACATTTTTTTGCACCGCAGAGTGAGGCTAGAAGAAGACGAGGAAAGGGGGGAAAAAAGAGAGAGAGAGGAAGGTTTACTAGGTACGCTGACGTGATTTTAGTCCGCGATCCATTCTCCGCAACGCGACGCGGGGAACACTTCCATTTAGATGCTCATCTCGCGGAAAAGATTTCACGAGGATATATTACCGTGACGTTATGTCTCCTTTCGTTCGAGGAAACCGGAACGAGATGCTATCTTTGAAATAAACGATCACGGTTAAATGCTTTGCTTGCAATACGAACCATTAACGCGCATCCACGCTAATATCCTGCCTCTGGTACGAGATGCAAGCAGCGACGGGATGTCTTCCTCTAATTAATTTAAGACAGACACTGGTTACAATATGCTCGCGTCGATCTGAATTCGAGTAATTTCTTAAAATACTCTGCAATCGTCAAATACAGTCCAAATAAAATATTTTGACGTTCGAATAATCGTGTAACTCCCGTCAAATAATATCGAGTTAAAAAATCATATTGATACAATATTTAGAAATATTAGTAAATTTAATGAAACTATAATGAATTCTATTAATGAATCGAATTGAAATGAAACTATTAATGAATTATAAAACAATATCAAATTTAATAGAATATTTCGATTAGAAAGTAATGATTCTTAAATTACATTTTTCTATGCCCTGCGAATAAAAAATCATCGAGTCTACCAAAGAACGATATAAAGGAAGCTCGAGAAATTAAGAATTGATTAGCAAGCAAGTTTGTAAGATGTTCAATAAATGATAAAAGAATGAAATTTTAATGGGATATAGGCGGAGTGAGGATTTCAATTTAACGTTGAACCGGCTGTTTCGTATCTATCTATAAATCTACACGCCTAGAGAATCTACGACATGTTTACTTACCAATGTTAATACGGACCACAGTGGCAGCGTTATCCGTGGCAAGTATTGCTACTAGCTGGGACCTCGTAGATTACTGCTTGTTCCGTTATTGTAAGGTATGTAATTACTACACCCACTATCATCAGCGTGTGTATAATTACTACATGCACTATCATCAATGGATATCTAATTTCTACACGTACCCTTGCCAGTGGGTGTGAAATTACTAGATGTACGATCCAACCTGCCCCTCTCAACTAATACGTGTACTGTGGATTGTACAGTTGCGAAATATACTTCTTAGAATGAAAGTTAACGACGCATCAGAGACCTTTCGATGTTCAAACGATCATCTGATTCCCGTCAAATGGTTTTGACTTTATGTATCAGCATAGTTTGCCAAGGATTGGATTTTCTAACGTTATTAGTATAAAGTCAAGATAAAACAGTTATTTCAGCGGTATTACTTCTTGTTATATAATCCATACGACGCACCATGTGCGTCAATACCATGCAAAGTGTTAAATAATACTTTAGTTTTAGGGAAAGCTTTTTAAAACTTTTTACACATCTCTTATTTCCAAGGGTGTCGGAAGGTTTTAAATGCTTTATGTGCAACTTGTTGCTTCGTTTGGAATAATCGCCTACCTACTACTATAAGACAAAAATTCGACGATTTATTTCGGTCTGGTAACGAAAGGAAATTTAAATATGGATTTGCAAATAATACGACTAATGACATTTATGTGAAGAATTTGAAACGGAGAAATTCCCGAACCATTTGATAAAGCAAATATAATATTCGCGTGTTACTAAAAATTAGAACTATTATCACAGATAGTAAGATCGTACGATTCAACGATGAGCAATTATTTAAATTCTGCGTGTAACTTTTGTAAATGTATAGCCTTCAATCGAGAATAACACACCATGCGATTGGCAGAAACTGTAAAACCCTTCGACACTCTGTTTCCTTGAATACCGATAGGTTGGTTTTTTACCGAGTTGCGCCAAGTTTCGACACAAACTATTCACTAATAGTCTGCGATATCTGAACGACTGGTATGTAACGTATAATGGCGGCGGAGAAAAGAGAAGTTCGCGGTGCAGTATACCCGTGGAATTCAAGGCAGCTGAAGGGGATGGTGGTTGAAATGTGGAATGTGTAGATGGGAATAGAACGGTACCAGTTTGTCCGTTCTTTTTCCAGACAAAAAAAAAGCCTGCGAAATGAATGATAGGTGTCTCCAACTGCTTCTATGCACAAATTTTTATTTTCACCATTAAGTCTAATAATTTTCACTGACAAGTTTATTTCCTTTATTCGTAAGTTTTTCATTTTATCCATGATAATTGTTTTAAACATATTCTTCCCCCTTGAGTATAATTACTTGCAAGTTTTTCTCTTTAGAAGAAGAGACGAGTGTCTTTCTCTTTGCTTAGATATATTACTTAAAACACGAAAAGAGAGAAATCGTAAGAGAAAAAGCTATGATATTTCCAACGTCAATACTAAAAATTGTTATTACTGAAAAATGTTTGTCTTGCTATTATTTCAAATATGATGGCGGCTGCAGCGTACATAAATTTCGACTCTCTCGATGGTCGACTCGACTCTTGACCCACGCAGCAAGCTTTCGCACAGTAAAATCAATGAAGAAAATTCTAATTGCTCCCTTTCGCGGAGGGCTGCTGCCACTCGAGCAAGAGACAAGATAATCGTTTGCTCGAACGCGAGAACGCGACGAGGGGCTATAGATCAGAAGAAGCTTCCGGAATTAATGTTCAAAGAGAAGAAAGCAATATACCAGAGGGGCGGAGAGAGATTAATTATCTACGAGACGATAATTCGTAAAGAGGAACGCAGGCAAGGTGTGCCGGGGTTCGTGATAAAGCGCGGTTTTCCTTCGTGTTGGAACGGAGTCGAAGGTCGGAAACGACGTGGATTAGAGCCGCGCGACCGGAATTTCGCGGGGAAATCCATTCCTACGCCGGAACCATGACCGACCCCGAGCCCAGCTTTCAACCAGGACGAATGAATACCCGAAGAGAACACGAGGGAGGGGGATTACTTCCGTCTCATTAGCGTGGGCCATGATTCCACGCGGCGAGATCGAGGAATTCGTCACGCCTGCCGACCATACACACCCACGAAAATCCTAATTCATTTCACGACGAAAACCTCCAGTCTGATGATTAACCCGCCGATGATGACGGAAGCCGAATTTATCCGACGCTCCACGTCGCCAAATTACCCGGGCTGAGTCACTTCGGTTTTTCGTTCACGCCATGTTGCATAATTTATAACTCTAATATGTCATATTGTAGCAGTGTTTATGAATAATGCAGGAAGTGAATCCCGGGAGGGAAAGATTTCTTGTTTTGTGATTCAGGATCATTAGTACATGTACATTGCCGCTTAAAAGTATACACGCGTTGACCAATTTATGATAACAATACGCGAATATATATGTCGGAGTTGAGTTGTTTGAGCTTGAATTATGGGCGTGTAAAGAATCTTCGCCTGGGTTGTTCATTGTTGTTTCACAATCAAGATAACATTTATTAACGCAAATACAGAAGAAATAAGTTCGACCAGTGACCGCGGTAACTAGACGCTGATGGCAATGACCTTAGGTTCGATATAGCGAATCCACGGTCCACGGGCTCACTCTTTATTAAACTCGGAATAGAATTTCTATGCACAAAAGTATCGCTCACTATGATGCTCTTTATATTGCTCTCTAGACGATGTGTCACTCACCAAGGAGATTACAAGAATAATTGAGTAATGGAAACTTTCTTCTCCTTACGATTGCGTTAGCTTTGTTTAACGTTGGCCTGGGATACCAACAAACTGCTACCGTTGCTAGGCAGACTCGCATAACTGCGACATTGCTCTTGCCCAGGGTTCGATTGTTAATACAACGTGTGTCTCATAATATTGGTACTTTTCTGTTAGGTGGAACGTTCATCCCGTGACCGCGGCTACGCTCGGCGACCGGTTGTCGCCTCGAGCCTAAGCTCATTGTCTCAAGTTTCGAATGACTGTGTCTGGGTTATTTCGTGAATGCTATTGAGGCTTTTCCAAGCAATTCCAACGGGTGACCCCGTTGTCCTTTCATCTCCGACATATATATGTATGTAATAACGTAAATCCTTAGGATCAATCAGACGATCGATTGTGCAAAATAGAGTTTATTATGGGAATAATTAAATTAAATACAATAACAGTTAATAACAAATCTACTACAAATTTGATCGATTCTCGATTTTCTAGATCCTAAATTACTGTTTTTCTCTCGTGATCTATTCTATTCTATTCAGCAAATGACTGACGATAAAACAAAACAAAACAAAAGTAAAAATGTCGGTTGGCGAGTAGTTTGAATTCTATGGAATTTACATGTATATATAGGAATCAGTGAGAAAGTAAAGATCAGAAGCAATACTTACTCTCTTCTTCTGGAATGAACGTATTATATCGTATGAAATATTTATCTAAAATCTTATCACGTTAAATACGTATCGTTCAGTTAGAAGTTTTAGGTTTTCTTATTATTCACGTCGAATTGCGTGAAATGCAATACTCGTAAAAATGGCTGCCGTCTGGGTTGACCGTCATGAATCACGAGCACTATCAAACTTGTACACGTAATTCGTTTCACGATTTCTGAAGGCGTACACTTTGTCAGCCTCCGGTAAATCAAAGAGTCACACACGTTTCGATCGAAAGGTTTCTCTTAAATTGAAAACGTCCGAGCCAGAAGTAAGATAAAATAAACAGGACGAATTCTGGGATCAGTACAGTCGTACCACTTTTAGGATTTATTAAAGTATCGAATTACTTTAATATTTCTTGCAAACGAACTCTATTTTTGATGATATGTATATCGCAGCTGTTCCATTGAATTTGCCACAATTAAAGTTTATAGAAATATAGTTTAAATTAAACATTTTTACAAATAAATTATTATTTGTTATAATTTCTTATAAAATCTGTATTTAATCCATTGAAATTTTATATACGATAGATATTAAATTTACTATATTTACTGTATATAATACAATTTTATGTAGTGTAGATATATAATCCAATTTTTAAGAATAGATTAATGCACCAGTGGAAATCATTAAATTTTGGATTTTCTTCAATTATGTGGAACACGCTGTAAATGCAAACCTAACTATATTGTATAATAATTAATATTAGGGGATTGTAGAGGAATTTATTCTGGAAAAGGAATCATATCAAATGGCTCAAATTTTCCCTCTATATCATATAGAATAATACATATATTAAACATATTTAATTGAATATTCAGAATTTCACCAGAGGATGATATTTGATATTTTACGTATACACCAATTTGTTATACCTTTTTCAAGCTAAATAATCTATTAATGACATGAATTACTTTCAATCGCATAATTGGTATCAGTTACTTATAAATTAATTGCACATTAAACATATTGGAAACTCTAAACCTCTGATTAGGATCTTAACAATGAGTGCATCATTAAATGATTACATTGGTAATTACCAAGTTACGAAATCCGTATCTAATTCGAATCATATAATATTCAGTGGAAATTATATAATGCATGTTTCCCACTCAACATTGTTTTCATAAAACTCGATCTACTTTATTGTTTACGAGACGATAGATTATTTAAAAAAAAAAAACCTGTTATTTTTCAAAAATAGAAATACGTACACTTAAAATTTCTATGCAAATTATGAACTTGGATCGATACAAAAATATACGAAATATCGATCAAGTATATTTATTACGATTATTAATAGATAAAACTCTACTTAAATTTTATTCTTTCAGCTGTCATAAAAATGCCCAATCTTGAGGAGAAAATGAAATTATCAATCGTTTAATAATTATCTTATCAAGTGGCAATATGACTTTATAAAATTAATAATTGATATTATTCGGCTAGCCAATGGCTAAACTTCATGCGAATGGACAATACTCTTAGTGTGATAACCAAGTAATTTTGGATTAGAAGCATAAGGATATTACTGATAGGGTCTTCTGTATACCCTTATATATCCGATACCGGTTGTTAACGATATCCGAAGATCCTTTGTCGATGGCATTATGAGTACAGTTCGTTACACCTAAGGAGTCCGTGATTTATGTTTCAGAAGGCAAAAAACCTTTGTTGTCCGTGTAGCATGTTAAAAGAGCGAACCAGGGATATCGAATTTCGTCTTCGCCATTCAAAATTAACGAGCAGCTACCCTTTGGGAATCTTTGTAACAATCGGTACTGTTTCAACGAGTTACACAGGTACGCGCCCTTGTTAACAATCCGTTTGATCCTATTACAGACAGTTTCACACTGTGTTAAGCAATTTCTACGACTCAAAAAAACCATTTCGCGTCCATCAATGTTTGTTACCGTAGAAAAAATCTTTTCATTGGAATAATTCCAAAATGTAACATTGCGTACTGACACTTTTTATTTTGGATAAGGTTTGTGTCATGAATGATAAATAATTCCAACCAAAGTATTACGTCAAAGTATTAAGTAGGTATTTATTACGATAAATGTACAGTTTGATATGGTGATGGCTTTAGATTATACAGGGTGTGGTCGAATAATACGTGAAAGTAAAGTTTGAGAATTTATCTATTTAGATCAATTAATTAATTCTGGACTGGATAAGACTAAATAATCGTAGAATCAAATTTTAAACCTGTTTAGTTGAGAATCACTCTAGTACATGCGTGTAATAAATTTTCAAATTTATTTTTCTTGCAAACAAAGCGTCTTGTGAAAAAAGTTTATCCTGTATATTTGACTTACTTTCACACACAGAGTGACCATCTGTCGATTATTTAATTACATGTTATTCCGTCTGACTCTGTATATCGTTGTTGAAGATACGCACAATTATATCAATTAATGAATCAAAATCCGAATTTGTAGATTCTAAGGTTTATTCAGAAAACAAATATATTTGTTTATGGAATCAATATTAATGTTAAAATCAAAAAAATAATTTTCATCGGTTTTTCGACCAAATATTTCACTGTGCGTTACGAAAAAAAGTGTAATTTCACCGCATTTTTGTGTAATGTGTATTAGATAATTACGTTTTCTTATTTCCAAGTGCTTCTTTAAAATTAAGAAAATAATTTTGACCAGCTTTTTGGCTCAAATACTCCACTGCTTGAGTCAAGGAGACAATACAATATGACGAACAATAAAAGGACAACAAGAGGGGCATGAACCGTTCCGTATGAGCGGGTCTCTTAGGTCCCAAACCGATATCGGACGATTCAGTTGCGTGCAGCGATGGAAGTTTCGATTCACTGCGGAATTCTGACGAGAAGGTGGTGAGTTGCGTGTAGGCGTTTCGTAGCACGATCGTCTCGAGAGAAGAACTTCCGTGGCGTCCCTTGACGAAGCCCCGAAGACGAACGCCACGGTGTATCCTGTCGATCGTTTGGGGGAAGTACGAGCGAGCGAGAGGGAGTTTCATTTAAGTTAGAAATTGCTTCTTCCGCAGCGATGATGGGCCGCAAATTGGGCGCGAAACTGAACGCGAGACGAGAAGAATGTAAGGGAGAGAGAGAGAGAGAGAGAGAGAGAGAGAATAGGAAGCGTTAAGCAACGAAACGAGACGTCAAATAATATATTGATTTTTGTTCACAAGTCGAAGATTACTCTGGTTTGAACAGCTGTCTTGGAAAACACAGATTGAAATTATCTTTGCTTCCAGATTTCCGAGAGTAATTCTTCGTGAAGAAGTAGATTTCGACAGACTGCGTATTGTTCAATTTTTAGTTTGAAATATTAGAAAGATTCTAATATAAAATGTTACGTAGCCAGAGTAAGGTAGGATTATTTGAGTCAGTTATGTTTCAAGATCTGGAATTTTATGCGAAATTTAAAGGTACAAAAATGCATAGAACATGAAGAAATACGTAAAATATTCAGAGTACAACACACGTCATAATTTTTAGTAGGTGAAATATATATATATATATATCTTGACTCTACTTCTTTACTTGTATTCATAAAAATATAAATCTGCATAAAAATCCACAGTCTAATAATGATGAAAGAACGAGGAAATATCTGAGGAAAGCTGTATTAAATAAGTAACAATAGATATAAATGGTATACATCCGTAATTATTATATTGCTATTATTGCATTAACAGAAAGAACCATTAAAAGTGGATCTTCTGCAGAACATTTCAAACAAAATATAAGTAGATTTCCATATACTTTTTGACGCCTTCAAGGTTGGAACGTGATCTTATTCACAACGTGGCACACAAAAGTGGTGGAAAAAAAAGTTAATGAACTTAAGTATACATAGAAACCCGGCTTACAAAGCTTTCTAAATTATTCCTCTGTCTGTGTTACTTTTTCCTCGACTTTTATTCCCCTTTTTGTAGAACCGTCTACTTACATAGTTTAACTTACGGAGATTAAAAGATAAAAGTATCGTTTCGTAGGCTTAGCGATCCGTATTTTCACATAAACGTCACGTTAACTAAGCCATCATACGAAACTTACGGTAAACTTAACGTCAACATGGTGGTAAGAATGAAATCGTATACAGGATGTTCCAGTAACCGTGGAACAATTAATTAACAGGTGGAAAATTCCTTGTGAAAGAATAAATCGAAAATGTAGAATAAAATTTGTTCATGTGGCACTATGTATTTGATAAAATTGAATTTAAAGATTTGTTTGACGTACATGAAATTAGCTAATTATCGATCGGCTATGAAAAATATTCAACAGTAGGTTGTTCTACATGCGGAAACTAGTCGAAAATGTGGTTTAACATTTTCGCGTCTATGGCCTCGTTTTCAAGGAAATGCAGTCTGAAACGTATACATAATACATTTTCAAACTTCATTTTCTCAAGAACGAAATGTCACATGAGGAAACATTACTCTTCATTTTTTATTTATTTTCTTTTTTTGCCTTGCTGGTTGTTCCGTGGTTACCGAAACATCCCATAGACATGGTGATTTTAAACAAGTTTTTCCTTATCTCTTTAGTTTGACACTCGTTCGATAAATTGTCCACATTCCACATTCAATAAACCAAATCGTATCAGGGTAATAGGATTAACCCGATATACGGATTAGCCTACTTTCTCTCTTAGACATATAAGCTAAGAGCAGCTTCAAACCGCTTACAAACTACTTGTTATATTCCTGTCAAGATCATGACACAAACTTAGATTATCCTGGAACTACACGCAACTCGTTACGCTTTCGGTGATACTATCGCCCGCATTCAATGTACCCCGATATTCTCGCGTTTTCGGCGATCTCCATCGTTAATTAAGCCATGTATTTCATACCACGTTGATAGGTCGCGGTTAAATTTCATCGCATGATACTAAAGAGCAGTAAAAAGAAGAGGAAATTATAGACAAAGTTGAAGTTTGAATGATTATTTCTTGTAATCTGACTCTGAGCATTGTGACTTAAATTTGTTACAAATTTTGTTTTTATATCTTCTACCGCAGCTTCTTTGAACATAATATTTATATTTCATTCAATTAAATTTATAATATCAAATATGATATAGTACTTAATAAATAATAAAAGGTACATTAATGTTTCGAGCTCATCCGATTGATCTGTTGTCTCAGTAGTAAAATAAAATTTAAAAAAAGAAGATCAACAAATAGTTAAAAGTAGACAAACTTAAAAAGATCATTAAATTGTTATCTATCTCTATTCGAACATTTTTTATTTCTATTTAGTATTAGTTTGCAAAACAATTCGAAGTAAACTACTTTCTCTCAAGATAAAAAGAAAGTTTACTAATCTAAAACAAAGATCATTTAAAAAATTCGATTACTCGACGCTGCTTTTTATTGAGGTAATTTGAATGTTCGTGAAGAGGTCATTTTGCAGTGGCTGATTTAATATTCGATTACACAAGGGTTACGGGAGTTTGAAGCTTCGTCTTGCCCTTTCCCATCTGAACGTTCAAACTACCTTGCCCGAGATATTTGGGATGGCCACGAAAAGCGATTCTCCCCAGCCGACGTCGTATTGTGTTATGCGTTCACCATAGAGAATTCTTCTTTGGGTGTACGATCGGCAATAATCAGCTATCAGCCCGTACAACTAGCAGCCAACTATTCTCGTTACACCTGATAATCCGTTTTCAAAGGTTTCGATACTGTATCGAACTGTATCGTTACTGTACAACAAAGTGTAATAGCAATTATGCTGTTTTGAAGATTAGATCGTCCTTTCAAGTTACCAAATGTCTTTCATCCTTTTTTATGGTTTGCAAATTGGATTATTAAGTGCTGGTGAACGTATCTCTTAAAAATAACAAAAATTATATTACGAAGAGTTTATACAAATACTATCATATATTGTGTATAAATATTATACTAAATATATTATAATATGCAAATATTATGTAATATGGTTGTTGAGGTTGACTAGTAGAGGAACGAGTGGATGAATTTGCAATAGAAAAATTTATTGAAATAAGTGTAGGTATAAGAATAAGTATAAGTACAGACACAGTGTATGCTGATCCAAATCCTCACTCTTACAGTGTTACAATACAATAGAAAGAAGGTATAATAGAGAGCACGTTCATATATTTATAGCAAAGGACATTACCAAAAAGTTAACCTTGGTTTCTTGCTGGAAGCTACAAGAAACAGCAATAGAAATCTACTTATAGCTCTTTTGCTTCTAGGTCTTGTAATCCAAAAACAAAATTTATATTCAAGGGCACAATAATATGGACCTCTCCTTATTTTGAATTTTATTCAATAAATTCTATTCTCTTCGTAACAGCGATTTCCAGGGCACGGATATGCAAAAGAAAAGGTGTAGAGTTTTTCTTGAAGTAATTAGTTCAACAATAATAGGTTTATCTATCTTTAGAAGGTTTCTATCTTTACCATGAAGCCAAGAATCATTTGGTTAGTCGCTAATTCGTGCAATTTGGATATCTCATTGGACCGATTTGACGTTCAAACGCGATGTTCGTACAAAATTATAACGATCCAAGAGATTGAAATTCATTTTTCCCAAAATCATGATTTTTGGTTTATGTCATTGTTACAGCGAAGAAACGAGCACACGATACTGAAAAGACAATACATGAATTGACATATTACAATTTCTACTCTACAATTGCATTATATGATAATAAAATAACTAAAACTTCCGTGAAACATCGTTGCGAGATTCGTATACTGTGCAAACTGACTCTTGCTTAATCAGAAAAAGGGATGTAGTAGTGGAAAATAGAAAGATAGGAAGGAAACAGAGAGAAGACAGATTTGCGAGTCTATCGAAAATTCTCGTTGGCGAATCCGGCTGTGTGGAGCCCTTGAGACAACGCGGCCAAGATTACTCTGTCTTCGAGTAAGCGCAGAGTCGACGAAGGGTTACCCGTATTTAATTAAACTGTTACTTCGCATTGATTGCCAAACTTGGGGCCCGGGGCCGCTGCAGGGAAGATTATCGAAGTTCTGCGCGCTCCCACTTCGGCCATATCGAGAGGCTGCTAAGCAATCTTGCGAACTTCCAGTCGTGTGATAGCGCTAGCCTTCTTTGGCAACCTCGTTTTATTATCACCAACTAATATATCTATTCATATCGTCACGTCGTTCCGATAAAAAATATTTGAATAAAAGAAAATGAGATTAAAAAAGCTTGATGAAAGCTTGTATACCTTTGTTCAGAGGTATTAGGCTTCTTGTCTCGTATCGTATGATAGAAGGTGATCACTGATCTAGATTGCTAGAGAAACAATTAACCGGTTGAAATTTTGTACTTGTACTTCGAGTAATTTTTCAAAATATAAGAGGAAAAGGTATGAGTATTTTTGCGGGAATTTTAGGGGAAAATGATAAATCAATAATTGTAATGTTCACAGCTGTATAATTTTTCGGTCTAAGGATTATTAAACACAAATGACACGCGAATACAGGTTGTCAATGTTGCGATAAAATATCGAAATGTACGAGTCACGGTCGAGTAAGCAGTATCTTCTTCGTAACATTCCTCGCTTCTTCTTCCTTTTCTTCCTAACACGCGCGATACGCTCAGCTGCTAGTGTCACGAGCAACTTCTTTACTCTTGGGAGTTTCCTTACGGCTGATTTCGATTTTCGATGAAACTTCACTGCTCCCGACTTCTTCTATTCGTACACTATTGCTGCCTCACCAATACTGGGGAATCTTCTTTGCTTGTTTACGAATTACCAGGCTCATTTCCATCCGTTTGTCCTTCGAAACTTGATTTCCACGTTGAGAGGACGAACTTTTACTGTTTATGCATATCCAGATGAAAGTGGATGCGTGATGATGCAGTCTGAGTGACCTATATCTTTGAAGCACTTTATCTTTTGGAAATGAGATCTTAATAATTTGCAAGGTACTTCGGAACATATTAATTATTATAAAATTAATATCGTTGGTACCGGTGTGTTCGATCTTTTAAACTAAATAATTAGTATTTACTTAGTACTAATTAGTAATAAATAGTGTTCACTACTTTGTATTAAAATCAATTGTAAAAAAGGTATTTTAATATTCTAAATTTGTCTTATCTCCCATCTTTATTTTAGATATTTTCTATATTTTTACGTATTACGTGTGTCCTACGTAAATACAAAATAAATTGCTATAGAAAGACTTGAATCATACTTTAAGAATGCATGCGATTGAAATAGAACAGAATAGTTTCTTTATTTAAAGCACATAATTGATATATTGTCTGTCTTACCTAAATCTGTACTCGGTAAATATTGATATTGTCTTATTAATAAAGATTCGTCTTATCACCCTGTATATATAGCAAAATTTTCAAAATGCACTGCAAGAAAATAGTCTCAACTTAAATCCATTAATATATTATAACGGTTTAATTTCATGCCATTTGTTTAAACGATATTAATATTGTAACAGTAACATTGAATGTATAGCCGACAACACTACTTTAAATATCCACATATCACTTACAATTAATAAGAAATATGATCGGAGCAATTAACTAGTTTTAACCAGCGATTCGATTGTCCTCGATCGTACATTCGTAATGTTCGAACAGAAAATAGAACGACCCGAATCTCTTTTAATATCGTACTAAGTGGGGAATGATGTTCTTTCCTTCTCCGCCAATAATCGAGAGGAGCTCTATTCTGAGGCTTTCGCTACGTTATCACACTCAAGTTCAACCTATGCATTATTCAGAGAAAGAGTAGGCAGCCCGGTTCTGCCAGGGGGTGGAAAGAAAAGAGGATACGAGGTAAGAGAGAGCCTATTAGCATCGAACCAAATTACTTTTTCACGATAACGTCATTCGTACAATTTGCTGTTATGGACGGCCGTAGATTTTTCGAGTTTCCTCTATTACCGAATTTATGTATCTGTGCCAGTTAAGTGATTCGATCTTGAACTTTGATACAATAGTCAATTTTATTATATTTATGTGATGATGTACGTACGTATTATTCACAGATCATACGATGCTCGTGATATATCACATCCGATAATTCTTAAATTATTCAATTGAAAAATTAACCTATACTTTTTTAAACTTTACCAATCGTTCGTTGATATTGCATTTACATCGATTCCAGCCGTTTTTTTTTTTTTAATTTTATTGATATGTCAAATGGACATCGTCTTATTTATTATTGACATTTAAAGATTCCTAAATATTAATTATTAAAGATATTCCGTGTATTTAAAGGCGCCAAACTAATTTTTATACCTAACAATAATTAAACTAAGTACAGTTTAACATTTTCGCCCCTAACGACACGTGTGATACGTCGCTTTAGTTCTGTAAATATTCAGGGACTATTTTTAAGTATACTCACCACCATTCACACATCATCCTCGTGAAACTGTTTTACGATTCTCTTCGATAAGAATCGACTTACATATATATATATATATCGGTACCGATAGAGGAAAATAAAAATAATCGATTGCAAAAGACAATCAGTCAATGTTGCTTGAAAATACGGTCAGGTATTTCTTCTTGTCCGCTGGAAGTAAAGTAAACAGCCCCGTCTTCCTATGGCCTGGTCTCCGCAACTTCGATACCCGACTCATGCGACGACGCTTGAATGTACAATCGAAGTCACGAGTTCGAGAAATTTAATCGTTGATCGGCCGTCGCATTGCGGGAAAACCGGCAGAGCAGAAAAATTCCGTGTCTAAATCCAGGTATCGTATACTTCGAGAAAAATCTTGATCCGATCGTCGGTTTTATTCTACTTTAGAATCTTTAAAACGAACAGTTTCAATCGTTTAAGATAGAATTCAATTTCTGTTCTACTTGATTCGTTTCTACTTTAATCTTTAACAGAACATTCGTTCTCCGTGTAAATTACAACGATAATTGAAGATTCCGAATTTCTTTTTCAATTTTGCTGTTAAAGTTAGTAAGAAAGGGAATCCTTTTAAATGTATAAAATACCTAGATCCTTGGATATCGAAATTTAAGTTAATAGAAATGTATTAACGTAGATACAAATTATGAACAGCTTTTGAAACTAACCTGTTGAGTACGAATTTCAATTCAACAACACTCGATACAACAATTTTGGGAAAAATTCATATAATTCGAACGAATGCTCAAAATACCACTGACGTTCGTAAAAATGGAAGCGAAGATAGCCGATGGAATGGAATCGATAGATACAGAAAGAAAATCAACGAAAAGGGATACATGCGTGTCGGAATGTAATTTGTTGTCTGCAAAAGACAATCGAAGAATTGGTCCTGACGGAAGGACATCGGTTCAAGCGAGGATCTAGCGAGATACTCATGGAGCTAGTGAGCCACGGATCTTTTCCTGGCTAGGTCGGGGAAACAATTTCAATCGTTCGAAACGTAGCTTTGATGTTTCCCAAGGATACCTACGCATTCTTCCGCTTCTCTCCTGGACCTTGGCAATTCGTTCGAGAAAGAGAAAGCGGAACTGACTTCCATCCCTGAAACGATCGTCTGCTGCTCTAACTCCTCCTTTTCTTCCGCTTCTCTGTCTTCTTTCCGGCAAAGGACACACATGCCACGGCATTACCTTCGAATTTCTTTGGCCCTTTGTTTGCCTCTTAAAATCACGGAATTTTCGAGTCCTATGAGCGGAAAGCACCGAGACACAAACTTTAATTTTATTGTGTTAAAGTTGGAACAAATACAAAAGGAGTATCTTGAAAGGAGATTCTGCAGTAAGGTTTTGGTGACCATGCAAATATTTAGTTCCTTTTTCTCACCCGACAAACACGAGACATTTTTGCGATAGATTCAAGTTGAGAAAACAAGAAGAGAATGTTTTATCGAGGAATAAGCTGTGTCGTTTCTGGGAAACCTTCAGAGGATACCGAGTCTTGCGATTGTTAATAGCAAGATGATCATTGTTGAGGTGTTCGGTTTCTTTCCGCTTTAATTTCCGTTGATATTAATTATTCAATTAGGAGGCAGGATAGAGGTTTTCAAATAGAAACAGAATTATACATTTAATATAGCAGCAGATAATATAAAACATAAAGAAATAAACATTTAATTAAATTTTAACAGAATTGCGGTATACGGAATGTTATGACATAATTTCATTCGCGTGGTTCGCCTTCGTAACGTAAAATATTAAACAAATTAAAATTTCTCCAAATTTTCCAACAAATCTACCGAGTAAATGTCCCAATATTATATGTAATACAAATATCCCAAAACAGTGTATACTTTCTGAATTCGAGTGGAAATTCTTATTTCTTATGAATCCCGACCAGTGGTCGTTACGCTTTATCGAGGTGAAAAGGATAATAGTGTCGATGCCAAGATTCATATGGTGGAGGGATAATAACGGGGTCGCGAACGTTTCAATACTTCAACGACGCTCTTTATGCGTCTGCAAAGTTCTTAAACGTTCATGCAAAGCGCGTAAAAGCCTGAAGGGAAGCCAAAGGTCGGAGTCGCGGAGTACTAAATTCACAATGCAATAGCATTATCGGTCGGTATTCTTTGCACGTTCACGATCCCCGGCACACCAATCGGAAAAGCGTTGCTCTCGCAAAGCCGTGAGAAGTCGCGAATACGAGGAAATAACAAAAGAATAGGTCGGTGGAACGGAACGAAAGTTGTCGGTGAAGCCAGCGCTTACCTGAGAACGCGGTGAGATCGGATACCTCGTGTCGAGTATCACCGAACACCGTGATGTTGCGATGTTCTTTTCTTCGAGAGCTCTCCGCACTTGATCGACCTCAGTGTGAACAGATAATTGAGGGAAATTTCGTTCTTTACGGAATATCGTGTAAGAATTAACTTTTCAGAACACTGTGTCACTTGAAAGTTGCTCATCTGTGTACATTTATTCGTCTCTTAGATATTAATCTGTGTATCCGTTGCTTACTTCTTTTATTGTAAACGAGCAGTTTATTTTAGTGACTATTTCTTCTACTGAAATGGAAAATTAGATTTTTAGCACAGAGAAACGAATTTAAATACGATGAGCATAAAATAATGTTAAATAGCTCGATACCAAAACAGGGAGAGAAAAATAAAGGTACATTTTAATGGAGTAATCTTAATGCATAATAAATTATCGAAAAGTTATTTCTATAATGTTGGCGATAATGATTAAATTATCCAAACTTCTCAATTTCCTTTCGGAGGGTCTTGTCAGAAGCTTCAATTTACATGTCATCCGAAAATACGGCTTTGAGGTGTAAAAACTGAAAAGAACGTTGTAGACATAATTCTTAAGACACTGGCCAGAGGGTAGACCGATAGTAATAGGGGAAGAAAAGCGTCGAGGGGCGAAAAAGGAGCGTGAAGAAGGTAAGAAAACAAATTTCGTTATTACCTACGATGGCCGCAGGGTACGATGAGCCGGAAGTTGAAACAGAATAAGGGAGACTTCAGAGATACAAGTAGATGGTGCAAGCATCCGAATTCCAAGCAATTGTTATATAATTTTCGAACACAGAAATTAATCTTGACAACACTATTTTCTACATGCCTCGGAAATAAAATAATAAATTAAAGATTCGACGAAAATTATATCAAATCTAAGTTGCATTGAAAGATTTCTTCAAAATCCGAGCTTGAATTTAATCTAGATTCTTTAATCTAGTTAATTAATAAAAAATACAATACATTGGTAAAATTGCGTATAAATAATGTAATATATAACATTTTTGTTTTATATATACTATTTCTACGATTATACAATTTGTTTCAATGATAACTTACTTCTCATAAATGAAATTTTTCTTATAATTTATGCATATAATTCGAAACGCTTGTAGTATTGGAACATCGAAAAATATGAATCTTCTGAAATGAAACTGTAGCTGTTTCGTTTACCTCTTTAAGATGACCCATTGCCATAAAAAGTCACGAATTTATTGTTCTGCGTGCAGAATAATTTAAAGATTTCATTCGACTAGGAAGTTGTTCGTATTGTCATCGAGTTCAAGTTAAAGCACAGATTGATGAACTTCTCTATATTTGGTGCATATGATAGTAACATGAAATAGAATATAAATATATTTTCGATCATAAGAAAATTACAAATATACCCTCAACATTCAAACGATAGAAGCGATATACTTGGCTTTATTGAAAAGAGACTTGTATTATCGAAGCTGAAATAAAATAAAACAGATCGAAGAGTAGATTTCGATCCATATATCGTACTTTGAAGACGCCCCAGGGTGTCCCATTTGGTTACTTTAATTTCGGGCCTTCGATAGCAATATTTCATTGTGGACGAAGGAACAACGATTTCGGCCTTAGGTTATTAGTAACCGACTATCGCGTTTCTCTCGTTTTGTCCATCCCCTTCGTAGTTATTTCCTCGTCGTTCCTTCGATGTTCGACGCCCACACACATTCTACCGCCACCCTCGAAGATCTACATCGATCGCCATTCGATAGTCTTGGGAAATCAAACAGAAACTTTTGATAACAAATACGCGCTTCTTTGTTAAGTTGAGTGAATATACGAAAAATTCTAAAAGGATATTTAAAATTGTAAAATTGTTGAATAAAATTGTTGAGCGTAAGTATTTCCTAAGAATAGAAAGTATAATGAACAATTAAGAACGATTCATTGGCTCGAAAACTTTTCATTTGTCTTATGACAATTCCATGACTTTTCAAATAATATTTCTCTTGATGATTATCGAATAAGTCGTTGTGTGAGTTAATACGTAGTAAATTGTACGCTTATTATTTTTTTTTTTTTAATTTTATAACACGAAAAAACAATTGTTCTACCAAAGAGCTTAAGATTATTCTTGATCTCGAACAAGGTCAGTCTTTCTCAGAGCATCGGATCACGTCGTCCAACTTTTGTCTAAGGAACTATAATAAATTAGAGTGCATGGGTGGCCTCGCAGCATAGAGCATCGTCCCACTCCTTCGCAGGTTCTTGTTCACTCGACCTTTACACTCTATTCACAATCCTACGAGCTGACCGATAGGAAAACAATTTTATTGCAACAGGAAGAGCTTTGTTTCGTGGAACGTCAAGGAAGTCAGGTCTCAGCCACAGCATGACCGACTTATTTGCCTTCTCTGAAAAATTAATAAACACTGGGGATCAGTATTCACCATACAAATTGTAGAATATCGCCTGGAAGTCGAGATCAAACTGTATCTTTATTGTTCTTCGGTGTATCTGTAGATTTTATGATTTGACGCTTGGATTATGCAGAAACAATACCGCGAAGCTACTGTTTATTTATAACACAATAAATATTTTTGTAGGCGAGCTAGTATGTCAGCCTTCGAATCTTTGTGTCGTATCCTCTCTTTTGTTTCGATGAATAAAGAAACTTCGAACGTTCTGAAAAATATTTAGAACGAAATTGTACGTCAATAAAGGTCGTTTCACATTTCCCTTAAAGTTATCAATTTCTTTGACAGAAAAGTATAGTTGATTTGAAAATATGACGTCCTTGAGAATCAAAGATTAGTTACGTATAAAATGCAATTTAAACAGAAATCTTCTAACATAATTTAAATTTCGTTTGCACCGCATTGCATTTGCATAGCGATAAAATTTACGTTTCTAAATGAAAACTTAAATATTTTTCGCGATATTAGCAGACGGTGTGCTCGCGTTTCCACAAGAATTTCTTTTCCCTTCGGCAGAACGTGGGTTGCGAACGATCGTAAATAATTTGTTATTCGCTGAAATCTCGGGGTGGAAGAAAATGGCGAATGGCCGAAATACGACTCTGAAACTCTCTCTCGCCCTTACCGTGGTTTGAAGTTCCTAACAAGACGTCGCAATAGGCTGGTAGGAGTTACGCTTATTAATTGACGATTTATAATTGCCGGCAGCCATTCGTATGGCGGCCAGAGGCATGTTGCGTGCGCCCTGTAAGGTGCTGCCGTTAATGGGGCGCTGCGCCGACGTTTGATTAGTCCACCGCAAAATCTACGACTCTCCTACCATCTTTTTTCCCCTTCTCACCGACGACGTTTTGCATTCATTCTGTCTCTCATTAACGCAATCACCGGAATTGCTGCTCGCGGGTGTGCATAATACAGAGAATGATAAACGCAGTGTTCACGTCATTGGTGTCTGGCGTGTTTTCTTGCCAGGTACAAGGGGAGAATTTGTACGAGATTAATATCTCTATCTTATTACCTTAAGGTGCTTGCGAATCGCTAGAAATTGTGGTAAATTTAAATTCACGAGTGTAAAGAGAAAAACATTTTTTTTTTTTTTATATCTTTCCCTTTTTCTTCCATTCTATAAGTTTTATATTAGAAAGATTATAAGAAAGAATATATCTGTATATTAATAAATCTTGCGAAGCATCTTTCCAAATATTTCTTCTTTCAATTGTAAAATTTCATACAGCGCTATTCTCTACTTGGAATAAAAAATTTACCTTCGATTCCTGGAAGCACGGCATTTCTCCGGTATTAATTCAACGAGGAAATTTTTAGAGAAAGCTACAGATGGTGTTTTCGAAGGAGAATTAAGAGCAGAATGGAACAGTGATTTTTAAAAGACGTCATGTATGACGAAGATAGAGGAGAGTGTGGGGAGGTTAGAATCGCATGAGTGAAAGTGACAAAGGTGAAACTGGAGGTTCTATGACTCTCTTTGAGGCTTTCCTCTGCGTATTCTTCACCCTCTTCTCTTTTAATCCATTTGTACATTCTCTCTTTCTCTGCTTTGAATCTCCTTCGTCATCACGTTGCTCTTCTTTGTTTCGAATCCCAGCACCTTCCTTCTTTCTCCAGACTCGCAACAATCGCTTTCTCGCTTGTTGCGGATATAAACGAGGCGTTGACTATAAAATAATGAAAATTTATGGTCCCTCATACCATGATTCCACCAGACGACGAATAGAACGCAAGGGGTACGCAATTTGTAGAGCTTTCAGGGAGCTTTGCTCTCGGCTTCTGATGAAAATGCTGGAGCAACAGTGACAATTACCAGGAGCCTTGTCGCGTTTCACCCTCGTCTCTAACCTCTTTCTCTTATGCTTTCTTTCTCAGTCTTGGTACCCTCGTTACAAGTGTTCCCGTTTTATCGTCGTAACTTGATAGGCGCGTTATTTTCCGTCGCTACGCTGTTAAATCGATGTACCCCCAAAAACGAAGCTATACCGCCCTTTCCAGCAACGGCTATTAATTATGAACGTCTAAAATAGAACGTAATAGGCGCATGATAAATAAAACTAATTGCATAATGAAGTATTTGGGTTGCCAAAAGATCTTAGAAAATCTTAGAGACACATCTTAGGTGAAATGAAACAGAATTAGTGACGAATCTAATAGCGTTAACACTTTGACTGCCACGGTGATCATTGGTGACCGGAGCGCTTGAACTTCTTACAATTGTAAAAATTGAAAATAAATAGGAGATACTTTGAAATAAAAAATGCCCCATTGAACAATTAAACATTTTTATTAGAACATCAATAAAAAAAAAAATGAGAACAAATCTTGCATCTAACGGTGCACTGTGTTTGCGTCCATATCTTTGAGGGGTAATCTACGAATATTATTATAAACACACCTTAGAAAATAAGCGTAAATGCTGCTTTATAATCATTTAATTCAAGTTAGAAGTGTGCACATACCTTGCTATTATATATAGAATGAGCAAATACTATTTACTAATATCTTCTACACGATTCAACGATATATTCTGGATATTTTGCTTACGCCGAAATAACAAATGCGAATGGTTTGTTGAAATAAAAGAAGCCTTGTTATAATACGTCGCTATTAACTGTTACCAAGGCACCACGGTCCAATAAGATAAACGGTCCATCGGGGAAGAATGTTGTCTTACATCATCAATTTATTATTATTTTGCCATTATATGCTTTGGATAATAAAAATACTTCCGTGGCGTCCTGAGCGAAACATGTGATTTCAGGGTGGCAGTCAAAGTGTTAATAATTACGGTGATAGTGATAATTTATAATTTTCGAGAAGGATATTAGTATCGATGTACAAAGTTAATGATAGCTTCTTTATTTGACATTATGTTTTGCAAAATCAGGTCTGACACAGATATATATTATTCTGTCGATAAGTTAATTAACTAGGATCGACACGTCGATTAAAGCTTCGTTCAGTTTGTACGTTAGGTCGTAAAATGAATTCAGTTTTCCTATCGCTTATGCAAAAAGGCTTTAACAAGTTCCTATCCATTTCTGAGGTTAACCTCACACTCTGTAAATGTCCTAATACTTCTGAAAGGGAATGTATGTATATTAAACGCATTCATCTTGGAAACTCGAAGAGCGTCGAAAGCAGGTCCCCTTTCTCGCAAAGTCCTTGGGTCGAAAAGTTGGAAAACTCGGGTCACAGAGGGCCAGGGAAGGGAGTTCGGTGTCGATTTCCTCGGGGATTCGAAGACATCGTTGCCGAACAAAAGAAACGTATTTACAACCGCGCCGGGATGCGACGCGGAATCTCGGTAGCGTCGTTAACGTTTCTCGCGGAAATATTACCATGTCAATTCCGCGCGATATTACGTTACACCGGCGAGTATCGCTTTCCTCGGGGAGTAACCCGCGAGTTGAATGCGAACGTAGGTAAACGACGCGATTGATACGCATCTTCCCGAAGTAAGGAAATCCTATGGGGACCCATTACAGGCTAGTTCATTCCCGTCTAACGCGTTATGTCGCTAACCTCGAGATTGTACAGTTGTGGTGGCGTAGGCGGTAAAATTACGAGCTAGAGATTTTTTAAGCGAACGCAGCAACGTCTGATCCTTCGAACGATCAGAGGATCTTGGGTCGGCAAAGTTTATTGGACGCTCAAGCGCTTAGCATTTCACCTATTGTTAGAAAGATGGAAGGTGAAAGGTGAAGAATAAGAAAGTGTAATTAATTGCGTGTGAATTAGCATCATGGGTTGAACTATCCGAGATATTGGATAATGCCAACTACGTAATTACTGTTAAAATCGAAGGAAGTAGATTGACAATTTACAAAAAGACAAAGATCACATACTTGTATAGAATATATTTATATTACAATTTAAATATTAATATTGACATTTGCAATCTTTCCATTCGCGATTGATATACATTTTTGAATATTCAACTTACTTGTGCATATATTCAAATATCTGCATTATTCGATTAGTATGGTTTGAAAGATCACGTGTAATATTGTTGTTGGAATAAGTTATGAATAATATTCAGGATAAAGCTTGCACGTGGAAGCGTAGAAGTAGATTCAGATTTTTAAAACGATTTGTAATTTTCCATATTCAAGAAGCTTCAAAAACATTAACAAATTTTAATATGAAACAATCGTGAGAAAATAGATTAATTTAAAAGGAAGAACGAAATAGATGAAATAATCACTCAAGCACATTATAATACTATAATATACTAAATCAATATATTAAAAATGTCAAATTCTTTTTCTTTTTCTTTTTTTTTTGGAACTATATCAAAAAATTGAAAGAGAACAAAGAAAAAAGTACATTGCCTGCTTCTTTATTTCTTGATGCAGAACTACAGAATCGAAATGTAAACTGTATTCCATGAAATTACAGATACAACGTAGTTATCCCGCGATAGTTCGATGTTCTATATACGTGTTCGCGATTTCGAATTCTTTATTCCACGCAATTACCTTTTTACACGCAGATATCCGATGTTCAGCAGCTACTTTGCATTCAAATCCACGTATATACCATATTGGAGGTATTCACGTGCGAAGAAACCGCTTATTCCTTATTCCAGCAGCGAGTATAAACTATTCACCGGCGCCACTCCAGGAATATAGAAACTACTTATTGGATCTGCGAGTGTAGACCAAGTTTCTTGAAGAATTAAACCCCTAGCTGTATTACCTCTGAAAAGCGTGCTTTCCTAACCGAGTAATTCGATTAATTTTGACACACGAGGTCTTGCCTAATTTGTGTCATAAATCTCAACTAACTTCGTTGCCTGAAACACTTCTTTCATTGTTAGAATAATAAGAATTAATTTTTAGAAGGATTTCATAGCACTGATAATATTGATATTGTTCTTAATGACACAGTAATTTGGACGATGTTAATATTAATATTATCATACTGCTATAGAAAAATATACTTCCCAGTCCTCGGATTTCGTAAAATTTAAAGCTTAAATGTATATTGCTATCATTTGGAAATGTATTTGGAAATATTAGGTTGTCCGAAAAGTGTCTTTCTTTTACAGACACGTCTTTTACAACGATGCATCTTTATACAAACATGAAACCTAATCTGTCGATAAAATAATATAAAACGGAAAATGTTGTGCATCCATTATTTCCTTATAAAACGAAAGAAACTTTTCGGATGACCTAGTAGATACGTATCGAATGATCGATTAAAAATGTAATAATAATGGATACAAAAAAACGTGGTTGAAGACGTAACTTCAGACTGTAACCAGGTCTCTAATCCCTGAAGTCGAAACTTCCTAATCCCCTTCTATTACCCTAGGTTCTGTATTAATCGTAGGATGCCCTGAACCTTTAGAAACGGATTATTACCTGTAACGAGAATAGTTTACTGATAGTTCACCCTTCCGATAGCTGCTTATTGACTAACTAGACGGTCAAAGGAGACTTCTGGAGTATACCATACGGAGGCGTACCTAACTATTCAAAGCTACCCTCAAATATCCAGAATCGAGAAATTTACTTGCCCACAAAGTATCTTTTATTCATCTAAAATGACAACATTCGTTTAAATTCTCATTCTTCTCATCCAGGTCTCCATAAATATGAATGCTTCGTTTGTCGTCATTTTTTAAATTTACCAACATTTTTAAAGTTTCGAAGCTTACAAAGATCTTGTCTCTTTCATCTCTTTCCTCCATCTCCATGTTATTTTTTCAAGACGCAGGTCATAGACGATGCGTATCGAGGCAACGAAAGTTTGTGGGTGTAATAACACATGATGGGTGAGATTACAAGCTGACTAATGTTGCACGATACCTAGGGAAAGGGTGCAACTCCGTTAAACTGCGCCTAGCTGCCGCCGACACGCTTTAATTTGCACACGCCGCATCAGGGATCACAGCGATAATTGCATGATCGTTGTCACATGGCCAGGATATTAAAATGGTTAGCATTAATTAAAGGCGAGCGAATTACCGATTTTCCGCCGTCCACACCATCATCGCGTCTTTCGATATTTCACAGTAAAATTCGAGTGATCATCGTCTGCCGAATCATTTTTTTTTTTTTTCTTTGGTTTTTTAGAGTTCTCGTTTCTAAATCACAGTAAAATTGCGAAATTGTTACGATATTGCTACAAATTTGCAAAATTACTATGATACTGTTGGAAAATTGCAAATCTGCGAAGTTATCACGATATTTTTAAACGTCGGAATGACGAGAATTTAAAATGTCCATAGAGACGAAAAGGAACGCGTGTCACGTATTTTATTTGATAGTTTGGTAGATATCATTGGATGCTTCAGCTTGATTAATAGGCTCGTGACAATTGAAATTTATTACCGTTCGATTCGAAATTTATTACTTGCAGTTCAGCATGCAACTATTTTTTAGTACTTAAAAAGAGATATTTTTTCTCTTCGATTAAGATATATCGCGAAATATTGCAATATTCAGGAAAAGATAGAAAAAATATTTATTTTCATTTGCGAGTATTTTACAATAATTTTACTAGCTTTTTGCAAGTTTTATATAGAGCAAACGCCAATAAAAATTATATACTCTTTATAATTCATGCACATCAATATGGCTATCTACATTATCATAAATTTTCGATCGGCGAACATTTATGTACTTTTTGATGTTCATAAAACTCGTAAAGAGGTTAGAAGTTTCAAATTGGGACTAGTATTTTTAACAACTCAACTTCTTTCGTCTTTGTGCTTCATAAACTTCTTAACGCAATATTATGGCTTTAAGTTTGAGCAAAAGTTGTACAACCATGACACTTTAGGTTACAACATCGAGTAACCGCAAGTAAAAGTGACAATATTTTTCTGTGAATAAAGATATAGTAAAATTAGGTCAAGTAAATTCTAAAGTTAATTATTCTAGACTCTAACTAATTGCTTGGCCAATTTTAACGAGCGTCAAAGTCACAACAATAATTTTTTAATCGAGTTGTGATACTTTTAAGATAAAGTGTGCTTTTAGAATTTAGTAAGAGGCTTTTCGAGTGACAAATGGATGATGACTCAAAGAAACTGTAATGATAACATTTTTCATCTTGATCGTTATAGAATACACTGAATGCAGTTCGAAAATATAGACTCGGATATTTCGGTATATAAATAAGGAAAGCGTATTACCATACTCGTACCACGATTAAATGCAAGAGCTTCCAGTTAATGGCATTCGTAACTTCCCAGAATAAATACAGCCACCGGGAATCGAGTCCCTTACCGAGGTCGAAATAAATGAATCCTCGTTAAGTCAAACCGGATGGATCTTCGTTTGCGTCATTCTAAGACTCACGGTTCAAACGAACCTTCGCATTTCGATGTTGCTACGAGAACTTCTCCGGAGGAAATCAATCGTCCTGATAATTTTCGTCTTCTATCTTTTTTTTTTTTTTTTTTTTTGATATAAACATCAATTTTGATAATTTATTCGTTTTATCGTAATTTTCAGAATTCTTCACTACAATCGTTTGACGTTTACTCGAATAAAATTCACTAGTAAATAAATGGAAATTCATTAGTAATGAAAAATTGCTTGGTAATAAAATTAAGACAAACTAATTTAGGAAAATTTAAATAGAAATTGAAATTTACATTGCGTTTATGCAAATATTTATACAAATTCATATTTTTACGAATATCATTTAAATTATCGAACCCATACAGAAATTTGTTTTGCCTATTAAATACTATAGCTTATATAAGGTCGTCCGAAAAATTTCTTTCGTTTTAGAAGGAAATAAGGGATGCACAACATTTTCCGTTTTATATTATTTCATCGAATTACGTATGATCCATTTTGTTCTATCAAGATAAAGATCACAACGTTCGATAGATTAGGTTTCATGTTTGTATAAAAATGCATCGTTGTAAATGACATGTCTGTAAAAGAAAGACACTTTCCGGACAACCTAATACATATACATCTACGTATACATATATTATATTTCGGATACTTTATATATTCTTGCATATTTCGTACGACCTGTAAATCTTTCCACCCTTTTCACAATTTGCCAAAACTGCATAAAAATCAATTCGTAAGTTTGAGACAATGATTTTCTCAAAATAGAAGGTATAATTTCTTCAATTTTTACTGCACCTAATTACACGTCGCGTATTAGGGACGCGTAATGTAATTATTCATCAAACAGAGAACGTTACCATCGAGATACACGCATAGAACAGGGAATGCAGGGGTTGCTGAAACAGTCGTATTAAATTTGCTACTTTCACGTGCAACGTAACGTTATTAATCTTGGGCATCGTCGGGCTGGAAAGCGGGCGCGCGTTAATAAGTCGGGATTTCAGCGTTTCGAAATGCACCGGCTGATCTGACACGCGATATTATCCGCGCTCCCCTTTCTGCACAGTTTAAATAGCGGTGCCCAGCTGAGTCACGGTCAAAGTCAGATACGCGCATGATAGCCAGAAGGGGAGAAACACACAAACGACGACAGAGGCATCCGGTTCCGGCGCTGTCGTCAGTCTTTCGATCTACGAGGAAAAGTCTTCGTTAATTAGCCTCGTGTTTCCGTTTTGCGAGGATGTACAAGTGTGACGACGGCGTTCTATGCTACTATGAATGACAATGTCCTCCTCAGCTTCCTTTCTTTTCGCAAATAATCATAGGTATTATCAGCTATAGAAGTTTTATTAGGTTGTGTAGGTATTATTATCATTAGAATGGAATGAAATACGGGAGAAAAATTTTATTGATTTCGTGATTTCTAATAGCGAACAAAATTTGTTCTCTACAATGGTATTTGAGTTATTAAAATTTGAATTTAATTAATAAATTGATTGAGGCGCGGTGAATTGCTGGAGAATTATTTTCATCGGTCGTAGAAATTTTTGATGTGCAATTGTCAAAATATTATAGAAATATTCAAATACTATATTGGCAACATATAGTTGTCGAATAAAATATACCTGGAAGGTAGAAACGCCTTAAAATCGATGACAGATCAATTTCCGGAAATTTCTACGTTTCTTAACTGTTAGAAACGTTCATCCGGAACAGCAGCGAATATTAGACTCCATTAGAACTGGTGAGAGCTCCTCGTCACTATTAGACTACGACCACGTAATAATACTTGCATTGTTACGTGTATACCAGGAAATTGGAGGTTTCGAAGTTTGGGAAGCCTCTTACGAATATTACTGGTGGAACGATGACTGGGCGATCGACGCACGATATTGAGGCACTGCTTCCATTTTCCAGCTGCCTTCTACGCCACGCTTAACACCGGTTCTGTCACTTGTTTCGTTGTTTAGTCCGCGCCACGCATTGCTTTGTCACCAGTCTGACGATAGGAAACGCGATTGCACGTGTGGGTACACGCGCAGGAAAAGTGGCACGCGCCAGAAGGGTGTCGCTTAACGATCACTGTCACCACCAGCTCGGCCTGTGTAATGATCCTTCGATAAATTGGTCAACTGCCTCTCTGCTGCCTTTGCTTCTGCACGTGTTCCTGCTAACGACTGTCCGTTTGTCAAACCTGCGTCGATACGTTTTTTCAAAGAGAATTATAAACTGTCTTATAATCTGCCAGGTGCGATAGAAAGTAACTAATTTTAGAGTCTATCGTATACGAATGAGGTTGATATTAAACGTGTTGGTTTGTTTAGTAAAGAGACGAATGATAAAATTGTAATAGTATATTAAAATCACTATAAGTACAAGTACAGAGATAATGTATGCCGGTTGTAATCGTTGCTCGCTCAATGCTACTGTTCAACTCTACGCTATTCGACTGTATGACTCGCTGTAATGACTCGTTATAATGACTGTCCTAGAGAGTACGTTATTGTAAAAAGTTCAAGTGTAACTCTAGTTGACGATTACAAATAACGGTGATAATATTTTGTTCGGAGTTCGTTTACCTTTGAACCTCATAAACTAAAACAACGTTGGTATTCCAAAGCACGTTGATATGAGTCTTTCCTGATTCAAATCTTCCGTTGACTCATGTGCCGCTACACGAACAATTTTACAAACTAATTCTAAGATTCCGTTATTTTAATATAATGTTTAATTATTTGAATTAATTAATTAGTGAACTTATTTAATAAAAAAAAACTGAGTGTTAATAAATATGAAACTCCTTAGTAGTTTATTTTCTTATAAAATTACGTATCTGACGAACCTAAGTTTTAATGCAAAAGATCTAATATTAAAGCTTCAAATTGACGCATTTGTTGGATAATTTACAGCATGGAATTTTCGTTGCCTACTAATCGAGCAGACACAGACAGGCATTTGCCCGACACAATATTATTCATTTTTGTTCTTTTCTATCACAATGCACAAATTTGAAAACATAAAAGTACGTGATGCGCCGTCGTATGCATGAACGGCAGCGAAATAGTCAAGAAATTGCACTCGAAATCGAGAAACTTGCAATCGCAGCCAAATGCCATCATGCCATTCATAGAATTTCACGGAATTCTCCTTTAATCGAAGAGCAGCATCGATCGAGATCTGAGATCGAGTCCCACCCATCCCTTGAGGAATTAATTCAATCGATGAAAAATGCAGGACATGGCAGGAAGACCGTAGACGTCTAGACCAGCAGCGCGTTGGGACGGCTGCCAAAAAACACGAGCATAGAACCGCGACGCCGTTGAAAAGATCTTTATCCATCGGTGTACGGTTGTATCCGCTTATGTATTTTCGCGTATACATCGACTTTTCGGAGAGGATTGGCAAGCTTCTCCTTACGGACGATTCGGTTCGCTGCATAATGCTGCGAATCGCTTGCTAGCATATGGTCAGCGCCTGTTGTGAATTCAACAAACGAACCGTGGAAAACGCAACGCCGTGCTGATGCTTTCATGTAACACATCGCGGATCGACGGTGAATCTGTGAACGCTAGCAAGACTCTTTTTTATTGTAAACACGGGACTCGGTATTGGTGTTTTGTGGAAGAATCGCGCTAAAGAGAGGATTGCGTATTTGGTTTGGAATGGTCTAAACTTTTGATCGCGGGATATGCATATTTTTGGAAAATATTTTCACGCTTATTAGCCAGCTGCCATTAAACCTACAAAATCGGTAAAGCTGATATAAAACCTACAAAGTCTACAATTAGGTACGATGAAACCTGTAAAAATAAAAGTACTAAATTATGAGAATGACCGAAACAAGTGAAACTTCCCAAAAAATCATTAACTGTACCAGCTCTAATGAAGTCCAAAACGAATTCTGACGATCGGTTAGAACATCAGCTGGTATTTCGCTAACTGCTAAATAAAGTGCTGAAGTTTCAACTCGGTTTGCGGATTCGCTCAGCCCCGGGGCGTATGTGGGTTAATCGACGTCGATGAAATTCCGGAACGAAATTACGAGTACCAACGATCGTTTCGCCATCGATGAAGTCCAAAACGGCGTTTATGTGCCTCGCCAAGGACAGGATTATCGCGAGCCGACTAGTCCGTGGGGATTTGGTATCCTGAGCAGCTGCATCCGCGTCGACGACTTTGCAACTGCCTAGAAACCGCGTCCACTAAAGATCGAATGTTTCGATAAAATTCTCTGCGCAAAGATTTTTTTCTCCTCCTTCTTCGATGACGAATCGCTTGCGTAGGTCGAGGCTAGCGCTTCACGACGAGAAGACTTTGTAACATTCGCTTAAGGGTTTGTCTTCAGAAGATTTGTTACGAAGGTGTCGTTGCAGTATGGTAATTTGCAAAATATTTGGTATTCAAATTTGAATACTAATATTAGATTCAAACTTAATAATTTAAATTACTAATACTAAATAGTAATACTAATCCGCCATGTTTAACATATAATTCTGAACAATAAAAAAAAAAAAAAAAAAGAAAACCAGTTTACTTTAGAGACACACTATTTATGTTTGTAATATCTGGTACACTAAATTATTCACAAGATATTGAATTTAATATCAATATTAAATACCAATAGTAATTTATACTAATTTGACACTGATATTAAATGCTAGTACTACTATTAAGTATTCATGGTAATATTAAATTTTAATATTAAATTATTGGTACAGGTTCTACATAGACATTATAGAAAATAGAATACATAGTGGCTTTTTAATTAAAGAGATCCGATAACTTTGATTAATTGCTCGGAAAAATCTTGTACCAAATAAATACACTCGTCTCTCAAGAATTCCCATACAGCATAATATGTTCGAAAAACTCGGTAACAGGGTCAGAGAGGCCAGCAACTAATTCACGTCAATCACGTCCTTTCATCACTTTTACCATCGAGATCACTCCCAACACCGTCGGCACACACAGATTTTTATAAAATCCTATTTCCCTACCCCTTTATCTCTATGAAGCCCGGCTGGTATTGTTCAAAAACGCCAGAACATGACGTAGCTGCTTGAGCCAGGAAAATCGCATTTTTTCGTGATGCAACGCATGCCAATCAAGATCGCCGAATTTCCACGGTAATTACGAGATAGACCGTGCTCTTCTTCACTCTCTTTCTCTGTCTGTCTGTCTCTCTCCCTCTCTCTCTCTATCTTTATTTCCTCGTGCACTCTTTCCTCTTACGGCTGGCTAGCTGGCGCGCTGTTCATGACACAATTCGTTCGTTAACCGCGTGAAATAATAATTATTATCCCCGTCGGTAGCCCCGAGCGATCGCACGGGCCATTCAAGCGGACGAGCGTAGGGAGAATGATATTTTATGCAGTGGAACAATCGCTCTGAAAATTGATAAATCGCTCGTTTCTCGTTTGTCGTGGGCGGCGATCCGATCGGCGGACGAATCGTCAGATAGGGCATTGATCGAGGAACGCGTCGAAATATTTCCGAATAAATCGAAAACTAATGAGTCCAACATCCCAACGCCCAGCGATAATCATAATTCTACGTTATTACGTTTCTCTAGCAATTCACTTATAATGTTTCAAGAGTAATCGTTACACACCTGGGTATATTAATATACTTACAGAAAATGAAGTCAATCTGAGAAATGGTTGGGAATTTAGAAGATTTTTTGAATAAGTAATAGAAAGTCTAAATTCATCCTATAACGTAAATATACAAACTGAAACCAGCTTGGATTAAAATAGCCAATCTATGCGATTTTCTTCTAACTTGTTGCAAATTCTACGGGGATTTTTCTTCCCACTTGAGATATTTTTATCTCAAAGAGTAAACCCGAAATGCTTTCATTTTAACAACCATCTTAACACGCGAATGTTGTTTCACTAATAGACGAACATATTATCGATTTCTAGTGCACTACGAATGAAAGTATCGAGCATCGAATCACTCTGTGTTTATACTTGCCAATGTCCTTTATTGAATTAATTGAATTTTTCACATATTTGTTCGATAATATGTATAAAATGGGGAACACATTAACGACGAAACCTGATCACGCCGTTAAAAGCTGGCAAATAAACATTGATTATGTTCTATAGAGCAAACATAAAATCAGATACCGATACTGAATGTTGATGATTATGTTCGCCAATTTACTGGAGTAAATAGCACCATTTCGTTTTGATCTACTGAATGGTAGTCACTTAATGAAGGTCTCGATTTGATCGCACTGTTCAATCATTCAATGACTATTTTATTAGCATACCTACCTTCATTGATAAATACGTTCTGTACTTCGCAATTAGTGTTGTAGATGTTTTAAAAAATAAACACGTCTATGATGTAATAATTAATTAATTCATACGAACATGGTGATTTACAAAATATCAAGATAAATCCATTGAGATCTTAAACAAATATTTACACATTTCAATATATATAAATATATCAAATATATGTATGTACATTTCTCTTTTCATCAATTTCTATCAATTTATCTGTACTGTGTTGCTTTCATAATTTTGTATAAATAGATTTCAGTTTTCAAGAGCATGTAACATTTGATAATAATTAAACGTGTCACAGGGATAACAGTGTTTTATATTATAAGAAACTTGATATTCTCCTAAATATTCGAAATTCGTCATAAACTTTTACGATCAACTTGAAACATTTTCATTTCGTTACCTAGAAAGAACACGCATATACTAAATTGATCGTAAAATTATTTTAGAATATATTTTAAGAGCAACGTATTTCCCTATTAAAATAATTAACATCTCTATACAGATTTTAAAAATAATATTTTCTGCTAACATACCATACATTATATTATATTCGAATAATAAATCACATATCAACTTTTGATCTGCATCAAACTCCCAAAGGCTCCATCCCGTCAGAAAAAGAGCACGCGCCAGATCTCGAAACGGAATGTAATTCCAGATATGAAGTACATTGACCCAGGACCACGTGCCTTTCGATGTTATTCAGATAAACTCCGATACTTAACGATCACCGCTGAGCTCCTATGATTTGGTGCATCGATCAATCAAGATTAAGGTCCCTAATGAAAAAGCTCTGAGACGTCAGAAAGTCAAAGATTCGAGAACCAAAAAGAAGTCCTCCCCAGGGGAGTAGCAGGTAAACGGTTGTCGAGTAAGCAAAGAGAGTGAGAGAGAAAGAGAATAGGGTCCAGAATCGGAATCTTTGAGCGTGTGTGGCCCGTTGATCCCCCGTTGAGCACCCTATGGTTCCACGTGAAACAAGAATGACAACAAACCTAGAAACAAGCACCGCGCTTGTCCCCCGGGGCTTGTTACGAAAGCTGAAAATATGTGTTTCGGCTTTAATGGCCGAAGGTCGCGACCTCTGCCTCCGCTTCTCTCTTCGTTTCGCTGCAGCGAGCGTTAATACGAGCGATAAGTCGAGTGCAAGAGGCGGAGAAGAGGACTGGTCGGACACGTGCCTCAGGGCGAACATGATTTACATACCCGCACCAGAGGTGCACCTGGCCTGCCAGATTTTTACCGCGCATCCAGAAACTTTAAATCCTCCGCTCTCTTCTCTTATTCACCAGAGATATTAGTATATCTGTCTTAATATGATTCGTGTCCTTTCTTCAACCGAGCATTAAAATTCTATTCCGAAGTATTTGCATTCATTGATGTCTCTGTCTTTTGGAAATGTATCTAAGAATATATTTCTTCACGAGGCATTCATTATCTCGGATTAATCTTCAGATTTCAGATTTATAGATTGCAGTCAATCATTTATCGATCACGTTTATTATTATAAGGTTTCCGTCTGCTTAAAATCGTTCGAGAAAATGAAGGAAGACGTTCAGGAAAATGACTGACATTTTTTCGTGTTCCATTAGGAACATAGGAAAGCTTAGTGAAATATTAAAAGCAAATGCATGTACAGGAGACACGGTTCATCTTAGAACGACATGGTTAATGCATGCGGAGCTGTAGGTAATCTTGAGCGACGTTTTTTATTTCGTAGACGTATATGTATATTTAATTCGTTCTTCTACGGTATAATTGCTCTTCCAGATAATGCGTCTTCGGATAATCGACATCTCCATTAATCGACGCCCGAATAATCGACACTTTCTGGATTCCGCGAGGTTTCTCTGTTTTTATTTTCTCACGAGAAGGCTGACGAGGCGAAAGGCGAGGCTCGAAAAAACTTTCAAGAAAAGAGATCCATTAGCCGTTGTACAAAAACCTGGACTCTATTCCAAAAGGAAAAATCGAAATGAAGTATTCTAGAGGAGAATTAATCGTTATTTTCCAAAGTCCGTCTTTCTCCCTTAATATACAGTTTAAGTTGCTCTAAAGGATTAAGGATACATCGAATCGAATCGAAACAAAACACTATTTTCAGATAAAGCCCATTGTTGCAATATTTACGATATTTATAATCAATAACTTCGTCGTTCTTATCTCATTGACATTTTCAAACACGTACAAAATAATTTATTTGTTAAAAGTTGGCATCACTAGTCATTAATAAGTATAATTCATTTACATAGTATATTTCTCCCATCGTTTGTAATTCTTCTAATTATATAATTCTTAATTATATAATCTCTTCTCAAACGATTAATTATAGTTCAGTATAAAGATATGATATGATTAATCAGAAAAGGAACCAAAAGTGCAAAAAAGTTGCAAAATACTCTCGATATATATACCTGTTTCGGTTAAAAGGACCTACAAATGAAGGATCATTCATCCAATTTACTATAGCTTGCATCAATCGGAACAAACATATTCTTGCAAACTGGACGTATTCCTTTCGTCTCGTACGTCATCCAGAATAGCGAACATAATATCTTCTAATGATGTGATGAATGCAAAAGAACCGTAAAATCTCGTGCCGCGAAGGCGAGCTCGGTGATTTATACCCAATTACTGACGAATTCATCCTTGAAGCAGGGAAAAGAACGTAAATCCCAGGGAAAAGCCGTAGGATTAACGACCAATCAGTTTCGTTCTTGTGGCCAACCTACCGTGAACGGATACGAAGAGAGTTTATTCGACTCTTCTTGGATATACCAGAGACGATGCAATATTAAATCGCACCGGTGTGTCCTTGTAAACTCGTTTAATTGGACCCCACTTTATCGAATCTTCAAGAATATAATCTCGTTACATGGAATTATGAATAAGTATATTTTTTTGGTTTTTAACGAAACCTTTCGGTTTTCTTTAAATCGTAGAAGATCTTTTCGAAATATTTTGATGCTACTGAAAAAGGCTAATCTATATCTCTAGTTAGACCTTCTTCTTTCTTTTAATATTTTTTAATTTCTGGCTAGTTGCATTTAACATAACTTCTGAAAATTTTCTTTTTAATTCCTTTTTTAATTCTGCTCTTTGCCTGATTACAAACATTTCTACTTTCTGTATTGATATAATCTCATAAAAGTATATTTAATTCATCACAGATTTTAAACATTATACGTATAATACACGTTGCCAGACTTTGTAGTTTTCAAACTTTTCAGTCGGCAACAACGTATCGATATGCAGTGTATCATTTCATCAATAAGCTCGATATAAAATTGTAGAGATTCATCTGCTGTACACGATGATTATTCCCAAAGTCGAAAATTATTTCTAGCTGGTAACGCGCGATTATTTTATCTTGCAAAGGAAACAGAGGGAAGAACAGAGCAGTATGGTGGCATAAAGAACGCAAAAATTGAAAAGTAAAGGGAGCTACCACACTCGATGGCATCTTGGAATTCTAACATCGAAGGGACGTTATTTCGGTACGCTTGACTTCCTTAGAAGACTCAACTCAAAGTGCCTTCCTGCGTTTCAGCGTGGTTCCCCATCGGGGATCATGATATCCTGCCGACAAGGTTGCAGACGATACACCGTACACCAAAGATCAACTCACCATACGGGAATGCCGATCCATGTCAAAATGTCACTCTACTTTATCTCTTCTTCTCTCTGATGTCTGCTTCTTTCAGAAACAATTATTTCCTCTGAGATTATTCTCCAAAAGAAAGGAATAAGAAAGTTGCAAGAAATCATGGTAAATTGATACATAAGAACTTTATTAAAACAAACGCAACCTAAATACAGGTTATGAATAATGGCGACCGCTGAAGGCTACATATCAACCATCTCGTCACTGGGTCAAGTATACCCATTCTTTCATATTTCATGAAAGCCAGTTAGGTGAAAGCCACCTTTGTCTTCATTCTGTTAAATAGATTCAACAAAATCACCCCGTTAAACCAGAAACTACGAACCAAAATAACGAAAATAAAAATTCAGCATATAAAATTCAGTAAAAAATCACGGATCGTAACGTTCGTAGATCTGCCCTGATAACCGATACGATGCTCTGAATTAAATTTAGATCTTCTGAAAGTTCACTTTACTTAATATAAAAGTAACTGAAATATTAAAAAATTCCAAGACGAACGAGACTCCCTGTAAATAATGACACGTTGATACCACGAAATACATAAAAAATTCTTCCATTTAGAATTTTATCGTCGTGTCAAGCAATCGAGAAACGTAAGAACGTTTCAACGAGGTGAATCTAACGACTGAGTCTATTCGACGATAGGAACAAGAAGGCTAGGAGAACGCTAGGAGGAGTTCGCATGCACTATGCATGTAAGATGTTTCTCTTTGAACAACCCTATAGCCGTGTCTCTTCCCTCCAATTTTCCGCGAAGACCGGGGAGTAAAAAAGACGAAAGAGAAAGAGAGAGAGAAAGGAAATGGTGTGCTATTCACCGCGGCTACTCTGAAAAATTTAGCTCCGCATAACGAGTGTAAGCTGAGTAGATGAGGTCATACTTGACAGTTTTTTCGTTCGCGACAAGAAAGTACATATTATCGTCTACCCCGTTTCCACGGAATCGTCTATTCACTTGGACTTTCAGTTTATGGTCGTCGATATTTATTTTTTTACAGAAGATTCAAGCAATCATTACGAAAAGATCGTTTCAAGGTAGACGAAACCTCGATTATGAAATTAACAGGACGGTAACTGTTCCCTTTCAAAGACAAAGCTACTCTTCGCAGTAGTGCAAACAATTATTTAATAATATTATCTAATAAAAATAATTAATATTCTAATAAAAAAAAATAATTCTTTAATAATATTAATAATATCATCGTGTACGTAAATACTACGTTGGCATCTTACAAAAATTATAATTAAAAAAAAAAGAATTTATAATGCTTTTACTTTGATCCGATAGACTTCGTTCTGATGCAATTGTTCGCACAGGAAAGAAAGAAACTAAAGTACTATTGATTCCAGAATAAATGAAACACTCTGTGTATAATTGTTTTTAAAAAACAAAAGGATTGTGTTTCTATTTGAAAAAGAAGTACTCTCGATGTATTTTAAACGAACTCACAATGTTTTTTGTTTGCCGAGTAAGTATAATAAAATTTCCACACGTTACGCTCTGTATCATCAAAAATATCGGGGCTTTAGGTGCGAAATTTAATCAAAACCGGCTTTCACGCTCCAGTTTTGAAACTGATATTCGCGAAGACAACATGTTCGCTACTAATTGGGTGGAACCACTGTTTGTAATTAGAATTTTCGATTTTAAAAACATTCTTCCGTGATATTCTATTAATCTGTGTTTGTAAGCATATATAATCTACATTTCGTAGTCGTACGTTCTATAAATGTTTACAGCTTGAAATTTTCAATAAATTCATACATATTCATAGTCTAATAATTTCTATTCTCTAAAATAAATGAAATAAATAATCGAGTATAGCGTCACCAATATGAATTTGGAAAATACATTTCCACGAAAGTCAACAAGAAACTAAACTACACCGTCGTTAAACCTTACCTATAAGAACCAAACAGAAGCGCGTTGTTCTAAATCGAATATTCGAAGACGCGTTGGTGATGCAATTCGCTTTTACCACGAGGCCTTAAAAGTCGTCGTACAGTTTTCCCTAATCCTATCGACGATACATGGCTCTCGTTCTCGTATTTTTGTGAGACGACCATGTTTCGGTCGACTATTAAGAAAACGTTGAGCAGAAAATGGGATGCTCGCGAAACTGCATCGTATAATAATTTCCGAGGGACTTGCGAGGGTGGTGAAGTGCACGTGTATACTTCGCAGCAGTAACCTCGAAAGTAACCCCTTTAAAAGTAACTGTCGCAACACCTGGTCCAGGCCAGAACCATCAGTCGACCCTCTTCGCAATTTCTTCCCTCGACCAAGGGTGAAAACATCGGATCAACGAAGTTCTTTAAGGACTATTATAATTATTATAAACTGCAGACTTTTATACAAATTTATATTTTCATGGACAAAACTAATGAAACAAAATTTAAATATTTACTTTATCTATTAAAAATTATAATAAGTAATGATATTTTTTGCATTCTATCAGTTTCTCCAGCTTGGAATTTCACATAAAAATCTGCAATATGGTAATTATCAATTTGAACCAATTTTTTTTTTTTTAACTTTAATATTGAAAATTCAGAAATCCTGAAATTTTCGAAGCAATTTACTTATGCATCCTGTGACTTCTGGATGAAAATGTACCTACATATTTTTCTATTTTTTTTCTTTTTTTTTTCTTTTTTTTAACGACAGAATAATAAAGCAGTAAGTATCAATAGGGTGTACAGTGATAGTTGTTTTGATCGCCAAGTCAGCTACGACCAGGAGGGTGCTACGTTACGAGTGCGTTACGACCGATTTTACGAAGGTTCAGTCTTTTGCGTTTGGTTATTGAACGGATGTAGGATCGGATAATAATAAAATGTATTATGGTGATGTGGCGATTGTAAACGCGACTTGCTCGTACAGAGGTGATTCAACACTTTGAATATTTCAATATTTAAGTAGCGTCGTATTCAAGATACTCCCTTTCGCTTGGAATTTTTAACTTTCACGCTAAACAACCTTCGAACTTTATAACAAACAAAAATACTTTCGACTCTTACGCTGAGTAATCTTTGGATTTTAACGTAAATAAAAATATCAATTTCGATCAGAGTATGGAATCAGTGCTCGTTAGAGGTTGATCTCTCGAAATCTGGTCCTCATCAAAAGATGGTGTTTACCGGAGCAGGTTCGACACGCAAGAAACACTTTTACCCGCGCTGCAACGGCTAGCCGCTTGAAGACTTCATTACCCTGAGCGGGCGCGATTAATTTTCATGGTCGCTCCACTTAAGCGATCGTAAACGAGACTGACGAGTGTACACGGGACAAAAAGGACGTCGAAAAAATCCTACGCGTTTCGAGAGAGGTGGCGGCGAGACGTGGTAAAAAGAGCAACCCGAGGAAGAGTTAGAAAGGTGAGGCGGAAAGAAGAGAGAGAAAAAAAAAATGGAAGAGAAGCCGAGGCACAGGTATAATGCAGGCGACTCGCCTCAGTTCGCTCGTGCGCTGCTCGTTTATCGTTTTATATCAGTCTCGTGTAAACAATATTCACCGTTTGATTCCTCGTGCCACACGCTTTGCGCCTCGAGCGTGTGTTCCAACGTGTTTATCACTCGTAACATTTGAGTTCTTTATCTTTTTGGAATTTTTTACTGACTTTTCTCCTTATAGTTAATTTAGAAATAATTTTTTACTGATTTTTCTCCTTGATAGTTCATTTAAAAATGCCTAAATTCTTCTCCAATTTTTTCTTTTCTTTTTTTTTTTTTTTTACGTCGCCATAGGTAAAAAGTCGGAAAATTGAAATAATATGATACACGGTAATGTGATATATAGATATACAATAGCGAAATGTTATCTTAAATACAGGGAATATTTGGACAGAAGATCTGTCGATAATCGTATAGATACATATTTTAGTGTATAGAGAGCGATTAAGGACGGAATTATATAGCAAATTGACAATTTCATTTGTCGCATTCCGCGTAATGCAAGTTTAATTCAGAATTGTCCGATTACACAAACCGCACTTGAAACAAGACGCAACATGATTACGAGTTATGCATGCCACGAATAGCTACATTCGAGCAGTCTAGGTAACAAAGGACCATTAACTGGGCGAACTTCCGCGTAGATTAAACCTACGGTTAAATATAAATAAGCTGTAAACCTTGCTTATGGTATTTAATCTCGACATTCGCGTTTTCATTCCATTTCCAATCTTCCTCTAAATATTTGTCCAAATGTTACAGTTCCTTTTTATTTCTATATCTTTCGTTGATATAAATTTATATTATATTTTAAATTTTATTACACTTGGTGATTAATATTTTCAATTGCATACAGTATATCGGTAATTAAATTTCACGCAGAAACTCGTACGATATAATTTTTTTAAACGAATTCTTCTTTTCAAGACTTTTATATAGGAAATTGAATTCCTTGTAAAGAATGTTACAACGCATACAAATAAAAAATTCTTATAATATCCTTAAAACTATGTATTTGCATAGAAACTAGCCGTTGGAGAAAGTAAAAATTATGGTGAACTTTTGAAACAGTATATCGCAAAGAGAGAACGAGAATTCGATGTGGTTCGAGGCTAATGAGAGGACCACGCACTACTTCGGTCCATGAAACACGAAACTTTTTCACTCGTAATCCGATTATTCGTAGTGGGTAGACGCGATCTAACCTTCACGGGGCGCAGTGTCGTATTTCGTTTGACGAATGCGACCCGTAAATTTCGTTGATGCGGCATTAAAAGTCGATATATCGTTACGACTCCCGTGATAACTCCTCGTAAAGGGATAACGATAAATGTCACCAAATGCCATGGCTTTTCGTGGCTTTTATGCTCACGTTTCCTCATTCATCTATATAGATACCCTTATTAAATGATTTATTCACTTCGACATTCTCCTTTTCTTCTTCTTCAAACGAAAAACAGTCTCTAGACTGTCGTCTCGCGTGTTCACGATGTTTTATAATGGTGAGCTTATAATTACGTTTGTATTAGGTTGTTCGAAAAGTTTTTTCCGTTCTATAAGGAAATAATAGACGCACAATGTTTTTTGTTTTATATTAGTTTATTAAATTATGCACGAACGTAATGATAGAAATAGAACGAAATGGATCATACATAATTCTATAAAATAATATAAAACAGAAATTGTTGTTCATTTATTACCGCCTTATGAAACGAAAGAAACTTTTCGGACAACCTGATACGATTCTTATTAAACCTGTTTATCACGACGTTTCTTAACCAAAAAACATTTACAGTTAGAACATCAGAAATTAGTAAAAATAAACATATCTCTTTCATTCACAGAGGTGGAAATTTGTATAAACTTCGCGATCTAACGATCAGCGTCTCTACTAGGGTATGAGTTTAATTCAAGATTAAATTACTGTATACCAACACCATCGACTGCTTCGATTTCAAAATAACTTTTCTGGTGGTTACACTAGGTTTTTAGGAGACCCTTAATAATGCAGTTGGAGTAAACGCGCGTGGTTCGAGGGCAACGTAAGATGTCACGTAATCCCGAGTGCAGTTCCCTCTGGTTCGTGGTTTTATGAACGCGAACGCTCGTATAACAAGGTTGGATTACCAAATGACCAGCCTTGAATCAGTGTCTACCGGCTGAAATGCATGACAGGTTGGCGTGTAGGGTATTTAACGGGGCCACGAAAATTCCATTTCCCGCTGCTGCATTTCCGCTTAAGACGTAATAAACGTGCCAGAAATTGTGGCGCGAACGTTGGAGTCGTTACATGTCCGGCCACTTCAGCGTCCCCGTTTATTTCTTAATATTCAGTTTTATAGGCAAGTAATAGAGTTGTTCGCGATATAGTTTTCCCTCTTTTTTTTTTTTTTTTTTTTTAGATAAGTATAAGTAACATATTTCGTTGGAACGTTTATATCTGTATAATATACATCTGTATAATCGTACAAACGTATAATCATTATAATATAATTAAACTTTATATTTTAAGTTTCCAAGAATTTTGTTTCATTGAATTTTGAAAGTTTCGCATCTTTTCCCTATTCGATAAATACTTCGATAAATATATTTAGCGAATGTCATTCATCATCAGATCCAAATATTCATTATCGCGTGTTTCTAGAATATCTTTCTACGGTTCTAATTTTAATTAACAAGTTTCTATTAATTATCTCGCTACGATACACTATCACAACGATATATTATCTTAATATTTCATTCCAAGGAATTTTCAAAACTTCGTATCTTTTTCTATAAACGTGTCCAATACAAGCTATTCTGAATCTCTATTTAATGAAAAAATTAATTCTAGAAGTCTAACTGTAATTGTGAAATTCCCGCTATTCTCTCGATATCAAGGAAAAACGAAATTGGTACGCGATAGGAGTTTCAGGGAGGCAAGACATAATAACTCCCGGGCAAATTCTCCAAAAGTCAGATTACGACGTCAGCTCACGCGCGGCTTAAGTTTGAATCGTTAACCTAAACGTGGGATAGTCTCGTAGAATAACGTGTGCACTTGACAGCTCGTTGAAGCGTCTGACCCTGCTAGAACGTCGACAGAACGCCAAGTCAGCACCTTGACTTGACGGACATTAACGCGAAATACGCGTATTTCTTCCTAGCCTAGACACAATTATCCACGATTCGGAACCTTCCTGTCGTTTTCCTGTTCAACCAATTCTATACGATCTCCTCATCCTCATCTATTACTCTTTGACGCAACATCAGACAAGCCATATCGTCTTTATTTCTCTTTCAATCCTCCACTACGTTCTTTGAATCATTTTCGGCTCGATGGTAAAACGTTGGCAAATTTTTGTAATAACAGAAAATGTACCAAAGAATTGTTTCATACGCAATCATCATTCCCAAGTAACAGATTCTTAAAAGGCAGCACGTCGAGGAACGATATCGAGAAGATCCATATATGGCCGTGCACAGGTGCTCCACATGTATAATCCACTAGTTAAAGCACAGCTACAATTATGGTTTCAAGGCTGTTCTCGGAAAGAGTTACAGATTTATTTAGAGATTTCACGAGCAGCTGTATCCAGCGCTGCGGCAGCTGATACGAGAACGATCGTAGTGTATTCGATGCCTACGGCGAACTGATATATTACATGTAGTGGGTCGCAAATGTATTTGAATGTTTACTGTTATTTGTATTTGAACGCTAATTCTTAAAAGCGTGAAATAACGAAAGAAAATAGTGAAAAAGAATCGAGAAAAATGTATCGAATAATACGGAAATTTTGTTTTGTTTTACTAAAACTAGAGTGTAAATCGAGTTTCATTGTGTAAAAATAATAGATTCGATGTGCACAATTTTTACATAAGTCCTCAAACAGTCGATACATACAGCTTCAGATAGTAGGAAAGATTTCTACAAGTATTCGAATATTTCCGCCAACCACTGTATATCGACGTAGCACCTGAACGGATACGAGTCGTCCTTGTTCCGACAAATTCTTCGGGAAACGAAACACTTGCCGCGATAAAGTTGCGTTCCCACAGGTACAACAAAAGAGGTTTATGAACGTATTCGGCGAACAACTGGCGCGCAGCGACGAGAAAAGGAAGCTGTTAGCGAGCATTCTGGTAGAATAAGCGCTCACGTAGGTACACTATGACAATGATGGAAAAGAATTCAGAAAATATTACTCTACCGTGTATGGAGCTTGTGGTACTGCATATTGTTCCATGGCTATTTCGTCAGCGAGTAATTTTGAGCGCTTGACTGCTAAGACATTCTCACTTTTTACGATTACATTGGTTTTTAAAAGAAAGGAATAAGTCGCCATATTTGTTGCATCGAAATTTATTTTTTACGAATATCTAGGAGTATATTTGGAAGTATTCACACGAGCAGACTTTTTCTTTTGTTCGAAAGCTTATACTGCCATTAGTGTTTAAGGCGTTCTTGCGTGCTAGGTTTTAAGAGCAAGTTAATTATGTTCAATTAGAAGGAAAATTTAATATTTCTGAATAAATTTCTATAGAATATTATCAATGATATTACTTTGTCTAATGGTAGATAATTAATTCTTCTACGATTAAAGTAATATCATTGATGATATTCTATAAGAACTCGTTCAGAAATATTATTCGTTAAAAAATATGCAATTTTTATTTGTCTAATGGAAGGTAATTAATTCTTCTATAATTAAACAAAAATTGAATATTTTTTAACAAATTGCCGTTCGCATAGACATAAATACATAATTTTATGTACATGAAATATTACATACGTAATAAGCAAGAGTCATTCGCGCGATAACCTTCAATTCCAAATACCCATAAAGCGCAAATGCTCGAATAATTAGAACATGATATGGTGAAAATTATTCCCCAGAGTAATATCAACAATATTAACGCAGCAATACCGCGTGGCAACAGATGAGCCCGTAATTTGTCTGTCGGCAAAACTAAACAATAGAGGTAATTAAATGTCGGCGAAGGCGTCGAGTCGCGTCTGAATGAAATAAGAGAAAAGTCGATGGCGGAGGAGCTTGAGTTTCCTGTGTTGCTACCTTGGAAGAACGAACTGTCGTTCGAATTCCGCCAATTACTAATTGACAAGTTTACTTCTTGTCATTAAAGAGGAGAAAGCGCAGGCAGATACGAAAGTTTCGTATCGAGCCGCAATTACGATTGATAACTTGCCAAACGATTTTCCACCCTCGTTTTCTCCGCATTCTCCCATCTTATCGTTCTTCCTAGAACCACTTCTCCTATTCCGCTCTGCAAACAACTTTTCCCGTTACATTTCAGCGTTCGGAAAGTTGGCCCGATATTCGACCACCAGGAAACGTCTAGCATTTCTGGAAAAAATTTTAAGGACACGCGCAATGTTTACGATGCAGGAATAGTGCAATACGAGATAGCTGCAACCTTGATCGACAGATTGAATCACTGTTGTAGCTAACGATATCATATGTATTCTGCATAGTCGACCGACTATTTCTGTCTGGTAAGATTGTTTGTTTCGCTCACAGATTGAATGATATTATGACTCGAAGCAACACTCAAAAGAAAATGGTATAAATAATACGAAGAATGTATAAAGAAGAATCGTAAAATATATTTTTAATTAAACAGAAATATCGAACATACAGTATCAAAAGCATACGAAATATTATTCGTCGATGTAAAATGTTGATGTTTGAAAATTATGTATATAAATACAAGTAATATAATGAAAATGATGCATAATTAATTGTCGCGTTGCTACTTCAATTTATCAAATTTATCTTTCACTTTATATATTTCAAACTATATATATATATAATTTGAAATAACTCGCCTCTTTTGCTACGTTTGACAATTGAATTTTACGATACAAATTCATTTTCCAATTCTACGTTCAACTCTGACCTGACACATCCACGTAAACTAAAATAAACTTTCATCGAGATTTTAAATGTTTAATAAACAAAATAAAGTATACACTTTGATAACGACAATACATATATATTTACGTATACAATTGTGTGTACGTGATAAATAAATAGCACGCGTCCGAGAATGAATTTATGGCTGGTAGGATCAATTTGGCGAAAGGTGTAGGAGCATCAACACGATCGGCGGCAAAATTGCATCTACCAGTTCCTATGAAATTTCTAACAGGGGTTTTCCCCCATAACACAGTGAAAACTCGCGTTGGCGTCATTATATCCGCGCGCCAGGTTCGCGAGTGCGTTTACGCTACAACTATACGAGAGTTTATGTGCTTTGCGTTATCTTGCTGCTCGCTTCTATCCCTATCTGGCTCGTCTGTGCGAGGCTACTTATCTACTCTGATGTATTGCTCCGGAAACTCGGCACACGAACGCGTTCGCCTGGCCCTCCTTCACCCCTTTTCCACCCTCTCTTTCTCTTCTCCTTTACCCACCGCCGTTCGTTGCGTTCGTTGCGCCTCGTTTTCTAACGGTTACGAGAGCTCTACGCCAATGGTATGGAGAAATTCGCGAAACTTCACTTTCGAAAGTTGTGCATCCGCAGCACTTTGCGGTTCATCGGCCGCCTCAAGTGAAGATAATTTGCACCGAATTCGACCGAATTCCGCGAGCCAAAATTGCCTTAGCTGCCATCGCGAGACGATCTACCTGCAACAGAGTAGAAAAAAGTATAGTTTTCGAGAAACTACGGATCTAATACTAATCTAATACTGAATGGCAGACAGAGAATTCGTATAAATATTAATTTAAACCGACAGGACATTGTGAAATTATTAAAACGTGTAAAATTAAAATGTAAAATTACGGTCTGAAGCAAATTATCTGAAACGAAATACAACAACGATTTTCGATATTTTCCAATGCCAGGTAATTGTACGAATACTTCTCGTAATTAGATTTTCAAGAGAATAACTAAAGAAGTGGAAGCTGAGCAAAGATTTGTTTTACTTGGTGTGTATTATAACGAGTACTTTACCATGGATATTTCATCTCGTTGATATATACACGTAACTGGAAAATCCTGGAATATCGTAAAATTTCCACGGAATATCTATTGCGTATCAATCACTGAAAATGAAACTAGCTTGAACTAAAATTCGAACGCGCAAAATCTTTCGAGCGTTGAACGAACAATTTTCTACTGCTTTCAAAAGAATTTCTCGAATTGGTTACAGTAAATGTATATAATTAAATTTGATTTATCGAATTCAGCTGTCAGACACGAAAAATACTTCCTCGTAAATGATAAAGATCAGAGATAACGAGCTCGATGTAATTACAATCCTGCTGTTTTCTATTTTACAAATAGATAATCGACTGTAACGATCGGCGAAGCTCTCGCATATATACGTCGAATCATCGAAACTGCACGATGGTTTCTCGAATGATCTTCGAATATTCTTTCCTGCCTCGTTACTGACAGAAGGAAATTCGGTCGTTCGCTGTATGCTATTGACACAACTGTCGATAAATATCGATGTGGGTGACAAGCGTAATATGTACTGGGAAGAGAGCGTGATTTACTGTGACACTCATATAGATATAAAGTTCTCGTACTTGGAAGGAGATCCATGCATGCGTGTTTGCCTTCTGCAGCGGATTCAAAGGTAAACTAACAGAACTCGCTTTATACAGTAGATTGCTTTTGGCTTTCTGCGGAATACTTTATTCTGGCATCTCGATCGATATTTCTTTCATGAACGTCTCTGTGTCACCACTCGTAACTTTAATTTAAGTTAAGCCCAAAGATACACCGTGTGTATTGTAAAAGATGGTCAGTATTCAAATGACAAAATCTCTAGTAGACCCGAGATATTTTCCACATAACTATATCTGCGTAAGTTTCAAAATAGATAACAGTTATTAAGAGCTTTAACGCTAGAACTACCGATAGTTAACGCGAAATTATTTCTACCAAAATGAGACTGTAAATTCGGCCAGTCGCGGGGAGACGCGTTCGCGAGGAGGCGCGTCAACGGGAGTCGTAAATTCCCGTTACGATTGTATCAATCGACACCACGAGCAGGTCGATCCCCGTATTTCTTTTGGAATAATGGGGGTAGTTCAGTTGGAATAAAACTGTAGTCTACAGTTTTATTAATATATATATATTTATTTCTATTTTGCACGGATACACACTCTCATACACAAGCGAAGTCGGTGAATTTGATTCCTTAGACGGAACGTAAAGTTAATATGAATGCCCGATTGTCGTACGAACAGTTGACTTGACTGTCGCGAGGGCTTGAAGAGCCAAAGGAACCCGGGAGATGTGTGGCACAGACTGGCCTAGACTCGACTCACAGTTCGTTCTTTCGCCATCACAGGAGTAGGAGACTTTCTACCGTCTTAGGTAGTGGATGATATTGTTTTTTGGGATGAAGTCCCTTTTTTCTTTGTATACACATCCGCTCTTTCCGTATGGCAGATACCTGTTTTATCCGTGATTGTTACCAGCACGTAATAAATTCCAGGTCGTGGTGAATAGCCCGCTGTAAACGTGAAGTACTTTTTGGGACTCTACGTCCCGTAATTTTAGTGCAGACCGATTGACCCATCTATATACGTTAGCCATTAAACTATCGTTGGAGTATATGGTGGGTCCTTGGGTCTGTAGAAGGTCAGAATAACGGTATGAGGGCCGTTGACAGTCAGGTAATAAGGGCTGACTTGTGGGCCGCTTCAGAGACAAAATGATTGGTCTTTAAAAAATACGTAATAATAGAATATTTATATATATATATATTGATTTATTACTTTCTTACAGAAGCAATTCCATGTTATGTAGTACAGTTTTTGTATTATTAATCCATCTGAGACCATAAACTCTAAACGAGGGTTGACACATTTATAAAATCGTAGAACCAATCACTTTGACTGCTGAGGTATTTCTAGTGTTAGCATCTAGCGATCTAGCGATCGATCCGGAATTTTCCTGATAACTGATATCGTCATGTCGAATGATACGCGGTAAAAATTGTAAAAACGTGTGGAAAGTTGTGCAAAACGAGGAACTGGTTAATTGGGATTCGATAAACAGATTGTAGGATCCTTTTACACTTTGACAAGTACCAGTTATTTTGACTGATATTGGTATAAGTAGTCTTGATACAAAATTATTTCGAATTTGAGTACATAAAAACAAAATAAAATTCATTATATTATTCTTTTAGTTATCGTTGCGAAAGTCATTACATTATTGCGGAAAAAAGCTATAACATAAAGTAGGAATTTGAAAATAAAATTGTAAAACTAGTCAATTTAACTGGCGTGGTAGTTCTAGTGTTAACTTCCTTACCATGTCTGAGTTTAACCTCGCGTTCTCAAAATGTCGTTATGATAATTATGAATACGAGTGTGCGATGTAAGTAATTCCCTTACTAATATTCTCCTACCAAAGTATTACAAAATAAATATTACAAAATTGCTATCGATTCTGGTTAACATTTCCCCAGGTTGCACTATGCTCGAGGTAACAGCTCCCCGTTGAGCTTCCTTAGATAAAGTTTTTCGTTAGCATATTCGAAAGTCGCAGATAAGCGACGCTTTTCCTCCTTCGGACAAGGTGAATTCGCTTAAACTAGCCCCCGGTATTCTATGCACAAAAGGCAAAGCGGCGATATCCTGAAAACGCAACCCCCATCATCCGTCCTTTTCTCTCTCTCACTCTCTCTCTCTCTCTCTCTCTCTCGTTCTTCTGGGCGTCATCATTTATTCCAGGAGCCTATTTACACGCAAGCCTTCAAAGTCGCTTTCACGAGATAACCTCGGCTCGTTCGAGCAGGATAACGTCAAAGTGCTCTCCGAAAGGAAGAGAGAAGGTTACGGTCAGAGACGACCGATTGAAATAGCCACCGTCAGCAGAGCAGGCTACTATTTTTGAGGATGAGCGATCAAAACGATCGGATGCGGCACCATTGCGAAAGTAAATGCCAACCGATAGATACCTGTGTCTCTCCGGGGAACGAAACTTTCGTTTCCCAGGCATTTACCGCGGAAATCCTTCAAAGGGTAATGCACCGCAGCTCCCAAGTCCCATTCAATATCACCGAGATGAATAAACCGCAAAAAATCTCTGTGTGTACAAATTTTCCACTGCACGTAAGTGATATCTCGATATTCATATTCGGTGGATGCTTCATGATGGACGACGTTTTATCATGCAGAAATTGAGCAACTAATACAGTCTGGAACAAAAATACAAGAATATCGGAATATCTGCGTAGCCTAGGTATATCGTATTATACGTAGAAAACATACTATAATCGATTTCATGGAATATGGTTTACAAAAGTTAGAGGAAGTATTGTAAATAGAAGTTAAAACAAATGCCACAACATCGTTTCGCACATTTGTGCATCTTAAATTTCTTATTAGTAGCTAGCGAGATCATTGGGAGATTTCCGTTCAAATGGAATAAAACGTGGAAATCGAGAATTTCAACATAAAGACACATAGGTGGATCGAACCGCTCGATACTCTGTAGAAGAAAATTTGCGAAAATTCAAGCTCTCCGAAGCACGAAATATTTTCATTAAAAATTTCGTACGATATCGTCAGTGAGATACTCGTTAAACATCTGATTCGTTGAAATTTCCGCTCACGCACATATTCAGCGGCACTCGTCCGACGATTACGTTGGCTCTCGACATCACCGCTTGCCAGCAAGCAAAACATTCTAGGATACGGGTACGACGAGTTAAACCATCGTCAGAGTAGAGGAGTGGCTGGAACATTAAATGCACTCTTGGCGTTTCATCGTTGCAACGAGCGTTCGTGAATCGAGTGTACAAACAAAACAGGATAGAATGACCAATTTTGCGGGAAACGATACCGCCTGCTCGAGTTCTTTCAATCCTCGATGAGACGTTCGATGCTCGAAGAGTATGAAGAGTACGAAACGTGGAGAACCATTTTAATAGAGGAACGATCAAAGACTGGCACGGTCGTTGGTAATGAAAAGGCGAATGTCAGGTTTTATAAGGAGGGGCGAGAGAGAATCCCTGAATTTCTTAGCGAACTAAGAGGGTATAGAGGAGAAGACCACTCCATATTTCGTACGACGTAGATTTCACTGCGTCTGAAGAAGGGAGAAAATGTCTTGGCGCGACGTCACGTTTAGTCGAGCACGTCAAAATGAGCATCTGCAAGTAGAGTTTTCGAATTTACGAGCTACCTCGACGAACAGGACTAAATAAAAAGTTTCCCCTCTCTCCGTAATCGATTTATACGCTCACCAACGTGTTTATGGGCACACATAATGCCATGGAATGAACGATTTGATGGAAGACGGCGGAATTTTAGCTGGAGAATTTCAAATTGATTTAAATAAATGTATTATATTTAAAATAAATCGTAAATAATCATAATTGAAATAGCGTTACTTTATTGATCTAAGACGTTTGCTACGATTCGTCGTTAAAAGTAGTTGATATTAGAACTGCAATTTATATAACAAATTAATTGTGCAATTACGTAATAGTATTTATATAGTCGCACGTGCATTCGATATGAATTATAATATTTCATACATCGTATTTGAGAATAATACATTTCTCTCGTTTTTGTTCCTCCTCGTACGTTTATCAAAATTTATCGGGAAATAAATGGAGCGACCTAAATATTTCGAGTACTTTACAATTTTCGTGAAAAGTTATAAATCATAGAATGATGCAGAGAATATCGGATAAAACAACATAGCTACAAATCAAAGAAAGCGTATACAGCTTTTAAGTAAAGCTTGGAATAAAAGTAAAACATTCGCCAACCGCTTTCTTATATTAACAAATATTCCTTCGTATTTCTCTTTTCTTCGATACTTTATCATCAAACAGCTTTTTCGTATTTTAGATTGATATATGAGACAATAAGAAAAAAATACGATAGTCCACGTCCGATAATTTTGTCACATGTATCCTACTTAACGATCAAAAAGAGGATTATCAGAGGAGAAAATTTTTGTATGAAACAGCTAAAGACAAAATAGGTGATAAATCCATAATGCTCTATAAGAAACAAATAATATTATTCGTACGTTTTACGTATACAATTACATACAATATGCAATATAATGTATTAATACATATGAATTATGTATAAAACTATTAGGTATGTTATTTTTTATCATGAGTTTTATTTCGTGAATCAGACAATGCGTATCGAAACGCGTTATCGAAAGTCATTTTCCCGGCACAATTCCTGAACGAACACAAACACCCACAGAGTGTTAGAGAAGACCCCATAGAAATGTAGCAGCATAGAAACGCACGCGCTTTTGCAGTCCGCTTTCTGTCAGATAGTTGATTGGCGAAACCATTGTTCTCTGAGCCGCAGACCTCGTTATTTGACGGAAATCGTTAATTACTCGCATAATTAGACCTGCGAATCTCATTTACATCTACGTTCTGTACAGGTGCAAAATTTATTATGAAATTTCTTTGTCTTATTTCACTCGACTGGAAATATTATGAAACAACCCTCTTTCTATTCTCGTCGCGTTTCTAATAAAAGATCGTAGTATGATTCGCATACAGGATTAAAATAAAGGAAAAATAATTTTCAAAAATTGTCAAACTTTTGATTACCTCCTTGGAATATATAAATTTGTTCAATTTAAATATACCTGATCGAAATTATGTCACGAAATTATCATGATGATCACCCAAGTTTATCTAATTTAGTTAAATTTAGACGAGGAATTTAATTCAATTGTACGTAACGCAATTGACGAGTTTATTGTAATATCGGATATACGAATTTCCTTTAGCGCACACTAATTCTCGAAGCTTTCAATAATTTGCCAATGTCGATTCAGATATTTGTCGCGTCAAACTCAATTTTCGAAGAAACCAAATCTCACACACACCAACCTGATACGTAACAAAACCACTGAAGCTTCTTTATTCGTCTAACTTACAATATATCTACTGATATATTCTTGCTCGAGCAAAATGCGACATTCGATAATTTTCGATGAGACGTGATTTGCAAAAAAAAAAAAAAAAAAAATGCCAGCTTCCAGCATTCAAAGGTGCAGATAACGTGGCAGCATCGCAAATTACGGTTGTAGAGGATACGAAGTAGCGCGTGGCACGCAAACGTTGCCAAAGGATAGTATCGTATTTATGCAAGAAGAAGGATGAACGCGACCAAATCAGAGTGGCGGCAGATCAAAGGGAAACGGAAGATGGGAACGAGGTGCTGAAGCGTCGGTGCTTGGTAATCCATCATGCGCTGTCTATACCAGTTCCGTAGCACTCGCTCCGGGCTAAACCAATCCATGCGTTTCATTCCGGTGACTTCCTTCGAACCCGTCATTTTTCTCGCTGCATCGTCACTGCATCATCGCTTTCTGATACGAAAGCTCTACTTACGTATCTGACGCCACCCCTAAACGCAGTCATCATTCCTCTTTCGTCTTGTTGACAGACACACGTGGATTACTCGTACGTAAACCAAAGCAAGTCCTGTCAGAGGCGAAGAAAAATTTTGAAAAGTGGAACGAATGATGGATGAAAAATTTGTGTAATTGGTGACTGATGCTTTGCAAATGATTGCGAGTTGTTTTGTAGGTGACGCGCTGGCCTTTAATCATTCTCTGTATCATTGTGATTCATCCAGGATCTTATAGTTCGTGCGTGTTTATGTCATGTTATCGAAGGTTGCTATGTAAAAACGTTGCTTCGTTCTATTATTACTACATTGCAGATTTCTATGGAAATTCATATTTTTGAGAATACGTTTTAAAATACATCACACAATACACCGTACATACATGAAATCTAATATAGCCGAATACTTTATTTTGCACTTTTGAATTTCCTAAAAAAATACATACGTAACAATTCGCAGTCTAATTATTAGGTTTGTTACGAAGACACGTAAACTTTTAACGTGATGCGTAGCACGAGATACGTAAATACATTACGCTTTATTCAACTGCAGAAATGATATCGTCCAAAGCTAGATGCGATTTTGTAAAGGAACATTATAAGTTATTGAAATACGAAGCACAATACTACGCGTTTCACCAAATACAGACGCATTAGGGATGGCGGAATCGTAAATTATCTTTTCGATGTTTGATATCGCGCTCGATATTGCTTTACGGCGATAAAGATTCGAAATAGGGGTGGAAACGCGGAAGAAAGATAGGAATAAACGGCACGATAACTTCCTCGCGTACATTCGCCACGGTACTCGACTACGATTCGACGTTCTGACCCAAAGTTCGGCGACGAGAGTTAACGGGCTCCTCGAGGAGCCATTCCGATGATTGATCGTTTCTACAGGGATAGAAACTCGGTTCCACTCGCACAAAGCATCCGACACGACGAACAGTCCTCTGGTATTCTTCTAGCGTGATTACTTATCGTTTGAACCGTGCAAATTTTTTTTAGTGGCGAATTTGACGAAATCGCAAATAGTCAAATACCGAAGAAAATTGTAAAATATATTCGTAACAAGCAAATTAAACAAAGAGAATCGTTAAAAATTAATCCCTTTACCGCAAATTATTATACAACTCTGTAGATTTTAATTAATTTTCAACGAAAGGATATTTAATCTAAAATTCCGATATTCTATCTTTCTTCGCTCAAACAGCCAATAAACAGCGCGAAACTTCTTCGTTCCAATTACGACTGATAATGATAAACGAAGATTTCTTCGACAGGGTATCTTGAAGATGTTAAATAATTATCATTTACAACAAACTTTTCACGTACGAAAATATCAAATAATTTTTGATAAAGCTGGATATTCCATCTTTTCTCGCTCAAACATCTAACAACCACTTGAAACTTCTCCAATTAAATTACGACCCATAATAAGCGCGTATTCCTTTGATAGAGAGTCTGATCGTTTGATTTTGACGATACCGGTGATAAAATAAATCGCAATGCTGTTGGTAAGCAGACGCGATGATCCCCCGCCGCGCTTTCTCGCGCTGTGCCGCGAATTCCGTAATTAAATCGGAATCCACGAGGCGAGAGGCAAAGTAAATGAGCAACACGGAGAGACTGGTTGCAACGCTGTCGCTACCTGCAGCGTTGCTCTCTCATCGGCATTGGCAGTGAACGCGTAGAAACTCGAAAAGGAGAACGACCGAGGGGTTACAGTGAAAGATCGACGAAGAGGGTGAATCGCGGAGGGTGTTTGCGTCGCCTGTGTGTCTCGTGTGAATGCTATCCGCGTCAAGGGCTCAATTAACGAGCGATAACGAACGCCCGAGAGTAAACACGATGACGGAACAGACGGAGGAATCCGTGAGCAAACGTCGACGAATGTCTTATTCGTTTGATACCGGAATTCGGCAAACTGACTCTGTGTTTAGCGAAATGTCACGCTTTGATTTCTCTGTGAAAAACGAGGAGAAAGCTGTGCGGGGGTTTCTTGAATGTCTCTTTGGTCACGTCACTATGAATTAGGAGCTTGTTTTCTACGATTAAATAGAGTTACAGTAATTAAAAAAAAAAAAGAAACATTTGTACGCCATTATATCTATTACTGCATTTACATACTAATTAATTAGGTTCGACTATGTTAAATTTTGTATCATTTAGTAGTACTTTCAGATGATTATGTAAATTTAATAATTTCCGAAGATAAAATGTAGAATCTGAATAGAATAAGCGTCTGTATAATCAAGATTTGCATAATTTATATATTTCTTTATCTTTCTACTTTGATGAACGCATTACTCCGATAGCTGTGAATCAATTTTTCAGAATAATCTTGTGTTTATAGGATGTTCGCGAAACGAAATCCCTTAAATATAATGAGAAAATGATAATAGCTGATAAAATATTCTAACGATCGAGTCAGAATCAAAAACGGAGCAAATAATCCACGCTTTAGTTGATATTGTATCATAAAACAAGGAGAGGAATAAATAATCCCAGCTTTCCCTTTATACGGATATAAAGTTTGAAAATATAATCCTATAAAAGCGCTTCTCTGATAACGAGAAAGCGTATACTGATTCGTTTTTAATGTTTATAACGACGTAAGGGACGCACAACTGGGGAACATTATTTCGTAATGATGATAAACATCCGCGCGGTGGTTGTTAACACTGTTTTAATAAAACCTTGGCTTTTGTCGATCTGTCATTATCATAAATCACCGATATCATTAATATATAATATTATAAACATTCATGGTTATGAGGTGCTGTTGGATGTAAATGCCCAAGGACTACTCTCCATGTTCAACAAAAAAGGTTTATTTAACAATTAATAGTCGACGATCAACAGTCAATAATCGACAATCAACAATCAACGATCAACAATCAACAATCACGCTTCTCGAATGTGTTTGCTTCGCTGTAACGCTAGTCCGTTCGCACTTCGCTGTTCGAAACGGAATGAATCTTTTGCTCAAAACCAAACGGATTCTTTTCTTTGTTGCCCCTCGATATCCCCACTACGCACGCGTTTGTTACATGTCCGCGACCGTTGCCGCGTATGCATTCTTCCGAATATTCGGCGAAAGAACCGTAGGAATATCGATGGTAGATTAGGCATATCGGTCTTACGCTTTGTGTTGCGAAGACGTCGGAAACTTCCGTTGTCAAGTGCCGCCACAGTTATCTGTAGAAAGTAGAAAACAGTATTTTGGTTTTCTAAAGAAATTGTTTCGACAGAGTTATCCTTTCTAATTGATTTGTAAATCGATAGTAAAAATTATCATTCAAATTGTCGAAATTCACAAACTCGAGTATCGTGTCTTCAAATGTTCGAATTCCCAAGTATTCGAATCTTCATACTTTCGAACTAAATTTCTTTCGTAATCACTGACATGATACGAATATTAACTATAGAGCTAGATATTCGTAAGACAGACATAGAAATCGAAAATCATTTTACGCGCAATCACACATGATTTCGCGTTCCTGGGTTTAAGAGCGCAATTCACGAAAACTACCCCTTTGATGTAATTACTATGAGCGAGCAAGTAGTTGACCTTGCGTGATAATTCCACGCTATGAAAGCTGGGCTTAGGTCCTTAAAGAGGTTTAATCGTAAGCTGATTAAACGTAAACAGGACCTTCGGTCCTTCTAAATCGATCAGCATGTTCAAGATTCAAGAGGGACGCTCTGTTGTTGCACGCGTTGCGTAAGGTACATATTGTAAACACTCGAATTTTCTCCAATATATTACCTATCGCTAATACATGTACGTAGAAATAGCATAATTTGCATATGATAATTTTCACCACCGAGCCACTTGACTTTTTTCAGTTTATATGAAAATACCTAACACGATACGTTAAAAAGTTCTATCGTCTCAATTATCAATCCTATCTAATCTCTCACGCTCTTTTAATTAATTTCACTTGCAATACTTTATATATCCGATCGATATGTCGTTTATAATCATTCTCAGTATTCCCAATCTCTAATAAAAAGCTCTCAAATTTATTTCTATGTCTTAGCTTTCAAACACGAAAGAAAATAATCTTCTCTTCGCTGCATCGGAGACATCAATCAAGAGCAACGATTTCGATGCATATTTAAGGCTGATGTCTCTTATCATAGCCTTTCGATTTCGTGTCGTACAGAAAGGAAAAATATTTCATCGTGGCTTCGTAATTTAGTTTCCCCCGGCCTCGATGCTCGCGCGAGAAGGAAAAGAACCAAACTAAAGAACAAAACACCTAACGCAAAGAAATCTAAAACGAACGAAAGAAGAAGAACGAATGAACGGACTGAAAGAAAGAAAGCGAGAAAGAGAGAGAGAGAGAGAGAGAAAATAAAAAGGATCCTTTTCTTGGAAGACGTTGGCAGCCGCGTTTCGCGGTTCTCCAGTACAGAAAATATTAAGCCGCGTTCCTTTTTCCCTTGACTTTGAGACGCGAGAGCCGGCGCACTTACCATTCGCAGCCTATAATAAATTGTGCATGGCGGAACATTTTAACAGCCTCGTTTCTTCCTGTGTTTAAAGCACTGCAAGAAGAAAAAAAAATTCCAGGGAACGAAATAGACGCTCTTTCTTTCTCTCTCTCTTTCTCTCTTTCTCGCTCTTTCTTTCTCTCACTCTGTTGATGTGACAGGGATAGAAAACGGTCAGAAAGTGAGGGTTGAGAAGGATGGTGGAGGAAACGAGGGTGAAATGTCTGGTCGGGGCCACCAACCCCCTTAACTGAAAGTGTAGACGGTACTTGGGAGCATGGAAAAGAGAAACTTCACGTAGAAAACGCCGAAAAGGCAACGTACGCGCCGATTTCCTTCCGCGTAGCGAAAGCTTTAGACCGGTTTTCCCATCCCTTGGCTTAAATCCCCGGAAGCCTGAACCAGCCAACCAGTCAGTCTGCCCATAAATGCACGCGTTTTCATCTTCGCGCAAAGCATTTAGGTATGCGTACGCGAAGCGCCCTGCAAACTCATTAGGAGCTGAAATAAATACGATGCAGTCGCTGCACCCGGCTGGCTAGCACGCTGCACTTGCTTATAGAGAGTCTGCCTTCATGCTACAGACCCAAAAGTTTCTCTCCTCGAGCTCGTATATCTGTCTATATACAGTATATGCGCGTAGATATATTCATAGGGTGGTGTAAAAAATAAGGGATGGATAGGTCTAGCGACTCGTCAGTACTTCGTCTTCCACTTACAATTTCACGTTTTGTCGATCGATGATACTAAAACTTATTAGTAGAAGAATCAATTTTTATTTACGGGTTTCAGACCATAAATTTCATCCCTAATGAAGTTGAGTACTATATGAGAATTTGGTTAATCGTGGAAAATAATCGATCAATGTAAAAGCTTGTGATTCGATCTGAGAGAATGAACCGAATATGTACATTAACATTTTTTTATAGACAGCTTCGTGGTCGGGAAAATTCAGGCTGAACACTTGTCAAGTAGATCGAACTTTCTTAATTTTCGATTATTTAATTAGTCTCCGTACAACAAGTAATCGAAAACGTAGAATAGGATTCATTTGTGTAAACTTCTATATTTGGGGGAAAGTAGAAGTTGGAAGTTTATCAAATATACTTTAACTCGTTAGTTAGTTTGCAATTGGATTGGAATAACAGACAGATTAATTTACATGTGAGAAAAAATCGAAAACGTAGAAATCACCCTGTATATACGTGGGCGATATACAAGAAGAGGGGAGATGAATGACGAAGAAAATAAAGCAGAAAACAGAAGGAAGGAGGAGGCAGTGCAGTAGGAATCCCGATTTTCCAACGTCAGATGGTTTTTTCCGGTTTTCGTCCTTCTCTTCGAGCGTGCCTTTTTCTCAGCCACCCCTACACTCTCCACGCTTTAAACCGTTCGAGCAATCTACCGCTTTCTGTTTTCCTCTGCGACACTATTTTCCTTCCCTTCGATTCTTTCCTTCAGCCTTTTTCTCTCGTTTCAACGCGTTTCCTGCAAGCGCGGCTTGTTTCTGATATCATCGGTGGACTTGGCGAAACTTCTCAATGGAAAAATGTAACGAGCAGAGTCTCCGTATGATGTAGAATCGAAAAAAAGGGGGAAATTTCCCCGGGTTTTGCCGCGGTTTCCCCATTTTTTCCCTCATTGCTTTCTCATTTCCTTCGAACGTCTACACGATCATACTTTGCTCTTTTCTCGACTGTCACGACTGTTTATTGACTCAGGCGAAACTATTCCATTAAGAGAAACGATCTCTGTTTTTATAATCAAACAGGCGTCATATAAATTGCAATTTGCAGTCAAACAATTTCAAACACTCTCACGTCCGGTGGTACCAACGTGTTGTCAAGCGCAAACAAATGTTAGTATCGTTATGGTGGTGACAACACGTTGGTGTAAAACACCGGCTACTGGTTAGACTTACCAGTAGATTTATACGGACAGCCAAGTACTAATATTTTCATGAACGAAAATATCGCTCGTTTGCTGCGACAATCGCATAACTCAAGGTTTCCATTACTCAGTTATTCTTGTGATCTCCTTGGTGAGTGACACATCGTTTAGAGAGCAATATAAAGAGCGTCATAGCGAGCGATACTTTTGTGCATAGAAATTCTATTTTGAGTTTAATAAAGAGTGAGCCCGTGGACCGTGGATTCGCTATATCGAATCTAAGGTCATTGCCATCAGCGTCTAGTTACCGTTGTTACTGTTCAAACTTATTTCTTCTGTATTTGTGTTAATAAACGTTATCTTGATTGTGAAACAACAATGAACAACCCAGGCGAAGATTCTTTACACGCCCATAATCAAAACTCAAACAACTCAACTCCGACATATATATATATATATATTTCTATATATAGAACGTAATGGATTTATCTACTTTTAGTTAGAATACTTATATCTTTGTCGCTAATCTCAAAATTCTCTTCCTTATACAAATTCCACATCTCATTAAATCAATTCGACATTCCGAAGCGACCGCCTTACGAAGTCAGAACGATTCTCATATCTGGTTTCGCTGCAAGCGAAGGATATTTTTACAATATTTCGTAATAGGCGATATTGAAATATAAAATTAATTTTAATCCATGAGAGACGCGTGTACATGATCCGTTGCACAGTGCTGTAGCTGTACGGATTAGCCTCCTCGTCCGGTGACCTGCTTCAGCACCACCCCTGTTAAGCCAACCTATTCTGTGATCCGCTTTCGCCATTTCAATTTCGTTGTCCCCTCGTGTCGCTCCTCTTCCGCGTCTTCCGCATCCTGAGAACATCTACAGCTGCGCCTACAGCACTGGAAAGAGCGAGTAAGAGTGACAGAGGAGAATAGAAGAGGAGAGATAGAGAAGGCAGACTCTCTGTCGAACCTGCGAAATAACACGGTACTTCCACCTTCAGACTTTGCAACCTTTCTACCGGTGGCTTCGAGGACGGGGCCAGAAGAAAGGGGAAAACCCAGACTTCGTCTTCGAAATAACCGAAATAACCTTTCTCCTGCGAGGATAATCGTGGAACGATAGACTTGGCACGAAATTCGCGAGGCCGGGAATTAAGTTGCTTCTTGTACGGCTTTGCGAATGGGATTTCCACAAATCGAAATCACCTTCGAGTAGCCAGGCCTTCGAACTGTCTCCGTGACTTTGTCGTCTGCCAAAATTGCGGCCAGGCGCTTTGTCGTCGGCTAAATCTAGCTGCACCGTGAAATTATACTGTCACGTTCACGCGTTCCAGTATTTTTATTTTTTTAATAAAGGAAAAATGAATTTGGAAAGTCGCCTGTGTCAGCCCTTTGTGTTTGTCTATCATTGTTTTGCTTCTACTACATAAAATCGATTATTTTATATTAAAGCTTCATTATATCGAAATATATCAGAGTACATAAATTGATAACTATAGTAAAATGACGAGCAGTTTTTCAATTTGATCTATTAAGTGTGAACTATTGTGGACCAGTCACGATAAAATGCTCGACGCAACTTGAATCTCAAAGAGCCAATTTCTGTCGTAACTTTGGCAAATTTTTATAGGAAACCTGATACAAAAATATCGCTCTATTAGTTTACGTTTTCATGACGCGTGTGTATCTACCTTTTATTTATCTAGATATCAAATTCTTCTCATGTACTAATAAAATATTTTCCATTTCGAATCCTATTTTTTCTCTTCGCTTTGTTTACATTCGAAAGTGACCATTCGCCATTGTAAATTCCAACGTGAAAGTACCAACAGTTAAAATAACAAGAGACGTAATCTCTGACTGGGAAACAAACCAATGTTTCAACGGAATCGATTCTTCGACAAGACACGATCAGTCGTCGCTGCACCTGCACGTACGTCAACAGTCGCGTTGCAACTGGAATTCACTTCTCCACTAAGAGTCCCGTAAGACTATAAAAGAGCCCGTAAAAATGTGGTACTTAAAGATAGCAGCTGGCTCGACTATGCAGCGAAGATGATCACGAAAGCTATTTGGAATATACATAAGAAACAATTGTGAAGCAATAGCTCTAGCGCCGATAACTTGAGCTATCTGATCTTCTTGCGTCGATAACAGTCTTCCAACGACGATCAAATTTACGTTCTCAAAGTTAGAATAATCCCCGTAGATTACCATCTGATAATTCAGTTACAGCGTACTGAAACGGAACTTGTAGCCATAAAGATTCCCACGAATGGTCCTGGAACCTACTTTCTTGGTTTTTAGGTACCAAATCAAACGCATTTAAAAATGATAAAAAATTATTGTTCCGTGTAATTTTCCATAGAAATACGTAAGAAAATTAGACATAATTCGTTATTCTAGAATTAGGAAATTCAGGAACGATTTACTAAATTTTTATTATTATATTAGAAAATCTTTATGTGGAGATCCGTATTTTGATAGTTGCATATAGGTCTAGAAAAATACGAATTCGCATAAATATTCGCAGTTTGGACATACGTAATTAATCTAAATTTCATTAATTTACAGTCCAATAAACTTTGAAATATTTTCCAACTTTACGTTAACAACCAAATATTCCAACTTGCGTCGTTAAAAATTGTAAAGAGAATGTTTCTGTATACGTACGACTGTATTTCTTCGACCAAGCACGGGATATAAACGAGCGAAGTATCCAACGATTTCATCTTCGACTACGCATAAACACGAAACACAGGTCGTTTCATCTCTGTCCGCGTTCTCGAAATCAGATTAAAGGTGGACCATCCAACGCCCACAGGCCGAACGATCCATTCCTCGAGTTGGAAGAACGCGTTTCGTCTCGTATTCGTGTACGAAACATCTTGATAGGATCACCAATTATTCTCGTGGCTGGAAGTGCGGAGTACGAGCCTGTCAATTATCTACCTGGGCAGTGAATTCATGAGAAACGATCGTTCGAGAAGAATCGTTACACACCATTGATAAACACCATTTATTCACAAACTGGTTAAACGAAAAGAAAAGGTATATGGAGTATGATTTATGATGGGCACGTGCGCTCGTGTAACCGAGTAATCCCTGTGCCTGCCTTCAATTTATAAGTATTAGCACACTATTTGGTTTTCTATGTGATGTGATAATTTGTTTAAGTCACTAAGCAAACGATTAATCGATCACGGTCCTACGACTGTAACTATACTAAGGAAAAATTAATTTACTATGAATAACGTTTATTCAATAATAAGGAAATGCAAAATAATACCAAAAATGAAACTTGTGTATCTTTGTATTTTGTATGTTATGTATATGAGAAGAACGATAGTCCATAGCACTAACGTTTGTCTAATAATTAAAATAATCGTGCGATTTTCCCAAGTGACATTCTTTAAATAAATACCGTGAAGGTTTCTGGAAACATGGAATTAAAGTTTTATCGCATAAAACGGCATTTGTTATACATCTAACTTCACGAAAGGACAGGTGGATCTGATGAGCTGTGCACTAACTATCACACTCTCTAAATTGCCAGGAATAAAACGGAAAAGAGTTACGTGAAAATTTTGCAGAAGATCGTGTCGCGTGACGGATTATATTTTTTAAACAAACGTTCCACCCTTTCGGGCTTGGTCGCTGCTCGTTTCCGATGCCAACTACTATCTTTCTTTTTTTCTTTGCAATTATGCGAATGGTACGTCGCAATGTACACACACATACACACATCGTGGACGCGCGCGCATACGTACACGTACATATAACACGATGTGTTTCGAGCGGATATATGAATCCTCCGTACTTTGCTTCGTACCTCGCTTCAACCCTCATGCATGTGTACATAAACTCGGCGCGGCTCGGGCTCAGCCGTGTATATTTTAGCGTCTGTGAATAATCAGCAATCAGCAGTAGCTGCGGCAATGGCGGCGGTAACAAATTGCACGTGTACACACACAAACTAGGCATGCAAATTCGAGAAGCGAGCGGAGACTTTGCCCGAATCCCAGCCTACGAGGATGTCCCTTTCGGGCTAACGAGTCATGAAACCGCCGCAGAGAATCGACGTATTGCTCTTCAGGGACCAGTCGAGAAATTCACCGATGAATGAGCTTACCTTTGCTACAATGCTATTTCCAAAGGCGATCCAGTTTTACATTTGGCTTGTAAACCTCTATATATATTACGATTTTCACATTTCAAACTTTACATCTACGTATAGAGTACATTTCAAGTCTCTTAATATCCAGAACAAACTCGGATAACAATTTTCGCAATAGTCAGTGTCGCTGTTATTGCGTCAATAGAGTGCGAACGATTACTAATTAGAGAAAGAAATTTGCGTTCATCCAAATCGCCAGTAAAAAAAAAAAAAAAATGGAAAACGAAGAGTAAGGGTGTGTATATTACGTGGCGTCGTTGCAAGTTCCCGTAGAAATCGGAGTAAACGGAGTAAAACGACACGCGGCAACGACCGACAAGGGGTTTCGTTCCGCGTTTTCAGTGAGAAATTACGATCGTTACCGATAATTAACGCGAAACATAGTCTACGGGCTACGAGCATTGCATAACCTCGTATAACATAAACGAGATACCGCCGTGGCAATTATCGCTGCTTACGACTATTAATAACAGGATTTTCTTGGCAGCAACGCTCCAGGAAGATCCTTTCCTCCTCCTCCTCCTTCCGGTTTCACAGAAGGGTGGCATCGACGGTTCTTGCCATCGGTGGTTAGAAAGTAGCTCTCCAAGCCACGATCCATTGTACGTTCCAGCCCAATTTGCCATGATTATTTTACACTCGGTGAAATTCATTTCGTCGGCTGGTTTGCCCTTCGGTGGTCTTCCCTTCTCTTGGAACTGCATAATGGATGAGTCGAGTATGAATCGACCATCGAGACATAAATGCTTCGTTGACACCCTTCTTCGTTCGTTAGGATTCACAATCCTTTTACTTCGATTCAGAAGTAAATAGTTAAACGAATGTTTCCAAGTTCCTTTTAAAAAATACTTTCTGTTCTGTGTGCTGTAAGTTGTTTTGTTAGAGAGACAATGCGTAGAGGTCAGACTCGAGCTACTTAAGATATAAATCTTAGTGGGTTATATTCGTTGTAACTTCATGTTACAAAAGCTGAGAACATCTTCGTACAAGAAGCTTCACGAACAGTAATGCTACGTCTTAATAAAAATTAGCATTAAAACAATTAATGCATCCGACGAACGATATTTGCACAATTCTTCTTGCATCTGAAAGATATATTTGATTATATAAATATTTTCTTTAAGCCAAACCACCGTCTTAACTTGAACGGATGTCCGATAGCAAAGAAATTGGATTAGTCATTCGTAATAATTAAGTTTCTGCTGTTCATCCTTCCTCTCTCGATCTTTTAAACACATTTTAAATCACCATCCCACCTCCAAACCATGGAAAAAGCGTATAATTCGTTTAAGCGTGGCGATGGAAGATCACAGGGCAGAAGAAGGTCGTAAAAATGGTGGAAAATTTGGAGGAAATTTCTAGGACAAGAACCGATGTAGATACATGCAGATACAACGTCGATAGGAGTTGCTTGTCAAGCTTCCCTTAAGCCGGCTGCAAGAGACAAACTCTCCAACGAAGATAAGCTCTTGCTCATAGTAATTGAACCGCAGTTGCTCTAATCTCGACTGGACGTGTTTCCAGCGAGAGTCGCAAGTGCAAAGTAACGAGAGTAGTTAAGGCAATATCGCGTATTCTGTGGAATCGTCGAATTACGGAGTACTCGGAAATACATTTTAACTAATTGAACGTCGGCGAACTTCTGCCAGCGAAACGGTGAAATCTGACGCGAGTATCGGATTCCTCTTCGTTTAAAAATCAATGATAGTCATCAAATGGTGGAAATATTTCGAGTATGTATGTATATCGTTTAATACAAGAGAAAATGAAAGAGGAGGGCTATAATTGATGGTCTTTTTTTTTAGCGGAAAATGGTGGAGAAAGAAACAAAGATCGGAGAATAACAGTGACCACAAATTGAAAATAATTGTTTCTTGTAATTATAATGTATAAATATCTTAAGTATTGTATAGTAGATAAGATTTACATAATGAAATGTATAATATAGCAAGATTTGAGACAGAATGATCAATCACACGTAATACTCTATTTTATGTAATTCTAACTTTAAAGGATAGAAAATTTTCACGTAAGATTTTATTTTGTAGAATTTCGCAAAGAAAGAAAAAAAAAGAAAAAACAACGAACAATGTCAGCAATCACTGTTATTACGCAAATATTAGAAATACAGGAAGTGTCTTAAGACGAAGGGTTGATGGAACGTTGCGCGACCAATCTGCGATATTGTCTATATTTTTCTGTCGTCTTATTCCCCCCTGAGGGAGTAGAGAATAAAAAAAAGTGTAAAACGGAGGGATGCAGAGTCATACTGCGACAAAATTGCCCTTCAGACTGAGCTTCATAACTGTGCGACAAGTTCGAACTAGCGAACAACGAAAATGAGAGTGCCTGACGTCTCGTACATCGCCATAATCCAGATGAAACCTGTAGGAATAAGAAATGAGAATATCTAGACAAAGAAATCACAACTACCGTTTCGAGTCTATAGCACAAATATAAATTTGACTCTCCTTGCCTCTCTCTTTTTTTTTTTTTTTTTTTTTTTTTTCTTGGCGATGAATATATTTTCTTCGCCAATATTTTCACGTTTAATTCAGCCGAAGACAAAATATTTCTCATTTAACTCTCCTGCAGCTTGTTTAATCATTCTCGACAAAATAATATTTTTGTATCGTAAATTTCTCAAGTTCGAATATTATTGTAATTAAATTTAGAATAAAATGTGGATAATATTATAGAATTAAAGTCGTATAAATCTAAAAGTTATCGTGTATTAAATTTCTACTCTTTGATATCGTTGTTTTCGTGTTAATCCTTTGCTCAAGACTTTTTTGAAATATTAGATATCGAAATTTTGTCTTAATTAAATTAATACTGAAATATTAAATTCTTGATTTATTAAAACGAGATTTAAATATAAAAATTCGAGGACTTGGGCGCAGTTAAGGCATATTAGAGAGTGAAATTTCTTAACACATTTGAGTAAGAGAAATCGAAAGTAGAAATTATAATCTTAATTAACTTCAGTTAATAGACATCTGTTTCCGAAAGATTAATTTAACTAACAGATAGATCCTCTTCATATGTATTACATTATAATGTGAAATTAAATATGTTTCGTCTGTTCCAGGTGAGTACTTATACGAAATCATCTTGTGGATGAAGTATGCGACTGACAAGTGAGTGTTTTAAGAACGTACATATTTTTAATTGGATTTGAATTATTTAGTTTGTAATTTAATATAATAGAACAGTGGATAAAAATTGTTCGAAACTATAAAAGTTTATGTAGAAAATGGAATATTACTATAACCAGAACGCTAGTTACTACGAAGTATTTTTAGGAATTAGGAGATTTTCTAATATTAGCTTGCCAGCAATCTCTTTAAAGATGAGTAATTCAATTGCTATATCAGAAACTGTAATTTTACTAATAGTGTCGTCGTGTAGTATAAATAACGTGTATTACACATTGATATCCGCATTAAATTTAATCTCAGAGAACATAGTTAATTTTTAATATTCACACGAAAGATTGAACGTGTGCTTGAAATACAGCGAGGATACAGTATTAATAATAAGGAAGATTAATAACATTAAGAATGATACTAATGAGATACCGCAGTTTATCTGCTGAAATGGGAGAAATATAATGGCAAAGATATTCTACTTTTTATTAAATCAACATCTTATTCAATTTTAATAAACTCCTTCTAAGATGTACCAATACTTGTTTCAAAACATACTTTCTCATTCAACAATCATACTATTTCTAACTCCCAGTTCTACTCAATCGAATGAAATCAAAAAGTCAAATAGAGGGACCAAAATCGAAGAGACACGCGAATACATAAAAATCGAACAACAAAATCGAATACACAACGAATCGAAAGTGAACAGACACGTAAAAGGTATGGACGTTTTTCATCGACTTAACGAAGTCGTAAAATATAGTAGCTACAGCGTGTTCTCTAGTCCAAAGCTGAAGCACGAGAGAAAGAGAGAGTAGGGCGAACGTGTGTAGGAAATTGCCGAGCAAACAGAGACAAGAATGCACACGTGGTACAACGAACGTGTGTAGGAATCGTGGTTCATACGTGCGAATACACGCGTAGGTAGTGAGAATACGGAGAGCGGGTCAGAGGCAACCCGATGCATTATTCAACTCGGTCAACCCTAACTCACGCAAGACGCATCCTCATCCACCCTCGACCACATTTAGAATGAACCACGTTAACTACCAATCCGCGTGTACAAGTAAGCCTCAGGATGATAGTAAGCCACTCTTCGATCGCGTAGTACTCCGCTAGAGTTTAACGATACAAACAACTGCTTATCAAGAAGTTTCAGATTAGTCTACTTAGTGTCTTCAACTTGCTTTAACTCCACAGTCTTGATTTTTCAGCCTGAAAATTTCCGTGAACGTGTGTTCGAAGGTTTGAATCATGCAATTTCATCTTGGTTTCTTTTATATGAAAATATTTGTTCTCTTGTTGAAAATTCGATGTGTTCTTTCTTGTGGTTTGGTGGATTGTTTACTAATATTTCATAAATAAACGTTCCGTCTATTCAATTTCATCTTTTGGTTACAAGCACGCTTTTAATGTTCGAATAATTTTCATTTCACGCCCAGCCACCGTGTAACCAATTTTGCCCTTTTTTCCCCGCTGGAATAAACGAATAACGTGTACCTACATCGTAAAAATGTCGAAAATAAGGTCAGCCGGAATAAACATTTGTACAAAACTTTTTTTGATCATTTCTATGCAGTGAGTTCACCCCTGAAGTAATACATTTTATGAAATGCTCTGTGTGCTCGCGATCTTAATTTTCCTCATAGCGCAGGCTTGCTGCGTTCGCTTTAAAACCACCTTCACGAGATAGAAAGATACCGTGTTCCGCTGAACACAAGCGAACTTAACGTGTCACCTGCAAGAAAGCTTCCTATATAAATTATCATAAATGTCCGCTTGTATTATGCGTTATTCGACTTTTTTTTTCTTTTTCGAACTTTCAAGCAATGAAAAAGTAGAATTTAGTAATTGTTGTAAAAATTATTTCCAAAATGACTTGACTTGTCAAGATCATCGAGATCAAATTAGCTTCTTTTCGAAGATTAAGTTCAACTAAAAATCACGTTTTTTTCTTTCACTCTCAAAGAACTTTATTCTTTCTACATTCACAACATAAATCAACATCTTATAATAATTCGACCATTTGATTAAAATATACGCTAGATCTGTACGCTTCCTTCTTTTTAAAAAGTTTACTGTCTATAAGAAGTAAAAGACCGTCGCTGTTGTTTATCGTTCACACGGTCGAGCGCACGATAGTAAGGGTCGAGAAAAATCGGAAGGAACTGGAAATGTTGGAGACAAGGAGGAGCAGGGTCGCTTTTGGGGGAGTTTGAAAAGTCCTTTGCGAGTCGCGGTCTGATTCGAGAGTGGTCAGGCGAATCGAAATGGGTATTTGGTATTCTGACGAAGTAACTCCGGCCTCTTTCCTCTTTTCCGCTCATCGCACATGCACGCCAACTATCTTCCGATCGTTCAAGAGTTCCCCGTGTCTTTCGTCTTCGAAGCGAATAAATATTTGCGACAACGACCAGACCACGAAACTCTTCATACAGCAAAGGCCGAAATAGAATGACTCTGCCTACTCGACTGCGCTTTCGTTTGCTTCTGAAAAATAGAAAATTCTCGACTCGTTAATATTAAAATCTATACACACTGTATAACGAAATGTATTGCGAAAATGAGAATTGTGTACTTTAACGTCATATTAGCCCTATTATCGAGTATAAAAGTTGCATACGCGCTACTTCTTTACGTTATTAAAGAAAAGGTAAATGAAATAAATTATTGTTTTGTCGGGGTATGTAAATAATTCGACGTAATTCAAAATCCATTGCAAAATAAATAAAAAAAAAGGGAGAGTACAACAAGGAATAAAGAAAATTGATTGAATTTCAGCTTACCTCGATTCACAGCGCCTTATCATTCAATTTATACGTCGTAGAACTCGAATTCCTCAGTGACCAAGCTACAATTCCTCCCCGAGCACCAACAATCGATAATCGAGCCAAAGAACCGGAAGACTCGTCCCAGCGACTACATTGGGTAGTTTCCAGTTTTTAATTAGCGTTTCTTTACGTAATTCGAAAAGCAATTTCTTAGCAAGTTAACAAACAGGACGATGCCTGGCTCGAGTCTTTGGCGGAGACTTCGATTTGAAGGAACTCGCGGTAAACATTCGAGATGCTCCAACTTTCCACACGGTCCCCTTCGCGACTTAAGACGAGAAAGGAGTCGTTTTCATTCTTAGCCTTCTCCATTCTTCTTTCCTTATCTGTCTTTTCCTTCGTGAACTATCACAAGTTCGCGAGGGCTATCGATTTGATCGCATGGCGAATTCGTATCAAACGAACCGATTGCAGAAAACTTGTCGAGAGCCCGACGAAATCCTTCCTTACCTCCCCCCCCCTCTCTCTCTCTCTGTCTGTCTTTCTAGTGAACCACCCTCCAATTCTTCCAACCCTCTCCGCAACCGTGTTCTCTTTTTCTGTATGCTACATCCCTCCTCCGTTTCTTTCCCGATTGTCCTGGTTTTATTCCAGGCCATTGCCCTCATCGTCCTTCCTTGCGAGACGCTACAGGGAATATAGTAAAAGCTACGAGGTATGAATCAAAAGACCTCAAAGGATTGAAAACACCCTTACGAAGATGCTGTTCAGTTTCGATCACCGGTTAGCCGAATCCGGAACGCCGAGAAATTGCTGTATTCTTCACGTCCCGTGGTAAATGGCCGCGGTTTGTCGATCGAACAGGCACACTTTCTGTACACCCTGTCGCAATGGTAGTTTTGAAGTCTTTTTCTATCCCACGAATCCTATATTTGGTGTTGTAACAGTTGTAGATTGTAGCAGTTTTAGAAGATTTATTATATATCTGCCAGTTGCTGTTAATATATCGAGTAGCTTTTCCAAAAAACTATTCGTTTTTTCAGTAATGAGACTTGTCGTAAAACGAAATCTTTAGAATTAATCAGGGACAACACTACTTTTAAACTTAGCATTTCTATGATATATAATCCCTTTTTAATCTCCTATCAAATATAACGCAGAATATATCTACTGTGAAAGAGGCTATGAAATTTCCAAACGACTTAATGCTTCAAAGATAAGATTAACTCTTTCGATGAATAATCGTAGGTTTAAAAAAGAAATTCGAACATCGCGCCTCTCGGTACTTTGTTTTTGCGAGATATCGGGCATGAACAAAGAAGTGCAAATTTCAGAACTTAGACGTCATTAAGCGAAGAGTGGCAGTCCCTCGAAAAGTTTTATCAGTTTATTCAGGGTAATCTCCTGACATTAAATTAATGAACGTCGTGGCTCTTGTTTTGTCACGTGGTTTTCTAAGAGCAAACAACTTCGAAGGCAAGGTAGCGGGCTCCATTTTACCCTAAGGATGAACATTTCCTGTGCCAACGCGTAATTTTGGAAGCAACAAGAAACGAGCTCCTTTATTTTACCCTTTAATTTACCTATAAATCTCGCAATACTACAAAACTTTACGAGGGTTCAACTGAATAATTGAATTATATACGTAGTCAGTTGCTTTTAAATTGCCACTGTACCGTACATTGTTACGAGATAAATTAGACCTGCCGCCGACTTCTCTGTATAGTTCCTGCTTCTCCCTCCTTTCAAATTAGCAACCTTCGTTCCACGCTCACGATTATGGGCATAAAATGTCACTTTCATTTGTCACCGGCTTAAAATCTAGGTTTATGGAACATGTACCATTCTATCGGATATAAAGTTTTTCATGATCTTATAATTCGTTGATGTTAGCAAAGGGTGCGTTAATTGAAAATTATTTGATTTTAAAACAGATACGGTACTTACTTTTTACTGTCCCTTTGATCTGTAGTTCCGCCGTTTTATATTGTAACTTGGTCCAATTCTTGGAAATTCTGCGTCTGTTTAATATTCGAAGACTAAGTTCTGATACCTGCAGCTATTTCACGTTTATTACTTTCTCACATTCGTACGTTATTATTATATCAAACTATATAAAAAATTCAAATACAAAAAATCGTTGTCGCTAGACTGCAGATTTTTAAATGTTTTAAAATATTCTTATAATACTATTCTATTGTTTTAGTAGAGATACGATTGGTTTTTTTTATGAATATCGAAACTTTGGTAGTCGTCAGTTTTCTGTATAGAAGATATTTTTGATAACTTTTCATAGAGATAATTTATGATAGAGAAAGGAAAGAAATTATTTTCCCTTTGCAATGTAACGCTGATGATCCGGTCGTACTGAAAACGAGGTCATCGTTCTTCTTCTCGTCGATCGGATCATGGAGCACTAGTGAAATACAGCGAGCACTAGATTGCCGTACAACGAGATCGTATACAAAATTCACGTAATCCTGTCGACTTTTAAGATAGCCTTTAAATCATTTATCTTCGTATCGTACTTGATCGAACGATAAATATTTATTAATCATACTCGAAGAAACGTATCTACTTACGTACGATCTACTTACCTTCAAAAATTCCTGTTATATATTTCTGCTTGTGATATTAAAAATTGAAAGATCTTAGCCTGCGTATTGTTACCTCAAAGAATTTAGTGGAATCTTTCTATAATTATAGAAAAGCAGAACAATTTTTCACTAAATCGTTTCAACTTCTCCTAAACTAGGATCGAAATTATTATATATTACGTATAACTCACGTATTACCCATTTGCATGCAGTTTTCTGACTGAAAATAATATGCAAACGTGGTTCGTTATATCGAAAAGAAACAAAGGACGCATCGACACAACTTTCCAAGGGAAACTTTAGAGAAGAGTTAGCGAGCTCGCATAGATTCGCACCTGAAATATTTTCTGGAAAAGGAGGAAGGAAGGTCTGGTGGCTCGATGGCTTTTGCGCGTCCTTCAGAACCTCGGCCCGTGTTGCCGATAACATCCTAACATCCTTCAAATCCAACGAGGTGTACACACACGAAACACGCCTGAAAGCGGAACTCATCGACGTTGGTCGACACACACCGATGCACATCTCAAGCCCCGGTACCCATCCATCTTATACACGCGTCTCTGAAGAAGTTTTATTCTGTACGTTTCCAACCCTCTGGCCTATCTTCCTTTGCGCGCGATAACGTCAGCCTCCGCAACTGATTGTGAGAGAAGGATGTCGCCCCCTATACAGAATTTCCTTCTACGTTTCGTTCAGGATCATCCGAGACAACTTAAATCTTCGACATATTCCCCGTGAGTTCACATCGATGCCCTTTTATTACGTCGTACATCTTGTTATATCGTTTATTATTATTATTATTTTTTTTTAAATCCTTTCCTCGATAGCGATAATTATTATGATATTTACGTATACGCTTAATCGTTTCTAAGAACACTTCTTACAAACAAATGAAATATCTAGGTTATCGTAATATCTTCGTTTAAGTCAGTAAGCTGGGCTCTACGTAATGTATTATTTCTTCTTTTTATATATCAATATAACTATTTCTCCATTTATAGTTTTCAAAGCTTTGAAAAAGACGTCTCTCCTTCCCATTGAATAATTCAATTTTCTTTTTAACTCAAATAGAGAAGATAAGGGAATTTGGACGAGTTTCCCTCTGGGAATGATCGATGCAGAATGAATGTGCATGTATGGAAATGCTGGCTAGGAGTCGTCACTATTCTAGGAACGCTTTCATATTTACATATTCGTAGATTGCTTCAGTTAAGTCTGTGCACGATACAAAAGGACGATAGGATAATGGCTCTTACTGATGCATATGTAAATCAAAATCGAATTACCTTGCTGGATCTTCCCGAAGCATCTTTCGAAAAGATGACTTGTAGAGGAGTAAATAGAACAGAATCTGGCGTTTAAATATTTATTAACTGTGACTATCTTTCACAGATTTCTTTATTTAAATACGCCACAATGGTACTCGGAAATTTTGAAGTACTTCTATCATGCGGGTTATTGAAAATTTAAATTTGTACGAAAGAAGAGAAAATCTGACAAGAGGACATTCTATTTTCTAATATATTTATCGACAAAACATAAAAAATAAAATAGAATAGATCATAAAACTGACTGTAAAATGAACGACACTACGCTTCGCTACGTTGAGAAAAGGACCACTTTTCTTCAATTTTCAGTGATTTCGCCTCATCTCGCTCGCTTTCCCTTTCATACGGAACAATCGTATAAATATCGGCACACCACCGATTCTTCCGAAGATCATCCTCCTTTCTTCGCCAGAAGTCGACATTGAAGAGCGAGTAGGATGAAAACAGAGCGTAGACAAGATTCTCAAAGCCTGCCTTTCTCGCTCTTTCTCTCTAGTAAACGAACTATCCCAGAGCCCCGCCTCTATTCCTCCATTCTTTTCTTGACTGCATTTGTTCCTTATTAGATATTCCGTTTTATTGAACGAAGCCTAGAAGCCTTCCTTCCTGACGCCCTTTCTTGCATCCTTTTGCTTTGCTTCAGCTACATACGAGGATATATTCTTCTTCTGTCTTCTTCTTTGCTCTCTCCAAACCCTCTTTGGTTCCTTACTTTCCCTTCGATGCGAAACGCGCGGCTCCTCGTCCACGACATCATTTTATTCCGCGTCTCGAATTTCAAACGTTATTATTCACCCTTCCGCGAGCCCCTCCTGCGAATCTTAGATCTTTCTCGTAGAGCATTTCCGGTTAGGTGCGCACCCGGAAGCCATTCTTTCCTTCTTCTTCTCTTCTCTTCGATTCGATTCTTAGAAATGTTTCGCTCGGGCTATAGTCGTCGATTCCATTTCTTGTTCACGCGCGGGGGCGTCCCCGGCAGGGAAATTTCTTTGTACATTCAATCGGGGATCAGAAGTGTATTTTGATGAGGAGACAAAGCCCGGGTTTTATCGTCACTCCGTGAGTTGAAGCGTGAGCGATCATGGATATAGTAACGTAATGCGATCTCTCCCGTCGTATCACTCGTATACTCGCATCGTACTCTACATAGAAATTAATCTGTGTGAATATTATGTAGAACCTGTTTTATTTTACAAGTTAAATCACATTGTGTGATTTTCTTATTTATGTCTACGTTCGATTCTATAACGTAGAATGTGCATTTTTTATGGAGAGGCATGGTTAAGTAGCTTGTTAGAAATACTATTTTTAAAATAGGAATAGAAATTTTTAATTTGTAACGAAGAACTTAAGATAGAAATTAGTAGCTAAAGGAATGTAGTTTTACACCCACTATTCCATTATCGGATAATAAGGAAGAAAAGGTAGAAAAGAATTTTGATTATTTTCGCGTGATCTATATTAACATTACAGAAAAGTGAGTCACTGGCAAGGCAAATATTTGATATTTTTCCATATTAGATCAATTGAAAATTAAAAGCTTTCCTTTCGACGAAATAACGAAATTTTATCATTTTATCGATAGGAGAAGACTACGTGCAATACAACGTCAATCACAAAGGTGTAGAAATTAAAGCGTAATATCGTAACATTGGAAAGTATAGAGCGTCGTCACTTTTTGCTCTCAGAGGAGAAGGAAGGAAAACAAACGAGTTCTTCCTGTAATTCGAAACGATAGAACACTTTTAAAACGAAGTTACCGGCAACAATCTCCGATAAAATGTTTCTAAAGCTCTCGTTACTTAAGCTGTATAACGATATTGAGTGTCACTAGCATGTTCTATGCCCGTTCTCACGTAATAAAACAATTTCATTCACGTTCGAATGAAATACCGTGAACGGCCAAGAGACCGATGGTGGATCGATATCCGAATGATATTTTATACGTGAAAGCTTCTGAAAGTAGCGATAATAGTTGTTTCTAAATCGTGTCAATGTTTTCAAATAATTTATTTCCCACTAAATAACGCATACATCACGATGAAATACATGCATCGGCGCTGACGATCTTCAAACGAAACATTATTTATAACTTCTATTTATTTCCAACACAAAAACATCTTCGCATTAAAACTATTTCGACGATGTTAATTTGCATCTTTAAAAATCTCTCTTCTCACTAACAAGTAACTCGTATAATTGCCATTTCGTCAAGACAATATGGTCAGTTTAAAGGTAACTAAAAGAAGTCAGAAAGTGAACAATCAATATTCAACCTCTAAAACCTTCCAACTCATTAAACCCAAATGCTCAAATAATAAAACAAGAATTCGAAACGTGAATAATCAATATCAGTCAACTCTGCCAGATTCCTCAATCTCTTTTCCTCCCTTTGGCTTCGAGAATAACGAACGCAGCAATATCTGATCATCCTAAATTGGTCGTACCCTTTTCACGGTGTTCTTGATCCAGGCAATCATCGTCCTGAAGCCATCATCCAGGAATGACCCCAAGAAAGCCGTCCCCGTGTATCCTGTACGTTTTGTTCCTCTGTCCATTCCTTCAATTTCTTTTCTCGCTCGTCTCTGTTCACCTTCGATACGTATCCCGGATTCCTTCTCCACTCGCATCAGTCGTCAATCTTTCCTCCTGCATCTCTCGCCTTTTCTTTCTCATTTTCTCTTACATTCTACGAGGCTCTGTCGCTTTTTCTTCACGTTTTCCCCCTTGGACCTTCGATTCCCGCGTTTCTCACCTGAGCAGCCGATTATGTCAGTCGGAGTTAAAGCCACGTTTGTTTATCTGATCCCACGTTATAACTACAGACAGACAGGCTACCGGTGGCTGCTTCGGGCGCTACCTCTTGCGTATTCGAGCGAGACGAGCAGAGATAGAAGATAAGAAGAAACGAAAGAGAAAGAATGAGAACAGCGTGCTCCGTAATGTCGCTCGAGGCGAGGACGCCTCTCCTTCGGAAAACAGTTTAGTTACGATGAATGGAGCGAATGAATCACGCGAACCAATTAAGGATTACAGTAGAAGATAGAGAGAAAGCAAGAATCGAGGCTGCTTCTTCACGCCTGCTTAACCTTCGCTGGCTCCCACTTAATTGCAACTGCTAAATATACTTTCCTCCGATCGAACGTTCCGTAAATTTTCCTCGAACGCGTCCAACGAACGTTGAATCGCGAGTTAAGTCGACTTTCGTAATGCCCCGAGCAGTCAATTGAGTGTGTCGTGGCCATTGTGGATCTGCGTGCAATAGCAGAGGACGATAGCCTCTATTTAGGTCCTGCTTCGTGTTCACGGTACATAGTTAGGTTTATCTTTGCTAATTACAAAATGTAATTGTGGAACGTGAGTGTGGATAATATCTATTATCTATTATCTATTGGTAAAATCGATTGGTGGACGCAGATTTTGCTATTAAATGGAAAGAGAACTGTTCTAAGCGCAGTACAAAATTATTCCTTTCGTTCGTTATTTATACAATATCCTTACTTACTTGTTTTTTCATAATTTGATATTTCGTAGTATTCCAATCTTCCTTCCCAAAATAGTTGCAAATCTGTCATCTTGGTATCGTATTCGATCATCAAAATTGTGAGTCTATGCTGCATAGACTTACGACATATTTAAACAAAGTGGGTATTGCAGCAGTTCCGTTTATACGTCCAGAATCAATTTAGTTTATCTGTTAATCTGGCAGTTTATCTTCAACACGAAGCATTCGTCTATGTTTTTCCTCTGTTTTATCTTTAACGAGATCCACATGCCATGCATTATGACTTTAATACAATGAAGCATCAAGCGTTTAAGCTTATTCGATAGCTATATGATTTCAACAACATTTGTTTTCCGTTACAAGAATTTCGGCAAACAGGATGAATTTTATTCAAGATTTTTCGACGAAGAATGATATCCCGATGTACTTTTATTTAAGAACGAATTACATACATATATAAACACATCACCGACACATCTACGCTGTCCTTCTCTAATAATCCGATCTAGGTAATCAAATTTAATTTTATATTCCACTTCTTTCGTAGCTAAAATAAGAACGGACCTAATCTACTGCTGTTGGTAGTGCTCGCGTTACGTCCTCGAGCGGGCGTCCTGGAGAAGAGGGTATTTGACGCGAGAAGCCGACACCTCTTCTTCTTGCCCGGTCTTTTCCTACGGTGGCACTGGTGGCTCGCGCTCTCCTCTCTGGGGCGCGGAGTGCCGATTTAGGGGATGAAACACGGAAGTAGGTTCGCGTGTACGCTCACATAGGTGCACACGCGTTCCTGTGTGTACGTAGATGGACAGGATAGGGCAACGAAGGGAGAAAGGGGTAACAATGCCGACGAGGACTACGAGCAGGACGAAAACGTCGACGACGACGACGACGACGACGATGTCAGCGACGGCCGTTGACGACGGCGCAATGTCGCCACGGTGTCGCACGCATGCGCCACGTAGAAGTAACAGCCGCGGACTCGGGTCGAACCGGGAAGCCAGTCAGTGCATTGCTAGCTCCTGAACCGCGAACGCTGAACTCGCGCGTTCCTATATAATCGCGAATCTAGCCCCTTACTGGCCACCGCACACACAGTGTTCCGGTTTCCTCGCGACAGACTCGAACCATCGACTACGCCTCGAACATATCAAATCTCTCGACCCTCTGACAATATCGTTCTTCTTTCACGATTCTCGTTGTGATTTCGTTCAATGTAGGAGAATCGAGATCAGTGGAGAAGAATAGTGCAGGACATTGGCGTGTACATGTGTTGTGTGCCTTCCAGCGGCAGGATACACCGGCTGTCTTTGGATATATGTAGCTACCTTCCCGTGGCACGGATTCCTGCGACTGCATTGCACAATCGGCCTGTAAATCGACAATCGTGTTTCCTATCGATAAATCGGTGCTTACTATAATTATGATCGTTATTATGGTGATTTGAGAGTGTGTGCAGTGCTCGTGTGCAATGACACAGAGGGCAACCACCGGTGTACTTATAGGATCTTAAATGTACCAATTAGGTGAGTGACGCATTCTAGCATATCTTTCACTTTTTGAATCTCCTACGAAGACATGACTTCGTAGATTAAGTATTGTATGTTAGGCATGTATATACTAGTTATTACGAATATTGAACCTGTTAATTGCGTGACTGCTCTTTGAGCATTTCTGAATTTACAAAGTTCCTATAGAAACATGGTTTCGTAGATTAACTATGTTGTGTTAGTACGTAGATATATTGAGTTGTTAGGATTTTGTTTGTAGTGTGTTTGTTACTTACGGTCAATCGCGCGCTCTTTCGGTGTTTCTTGCCTCCCCACCACGCCCAGAGTTTAAGCTCGTTCGTTGTCCCGAAAGTTCGTACTCGGCAAGTTGACAAGCGCTCGGTTTTTTTTAATGCGAGACGTGGTTGCTTTATCTCGCGTTCCAACTGCCGATTGATGGACAATTGGTGGGTGAAAATGGAGCGCTAAACTCGCGATTTCATTCAAAGGACATGCAATTACCTTTCATGTATATAGGAACAGGAGAGAACGGAAGAGCACGTTTAACAGTAGCATTATTCATTAAGGTGTATGATATTATGGTTGAAACCATAATGAGAGAAACGACAAACGTATGACTATACTTATTAATATTCAGATGTGAAACAACAGTTATATATATGATACAGAATTTGTTAATTTCAATTTTGTCGTGAAGGTAGATACAGTAAAATGATCACATGTTTTGTAACGAGTGAATTGTATATTAAAAATACATTCAATTATATGAAAGATATATTAATATCGTGTAATATTTTCTCATGGTGTGAAATAGATATACGTGCAATAAATGAATTAACATTCAAATCAACGAACTTTAAAGAGATTCTAAAGAAACGGATTTTATAGGCATATGAAAATATGTCAATTTTCGTCCGTCACATTTTTTTTAGGTTTCGTTGAATAGTCGATGATAGTTCGATTCTGTGAATATCCGAGTATTCAAATTCTTCGAGAAATATGCATTTGTACTTTCTTAAATTTCTGATTGTCACTTCTAATTATACTCCTAATTATTGAAATTTCTAATTGTTGTAATTTTATATAATTAGTGGATAATTGTATTTTGTGATACATTTTTCGAAAATATTCTCATTCTTAAAGAAAATGTAGAATTAGTATCTTTTAAAGAAAACATAACATAAGAATTACAAATTTATATTTGTCGCAAAGTTTAAGAAAATATTTGAAAAGTAAATATGAAAATAATAAATTATAAAATATGTGATGACTTTTACGTTAAATTTTCTTAAATATTTGCATTAAATATACTTATTCTGAAGCTGTTATCGGATATATTTGCACATATCAAGACGAAAACAAAAACTGATTCTCGTTCGTTCACGGACACGCTGTAAAGTAAATTTGTTTAGAAGCAAGTTTGTTGACGCTGGACATTCTTGACATTCGCGTTAGAAGAAACGTCGACCTGCTGAATGTTTAGTGAACAAGTTCGTAGAAGCTTCTTAGCGTGGTATTTTGCTTCGCGTGAAAGCTCACACGACGATGTGAAAATATTGAAAAGTCGGTAGTAAAGTTTGATTAGAATATTCTGAATAAAATAACGAAAACATTTTTCTTTATCTTCGTCACACTCTTCGAATCATTTTTGATTACATCATGGAGTTTTCCTTCCAATTAAGCTTGATAAATTTTCTTTCTAAAGTGTTAAAAACCTGTTCGTTTGTTGAGCGATTGAAATAAATAAAAATCAGATGTTGCTAAATCCAGAGGACCGAGTGAATGTTGTAATATTTTATCTAATGTTGTTTTCACTACGTGAAACTAATATGACCACTGTTATGTTGAAACAGAATTCAATTTATAATCGATCATCACCGTATTTCAACTCAATACCCATGAATGCAGTATTGTTGCTATTATTGCGATATTGAAAACGCAAGCGTGTTTTTCAACATGGTTAACATTGCACAAATATCAAAAATTGTCAATCTGTGATGGTAATATTGAGGAAAGATCGTTGAAACATGAATTTCGTAAATGCGCAAACAATGCTACTATTTTTCCAATCGCGTTGTGCTGGAATTAATTAAAGAGTTATATTAATCAAGTATATGGCTTGCAAATGTACACATCCATGCAGATATGGAAACAATGTGTCACTATATAAAAATCATGTGTATCTTCTGTTTTTTAACGCGCCTTGTATCATTTCGATCCAATGTGTGTATTTTTCTCTAATCAAAATAATTTTTAGTTGGGGGAACACATGAAAAAAGTTGTGTTTTTTTTTTTTTTAGAAATTAATTCATCACTGAAAAGGATTGAATTAATTAATAAATTTTAATTTTGAAAGAACGATGCGTTACAGGCGGGCGACCTATCGGTGGCATTTAAATGAAAACAAACGCGACGCGCGTTTTCTCTCTTCAAAACGACAGCACGTTCGGTTCGGCGTGCGGGTAGCGTGTCACACGTGCCGTTGGCAGCTACGAAAATAGTTGCGCGAAAAATAATGACCCGCGTTCAGCCACGCGAGCGCTGCGAAGTAGAAACGCGAAATTGAGCAGGATATGGTAATAGTGGCGAGGGCGTGTTAGCCTCCGGCCACACCATTAGGCTTCTTGTCACGTAGAAAAACTATACGCGACGCTAGAATTACTAATAAAATTCTATTGTTCCAAACTTTCGATCTTTGTAACCAGCAATCGTTTTTACTACACGTTCCATTTAGTCATGGACTTTTTTGTATATTTGTTCGTACTGTGAATGGCAAATGACTCTTTACTAACACTTTCGTTATTATTGATGTGTATCGCTTTAATTGCCTAACAATCAGTTTTTATCTACGTTAAGTATATCTTCCGGTCAAATTGTACGAGATGTCCAATAACGGAAACCCGTGTGAAACCGTATACTTAGAGTTCTGAGTCCATAATCTTCTAATTTATGAAACAGGCGGTGCAATTAAGATTGTACTTACTAAATACCTCCGTAATGAAAGATCAAGACACTTAAAAACACAAGAAACTTGATTCACCGCGGTACACGTATTTTGTAATAAGCTTCCAGTGAAAAACGCTTGAATGTGGTAAAACGTAATTGCCAAGGGGCCGCAGGTTTTTTTTTTTTATTTTAATTAATTATGGAGATAAGTATGATAGACGGTTTTGTACAGCTTTCTCCTAGTTGTGGACAAGAGTGTACATGTGGGAGTTGTAAAACGATTTCGTAATGAAACTTGTTAGAAGGTGAACGTTGACCGGGAGCGATACGACGCGAATAAAGCCAGCGGGTGTTAGAATCGAAGAATGCATAAATATGTAGGCACACGCGGACTACATTTGCATGTCGATGCTATCGACGATGGCTGGGTCGACGACCGGCCAGTTAAGTATTTTTAATAGGCGGTCAGACCAAAGGAGCGCTTCGTTCTCGTATTCACTGATCCGTTCTATCAAGAGCAATTGATTGCCATGCTACCGAGAAGCTAATCGCAGTCATTTGTCGTTGTTCTCAACTTGTCCCGCCGTCAAATAGCATTCAATCGTCTTAAGACTATCGGATACGTCCAGTCTTCGTGAATCATCTGCAAGCAACCAAGCCTGTCTTCGAATCTCTGGCCACTTTCTTCGCTGGATAAAGAGCCGAGGTGGAAGCACGATCTTCGACCTTTCACCTCCAATGCTTCCTCCTCATTCTTTCCAAATGTCCATTTGTAAATGCGCGTGTCAATATCGAACAATATACATACATATCATGTCTTGTTAGGATGTCGTTTAAGGGAATTATTAGTTACAACTGTAGATAAGCCTAATAAGTAAAGAAACATCAATAGTAAATACAATGATGTAAATAACGTTCTATGAGCTGTTTTCTATGTATCGAGTGTCTTATTGGTAGTAAAAGGATTATTTAATTATTTTAAATAATAAATTAATTTATATTCACTGAATAAAGTAAAACTTTTCAGCCGATTGGTTTGAAGTAGAAAGTTTAGAGCCTGAATGACTAATTTTCAAAGATATCTTCAATCGTACAATTAACACATTTGAAGTCCTAAGTAATAATTATTAACGGGGAGTGTAACATTTGATTTTGAGTTAACTGACCATCGACTATCCTATAATTTCGGAACAAATGCTTTCGCGCCCGCACGATTAACGCCATATTCGAACGTACAAACAACAGGCATGATGTTAATTGATGCCAGGTCAATTACGTAGTTCGCAGACGTGTCATTAACTTATAGTCCCCGGTTGAATTGCATGTTTGGAGAATATTCTATTACGGATGAAATGACTTAACCCTGTCGCTTATACAATTAGCTGAGAGATTTTAATTTCTGATTTAACACGTTTTTCATCGAGGGGCTTGTAAAGCCTTCTGTTTCTTCTCATTGCGTGACTATTTACTTGAAAAATATAGACGTATTTTATTAGCTTTTTTTGTAGCTTGAAACGCATATGAATGATCTGATGAAGGAATCGAATCTCATCGCATTTTCTATTAGAGTACTATTTTCTGTTTCTTCTATAAATATCGATCATTGTTTAATAAACCAGTCGTTCTAAAATGTAGTTAAAAAAGTTCTGTCTTTAATAGGTCAGTATTTTAGAAATTAATTCATCATAATCAGAATATTCAGTTTTTTCTTCTCCATTTATCTTTATACGAGAATTAGACATAAACACGATAACAAAGAACCACAAAAAACCGTCGACCTCAAAATATGCCAACACGAGTTTATGGTGTTACGAAAAAAGCATTGAAATTCCCATAGCCAGTTAAACTATCGAAGCGCGTCGACAAAGATATTTCGTTGCTTAGTAAATATTCATTTCGAGAGCATCGATCGTGAATGTAATCGGGCAGCTTAACGTTTGCTCCAGGTTCGAAACAGTGACCGACATTTTCTCTGTCCAAACTGCACAGAAGAGTGAAGCGAAAAAAGTCAAAATTATACGGCAACCTTCTAATAGTAAAAAAAGCTCGCTTCTACTCTTTCAGATTAAGAGGTTTAATGTAACAGTGCTATACTTCGTTCTGTTCTACTCTGCAACCTTATACTCTAACTAATCACGACGAAAATATCTCGTTTTTCTTCCTTTAAACATCTTTTGTACCCAGAATTCATCGATGCAAAGCAATTTCTCAAGAAAGTGGGATACTTTACATCGGGGTTGTACAAAAATAAAAGGGTTAGAGGAAAGGTATCGATAGAGTCTCTCTGTCGAAGTGCACTGTTTCAAAGAAAAGAGAAGAGAGTAGGTGAAACGTAAAGTCGGAGGGTGAGCGTCAGACCGAGGGAAACGACGGTTGTAGGCTTGAGGACGACAGATGAAGGTGAGAAGAGGGACGTACGCAGCGGACAGTCGCGTTTAAAAATGCAATCAGGATAATAGCGTGCCTTGAAGAAGGAATTCCTCTTTATTTCTCTGTTTCCCCTCCTTAGTTGGACTCTATGTCCCCTTTCGAGGCCCTTCCTCTTCATCTCGCCGATTTACTTTGTTTCCGGCGCGTGTTTACTCACGAACAAAGTCCACGTTCCTCAGCTTTAATTTGTTAAAAGCACGAAAGACAGTAGCCGTGGAAATTGGAAGGGTGAGAGAAATCACGCGTGCAAATTTGAGATTTTTTATGGTGGTTACGAGAAATGTATATAGAAGCGTGGAAACATCGTATAATACGATAGAAATGCTTCGATGAACGTTAAATAACACTGAGAAGCGTTTTCGATACAGTTGAGGACTTAATCATTCTTTATACCGATAACTCTCTGTTGGCTCAAGTCTGAAAAGAATTTCACACAATTGTCACGAAATAAAGCTTGAACGAGTGGTACAGTTTTTACTAATCCTGAAACATTACTTTCTTGGCAAGTCGAACTTTCCATAGGAAGTTTTCTCAACAGGAAATAAACTTCTGTTATTTTCAAGTGGCATAAACTCTAACCGTGAACGTTTGCCCAAGGGAAACTATGTAACGATTACGTCGTGGAAGAAGTTGAAGAAATACCGAGCCTTAGATTACGATAATTTATGTTGAAACTATTCCTTAACATAATCCTCGTTAGACAGAAAAAGAGTAACAGGTGAAGTGCGTTAATGTTTCATTCTATCCATTGTAGTGTTTCCAATATAATATGGATTTTTATAAAATTCTACGTTAGAGATTAGAAAAAATTAGATAAGAACCGTAAAAAAGGAATTTTTATCGAAAAGTTTTTTGTATTTTAGATAGCATGATTAATAATCAATAGGATGTTTATGTAATCAGTGAAAACGTTTACATAAATTCATATTTTTATAAAGATAAATAAAGAGCGAATGTCGTTTTATACAATAAATCTTCAGTTGCACCGTTTCTCAAAATATCATATATTTATTCAAAAAAGTAACACTTAATCTCCTTCTTGATATAGAGATCATAAAGCGCGAATCTTACGATTCGACAGACCGGCGGTCACCGTTTATGATCAACCGTAATCGTTGTGATCACCGTAAGGGAGCGCATCGTGCGGTTTGAATTCGCGAAGACACGACAGCCGAACATGGCGGACGCGATATTGCTATCGTCTACGTATTTAGTATTCTGATTCACAATGAATGTAGTTGAGAGAATTTGCGTGAATGATTTGTGTGAAGTGATAATGGAATACGTGAACGTATATTTTAAGATATTAACGTTGTGAGTGCAGGTTAGTTGAGTCGGAAAATGCAAATATAGATTGGAATCTGCATGTTTTGGTTATGTTTAGAAACGTGTTTAGGGTGTGAAATCTTTAAGAATTGTGATTGAAAGCTTTGATTGCGGTCTTGGAAGGTATGATCGAGATGCGAGAGAATGGATTCGAGATCAATTCCCGAAAATAATTCTGAATAAACGAAGAAAATATTCTACACGAGGTACATTCAACACGCAATACATATTCACACTATATACATATATATTTAGGAAAAATCGAGCAAAACAGAATTTCACGATACTTATAACACACTATTATCGAATATGTGTACATTCTTTTTAGTGTAAAATAATTCTTGAAGGTTTTAATAATTTGCTAATGATAACTCAGGTATTATGGCATCAACTTCAAACTTCAAAGAAACGACATTTCATACATTTGCTGCATTAACCTACATACACATAATTAGCGACGTTACTGTAATACTGAATACATGAATTCTTTTTACTATAAAATAGTAAATAATTCGTGAAGGTTGTAACAATTTGATTATTGGCTTTTACATTTAAATAATTAAGCAATTTAATTGGATGACATGTACATAATTGACGAATCTATTGTAACATAAAATTCTTTTTAATATGGAAGAATTCTCGAAAGTTTGAATAATTTGTTAAATAATAATTCAATTGTGTGTGGCGTATCAAATTCAAACTTCAGGTAAACGACATTTCATACTTTCGTAAGCGACATTTTCTTCCTCAAAATCCGCTAAGCAGATCTTATTCTATACTCTCATTGATCGATATGGAGCGCGTCTTAAATTAGTCTGTAATATTGTAGGGGGTGATAAAGTTGATAGACATTATCGCGAACAGGGAGGTCGGATGTCATAGAGCCTATATGGCTGGGAGCAAAAGCCTTCCTATATTATTGTGTGTATCGTATACACACGTCCACATATGCATGCGCGTGTCACACGCACATGTACAATGTACACATATGCAAGGCGTATGCTGTCATACCGATATGCACACGTTCGCGCGCATGCTTTGGTGCATCGACGAATCCGCGCCGCGACGCGACGTTTACGCAGCAGCCCGCTCGACGCCGTGCGAGCTCACAGCTTTTGATTACATACACGAATGTACGTGTGGGTGTATAGACGTAAGTGCACCATACACTGTACACTGTATAAGATGTGTATCACTGGCTTTTCCGCAACGCGTCCTTTTTATTTTTATGAAATTATCCCAAGGAGTCCGTTAAAATACTGTTTATGTCATTGTTTTTCTATAATTATATGCAGTATAGGGTATTAGTTTGAGTTGAAGCCCTTTTCTTTTTATTGGTGTGTATGATATGTGTATGATGTGTGTATGATGGTCTATGGAATTTTGGAAACTTAATGGTCCGATGGGTTAAATGAAATAATGATAAATAATGATTAGTAGATTGCGGATTTTTATGCAAATTAATGTTTTCATAAACATAACTAAGGCAATAAAACCTATGTAGAAATTTGTTCCACCCGCTAAATATTATAATGAGTATTATTATATCTTGAATATTTTATATATCCTTGCGTTTCATATGCATTATGCACATTATTGCACAATTAGATTTTTCATAAATGTATAAACTGCCGGAGGCTAATAATTAAAAAAAATGAAAGCGTAGCAAATTAACACAAGTGTGGTGTCAGCATCGCATTTTACGTGTTTTCAAGTGGTGGGATGCAAGACATTAAATGTTTATATAACTTTACAAAATGTAACAATAAATACTAATACGTAATACCACCACGATGTAACGTGAAAATCTAATAGGAAATCAATTTTTCATTATTGTATAATCAAGAATTTTTCGAAGATTTAACCAAATTTCAAAATATAAAGTTTTGATCTCGACTTTGCTTTAAATCTGACAAATATTCCAAAGCCAGTAGAAGCTTTTTGATTCGCTCGTGGTATTTTTATTCGAATTATCTGCCCCCCATAGTCAGTCCGTCAAAGGAGTACAGCAAGTACATTAATTTCGGGACGACACCCTGAACGCAAACTTACACACATGTACCTGTACACTCACGTCTGAATATGTATATATATGTGTGTGTATGGTCTAGCGTATAGGTAGTCCGGGATGGTGACCACGACACGGTATATAGCTACGGCTAAACCCTGCTAAAGCTCGTAATGTATAGCCTAGCGCAACCCGTGCTACGCCCTCTGGCCAAACCCCACGATCCCTCTCTCTTCTCGTCTCTTCCTTCTTGTCTCTTTTACTCTCTTTTCCACGTACATAGTCTGTTTTTCTATTACTTTCGGTTCCTCGTCCGGAGTTTCGATGGCAACTAGAAACCACCCAGGACGTTATTGAACTATCGCGTTGGATTTAACCAATCGTTCATTAATTACGTCGAATCGTTTTCGATTTAGGTAGTTTAGCGTGGCATTATTGGTAGTTTAACCTAGTATTAACGCGTGAGAGTATGAATGTTATTTGAATGGAATGCAGAGAAGATGAGACTGGATATTCCGCTGACGTGTTTGTGACTGTTGGAATTGCGGTAAAGGGTGACGTATGGATTAGTAGGGTTTGGAATGAAGGCGGAAAGGAGAAGAGGTTTAAAAATGAAAATTGAACGAAGTATTATTGGTATTGGGATAGATATAGTTTTTACATCGTTATTAGTGCCTAAAAAAATTGCTATAGCTAAGTAGAATTTTAAGTGTTAGAAAAGCATAATTTTAGGTATTAAGTAGGTAAAATTTTTAACGTATTTAAATATTAGGTACGTCGAATTTAGTCATAGGTAGGTCAATTTTTAGGTATTATGATTAAAATTTGTGAATTTTTCAATAAATAAAACCAGTAAATGGCCTAATAATGGTTATGATTAGCAGTTGATATCGAATAGGATGCAAGAAGATTATAGGTAGTATGATAAATGAAAGATTAACGCTGCACCGGATGAAATATCATAACTGAACCAGGTTGAAAATGCGGCTTACGATATCGTGATTCAGGCAGAGTAATGTACCGCTGATTAAATTATCAAAAGCGTTGAGGTTATTGGGGTGAAGGGTGGATAAGTCGTAGCCGCTGCGGATTCCGCTTTACCGATCGAGGGGGAACGGCCTTAGTTCAATTAAAAATTTATGAAGGGTTCCCCAGCTTCTGTAGTTTCATTATGTACCGATATTAATATTTCAAGGTTTATCTCAGAAGCATCGTGACATTCTTTCTCTTCATACCTTTCGTATATCTTTTTCTTCGTGACTTGCGCTCGTGACTTGCTTGCACTCCCATTCAGAAATATTCAGACACTGATATTTTGCTTCTGTATAAGATCGATAGATAAGGTAAGTTTTCCAACAGTCTTTCGTATGAGACAATAATTCTAAGCGGATCATTCTCTAATCAAGCAAACATCATGAAATTAAAAGTAATTAAGAACAATTCAATTTGGAACAAGATATGAAAAATTAAGAGATGCATAAACAAAGAAATTACTCATATAATATTCGAAAGATTAAAAATTTGAGCGACGACTTCAACTATCTTGCCTGGTTTACGGGTTGCAATTCCTCCATGATTTTTCAAATTTAGTTAGGTTTTTATAAGCGTCCCAAAACTAATAGACGAAAATGTGTAAGGTATCTTCTAACATCTCAGAATTTTGTCCACGCCCAGGGTGGGCAGAAAAGAGACGACTATGGGGCATCCTCCTAAGGGAAGGTCCGAAAGTTCCCAGTTTTCTAGGTGGGGTAGTTCCACCTCCTCGATCCTCGGTGATTCAGTGCGTTCACGGGAACGGTCAGATAACGAGTGAGTCTTTAAAGCCTTCGTTCTGGCATCACAAATCACGTTAGGATTAAGGGCGGCGGCACCGTCGGAGGTGGCAACGCCGACTCCAATTACGCTCACCGACCCATAGTCGTTTCCTTCTCCTTCGTCCTGTTTTCTTAAACCTGAATTTATTGTTTATTCCCCAGCGCTTTCGTTCGGCCCCGGTGTTTCTCGTGGGAGACACGGTTAATAAATCTTCGTCGTGTTCCGCGTCGAGTAGGAAAACAAGGTTCTTGTCTTGGTTCCCCGTGGCCTTTTCCTACGCGTCACTTCCGGTGAGATCTTCTTCCGTTTGGAATCAAGTCGTTGCGTTCCCCTGAAAACACTGCGTCTCAAATTAAAGAAAACACAGGCTGCTAGGGACTACGATATTTTCAAAGCTGGATAGAACCAATTAATGTAACGCGCTGGAAACTAATTACATGGGCTTCAGAGTGTCCTTGCTATTGTGTCGTGTCTTGAATTCTTTTTCTGTGATTGACTGAATGGGAGGTAAAGCGTTTAGTAAAATGTGACCGGGTAAGTGGATTATAAGATGATTAGTTCCTTTAATCTTGCTGTTTGATTAATGCGTATGACGATTGTTCATTCATTCTAAATTTCTACATCTCGATATTATTCTATGTTCTTAAAATTCTATTATAGAAACAATTATGATAATTTAGAAATATAGAATACATCACGGTATTTATATGTGATACATATATATAATCTTCGAAACAATAATAAATTTGAAATTTAAATATTTTTTTAATCAAAATATTCTAAACCAATAACAACAATGATTTGTTTTGAAGTATCCGACTATATACATATATACCAACAAGTATCACGTTTCTCCAACGATTCAAGGAAAATCAACTCGGCATGAGTACTTTCGCGTTCTTTTTTCTTTTATATCGTCTGTCGTTTTTCTCGTCAACCTGTATGTACCAGACAGGCTTGCACTTCGTCGATGGCCCACGGGTAAACCGTACCAGATATTGTTTTAGGGCTGCAATCTGAGCATCAGCGGGGGATAAATCTACAGGGACGTTTTGTTTCAGCTTCTTCCACTATCTTTCTCCTTTTTTTTTTTTTTTTTTTTTTTTTTAATACAATAACTCGGCGATGTTTTTTCTCCCTCTCTCATCTGGCTCTCGTATTTCTTTGTTTCCGATCCTCTCGTTTTTAACGGCATCATTTTATGGCAATACTAAATTTCGCTAGGTGCGTGAGACGAAACGATATCAAGCAGAGCACAGTTTAAGAGTTCAATTTTCTATCGTAATTCCAAAATGCCAGTTGAGATTGCAAGGAAAACATTTGGGAGTTTTGCATCTAGTTCGTACGAAACTTTCCCAAGTTAAGTTAGAGAACTGTATGTAGGACACGTATGCTTCTTAATTCAAGTTCATCATGTTCACTCCTTCAAACATTTTTTCCAAATTTCGCATGGTTATCCTGCATGGACGAAAAATCGTAATCGGTCAATCGCTTGTTTGATAATTTCAACGAATTAGCGCACCTTGTATGAAACCAAAAATTGTTCAAATGCTTATAAATAGGAGTGTACGTGTACCGACGCTAGTGGCGGACTCATCACCAATCCCCCGCGTAGGGTAAATCGAGGGAAATCGGCGATCTCGTTTCCCCGTTCCCTCTTTCACCCCTATCTGCTTTCTTTTTTTCCCATTTTGTTTCATTTTACCAGCGATCGAGCCGCGAGGAAGGGTAGCGCGAACGCGAACGGACGAGAGGTATTAAAACCGGTCTAATTGACACCGATAGGGAAATTTCGCTGTCCCAGTTACAATTGCCTCGACGTCCCATGTAATTGGCGTGGTCGTTTGAAAAAAAAAACAGATAAAAAAAATACCAACAACGAAGTTCCTGCAATCGGTCCGCGGCTACTTGATTTCTTTCATATTTTGTAATGATTTCAATTGATTGTGTCTCGAACACGTGTAGATTGGTTTGCGAAATGTTAGTTTCGATTCGCAATTATCGTACTAGTTTCAGTGCTTGATTTCGCGACAGGGAATAAAAATTGTGTCATCGATTTAACCGCGCGCATGGAGACATTACAGTGCTTGTCGATTTGCGAATAAATAACTTTGTTACTTTGGGAAACGTGATGCCTCCATATAAACACGTTACGTTACTGATGTAACTGTTATGCAAGGACTAAATTAATGTTTCGTAACAAAATAAAATTTAATGTTTCATTTAAGTGTAGGGATATACAAATACCCATTCTTCGTTTTCATAGGAATCCTTTAGGTTCTTAATTAATATTATGGAAAGTAATTATCTTTTTATCTTGAGAGATTTCTTATCTTTCTGATATCAGATGTAAAAAATACGTACTTTCAACTTTTGATGGAAAATAAATTTCTTCTTTATGAGCCCAAATCTCTTTCAACATTTAGAATGAATTATTGGGTACTTACAGGATACTTATACCTTTTATAAAGAATTAATCATATATATTTTGAAAAATCTGAAATATTCGTTTGTCTATGGGTTATCAATTATTCGTCGTTCTCAAATAATATAACGTCCTAATTGAATTACTAAAATGAAAGAAAGAAAAAGGGGGGCGGTAAGAAACTAATCGGAAATAAAGTCGTGTTTAATACCTGGCAGTTGGTAAAGTGAAAAGCTCGCTAATCTTACTTTCGCCAGGAGTTAATTAGACAACGAGAAAAACGTGTTACGCAAGGTGTATTGGCAAGCAGCGAAAATTTGTTGCGGATTTGCATATTCACGGGGTGCGCACGTACTTACCCCAACGCGAAAACATTTACCTTCGGTCGTCTTTATTATTCCTGGCCGTTACGAAGCCTTCGAATCCGAAACTTTGCTCTTTCCAGACGAATAAGTTCCTGCCTTCTCCTGAAACTCTCATTATCGTGCAAATGGAAGTAAAACATTCGAGAAGTGCCGGTTCTTGTTTTTTCCCTCTTTTTATTACCGGTCAATAAATTCCTTCGAATTTCCTATTCTGTGTAACATCGTGAACGTGCTTACCAGATTTGCAATACGTTATTTTGTTGAAAAAATATTAACAAGCATTAATCGATGAAAAATTAATTTCACTTTTTACTGTTTTTTTTTTTTTACCATTTTTGCTATTTTTAATATCATTTTTATTATTTTTGTTACTTTTGCTATGATTTATAACTTATTATTATAAATTACGGAAGAGTTTCAGAAGCTGCTTAGGAAGGTTGCTTTTCTTAGGATTTCGCTTTGACTGGCGAATATCAACAGTGATCGGAGACGATTTTATTCTTTCAATCCACCTTTCGAACTACCAGCCGAGTTCTCATTATTACAAAGCCACTAACGATCCGTCTCAGACCATCCAATTTCTCTTTCTTTCTCTGCCGTCCATCACTCAGCTTCCTTTTGCGCCCTTTCCTCCAGCTATCTCTGTTACACCCAGGATAATAAACCAAATTGAGTCGTTTTCTAACTTGTAATTGCGAGCACGAAATTAAGCTACTCGTTTGAAAGATTGTTACCGATCTGTGATATCAAATACGCACAATCACTTCAATTACAATATATGAAGATATCAAGATCTATTATCATTCGTAAAAATAAATTTCTAACCGTCGATTTAATTATAATTCTGCAATTATATATTCCATATTCCATCGTCTTCATTCTCGGTGATGCAAAATACCTAACCAATTCTTAAAGAAGATACAAATCCACGGTCTAACCACTATTTATCTACCAATTTATCATCCTAAAAAGATCCACAATTTTATTCACAACAATCAAAAATTAAAAATCATTGTCTCTATTCCAACAACAGGTTAACAACTCTCGCCTTCTTCTCAAATAAGATAAAAGAGATCTTGCTAAGATTCATCAAATTATTTGGAATGCGGCGTTCTAACCAAAAGTTTCCCAGCTTTGTAACGTTTCCTGAAAGCTGTAGAAATAACCAAGAGAGAGAAATGGAGAATCGTCTGCATGGACGAAGAGAGTTATATAGAGTAAGAGAGAAGCATTTGGGGGATGAGATATATAGGCATCGGCTAGCATCGGCGCGATACATAAATAACGATATCGGTGTTTTCACAAGCACACACGCTCCGAAGCGTGTACAAGGGAGGTTACTCTAGCGTGGCGGCGGGCTGCGGTATATAACTCACCCCGTCGAGAGTCGTGTACGCTGAATAGAGTCACCGGGATCGATACCTATTGGCCTGTACGTAGATACAGCTCGCGGGACAGGAATTTTTCCGCTCCTTCCAATTTTAATCCTCGTCGTGCCACCGACATACACCAGACCCGTCCCGCCCGCGGAAATCGTTCCCGCTACGGTCATTCGTTTCCCTGTTTAAAATGATAGGATTGCTTCCTCATGTTTACTCGGTCGACGCCACGCGAGCCAACATTCAAGTTAACTCGACGTCCAGACTGTGTGTCTGCGGTCTCTCCTCGAGATGTTGTAGACAGTGAATGAAAGATCGATCAATTAGAAGCCAAATATGTTTGGTTCTTGATCACAATTGGTGTTTCGTAGACAGATGATGTTGTGTTCCTTTGTTTGGTTGTGTTTGATTAAAACTAATAATAGACGAAATATTTTATTGGAGATATCTGTATTACTTATCATTCTGGTATTTACAAGTTTCGAATTTAAAACTGAAAAATTGGTGGAAATTTGAAACACATTCTGAGCCAACGAAGCCTTTTTATTTTATATCTGCGAATGCAATCAGGGTAAGTTATTTTGTTCGACTACAGCAGCGAACGTTGCTGTATTTCCTTTGAACATATATTATGTGTTATATAGCTATTCATATATAACAAAGTATTAAAAATTTCAGTTTCACTGATGGGATTTTTATATGTGCAAATAAAAATGTCCACTATTCAATAATTTCATCTTGTCAATATCCTTTCTGAGCTAAGCTTGATTGTACAAGATCTGTTGCTTGCAATTTTGTTGCTTATCACATTCTACGTTTATAAAATACATTATGAAAAGTATAGAAACACAGCGGCACGAACTTATTAGACGACTTATATATATATCTGTAGCATTACGCTTATAATACAATTTACGAGAAGACAATGATAATTGTACAAACAAAGACGCACCAACTACTTCGGATTTATTCGGAATTATAAGAAATTAACGTTTTAAATGAATTTAAAAAGAATGAATAGAAGTAGCAGAGAGTTCATTTAACAATGTTGAAACGAAGTAACGATTCTCTAATCCATTTGAGCTTTCTTATCGTTTAAAACCTGGCCGCGATCAGGAGAATCGATCGAGGCAGTAGTCATGACGCCGTACACGAGATCGCGAAGCTACAAGCTCAAACCATTGCGCACCGAACCTAATTCCGCGCGGGATTTGCTAATCCAGGGTTGCAGAGTCGGTCATTATTTGGTGTCGCGTGATCCCGGGGGTAAAGCAGCACACGGGGCGTACACCGGACCACAGAACGCGCTGTATTTATCCCCCGATATATCACCCAAACCCCTAAACACCCTGGAAAAGCCCATCTGACCGAAACTGGTCGCGTATAAAGCGTCACGGTAGAAACCTACAGTAAAGTATTTAGCAGTGACGCGGAAATTCGAACGCGAACCCATTGTGAAAATGTCCTCTGTTTCCGTAAATCGAGCGCTATTTCCACGATCGTTCGATAAATAAGCATCCCAATAGTACAAATCGTACAATTTTTACGTCTAGAAAGTCGTGAAATATTCTATAATATATGATTTATCTGTTTCACGCCAATAATATAGGAATATAAAATTTTTATATCTACGAAGTTACGAAATATTTTATAATAAATAGTTTATCCGTTTTGTTTCAACAATACAGAGAGATATTAAATTTTCACTTTAAGAGATTAAATAGAAGAGATTCTTTTCAATTATTTGACGAAAATTGCAGGATTTACAATTGTTAGATACAAAGCTTTTGTAGGAAATAAATATTGATAATCGTATTATGTGCGTGTGCTACATCGTGAAATAGTTGTATGGTTTGATAAAAAAGAACAGATTACCGTAACAGCCGGTGAAACCGATCGAAGGAAAATTCAAACGGACTTTGTTTAAACCAGATTTTCCAACATTCAACAATATTTTATCTAATGGTTTTTAAGATCGACGATATACTATTTGAAAACATCAATAGACTTACCAAATATATGCCTATATAATAATTATGATCAAAATGGAAAATAAAATGGATGTATATATATATTTATTCTTTTTACTCATTTTCATTATCAAGATTCATTTTCATGATTGATAGTTCAAGTATTCTAGTTTCTCGCACTTCCTCAAAATGACCCCATGCAGACGGTTAACGCTTCGCGTTTGACGCGATGACGCATTCCTTAATTATTAACGTGGTTCGACAGATGCGCGAACGACCAGTAGGGAACACGCGCGATTTGTTCCACATCTCGATGTATCGTTCAGCCACCGATACTTCTCGAAAATGTAACGCGCAACTCTAAGGGGAGAGTGATGCGAAATGCAATCGATCTCATCAGGATTGTACTACTTTCATGAATAATGCAGCATCTATATGTAGCGGCTCTTAGTTCTACTCGCAACAACTCCATTCGCGAGTGGAAAGCTGCCGATGTTCCTCGATAATCTGCTGGGCCAATCTAATCGCTAGCCTTCTGCACCAAATTCGATCTGTCTTGACAGAAACTCCGTGAATAATCAATCAAGCGTCGCTTTAAATCCCCAACTTGTCCCACGTTACATGATTACATTCAGAATTTGTGCATCCGATGCATGGTATTAACACTTTCGCTGTTGAGGCGAACGGTGCGCCTTTACAGCGTGGTCCGTAATTCACAGTTCAAACGGGGTCAGGGAGATGATATGGCTCGAAATTATACGAAAATCAAGACTAACCCAATTGCGTTGGAGGCTTCTTTTTTTTTTTTTGAGAAAATCAAGTTCGAGCGTTTGTGAGATGCTTAATTTGGATGAATAGAGGCGATCTTTCCTCGCTATTAGACAATAGTCGCGTAATTTTACTTTTTTAGTCTCGTTGTAATGTATATTCAGAGGGGTTTGTCGTTGTACAGGGAACATAGAAAATTAATAAAGTAGAAGCAGAAATGGTTGCCAAGGTAAGGAGTTAACCATGTCGCAACTAGATTCGAGCTTCGTGTGTAGAAGCTTCGTGTAATCTGGCCGAGTTATATTTGCATTTTTAGATAGCCGGATAACGTACGTAGAGCATGGCGCGGCATAATGCGCGGTTACTAGCGACACACGTTCGACGCCATTAAAATTTCCATGAAATTTGTGCGGTTCAGCGTTGGTTAAGTGAAATTCGATTCATTAATCATACACGACAACGTTCAATTAGAAGTCGGTGTACAGATATAGCTCTTTCAATATTTCAACCGAGTAAAGATTCTCTCGATTCCGGGGCTTAACGCCGATAGAAGGAAGCCGTGGCTCGATCAGAAAATGCTCGTGTTTAATCCACGCGCCGTATATGAATATGGAATGGAGGAATCGACGCGCGAGACGTGCGTCTTTTATCGAATTTCGCGTGCGCGTCTGTTCGCGTTACGTTGCTAGTTTTCGAAACATTTTCTTCATCAATTGGCGAGAAATTTTCATTTTTGATATAATCAAACGCTACAAGCGAGTCGCTTTAATTAACATCGTAACTATTACGATATTTACTTGCTATATTTATTGGAAAATTCCAATAAATTTTACTCCATTTAGTACTTTATATTATAATACGAATAGAATATCAGATTTATGAGAAAATAATTAGGAAATAAGAGATTGGAAAGCATTCAGTTTGTATATAAGCGGATGAGAAATAAGTACAACGAATACGAAGGAAGAAGAAATTAAAACATTTATTACGTAATTGGCAAGATTTTTATTAAAATGTTAAATATATGAGTCATTTTTGATCTAAAGTCGCAAATGAAATTTAACGATGTATATACGAACGAGGTCAGAGTGATTAAGTAATGAAGCAGCATCATCGAGAGGGGCTGATGAATTTTTCAAGCGTTCTCGCAGTGGCAGGCTGTTCTACCCGGAAATAAAAATGCCATAAGTCGAAGTGAATCGATAAGAGGACGAAAGAACGCCATTGGAGAGAAAGACAGAGCCCTGAGAGCAATGTAGGTGTAGGAGTCAAAGCGGTGAGGGAACAGAGGGCTGTAACAAGAGAAAAAGAGCAAAAGCACACAGTCGATGCAAGAAGCGCTTGCTACTAAAGAAATGAATTCGAAAAGGGGTTATCCACGCTCAACCAGTATCTATACCCGTAGCCTATCGATCTGAGCATTATTGCTGCAGGAAGTAGCGACCTCAAATTCAACCATCTGTGCCGAGAGAACACGATCATTCATATTTCATCGCGAGGTGGTTGCACCGTAGTTACCGGCACCGCTGCAACCCTGATACGTCTATGCACGTTTCCCTCTCGTAGAACACGACGAGTTTCTTCCTCGGTACACTTTTTATCATTAGCCAGACCCCACAGGCTGTCGTCACGCGTTTACTCGGTCACAGCTGCGAGCATTCGCGTGCACGCACCCGTTTACTTCCTTTCTTCCTACAGGGTCCTCGAAAATAGGTCGACCATTTCTGTGATTCTTCGTCTCACTGTTGTGTCGCTATTCATAGTGATTCACAGAATCTTGCGTTGTGTAGATCTATAGAAATTTCATCAGATACTGATGCTTTTCTGGCTCTTTTCTTCGAGATAAGTTTGTTTTTTTAATTCTCTTATTATCATACTTAAACGGATTAAATATACCAAACAGGCGTGAAAATTATAATTATCAACTTAACGACGAGGAGGTAATGCAAAGCGCGTGCGTGTTTCACTGGCTCCTTGTATTCAAAGCAACTACTGCCCTAACCGTTACGGAAATTTGATCAACTTTCTGAAACAAGCCATCACTACGAGAGCCGGAATCACCGGTCCGCTAAGTGGACCAACAGAAACGAGGGGACAAGCCCGTAAATTTGATTAGTCTGCGAATGCGGTAGCGTCTGCACTTAGCAGCGCGTATCGAATATTCAGAATTGCAGAACGCGGCAGGAAACGAAAAACCTTTGGATTCTCCCGTGAGAAATCACAAAAACCAAACGAGAAGTCGGGGTCAATTAGACTCGTTCCATCGATTTCTTGGCCGTGACTCGCGTTAAGAGTTTCATTGAATCCCCTTCGATATTTCATTATTATCGAAGGAACCAGCCCCTGGAGGACTTTCTGTTTATTTCATTTTATACTGGAAATTTCTGCTTCTCGATTTACACAGGCTCGCGAAAGTATTTGAAAACATGCAACTACCTATGAATATATTAAGTACGTTGTACTTCCACATTTTCAAATTTCACTAGCACTCTTACGAGATCGACTATCGTGATCGCATTAGTAAAGTTTGAAACAAATCTGAAATTATATAAATTACAGTATATTGGAAATAATTCAAAGGATACATTAAATTTTTAGATAAAAGGGTAAACGTTCGATAAATGATTTATTTGCAATAATGGAAAAGCAAGTGCCTTTGACATTTCTGTAAAGAAATATAAACGAACTTGTCAAGTATATTGTAGGATTCATTAACCCTTTGGTCTACTAACGCGGATGAATCCTGGTAAACTAGACTAACAGTTTGTAGCAGATCAGCCTAACGGTAAACGGACCAAAGTAAAATGAGAGAAAGATATAACTATCGGACACTAAAGACACCGAAAAGGATAGGATACACGAAGAAGCAAAGGAAGGACTATGTAAAATAGAAAATGGAAGATAGAAGGAGAGTTTGGGAGGACCAGGGTAGGACAGAAACGCTAGAAAGGGAAAAAGAGGGTGGTCGACGTTACCATGGCGACCCTGTGAACCAAATGGACCCACACGCTGTCGAGGTATGCCTGGCTCGAGTGTGGAACGGTGAAGGAGGGAAAGAGGAAAGCGAGAGGACGCTGTCATCTCTACTACTACCATCAGCCTCGTTTCACCATTTTCTCGTAGCCGCCTTCACCCGCACAGCCTCTCTTCTCCTCGACGAAGGCGCGCAGCCAACGGAATTATGCTAAATCCTCGACGAGGAAAATTCGCGACACGACGTCGCGACGTGTACCTACCTCTACGTGCTGTATCGCCATCTCGAGAGAAATCTCGGAGAGCAAACCCCCTGTCTACCGTCCCCGACGACAGTTCGATCCAGATCGATCCGCAGGGAAACGTTTTCATTCCGTGTAGGCTGTGCACCAACTTGATACCGATCGTCCAATCGAAATCCAGTCCCTTTTCGTAACGTTACGAAAGTTCATAGCGAAATTCAAGGAACATTTGACATTCTATTAGATAATATAGGCATTGTTCCTTTCAATGATCCTTCTTCCAGGAATTTTTTATTCTTTCCAGCGGACGAATACCTTCAAGTAGATTCTATTTGAATTCCTTCGAATTCTTGAAGTACTCTATTTCTAGTAATTAAGAGAATTTTACGAAACTTAAGACAAATGCGATAGTTCGATTCTTTTTGTCTGCTATTCTTTGATATACGAGGGATTCGTTAGCAACTTGAGAAAATAATATTTGACAGCTATATAAAAAATCAAGATCACCAGTTTGGTTTCTGAGCAGCTTATTTCATAGAAATTTATAGGAGAAACGCTACGATACTTGTACCCAATATCAAAATGACCTTGTTTACCAACTATTCCGTTTTGATTTGGAGAATGACGCGCTTAAAGGAGCGCTTTCCACGGGGCTTTACTTAAATCGATCAATGCAAATACACGGCGAACCTTTCGATACATATATATCCAGCAGTTATGTCACCCATGGGTGCCCTCTTTGCTTAAGCCTAAGCGTCGACTCACGTTCTTGCCCACGACACAGTATTAAAGATAACAAATCTTGAAATATGTCGCTGTTTCGAGATGGGGCTTGCGATAATACAAGGGGAATATCGTAAGCTTTCTACATTATTCGCGCGCGTATATACGTTCACGCGTGTGTCCATAGAGTATAATATATCATCTTCATCCGTCGTACGCGCATACACGTGCACGTGTCCAAAGCATACGTAAACGTGTGCTGTGATTTCAAAGATTTTTTGTTAGTTTTCACGCATACTTTACGCTCTTTATAGGTATTAACACGAACATTTTTTTTTTGTTCCATACAAGATACGATACTTGATTTAAATCATCGAGTAAATGATCGTTTCTATTATTATTAAGCATTTAAAATTTCACGCGTAGTTCATTTCAATCGTGCAAGTATTCATAATATTTGTGTAAACAAAAAGCACGTAATTAGAGTATAGTATAATATTTCTACATATATAATATATATCATTTTAAATTGCACTTGAAAAATTTGAAATACTTTAGAAAAAGTTTATTTATTCCTTGTCTACATAGGAGAATATGTATTGTATTCTATTTTGGATATTTTATATATCTCTATATACTATATGTATTCTCTATACTTTTGTATCTTTAAATTTCGCATAAATATTTATATAAAAATCTGATCGTGACAAAACTATGAAAATGGTAGGAAATCGGACAATGTGGAATGGATATCTAATTTAATCTGTAGATAACTTCCGAATGAAAAATACAGGAGATGTATTCGAAGTCTTCTAAATCGAAAAATTCATTTGCGATAGATCTCTGTCTCGATTCACAGGTTAAAGGTCACTATACAGTAAAATAGAAGTCAGCAGCATGAAGAATCACGAAAGGGGAAAGATAAGAAAGACGTACGACGTCTGTGACGAGATATGCGTTTGTAAAACAGTTTTCCTCGGCGCGATGGGTTGCTCAGTACATAGCTTCTCCGAGTAAACCAATCAGGTTGAATAACAATCCGTGCAAACACATCGAGCGTGTTTTCTGCGACGGGAGAAGCTTCCCTCGTTTCAGTTTGCGTTCGAATTTCTGCGATCCATGCCGGAATCTATTACTGTTTTCGCACTCCGTGAAATAGCGCATACTCTCCTGCTGATCCTACGTTACCAATTATCTTGATCGCATTATCGCGGGAATGCGGTTGAAAGCGAAGTGAAGTTATGGGAAAGCCGTAGAAATTCATGTACTTGAGACTCTAGATCGATAACTTTTTAATTGTCGAAATAAATTCTGCGATTGAAATTATATTTATTAAGTGACTTCGTAGTGAGCATAGAATAACAAAAATCGAATTCGCAAGTTTAAAAATAGTACTCGAATTCACGATAAAAGAAACTCTCTTCTCCTTAAATTACCTAATTATTCGCGTGTTTTGTAATAAATTTCTATTCAGAAACGCTTCAACATAGTGAGAAATAATTGCCAAATAAAAACTGTAATGTACTACAAAAAGCTTAGAAGACGCGTGATTCATTTTTTTTTTCTTTGGTAGAATTTTTACAATCAATTCTCGTTGAGAATTATAAGTAAATTATTTTGGCGTGGTACTGTAACTTGGAACGTGTGATTCGTCTCGAGAAAAAAGTGAACGGTTCGCTTTGAACAGATTAGAGCGTATAAAATAATCAGTCGAGCGTGTATTTTTTCCCCTCGATCTTTTTTTCTGGAAAAGGCAAAAAAAAAAGAGAGAGAGAGAGAAAAAGAACAAGAGCTCGTAAATTATCTAAATGGAATATAACATTACAGCTATAAACGATATCGTTGAACGGGGAGAAGCTGGATTAGAGTCTGCTTTATATACGAACACCATGCTCTTTACTAACCTAGTCTTTTTTAGACGTTCGAGCCACTCGACCAGATTGTTTTAATGGGATTTCTAAGTGCTCCTAGGGACCTTATCTGCATACAACCCCGCGGCCGGCCCACCCACGAAATTCCTTCCACGAACCGACTCAAAGAAAGTGTTATATCCCCTGTAAAGTCGACTCTCGTTTCTCAAAAATTGTCGAAAAAAAAAAAAGGGTACGGATCAGGAGACCCGGCCACACCCTTCGTCTATCAAGAAGGTTTTTATTCCGCTGTTAGGGAAAAGAAAGAATGCGACCTATCCTAACAAATCAGTGAAATAAAGCATATATGTATATAGTGTTCCATTGAATATAACAGTGTTGGGTAATAAAATTGTTTACAATTGTGACAGTAAAGGGGTTGGCGTAAAAGATATATTTTCACTTCATTAAAAATACATTTCTCCTTCTCGTTTTTCTATTATTGTATATTATACAATGATATTCTCTTTTTAGATAAATGTGTCATTCATTTATCAACATTGCTTCTCTGTAAATCCTACTATTTTTACTCTTAATTGAAAAGCAAAAATGATTTATAATTGATCCAATGTATTACAGACGCATCAAGTTGATTTTTACACCTAATATTATTTCGTTCTGTTTGTCCTTTTTTCCCCGATAATCGATACTCGGATAATCCGCGTTTTCATTAATCGACGCATCACTCTAGCGATGATTCCCCATGACTCTCGGCCCGCAAACACTCTCCAACTCCCCGCTTATTTTCAAAACAAGCCTGGATTAGCCGTTTCATCGGGTAAAACACAATCGACAAATCTGGAAGCGAATCACGGGGGAAGCAACGTGATGCCAGCTGGCCGCGTCAACGAGATGCGATGACGGCTGTCCTCCCTCTTTTTGTCACGCTAATACGCATACCTGACAGGCCACAATACCTCACTTATTTCGTTACCAGTCACGTGTGCTCTGTCACACTCGATCTGAATGTTGCCGGTAATAGTATGCGTAGGAGAAAGTACATGTGAGAAGTACAACGTGAGAGTGTGCTCTATTTCGTTACTACATGCTTACAAAAATGCATATGTATGTACTTGCGAAAAAAAAAAACGTAAGTAATAAACCTAAAAAATGATTAGGAACTCATACAAGTCTAAATTCGTTCTACAACATATTTAGCTAGAAAAAGTATTTCGTCACGATTGTATTTATTATATTTATTACACTAATAAATGAAATCCGAGTATATTACATTTCATATCAATTATTAATATTTTAATATGACTGTAAAAATTTGATATCATCTGCAATGTAGAACTTTATTAAAAAACAGTTCATTACAAAATAAGGGTATTCGAAAATATATTTCATAATCGCTATATATGTACAATACAAGGAACGCCAGGTGGGCATATTTATGTTGGTATCTGTTAATTTTACGTATTTTTTAATGAACATTTCATAATGTGTACAACGGAACTCTCCGTGCAACTTGATATTATTTCACCTAGAATTTTAACGATATCGTTCTAGGTTGAAATAAATCGCAAATTCATGTAGTTTGTATTTAGAGTTTTAGATTGTATTTAGTATTTTAGAGTTTTGGTATTTGGAACTTTCGTTTCGCGGCATTTCGGAATATTCGATTGAAAAGTTGTATTGGTTGAAACGCGGCACTCGAATTTCAAACTGGATACAGTTTTCAGTACAATCACAATCGCATCGAATGATTGTTGCTTTCCCAGCGCCAGTTAAAAAGTCAATTGCATCAAACGAGTATGCTATGCATTTTAACGGGAAGTTAGCTTTGATCGGAACCAACTTTCGAGAATGACCCTTAACTTATTCGTAATCTGTATCGAACTCTTTGTTTAACGTCATCTACATTCCAGTTAAAAGTGTCCTTTCTATTTATACGTACAAATTTCTTACTAACTTGGTGCAAAGGATACTCTTTTTCGTTCTGCAGGAATTCTTGACAACAAATCTCCCAAAGATAGTTGCAAAATTCTCTTTGGGTAATATTTTTCTTAGCACTAAAGAAATATTTTTGTGCAACCTACAAGTCTGCAATAAAAAACACATACTTACTCCTAATAATATTGATCCATTTGTTTATACAGTACATTTGTAAATGACAAGAAACGAAGCACTTTAGAAACAATTTGTCAAAAATTCGCTATTTATTATTCAAGTTCACAAACTTAATTAAATTTGAATAAGAAATTTTATTTGATAATATTTAAGACGAATTTATTGCAACATTCAATACACAAATTCTATTTAGTATAAAATAATTCTCAGTAATTTTAATAACTTGCTAATAATAATTTAGATATTTAGCACAGCAAATCCAAACTTGAAAGAAACATCATTAAACAACAATCTCAATTAATTGACACAACAGCACGGTATATCGAAGGAATGTGATCCAGTGAAATCGATACGGACCAGATTATCGATAAAAAAAGAAGATGAATGCAACGGGTGAAAATAGATTTCTTCGTGTCTACAAGAGACACACGCGAGCCGATGGAGCCGAGCCGAATACCGTTCGTTGGATTTGCGCACGAGTGGATAATGGAAAACGCATTTTCGATGTATTGTCACCGATCTCTTCTTTTTTCATCGGTATCTTCGACACTATTGATTCTTGCTCCCGCTGGTTCGGCCAGGTAGGCATGCACAGGATGTCCCCGATGTTTAATGCACGCTCGTTCACATCGTTCGTCCTGGATTAAACGGCCTGACACAGCTATTTTTACAACGGGACACGAAACCGTACGTGTCGATGAATATCCGACCAACGATGTTAATTCACGAATTAACCTTAATTAGGCTGAATCGATCACCTCGATACAATCAGAGAACAATTATATCTTCAAACTGCTATTCTCTGCCGATTATCATTCTGCTTTCTTCGCATTGTATATAATGTATTTTTTAGTATTATGAGTATTCAAACATTTGAGAAACTTTGGTCGACTTCTACAATAGTAAATTTATATGATATTAAAGTAATGTGGAATTAGTAATTAAAAGTAACAGTTGTTACCCTTTTAGGAAATCACCAGACTATAAATTTGAATTAGTTATTGTAAAACGTAGCAATAAGATAGTTTACTATTTATTATATGTACATACGTACTATCGCACACATTTGCTATTTAAGTATCACTGGTTAATATCAGAAGTCCATCTATCAATTTAAAAGACCCTTTAAATTATCTTAAAATTAGAAAATGAAAGAATGTGAAGAATGTGAGGTGAAAATATTTCATTATTTTCGTATAATTAATCTGTCCATTACTTAATATGAGAAATTAGTTTTTCATTTTAATGGTCTAACTTTCAATTTACTAACAAAATACATATTTCTTAAATTATCTATTTAATTTATTACATTATATAATCAAATATTCCAATCGCGTATAATATTAATTATCAATTCGGAAGATGACAAGAAAAATCCAATATGAACAATACAGAAATTAAAAAAAAAAAAACATGGTGAAACGTGACGCAACTAATTGGCGCACAGCCATTTGAAATCTAAAGAACCGTCGCGTCGCGTCGTCCTATAAAATTGTTATCCGTGACAGTCACAGCGTCGAGTGATATACGATCGAACTGGAAATACTAGAGTTGTAGGTAATTCTATACAAGAGAAATTAATATTTCCCCGCGAGTCATACAATAACTGCGTGTTGCTCGTTACCGGCCGGAAAATTTAGAAACTTGCTTTTATATAGTGCAGCATGACCGTAGGGTGAACAATAGCGATTCGATAATGACTTACTTTTTCCGACCGAGTACAATCGCTAATTAAAGTAGCGAACATATATACACGTATGTATGCATTCGGTTAACGAATTCAATTTATAAGTTTTAGAGCGCATGATTAAGCTTCAAATGGATATCGAATTTAATGGAGCTCGGTTAAAAAAACGGCCCCAGTTTGAAAAATTTGGTCGATTTTTGACATATGAAAATACAATCTTTTTTCTTGGTACATAATATTTGGTATATAAATCTAGTTCTAACTTTAATAAATGTATATTCCTAAATTTAAATATTTTCCAAAATTCAATTCTGAATTCCTTGAACGTAAGCATAAAAAAAGACACGTTTAACCGCGCTGTTTTCATTTTAAATCATTACAAATCCTTGTTAAAATTGGAGCAAGATTGAAATGGGAAAATTCGAGGATCATAACAGAATAAAATTTCTTATGTATCAGATCACTACCTTCAATTACGAAATCAAAACAATCAGCGGATTCCCGCCACTTAACTCGACCATTTAAGCCACGCTAACCGCTCGCGGTATAAACTTATCTCGACGAGAGCCGCGAGGGAGGTAAAAGACAACGTTGCGGTTAACGAGCGATCATTTACCAGGGTCACGCAGCCACTGGGCTTTGAGAAACGGAAAAAGACGAAGGAATTCGCGCGCTCGGGTTCGTTGGACAGATACGAGTGTCTTTGCGACTTCCCTCTTTTCCTCTTCAGTCTCTTCTCTCTACTGAAAAACGAGTGTTTATCAGGCCACATTTAGCGTAATCTCACCTCCTAAGGCACTCGCGTAATTAGGGTCGCCTCCACCGGCGCGCTACATCCGCTACTTCACAAGCGTACACTCCCATTTATAAATATTAGGACACATTTTCATTTTATAAAAGGTCTTGATATAATTCGTTTAGATCGTCAACCAAACGATAAACCGATTATGATTTTGCATTCGTGCAAAGTGAGGCAAAAATAATAAATATAAAAGCTTTTTCTATAGAAGTCGCAAGAGCAACTTTCGTTTTCTTTCGTCTACTTTCTCCTATCCTAGTTGGACAAGTTTTGTATGAATTAGATGTAAAGAAACGTTTACTGAAGATCTCATTGAAATTTAGATTTACATTAAAAATTCTGTCGAGGTTGACTGATAGAGGAACGAGTGGATGAATTTGTAATAGAAAAATATATTGAAATAAATATAGGTATAGGTATAGTGTGTGCTGATCCAGATCCTCACTCTTACAGTGTTACAATACAATAGAAGAAGGTGATAGGGAACACTTTCATAAATTTATAGCAAAGGACATTATCAGAAAGTTAACCTTGGTGCGTAGTTCTAGCTGAAGGCTACAAGAAACAGCAATAGAAATCTACTTATAGCTCTTTTGTTTCTAGGTCTTGTAATCCAAAAACAAAATTTATATTCAAGGGCACAATAATATGGACCTCTCCTTATTTTGAATTTTATTCACTAAATTCTATTCTCTTCGTAACAGCGGTGTCCAGGTCACGGATATACAAAAGAAAAGGTGTAGAGTTTTTCTTGAAGTAATTACTTCAACAAATTTGAATAACACGAATGTCAGGATCGTGTCAGATGAAAGATCGAGAGACGTTGTTGATAGAAAGGAAGGGGAATTTAAAATTATTACACGCAAAGGTTATATTTGCATTGTAGAGTTGAATAAATTAATTCTTTATTCGTCTTAAGGTTCTACAGTCTTTATCTGTCTTTGCATAAGTTTTAAATCAGATAATAATCGTTAAAGACTATAATAAGTCTCCCTAACCATTTCTAAGGTTAATCTTACTTTCTGTAAGTACCTAAGTCCTAATACTTATGAACAGGAGTGTACGTTTACGCGTTCTCTTCCCCTATCTTGCTTCGACTCTCACTAATTTCCAAATTCCTGCCCTTTATATTTCCACGTCCTTAGCACTGTATCCTCCATCTTTGTCTCACGAAGGAAAAGCTCGCCTTGTTTCTCTTTTGCGCGCGTTACTCCTGCCTGACTCTCTAATTTAGATTGGAGGTAAAAGTGGGGTGGCTCGTAAGGAGTGAGACTTTCTCTTAGAGAATTTCTCGGCTGTTCTTGGTGCTTCATCTTCCGTGGCCCGTTCCTCCAGCCTTCCTTTTATTTGTTTCTCGCCCTCTTTCTCAGCCTTCGTCCTTATCGCGTCTCCTTCACCGCCGCGAATAGATTACCCTTGACGCTTCATTTATTTGTCCGCGATAACCAGTAACCTATCTACAGGTGTAACGTTCGTTGATTGTCTCGTTTAATGGCTGTGCTACCTAGGATGTTTGCATAATTCACAATCAGCTTATAATAGAGAAATGTTAAACGACTGGCCATTTGTTCTAGGTACCGGAGAAATTATCACGAGACATTTAGCGCGGAATTATACAGTTTTAAGAAATCTAGGTAAGGGTTGAATGGACTGATTAGCACCAACCCTTTTATTATGCCATTCTCTAAGTTAAATGTAAAAGCGAGATAGGTTTTAGCGACGTGTAGGACATCTTCGTATGCAGGTATTCAGATTTTCTGAAAAATCATTTACATCATTATCTATCGGTCCACTGACATCTTCTAAGATATGCATCGTACAGAATAAAATCGTGTTGTTACATACAATATTATTATTATAATTAAGCACTTTGTCAGCCGCCATTGTATTTATCATGACACCATGAACACTAGAAAAGACAGAGAATTTATTAAAATACCGATAGATATACCAAATTCCGCAATACCCAGTAACAAATAATTCGTCAAAAACCATCGAACAAACCGCAAGATCGTGGCGAAACCATGAACTCCAATCAAATGTCCATCCATCAAAGAAATATTTGAAATCGGCTAATCGAACCACGGATAACGACAGGGCGGCTCGTTTCTAATTGCAAAATAATAACCGCTATCGATAACGCATTATACAGAGAGCGCATTGAACGCGGTGCACGCTTTTATGTGTAGCCTGAAACGCGAGCAGATCGTCTAACACGCGTCAGATCAGTCGGCGAACATTAACTGTTCCGGGGCCCGATTCGCGATAAGAGCTTAGAAGCGCACGTGGCCACGGCGTCTGTCGTTTCAGGGTGGAACACGTGGCCCGTGTCGTCGAAACGAGGGAAATAGAAAAGACCAGAGCCAACATAGAATAGATGATAGCCGCTGTTATCGCGACATCGGCAATGCTGCAGGGCTACGCCGGATTATCGAGGGTCTGTGCTTCATTTGATTTACTCTAACGCAGTGCTCGGATCATTCGAACTATCATTTTCGATTTATCTTGAGAACCGTATGCATCATCCCGCGTAAAAAGATTGTACCGAGGGAACGAATCGAACCAAAGTCCGTTTCAAATGCTATATCGCATGAATTTTCAAAGTAGAAAACGGGACTCGGTGAGTCGCAAACTGGTTTTGGGTGGGTCGCGTTAAATATGAGAACTCATAAATGTTGATATATGTATAGCACTGTTCGACATTCTTAATAGGAAAAATATATGATAAACAATTTAAAAATTCAATAATTCGGTCCTATGTTAAAATTATTCTTCCATTTGTCTGTGGGACTAAATATATATTTTTGCATCGGAAATTATTTCTAGAAAGATGCAAAATTATAATTTGCTTCGAAATACCATATGTTGCGATAGAATACATCTTTAAAACAAAATAATCGCAGTATACCGATCGGAAACCCTTTATTTTAGAAAATTACGAAGACGATGTATCGCCATGAAACAATCTGTTTAGCTTGAGACCCGTAAATTAATGTCTCGCCCACGCTCATATGCCCATTGTGTACGAGTCCCTAAATCACTCGTGAAGGCCCTCCGAAGAAGTTTGTCGGTAGAAGCAAACCGCGTAGCGTGTTTCCAAGAAAGGTTACAGCAAATGTGCGATAAAAAGAATACAATATAACGAGCAAAAAGGAAATTCTGTATAAGGAATCGAAGTAAGAGAGAACTGAATTTAGAAATGATTAATTATCTAAATAACTAACTAATTAAATAATTAACGAACTGACTAAATAACAAGGCAAAAGATTTGCAACTTTCTAAGAAAAATTTCAGTATTCGTTTATATTGAGGAATTCTATATCAACAACGATTCTTTCATACCTGAAAAGTAAAGAAATTTGTTAAGATTAAAATAAACATTATTGTACTTGGAATGATTAAAAAAACGCAACAGGGTTAATAATTGCTAAAATATAATTGTTCTCAAAATTTTCACAAAATTCACTTCTAGAAGTGTTAATCAACTTTCGTTCCTCCAATTTTTCGAGAACTTGTCTCCGTTTGTTACCATCTCCTCTTCCGACAAACCACAAAGACACTCGTCTTCAGAAACCGTGACGGCGATTCGTTGGTGTTCCTGTTACGTCGAAAACCGACCCTCCACCACGTTTCGTAGCCTTAAACATGATAGATACGTTTTGTCTCTGGAAAATCCTCAGCAGACAGACGCCTAGACGCGACTGGTTTTACGAGTTCCGAGATGGATTTAAATAAGAAGCTTCGTTCGGTCTTGTTTGACGAGTGGAATCGTAGCTGGCAGCCGGCTGGCCTGAATAATTACCGAAAAATGCGTTAATTGTCCCGGAGGCCCTCGTATCTGCTACGCACGATCTACGAGAGGCCATTTTTAATGGGCATTCCTGCAGAATGTTGTTCTTCAAATGAGACGGCTCTAACAAGCCTCTTTGGGGCCGAGAGTGAATCCGTTCAATGTTCTACTCGAGCGTGTATGTGTGTGTGTAATGTGAATTTATAGCGCTGTAATGGAACGCTCTGACATTGGTTTCCGCGAAAAGTGCGCAGTTAGTTTCGTTTTAATCCTTCCGTTCAATTTTATTTTACTTCATTTTACTGTTAACAGAGTAGTTGCTATAGGCGCACATGGTGCGTTAAGTTAATGATTGCTTATAACGTAATTAATGCCATTAAATTTCTATTTTTGTGTATTCGGACAAAATGGTTTAGAAATTCAATCTGTCAAGAGAGGAAAAGAACGAGTTGATATAGCTGTGCTCAAAAGTCTTAAAACAATTGTCATATTAGCTCGAAAATTGGGGAGCATTAAGCTAACTAATTAAGTTAAAACCAATAATATTATATAGCCTAAAAAATCATTTAATTTTTACTAAATATCGAATGTTTCCAATGCGAAAAAGGCAACTTTCCAATGACCTCTTTGAGGAAGTGGAAAATGTCAATTCGAATCTAAAAATACGAGCTCGTAATTCAACATGCAGTACCGGACGAAAGTATTCGTACACCTTTGAAAGCAGAATAGCTTCTTAAAATTGGATCAAACGACTTGAACGTTTTTGAGTTGAGGGACTCATTGACTACATGACGCGTACCAAAGTTTTGGAGAAATGTAATCGATCGAAATCGCGAGGAAGAAACGTAAGGGTCACCTTTAACAATATTTTTATCTGCATCTGTAATGAAAATTTGAACAACACATTTGAGAAAGTTAGAAGAGTTCGTGTCAGTTATATACATGCTGAAAATTTCATCGAAGTCGATCGATGCAAAAGCAAGCAACAGACATCGAAAGATGGACAAAAATGTAAATTTATTACAGTTATAGGCTAAAAATCGTAGAAAACTGCGATTTTCATAAATTTTAGGCGTTTGTAACACAATTACATAGCTGACGTAATTGTTCAATATATGTTGTTTAAATTTTCATTACAGGCTCGGATGAAAAAGTTGCAGAAGCAATTTTTCCTTTTTTCTTCGCATTCCCCATCAATTACATTTTTTTCAAAATTCTTCCGTACTTCATCTATTCAACTAATCCTCTTAACTTCTCACAAAAAATTCGAGTTGTTTGGTACAATTTGAAAAAAGTTATTCTGTTCTCAAAGGTATACGAATACCTTCGTTCGGTAACGTATGTAGTTATTATTTGTACGTTTCTGTCGGAACAGTTTGTATCGTATGACAGCTCTACCTGTCATGAATTAAACGATTCTCGCATTAAACTGTTTTCATGACTGGTTACTTATAATGCTACAGCATCGAAGAATGCGAATCACATGTGAACCGAGTTGCAGTACAAGGAACACGTGCAGAGCATAATGTGTCGTTATGTCGGCACTCCTCGTCCGGTTCTCTCAGGATGTAAAAGCATAAACGGGGCTTGGTAGCTGCGCCGCGCGGAGTCCACGAACGATTGGCTACAAGTTTACGACCGCGGGTCGTCGTGTTGTCGTTAACCGTGCCGCTGTTATTAGACAATATGTCCTGATGCAAGGCAGTATTGCCGACATATGCAGCTACACACACTAAGAGTAATGAAACGTATCAAATTTAATGTTTCATTTGTTTCTTGCCAATACAAACGCATTCGTGTACTTGCAAATTTAAGAGTTTTCTTACAAATGTACATTTCTATGACAAGATGCTAGATATAAATAAGTTTAAAGGTTTGATATTTAAAATGTTTGTAAAACTGTTGATATAAAAATGGCTAAAGGATAGGATCAGTACTGTATAAATCTTCTACAAAATCAATTCAAACCAAATCTTCTCGTATGATGGAAGCTTCTATTAGATAAGAAGAACAATAAACCAAACTTTGAATTAAAATTCAATGGATATAAATAATTTTAAAGATTTGATATTTAAAACTTTTGTAAAATTGTTGATGTAAAAATGGCTAAAGGATTGTATAAATCTTCTACAAAATGAATTCAAACCAAATCTTCTCGTATGATGGAAGCTTCTATTAGATAAGAAGAACAATAAACTAAACTTTGAATTAAAATTCAATGGATATAAATAATTTTAAAGATTTGATATTTAAAACTTTTGTAAAACTGTTGATGTAAAAATGGCTAAAGGATTGTATAAATCTTCAACAAAATGAATTCAAACCAAATCTTCTCGTATGATGGAAGCTTCTATTAGATAAGAAGAACAATAAACTAAACTTTGAATTAAAATTCAATCGAAATATCAAATACCCGACGGTACTACAATAAATTATCATTTGAAATACCGTACACGACTTCAAGCAGAGCGACTGCCGGATAGTAACGTCATTACACTTGGAATTAACGTCAAAGTTAACAGGCCGCTAGCCCATGAACAATAAACGTACCGAGCTAAAAGCAACTCCAGCTGCATTCTCCTCCTCGATGCGTTTCCAGTTCGATACGGAGAACGATCCGAGGGAGCTTCAGGCATGGCTTCTTCTAATTGACTCCAATTGTTCCATTAAAAATGAAGGCATATTCGAGCGGTGGCTCTCTGCTGCGAATATTTCATCAGCAGAGTTTTGGTTTCATGCGAACATGATTTTTATTGGTTAATCCATTCGTGCTGAACTAACATATGACTAGTTATATAATATAATCGAGTGAAATACTTTTAATCCTTAATGAAAAATTGTCTTCAATAATAAATCGATGTCCGTAAATGAAAAATAAGAGAAAATTCAACCGCGTTCTAACTAGTGTCACTTCCTATAAATACAGAGCCGCGTGTTTCTCAGGGACATCCCCAGCTTCTGTTTTCTTATTTTTCCCGCCAAAAATACTATGTTGCGCAAAATTTGCACCGCAACCAAGGCGACGAAGGATGTACGAACGATGATGAATCTCTCGTAGCTTCCAATCTTTTCAACCTCGGTTCCAAGACGTGCATCTGTCTCTTTCTCTCTTTCCGTCTGCGACCACCCACGTATTTCTAGACGCGACGAGAAGCCTGCATTCTCGTGGAAACACATGGTAATTCCGGACCAGGATAAAAAGAAGAAGGAAAGACGAAGGTGGAGAAATGGAACGAGCGAGAGACGACGCTTCACGCGATTGAAGTTCATATCATGATTCCACTCTCGCATGGTTATCGTGGCCGGACAATGCGGAAGGTGGTAGCTTGAGGCGTGCTTGCACGGACGGTGGAACAATTAAGACTAATTGCAATGTCGTACTACGATCAGACATTTTAATAACGCAGCCAGGGAATATTAAATCCGCGTACGGTCCGGCTTTGGTTCTGATTCGTTCGGTCACCATCGAGAGAAAATTGCGTCGAAGCGAACCCGAGAACGAGCGATTTCCTTTGTCCCCGCGTGCTCTCTTAATTTTTAAATAGTCGAGAAATTACGCGTTCGTGTCGAGCCACGGTTCTCTTGAGAAGACCTCGCAAAAATAATTTCAAACGTGTCTTAAGCGTTTGAAGTGTTGACTCCTATTGACGCACACCGTGCGTCCATGTAATTTATTCAAATAATACTACTTTGCACGATTTCTATAAAATTAATTACGCGGTTAAAAAAGTAGTAGTCTGTATGTGAGGATAATTATTAATTTCTTACTTATCAATCCTTCATCGATCAAATATTTAATTCGTCTACCCTTGCTTCATATACCAACATAAGTTTGACATATAAAACGATAAACCAACATAGAAATTATCTTCTCTATTTTTACTAAGAAGAAACCAAATGTTTAAATTCCTATGAATCTATTATAATTGTTAAATTTTCTCTGTCTTTCATAAACTTTCTAACCAAACCCGTACTTGCATCCACAAGAACACAGTAATCTGCGAAAACGGAAAAGTTAACTTTCCATCTACAAGGCTATGGCTTACTATCGTACTATCAACATATAATATCACTCTTACAACTGTTTTTAAAACATAAAAACCTGTATCTCAAGCTTTTCAACGTAAAGCTTGCCTAACCTAAAAGTACGACATATCCCACGTACTACACAAGCTTCCTAACCTAGAAATTCAACGTCAATCATCAACATCGGCGTTCTCTTGCTGAATACCAATATCAATCGGCAAATTTTTGCCGTTGCCGATTCCGGAGAAATGTATCGTGGCTGCAAAAGGAGTATAACTGACAGCAGGTTGTAATATCAAAAAACGTAAGATTTTCAACGGCGAGTTTTCTCTGGACATTGGGATCCATGGCGTTTGCCCGGGAGAAGGAGTCCAGCCGGATGGAATATTGGAAACTTTATTCCCGGCTGTCAGGAGGAAGATAGAGGGACGGGAGGGTGAATAAGAGAGGGAAAGAGAGAAGAGGGCCGGATGGCAGCGGCTGTAAACCATGCATCCCGTTTTCCCATTCAATAAGGGGGATGCGCAATGATTTAGGCGAGCCGGCCAGCCGAAAAAGGTGCAATAAATAGGAAAAGCTTACGTGCTCGGAATTCGCTTGTACCTTCGACGAGCACGTCGATTTCGAAGGGACGAATCACCGGGAAAGATTCTCGAGAGCGAATCGTGCACTGGGTGAACAGGGGAGGAAAACGAAAGAGGAGGAAGAGAGTCGAGTTCGGATTCCTAGTGATGGAATCAAGTTCGATATGTACACTTCCGTTTGTAGGTATTGTATTAGGGCACGTTTTGGTTTCGTATAAGACACGATACGTAATACGTATTACACGGCACACAAATTTTATATATTTTCTTGTGAGTGCCATAATATATTGAAATATAGCATAAGCGCAATATTTCATTCATGTGAAATATTATATTCTCTGTCAATGTTGTCTAAGTATTCGTGTAGGAAATATTTTGATCGGTGAAATTTATCTCATTTTGAACATTCTGAAAAATTTAATAACGCGAGTTACCGACGACCACCGCAACAGTTAACGTATTGAATCACAAAACAATAATTAACTAATCACAATTTTGCTTTTCATACGTAACATCGTATTCGAATAATTCACTGCTAAGCAAATACATATAAGTTTTATAATTTTTACATATGTACATATCTAATTGGTCGAAATTTATTTTAGTATTAATGAAATTTTAAAAACTGTCGTACAATATACATAACACGTAATGTACATTCGTAAAAATTTTCTAAATGTCGAGATATCTCATGAGTCGCTACAAAGAATTCGAATTCTTGAGTCTATCACTACCTTTTTACGGAATAAATTTTCTTCGAAGATGGGGAGGGGGTTGAAACGAAGGGTGGCTATTTTCGATTGTACCAAGTCGTCCGAAAATACGGCACCAGAATGGGGCGGCATAATTCCGGCTTGATAAAGCACGGATGATCGCCGAAAAAGATCCCCTTTCTCTTTTACGCTTATGTTTCACATACATACGTACGTATAAAGGGAAAAAGGAGCAGGCTGTTATCGCGGCATTATCTGGCCTGGAAATCGACACTGGCTTATTGGCGACGCGATTTGAATGCATCACCGCACGCGGCTGTGCTTTTGCGTGCTGCGTCCATGTTGATTGAAAAGCATACATGGGCCGCATGACGAACCGAGGAACTCGTTAGGATTACTGGCTCGATTCATCGAAAGAAAAACTGTAAATGCTACAGATAATACTTGGATGCTTTCCTGTTTTATGCTGATAGAAGATTCGGAGAAGTTTTGAACCAGAGGAAAGTGGATTATTATTTGGGAATCTTTAAGAATGGAGATTTACACTGGAACTATTACAAAATTCACCAAAATGTTTGGAATTTCTGAGTAAATTAATATACACTTTTATTCAGATCGAATTTTTATTATAGAATATACTTTTTCATTTTCATCGAGCCAATTGTAAACATAGTTATTTACGCGAAGTACATTTGAGAATGGAATAGTCTTTGTTCGTTGAATAAAACAAGTACCGAGTCTTCTTTTTCCATCTCACCAATTCTTTCTACACGAAAGATTTGATTCGACGTATCGATTCGATCTGATCGCAGCATCGGATCGTACGATCTCCAACAAATAGAAGAGCGAAATTAAATAAATCAAATAGGGGCTGAGCCGCCCTTTCTGCCTTTTATCTTTCGTCTATCTACGATCGTTCTAGGGTCTGTCCCTCTGCTTCAGGAATCCTTCGTTTACAATCCTAACCCCGACGAATCCCTTAAGCGAGATTTTCAAGACTCTTTGCCCGTAACTCGTAGAAATGGCCCCGCTAGGAAAAACTTAGCCCTGAGCGACCCTACGCTTCGTGCCACGTATAAAGTACTCGTGCAGAGTCGAAGGTGGAGGCTGTAATACTTATCTGAAAGTCGACTACTCGGGGGATCAAATTTTACAGATTTCTTCGATCATGTGTTACTTCCGTCTCTCGAAAATTTTATTACATTTAATAAACGATTATATGGAAAATTTTCTAAAGGATTTGTAATATTTGAAAATGGATTATAGGAGGAACGTTTTATAAAAAAAAAAACTTGAAGTTGCCCAAATTTAGATGAATTTAAATTTAACAAATTTAATTTCTGAAATATATATTTATGAGTATATCTTCTGCGTATACTTTTTTTTTAGCTTACCGTAAAGATCGATAAATATAATCGGAGGGCTCGCACGTACAACTGTTTTCCTTCTGTAAATATTCACGTCATTGCAGACGTAGCTTGAATATAAACGCATGTATGCGCATATAAGTACTCTAATCATAATTCGAGTAGCTTCACTTCGCTATTCCGCTATTAGCGCCAGCCATGAAATCGCTTACGTGAGTCTATTAATAAAATATAACTAATTGTTGAACGCTACAAAGCAATGCCAGGTCCATCTTACTGCGATGATGTGTGTATTCACGCTTCTTAATTATATTCTTTCGTTTAACTCCCGAGATTATGATGTCATTTTGTATTATTAGATTATAAATATTTATGCATTTAAATAGGAAAATTTGAAAGTGTAAAATTATACAGAATGCACGGAATATGTTAAAATATGTGCTATCCAAAGTAGAATGTACTATATATAAAAGTATAACGTGTTTGATGAAAATAAGGAAAGATCTTGAGATTTCTGCTTTTAATTTTGCACAAAATATTTTCTGAGAATACTGAAGATCCTTTGTTTTAAATTCAAACGAAAGAAATATTGAGATGTAAAAATCTCGGAGATTAAATATGCGTCACCCACAAGCCATACTGATCAATTCCAAACTGATGATTACAAACATAATTTTTCAAAATTGATCTTGGAACTTGTTGCAAATAAATTCCTGTAAATAAGTTCCTCGTTTCCTTAGACTTACAGTACTAAATTATGTATCCATGAACCCTATTGTGTAAAATTGGGATTAATCAGATTGGCTTCCGAAAGGCTGGCATAATACACAAAGGCACGCAAACTCCCATCGATCATTTCACCGTTTTGCTATTCCTGGATCGCATCGGGACGAAAAATTGGCCAATCTGCAATCGAAACGCGGCACGATAGTTCGTCTGGCCCTCTCTTCGGGTTCCCTTTCAACGCAAATTTCGAGGGACGAGTCGAGCGTGCATCGTACACGCGTCACGTAGCTGCAATTCGTACAGACCGATCATGTCGTGTAACTTTCTCTGTGCTCGTGCACACGTATCGAAATTACGTATCGAATCCACACACATACACACATACACAAAGGCATACATAGTATATAGAGAATACGCGTTACATACGTCCTGGCCAGAGAGAGTGAGTATTCCCAAGGTGGCTATAGAGCCACTCGAATACATTTTGCCTTAGTCCCTGAATGTACACTGGAACGATAGCCAGCTGATAGGAGGAACGAGCGATGACCGGTTGCTTTGACAAACCCTTGACCATCCCTTCTCTCCGTTTTCTCTTTTGATTCGCCCCTGAAAGTCTACCATGCAACCCTCTCCGCGTTCCTCCCTATTTCCTTTTTAGCTTGGCGTGCACACCAGTGATCTGGCTCTTTCAGATCGCGGACCCGGGTAATTCCCGTAACGAGAACGAATTAAAAGGCGAATTAATCGAATCTCTCGCGTTCGCGCCGTGTCCTCCGACAATCAGCGATGGACACACGAAACGAATTCATTTAGAGGGATTCGATTTTACGCGTAAGCTGTCCTCTGCTGGATTTTCATTAAAATCCAACGTCCATCTTTCGAAAAGGACGTTTTACAGCACACTTATAGAATTTCTCTGAAATGAAACCTAAGTCGTTGTAATATGTATTTGAGGAATGTAAAATTGCGGTTGCATCCTTAAAATACGTTTTAATTTGATAAGTTTTGGAAATATCGATCAAACGTGAGCTACTAATAACGCTATATTTCTATTCTAGCCCAGAATATATACGTAAAACGAAGCATTGGACGGTGAAAGGAGAGTAAAACCACAGTGATGAGACGTCTCGTGGACGCATAAAGATTCGAAATTATTTTCGCTTCTTTCACGTGGTCGCTCGTTTACGTTAGCAGCCAGACAAAATAAGCGTCTTTGTCTAGACGCTGCTTTTGTCGCGTCTCATTTTTGTATAATTAAATCTTCCCTGTGGTTGCACGAGAAAAGGGACAAATTTCGAGATAAGGTCGCCTAGCCCAGAGGCATGTATCATTTTTTATTTTTCTTGTGTCGCGTAACCATCCTGTCGCAGCCCTTACTGTTCCTACGAAGATTATGCTACGCCAGCTGACCGCCCTCAATATGCTCCTGACATATCGTTTTGATAAATCGTAACAATTACTCAACATAGAGGTCGTACGTACGCATATGTCGAGGGTTGCTTTCAAAACGCATCCTGCACCCTCGGTATGCTGGTAACGTTTTTTGTTAGTCGTGTTCTATATTTCGAAGGATTATGCGGACCCGCCTAATTGTAAGCTGGTACCACTGGGGAACCTCGTTCGATGAAATCGTGGTAATTCTAAATTCGACGGTTGGAGAATACTCACTTGAAAAAGCAGATTCAATACTTTATATGGAAAATATAATCTGTGTTTTAGATAGTGTTTGTTATGCGTGCACATTTCTTTACATTCGATCACAACTCTGTTTAGCGTTCTTATTCGTACAGTCTAAAGATACAATCAGAAGAAACAACTAAATGTCCCAATGTCTACGAGACCACCAATCCCATTCCATTCCCAAATCCTCGATCCAACTCTCTTCCGATAATCCTATTCACGCTAACCATGTTAAACCCTAATCTCCGAAATTGCGATTCGGAAACCGGGATCCAACTTTTTATTCCATGGTTATCAAAATTCTGTGACCTTCGAACAAAAAAGACGGTTCCATTCGCTTCATCCGTACTACTATGGCAAAAGACTCGAAACCAGGTTGCCAGCCATAGTCCACGGAGCTAGTTATCCCGGTAATATTTTCTTTCAATTTCGTCTAGAGGGTAGGTGAAGGGAGAGAAGCGAAATATACGAAATGAAAGGGCGACGAAGGGTGTTTCGGGTGTTGACGTGCACAGGGACCACCGAGAGGTTTCACTGCGCAGCGCTGGTATCAGCGATGCCAGTCGGCAAATTATAGATGAGTATCAACCGCACGTGATCCGAGCAGATAATGCGGCAAATGAATAGGCTAGCTCGACAATGAGGGACCACCGTGACTCTTTCATACGGCCGATCCGGGCCGTAACTCCTCTCCCCTTAATCAGTTTTCGATCCCCTAATGATTTTGGGCGCGGTTACGGCCCCTACAGCTTTCCACCGAAACCGATAGCCGATGCGCCACGTTAAAAGGTTTACATAGTCATCGGAGCGACGCGCGTAATTCGCGATACCCTGATGCACATTTCCAGCAAGATTGATGGTCCATCTATCACCGGGCTGGGTTGAACGTTTCTTTTGATGCCTGGTTGACGTCTATGTTGTGGACGTTTGATAACGCGCCGTTGTTTAGATTCGTGAAATGCAAAAGATTTGTCAGATGGGTTGAATGAACTCTTTTATTTGAGAAATTTTCCTTTTCGTTTACGTTTCGTTTTTGAGTTCGAGTTTCCGATGTAATTTATACAATTTATGACAGGAGAATATTGGCTGTTTCTTAAATTATTTTATCTATTTTACAATCCTAATAGCGATGTATCAATCTTAATTCTTAGGATGCAGGATCGATCATGATTGGATTACGGATGTTTAAATGGAAATTTTAGATTGTAAAAATGTGAATGTAAAATATTTTATTAGATTTAAAGGAGACGTTAGGGAGTGAACAGTTCTTAACATACTGTATTTTATAATTTTATGTAGCATCGTGAATAAAAATATTTAACGTTCACGATATATACTTGTCACCGTCACGCTAGTCGTTTTTTACTTTCCCCTCTCAATTTCTTTGTCAGAATTCGCTCTAAACTTTCTAAATCCCCTTTGTTCCTTGTACGCTGTGAAACGTCGTTTGTGCCACGCATTGACCGTCCTTAAGAACATTTACCACCATACACATGTACATTCCACACCTTGGTCTCCGTTTCTCTACCACCTTTAGCTCGCTCATACATTTCTAGAATCTTCAGTTTTTTCTCCACCCTGTCGCGTTTCGTTTGTAAAAAATGGAAAAACTGTATCTTAAACACGTTAACTGAAATTAATATTCTTAACGAGATATTTTTATATTTGTTACTCATTTTTCTACATTTTTCTATTACTGAATATTTTCGTCTATAAATAGAGCAGTTTTCATATAATTTCGACATCTGCGAAGATTTATTAATGTTAAGGTTATACGATGGATGTGGAATTAAAGAAACGCGTGGGTAAATTGTAAGGTATTGTAAATATATAATTTATTGTGAATGTAAAGTACAAAGTGTGGAATATATGTAAGCTGGTCCAGATCCGTACGCTAGCAATGTTACCCTGAGACTAAAAGAACGCTGAAGCCAACGTCGCACGTGTGTCGCTTATGGTCTGTCGTCGACGCATTCTTTTGTCTATGCGCTATTGATGACCTCGGCGCTTGAGAAAGCTGAAGATCAGATGTAGAGTTTTCCTAGAAGTGTCGATCACTTCAACAATTAAGATTAGTCGAAAGATGTTAATTAAATTATAGATGAGTTTTTCTAAAATCTCGCTCATCCAATGTGCGTGAAATTGAATCAACAAAAATCTCAAGTATCATTGGAAATAGTAATCTTTCCATCGTTAATAACATTTGCTAAAAGGTATATCACCACGCTATATTAACAATTTGCGACTAAAACAGACAATTACCTCACGAATGATTAAACCCTACAAGAAGCTGGAAGCAACGTGCATGTTGCCTAATTGATAGGAACGACGACAAGATTTAACAAGATCAGACGTAAAGAGAAGTCGCATTAAGCAGAATACGAACTAACGAATCAATGGCGCTCTCCTTAAATCTGGATTCAAAAGGGACTTCGAGGGGGTGGAAATATCGCGACAAAAGGGTGTCGTAAAACAATATCGCCGCGTGGATTGCAGTTATTACGAGGTAGAACGCGAGCTAGAATCATCCGACCAGTTAAAGATTAAAATCTAATTAATCAAGTCGACGGGCCGTGGAACGGGGGAACGAAGCAAGAGAATGGAGAAATACTCAATTAAGCTCCGGGCCTTTTCGCCTCTCCTGGGGACTCCCAGAGAGATTTATCTTGGATAACCAGTCGCGGCGGTTGCGTATTTAAATCAAAGTGGTATTGAAGATAAAAAGAAAGGGAAGAGAAGATGTTGAATTCGGGACAAGGTACTCTTTGTCTTTTTCCAATGAGATTCAGAATTAACATATACATGTAGTTATGTACATAGTCTTTATACGTTCGAGAAAATATCTTATCCCATCATAAAGCATTCGAACACTTGTAGACACCTTTATGGTTATTTTTATACAGGTTTGTGGTTGTATTGGTACAGTGTAAAACAAATCTGAAAATGTATATAGAAGTTATAAGGAGATGTCAGAAAAGTGCTTAGAAAAGCAATTAGTAAATTACTCACTACATGAATAAACCTCGATGTTCTGTGTGATTTAACATTTATTATATGCTTAGGATGACTATTTGCTATATACTAATTTTTCACGAAATATATGTTTGTGATAGATCTCACAGCTTTTTATGTACATTCTCAAGTGGTTTAAAATTTGATCAATAAAATCATGACTGTCGTGTTTCATTACGATGCCGATGAAATTTCAAAATGTTGTACACAACATGTACAATATGGACTTAGGATGACAATTCATGCTACATGCTAATTTTTTACTACATATATGTTTGTGATAGATCTCATAGCTTTTTATGTACATTCTCAAGTTGGTTTAAAATTTGATCAATAAAATCATGACTGTCGTGCTTCATTACGATGCCGATGAAATTTCACAATGTTGTACACAACATGTATAATATGGACTTAGGATGACAATTCATGCTACATGCTAATTTTTTACTACATATATGTTTGTGATAGATCTCACAGCTTTTTATGTACATTCTCAAGTTGGTTTAAAATTTGATCAATAAAATCATGACTGTCGTGTTTCATTACGATGCCGATGAAATTTCAAAATGTTGTACACAACATGTACAATATGGACTTAGGATGACAATTCATGCTACATGCTAATTTTTTACTAAATAATCTTTGTGATAAATCTTACAGCTTTTTATGTACATTCTCAAGTAGTTTAAAATTTGATCAATAAAATCATGACTGTCGTGTTTCATTACGATGCCGATGAAATTTCAAAATGTTGTACACAACATGTACAATATTGACTTAGGATGACAATTCATGCTACATGCTAATTTTTTACTACATATATGTTTGTGATAGATCTCACAGCTTTTTATGTACATTCTCAAGTTGGTTTAAAATTTGATCAATAAAATCATGACTGTCGTGTTTCATTACGATGCCGATGAAATTTCAAAATGTTTTACATAACATGTACAATATGTCTCATGTGGTAAATGTTCGAATATTTTTGTAAGCTTGTGTTTATAACACGGAAACAACTGAAAGCTTCGTCTCTGAAGACGAATACCGATTGATCGAAGGTAGTTAACCCTGTTAACCGTGCCACGGATCGATCTCTCTTCTCTTCGTGGATATTTCTTGAGATCGGATTACCGGTGTCGAGAATGCCGGGGTTAAGATGTTGAGTGTACCCTTGAAGTACAAATGGTACTAGCGCCGCCACTTTTCCTTTTATTCCGGAGAGCCTGTTTACCACGATCGAATGTTTACGGAGACGATACATGTAAAGTACTAATTCCGCGCGATTATTTTTATGAATATTCATGGACATAATTTCGTTTGGAAAATTATGTATTATAGTTAAGAATTCGATGATTTCATTTATCGTGGATTTTCATTCAAATCAATATTTTCGTGGCCATAGCTACGAGAAATGGAACTTAAATAGAAGTTTGTCTCAACAGTTACACAATAATTAGTAGTAAAAACAGTAGCACAATAATTTACCAATTAATAATATTAATAAATTGACAAGTTATAAGTTATATGTTGTAAATTTTCCCCTTTAAAATTTGATATCTATTAAAGATAAATTATAATGACTATATACATATAAATCATATAAATTTGTATAGGTTATATTTGCATCAATGGTTGGATCATAGGTTCCATCGATTATGTTGATAGCGTTGCGTTATAGGGTATTTGTTTTATGTAATTCTCCCCTTGATCATACCTATTAAATAATTGAAACTTAGTAAATTGTAACCATACAGGTGATTTATAGTACGTGTATTTTGTTGCTTATGGGATTCGTGTGTAACAATATAAAGTCCAGAGAGACGTAAAATAAATTCAATCTGTTTTCCTATTGCGTATGATCAAATTTACGATTTCACAGTTGATTAAATTTACATTTACATTAACGTAGTAATTATCTAATATAATCTAACATAGTAATTATTCCGTTTATGGGCAATAACAAATTTACATTCCTATTTATATATAAACTATTTACACATTTGGCATTACGAGTGTTATATAGTTGCATAAAATCGCTTTATCGACTTTCGCGTTCCATTGTAAGTGAACTAACAATTTTCCGCTTCGAACAAGTGAGAAGGCATCTGTATATAAAATTTAAGTTAAATTTAAGACATTAAAATAAATGTTAAGAAAGTAGAATTAAGTTTTAGAAAATCAATTTGTTGTTGACTCTAAGATTAACGTAATACAGTAGATAAAGCAACGAATATTATCAAACGATTTAAATTTCCATTTTTCTCACATCTTGCAAGAAGGAAAATTTATATTAACTCACAGTGACTAGACGGTCGTTAGAGATTTCATAAATTATTTCAGACACAGCGCGCGTAAATTAAATAAAACAACGGTGTGGAAATTGCGAGAAAGAAGTCTGCGTGAAAAAAATTCGTGGACAAAGGCTTGCTGCGAGATTCAATGTTTCTTCACCCTTCGATAGTTTCTCTAAGTTAAGAGGAGGCAGAAACGTGCTGAACAACGGCGACGATGCGTTGATTAAAATGCATTCGTTGGATTTTTCGCGTCGACGCTTCCTTTTTTCGCGTTCCGACCACCGCCATGCGTGTTGCCGGTTGTGCCCGTAATTAACGTTAATTTTTTAATTAGAATACCACCTCGAAACAACGATAACGTCGGCGTGTCACGTTCAAGAACGTCGTGACAGCCGAACGATGCAAAAATAGGAACAATGATGACGCGAGAATGTTAAAGGAAAATAAAATAATGACAAAGGCCTGTGGAGAAGTTAATGGTTGAAAGAATGAAAAGATTCGTTGGAGTGTGATTCTCACAATGTGTTATTGAAACTGTTTGGACTTTTTATTGAAATAATTGAAACGTTTATTGAAACTTATTTTTCTGTACTTGTTTAGTTGTTTGTTGTTTATTATTTGTTTATTCGCAGTGTAGCTTTCTTAAAACACATTCAGCTTATGTTAAGAAAAGTTTTAGTAAAACCATTATTAGTGTGAATAAACTTCTAATTTATTTATGTAAAAGACTTTTATATATTAGGTTGTCCCAAAAGTTTCTTTCGTTTCATAAGTGAAACAATAGATGCACAATATTGTTTATTTTATATAATTTTATAGATTTATGTGTGATCCATTTTGTAGTAATAGAATAAAATGGATCAAACATAATTCAATAAAATAACATAAAATAAAAAATGTTGTGCATCTACTACTTCCTTTTAAAAAGAAAAGGAACTTCTGGGACAACCTAATATATAATAAGGAAATTTATAATAAAATAAAGATATTCGTAATAAAAATAGAAGGCTGGTAAAGAAGGGATTATAGAATTTTATAAGAAAAATTTATTTGATATTAATAGTTAATATGGATCAAAGGAACAATAATATTACCCAGCTCGTTCGATTTTTCCATTTTTATCAAACCAATCGCATTACTACAATCCTTTCGCACACGAGGATGAACGATGATTTCACAGCGGACATTTTCTCCTTTTAATTCGCGCTTGACACGGCCGTTTGCTGTCCCAGGCAACAGGATATGCCTTTCAATTATTCCATCCATGCCACGCGTAACGTAATTCGAACTGTGCTCGCACTTTTTCGTATATACCTCCATACTATACATCTATATACCTCCTTCTATTTCCCTGGGCTCGTCCCTCTCTCTCTTTCTTCCTTTTTTCCCTGTTTTGAACGCGTGAAAACTGCAAAGTGTACCGCTGCGGGAAACAACAGAGAAGAGAGAGAGAGAGAGAGAGAGGAGAGAGAGAGCGCAAGGGAGAAAAATGGAATTTTCAACGACGCTTCGCTACCGGTCAAATGGGCTTTCGATCGACTCAAATGACCGGCGCTTTAATTGCGTTCCTTTTCCTTTTTCCCCTATCTTTCTCACTCCTTCTTCCGTGGAATCTCGTTTTTTCTCAGTGGTGACCTGACCATGTAATTTGCAGCGTCCAACGCGCAGTTTATTCGTCCTAAGTGATGTAATCGGCGAATTTAATGCGTGCCCCGGAAAAATCCGGGACGTTATTGTTTTATCTGCAATAACGGACGCAGTGAGGGCGATTTGGCGCCTCCGTGAAAGGATTCACGCCTCAATGCCCAGAATTTTTGTTCCTTAAAAGCAATATAGATTATAGAATATTTACAGAAACTTTGAGTGAACTGTATTTAAACTTTTGCAAGAATTTTCTCTGTCGGTTATTTCATATTTTTGTACTATGTTAAACGAATGACTAACTAACCAAATGTTCATCTTTTTTCTGTTACAGGTAAGTCTGATCGATAATAAATCGAATAAACAGTATACTTCATCAAGAATCATCGAGTCACCAATGGTAAGTTATTTGATATGAGCCATCAGAGTTTATCGGTCGATTAATAAGCAGCCGTTCGACAGTTTTCGAGAGAGGCCGTCACTCCCCTAATAAATATAGATCGAGGCACGCGCAAGTTTGAGGAATTAATTAGTGAAAATTCAACAGTGGAATCAAGGGAAAAGGCGGGTTGGGCTGTAAAGATTGGGCTGCATGGGCTAAGGGCGCGAGCGATGGAAAGCGGTAGACTTTGGTACTCGAGACTTTGCCCTTCCAAACCCTCGTAGCAACGAGCTTCTCCCTTGGGAGCTGCTTCTCCTTCTACTACTCGTTCAACCTCACTCTTCTCCATTTTCCACAGCCTCTCTCGTCAATGTTGGTATGGGAATCCGTAGAAAATCGTATACTTAAGGTTTTAGCTCTAACACTTTTCATTTTATGAAACAAATTGTGTTTTCAAAATTGTCTTTATTAAGTGCTTTCATAGTGAACACAAATAGAATTCGAAAGTTCAAACATAGTGGTCGAGTTAATGATAAAACTTTCAACGATAAAATTTTTTACCTTCTTTCTCTTTTTTTCTTTTTTTTTTTTTGGCTCTTTCGACCGATACTCGATATTAACGCGTCCAACGTCAAGCCGTTATCGTTATAATAAAGAAGTAGAAAAAGAGTAACAAGGGAGAAGAGGCGGTAGACTGGGGTCGGGTGAAACGAAAATGGTGCAAGATTATCTACGACCACCAACGAGACTCTGTATGACTAGCCTGCCGTGCCAGATCATTTCGGAAACGACTTGTAGAAAGTGTATAATATTTTCCCAACACGGCGTAAATTGGCACCCCCTTGGATATAGGGGTAATATTTTATGGTTATACGCTGCGACAGACCAAAGTTTGGGGAATTTGGCACAGAAATGTTGCGTAGCTCGTCGCTTCTCGTTGAGGCTTCGTGTGGGGCGATTAAACGGCGATTGAGAAGAATTGAGGTGGAATAAGGGGATGAATAGTTTTGGAATTGTGGAAATGGAACTTTAATAAGTTTTAGAATCTTAGAATTTTTGAGAAATTTCATTAAAAATTCTGGTAGTAGATCGCGAACTTTTCTCTATTTATAAATAAAACTAATAATGCAACTATTAATGGTTAAATTAATTTTTATTTGGAATTCTAAAATTCCAGGAGATTTCAGCATTTTTTCCAGAAATGTAGTCAAATAAGAAAAATGTCACGTGTATCTTTATGCTCGTTTCAAAACGTCCATCCAACCAATAACATGGAATTGTTTTGGAATTGTGGAAATGGAACTTTAATAAGTTTTAGAATCTTAGAATTTTTGAGAAATTTCATTAAAAATTCTGGTAGTAGATCGCCAACTTTTCTCTATTTCTAAATAAAACTAATAATGCAACTATTAATGGTTAAATTAATTTTTATTTCGAATTCTAAAATTCCAGGAGATTTCAGCATTTTTTCCAGAAATGTAATCAACAAGAAAACTGTCACGTGTATCTTTATGCTCGTTTCAAAACGTCCATCCAACCAATAACATGGAATTGTTTTGGAATTGTGGAAATGGAACTTTAATAAGTTTTAGAATCTTAGAATTTTTGAGAAATTTCATTAAAAATTCTGGTAGTAGATCGCGAACTTTTCTCTATTTCTAAATGAAACTAATAATGCAACTATTAATGGTTAAATTAATTTTTATTTGGAATTCTAAAATTCCAGGAGATTTCAGCATTTTTTCCAGAAATGTAGTCAAATAAGAAAAATGTCACGTGTATCTCTATGCTCGTTCCAAAACCTCCGTCCAACCAAGAACATGCATCCGCTTTTCACCGCATCCACGCGATAGAGACGACAGAGCCGTTGTCGTGTTCCACGCAGTCCTTCGCGTTTTCATTTTTTCCCTCCGATTGTCTTCTTAGACGAATTACATCCCCGTTCCCTGAGCTCTTCGTTCTCCGTCTGAATAAATGACGAGGCTCCACGCGGAACACACTCGCGCACGCTCGTTGTTTGGTGATTTTTTTACGACTCGCCGGCGAAATAGCGGCACGAAGGAGGGTTCGAGCACACCGGGACTCGTCACCCCCCGGGGGCCTAACCCTCTACCTCCGGTTTCGTTTTCACACTCCACTCGATTATCCCGCGCGAAAATGAATGAATATTCGTCTTCCACGCCTAAGGCGCTATCCATATACTCCCTGTTTTAAAAACTTAATGTCGAACCTTATCGGGACAAGAAATAGATTTAAGTAAATCTGAATCTGAATATCATTAACTTCGAAGTTTTAAGGATGTGATCGCAATGGAAATATGCTTTGACGAATTGTCATTCCGATGACTAAAACATCTGAAGACAAGATACAGCGCTAATGAAAATTCAAAATGTTTCGTACAATACGTTCACGAAAGGTTTCTACAATTGTTCGAATATTTTCCTGAACAACTGTATATTCGTTGTATATAATAAACATAGGGACAGAATGAATTTATATTACAATTCAATATTTCATAAATGATAACGTATGAAACTTATATATAATGGAAACATCTTATAACGTTCTAATTTATAGGTCTACTAATATTTCGACATCTGTTACGGCCTTTTCGTTTAGTTTGACAAATACCTCGTGCTCCTCGAGTTTGAAACAGCCCGTATGCTTGCAATTTTTATCTCTCTTTTTCTTCGTAGGTTCGCAAAATTCCACGCGATAATGTTTGTATTAGGTTCGGCAGAGACAATCATTAATTGTATTTCTCCCGCAGACGGTCTAATTAAGGCCATGGATGAATGAGCGTCCAGACTCGTCGCAGTGCGCCCAGCCGAGTGTTTGATTATTCATCTACGCCTTTCTTCCTCGCCTTTTTAGTTTTCATCCTCTTTTCTTCGTAGTAGCAGAGGCGGTGAAAAGAGGGTAGAACCAGCGAAGGCCTACGGTTATGCAATCCCTGGGGCTAGTCCTTTCTCGCTGCTCACTCTCCTTTCACTCTTCACCACTCGACCACCTTCGCGAAGGGAAAGCCATTCTAATGCCTCGTTCCGACTTTTTCCAACGACCCGGAACATCTAGCTTACGCTTTTCCTTCCAAAAAAAAAAAAAGAAATGAAACCTACCCTCTTGCAACCCTACTCGTATTATCTTTCGTTTCCTAGATGTATTGGATTGTCCGAAAAAAATTCTACCAACTGTGACCATGCATATTTGATAAATGAAATATTCTTGTCTGGTTCTTGAGAATCTTACTAAGGTTTATAGCAAATAGAAGTGTACGTCTACATTTACAATCGACCAAATCGAAAGGTTGTATGAACGAATACGATGTTTCAACGATCAGCACCGTTACTTCGATAGGAAATTCATTTTTCTTCGGCACAGTTAGTAATCGCGATTTTCAGTTACGATACAAAATATCCTAATAATATTTAACGTCCAAACCAGAATCGCAATTTGAAACAGGAAAATCCATTGGCAGCACTTACTATCTTTTATTCATCACACGATCCATCATCCCACAAAAACTGACTTTGCAATAGAGTTACAGATTGCCTGGCTAGTATCTTCGTTTAGAGCTGATAACTATCTAAAGTTCCGTCTCTAAACATCTCTAGCCCAACCGGGAACACAGTTTCTGCTCGACAAACAGAGCTCGCCATTCAGCTTCCATCGAATCTTAGAAAACGGTCGAAAGAAAGGAAAGAAAAAGAAGAAACGAGGTTGAAGCGAGGCTAGACAGGGGCAGGCTATAATCATAACGATGGAAAGAAAACGTGCGCACGGAGGAGGTAGGCGGCGAAATAATATCGTGGAATAAAGCCCCGAGACGAATGAGCGGAATTTATTATCGCGTCAGCGGATAGTTGTTACGTTGCGAGGAAAACGAGCAAAACGAGGGGGAAAGCCGCGCGAGGGGGCGAAATGGAGAGAGCAGCGGTGGTCGTACGAAAAGAGAGAGGGTGCCTCTTTCTTGCCGACTCATGAATAACGCTTTAACGTCATTTTTTACGTCTCCCGCTGCGGCGAGCAGTTTCCAGAGAAACAACCGCGGAGTCTAAGTGGCTCGAATGTGCGTATTCCGAAATTCACTGTTGCCTCCAAGGCGATATCTAGGGGCTCATCGCACCCCAACACGCAAATTTACAGAGCTAGATGCATTTACCATTCTCCACCCCGAAATCAAACCGAGAATACTTCTATTATCGGATCAGACGCGAGCTCCAGCACTGCAAAAGGCTCGGGCAAAGTAATTGACATTATCTACGCTGGAGGGGATAAAAGTAACGCGATCGTATCATTCGTGATTGTATATGCATTAAAGATGCACGCAGAGTGAAATCCGATGAAGAACTCGATGGGCTTTTTGGCAGATGAGAAAGTACACGGAACACGTTTATTTCGATGAACCTTTTGGAATGTTTGTGGTTGGTTTTTGTTTGAAGACAGTGGAAGCGTGTTTGAAGTGATATTCTAAATTGGAAATGATGAATGTGTTTCAAAGAGAATAAGAATTATATTTCTAGGCTTAACTAAATATATGTATATTATACTCAAATTGTGAAATATCTAAGGTAATACAGTGAAGATATATACGTAATACAAAAGCTAATTAAAAAGTTGTAGGAAGCTTTATTACATGAAACGGGCGAATAGGTTCGACGATAATTCTTGGATAACATTTTTTAAAAGCTTTATGTGACAGGCAAGTATCGATAGAAAAGGACGATTCAAGTTCCTCATAGTACATACAATATAAGTTTAAAATATCGAAGTATGGGGGTTTAATAGAAGTTTCGAAATAATTAGTAGCGTCTGGTTAGATGAAACATTATGTTGTAGATTAAATTTTTCATTAAACATCGTACTAGTTCGTAGTAGTTAATCAGAAAAATAAATTGATATTTCCTGATTAAGAAAATAATCTACGAAACTTTCCAACATGTTTTACTGTAACCTATAATTGAATTTTGCTCTAGATTTCGTCGATTTAATCTTCCAATGTCTTTGGTTTATAACCTGGTAATAGCTATCCTCGATATAGATTCTATAATTATCCAACCAACATTCAATCATGCAAAATTAATTCGTCATTGCATGAAACATCATAAGATCTAAGCTCATTGGTCGGTTCGATAAATTTGTATACTACAACGATAACGATCGCTAATTGCTTTCCAATAATGAAATAAAACGGAAGCAGGAGCAAGGTAAAAACGTGACAGAAGGGTGGCTGCACAGGGAGCAAAAATGCGAGGAACAACAATCGAAAAGGGGATGAATAAATCGCGTGCAACTTTGCGATCGATTCGATTAATGAGGCGTGAAATGGTCGAAAAGGAAAACGCGGAGAAACGAGCGATAAAACAGGCAACTAACTTCACGCGATTCACTAATAAATGATTTCTCTTCGGCAAGTCGCTTATTTCGATCGAATCGCTTAATATTTAACGATTAATTGGAATCCGAATCAAATCTGATACTCAACAAAAATTTTCGACATTTACCAGTTTTTTTTTTTTTTTTTTTTTTTAATAAAATTGGGTAGCGTGAGCGAATTTTATATATGATAATAAATTTTATTAATTACCAAAATGTTGTATATACACATTAATAACTTTTGCTTAACATTTATGTTACTATATGCGTTATACGAAACATTAAAAAATTTCATCAGTAACTACAATGGGTATTCATCTCATTTTAAAGAAATTCATATAATACATACAGTTCATAAATTTAAAAAATTGTACACGTAAACGTTTAAGTACTTTCATGAGTCACTGTTCGAAGCTACTTCGATGTACTTGAACCGATCGCTAAATCTGGATGCCTTAAGCGCAAACAGTTTCTGGATTCGAGGCTTCTTCTCGAAGAAGATTCCCGCGTACACGCGTCCTCGTGTAAATCCTCGTTCATCCCATAAAATACAGGAAGACGCACCCCTCTGCTAGTCGTCGAAATTGCCGGAGGAACGAGGAGCAATGATAGAAGGGATTCGCGTTCCTTTCTCTTCTTTCTATCTCGTTCTTCCCCTTTCTCGACTCCTTAACCTCACCCTCTGTTACTCGTAGATTCTCGATTATCCGAGACGACTCGGTGCTTCGAATCGCTCGTAATCGGACAAGAACTCGAACAAAGAAAACCAGAGACAGCGTAATGGTACGCGTAGACCGGTGCGGTAGCCGTGAGCGAGACGGAGTGACTGATCAAAAGAAAGCAGATTCATCGGCGCTGATGCGCATTAATGAACAGGAGACCTTGTAATGGCGACGATGACGATTGTCCTACGAGATCGACGCCAGACGATGGAGTTAGGTTAGACAATGGGAATAGACTCCTAGATTTTTGACATTCCACGACTAGGTTTCCCCTTCCTCTCATTGTGCGATCTAAGTAATATATGTGTAGGAATGTTTGAGAGAATTGGATGTAGCGTGAGTGTGTTGGTGATTTTCATAGAGGCTTGAGAATGAAGGTAGACTTTTAACTCAGATGTCTAACTCTAGAATTCTAGATATACTTTTCAAAATAATTGACAAAATAATTTTTAATCGGATACTATTAAGTCTTCGTATTACGATCTATTACTCGTTTAATACACCATCTCTGTGAATAGAAGAATATAACGGTAGATATTTCTAAAGATTGCAAATTAGGTACAATTGTTCTTCTGAAAGGATGACAGGCATATCTGGGTTAATAATACGATAAACTTAAGTTTCGATTAAGAACTTACGTCTATCTAGTATCTTAGAACAGTGAATACATCAACTAATACATCAGAATGGAAACCTGAAACGCGAACACATCACGAGTATCGTAGGATGTAGAATCCGTGACGTTGGTTCCTCGAAGGCGGGCGAGCAGCGGTCTGATTTAAATTTATTTACATTTGTCCCTTTTCTACAGGACGCTTCCTGCGCGCCGCTATGAACCCGACGGCGCTATTGATTTCGTCCTCACTCACGAACCACCTACACACCCCTTTTGCAGCGACTCTGCTCGCAGAGTACATCCCCCAGCCACCCAAGAGCACCGCGCCACCCTTTGCCCGCGGAAATTCGCTGTTACGAAATTCATCGATTCGTCCTTTCTGCTAGTTATCGGAACTTGACAGCGATGTCGGCCCATTCTCAACACCGTAAGTCGTCGGTTCGTCGAATCGGCTATATGAATTATCGGGGAAAAGAGAATAACACGAATCGATCCTTCTTTCCCTATTTACGAAGATCAACGGCTACACTCACGTTCAAAAGTCACAGAACATTTCTTTCGTATAAGACGCGTTCATTCGTTTAAACCGTTGTCGTAAAAACGATTAACACGATTTCGTATTCATGCGAGGCGACCATGCAAAAATTAGTAAAAAGTAATTTGCGAGAATCGCGAGAGGAACATGAGAGATGAATACGAATAAGAATCACACGTGTTGTACATATGGTCCCCTAACCTTGTTGGAATATTTTCGTTTTTTGAGAATCGTATTTTTGAAATTCTGCTGGTTCCTGAGAAGTTTGATGATCGAAACAACTGGCGGTTGGCTTGGTTTCATTTGGAATTGATCGTTGCGTATACCCAGAACGATTTTTGCAGAATAGATAGTTTCTTATTGGCACTTGCTTGCTTGTTGAAAACTTTTGATAGTCACTTGTTGTTCTAGTGTGCGAGAAGTTTTTGTTGGCTGTTGGGATTTGGGGCTGTTGCTGCTACGTTACGTTGATTTGAAAATGGTCTTTGGAAATGTTCCTATAGAGATATTTAAATTTCACTTCATCATTTATATATATAAAGTTGATTTAGTAAATAATATACGTCTTCCTTTCTCGTGAGGCTCTGCTATAAATAATATTAACGTAGGAAAAATAAGAAATCAGAAATTATCTTCTCAAGCTGTTAGAAACAAATATAGACAGCTTAAGACATTTAAAAGGGTGGAAAATATACTTGGAAGATAATAGCCGAACGATCCAAAATTCCTGGATTTTCTGATCGAATAAGAAATTAATCATTGCAGCATACAAAAGGGACCATCGCCCACGCCCAGCACAAAGAAAGAGAGAAATTTACATGCAAATAAAGGCAAGGTCTGTTGAAATTGAAAGAATGCTCCCTGTAATGCTATGGATATCGTTAAACACGCGAAATAATCGCTGGCGAAGGAGTTTTATCCGAAAATCAGTCGATCTTTCGCAGTTTGCTTGCGAGAACAAAGGATTCGTCGGGTCACGCTTTAGAAATTTTCAGGGGCGAGAGTCTCCATTGAGATGGAAATATCCAGGCGGTGGTGCTATTCAAAATTTAGTATCGGAACTCTTCCGAAATTACATTTTATAGAGGCAATTCGTTCCGCGCCGCACCGGGATTGGCTTGCATTAATAATGCCTTTATGGGGCGCACCGGGTGACCCCGAAGTCAGCAGTCTGCCTCGATTTTTCACGATAACCTGGAACCAGAGCTCTCTCAGTGAAGGCACGATCGAAAGAACGATGCTTTCTATTTCTGCGTCTTAAATTTTCGATACTGATCCCTTGTATATATGACACAATGCCTGGTTTCTCTAATAGTAAGAAAGTCGGCTAGCAGTCGGATGTATGTTATATTAGGTATTTAATAAATAAAGTTAAATGGAATAATGTAGATTTAGCAAGTATAAAGGAATAATCGGTGTGATTTTTACTTATCATTCTTTTTTTTTTCTTTTTTCTATTGTCGATAGTAATTCACAAAATCTGATGAACAATTTGATTGGGCAAGATACAATGGTTAAACGCAATGATAAATACGAAATAAAAGTTTCTTGAAACTTAACAAATATATATCTTTTTCTTTTCATTTTTCTAATGATTAATATTTAATTTTATTCGCTTAGTAATTACACGCTTCGGTAAAAAATTTGAGAAGACGGATTATGTATGAAACGTATATTACGTATAAATGTTTCTTGAGGGACGAATGCATTGGCAAGAAACAATTTGATTAAACGAGAACTATGGGTTTCGGTTTTCAAATTGAAAATTAATACCTACCAACCAGAAATCGAAACTTTGCTGTAATACTAAAATGAACAGCAACTAGCAATAAGCAATAATTAATGGTAATTTCGTGAGCGACCGCAATTGCTGCCGCCACAAGTGGAATTGTTGCATAGGGGCCACAACTTTGTCCATGTCATCCTAAATGGAATCAAATTTAGTTATACTAAAATGTTGTACGGGTCTAATTGCCGACACTTTTACCATTACATTATGTACGTATTAATTTTGAAGAATTATTATAAGAAACAGATATAGAAGAAATTGTATTTGAAATATAGATTGTTTTATGTATAACGAGATACAGATTATTCTCTACAGGTAGAATGATGATTATTTTAATTTCCGATTTAACGAACTTTCAATCATTTATGTGCTAATTATCGAAAACCGATTATACACAGATTCTTATTAAACATTCATTCTTATATTATTCAAGTATTATAACTTTATTTCTCTATCTTAGTTAACTATCTACCATCTCATTACTTTCTTACTTAATTATCTAATTTCTTTTTATTCGAGTATTTTACAAAATTCCTTACATAATGAATAATTTTCTTTAAATCTGATCAAATATTCATATAATATCCAAGGTATAAGGAGAATAAATCGATTGTTAAAAAGCCCTAGGTGCTTTCCGAATAACTCAATAAAAGGCAAAGAGATAAAAGTTTACTCGTAAGGCGTAATTGCAACAAAAAGGACGAGTTAAAATAACGAGTTTGAAATCCGATTAAACTCTCAAAACGACTATCAATTCCTCTCTCTGCTAAGGTTTCGAGCACAGTTCTCTGAAACTCGAGAAAATTGTAACCGCGTGACGCGATCATACGCCAACGGAAAACCCATAAATTAAACCTTCACCCCGGAGGGAAGAGGGAATATTTTCCCAGAGACAACGGATAATTTCTCGAACATCTCGACTGGTTGACCGCTCGCAAACTTTCTTCCATCGAGCGCGAAAGTTAAAGCGGCTTTTTAACTTCGACGCATGTTACTCACTGGGAAAATGGATTTGCAAAATCCGGATAGATAAAAATCGATGCATCGAATTTGTCGTCTCACTTTGTATCTGTAATAGCGTTTGCTATGTAAATTCTATAATAAATACAGCGCTGTGAAAATATATTTTGTAGCCACTGCATATATATTTATTTATTTGCCAGATAAACATTCTGATACGAAAAGATAAAACGGAAATTAACGAAGCAGGAAATACACATAAGAAAAAAGAAGACAAGAAAAAGAAGAAACAGATAGACGTAATAAAATAAATGTAGCGAATAATTAAAGTATACGGAGCGTCTTAAATATCCTAGGAGTTCGTCAAATATGTCATTATCCTGATAAGTGAAATTAGTACGCATAGGCATTCGAGTTAAGATACACTTACGATAAAATACAACAAACATACTTCCACCCTAGACAATCGTCTCACATTTTTATCTGCAATAAAAAATTTAATTCTCTAACTTTCTCAACGATTTACATACCTATCGTAGCTCATGTGTCCACAATTAAATCCTCGATCATACTTCTCGTTGCTTTCTCATGGAACGAATCTTTTTGCTAAACGCATTCGGTGCAAGTAAAGTTTAATGCAGGAAAATCGCAGTGCGGTGACACACGTAACGTCGTAAGCCCGTGTTATGCCTCAGGGACGCATTACAGTCGGTTAAATGTGTGTGAAGGTATATACGAGCGAGTTTTTTTATGGCTACCTTGCCGATTTTTATGATATCACCAAAGAGGCTGTTTGGTTTAAGTTGCAATACCAAGCCTTGGCCTCTGTGTCGACCAATACCGTGTTGAAGCAACTGAAGAGTACCTACATGGAAAAAGAGTTACTAGTTCATTTTTATTGATTTTCTTGCCTTTTATGTCATTTAGTTGCTCACAGACAAGTGTTGGTCGAAAGTCTAAATAAGTAGACATAAAGGAAAATGTCACTTACTTATAGTTACAGACTAAGATATTTGAAAAGGAAATAACTTCTTATGTAGGTTGAAACGTATAAACATTTTTTATTGCATTCAAGATATTACTTCTTTCTTTGGATTTCAGAACTTTGCATTTCCTGTTGTAAACTGGGACAGTAATAAGCATGTAAAGTGGAGATTAGGGGAACGTATGAGGTAACCAAAAAAATCCTGTTACTTTTTTTTATAAAAGAAAATAAAGATCTAAGGAACGAAGGGAACTGTTCATCAAAATAAAAGTGACTATTTTGGTAATGAAAATGATATTTTTCTATATCGCTATATCAGTCTTTTCTGCCACGAAGGAAACGCTAGAACTTTTTTGGTTACTTTAATACCGTCCACCGATTCACAATTTATCCGCAACTTATAAAATTACAAAATTATAAAATTATTAATACCGACAAACGTATCCGAATATTCTACTTCGATACACGCTTTCTCTTTCCTCTTCCATCAAACGGAAACCGCGCTCCGCGGGGCGCATCAACCAGGATTTAATTGATCGTAGCGCGCCCCGTCACCCGCCGCGGCCCCGACATTCCTAAACGAACGTTTGATCGATCCAACAATCCGAAAACGAGTCGTAACGTGTATCTACCGATGGCACGTCGCTTTAATCCCTCCCTTTACAAGAAAAAAAGAAACACAGAAGTGCAAGGAAACCGAGCAAAAGATTGCAAAATCTACTTGTAATAATCGCAAGAGGAACTTGGATATTATCGTACGTATTGTATAAACGATTCTCTAACAATTTATATGCGAATTAAATGCAAAACTCGAGTGTTGAATTAAGTCTCAGTTGGAATTTGGAATTACGATAGAAAATTAAATCACGCGGATATAGACGAAAAGAAATTTATCATACACAAAGATGAAATTTTTATCGTAACGTTGAATATGTGGATTCTCTATCCATCTTAAGATTCTATCGCCTTTATCTATTATATTATCTATTATATCTATTATATTTGCGTAACTTTCAAATGGGAGAGTAATTATTAAAGATTGTAATAAATTCTCAAGCATTTCCGAGGTTAATCTCGCTACCTAGAAGTGTTCCAGTACTTGTAGACAAGAATGTACAACAAAATCTCGTTGATCGCGTTTATTTTCCTACTTCTAACCCACATTTCGCTCTCTGCACTTACACCGATCGATCGTTTTACCGTGGAAGGTGTAGCAAGTGCATTCCGTGCTCGATGAAGAATGCGAGACGGAATCGCATTTGAAGTGCAAACGCTCGCAAGATAACGGAATCGCCGTTGGCGACCACAGTTACGCTGCTTTCCATCGATTCGATCAATTCGACGCGACTAAACTCGAATAGAACTGGATCCAGGTAAACTCGATTCGGCTTACGTACTTCGAATTAGAGACAAACTCGCCGGTTAGCATCGTCGATCTCTGTCACCTGTCGATCCAAGATGGTCTCTCTCTTTTCTCTCTATGTAACTTTCGATTTGAGACGTTAGAGTTTTGACTCTATAGCGAAACAGTGCAGAATTTCGAAGATTTTTAAAGAAGACTTTTCCAACGTATTGGATGCTTCGAAAAATTCATATTGTTTTTATTGTGAATTTTTATCTAGCGATGACACGTTCCAACAAATACTAGTTCTATTTGGATATTAAAGAGAACAGTAAACTTAAATACCCATATCTGCCAACTGTCATCGATTATTTGCCAGTTTTCTATTAAACCTTCTTTTATGAAACTTCTATCCAGTTCTGTCAATTCTTAAGAAAATTGTATTACTTCTTGTGACAATATAATCGTCAAATTCGACAACCCGTGATTAAGATTCGTCTTGAAATCTGTATCTATAAGCGATATACGATGATGGCCGATCAGTACTTTTCCTTTTGCCATGATCTTCAACATTTTGTAAGAAATTGTGTATTATTTTACGACTTCTTCTTATTACTTTCGATATTTTTCCTACTGATAACTGTTGCTGTTTTAGTTCAAGAATTTGCTTTTTTTCAGACTCGTTTAATTTTTTTCCGCGTCCCATACTTACAAATTTATATAACATTGTACTGTAATCTTTACTCGTTGATAGATCATAAACTACTGAGCAATTTCTAAACATATTAACAGAGCGCGCTATCGTTTCGTTATTGAAATAAAACAATTTTTTTTTTATTATACACTAAACCTCATAAAATTTTTAATTATTTTTTAACAAACCGCGTATCCTGAGCTCATAATGTTTTGATATTATACGTTACAGACGAAAAACTTTACACGCGTCATTGAGAAATTAAAGTTATCTCTTTGACGAGGAGTGTATCTTTCCTCGATGACATTTGGTTATTTCATCGAACATTCAAATGGTTAATCGACTGGCGGTCCGCGTTTTGGCTGGCGTTTTCGAAAACGACTCGTGAACTCCCACCTGGGACACAATTAGTCACAATCTACCTTAGTTATGACTTATTCGCCGCAGCTGGCTTGGCGCACAAATTACTTAACTTGGTCAGCTTACTCGGAACTTGTTACGTGGCGCGTAACTTTGGGCCCTGACTTTACACCCGTCGTAGATTCTCATTAGCCGGCTTTTCGTCGTTGTCGTCAATGTCGTCATCTTGGTACGAACCAGAAAGAGCCCTTAGGGTCCGTCGCGATCTTGCTACCATGATATTAGTTCGTAGTTGCGTAATTGTTGTACCCTGGAATACGATGCATCTCGTTTTGCGAGAACCGCCGAATCCTGTCAATCGTGGAAATTCGATCGATCGATCTGAACCGTTATCTTCGCGATAATGGATCTAATTAATTACATCCGTGTAAATGCGGCATACAATTTCGTTGCGACTTTACGGAAATCGATTCTCGAATAATTAAACGTATCAGGGAAACTGGTATTTACAGGCGATTGGACCCAGCTTTATTTTCATTCGATGCTCAGCTTGTTTGAACTGGTCTTCCCGGCTTTTTGTCGTAAGCTGATGGAGCGATATTTATTTTATACGTGAACAGATAAAAATGATCTACTTGTCGGACATGGAAGATCGTGGATGAAATAATTGAATCTCATTTGAGTCTAAGAAAAGATCCAAATTGAATCTAAGAATTGAATCGACGAGGTATTCGAAATTCATATAAGAATGCTTGAAATTTTGATCTTATCAAGCGCTGTAAATCTTAATTTCTTGAAAAATCGTCGAATTGCATTGCGTTAGTGCGTTTTATAAATAACTAAATTTTTCTATTTTTTCTTTTTTTTTCCTATTAAAATAACGACAAAATTTTTATTCTCCATTTATTCAAATATATACGCGAATCGATAATATTCACAATTTTATGGCATATTGTATCGTTATTTTGTTTTTCGACTAAAAATGATCAATGTCCAGCAGGGCATGTCGCATTTCGACAGGCATCACTATGAGAAACAATTAACCGGTTTAAAAAATACCGAGGCACTAGAAATACCGATTCGATCGGGCAACGTTTTAACAAGTGAGACTGGAAAATGACAAATTTTCATGCGAATGGAAGCCCAGTGAATTTAATGAGAGCACTGCCGGCACGCAAGGATCTGTAGGACGTTATTAAATGCGTGCGCGGAAATATGTAAAATAACGTCGGTATAACGGGATGTAGAACGTTGAAAAACGGCGCAAGCATGTTTTTAATATTTACTCGGTGGTTGTGTACGCGCCATCGAGCGAAAAATCGTCGATTTTCGATGAAAACGACTAAACATTGTCGCGGATACACCGTATTCGCGTTTTGCATCTCCATATAGAAGGTGTCAGTTGAAAGAAAGGTTCGTCAGTTGATTTAAATACTATTAGGCTGGTGTATATGAAAATGACGTTTCTTTGAACTTCAAATTTCGCGCGCCGACATAATCCATCCAATTTTGTTCTGTTATATCGAAGGAGAGGAAATTTACTATAAACCACGTATATTCGATGTTATTGTTTTTTTACAATAAAAATGTAAAACTTCATTACCGTGACGTCAATGAACAACGAGAATATTCGTTTGATTTTCCTATGTGAATTAAAATTTGTAAAAGGTTAAATACGTTTCTCATCAACCACTAAACTATTGTCATATAAACTACGTACAATCAAAGTTTTATCACTTACTTAATAGTACGTTTCTAGGTCTCACGATATTTTTCTATATAAGTTTCCATCGTTTTGATGTTTAAAATCGATTTATTTTGTAACGCCCTGTATAGTCCATGTTGCAGCAAACCGAGTTCCTTCGTGGAAATTTCCAGTTTCTCTTGAGAGGCAAATTGCGAGCGTCCTGTGAAAAGCTTTAAATTAAATTTCAATCTTGTTAGTATTACGTTAACCACCGAACAATCCCGAGCGTGGCTTTCATTGCGAGTCGCGGAGGAAAGTCGTGCTCGGTCTGTGCAAATCCACTTTGGCCGACGAGAGAAACGAAGAAAGGAAGACAAACGGTTTTACGAAAAACCACGATCGACTCGCTTTTCAAATCACCCCTTATAAGTTTCCATTATTTCCTCTGGCCACAATTGTGCCCGGTCCACTGGACGTTCGATCTTTTGTGCTAACCTTTTCTTCTCCGTGACCTGGCGCCCAAGACAAATAACCTCCCGATCGCCCGTGGGCTTTCGTCAGTTTTTAAACTAGGAAAAATAGTGTCAAACACCGTGATTAAACAGATTATTCGTTATTGAGGAATTTATAGAAGAGAAAGAAGCTTGGCAAAAGTTTCACAGTTTCATCGTCTGGCACAATAATTTACCAATTAATAAAATTAAAGAATCGAGAAGTTTGAAACTATAGGTTACAGACCTGTGCCCTACGATTTTAAAATTATAATTTCTAAAATTTACCTCTGTAAAATGCCTTACTTTATCAGCAAACATGTCACTGTTACGCAATTACGTGACAAGTTTCATTAGTGACAAAATTCATTTTATTGAAAATTCAACCACAGTGATCTTGTTAATCCATATTTGTTTAAAATTTAAACGATGCAATAATAATTGGATCTTCTTGTATAAGCTTACACTGAACGAATATAACGTGTAATTTTAACATCATGATAACTATAATATAATAAATAGAATAAAAACAATATGCATAAAATATATGAAATATCCAAAATGCTTAGATGAAATTATCCACATAAGTTGTATCTCTTCAATTATTTTCTAACAAACAGGAATTTGTATGAACATCCTTAGTCTAAGGATAATTCAACAATAAATAAGGAACTTTTTTTTTGTGAACTCGGGGAAAAAGCAGTAGCAAAGGTTGCCTGGTTAACAGGGATATCCCTTTCTCCGGGAAATAAACTGATGATTTAAGGCGTCTGAAAAAGGGATCTTTATTTCGCGCGGCGCACTTATTTCTGTAACGGGTCCGGGCTAAGGGCTGATTAATGGGTGTTAGTTTTATTCGTTCGTACCCAAGCTTTCTAGTTGGCTGCTGCTTCGAGGCTGGCCTTTATCCCGGAGGTCGAAAACCAGCTACCCCCTAGAATCTCGCGTCGCTCGACCACTGGACCATGAAATGATATAATGAAAAAGACGCTGTTGCCCTCATTCCCCCCCTCGTCCTCTTTATTATTATGTTTCTCATCCTTTCTCTTCCGTTTTCACGGAGAATTTCTCCAACCAGAGGAATTCTTTCCTGCTTTCCATTACTCTACCACCACTTTTGCTGCTGTTGCCGACAGGTTGTGTAGATTGTCCCTGTATAGTGAACGATGCGCGAACAATTTTATTCTCGAGGCGTATTAATGCCACTGAGAATCGTTATCTACGAAATAGAGATCTTCGAACGAAGAGTATGAATTTAGCGAAATGCGAGCTTTAAACGCGCGCATTGAGTGCTTTCGACGAGAAACGCAGGTTTCTGATATTCAAATTTAGTCTATACCTATAGAAAAAATGGGCAAAATGGGGACATTGATTCTTATAAAATATAATAAAACTATCATCGCGTTATAATTTCTTTAAAATGTTCTATATTTGATCAAAGTAATCTCCGTATCGTTTGTTATTTGCTTCGTCATCGAAAAGTCTTCGAACGGAGCTGTTATAATTTGTTCGTTTATAAAACTTTTTAAACCGACTGGTTCAATTGAAGGGAGATCTTTATTACACTTTAGACACACGAGTTCTTTATAATCTAAGCTTTCAAATGGTTTGTCAAGCTTTTCCTTGTTCTTCCGTAAATGTCCTGATATCTTTGAATGAACGAGGGTGCAAATATACGAGTAATCTAGTTACACCGCGTCTATTTGAATACACGCGAATTATGCTTGTAAGAGTCACCCAGGCCTCGACACCCATGTCATCAAACTCATGACAACTATTTAGGACCACTCGGAAATTGAGGGATCTCGATCCCATGGGACTCACGTAGGGCTAACCTTGGAAATTCGTCTATTCTGACCGTGAACTCGTGGGATTCCCAGAGGGTCAGCTTGGGATCGAAGGATTCTAACCTCTCTGACTCCCTAGTGGTGAAATTCACGTGGAATTCAAGCCCCAGTCTCGAACAGACGAGCCTTGGCATCCATAATTTTCAGTTGCTGGATCATTCTGGGTTTACTTTTCGTAAAACTTTTGTTGATCCTTGATACTAGGTTAAAGTACAAATATTCTCTCTATACTTTCATTGAAGTTTCTTTCAAACTCCATTTTTTTCTCAGTTTCTCAATTTCATGACACGAGTATACAATTAACGTTCGATTTATTTGCACGAGTGTGTTCGTGGTAAAGAAGATTATACGCGTGATGATAACTTTCAATGCGAATTAAAAATATTTGCAATAAAATTTTGGCTATCAACGAACCAATTTAGCTATCAATCTCTTGCCTTACGATTTCCGCTCGACAATTTGTAAACTAAATACACCGGCAAGTCACGGTTAAACTTCAAATTAAGTTTCCTCAAACCGTTCTCGTCTCATAAGAGAAACAGTTGATCCAGAAATCTGCAAAGATCGAAACTTTACTATCAAGGAGAGAAAATCAAAGAGGAACTTAAAAATTCAAGAAAGCTCGCGGTCGACTGGAGAGGAACGTTTCTGGTAACGAAAGTTCGCTATAAACGTTCGGATCGAACAAAAGGCGAGTCGAACAGCGCGCTTAGCGATTGCGTTTTCAGCGATTTGTAAATCGCAATGGCGTGTTACGGCGCAGGTTGGCTGTAAAAAGGTGGAGGGAAACTTATGGAAGTAGCATCGTTAATTTAAAAAGCAAGGATCTCTTACTGGAAGAAGCTTAGCGTGCGCTCTTTCTCTCCTTTGGATGTGGAAAGTGGGCATGAAACGAATGGACGAAGCTGGTATTCGTTACAGTCCAAGAAAAGGAAAACGAGCGAGCTGCTTGAAAAGTCTGACCCCAGTTTCTCTGTGCCGCACGCTTTTGACCCAGTATTACGCCAGTGGCACAAGTGGCCTAGCTCGACGTGCTCAAAAAGCGTATGTAGATAACGAGGAAACGTAATAGCCACTTTGTCCACGGCGTTTCCATGATGTATCAACAGCCGTCTGCCCCGCGCGTTCTCATTCTACTGCCTGTGAATTTTATTACGTATACTGCGTGACCACGTTCACGCGCACTGTAATTGACAAGAAAGAGTGTGGAACACTAGTCACCAGTTTAGCTGAAACTTTATGTGCTCAGAGGTTTCCTTAATTCGTTAACGAATGGCGAGATGATGAAAATTGTAGTGTTGCTCAAGTTAGGATTTAGAATATTTAAATATAATTACGCACTTCAACGCTTAAAAGTGTCATCTTTTCAGTTTCATAATAGAACATGTCTTATGATTATACACTAACTAATTATATACTATAATATATTTTCCTCAGTTGAAGGAAATATAACAAGTTTTTTATAATAACAAGTGATGAATATTATTTCATACGAACTATTACAGACATTGATAAATGATAATTTTATCATAGCTCACGTGCATGTATTTCAGGCTTGATAAATCGATCGTTTGTTAATTCCATCTTGGCAATATGCCCTACGTTCGTTTAGTTGAAACGACTCGCTCTAAATGCGTCAAATAAACGGACATTGCGTCAAATACGGAGATTTGTTCATAAATGAGAGACGTGTTCGTGGTACAGGTGTGATACATTGTATATCACTAGATGTCATAGTTAGTCGAGTAATTTGTACGTACGAAATCAATCCGGAAACGTATATAGGAGTCATAAGATATTTGCAAACTTTCTACATTGCAAAATTATACTTTCGAAAGTATGAAAAGATAGTATACAGCATGTAGACTTAAATATACAATTAACACTAAAGATAGTCTCGCTAAATATTGTTGCTCATTGATATAGTTTGATACAGTACTTGTATGCTTCCAATAAATATTTTCTAACTTCTATATACATTTTCAGGTTTAAAATTTTACCAATACAATCACGATAGTCATTTCTCGTTAAAGCGCTAATGAGATTTCAAAATCTTTTGTATAATATATACGTAAAACGTTTCTAAGTGTTCAAATACTTTCGCTAGCCAGTGTACATATTTGAATTTACAAGTTTATAGATTCGTCTGAGAATTTCGATGGTGTTTGTGGAAGAGCCGGAGGTAGGCGATTGCTTTATTTTGATACACGGTTCACTTTATCTGGCTACGTGTCGTTGGACGCGAATATTAAGCTGCACGATCCGTGTGCCAGGTTAGTGCATAAACAAAACGGGCATCGTTAGCATCGATCCATCGGGTTGTGCGCTTCGTGTTATCGCGCCGCGTTTCGAAATCGCTTCTGGTCAATGATCAGTGAATTCCGATTGATGTCGGCTATGTTGGTTTTGTTTTCGATTACGTTATTGCACGGGGACCGCGTTTTTGATAGGGACGCTGGTATTGTCCGTGAACGAATTCCAAAGTTACAATGACCAAACGAGCTTAACGGAAACGCGTGGGTGGAGGATTATATTGTCCACGTTTTTATTCTGCCTCGTTACGATCCTTTTTTTTTCCTATTTATGAAAATTAACAACTATACTGTCGTTCGCAGGTCATAGAACACTGTCCGTTTTTTTATAAATCTTCGTTGTTTCATCACACACCTCCGTATTGCGACACTTTTTACTTTCACATAGGATGTGATAGTCGTATTTTCTTCGGAAATATCAAAGAAAGAGAATTTCTCTTAATAATTAACACAAAAAATCTCCCTCGTACTAACAATGAAGAATAAATTATCACGATGGACGTTAAAACACGAGGAACGGAGAAAAACGTATTGCAGTTGTTTTAATAACAGAATCGATCAAATTTCTCTTCTTCGAGTTCCCAATTCGCGAAAGACTTTTTCCATCAACTTCTACTTCGTACAACCGTACGATTTCGAAATTGTCGAAGCCAAACTGGATTGTTATTTCATCGAACACCAGCATCGCGAAACGCAGTCCTCTTTCTCTCTCTTTCTGTCTCTGTCTCTCGCTCTCTCTAAGCATCCGCGACTGAGACTCCATTAAGACGGGAAGTTGTGGAATCGGGAGCAATTCGGGCGATCGGCGCCGATGGTTAATTAAATCAGAATCAACATCGAATTAAATTGAAGCCTGGTGCCGCAGAATCATCTCTTATTCTACGCGGTGGCGCGCGGATCGTCTGAAAACTTTCGATAAGAAGAGAAGAAAGAGAACAAGGAGGCCGGAATAGCAAAGGGTGGGCACACAGGTAGTGAAAAGAGAGAAAACTGGAAAGGAAAGGCGACTAGAGTAGATCGAATAAGAGTACCCCGAAGTATCTGGTCGAATTCAGGTTCATTCCTTCCTTCCTTCCTTCCTTCCTTCCTCGAAGCTTCCTTCCTTCCTTTCATTCCAAGTTTCCAATGTATAATTCCGAACTTTCCGCCGACAATGGCAGTTCGCCGCAGTTCCGCAACACAATTGATCGCACCGTCGCGATCCGCCCTACCCGGCTGACACCCTCCGTTTGCCACGAGCCTGAAGAATCGAAAAGAAGAGCAAGGTACTTCGAGTCCCGTGTAAGTACTCAGATACGCGCGTGCCAGGCCTAATTTAAGACATCCGCAGGCAGAACATCTGTTTCTTAGATCGTGTTAATCCTGTTGCGATACGCAATTCTTATATTCAGATCTCGTTCTAGCAAACAACAAGGTTTGTATCGAATGTTGCGATGCTCTAGAAATTATGCACGATAACAATTGGAAACGTGAGATATTTTCTAACATTAAAAAAATACAATTGGATGAAGAATGCGCGCAGAAACATTGCGAAGTTATGATACTGATAGACACTTCCACTGTTGTTGAAACTTTAGCTTTCATCCCCAGAAACGACGTGTTTCTTTGTTCCTAATTGAGAGAAATTTACAAGCAAATAAAGGCAAGGTCTGTTGAAATCGAAAGAATACTCCCTGTACCGCTATGGATATCGTTAAACACGCGAAATAATCGCGGGCGAAGGAGTTTTATCCGAAAATCAGTCGATCTTTCGCAGTTTGCTTGCGAGAACAAAGAATTCGTCGGCTTACGCTTTAGAAATTTTCAGGGGCGAGAGTCTCCATTGAGATGGAAATATCCAGGCGGTGGTGCTATTCAAAATTTAGTATCGGAACTCTTATGTCGTTATGTTTAACTTCGTGGATGATCTATTTAAACAATGATCGGTGAAATATTAAAATAATCGATAGTATAACATTAATGAAATATTCCAATTATATAGTAAATATTGTGATATATAGCGTAAATGTTGCATCATAGTCACTAACTTTTATTCGTATAAATTTTCTAATGGAACAGACAGATAGAAAAAATTTGTTCGAATATATTTAATTGAAACCATCCGTTCGATGACCTACATAGAAAGCCAATTTGGACTAATGCGTGTTTCTAGCTTCAAATATAAATTAAAGTGGCGAAGACTAGTACCCAGGTTTGAAACAAGAAAAATAAGATATTGTGTGTTCGCAGGTGTACGTAGTATTCGTCAGAGTCGAGAAAAGCGTATGTGTGTATCTATATGCGCTCACGTATCGAGATAGAACCATGTAGAACATACGGCATATGAGGATGCGTTTTGGTAACGAGAAGTATCGGCGTGCAAACTGACGAGTTGATTCGCAACGTTTGAAAACTCGAGAATTTACATTGTATCGGGAATAAACAAGTTGATTGAAAATTGAGCAAAGCTTCTCTTGATAGTTTTGCCTCAAGTGAATCAATTTTACTGGGTAGCTTTTATCGAAAAAATGTCGACGTAAAACACAAATTTGGCGGCAAGTTTTAGTGAAATCTATCTATTTCAAACCGTTCCTTTGTTTCAAAGGAAACCTTTGTGATATTTCAAAAGTTCGCTCGCCAGAAATTAGCTTTTACATGTTTAACCTGCAGAGCAGAAGTAAAGATTTCTTAACTGTTGGCAGATAATTTTGTTTTTTCCTTTTTTTCTTTTTTTTTTTTTTGTCGTCACGCTCTAATACACAATTCATATCAAGACAAGTCATCTTCATGACGGTCCCTCAAAAATTTCGGCTTTGCTATCGGAAACATCGTAACAGAGGGACACACAGCTCGTGCAGAAAATATGGAAATGGTGGTTCGACGTGTGCAACGTTCGCCAGGGGGAGACAAACCTCGCGGAGGGTTGGTTTCGTTGGTGCAGCGAAGGATTCGTGCGCGCGATAACGGAAAAAACTGTCATAAATCACGGAGGCTCGGGAGAATCAGAAGCGACGGATAAAGGAATAGAAGCAAGAGGAGAGAACGCGAAAAAGGGGATGGTACATAGGGGTGTGAGAACGCAAGAAAGGGAGAAAGAAAAGCGAATGGGGAAGGCTCGAAAAGTCGGAACGAAGGAAATATATCACCGAGGCTATCTCGACGTCTCTCGAAGCGTGGCATAACTAGTGTAGCGAGATGGTATCGTTACCTCTCTGACCGGTTGGATCGGGGCGTTGGATGAGTATATTAGACGGCCAGACCCTCTTAGAATTCGCTTTGCAGCGTAGCTGATGAATGTGGCGTAGACACGCGCCGTACGCGAATATTCATTCCACCCGGTGTGTAATGCGCTACACTCGTGTTCATAAGTTACCGGATACTTGCTAATTTTACATTAATTTTGGTAAAATAGATCTGTAATAAAATCTTCGAAATAGTCAGATAATTGTTAAATGATGTATACGTGGTATTTTCGCATCTAGTTAATTTCAAATTGATTTTTTCAGTACTACCTATGTATACGTTTAACTTGTCAGGTGCGAATAGTCGAAACATTTTCTATTGTATAAACTAACGTTTAATTTAAATTTCTCGGTTTTAAATTTCATTTTCTAAATTATTTTGAAACGAAAAAATGTAGGAATTTGCCAGCGTCGAGTGACTTATGAAGGATAGTGTACCTTGACCCTTGTTTCGTTTCGTTTCGGTTCGTGTTGTCGTGGGGACTATGCTAAATCTTGCTGTTTTCACGTCACGTACGCGAAAGGGGGAGATAATAGCTATTCAAGGTTGTTTAAATAGCGACTGATTAATTTCGACCGGGCTGACTTTCTCGTTTCGTTTCGGACGACGCGACATTGATACGAGCGATAATGGGGCGTGACATGGTTGAACGCGGTCGTGTTGTTTTGAGAAATGGGAACCGGTAGATCGGGGGAATTCGAAGTCGTTTTAAAATCTAGTAAACACCGGATCGGAATGCATGGTTTTACTTGAACACGTATAATGATGTTCAAATGGTCGTTGGAGGATCTAAACGTATTTCAATTAGAGAATTATGTTCTTTAAATTATTGCTTTACTTGAGATTTAGAACACAAGGTATTTATGTTTCTCCTATCCAATTTTTTTATTCGAGATTTTCCGCAATGCAAATATTTTTGCATTATAATTAGTATAAAAATTATTAACAATACCATCGCAAACTACATTGTTTGAAAAATATACATATCTGTTCCAATAAACTGTAAATACACGAGTAACATCTATTAGAACTAGAAGCTTAAACCATTACCGTTGCAAAATTATTGAAAATCCTGAAATCTAGGTATAATTACCAGGAAGAGTAAACCTTCCCTTGCAAAATGCTTTTTGTTTTATTTCGATCCAACTTTCCGCTACTGAGATATCATCGTTGGATCAGAATTGAGTTCTTCGATAATTCTTTAGCGCTGTTTCGCTCGCATGTTCGTACTTCTCACTCGTACCGCGTCACTGACCAACCATAATCTCGTTAGTATTACGCTGGTCAGTGACAGACAGCGTCTGCGCTTTTTTACCATTAGTATTACTAAGCGTACGCGTTTCCTGGAAAAATATAGGTCAAACCGTTGCATGTTATAGACTTAGATTGATATTTTGCAGTATCTTCAGAACCAATTGAGTTATCGATTTAAATCAAAATGTATTACGGAGGGTACATATCTTTGATTATCTTCTACGTAGATAATATTTAAAAATTTCGTTACTGTTTTATATCTATTATTTATAAAATATCGTATTACTCTACTATATTTTTCGTGATTTGCTGTTTTCTCTTCTTCTTCCTCTTTTTTTTTACGTTTTTATTTCTTTAGATATCCTCGTCTCTCGGAATACCGAAATAAAAAAAGGCGCGCAAACTTAAAAGTCATGTATTAAGTTAGAAGTTAGCTTAAGAGCTCGACTTGAAAGTTAAAGGAAAGATGTGAAAATAAAAAATTCGATTACTCATTTATTGGCAACGTTTGTACGATATAATCGTTCACATAAAATAAACAAATACGTTCGCGTAGAACGATCATAAATTTTGTACAACTAATCAGCACCACGTACTCAGGGAATACGGGAGAAAAGAAAGAAAAAGCACGTAATTGCTTCTCTTTCGCGTTCTAGAGAGATTAAACGACGGTCATAATGCATGGTACCGGGGAATCTGCTTCGTTGAGATTTAGATAAATTTGAGAAATTGGCTGCAGTTATTCAGATTTTACGACAGATTATAACTCTGGCTAGGGTAATTAAGTGGCGGTTCTGGTCTGCTCGACGAACGTGCTGGCCCCGGCCTTTTTGGCGGACCACCATGGAATTTCAAGTGGAATTGGGGGATTATTTAATTCGCGTCTTTTGGGGTAGAGTTTCCTGCCCCTACGTACGTTCGTCGTTTTAAGCGTTTTCCATAATGCCTGCGTGCGTTTACCCCGGCCAATTACCATTTTAATTAGAGAACAGTACTCTAGTTCGACGTTTGTACGACAATTCCATTATGCCCTTTTAATCAATCCGAAATTTCTTGTCCAGAGACGGATCGATGTTTCTCCTAACATAGAAATCCTCCTATTGCACTATATTAGTTGCTATCTTGTTCCTAGAAATTCAAAAAAAAGTCTCGCAACAACTCGATATTTTTTATTTTTCATTTCCAAGCGTTCGAATGAAACTCGAACGAACACGAAACAAAGGAAAACGAGTTTCTCAGAGAAGAATCAACGAAAGAAACGACGCGTATACTGTTTGATAGTACGCTCACTTTTTCTTGAATTGCGGCACGAACCTTCCTTTCATCCAAATATCTCCTTATTACAGTACATTTATTTTTAATGGATAAAACGCGATATCTGGATAGATGATGGCGTAGTATCTAAGGAACGCCGCAGCTTCCGTTTCCCGAACGCCCCCGATTTCCGGCAACTCTGGTTTATCAGACGTCGAACGGAGCGTACACACACGGGTTAGTTTAATATCGATGTCTCGCGTTGCAGGGCTGTAAATTTCTGGCTGTAAAGGGGTGCACAGCAATAAATAGAGAGGCGAGGGGTGGCTTGTACTTATCGTTCGTAGGGCTAACCGCAAAATAACGGGTTGCGAACTGCGAACAGTTAATACGAGGGCGTGTGTGCGTTTGCAAGGCAGCACGAATCGCGATATACACGCTTTGCTTGCTTTTTAGCCACCTCCGCCGATTTCTTTGCTTCTTTCGACGTAATGTAAACGTATCGGACGCGCCTAACAACCTGCAATTTTTTTTACGGCCCACGATCAAACATTCCCGATAAGGTTAGCCCTTACGAGCTGCCTCTATTATATAGCATTGAACGCTTCGTGCTGAGTGCGTAAAAGCAATTTCAGTTGGAGCTGGAGAGATGAAGGCAGATTGTTGATTATCTTGGCCAGGTTAACCGTTCAAGTGTGTAATGAAGTGGTGAAATCGAAATGGAAGATTTATGGAATAAGTACTTCTTTAACCGAGAGATTTCTAAGTTTCTGGGTCATCCTGTACGACTGAACTATAGTAACGCTAATGTATCTAATAAGGAATTTTATGAATTACATTATCTTATGGCGTAAATATAATTAAATTATAGATTAATATAATGTAATTGTAAGTAGTAACTGCGAAGTCTGTTACTTGGAATTTAGTACTTGCCAATACATCAATTTTATTAAGTAAAGATTAAAGTCGTGTCGTTCCTGTGAGTCCTTGATCCCATGTTCGAGGTAAAGAAAGTTTGGGAATTTGGTAGTCGTAATTACAATCAATATAGCTGACTTTTGACAGAGTTGTATGTATTATACGTGTTTAGAAAGGTGTTTAGGAAGGTGTTTCATTAATATGAATAAGATGTTGATCAATATGATATTTTAAAAGAAAGAAAATCGTGAAAAAGACTCTGATAATAATATATAATACAATAAAGAAAAGATAGACAAATGCAATAAAAATGTGCTATTGTTATTCATACGTGCGTTTCAATTAAAAATCCTTTATTAGTGGATGTTTGTTTAGGCTTTAATTGTCATTGATTCGAAGTAAGTCTCGTTAACGACAATAATTAGATTGAAACGGTAGTTTCACTCAGAAGGCACGATTGTTTCCTAGTAATAAACGGAGTAGCAGTTCTCGTAGAACGAGCTCATTGACATAAAACTTCCTCCCGTTTAATGAAACGTAAAGCTGTCTGTTAAAACGATAAATTAATTGCTTGAAATGTTTATCATTCCTGCTATTATCTTACTAAACGATTATATTACTTCTTCTTGTTTTATACCATCTTTCAGCCATTGTGTACCAGTACAATGATACTTCATACAATAATGCATTAAATAACTAAACGTTTATTTCTGTCGAATTATTAAAACATTTCCTCGTTACAAATTCTGGAGGCACGTAAATCATACGTCGAAAATCAAATTCAACGACTTGCTCTATCCTCGTCTGCTCCATCGATCGATCGAAATGAAAAGGGAGAAGGAGAAAGGTCGCGGGCTAAATATTTTCGATAGGTGAGCTCGCACGAAGCCCGAGAGCGTAGAAAAAGGACCTTTAGCCGTTTGTTTACTCGGTCGTCTAGGCCGGCCACAATAAAGGAATCGGCGAAAATGTAGAATTCGTCCTGACAGTCGGAGCTGGTAGTGGTTTCTTGTAAGGAGCGACGAAAAACATGGCAACGAAATTCGCCGGGCGAGGTAAAGCTGAAGAACGAGGAAAGGAAGCAAAGAGGACGAGGGGAAAAAAACGAATACAGCAAAGAAAAAGAAACAGAGAGAAAGAGAGAGGATGCGCGCAAGAGTCGGTGAACTGGGATGGGTGAATGGGCTTCTTGGAAAATGAGAAGAGACTTTATCCAGCATGGATAGATACCGAGTGAGAAAGTAACCCCCTGCAGCCAGTGCGAAAGCTCCATGGAACGGAATACTCGAAAGCACTTTGGCCTTAGCCTGACATCCACCGCCGACTTTAATCGTATCCATTGCCCTGAGACATTCACGTTCATTCCCCTTTTCTTTCTTTTATCTCGCGTTATTAACTCCTTACGTACCAAACCGAAGTTCGTCAAGGTATATGTTATTTTGATGGTGTTTGATAAGTATTACAATTGTAAAAAATTAATCAACAATAACGACACTTTTTGAAATTTCCTTACTGTCGTAACGAGACTCCATTATCGTGATTATAAAAAGATAACGTTTGAAGCAAATCTGGAAATACACGTCGAAGATACGAGATATTTAGTACAAGTAAATCATGCTTCGCATCATTAGTATAAGTCCCGATAATAAGATGGACCGTCTGTAACACTTGTGTGCGTTTAAAATGGCTATTTATTATGTAACAGTAACAACATAATATCAGATATATTTTGATGGCGGAGTAAATTTCACATCAAAGAATGGATATTGGTAAAAATGGAGGCAGCTTTAAGGATAACTGTGAATTTATCAGATTAAAGAAGAGTATTATAATTCTTTTCTTATACCAATTTGTCATTATAATACGACGTTCTCATAATAAGAATTCAAAACGTACAAACTCGTTTTTCCAAAAATCGTGGTTGCAGAAAATGAATCCGGCACAACGAAGAACGTTTTAATAAGAAATGTTCGCGTTTACAGTATAATAACTGGATAATAATACGCGACAGAGTAGATGGCAGTAGATTACAGCTATGATTAAAGATAAGACTGTTTGCGACGAGGTTTCTCGAATACTGGTAACTCTCTTTGCATCTACAACGGGAGGCAGCCTCGAGAACGAGGGAAATATCCACTTTTCGAGATGTCGGTGTGTTTTGGTCGCGCTCTTGCGAGATAATTGAATCCGATAGGTCAGGTCTGTAACGACTGCTTAGATTTGAATTTCGGCAGAATTATCGTGCAGTTTGAGCGCAAGCTAATGGCACGTGAAACTTTAAATGTGGATACTTGAATATTAGATTACGTTTTTTTGTAGCCATTAGCCAAAATTTTCTGAAGCTCTAGAAAGCAGTCGAACCACCGTATTGAGCACCGCATTTCCACTGAAATCCAACAGAGTCTATATTTTCAATAAACGCAGGTTACTCTGAATGCGAAGTCGTTAATATTAACGAGGGGAACCCGATTAAACCGGTTATTATAATTATTCATTTACGGGATCAATAATAATTTCATGAATGAATGCTAGTTTAATTATGACGGACAAACGCGTCGATACGGTTTAAGGTAATAAATGTAAAATTTGTAATTGTCACTTGACGGTTCAACGCAACATCTCAACCTAGACATGACGACCAATTTGGCCATGGTGAGTCCTCATTCATAAATAAAGCAAGATAGCGGTATTTGAATCAAGTTAACACTAGAACTACCACACCAGTTGAATTGACTGGTTTTACAAATTTATTTTCAAATTCCTACTTCGTGTTCTATTTTTTTTCCGCAATAATATAACGAGTTTCTCAACGATAACTAAAAGAATAATACAATGAATTTTATTTTGTTTTTTATATATTCAAACTGAAAATAATTTTGTATTAGGCTATTTATAGCAATACCAATCAAAATAACTGGTACTTGTCAAAGTGTAAAAAGGTCCTACAATCTGTTTATCGAACCACAATTAACCAGTTTTCTCGTTTTGTACAACTTCGCACACGTTTTTAAAATTTTTACCGCGTATCATTCGATATTATGATATCAGTTATCAATCAGGAAAATTCTAGATCGATCGCTAGATCACTAGATGCTAACACTAGAAACATCACACCAATGAAAACGACTTGTTCTACAATTTTATAAATATGTCGATCCCTCGTTTAGGGATCATGGTCCCAGATGGATTAATAGTAGCAAAAATGTACTACATAACATGGAATTCCTTCTGTAAGAAAGTAATAAATCAATAAAAATAAGAATATTCTATTGTTACGTATTTTTTAAAAACCAGTCATTTCGAAATAGCTTCACGTTAACTATCGATAGTTCTAGTGTTAAGCAATATGTGAAATATATTCTAAGAAGTGATATAGTGTTTTGTAAAAACAAATCAGAAGATTTGAGATATCTCGTGCTATAGACTCACAAGTATAAGATTACAATATTATATTACATATACGTATGGTATTAAAATTGAAAGCTCCACAGTCAGTTGAAAAGTCGAGATGTTAACAGTCGCAGAAATATGTGCTTTGAATCTTTAACGAGATTCATGATTAACTTTGAGTACGCGAAGAGAATCTAATATATGGCAAGTCTAATGTGTGATCTAGGGAAATGATACGAAGTTACATTTATCTGCAAGTTTCTAAGTAACGATGTAGAGATATAATACATGGTAGTTGAGATGAACACTGAGAATTTCAGTATTTATTATCCTTTTCATGGACGATATTCTTGATGCTAAATATAATCTCCTCGAAATATAGGTAATATTTCTCATGTAAATATTCGGAAGTTTCAAATTGCTCGATCATTTTATATAACGAATTTGTATATTTTTTGTACAATTTGTATATTTCTTGTACAATTTGTATAGCCTTTTTAAACATCTTCAAATCACAAATAACAATTAAATAAAAAACATAAAATGTCGGTTTTATTAAATTATTGATTGAGTATTTAAATGGAAAAATGGACTGTCCGTAATCGATATACTTCTCTTTTTGCGTTTATAGAATCAGATAAAAGTGATATCTGTAATATTAGTGTATTTAACGATTGTTGACGGACCATAATACAAGCTTTTGTATTATATCCGAGATTTAACGGGGCAATCTAATGACCGTGTACGTTCGTCCCTTATCGAGTAATGAAAAAATAATTAGTAGCCTTTTGGGGACGTACTGTCACGAGGGATCGTTATCTCTCACGATATAAAGTTCATTGTTTGATTATTGAGATTTGCGTGTCACCAAAATGAAAGGGTGCTACACAGTTGAAATGCTCGAGGGCTAGTGTTCAATAAAAAACGAAAGCTTGCATGCACGTGTTATATTATCGTGTTAAGCAGCCAATATCTCTTCTCTTTTCGATATCTCGTTCGTCCTGAAAGCTATTCTTGCATTTATTACTTAATCTTATCGCAATTAGTAAACGAAATTGAATAACGTAAATTATACTAAATCTAACGCAAGTAAATTTTCGAGCATCCGCATAACCGAATATAGAAATGAATATTGTTGAACGAAACCCATGAAGTAGAATTTAGTAGAATATCATCGCGATGCAAATTTAGGTTCCTTTGCCGATAAAATCCTCGAAACGGGCATCGAAGAAACGTACACGCTCCTATAAAAGCACAAGAAGAAACGTAAAAAGCACGTCGTTCCAATTCCTTCGAGTTTTCTCAATGACATCGCATTACAAGATTAAATCGTCGCACTTTAACAGACATTTTCAATCTCCTTGATAAGAATGTGCCTGGTATGTTTGCACTCTCTTTCATGCGTTGCTTTTCTACTCGAAAACTGGAGCATCGAACTCCCTTGCCGAACATTTTTACAAAGTAGACGCGGCAATATTTGGTCGGAAACATTGCGCAAACAGATGCTACACGTTCTAGAAGCAAGATACATGTGTAGTTCATAGTTCATACGATACTGAATTATGTACATGGCTGTGCGTGTGTTGGTTTCTTAATATTGTCGAGAAGAATTATCGAACTAAGGTAAATTCCTTGCACCCAAAGGCTTGCAACAATGTGAATGATTTGAATAACATCGTCGATTAAACGTTTGCAAGTATACGCTATAATATTTTACAAAAATAAAATGGTATAGTTTCATATATATATTTCAATCTATCGCGACCCTCCAGGAAAAATATATAAACTGCACGTGGCGGTCAACGTGTTGATCATTTACTCGACGATTTAAACGAATTATTGCGCCTGATACGAAACCGAAAAGCATGTTAATATCTATGAACAAGCGTTGCAATGGTGTGAAAACCTCTTTCATCAAACTCTGTGCGACAGTTCAATAACTAATTGATTAGCGTTTTCGTGATTTCGAGACGACGAAAGGATTCGAGAGTTTGGCGGTAATTAATCGTTGCCAGGGAGAAAGAGATAAGAAGAAAGAAGAGAAGCGGAGGGTGAAGCGGGAGACGGAGGAATCATTGCCATTCGGGGCGTGTATGCAAATGAGCAGTAGATGCCGCGATGCTTCCCTACGCTGGAAAACGGCTGGTTGCGTGCACGCTCGCGGTGTTCGCTCAGATAGTTGCCGCGATTCGGCGAATTTGCATTTTTAGCGAATTTACAATTTGATTAGGCCCCGAGCTGGAGTCGTCGGATCCGCTTCGCGGCTACGGACGACCACGCCAGCCGCGTCGTTATCTTACAGTCGCTTTCGTTGCTTCTGGCCACGCCTGGCTTCGCAGAAGACAGATTTTGGATAATACAGTCACCGGCCACTTTTAATCAGGCCCTCGTTTCTCTTCTTTTCCTTCTGCTGCACGATAAGCTCGTGTTACTCGCGACTCTTCTTTTAAACCAGCTACTTAGCCGCGTGCCATTTGAAAATAAATTTGACGAAAGTATGAGTAGAAAAGGAAATTTTCTTGAAAGATGATTAACCGCTTCTTTCGTTGCTTGTCGTTTATGGTAAACTGATTATAAAAAAGGAATACTTACTATCTTCTTGCGAAATCCACAGATATATAATAATAGAAATTGTTTATTTAAGACTTTAAAAATACTGAATTAAAATTAAATGCTTCGTTCATGAATGTTTCGAGTATTGAAGATAATGGAAAACATAAATAAATTTCTTTTTTCTTACCGATTAACTTCCTACCTTAATAACAATTCTTATTAAGGATAAAATGGTTCTGGATCCTAGTATTTATAATTTCCTAATTAAACTGTATTCTTCGCCTCTGATCGGTTGGTATAATAATAGAACCGTTCGTTTTACTTATCTTCTGATAAAATTGATTCGAACAGTGTATTTTAGACATTGGTATTCTATAAAATCAATTTTCACTCCGACCATTTTAGTAATTGCATGTAAAAAGAAATTTAACGTAACCGGTGAAATACAGTAATATTTAATAATATCGTGATAGGATTTAATTAAAGTATCGTTCGCATGTTTGATATCCAACGACAAACTCTTCTATATTCTTATCTCTGCTCTGTGCTATCAATCACGGTACCGCCTTTGTACAAAATCACGAAACCTGCGGAATGGTGCTATTAACCCATCGTATAATCACCAGAAAAATTATAGAACGAGGTGTTTAATGCCATTAACAGCCAGCAATAAATCTACACTGACAATTATCTGCTAATGAATTAAACACATTAGGTACCGCAGTTACGAAGTTTAATGTCATAAAATTAAACATTAATAGATCAGATACACGGGGCCTGTTATTTCCACTCATAGAACGAGAGAAAGCTTTCTATCGTTTTTGATATTTAATTGAAAAAGACAATTTATAAACTTGGCTTTTCCCGCGTCTAATTGTATTCAAAACTGCTGGTTTCCGTGCAATTCAGTCATAAATATTGTAGCTTGAATCGACGATGAAACGAGATAGGATCGAAATAAATTCGAGAGAGTTGGCAAAGGTCAATATGGGGTCAGGAACGTTTAAAGCTCAAATCAAACAAAAATAAATTCACAAACATTTCTCTAAAGCAAAAGAAAGATAAGAATAGCTTGAAACTGTTTGCTTTTAAATTATTTCAATAATAATACCCGAGTATCTGCAATTTTTAATTATTTTTATCTGCAGTTTTTCTTAATTTCTTTGTGTGTTGTTAAGAATGATTCTTGATACTGAAGATAATTTTCTATTCGATGGAGCATACTTAATAAATAAATATATAATTAGTACATTTTAATAAATTGACAAATTTTAAAATTATATTATAAAATATTATATATTATTATAATTTATTCTCTTTATTCTTTCTGCGATATAAAAGTAATATTTTCGTGTTTAAAATTCTAATCCCAATTATATACATGGAATGAATTTGTGTGTATCTAATATTTGTAATTTCGTATAAAAATAATCCTTCATTTGTTTAAGATGAAAACTTTCATATAATGTGTGTGTATGCTTATAAAAATAATATTGTGAAATTCTATTCGTATGACATTTAGAACCTAAACTTTATACTAATGTTCTAGCACAATCGTTGAGCGAAAACGTTTCTGGCCGATGTGATTTCCCATGCGGTCGCGAAAAGATTAGTGGCATCTGTGGTACAGTGAACGAAATGTGGTCATATCACTCGCGATTGTCAATAAAAGTGCGGTTTATGGTCAAAGCTATCGATTGCCACTGCTCCGATTCAAGACTGATGGAATGAATAAATATCTTCCTATTATGCCAAAGGGGGTCACTGTACAATGATCGCAAAGTAATGGCAATTGACGCTCGAAGTTTATTTTTCAAATATATGTATAGTATCCGTAAATTGCTTACTTTTGTTAGGATATTTTATAATTGAAATATTATAGAATTATACTTGCAATAATAATAAGTAAAAAGAAATTAAGTAATAATAATTACTAAATAAGATAACCTGTTCCGTATCTTACGATTTCGTTCCTTAATATTAATTCTACGATTCTACTTTTCATGATTATACAATGCATATAACGAAGGAAATTTTAATATTGATAAAAGGTATGTTTGCGTTATTAAGCGATCTCAATGGATCTAAATCATTCGAATTGATCATTTAAATTAATTCATAATGCTGTCATTAACAAAGAGAAACATAGTGGTTTCTAGTATTGAAACCTTTGAACTGACTTTCGCGTTCGATCAAGAAATTCCATGTATCGAACGCATGTCCTGCCATATGGTGGAGCACGAAACACCAAGAAGGAAAATCGAAACGCGAACCCTTGGAGCTCGTCCAGTTGATCCTTTATTTATTTCCCTGGCTCGCTGTAATATTCATCGACCAGAAATTGATTTGAAATTAGACCTCCTCTTAGACCTCTCTTGTACTTCCTAGACACTCTCGAGGGTAGACGTCCCTTCGAAGGGAGAATCATTCTATGGTGGCTACCGCCATCGCTCTTCCAGTAATTTCGGGTAATTCTTGTGCAGATTTCTCCCGGTACGAGAGATTAAATTGCCCATTCTTAGTGGTAACCGTAGATTTACGATTGGGGAAAAATTGCTTTATTTTATCCTAATATATCGTGGCGTACAATGTGCTTCGATCTTGGGTGCAGTTTCTGTTAGAAGAAAATGGAAAAATGATGAAACAATTAATTATTATAATCGATAAATGATCATTAAAATCAATATGAAGTTGATTTTTATATGAAGATATAAATGTTCTTTCAGTTCAATTATATTATTGGAAAATATAATCGTAATTCGTGTCGTATGATGCTGGATATTATTGGGTTGGCAACTAAGTCATTAGGTGGGTATTGACAAAATCCGCAATCACTTAGTTGCCAACCCAATAGTACTTACGAAATTTCGAAACGTTTCATACAAAACACATAATATATTCATAAAGATAATTTACAATACTTTCACGAGCCTGTATATATTGTTCGAAAACTAACACTCGTTGAGCCAGGATTGTCAATACATTTAACCAAGTCTACCCTTCAAAAAGCGACTGATTCAGAGTGCATTCCTTGCTATTCCATCATCAAAGTTCATTGACAGACCGTTCCAGCGTATTAGCTTTTGCTCCATTAGCGGCGGCAGTCTGCGAGACCTGATAATTCAGCAGCGTATCTCCACAACGAAGCAAAAGGGGTGGCCAGCGATGGAAGGGCTGCTTCGGACGCGCGTAGGGACGCGGTCAGCGCACCCTCGTCGCCAGAAACAAGGGTCAGAACCGAGATTTTTCCCGATAGGTCGAGGCGTTTTGTCAAGCGGCTAAAGTGGTCCGCTGGCTCTGGTTTAGCCGGCCATCGTCGTCGAACCGACCGAAAACGGGAGAGGAAAAGGGAAGCAAGGATAAAAGGGATGGGTGGCGTGGTCGATGGTTGGAAGGAAGGGGCTGATTCTCGACGGCAGGTTCGCGTGTAGGGACGACATGGCATGTCAGGTTACTCCTTTCAGATCGGTCGATGGTAGCGCGCCGTTAGCTTTGACAGCGTGGCTGGCGTGATTCCGAAAGCTTTAGAGACCGCACCGGATATGAAACTAACTTCGTTCGTACGAAGCGAGCTTCGAAAACGCCATGGTAGGATGGATAAAACTCGAATGAGACATTGGGAGGGAAAAAAGGATCGTGACTATTTTAATATCTACACTCCCGTTCATAAGTACTAGGATACTTTTTGTTTTTATAACAAAGTAAGGATTATTTGGAGAATCGATGATTCGAACGAAGCTGAGCAATAAATATTAATAATATTGATTATGCAAGTTAATATTGATCAAGCTACCGTAACGACTAAGCTAATGTTATTTGTTTCTTACTAAAAGTTGTGGATTTATCATCCACTTAAAAAAATTTTACCGAAATCTTGAAATTACATTTGCTGGAAAAGAACGTTGTATTTTATTTCGCAGAAATTTCTTCACTTTTACTCTGACGATGTTACAATTTTATGGCCATTGATGCACATGCAGTAGTAAAAAACGTTGTTTACGAGTCTCGCGTTTCGAGCGGACGAGATTGTTCGATTTTCCTGGCTTCCGCGCGGTTTCAAACTGTAATTTCGTCGAACGTACTTAAATGAAATTTCAACCGGGTGATAGTCGATTGTTTTCGCGTTCATAACACTGCCTGGAGGGGGTGAGAAGAGGAATATACATGCGGCGTTATATCACGCGCGAGCGAAACGCAATGCGACCGCAGGGGATGGCTTTTATCCCTCGAAACGGGCCGAAAAATCGAGGGGTTGATTAATTAATATAATTTCGATTCTCCGCTTGTAAACACGTTAGTCACGAGTTTCGCGTCTTCAATTAACACTTTTCTGCGTGTATCGTGAGTCTCGCGCACTTCGTCTCCGTTACCATCGTAGCGATGGCCTCGAGAACATCGCAAGTAGCATAAACGTAAGAATAAGCCTACATCGTGTCGATGATTCTGTTCGTAAAGGGAATCATCCCCTGAACATTTTTGCTGTTATTGAAGTACGCTTTGCGTCTCACCCATTATCTTACTTATAGTTTAAATCAATTCGTATTAAAACAATTGCGTTTCGAATTTAAAAAGGAAAACAAACCGATATATCAAAATACAACGAATTAAAATTTGACAACGATGTGAGGATACGAATACTTTTGTGTAAATCTTATTCAAGACGTGTTACTGCTGAGAAAAGGTATAGAAGTAACCATTTAAATGCATAAACCAGCAACGCTGCAAATCCACCTCCATCGATATCTATATGAACGTCCCCAGAAATACGAAAAGATCGTAGTAGATTTAATTAGACACCACTTGGATGAATATCAGCGGGGCATCGATAAGTACCACTTTCAACTTTCTTCTCTTCGGTTCGCGTTCCCGACATGCTTTACCTCTTTCGAGCAAAGCCACAAAGTTTCTTATGCTATTTCCCGAGTCTCATCCACCCTCTTCTTCGTCCATTCCCTCTTCGACCAATCGTGTCGTTGCTCACCAGCACGGATGTCGGCTAACGAGCGACGTTAGACAGGATGCAATTAGCAAAAGTCCTCTTTTCAGGCCAGGTATACGTCTTTTCCTTTTGCTCGAGGAACAAGTGACGAGCTGGAGGAAAAAGTCCCAGGACACCCCCAATTGAAAGTCACTTCGCCGCGCATCTAATTTATTTCTTTCCTTCTCGTTCTTGTTCGGATGTAAATTCGTCCTTGGCCAACGGTGACTCCCCTTTTTATTTTATTTTTTCTTTTTTTTTTTTTTTTTATGAAGGAGACAGAGAGACGAAGCGGAGAAGAGTTGTCAGTGGCCCAACCCTCTCAGGATTCGGTGTTCTCACCCTCTTCTTCAACGTCCCATGGTTCACATCAGTATTCCTCTCATTTGTCTCGCACTGATTGTCCAGGAAGCGTAATAGCGCAATCTCTAGGGCCGGGTGCCGTAAAACCCTTCGCCAAGTCACGTATCATCCCTGAATCGGCAACCTACGTACCCACCGGGATAATCAATTTCTTTCGTCGGAGAAAAAATCCGCCGGCAATTAAGTGCTGATACATGGAAAATGGAAATTGTACGAGTGCTTTTAGGGGATGATAGAAATTTTCTAATCGACGAAGCGAACAGTACCATGCAGAAGTGATTTAAGGGTGAAATGTATACTTTGTTTAGTTTATGAGGATTATTTTATGTGCAAGCAGTTGAGAAAATTGTGACGCAGATATTTAGGAAAATCGATATTTTATTAATACCAACTTGATTTTTTTATTCTTCTACCAATATTATCGTGATAATCGAATGACAGTGCTGATCGAAGTTCAAAAATATTTTGCACAACGCGTACAGTATATTTATAAAACGTTTCTATAACTGTCCAAATACTTTGACGAGCAACTTGACGAAAATATCAACGACTTTGTCAGAGGTTCTGAAATGTCAGTGAAATTTTTCCTACGTTCCTATCTATCTCTAAAACCTATGTACAATATGCACGTAGATATTCCCAGACTTCGAATTACTCAGAGTCCGCGATCCGTGATGACGTTTACGAATCAGATCACGGGTGACCGAAACGAAACTCATCGTTGCTCACGCTCCGGTTCACAAGCTTGGGTACCTACACGTGTTGGACGTGTCGTCGGTTGGGACCGGTTCGCGCGCGTATTCGTCAAGCGTGTTCTCCACGCACGTCCACCGACACGCGTGATCCTGGGAGACGGGAGACGCGTGCGTACCATTCGCGGAGCGTATCGTTGGCTGGCTGACGGTTAACAGAGCAAGGGGGTCACGGACGACTAGATCGCGTTAAGGGTCACGCTCGGTTGCATCTAACTTGCACTCGCACGCCGTCGGTCAATGCACGTTGACCGGGCAATTTCTGATCCCGGGGCACGTCGTGTGCGAACGAAGAGAATGGCGAATTGAACGGAGGAGATGCATCGAACGATCGTGATACCAAGCTTCGAGGAAGACGCAATAGAGAATGGAGAAGGGAGATTGGCGCGTGGGAGCAGAAACAGATTCCTCGGGCATAACCGGTTCGCACACACGTTCTGTAGTTTCCGTAGTGAGTTTATCGTGCCGCGGGCTAGCCGACGTCAACTCGCCGCACTGGGGTTAAGTAACCGACGGAATCGCAGAGAAATATTCATCGACCCACGTCCCGGCCTGTCTTCCCGTCGCTCCGCCATCGATTTTTAATAGTCTTAATGATGGGGAGCCGGATAAGCGGATAGACGGATAGGTTATGTTGCATGGACCAAGATTACGGATAGATGGGATTCCAGCTATCTTTGAACTGCAGAGTCCTTCCTTAGTTACAGCAGTGTTTCCCAACCATTTTTGAATCGTTCACAGCTGCAACGCCTCAAAGATTTTAATGGCATTCCTAAAAGCGGTGATCTTCGTAGAAAAATTCAAATACAACCAAATTTTGGTAAATTACGGTATAAATAGATACCCGGAGCGAAAGACAAAGGAACGTAGGTAAAACTGTTTTTAATTTGACTGCTTTCAATGAATGCTTTCATGTTTAATGTTTTTCGTTGTATCATGTCATCGTGTTTAACATATCATATTTATACAACGTATAATTGTGGCAAAATACAAACCTGATACAATTGTATATTGTATTGAATAGCGCGACTTTTGGATAATCAAAATCCTAACAGCATATAAAAACGTTGTATAAAAGGAACGTCTGCTAGCGTAAGAAACGATCGTGATTTCCTCAACTATAATCGTAATTTTGTTAATTGTATAATAATAGTAATAGTAATAATTACGCTATACATTCACTGTAATTCTTCTGCATTAGATCGTCGCTTGTTTAATATCATTTCCAAAGAAGCCATAAAAGTTAAAAATTTTGTTAAGAATTCAACCATTTTCTCTGTAACGATCTAACGCATAAAACTTAATACTTCCTGGTTGAGAAGGATTACAAAACGCAATTTTTTATCGAAATGATTCCGCTTCAATACCGTCGGAATTTTCTATATACGAATAAAAGTTGAGCAAATCCAAATAAAGCCCGCGGTGTGTTATTTCTAAAATCGAATTCTATTTTAAATTACCGTTCGGTTAACCCAAATTCGAGCGCAAGTCAGCCGAACTACTTCGTAACTTCATTTTCAAGCGCATTTCACTCATATAGCGAAATCTACAACGGAACAAACGATTTCAATTACTATTTTAGTCACGAGTTATATTCAACGCACGTTTTCATGATGAAAGCACAATTTCATTACAACAAAACCATGTCGTTCTAACGAAACATGCGCTTCGAATATACCTTAAGTCTGCGTTACAGAAGTGAGAATGAAACGTACACTTGTGTTTCAAAAGGGTTTAAAAGATATCGTGGATGTTTGGATGAGCTTGTAGACGATCGATAAATGGTTTTGGGAACCAAGAATTGCAAGTTATTTCGTTGGATGTCCTTTGGATTGAACGGTACCTGAGTAGCGCGTGCATCGATGCCGCGTAAGCAGTATTGATCGAGCAGGTGCATTACGGTGGTGGCCCCGCAGAAGATGGCGGAGAATACGGGGTTGCAGAGATCTTGCCAGCACTGGCTAGCCAACACCGAATATAAAGTAAATTTAACATTTGAGCAAGATAAAGATAAAGACTATTCCATTTAAATAATTTTATAACGCATGGATTATTTTCAAAAGTTTTATGAACGAGGAAATTATTAATTATATAAATCATTTTAAGATTGTTTGAATTTTAATATCGATAATCCTATCTAATTTGAAATTCCAATGAGATGAAATAGTTGAAAAGGTATATCGAATGGTATGAAAATTGTTGTTATTAAACGTTCGATGTTTTGAAGAAATCACGTGCATTTAAAGTTTTCATGTATAAAACGACATTTGATATGAACCGATCTAATCTAACGTGAGATACAAAGGGGAAACGAAAGGGTTAAATTTGGGTAATTTGGTTCCTTCGCACAGTGACGGGCAATTTCTTCCCGTATCGGGTCCTTTTAATCACGTAATGCGTTCCATCTAACTGCTGATAATTAGCTGCCAATAACAAGCGAAACCTCGACAGGCTGGCGCGCCATCGAAATCAGAAACATAGGCTGCTTATTAAATTGCACACGGAACCCATTATCTCGATGAACGTCGATCTAACGGCGAACCAAGGGGCCCTGCCAGAGCATTCTACTTCCATTCGCAAGTAGCGTATCTCGATATCTGTTGGTTGCTGTTCCGTTTCGCGCTTAAGGGCATACTCACTTTCGGAACTATGCCTATTAATATCTTTGCCATGGGATTCTGCTGACCGCACCAGGTCAGAGGGAACGAACTAACGAAGGCACGAGGGGTTGGCGACCAACCGTGAACCATCGATAGTTCAACCAGACTCGCTGGAACCTCCATGTTGGCCTGTAGACGACTATCCAAGAGAGGATTGATCGCTAGCTAAGAGAACTATAGGGTACATAAGAACGAAGGTATATAAAATTTTAATTGAAAAAGAAGTTGCTTGTTTGCGTTAGGATATAAAGATGTCCATATAGAAATGACAGAGAAATAAATCTAATAACCTTCGATTGATATAATCGGATCGTATGTTTTTAGCGACAGATCTCCCTTTGATTCTATAATTGATCTATTGATGCTATATGGAAAATAGACAAAGTAAAATCGATGAAATCTATTCGAAGAAATTCGGTCATCGCGATGATTAAGTGCGACGCTCGTACAAATATACAGGCGCGCAGCGCGATATCCACCAAGCGACCTCGCATTTTCCGATTGAGCCGCCGATGCCGCACCTGCTGCACTATCCGTTTTAATTTCAAGTCATTTAATCAATGCGTCCAGGCAGCATTGAATCAAAACGTCCGGCCGGTCCGTTACTATGGGCTAAACATTCTCTCTCTCTCTACACCCTTTACGCACGTGCGTTCGTGAATGCGTCGCGTACGTGTGAGTTTGCCATCTCTCTCGCGCAATGAATTAATCAACCAGAGTGATGAGGGACGCGTTCCTACATACCGATGGCAGAGGATCGCACGCGATTCCTAGTCGATCCACACGCCGATTCGCTTCAACGAAACCTGCGACACATCATGTACAGCATCAATGTGCTGAGTCTCATGATGAATTCGGAGATGCTGTTAAAGATTATTGGTTATGTGGTGATACAGTACACAGTAAGTAATAGAGAGCTTGCAAATTAAAGCATTGGATAGTTGTGCGATTTGTTGATGTACCGAGTATATGGAACATTTGAAGTTTTCGTGTGTTTCGGGTGGATTTTTTTTTTTCAGATTCTGGTTCTAAATTAAAGCATAAAGCAGTTTTGCGATTTATTGATATATTGAGCTATATGCGATATTTTAGGTTTTTGTTTGTTTCCGATGGACTGTATTGAGATTTTAATGGTGATTGAACGCGATGTTGGCAGTGTCGAACTTTCGATTTGATCTACGACGTAATTGGTGTAGTATATGGATGAATCGTTGGATGGAGAGGGTTTACGTCGTACGTTGAGCCGATGTTGAGTATTCCAATTTCGGATTGATTGGTTTTGTCAGTCGATGAAGGAAATGTGAAGAAGAGACCTTATAAGGTCTCTTTATGCGATTTTGTAAAACGAAATAGAATAATATTTTAAGGTTATTTCTTGGAAAATTATTCACCAGTTTGAGCCTGTTTTAATATTTTAATTAATTAATATTTTTAATTTATTAATGTCGCGATTTTTAATACGTTATTGTACATTAATGCATATGAGCGATGGACAGTTTGATTTTCATGTAAAATATTTGTACAACTCGCAGTAATAGTTTCGTAATGTATGCTATCTGGTATCTGGGACGCATTTCGTGGAAAAAGTGAGCGCGTATGCTTGATGTTGCCTGAAAAGAAAGCTCAATATTCTCGCAAGAGCCGTTGTCTTGAAAAAAAAAAAAGGAAAGAAAAAGGGAAAAAATGTAGAACTGTGGTTGGCTGACAAAAAGTGCGTTTTACCATGTCGACGTTTCGAAAAGGATGAATTGTATAGACAGATATGTATGCATGCTGATGGAACAAATTTTCGTACACATTAGATATTTACATATATATTTTTACTTCTTTACTTACTCTATTTCTGATAAAATTATATTTCAATGAATTGTATTTCAAATTAATTTGAAACTTCCTGCCCGACTGTGCATGTTTATGCAAATTCATATTTTCTACCGACATTAATAAAAGAGTAAAATTTGAATGAAAGTATAGCTCAACACACAGTATGTTGTAAAATGTAGTGCCTCTTTTTAAATATCAAGTTCAGTTTAAGGTTTAAATTTAAAATACTAACTCAATTTAGTTCATATATTATTAAATTTATTTATTTTTTAACCATTATTCTAGATACTATGTCAATTTAAATGAAATTCTCTTCATATTGCAATCAACGTGGAACAACGAATTCCCGAATTCGTTCTCTCGAATGATGGATAAAAAAAAAAGCATTGGATGAGAGACAAATCGAACGTGGACATTCCTATTGTACGTAGAAATGATCGATCCGTACCATCCCCGTTGCCTTTCAAGGCGCACTCTCGACTCACAGCCGAAGTCTTTTCTTTTCTCAACGGCGACGTTCAGACTATTCGGGTCGATACCTTAGCTCGCGCCTGTCTTCCGCCAGGAAAGATCCTATCTGCCAGAAACGCGACGACCTACTTTTGCTGTCGAGTCATGCGATATCAGCTCTCTCTCCGCAAAGTGATTTGTACGGTCAGAAAGTACTTCTGTTATGGTCAAATCGGACCTCATGATCGTACACTCCCTTTCAACCTACCACTTAAATGGTTCGAGTAGTATCCATTCTTTCACTTAATCCACATTTTTCACCATAAGTGTATGTACATGCTGCAAATGCGTTAGATCATCGAGTATTAATTATTACATTAAATTTAGTTGTAACAGGAAAAATTAATTGAACTTGAAGCAATTGGGATTTGTTTGTGAGGTACCCTAGCAACTTTTAGATAATTTTGGGAATTTTTACATTATATTAGGAAGAAATAAGAAATAAATATTATTTTAGATAGAAAGCAATACGATCGATTTTCTCAATGGACGATCGAACGGTATTGTATTTGCAACAGAACGGAAATATTTTGTCGAATATTAGCGTAAGCAAACGGAGAGGCGGTGTACGCAGAAAGGCAATAGCTGGTTAACTGTAAAATAAACCGGTTGTATTACAGCGTGTGGACGAGGCAGTACGACATAATGCCGTTAATTTCGAATCGAAGGGGGAAACTTTCCGTTAAATCAAACGAGACATTCATGACTGTGGCGAGCGTCTGATCAATGCGACAGCGTTTACACCACTTCCGAGGAAATCGAGTTAAAGAGCGAAGTGTCCACACTCGAATCTGTCCGGACGGTATATACATTGATAGTAATCCCAGCACCCGCTCGCCACCCGAGCTACGTAAACTTGTTAATAACGGGGGAACCCCGAAACTATTGATTTCTAGTGACACCCTAAACTTATACAATTCCCCGTATACTTACTTTGGTCTGCATATTCATGCAGAGATCGACGGAAACTAAGAGTTGCGCAAGTTAATGCACCTATCGAAATTAGCTACGAAGGATGATTAATGGGGTGAAACGAAATGTAGGGACAACATTTTGCTGTGCTATTCATGATTTCTAATAGTGAAATAATGTTGCATTCTACTAGGAACTGAAGTTAATACATTTTTTAAGATATCTCAAGCCACTGAAAAATTGTTTTTATCACTTTCAGAAATTGTTGGTGATTTTAGTAATTTGCTTTCTCCTTTATGTTTTCCCTACTATATAATAATATTTGTGGGATAAAGATTTGGAAGTAAATTAGTGAAAGCTATAATCTTGCAAGAATTCCTTATTTGGATTCTATTAAATTATTTTGGATCATTGTATTTTTATACAAAAATTATAGAAAGAAAAAGATTCGCTTAACAGAAAGTTACAGCTTAAATGATTTGATGGTTAATTGATAATTAGAATAAAAAGCTAAGAATCATTCGACTCTCGCTATTAACCGATAATAAATTTGAAAATTCTTCGATGTTATCAAAAACGAATGCCATTTATCCTTTACTTTCTCTTATGGATGTTTCGTCTATAAAACAAAACAATCGAAATTTTAGGGAGTCTTTACCAAAAAGCAGTATAAATATTAAAGGGTGTAAAGCCGTTTGATTCGTTGGGGCGTTGTTCGGTGCATTTTGATTGGGCAGGTCGCGCACAGCGTGTGACCAAGCAGCTAACTCGGAAACACGCCGAGTGGGAAAAGCCCACCCGTCACGTTTTCCATGCTGACGAATCGTTTGAGTCTGGTGTACATTGAATATAAACCGGGCGCAAGAATTATTTGTTCTACGCGGAAAGCTTTATTAGCAAAGGAAGAACAGGAAGGTTTCGCGTCTTGCTTTTGTATTTCGATGAACACGGTTAATTCAACACCGTGCCGCGCTTCTATTTTGCCTGCTCTACCTGTCTACGAAAATACACGAACAGACAGGTAAAGATAGATGAAGAAACAGAGAAAAAGAAAGATAGAGACGAGAATGGTCAGAGAAGGAAAGTTCAGAGGTAATGCTGATTACTGGCGACTATGTCAGACAGAAAGATACAAAGGGAATAAAAAAAAAAATATATATATATATATGTATATATACATAGAGAGAAAAAGAGAGAGGACGAGAGAGAAGAGAAAGACTGAATGGAGAAAAGCTAATAAACGAAAAAGGTGTTCTCTCTGGTACGAATCTCTTTGTTGGTGTTTTAATAGCGACAGATATCGATATCTCCTTTTTACTTCCGCTAGTCGCTGTTTTGTTTGCGGATCTATTATCTGTATTTGCCTCTGTCAAGGTAATAAAGAGATTTAATTAATATGCCGGTATAAATTGCACGTGACTACGAGGATAAATATGATATACGTCGAATATGAACGATGTCAATTTCTTGTTCTATTTTATGCTAGCGAACTTTTATTTTAAAGTAAGTATTCTGTCACGGAAATTTTTAGAAATTCTCTTTCCTAGGTGTTCAGTAATCTGTAGATTATCGTTTTAATCAATTTTACTACGTACTTCGCTTCTATTAAACTCGTAATTTTTCATCATCATTGCGTCTTAGTTTCTAAATTTCTTTCAGTTTCGCATCGCATGTGTAAGATATCTTCTTAGCGGATATTCAACATTTTTACCTTGTCTTCTCTAACTCTTCTTTATATTTTTTTTTTTTTTTTTTATAAATACGTATTATCACTGCATATAGCAATTTTAAGTGTTTTACTCGCACCCTTTACAGTCTTCATAAACATCAAAATCAGATTGAAATATCAAATTTATTTTGAGCTTTTAACACGTGACATTCAAGTCTTCCCTGATCTATGTAGGTAAATTTCAAGTCTTAATATTCCAAATCTTTGCACTTTCCACGTAAAAGTTGAGATGCGAAACTTTCGCTAAAAAGTAAACAGGCTACGCTCGTTCAAAGAAACATCAGAGTTAAATCCATCGTATTACCCACTTCCAAGTTACAATCCTATCACAATCAGCATTTCAATTCACTAATCACAACCAATCGGCGATAGCTTGACATTTCAACACCTCCAGAATCCTAGAGAATCGTCGATCTAACATGGCTTTGAAGACAATCGTCGTCTCCTCGACCCAGAGTCGAGACACGGAGGATTGACGTTTGAGAATTTAGCAAAGTGAAGGGGGACTGTCTTGGAAACAAGAGCAAAATGGCGGAGTATTAGCCGGCTATCGATCACGAGGATCGATTTTACACGTGGGATAATTGGATCGTGGCTACTTTGTTGTACAGGGGTGTAGTTCGGTGTAGCTGGTCGGTTTAATAACCTCGTGCCCGAGATTCGTCGGCTGTCAAGCTCGATTCGACGAGAGACGAGCTCGAGCAGAGGCGTGTGTAAGCTGCAAGCGCTTCCGGGTGTTTCCTGCATCGACGATCGCCTTTGGGGACACAGTGGAGTGTTCAAAGGGTGGACGCGTAAATCGAACGTGCATGTTTTAAAAGGCTGGCTAGCCGAGCCGCAAAATTTTCAACGCCGGAAAAAAGAGAGCCATGTAAATTTCCACCCAGGCCATTTACATCGTTATGGGTCGGCCAAGTTTTCGGGTTTATCAGGTTTCCCGGATGTGAGGCGCGCCGCTATGAGCGATGTCTCGTCCAATGTCTCGTCGTTCGCTCCGCGTGTTCGTGTTAATCGCGTTTTCTGTAGAGGGAATCGTAGAATTTTTAGGAATATCTTAAAATAATATCATGGATTGTTTCAAAGTTCCAGATTTATTGCAAAATTGTTCACTTTATGAAAGGCTCTGTTCCATGATGTTATATATCAATTTTAACGGGATATCGATAAAAAGATGAATTTACATTGAAATAATATGAAATAATATCGTTTGAGATATTTAACGTATACAAGCGTACTTCTATATTTTAGCTACTATGTAGGTATGTACGTAATTCCCCACTTTCTCGACACAGCTCTATCACATTAATTCTGGATAAAGATAGCGTAGTCGTGACGTCTCACGCTATTCTACAGTTTCGCTGGAAACAGCTGCTTTCATCTTCGCGCATACCCCTAACATGACGTACGTTATGTATATACTTCATACTCCACAGATATAACGTAGCATCATGTACCCTATTACCTGTCGCGGATATATCGTGAATCTTATAAGGTATTGAAACAGGATACCGATAAGCAGAATATTTTTGTGTTGGCAAAAATTGTCGATACCCCTCCATTAACCAAAGGAAATTCATACAGCATAGAAATATAGATACGAGTCAGGATATTATAAAATTCAGATATAAAATATAAAAGTCAACGTGTTAGCATTTAACGAATATTGTCCTGTTTGAAATTTATTCACGGATTGATAGAAACCATAGAATCCAAAAGATGAATAAAGTGTATTCAGCGTTGTAAAGCCTTGAGCATTAGTTTGATCGAACTTGATCCCATTGCTACTGTTCTCTGTTAGACGGATTCATATCTTGGAAATCGCGATTCTCGAGTACTAGGATTAATCTGTAGCGTTAGTGAAAATTTCATATAAAGTTAGGAAAAATGCGTGTGTGTTGTTTACGGTTCGATAAGTTTGCGCTTTTATATAGCGCGTGCACAGCAAATATCTCTTTGTCGGGCGTGGAACAATTTTTTTCGCCTGTGGTGTTTCTGAAATTACACTTTTCAAAATACACCCATATCTTTGACCAAGGCAACGATTTCAACCGTTCGACCGTACCTGTCCGTAAAAACATACAATGTAAAAACATTTCCGGCCACGGATTCCGAACTGATCGGTTCTCCGCTTAGCAACAACAACTGAAGAAGAAAAAAAAAAAAAAAAAAAAAAGAGGAGCGATCTATTCAAAATTTCGATAGACCAGTTTTTTCGTATTTTGTATTCCGTGCGAATTCACCGACAAAAAGACGCGAGATTGGAACATGGTCGTACTGCTATACGATAATAATGAATTTCAAGAGAAATCTGCTTGAATAGAGAATAGAGGATAGTTCCGAAAAAGCTGCACAATGTAATGGCGTAGCTTTAAGATAAGAGAGGACGAATACTGTTTGCTTATGAACCATCTCTTTGTATGAGAATGTTTAGGCGTGCAAACAAGAAAATCTTGTATAATATGTATGTGGTGTAATTGGGTTGCTTATCGAAAAGTGGAATATAAATATTTGACTAATGTATGTTAATCTAGAACCAAACAGCGAAGAAATACGTAAAATTTGTGTAAGCGCAAAATTGTTAAGAACTCCAATTGCTTCTATACGTAACAGAATCTACTGTGTATACAAACTATAAAAAAAAAAAAAGATTTCGCGATTAAAAAGGACAATTATCCGTTATAATGTGCAAATGTTTAAATTTCTTCAACCCTCGCAACAATTTCTGAGGTTAACCTTATTCTCCGTAAGTGTCGTAATACCTGTAACTCCCTTAGAACGAAAAAGAAAAGAAAGATACAAGGTGCTGGCGATAATGCGAGAATTCTCTCGACAGAGCACGCTGAGCGAAATAGAAGTCGGAAGGCAAAGTTGCAGAGCGTGTGCCGCGCAGCGTGTTAAGCTGTGGTAATATTTCGTTTGAGGTTGGCCTGTGCAGCCGCGCATAACCGACTAAAGTCCTCCGTGTTGCTTTTTCTCACCGGAAATTAAAACTCTTTTTGTCAAACGTACAGAGACTGTGGACACATAGAAAAAGGACGAAAGAGAGTGGACCTTCCTTCTGCGTACTCCTATGTTTTAGCGGGGCGTACTTCATTTCCTCGATTGAATAACCTGTAATTTGCGTCTTCTTTGCAGTGGAATCGAAAAGCCTAACTTTCCGAAGAATATTTAGCCAAGTAATATTCTTCGTTATGAGAGACGATATTATTGCCGTTTCGTTTCTTCGGTTATGAGGAACGATCACCTTTTATCCTCCTAGTAATTTGTTCCAACTGTGTTTTCTTTGTGACGAGGATTCGTAGCTTCTACCGAAACGAATATTACTTCCGTTATGGTCTCGAACAATCGCTTTTGAGGTTCTGATTAGAAAATACTCGTATATCAATGTTTGCAACTAGAATTTGTAAAGTTATGAAGAATAAATATGTTTCGAATAAACGTAAAACTCGTTTCAGCTTCATATTAGTTATTTATAATATTAGTTAATATTTGGTAATGTTATTCGGTACTACTAGTCGATAATTTATTAAAATGCAGCTACCGAAACGTATCGACTTTTCATTTTATCAAAGCTTCCTATTAGGCTTACTATTTTAGGTTAATTTGAAACAAAAATTCCTTGAGTATCTGTAACAAGCATAGTACACTGCAATTAAAAGAATAGTTAAAATTTTACCATCTTCTGTGACGATTATTAATAATTAATATTGAGCGTATAATAGTATACGATATTTAAAGATAAGACCAATAAAAATTTTATCATTCGATTTCGTGTCAAGATGCCTCAACTTCTCTACCTGGTTTAAGGTTCGGAATAATTGTTCCCGGAACAATAGTTCTCTGGGATAGATTTTGTCTTGGTTGTTTTTGGAAACGGCTCTTTTTATTATACTACGCGGTTTGAATCCGCGAGTCGACGAGGCAATTGATTCGTACTGACACCGTGACGCGGTCAATCTCGCGTTTTCATCACTCTCTATGAAAATAAAGTTTCGCTTCAACCGGTTTACCGTTTTTCCTTCCTCTTCTTCTCTTTCATTTGTCACATTTTTCGTTTCCATGCGTGTCGCGCAGAGCAGTAAGCTCTCAAGTATATCGCAAGTAGATTCGAGTAGATTTCAACCTTTTATATGGTGACTCGGAAAATTTTTCATAAAAGATCTATTATACTTTATGTAATAAATTATCAAGATTATAGAGGACTCCGGCTAGAGTACATTTTTGTATGAAGGAACGCGCGAACCAAAGGAAACTATAGTCTACAATTCGCGTTAAATATCCCGCAGCAGTCTCGCGCAATTTCCCGAGAAAGGTAGCTCGCACGTAGCCGATTTTATAAACTGCGAAGCATCCATTCCCCACGAAGCTACGAGTCACGAACACGAGAGTCTTCCTCCATCGTATAGAGAGTTTCGACCGGGACGACTTGCCCGGGTACGGGGCTAAATTTCGAGCTCGTTTCTCGCGGCTTAAATTGTCCGGAACCACTTACGGCACGTTCGCGAACCGCACGTCGAAGAGTATCGACGCGAGGAACACACAACCAGGATTCCTTGTAACCATGTCTATATAGCACAGTCGCTGGTCTTCGAATTAGTTCTACATACAGAAATTTTTACTTTTTTAGCTACAATGTCATGTACACTCCTGTTCACAAGCATCGAGACATGTATAATTCATTTAAATCATCAGGCCAATTATTACCAGATCACGATTTTTCATTCAAAGTACGTACAGTGGAGTAAAAATGTAAAAAGTATTCCAGCATTCGTACATATTATGTATATTAATTAATTAAGTTCAAATGTAAGTCGATCAAGTTTCGTATCATTTGGTAGTAGCGTCGTATGATTACAAAAAATTAATAACAAGAAAATGAAACGTGGAACCTGCTAAAGAAACGTTTCATTGAAATAGAATAACCGTAGATACAAATATCGTTTGTAATTGTCCGGATATATTTTAACTACATATGGTGTTATGTATCGCTTGCAACTACAATACCCACGATTTTCTCCATTGGCAGCGAGTTGAAAACGTTACACGAGCAAGACGAAAAGATATTGGCGCAAAAGTTGTGCTATCAAAGAAAGACAAAGAGAGAGAAAGAGTAGTATGCTGCTGACTCTGCTGGCGTGGCTCGTCTTCAGACGTCGTCGCCGAGAGAAGCTGGAAATTCGCCTGAATCCAGCTTTCTCTCGGTACAGGCGACTCTTCTCTCTCTCTCTCTCTCTTTTGCTCTCTTCGCGTCTGCCCTTTTCCCGTTTCCATGTCAGTCCTCCGTCCCACGGGATCGACGTAATCCTCTTCCATCATTTCGCAACGATGATATGAAAAGAGTACTTATGTGGGTTCAATTATGGGGCTCCATACCAATAAAAACTCTCTCTCTCTCCTCCTTCAATCCTCTATCTTCTCTCTCTTCCTTTCATTTTCTGTCTTTTCTCTCGCATTGCACTCTGGCTTTTCAGCTCTATCCTATGCGTAACGCGCTCTCTGTCTATGTAGTCGCCTCTTTCCTCCTTTAGTTATCTAACTTTAATCTTAATTCAACGGTTTTTGTACGGTATCCAGTTGTAATGTCCCAGGAAATGGAATAGTCGATGTATGGAGGTTAGACTTGTTAGCGTGTTCCAAGGTGTTTCGATTTTTTTGTATGATACATTAGAAAACGTAGTTTTTTCATGTGGTTACTTCAATGGTTTTTCGAATTAGTCGCACCTTATACGAAACCAAAAGTGTCTGGACATTTCTGAACGGTGGGGTATACGTTCAGTGTATTCCTCCGACCAGCAACTAAGAAATCTTTTCCATAGTCGTTCTTTAATCCATTAATTATTAATTACATTAAGCGAGCGTTATTAGCTGGCGAGCCAATTTGCGTGCGCTGACGATGATTGCGGTCGGAGCTAATAAAGGATAATAAATAATATTATCTTATTACCGACTAAGTAATTGATGTATTGCAATTAGCGTTCGCGTTACACGTTCGTACAATTTTTCCCTGTTTCCAGCCCGGTTTCATAACGACCAGTTACAATTCAAATTAGAAGAGTATTTCTCGAATTATCGATCCGTCGTGCAAACGTGCGCATATGTGCGCCTACGTGTACGCGTATGTGTACGTAGTTCTCTAATTAATTCGACTACGGAAAATGGAAAGAAAGTAAAAAAGGAAACACGAAGAGGGTTAAAATAGATTTCGCCCTAATTAAACATAAACCTTCGACTCGCCGTTCTAACGGACTTTTCCTCGTTGTCGAGTGAATTTACAATGAACCGGAAATGGATGGGGCAGTATAGGCGCGTTTTTGTCCTGCTTCCATTTACCGTCATGTGAACGATAAATAATGACACCCGTGATAATAAGCTTCTCTCCTCTATTGGCTACAGATAATGCGCGTGTATGCATAGGAACGCACAGATTATTGATTTTAATTGCATGTCGAATTTAAAGGATCGTAGTATCAACGAAAGCTGCACAGAAAATTTCGGTTAGAGTATCTGAATATTTTAGAGTAGAAAAAGAGATAAACATTTAAAAAATATAGTATACTTATGCCAAATGTCTAGATGCGTAAAAAAAATGTCAAATAAATATGTTAAACGTGAAATGTAATTTATTATTACTAAATTGAATCGAAAAATCTAACCTTTAATTTTCGATAATGTATATCGTATAAAAAGAAACGTTTCATCAAAATGACGCGAATTCCTTAAAACGTAATCGTAATTTCTATTATATTCATATCGTATTCATTGAATGCGTTACGACGGAGGGATCCAATTAATTCCTGGAGGATTCTCATTCGGTCAAGGGTCGAAAGATCGAAATCATTATTTTCCCTGTTAACCGCTTAACTCCGTACTATTTTTTATATACGATTTCCGTTTTCGCTTGTCTTCGTTAACAACACTTATCGGTTAATTATCTCTCTGCGATAGCAGGTAATTATACGACGGAAACTAGATCACGCGTGAGAGTGTGCTGGTTGGCCGGAAAGATTGACCGGAAACGTTGCTTTCCGTCTGAGATTCGCTCCGCTGCTTTTTTGATACCCTCTCGTCCACGGAAATGGAAGTAACTTCGTTTCATATATAAGTGATACAAGTATTTCCAATCTCTGCATTATCACTCGAACGACAACTGTGCGTAGTAGACCTGTTTTATTTCTTATGTCTTCTATCAACCGTAATTCCATTCGGTAAGTTTCTATTTTACAAGTGCTTATTGTTTGTTCTATATTCTATGCATGTGCCTCTCGCAAGTCAAATCGATCAGTTTTGCGAATTTTACTATTTTATTACACGGGTACAGGACAAGAACCATTTTTACCTACCAATATATCCATTTTTCGCGACTTTTATCGCTAGACTGCGGATTTATATGCATTTATGGGGAACGTAAAGGTGCAGAAATGCGTACAATCAATCTCAAAAGGAAATAAATCATAATACGAAGAGTACGGTATTATTCGATCGATGGATGCATGACTGAGAATAATAAAATATTAAAATGGATCGAGGTGTCATAGCATAGATCACGGAACACGCATTATATATCGCGGCTCTCTATTAATAGCTGTATGGCATACGCGTCTGCCACGGTTCGTCGTATGTCATCATTTTATTTTTCCAGTTACCCGCGTCCACGGTCCCTTTCATCTTCAGCTTGGCGAGGAACGACGTATCCCTTCTTGTAGTCTCATCGTACGGTTTCTTTTCGAGCTCGAGGACGTCGTAAATTGTGGGCTGGAGTCACGACGCAACGCGCACCTTTGCCTGCTATTCACAGATAGAAGAAACCGCAATGTTCCGCGGTGCTGCCTTGCGGCAGCTGTCGTACTCGTTGTGCCCGAATAATCGCCGGTAATTTCTCCCGTGCGCCCGGTATATTGGCGCCATTTTCGTTTCTTTATTGCACAGCCAACATGGTGAAGACGACCCGGGTCTGCGTTTCGGTTCTGTAATTAGTTCTGTACGGATGAAACGGGTGGCTACGATACATCGAAGCTTCGTTAGGCGTTTGGTTACCATGATTCATAGTCATGCGCTCCTTTTAGGATCTTCAGAGAGTCTACATAGTCATCTTAGCCTTCAGACAGTCATCTCAGGCTGGAACGAAACATAAAAGCAAAGGTTTGTTTAGTCGTGACTCGTAACAGCGGAGAAAACCTGTCTTCTATTCTACGGTAATTACAATTGTTAAAATTCGAATTTTATGAATCTTTGTCGTAAGACATTGAAAAATTATTGTTTTCGTTAATTTATTTCTTGTCCTCGGTAAATTATGCATTTAACGATATACGTAGATAAAAATTTGAAAGTGAATTACTTCTATTACTAATTCTATTGTTAATAGGAGCTATCATTTAATGCTAAAAATTGAAGAATTTAAATAGAGGTTCGTTTAACTTATTAAAAATTTAAATCATCATAAAATGGATAATCTATTTTCGATGTTCTATACATTTTTACATATCGCACTTTTGCATTTTTAAGCTTTCTACAAATGCATAAAAAATACGCCGTTTGCTTTTCGTTATCAGGTAATAAATACGAAATAATACTAAAAAAAAAAAAGCAGTCTCATTGAAAAATAGAAGATATTGAACCCTAAAACCGGAAATATTAAAAACAAGAGAATTCGATATGTCGATTATCATTGGTTTGAAACGAGTACCCTTCGAAATGTAAATTAGCTGGTTTAATTACGCGGTCCTTTAATCACTTGGAGTGGTGCGTATATAAATTACACGTCCATCAACGGAAGACTGGTCGAGTACGCGTTATTCGACAGTCGAAGGTAAAGATTTTCTGTTTTAACGCTTCTTAACTAGACGATGACGATGTTCATGTCACTTTCTGGACAGTCGTTTCGCCGACAGGTCCACGAATAATCTCTCTCCGGGCACCGAGTGCTATCAACGCCAACGAATGCCACCCCTGATAAGCAGGAAACGGTCGTCGGTGCATTCATTTGCACGTTAATTAAAAATAAATTTTACTCGTCACCGTGGACGAGTGCATGATCAACCACATAGCTCCACGATCATTCTATATGTAATTTGTATTTACTCCCTACCTATTATTCACGTATTTTTGTGCAACTGGTATGTGTAATTTTGGATTCTAAATTTATAAGTTATTTTGCAATAATTGACACGAAGAGATATTTCAAGCTTCCAACTTTATATCTGCATATGCGGATATTGCTGTACTCTGTGACGCAAATAGTCAGTTTATTTGTATTCCAGAAAGATAACATTTTACGTAGTCCTCCTGGTTATAAACTGCATTCTTTTTTTAAAGAAATACGAAGAAAAACCTCTGACGTTATCACGAAGAATTATAGGCAGATTTGATAGTAGGTGGAAATATAACGGAGTCACACAGGAATAGACGATTGTTATTTTAAAATATGAGGTGAAGGTTACAAGTTAAAAGAATAAAAAATCACTTATTGTATTCTTTACAGAAAGTCAAATGCGTACCAAAATTTCGAAACACCTTTTCCTTTAAATTATCAAACGAATATTTCATTTGTAAAAGCTTGAATCATCAGTTTTAAAGATACTGTAATATTTATGAAATATCTAGAGCATTTGCGTCTCTCATTCCTCTAAATATCGTATTTTTTTTTTTTTTTTTTTTTGCAAGTGATTAATAGCAGAGAATTTCGTAAAAAAGGAAATGTCAGTAAAGTAACATTAATACAGTTGACAAATGTATATATGATATGCACGGTTTTATGGTTTTAGGTCACGAAGAATAAAATGAAAAATAACTTTTTCGATATAAAAAAAAAAGTGACATTGTACATTGCACTATGGATGATTAAACGCTTATCTTCATTCTTCTTCTACGTATATTGAGGTTTAATCTAATAATAATTATATCGTCATACTTCCCGCTTAGATCATGTGTGTTTATACAACTACATATATTATAATCTTTGCTCGCATAAATTCGGACAAGACATTGAATATTATTCATACACGTTATGAATCATTGCATTGTAGATTAATAATTACTAATATTCCAATATAAAATATATTCGTAATATAAATTTTATGTTGAAAATTTACATTCAGACGACTTCTAAAAGTGATTTAATTAAAGAGAGACGCGAGAAATTAATAAATTATTACGATTTTTATCAAAGTAACGTTAAGCTTCGTATATCGATAAAAAGTAATGTATCTTGATTGTAACATTAAATTCCATTATGCGAAAACAAATTGTTTAAGGATTTAAAGAAATTCATTTGAAATCTGTATGGAGAAAATCCGTACGAATAGACTATTCAATAGAATCGAAAGAACGTTCAATTCTTCTGAAACTTTGCTACGAATTTTCGGAACAACTTAATATTATACAGAGAAAGATAGGTTGTTCGTCAGCGTGAAGCTTTTTCTACGAGGTAAATCAATTCTCCCGACGTAACGCTTTTTCAACGACAGTTTTTTAGTTTTTTCTTCTTTTTTTTTTTTTTTTTTTTTTATTTCGACGATCCGACTCTGGCCGATCGTTAACCGGCACGTGCGTTATATTGGAAAAAATATCGTTGCAAAAGCCAGCCTGCGCGATTCGGTTAATCCTGAATGGCTACGTAGGATGGGAGCGTCGCGATCCGTTTCGCAACAGTTGAATTTAGGAAAACTGGTGACAAGGTAACATTATTTTCACTGATATTTTCTAGTTTACTCTTAACCTCTGTTGAAATTGAGATACAGTAAGCCTCGAATGGGATTTTTGAACGTTTCAATAGAAAATTTGTATTTAATTGTAAGTTTATAAATTACGTTAGATCGTGTTCTCATGATTTTCGTTCGCATTTCTTTAACAAATAGATTGTTTAAAAAATCTTAGTGTACTAAACCTAGAATCTACTAAATTAATCTGCTATGTGAATAGTTTAATCGATCCTGTACTATCTTGTTAAATTTTAATATGTTCGGTGATCTTAGTTTTAAGAAAATATCGCGAAATTCATAGTAAAAACGTTACGATCTTCTTGAATACGTCAATATAATACGAAAGTGTCTATATTACATTAATTAACAGCAGAGTTACGAAGATACGCGTATCAGCGGCCGTAACGCATTAAATCGAGCATTTCCGGTTGATTAATCGACGATTGATGACCTCTGCACAGACTGGATGCGTAATAAACTGAGCCGGTGCCATTGACACGTAGAATCAAGTCTCGATATATGTATAGATCGTAAAACAGCTCTCAGACGCTTGTTGTATCGCAAAGTTATCGCGATCAGTATATGATCGTACAAGCAGTTTGTTTAATTAAACAATATACATACAGTGATCTATGAAAGTATCTATTTTACCACAGAAAACTTCTATATCCATATTGTATGTGTTTTATGAAACGTTTAGAAATTTCATTAATACCATAATGAGGCAGTGCTGTCATTTTTTACCTCAACCTTAAGGACTCTTTTTATTTTTCAAATGTAGACTCTTACCGATAAAAGAAATACGTGTCTGATATTTTTAGTTGCACTGTAAACCTACAAAATTTCATGAAGATCAGCGTGTTCCATTTGGTTAATATTCCTTGTTAGTAGATAGAAAACAACGTTTATATTATGCGAAAATATGTATAAATTTCTGCATGAACACGTGAATTCTAATTCTAATTGTACATGCTTAAAATTTCCGGATTTCTTCGTTTCGAGATGTCCGCGTTGTGTTCTTATCATGGACTCTTTCGTGTCTTTATATTTCGCTCGTGAAACAATGAATCACTTAGTTTGATGAAAGAGGTTGTGTATTGTCTTGCAGACGTCGTGGAAGCTTTTATTGGTTTCATTGTTACATTATCTTGCTTTATGCTGGTTAAATGTACCCAGAGCATGTAAGAAATTGTGATTTAATGAGAGCAAGTTGAATGTACTCGTTTATATGCTAATTGAAATGTGATCTTTCTTTTATCCTAAAGATATAACAAATAAAGTAATTTAAGATAAGTAGCTTGTTTAGATCACTGTTCTGAGTATAATGTGTATTAATAATATTTTATAAATTCAGCGTAGAAACTACAGTAATGCATTTATCATTTTTGAGTAAATTTACGATCTTGCATTTTAAAAACCTACAGCAGTGATATATATTTATTAGACTCAGTCAAGTCTGTAATGAAATCATTTCACGCACTGAGGAACCTTTTTTTAAGGAGCTTTAATTAGGCAAGCTTCGCACGTTCTTCCCAAAGCAGATTTTCATTAGTAAATCGAGTTCAAAACGAAGGCAACGAAATTAATGTACAGGCCATAGAAGAAATACTACAGGAAATTAAGAACTTGCGTTAAAAAATAATTCCATCGGTAAAATTGTCAATTTAATGTGTTGTATAGGAATTGAAATAAGACAAAAGACCATGAAAATGCACACCGTCATAAATTTTTATTTAAAAAATCATTACGAACCTAAGCTCGGTAAAAAATTCCTGTCTATACATTCATAGCATAGGACTCTTTTTGTTATTAAGTATTCAATGAAGAATACAAAAAATAATTAAATATCTACACATATATTTTTTTTCCTATTAACAAAGACTGTTTTTATCTCTGCATAAAAGAGATCTCTCGTTCCACAATATCGAACATGTTTAACCAAATTGCTATTTCATTAATTTCCCACTTCATACTCGAACTTCGATATTAAATTAACACTTTTCTCTATTCAACAAAAATTACCACATATACAAAACATGTAATTACTCTCCAACATAATCACAAGCACGTATATTCTTAAGACTTCGTACCTTTAACGTGCAATTAATTCCATCCTCTTCCATCATTTATCAAATATCTATTTTTATTGTACAACAACCAACACGATTAATCATCCGATCGCTATATATCAGTAACGTTGTTCGCGAAGGCAAAACGCTGACGTTCCACGTTTTTCATACGTTCGATCGTCATCGATGGAAGCGACGTGGCTATTAGAACGTCTTCGTCAGGCGTGCGGAAAGGACGTGAGCAGGATCAGAGACGGCGAGAGGATTTTCCGCGAGGCACCGTCAGGATCGTCTATATATTTTCGAGCAATTAGTGTCACGATCTTTTTCTAGCGCGCGCTTAACTTTGACACGCTCTGTCACTCCGAGCCCTGGTACCCTTCAATCCCAGTTGTCTGCTATTCGGATGCGAGTAATTACGCGTCACTCATGGCTCTTACGTTCGACGAGCGTGCCGGCGAAGTTTCCTCGCTTCGAACACCAGCCACGGCGAAACTTCTGTCGCGACGAGCGTGCACGGCCGTTCGCCTTCGTGTTTCCGCCCACTTTCCACCCCCTTTCCGCTATTTTCACCCGTGATCGCGTTCCCCGGCCACCTCCAAATGAAATATCGGAAAGATTCGTGCGCGATGAATTGTTTATGCGAAGTAGAGATCCATTTGATTAATCCTTAAACGAAACATATTTCGAGTAATGTAGAAATTGACCTGCTGCATTTTTAGTTTTTAGACTTCGTCGTCTATGGGCATAGTCTTTAGAAATCTTTTTATTCGTCTGAGCTTTTTTGAGATAATTGAAGAATTAAGAATAAAGTGGTACGATTTGAGGTAGCGCTGGATTTTCAACTTTTTCCATCTTGTGACAAACGTAAGCTAGTTACCAAAATTCTACGCCAAAACAGAAAAATATATTTGCTTTGTTTTATTCGTAACTTTGAACGATCCGAAGAATTAATTTAACTAACGACTAACTTTGTTTCGTGCACACGATATTCACGTTCACGGCAACGGGTTGGCGTAGGTCGTAACCTTTCCGGTGTCGAGGTAAGCAGACCGTGTAGCAGACGGCTGCAGCTGCACATCGGCCGTCTCCAGTGGCCGGCGATTTCCGTTTTGTCAATTAATTCACTGCGAAACAGGCTGCGCGCTTTTCTACCAGCCACCCCAGTGAAATTGCATGGTCGACGAATCATTTCACGGACGACTCGCGGAAGGGACAAATTTCGTTATTAACTCGACGGTCACTACCTTCTCACTGGAATGTTGGATGAGTTTAATTCTTCGCTTGGGGGATAGAGCTCAGATATTGTTTTCTTTTTGGAAACTTCGGGGGTGGATATAGAGGGTAAGATGCAAGAAGGAATTATTGGATCGTCTGATGGAGTGGGTGTACTTGGTGAGTTTACCGAAGGGTAGTTTTAGCAAGTGTGTTTGTGTTTGTGTTTGTGCGTCGGGTTGGTTGGCTAAAGGAAATTGTCTTGATCCGAACGGAAGAAGTCCAGAATTTCATATAGATATGTTATTATGTATTTCATACAGATTTCGTTATTATACTTTTCTCAAATTAAAGATATTGCTATAAATTTCCAATATTTTATACGTACACTCCCGTTCATAAACAAAGGACACTTTTTAAATATAAGTTCAAAATCGTATGCATTAGATAAAAACCTCGTAGATGTTTTTTTAAAACGTCAAGTGAAATTTGGTATTACGACACAATATTAAATTGCAATGAAACGAGGAGAAATTTAACGTTATGTAACATAGTATGTATTAGGTTGTCCGAAAAGTTTCTTTCGTTTTATAAGGACATAATAGACGCATAACCTTTTTTTGCTTTATATTAGTTTATTGAATTATGCACGAACGTAATAATAGAAATAGGACGAAATGGATCATGCTTAACTCAATAAAATAATATAAAACAGAAATTGTTGTCCATCTATTATTACCTTATGAAAGGAAAGAAACTTTTCGCGCAATCTAACACTATAAAACCAGCAGTTAAATCAAATTTATTGATATTAAATTTATCTTCATATAAAATAGAAAAATATCTAAACCAAGGGAAATAGAAACAAAGAAACCACGAAGCGCACCAATATAAACCGCAGGGACTCCTATATTCCATTTGAAATTTACCTTCCGTGTCTCGTTCTTGCGCCCTTAACTTCACCCTCCGAAAAATTCATAGTTTCCCGGGCCAGCTGACGCGGATCTATAAACATCAGACACTCGGCATCTCTATCTCTGCCGTTTAATATATTGAAAAACTTTAATTGCCGACAGAATGCACTTGAACGAATGCACGGTTCCCAAACGAGTAGTTGTTTCTCCTTGCAGCACACGGATGAGTAAGCGGCTTTTCGCCGCGGCTCGCCCCCTCCCCCCTTCCCCGAAAACTTTGTTCTCGTTTACCTTTATGCAACCGCGAGCTCGGCAGTGATTTATTAACTTGTATAATCCTACAACTGCTGGTGCTTATTAGACTCTGGGACGCAGGCAGTGGTGTTTCGTAGGCTGTGTCTGGCTACGCTTCGATCGAAAGCGTTTCCCTGGCCGCGTGTGTGCCGTTTATTTTCGTTTTAAACAGTCGATGCGGTTCGCTGGCCGATCGGGCTACGCTGAATTTTAACGTAGGAAAACTTGTACGCGCGGGTATTTTAGATTTTACGAGGCATTCTTTTAGTTTTACTTCTGAATTTTGTTGCCTCCTCTTTATTGTTAAGTTCTTGTTGCTGTGCCTTTTTCTATACTTTTAGCAGTTAGAATTTTTTTAATTCGAGCGAAATTCACTTTGCTAATTTCTTAACGTCCAAGAATGTTTTTATCCAACTGTAAAAAGTTAATAATTGAAAAAAAGAAGGTAAACCGAGTTTCTGTATATGACAGAACATTTCTCGTTTTGACTCGATGCGAACAGGCAGTAAAGGGCAGTTAATAACAGAAACTTTCTTTCGTTCGTCAAAGATGTTAGTTTATCCAAGTCTTTAAATGTAAATTGTAAACGGCCTAAAGAAACATTTCCACAAAGGAAAATTGCTTAATAAATCATAAAACGTTCTAAAGTAATATATATTAGTAATAAAAGTCAAGAAATTTAATACATTTTCTCTGTCACGAGAAGCTTCATACGTGGAAGTGGAATATGTCCGTTATTGTTCAGACTGTATTCTTAGGCGATTTTGTAGGACTTTAGAAGGAGGACTTTTAAGGTCTTTAAAACGATAGTTACTTTGTTTTTCGTAACTTATCTATCGAACGTTTGAGAAAAGAAAAGGAACTGAAATATCAAGTATCTATCTTACGTTCTACGAGAAGTACATGTGCAAGATAAGAACAAGAATAATGCGCTTCCTCTGATAGATTATATGTATTAAAAAAAAAAAGAAAAAAAGAAAATCAAACAATTATAGACATTTCATCAATTGATCAAAGTACTTACATTAACAAAATTTCTAAAAAGTGCAGTCGAATAAGTTAACGTCTGAATGGCTGATACGTTAAAGACAGGAGTTAATAAACTAAATATTGGATATTATGGATCGTAATATTATGGATCGTTTATCAAAAATTCATTCAAACCTGTCGCAACCAACGAGCGAGCGATCACGCGCGCGCAATGTGATTGGAGCTCGCAGCTCGTTAGGCGGAAGCTGGGGCAAGCGTACCGCTTAACAGGGCAAAGCTTACGCTTCTCAAGACTCGCCAGAAAGCCACAGACCGACGCTTATTAAACCGCCCCTAATTATATTTCAATATACGCTCGCGAGCGCGGAATATCAAGAAAGGAGATTGGCCGAGTCGAGAAAGGATGGCGAAGGTAGCTCGAGAAGGGCTGCAAACGGTGGTATGGCAAGAAGCTTGGAGGGCGAAGGGTACTGGAAACTGCGAAGGGATGCTAGGAAGCTTGGCATCCATCGTGCAATCCCTCTCGACCGCGCTGGTTACCCTCGTTACCCTCGTCGATCCCTCAGTCTCATCACCTGCTCTGCTCTAATTAATAGCTTCGTCATAGATTACTGAGGGATATTAAAATAGCGTTCGATCTCCAGCGTTACGGGGACTATGCAGAGTCTTTTGAGTGTCAAACCCTTCCAATGCGCAGGAAATAAGGATTCGTGGAATTTGTTTTTATAGATCGAAGGATCTTCCTGCGTTAGTTTGCGTTCAAATAATTAATTATATAAATTTCTGAATATTATGTCCCGTCTATTATAAAATTAATTTCTATTATTAATTAATTTCTCTGTGATTTTGAATGGTGAACAAGTTTAAAATAAGGAAATATTATTCAAATAATGCTGTATCCATGTCTGATAAATGTGTGTTGCTTTCTGTTACAGGTGAGTTAACTTGAAACACTGAAATAGCTATAACGATCACGAACTTGTAAGTACCTACATTTATGCTTACCATAAAATTCTTTTTTCGGATCTATCACGTGATAATTTTCTAGCCAAAACACCAACTGTTCCCGTCTTTTTACAACTTTCAGTAATTCGAATACCATAAAAATTATATTTATTCTAACAACTATATAACATTTTCATTCCCTTCATTGAAACACGTAATAATAATATTAATAGTACTACGAGTAATACCAATAGGAATTTAACACGCAAGATAAAATCTCGAAATATTGTTTATTAATTATAAATATTACTAACATTGAACTGCAATGTTAAATAATCAAAAGCATAATCAAAAAGTGGCGGCTGCCGTTATGCTGCAACGTTTCAGATTTTTTGATCTGCACTCATAACACCCAGGAACAAAGTCTACTCTACCCCTATAATCCGTGGAAAACCTTCACTCTCTCGTCATCTGTTTCGCACCTACCCCTTTCACCTTTACTGGCCTCGAAATATCGATTGCCTTAGGCGCCGATTTCTCTCTCTCTCTCTCTCTCTCTCGCTCTCGCTCTCTCGCTCTCTCCCACTCTCTGTTTCTCTGTGCAATGCACTCTGACACAAGTTCACCGACAGTAATGGCTGTGATTACAGACGAATGATTCCATTAAGGGTTACGAGACTTACAAGCACAGTGTTTGACCTCCTAGTCGACGATTAAACGTGAAAATCCAACTCTTATCCGAATTCTTACCAATCCCTTTTTGTCGATAGATACAGTGCTAAAAAGATTTTTAATTGAAAAATGTTTAATTGTTTATTTTAAAAATTCGGAACTTTGTTAGGATTTTTTTTAAGAATTTAGGATTTATTTGGAATTTCATGTACGATATAAAATTTGTTCGGGACCAAGATCGTTTACGCTATAGGATACAAATTCGTATAGTATAAATTTCTAAATTTGGGTTATAAATTATAACTGTTGTGATGGCTGATACTATTATCAATAAATCGTTGTTATCTGTTATCTTTCAAAACAAAATTTATCATGACGATCTTCGAGCTTAAGCGAATTTGGATATTTTGTATAATTTAGAAACACGCAAAGCATTTTTTGCAGCGGGTATTACGAGCGTTTGAAAATAGACTGTTCGGAACATGATTCTCGATCGCAAAAAGGGAATCTTGCAGCGGCGCATAGCTTTGCGCGATAAACAACAGCGTCATGTTGCCGTTTTGAAAATCTGGTACAAGTGCGAGCAATCGTGCAAACCAGCAAAAGAGCGCCTCGTGAAGTGTGCAGCACGATCCATCACTCGTTAAACGCAGCTGCGCTCGCCGATTTCCATTGTCTGTGCACCTGCTGTTGCATGTTTGCCCGAATTCCCCGCCATCGTACGCTCTCGACCTTCCGAAAAACGCCGCATAACATTTTCTAATTCGTGGAATTGCCCGTTTGAATTTTCGTTTTCGAAAATTTAGATCGCCATAGTAAAATGCTGAAAAATATATCTACATGCAAAATTATGGAAATTCCTATTGTTTATCTTACTATTTTGAAGATAAAATCTTTTACAGATAAAATACAAGAAATAGATAAATTGGTTTGTTCAAGAAAGATATAGAAATTAAGATACAACATAGCTTAAAGTTTCAAAAAGGAGGAAGAAATGAGAAATTGAAAGAAAAATTGTAAGAAACAATTCTAAAAATGGTACGTATCATTTCTCTCGGGCAAATTATATGTTACTGTAATTCCATTAACGAACGAACAATTGTTCTTTACAAAATATGTAATTTTACTTTCAATATCTTCGATAGAGGGATAATAGTAATTCACGCGTCACGTGATGACGAGAATACACCGTTCCATTCCATTTTAACGTATCATTTCGCTATCTGTTTATCTGGCTATTTAGCCTGTCTCTCGTGAGTTCACCACAGCCGCTTGTATCGATTCGCATAGCCTCATCGAAACGTAATGACTGTAACGAACATTCCGTGTCAAGTGGCTCACCGGTTATCGCTGATAAGTAATCACACTTTACCGCACACCCTCCATCAGCGTGGAAATAAAATACAACAACGAACTGACAGGGCGGAGGAACGCGGTGAACGATTACGCAATATCGTTTCATCTCGAATCGGCGATCGCGATCCACCGATATTATTTGCGTAAACAGATCGTGTACATTGTGAATATACGCATTGATTTACGTAATGTTTCGATCTTAACCATTTACTCATAACTCATAAACTCATCTGCGTCTAAACCTAATTCTTTGTCGGTTTTAAAAAATTGGAAAAAATTCCAAGATATAAGAGAATTTTTTCTCTATTTTACTGGAATAGATCTATTTAATAGATCTATTTAATAGATCTAATTTTTGAAACTATTTTTTTCAAGTAAATACAAAAATTGTTTGACTTTGAAACATTCTGTATAAATATTTAATACGAAACGATAAGATTACGAGTTAAATCGTAAAATGTAATTTAATTCTATAGAATTCCATAGGTCATATACGTTAATATTTTGACACGTTGTTAATTAGTACAGCACTAGTTATCGACCAGTCGATTCTTACAATCGAACTGTATTTCCTCCAGCAAGTAACTGTATACGTGGACATCGGAAATTGCTAAGTAGCGAGCGTTGGAACTCTCGGTAAATGCGAGCAAACTGTCGTGTTGCATTTGTACTATTCGCGATGATATCGGCTGAAACCGTTTTAACCGATTGATTCGGTCACTGCTGTCTTTGTGACCTCGGAATAATATAAGCATTGTCTTGCTTTCAATTTATATACCGTCATCCAAGTTCCTACAGGATGACAGTTCCGCCAAGTTTGCGAAGCAAATAAAGCACGAACGTTAGCCTATTGTAATTAAGTTTCATTTAAAGCTTCTTTTAATCTGAAATAGCCACAATTTCATGACATTTTATGAATTTTAATTAAAAAATGGCTGTTTTCGTTTATGTTTGAAAAATAGTTTAGACAATGCGTGGATTGTGCTGGGATACAAAAATGAAATGAAATCAATTTTTTAACTTCAATTCAGTAAATTTCAAGTTCCTTTAGAATTTACATATCTGAAGTTCGAACGAGATTAACTTTCCAGTTAATTAGACTGAGAAGGTTGTACGAACGTAAAACCAGGAAATTATATTACGATTTTTATAATTCTCTCTCATTTCTTTCCAATTTTCTTCCTATGTATTATGGTATTGAATTGCAGAATGACAATATCTGTTTAATAAAAATCCAATTTGCTCGTTCACAGCAGTTACTCATTCATTCATAGAGATTTGTAGGACCATGACAGGTGCGAACATTCTTCCCTGAAAATATCTCTCTAGTGTTATAAGGTATTTAATGTTCCGCATAATTGATCGTTCTTTAAACGGAAAAATTTGGATGGAACTAAGGCCGGAACTGGGTCAAACTATTTAATCATGAGTCAAACAAGGCTATAAATATATCAAATGCAAAGAGCAAATTCTTCGAAAATCGTTAAATTTAGTCACTTAACTCGGCGAAGCGTGGAAAACAGGCCAGCCTTCGTTCAGTAATATTTCCTTAAACGAGTCTGCAATTAATTTTCGTGTCACCGCATATTTTATCGTTCGGTTTTTCATCGAACGTTGCTTTCATGGATCCATGCGAACACAAGTATTTTCCCCCGCGGTGAAAAACGCCGGTGTATTAAACTCTTTGTTGTCTGAGCTACGATGACGTGGGAAAGCCCCAGGATGATTAATTATCTGCTTAATAAAAGAGTTTCAACGGAATATCTGAAATATATTAAACCATTAAACTTCGCAAATATTGCCCGTGGCTACCGTAGTCCCTCAAAAATTTCTGATCGTATCACTTCGTCGTATGGCGATGTTCTTTTACAAACGAAATTTACGATTAATCTTATATTACATTAATATAAAAGAAATGAGAAGCCACGTATTTTAAAAACTACAAGGTGTAAAGGATTCACAGATATATTCGAAACACGTGCAATCATCAGTATTCGTAAGTAAATATTTACCTATCCTATAATCGTATCACTTTGTCGTGCGATGATGTTCTTCTAGAAACGAAATTTGCCATCGATCGTCTTAGATACATTGTTAGAAAATCTGTAATATTAGGAAAGCAAAATATTTCTATTCGTATATATATCGTTACATAGCAATTAGAGCAATTCAAAGGCGCAGGTGGATAATTTATTTGGGAACGTTAATCGCGAAATCTTTTATCGACCAGCATTTTATTCTTCGCGAGCATCAACACTTTCGCCGTGAAAAACGTCCGTGTCGGCTGTACATTGAATTTTTTTTCGGTTCGATGCCGCGAAAAACTGGACCCGATGATTAATTATTCTTTTAATGAAAGAATTAGGCCGGTCGAAAAGAAAAACACGACGGAGCAACACAACGTGGCATTGTCTCGCGCTCGTTTTCCACGACACGGCGTCGAGGTATTTGCACCTTCGCTTCGGCATGAATGACGAGGGTGGCCCGAATGATTAATGAGCGAACCGAGTTTTGATTGTGGTGCCTCGGAGGGTGGCCCGTCATGCAATTAGAAGATGAATCATTTGTAGCTTGAAATCGCGGTAATCCAGCGGCGGGGACTTACGAGAGTGAAATCGAGATTGCGAAAGAGTTATGAATTATTATTAGACCAATTTCGACTGTGTTTAATGTCGATGCCTAACGATTCCAGGTTATAGTTCTTCACGCAGTATCGTGTAATTTATTTTCGTTCGTTTCGATTAAAGAATCGATGAGTTTTAAAACGATGACTTTATTTATATTCTCTATATGTATAATAGTTATTAATCTCTGGTGTGTTCGTTTCTAAGGTTTTTCTACCAATCACCGTGAAGCAATTTATTATTCAATTTATAAATATATTTGTCGAAAGGTTTTTCTTTTTGAAAAATATAAATATCCTGCTGCAGTTACCATCGCGTGAAAGAAATCTTATTATTCTGTTACTTTCTTGTAATTCGCAAAAAGTAGGAGCAATAATCGCGTTAAACCGTACAAATTCGAGCGACGTTTTTCACCGGGGCTTAAGCGCGATAATCGCGCCACCGAAAAGCAATGAGATCGCGAAAAGAGTTATTTCCACTGGAATTTTCAACCGTAACGTGATTAATATTTTTGGTCGTGTCAGCTTCTCGCGTCTAACGAAATAATTTTCGGCCTTTATGATACCAACTCCCTACGGATAATAATCCTCGTTTGCTACGAAACTCGACGTTTCTTGTCAGTTATTTTATATATTTAAAACGTTTCAGTACGAACAACATTCGCGAAATATCTGTTTGTGCATCGATCATCGCTAATTACCACACGTAAGACGATTAGGAGAGTACTGCCGTTTGCTAATTAAGAGATGATTTCTGATTACTACAATTGCCTATATTATAGGATTAATGAAATTTTCGTGGTAGAATCAATATAAATAAATTACAATTGGGAAATACTTCGATTTTTTTAATTCTTTATATTTTAGAGAAATTACAAATTTAATGCGAGGTCACTGAATATAATTAATCTTAACCATTTCAGGATCAAATTTCGTTCTAGTTATGGACAAAATTTCTTTCCCATTAATTATATATTAATAACAGAAAATTCCGGAAACCTTGACTTACACCGCTATGATTGTCAGTCTGTGTTTGATTTGTCTGGCAACTTTCCTTTTCTGCAGTTTCTCGACACTTCTTTAAAAAACTGGCAAACGTTCGACGCGCTTTTGCGCGGAAATAAACTCTTATGCGATGAAATACCGTTATTTTGTTAATTCGCCGTAATTGCAAAATTTAAGTTGAATGCATACTGTGATGAGATTCGCGAATGTTTCAACAACGTCGCGCGTGATTTAATTAAACGCTTACGTTCCCCGCAATCACGGATGCAGGGAGTAAATTGAAATTTCCGTGGAATATTTTGAAAAATTTATTGTGCAATTAAAACGTGATACAGGTTTCTGTTTATTTAAATCTTACATCCCGCATCCAGGAATTTAAGTACTCGTGATGCGACTTTTCATTTTGTCGAAAAATTCGTAAACAGAACTGCAAAATTTACTAAAATTGCGATAAAAACAAAATATAATAGCTATTCGTAAAACATTCAAAACTAGTAAAGCAGATTCGTGTAATTTTTGTTAAATTTTTAAAGATCCTTAATAAGTAGAAAATTTAATTAAAATTATTTTTCATTTCGTAAATATATTTTTACCTGAAATGCGTTACAGTTTCACGAATAATTTCATTCTACGGAATAATAATATTAATTTAGAAGTAACTATAATTAGTATTATTCGTGTCCCAACGGTAATTTATCGATCAACTTTTTAAAAGATACAAGTATTTACAAAATATTTATCTACGATACTAATTATTTAATAGAATTGAAATTCAAAAATCGCTCCCGCTACAAAAATCTCATTCAACCCCTATTACTTGCAACATCATCGACCTCTCGTTACCCGGTGGCACGCGATCAACGAATTCAGGTTGACTTTGAAACGTTTGGGCAAGCGAGAGGCCATAAATTAACGGTGGCACAGCGTGCAGCATCCGATTACACGGGGATCGATCTTCATCAGAACCCTTCAGCTTATCCCGAAACCAAAACAGCGCCTGCTTCATCAATTATGCTTCGACCCGATAAAAATATCTTGGGATTCAATGCTGCGTAAGAGTCAACCAATCTTCTGAAGTGGCGTTTTCTGTTTCTTCTTTTTCCTCTCTAACGTGAGTACAGTTGCTCGCGAAAGTATTTGAAGAATTATGATAACCTTTTATCAATGTGTATAATGTATATTATATAAAAGAGTTTGAAGCTTTTATTGATATTTCTATTGGTTATCGATTTATATTGGTAAAATTTGGGACAAGCCTAAAAATGTATGTAGAAATTACAAGGCGTTTATCGCAAACATCTATTAACAAGGGAAATTTGAAAATTTCTAGAAATGTAATTCAAGCAACATTAACAAGGAAATCATCGTTTATCAGATCATTTGTGCCTCGACTCGTAGAGATCCAAAGAACAAGAAACTCCAATAAACATCTTTTTATTTCATTGTTCCATATTTTGAATCAGATATCTTTACTCTCCTCATGCACTCGATTCAAACTTGCGATAGCTGGGTATAACTTCTAAATAATCAACAAACCGCTTTGCAATTATAGAATCTTCTCTACGAAACCATATTCCATCGTATTAAAAACAGTTCGAATAAACTTCTTCCTCGCACCATTGTCTCACACAGACCAGAAGTCAGCCTAACTCTCACAGTCTATCAAACACTCGATCTAAACGCGCTTCTTCCACAGACGGATCGGAATCGCGAATCGAGATCCTTAATCTGAAAAGAATCCCGCGGTGGAATAACGTAACGAGCGGAATGAATGGTTGGTAAGCCGTGGAGCAGACAACGGTTGATCTTCGAGCTCTTCTGCGAAGTGTCTTTCGAGACGAGCACGGGACCAGGATAGGCACGATGTCAAGACAATGATGCCGCTTGATCCAGGCTCCTCTCTAGGGACCAACGATGGCGTACTCTCGCGCATCCGAAAGACCTCGAGTGAGCTTTCATTGCCTGCTGTGATCTCGAGATAAACAATCGACGCCATTGTAAGGGCGGATCGTGGCTGCATAGAGCGCTGACACGCGTTCTCGCGTGTGTGCACTCGCGTCTTGGCTTTTTCCCTCCTTTCTGCTTCTCGATGTTCCTAACACGAACGAAAGAAAGCACACGCGATACGGAGAGCACAGTGCCATGCTTGTCCAGGTCCAGCTGGTTTCGTGGAGCGATTCAACGCTCTGATGATCCTTGTACAGTGACTCACGAAAGTATTTCTACGTTTATTGTGAAGAAAGTTCGCTGAATGTACAGGGTGTTAAATAATTAAAATAGGGGCTGTGTCTTTGGCAGTTTGTTAAAAGAAACTTTGAACTCGCTTTAATCACGAGCAAGCAAAGCAAAGATTGATCGAATAGAAATATTCATGGATAGTAGTGTAACGAAAAGATACTATGAATTGTTATACAAACAATATTGTATGATCAATGCCCGTGTTAAATTTGAAACCAATTTGAAAACGGATATAGAAGTTGCAAATCATTTACTGCAAACATACGAAAATCATATATACCTATATAAACAACGTAAAAAACTGTATCGTTTTACAGTTATAAAGTATAGAATCGCGATTCACCATGGGATACCTAGTGCGCCCCTATCGACGACCCCAATTACTCCGTTGCTGGTTGTCGGGATAAAGGACCGAAAGCCAGAAGAAAAAGCAAACAAAGGAAAACATGGTCCTTTGAGCGAGTCGAAGTATTACCGATAAAACGCGGTGGGAACAAACGTAACACCGTGGAAATCTCCCTTTTGTTACGTGTTCACCCTGGCCTATCGCTGGATAAATATCGATTGGCAGCGTTACACACACGTCGCGTTTCTTGCTGTCGAGCCCGATTTCGCCGCGATCATGACGAGTGTGCTCATCGAGCTTGCCTTTTTTTTCCCTCTCCTTTTTTACTCTCTGTATGCCACTTCTGTTCCGAGACTTTTTTATCGAAGAGAACCAGAGCTAGAATGAACGTCGTCGATAGCTTGGCTGTCGCGAATCTCCAACAAGAATCGAACCTGTCCCTGGGATAGAAAACGTTTCGAAGGAAGGATTTTAGAGAGGATGACGGGTAAACATGTAATCCGTGGTAATACTATGCTACAGTTGCCGCGTCTTATTTGCTTCGTGTAATCGCCACAGCGGGATTTACATCGAGATCGTATTACTTGTAGAGTAACAGAGTACGTAGTGAGCAAGTGTACGGTTAATTTCGCTTACGGCTTATTATTTTGACACTGCTCGGGGCTTTTGCCTTTCTAAGTTAATTACTCGATGCAGTTTTGTTACTGTACAAGGCAAAGCGAAAGAAGGCTTTGTGTCGATATTCTGTGTTGGTACGTTTAATTAATATCGATTGCAAACGAAGAAATTATGGAAAAACTTTTCGAATCCGCAGTTCTTTCAAATTTCATACACATATTATCTCGATGAGAAAATCGGTCTAAAGAATAAGTCAATAATTATAAATATCCATAAGATTGCTCCAGAAGCTTTTAAATTCCCAAACAAATTTCTATCCACTCAAACTTTAGCCTAGTACTTATCCCTCAAAATGCTTTCAATAGATCACTTCGTCATCCTCTTTATTGGAATTCTTATCTAACCCTTGTCTCAAATTTCAGAAAAACAGTACGAAGTGTCATTAACCACCCACATTGTAGCCTTCTAAAACCGAGCCTAAAAATCGAATGCTCTTTTCAAACAAACATTGAGAAGCGTAGTCAAGAGCTGGAAAGTAAACAGTAGCACAAGTATTCACAATCTCACCCCTTCATAACCAACTCGAAACTCGACCATAATCTAATCTCTCACCACTCCATCATCTATTTTTGCCATCTACCTATCAAACCAACCAAACATTACTCCCCTCGCTCATTCCACGCTTTCCATGTCTCGCGGGAGCCTTTCAGAAGAGCCGATGTTTTTCTCGTTTAAAAAACAGGATTTCGCATTGAAAGCGCGCAAAGCGAGGATTGCGATCCTCGTCGCCATTTCAAGGGACGTAGGGGGTTGAAAGGGTGGTTTAGATGGGTGGACAGACGACTGGGGGTAAAACGGACGGGGGTACACAAGAACGAAAACATTGCACTCTCTCAGCCAACAAGCCGGGCTTCGTTGTAATTAGTTTCTGTAGAGCAAGAGTTCAGCTAGCTCAGCATAGAGAGGAAAACACAGAGGCTGCTGTCCGGCCGCGTATACGGCCAACATTCTGCCACGAGAACACGCGCCTCTATGCACATACATACATTGAAAAGCCACGTATAAACATAGACAAACTCGCATTGGGTAAAACAGATATATAAGCACACATTGGACAAAACACATACGAGTATACGGGTATACACCTACACTTACAGGTTGCCAAGCTACGTACATTCCCGTTCATAAGTATCGTGACATTTTTTCGTTCCATATAAGATGCGATAACTCGTTCGGGTTATGAAGCAAATTAACCGATTATGATTTTGCAAGATAATCGCGCAAAAAATTTCTAGAAACTATTCGCGAGAACCGTAAAAGGGATGAATATGAATTACGGATCGCACACGTTGATATTCTCATCTTACTGGAAAAGTTTTCTACGAATTAGACGCCAAACTCAGAGAATTGAAATTTGGAGAAACAGTGGATAGAAACGACCGGAGAATTTTAACGTCCTATTGCCTTCATTTATCTTTACAAATGTTTCGTGCTACATAGTACTCGTTAAAGGGTTTAGTAATTTTCCAACCGTTCTGCTGCCAGCCTCGCATCCTCCAAGTATCCTGATACTTATGAACCTGAGTGTATAAACACACACGCGCGCGCCGTTGCATAAAACACACACATATAGAAGGTAGAACACGAACAGAGCTACGTATACAAGCGCACATTGGATAAAACATACATGCACGAGCACATATATACCAACGTTAGCAGAGGTACGTGTCGTCTGGCTGGCGCTATTGCGGCCACGCTGATGGCGGAGGAGCAAATAGGACGCAATAAACATGGCACTACATCATCCGCGAGCAACCCTTTATCCGTGGAGGATCGGCCGCGGGGCCAGCATTCGAACTCCCTGCGGATAGTTGGTTACGTCGCACGGGAATTACCGTCAGGTATGTATTCTGTCTGCCTCTTGCGTTCCCGCCGCATGCCGGCAAGCACCAGCGGTGTAGGGGATAGGCAGCTTCATAAAAATGAGCGGGACAGAGAGCGGGGGATTGATTAGTTGCTCGGATGCTCGTTAGCACGCCAGAGAACGGAAGTTATGAGTTTTGCGACCGCTGGAAAAGCGTGTATTGGAATTTGAAGTGGCGGGGACGTGAGAGGTTGAGGTTGAAGAAATTGATGTATTACAGCGCAATGAACGAGGTTGTAAGAAGTTTGAAGATTCGAATTTTTCGCGTTAGCTTTTTACGAATATCAGTATGGTATTTAGGGACGAAAAATTTTATTTGCTCTGTGTAGAGTAGCATATATATTGGAAATCTGAGTGAGATAACGATGTCGTAAAAGATTGAGTTTGAAGATGTGTTATGGCGTGTTGAATGACGCTGTAATAATTTTTGAATGTAATAAAATTGGAATTTTTTAGATTAATAACATTTCGGCCACGCGAGGGAAATATTTTATTTAAAAGAAATGCAGTCTTTTTACCATGTGAGGAAAATTGTGTTTTATTAAATTATAAATGGTACATAAAATAAATAAGCATTATATAAGATAAATGTTTTTATTAATCGTTCTCTTATCCACACTTGGAAACACACATGAAAGATGTGCAATATTGATAAACGCGATTGAAATAAAACACGAGGTAGTGTAATCACCGTTTAGCAATCTAACCACGTCAGATTGTGTAAAAAAAAAAAAAAGGAAACGTGACCCTGTTATTTTATTTAGTTCAACTTTAATATTAACAAGGCCTTGTTCTTTAAATATACTTCTCCGATTTAATCTTTCTAAATATACTTCCACTAAATCGTGCTAAATGTAAATTAAAAAATTCTCTATATTAAAGCTTTACATTCACGAGTTATTACTATCTACACCTGCGCACAAAAAAGCTTTATTATCTTCGATTTTTAATGAAACTTAGATATTTAATAGATTATAAATTCTATTACGTATATATTTAGACATTTAAATTCTGAAAAATTGATATTATATAATCTAATATTGTTTTACAACATGTTTTCATTTATTTAATTCATTTATTTAGTTTGCGAATAACCTTGATTTTTCCATATGTTCTCTCAATATTCTGCAATAATTCGTGTCTCATTCCAACATACGTAAATTGTGAGCAACATTTCACGAAACGTCCAGTTAAATTCGTGTTATCGATAAAAATCGTAGAACGAAGGCAGTCGTTAGCTGCGTGTCTCTGTACTACAGGATACCATTTTCATCGTATCGGCGTGCAGTAAACGAGCAGTCGATTTCTCCTTTTGTTACACTTTCTCGGGCCATTGTGCCCTGACCGTGCAACAGAAATTCACCCACATCTCCGTTATTGGAAACATAATTAGCGATTGTTTGGCCCCGTCAATAACGAATGATTTCGGAGCAAAGAAAGAATGATAAAATCATTAGCAGAATCGAATCGACGGCGAATTATGTTTTATTTCGATATGCGTTAGCCGTAAATTGATCACGTTTCCATAATTACCATGTTTAATTTGAAGTTAATAGAGATACTGCTTATTAAAATCATTTAATTGGTCGTTCGATTCCTGTTAAAATTATATCAGTTCAAATTTTACAATATGTAACGATACACTTTAAATTAAGATTTCATACTTATAATTTATTATTACGTAAGTACACGTTCGCTGAAATGTTTTAAGACAGCTATTACTAGATTACGAGTGTTTATACAAATTTATATTTGCACGAATTTAATCAAAGAAATTGAAATCTAAGAATAAACTTCTTCTACCCATTTTTGTATATTACGGATATTTTACGCGTTCTGGTAGTTTCAAATTTCTTTAAGCGCATAAACGTCCGTAGTCCATTAGAATATTTTCTTGGGAATTGAAAAACAAATTCTGATTAAATCGAGCCATAATGATTCGGTTGACTTGATAAGTGACTTGAGCATTAATACATTGATACTTTGATTCAAACATGCATGTAATTTATCATACACATACTTCTGAAAATTCTTTTCCCCTCGTTTTTATCATTTTACATCCACGAATAGCTTACATCAGCCGCATCGTAATTTATAACACAATTTAACCTACGCCATGGCTGTCAGAGCTTAAACTTCTTCTAATGTCATCAATATTCCATCGATAAGATCTAATTGATAATTGTCAGCGGCACGTCGGGCGCAGACCGCGTCGCCTCGTTTGCATGATACATTTTCGCATAAAAATTAGAAGATAGAAAGCAGAGGAAGAGATGGTGAAAATCGCTGGAACTGTGGACGGGATAAATAAAGAAAAAACGTGGAAAAGAAAAGAGAGGTGGATCGGAGTAGAGAAGACAGATAACGAAAAAAATGAGAGAATGGGTGGAGGGTTGAAAAACGAGGAGGTTCGATGATTGATGGATACTGGTCGATTGAAAACCGCGCCGGCTGTCTGCCCGCACGACTGAATTTCATGTTTAAATTCGCCTGCCGGAAAGTTTGCGTTTTAGGCTTCGTTTGGTGACATCGTTTTTCGCATTTTCCAACCCTGATTACACCTTGATAGGTCAACACGAAAAATGATACTTCGAATAGATCGTTTTTCTTAAAATGCACACGTTCAAGAAACTCGATGAAATTGAAAAATTGCTTGCGAAAAATCGATGTTAAGCGATGGATTGATTTCTTTTATACGTGGAATATTTTATTTGATAAAGAGAGGTCATGTTAGTGTTAAGTAGTCTTGTTCGCTTTTATTTGATTGTTGATAGTCGCATCAATCGATGTAATGACATATCGGTATTTTTAATATGATATTTATTTCTCTGTATTCCTTTCGCTTCATACGTACGCACCAAGAAACACAATCTCGAAACAAACAACGATAATAATAATTTTCGAGAAAGCAGGACAAATTCCCCGCAGGAAAACAGAACGATAGATATCGATGTACATAATCCTTTCATTGCAGCTTAAATTTTAATTACCTATTTTCGATCCGCGTTGTATTTTCTGTTGTTACGTTTATTAATGTCGAAACAAACGGCCAATGAAAACGACGATTTTCGTGGGCGTTTTATTTTTGGCAGAAAATTCGGTGCATCGACGGTAACGAGTTGATTCGGTATGAGAAAACAAGGTATGATCTAACAAAGGGTTCTCGTTCATAGGTTCGTTTGCATATTATACCGGTGATAAATAATCCGGTCTCGCTCCACGTTGCGGCCATTCACGTTTATATTGAAACGAAACTTTTATATAGTTACGCCAGAGCTGCACAACATCGTAACACGTTCCCTGGCAATGCTTCTATCGACAATTATTGACGTTACCATTTTCATATCGGTTGTATTATAATTTTCCGCTCCGTTGCTTATTATTTACCAACTAAGAATAAAAATTCGCTGTGTTAACTTTCGTGATGCTTTTTGCGATTTTATTAATAATTCTCATCGTGTTTTATTTCCGTCTCACGCCTTGATGGACAATTATTAGACAGGAAGCATGTAAAATGTATTAATTATATTTTTTCCTTCTTTTTAACCGCTTTCTTTCAGATATTACATAATTATTTTCTTTTGTTATGGCACACAAATAAACTAATATCCAACAATTTTCATTCGAACAGTTGATATTCTGATTGACACGTTAGATCAATACGTTGCGTATTTCACCAAAAACATTATTTTCAATAGGTTCGCAATTGCTTCACGAGATTTGCTTTTAATATATAACGTACAGAACGCGTCTAAATAATTTACTATAATAACTGTTCGTTTCTTTGAAAGACACGCACGATAATTAATTAATTTGGTCGCGCTGGTCTTAAATACAAAGCCATTTGGTGAGAAACTCGATCGAACATTTCATTTCGACCAACTATTCAACAGCTTTTTGTTTGAATATACATAATAATAAAGTAAATCATGTTGTGATATAAATGGAGGCCACAGGTGATTCACACAGGTCATATTTCTCGTCTTTTATAAAACAATTTTAATATAAAATATGATATAAGACAAAATATGAATTACAAAATATAATACAAAATTCAGTATGTATCAATTTTACATCAAAGAGCTCTTGTTATTTGCTTTTGACATTAAATATGTGTTTTCTTACTCTTTTGGACATTTAACAAATATTAATAACACTAATTGTGCAGACTAATATTAATCGAATTTAATCGAGTTTGTTAAATTAACGTGACGATTAAGCTAATATTATTCGTTTCTTTCGTTCAAAGCTATTCGATCTTTTTGTTTTTCATATTTTTCTTACCCTTGTGTTATCGTATTAGACTTACGGTGTCTTATAATATACGATAAGTCTGATTGTTCTGTGCAAAGATTAAATTAAAGATGTTAAAATTTAGGTGACTCGAATAAATCTCATTATTTTATATTAAAATAATTCTTTTGAACTATCGAATGATACAAATGTGAGAGAATCAACAAAAATAGACTTACCATGCCTTTGCCGCGTGATCTTTAATTAATATCGATTTTATCAAAGTTATTTCGACGAATTAAACGTAGAAGATAATTAAACGCGGGTTACATTTGGAATTTCATGCGTTGGAAAGTCAAACACGCGATAGTCGTGGCAGAAAATTCTTCGAGCAGACCAACTTATCTCCGATTCGCTTGTTTCTTTTTCACTTTTCCTTCTCCCTCGACATCTGCGGGGATCGGATTATACCGGTGTGCTGATTGTTTTTCATTCCGTCTTTCCTGGACGAGAAAGAGAGAACGATCCAAGGAATAATATCGTCAGGAAACTCTAAGGGTGAATAATTCATAAAATGCCGGACCTGTCGACGTTATTTATTAAACGAACGACCCTGAAAAGAAGAAATGACGAGTATGAAACGTGAGACACACGTATGATTGTGTTCGTCGACTTATCTCTTTTCCCATTGAAATTTATAAGATGATCAATTTAGGTTAAAGAAGAAAAATTCTATCATCGAATGAGTAGAAGATATTTATAGAAGACTTTAAGTAAATTATGTTGAATTTATAAATTGTGTTGCACAGGACGGAACAGTGCATTACGCTTTATTCAGAATCGTTTCTCGGAATATCCTGGAACGTCAGAAACACTTCTTTTATAATTACAAGCGAATCTGACAACTTATCCATTTAAATCTCTATGTAAAAATTTATTTAAATTATTTACGACTAAAAAGGAATACGAGATCAAGAATTCTGCTTTTTTCCGTTTTTGGTTTCGCTATGAGTGTTTCAACAAAATGAACTTGACTTCATACATACAGATATAATACGACTATATGTATCTATCCATTCGTCGATATGGTTTACGAGAGGGTCACGTTTGCAGATATCATCCTGTCGTCAGTTTCAAAGGATACACCGTTGTTGGAAATCAAAAATCACGATCGACGGCTATTGCTGCCAAATTATGGAAAGTATCGAACAATCGGTGGAAGCTTTCGTCAATCGGGCTAATAAACGATATTGTTTTTAGCGAGGGAAATCGCCTCTCGGATCATCGCATTATTTTTCCCTCAATATTTTTTTTTTTTTCTTTTTAATACGCACATTTTCCTAATATTTTTTCAGCCATCCATTCGATCTTGTATTTTCAAATATGAAATAATATTTGTATTTGATTTATAAGGATCAAATGTCTGGTCTCTTATCTTATTAAAAAATACTATCTTCTTAATACTATCGTATTGCATCTTAGCAATTAATAAACTGTGGATTTTTATACATTTCTAAAAAATTTTGGAAACGTACAGGACATCAAATTTCTATGTATGTACAGAATCAAATAAATTTTAGTTCAGCTTCCATTTCTTTAGTCCTGTTCGTAAAAATACCATCCATAGGATTAAAAGTTCTGAAACTCTGCAGCCCTGAAAATCTAAAATTCTAACTTTACAATTATTTCGTTCTATTCATAAAAATCCCACAGTCTGGTAATTTGAAAAAAGGAAAACCGACATCCATGATATTAATAATTAGTACTTTTAATGTTAAAAAGCTACCAAAATTAAAACTAAAAGAACCATAATGTATTAAAAGTAAAATGATCTTCCTACGTATGAAAAAGCGGAACGATACAACTTGGATTTTTCGGTGCAGCGACGATCGTGCGTGCACCTGTTCCACTTTTTAATTAAACTGCACACTCGGCCCAATGAATTCGCTAATCACGTCATTGCCGATGACTGGCCAGCCAGGGCGAACGCGCGATTTGTTCTGTAAAATTTCAATAAAACGGCTTAATCGATTAATCTGCCAGTCGAAATATAGGGAGAATACCATGGGGAAGAATGAACGGATACACGTTTGTATTTGTACGCAAATTGGATAGACGTACCTGGTCTCAACGTAGTTTTCATCGATTTCCAAAAAAACCAGATAATATATCACGATACCAGAAATATCAAACGCATCTAAGCCCGATTTTTTCTATCAGGCATTAGGCTTTCGAAAAATCTAGGACTATTGTACTTATCAGTATCCTTGAAGCATTGTACGATCGTTTATTAAGTAAAATATTCGATAAAAATGAAAATTTAAAACCAAATAACTCGAGGGTAAAATTTCATTCGAATCTTCAACGAAGTAATTTATCTATGAAGAGATAAAAATATATGACGGTAGCAAACATAATGATACAATATATACATTACATAAAATAGTAAAATAGTATTTAATCTTATTATTAAAATAGTAAGATAACGTTTAGCAAGATTTATGTATTATTACATAAAGTAATGTACTAATCCGATGAGTAGAAATTTCAAGTTTTTATTCATTGTTTTATTTTTTTTTTTTTTTTCTGCGTGAATAAATGAAACAGATAAGAAATAGTAAGAAAGGAAAGATTCGTGGTAGGATGTGGCTTGTTTTTAAACTATTTTTCCAGTTAATAACAGGAGGTTCTCTTGCTAACGATCCTATAAATGCGATGGAACGGCCGCAGGGCAGCTCGAGATTTCAGGACGCGGCGTATACAGTACGTACTACGAACATATTATGCACAAAACGCGAGCTACATTGAGACTTCTGTACGAGCACCGCGGGTATTGTTATCGCTACACCAGCTGCCAAGCCGCGGGTTTACCTTTCCTGCTAGCAGTCGTATATGCGACCCAGAAATACACCTATCCGTGCACTTGAAGCGAAATTCACGTGTACTAGCTGCTTCCTTAATACGCCCAGTATCGAGCTGGAATTTCTCACGAAATATTATTAGAATACCTATAAATCGTAGCCTGTGTAATGAAAATTTGTAAAATATTTTCCGTTTCATGGAAATTGGTGTATTCGTTAAATCAGATACTGCACCCACCATTTTTGACAATTATAACTCAGCCACACGATATTAATCTTGATAAACTGCAATAAATGAATATAATATGTTGAATAATTTAATAGCCCAAGAAAATAAATAATTCTCTTACATAAAATAATTTGTTACATTACATTATTACATTTACATTAATACGTAAAAGCAAATCTTAATTTTCCTATACAAAAGTATCGTATTTCCCGAAACAAGATTTCCATCAGATAACATAGCAAAGCTCGAGACCATGGTAGTAAACCATCTTTAACCCGATACATTTATCGAGCTCCTTTAAAAGCACAAGCAGCTTTAACTAGGTCACAAGGAGTTCATAATTCAGAAACAATATGATACCCTAAACGGCTATTTGCAGGAGCATCCTGCGTTATTTCTGCAAGCTAAATCCGTCTGTACTACGTTTGCCGCAAGTTTGGAAACACCCTGTACAACAAAAGATATATGTATATACGAGTACGTACACGAAGGTCGAACGCAGAGTTTGGTCGAGCCATATTCGCATAACCCGCGGCCAAAACTCTTGCACAAACGACCGAGGTGGCCCAGTGCCACTAATTACGAACAGTGTGCCATGGACACATCCCTTCTCTCGCGAAAGTACTACTTTTTCTCTTTGTATGCGTTGACGGCGCTCGTTTCGTCCTTTTTTTCGTCTCACACCTCGTATTTCACTCGTTTCTTCTCCACGTAATGCCGTGCGGAAAATTATGTATAATCAATTGATCTTTTCTTACTACGTAACATTCCCAAGTCGATAACAATTCATTCGTGAAAACGTTTTATAAAGCAACGATATTGGGATTTACTAAGATTCTTTTGCTTGTTCGAGCAAATTTTTGTGGTTTTGGTTATCGAACCAGGATCGCACGAAGAAATTTCGCTTTTCTATTTGCGATATGTCATGTTCACTACGTACTGCGTCAGATAAATTGTCCTTGTCCAAATTGTTGCGAGATACTCGTATTGTTTATAGTACACTTTTTATTATTTTATAATTTTGCATACTTCCTATGAATTAATAGAAAAGTTTGATTACAAAACACAACTGTAATTTCGATAGTATTACGAGGATAAAGTTTCTCCGTAACTTAGAGAATTGTCCTAGCCTTCGGTGTGTACATCGGATGAGCACCCTGGGGACCCTTTGGGGCTGTACCGCAGGGAACACGTGTGTCTCGAATCTTGAAGAGCCAATCAGCCTTAGAAAAGTTGCTACGCTGTCTATTCTTGTCTCTTAATTACGACTACCGGGGGTGGAAGTCTGAAGAAAGTTGGTACGGTTGTTTCTTTCTCGCAAATACATGAAACTTTGTTTATCAGTTTTATCCATTTGAAAGGTTATTTTACGTATGGAAGCAGAACTACGATTATTTGTTACAATGTTAGATAATACATGATACGTTGGCAAGTATTATAAGACAATGCAGTTAAATTATTTGTAACACGATACAGTGTGATAAAGTTAGATTTAGGTGAAATTTTTGAGGATTTAGGATTCATTTACTTTGTTTCGCGTTATTATGGATTTTTACATATGTTATTATAATTGCAAATCGAATATTTGATAATTTTATCGTAATAAGTGTTTGGCGTATGTAAGAATTATTTAGAAGAAAATACATTCTCTTCATTCTAATTCTCCCAAAGTAGCAAAAAGCGCTGGCCAAAAGCTTTAGGACGATTCTCTGCATGTGCGATCGAAACGTAAGGGGCAGGATGAGAAATGGCGGTTATAAGGGGGGACAGTATCCCCTCGATGCAAGGAAACTCCCTAACAAAGCGTTCGAACAGATAATTCCCCGTCTGCTGCAACGTCATTAAGTTCTTCTTATTGCGCGAGTTACACCCTATACGCATTCGTCGTAACGTAACGGGGGTTGGTAACCCTCCTATGTTATTTGTAACTCATCGATCAACGATGGGAAAGAACAGGAAAAAAGAATGCTGGGTATCTACACCTCCGCGAACACGGATTTCCTTCGTAATCGAGTTTGTTCTCGATTATTGGCGGTCGCACCTACCGGAAATGTGGCGTTTCCGCTTCAACCCCTGTTTTCAAAACCATCGTTACGTTATATACTTATGGGGATGGGTGGAACGAAAATACAACGTTTGTTTGTCAACGGTGCGAGTCGCGTTGATAGGATTCTACGTTTCGAAGAAATAAAAGAATTTTTGTTACAGATATAAGGAAATATTCACTGTTTCGTTCATTTGTATCTACAGTGATTAAACAAATTTGATACTATGGAACTGAAACACAGAATATGATAAAAAAATATGTGATTGGAAAAAAGGTGAACCACTGTATTTACAGTTGGTCACAAAAATCTAGATACATTGGAGTCGATTTCAAATATCACAAGGAAGATGAAAGTAAATTACAGCAACCTTTTCATGTCAAATTTTATATTAATTGAATTTGATAGTGTATGTATACATAATGTATATGTGTGTGTATATATATACATCGTTAAATATATATTTTTATATCTTATACGTCTCTCGAAATTAATACTTAGACATTAATCGCGGGAATTAATCAAATTGAGGTAATTTTGTAATCTCCAATGCAACAAAATTCGGTAAGTGCATAGAGACTTTTTTGATTGAATGTTTCTCATTGAAGTCTGTAATAAATTTGTTACAAATTGTTTCGAGGTTATTTTTGTTTTTCCATTTTAGATTGTGTACACTTTTAGTATGATTTTAATAAGTAGATAGAGATTTAAAAGGGAATATAAAGATAGCTGTGATTCAGAAGTAGTATCTAGCTATATACGTGTTTATATAAACTCTCTTTATTACTGGTACGTATTGAGGCTACCCCTGAAGCCTGCCCCAGCAATAAAAAAACGCTATAATAAAACCTGCAATCTTTTATACGCGAGATCATGGATTGTAAATCTAAAGGTCCGACGAAACGGTTTGTCCCCTGAGTATTTGATCTTAAGGATGCCTTAAATTGAAGTTATTACTATAACTATAGTAATACATATGTATACTATCAAACAGTATTCTCAAAGAGAAGATTCGTCACTCGGAAAGATTCACGCTAACTTGCATTTTTCCCACAGAAAGTGCAATTTCATCGCGATTCGAGCGTGACCAATCCCCCACAATGCCCAAAAATTGCAGACATATGTGAGAAGAGGACAGAGATACACGCGACACGGTGTATCGTTCGTGTTAATGTCGTCACAGGGAAATTCGTCGAAACGCTTACGCCGTCGCGGTTGCCGATCGATTTGTCACGCTGTCAGACTGCAATCCCATAAAACATTCGATAATGATATTCATATGTCGCGCGGTGCGCCGATGAATACCAACACAGGAGGAGAAATCGTCGAATCGAGTCAGCGGTCCCGCGGGTGAAGCCAGCTAAACGTCCCTTCGTCCCTACAGGACGATCGCCACCAAGGGACATGGCACCCTCTCCTTCCTTTTGACCACGAGCTAATGAAATATCACGTATGCGAAATTGACAGCAACGAAATAGACTGACGATAATTCAACCCTCGCGCTAACGTTGCTTGTTCTTCCCTCGGGAAACCGCAAAGGATCAACTTGCCCTTCCGCACTTTTTCCGGGTTTTTCCGCGACGATTTGCAGGAAATATTGCCAGCTATGTAGAAATCGATAGCTTTCGTGTTTCTTCAAGTGTACAGTATTGTGTAGCATTTTTGGACTATTTATCATAGTAGAGTTTGTTTATTATCTCCATTTAGTGTTTTATGTAGAGGAACGAATTTTTCCGTATTTTATTTATTGCGCTATTGGATCACGGTTTTCGAAAGAATACATCAATAAGTAAGAACCTGAATTAAAAGTTATAAAATATTTATAGAGAACGTAGGTAAATTATTTGAAACGCCATAAATAAAGTGACGAAATGAGTTTATTGGGAAATTATCTGACAGGTTCGTCGAATGAACTTTTACTGTTGAAAAATCTAAAAAAGCTTACTAAGAACGTTAATTATTTCAAATTAATAAACACGTCTTAAGAAGTGAAGATTTGAATTTAAAGAACGACAGGTTTGAAATAAAAACAAGTGGCTTTATATTCATTTATAAAAACAAAACATTCTTTGTAAAATGGTTAGATAAGTAATGGTTCGCACTATTTAACATTGCTATACGTTTGTCTCTTTCGTGTTTTGCGTTCCTTGTGCCCTGTTTCTTCTATTTGTCAGTGTCTATGTGTGTTCCTCTCTGTTCGTGGTTCATGTCCAATCGGCAGTTTTAATTTCAACGAGCACTTCTGCATCGGTTTGTATTCTCGTTGAATTGGATAAAGTAATGCATCGCAATTTGAAAAGCGTATAAGCAGACAGAGTTAAATCGCCGGACGCATTGAATTTTTCGTTTAAATATCCGCATATTTTCGATCTTCGTCAAATATTTGAACTGGTAAAAATCTTTGCGTTGCATACGCCGCGCCGGAACTGATATACGGTACGTATAACGTGCGTATATTGAAACTATATCGCGAACCAGCGCGATACAGGTTCGGGTTTAATAATTGAACGCGTAATTACAAAATTAAAATCTATTTGTAACGATGTTTTGTATAATAACGACTGCCGGATATTAATTTAGCAATACGATGTAGCTGGACAGACTCGTTTACTTGTGTAAAAGTTCCGATATCTTCGTGAAATTTCATAAAAAGACGAGTATTCAATAGCAAAAGGAAGGAACAGAAATTGAAAGTTTAATTAATTTAATTTCTGTTATTCTTCTATTCGACATTAATTCGGAAACTTTAGGAATTTGAAACACGAGTCACGACTTTTTCTAAATCACAACTTTCTTCATTTCTAACTACAGAAGCTGACACGTTACGTCCAAATACAGAAACTTCGCAATCCATAAGAAATCTGCTCTTCGCTAAAAATCGTTTAACTTCAAACTCTTCAAAAAGTAGTCAAGAGATCGTAATGGCCGGAGAAATCGTCTCCGAGATCGTATAAACGTTGGGATAGTCCTGCAACCATTGTAGGTGTACTACACCTTGATCAAACTATCCAACGTTCCGTTACCTTTTACGCTCGGTCAGCGTTCATAAAAATGAAAGTTGTTGCACATAACAATAATTTTCCGTACATCGGTTTTAAGAAGGTAGAAAAATCTTTAGATGCAACTTCGTAGCTCGATCAAGCGTACGAGAGGAACATTTCCGGCATGAAATGGCGCTCGTAAAAATATAGCAAACTTCTCATAAAACATAATCGTCGATTAGCCTGGGGAGTCGAAACGATGACTCTCGACTGGTCCAGCTTGCTACCGTTTCATCCAAGCATCTCCTAAATAGGTGAAAGCCGATAGAAACTTTCCTAGACTTAATAGAAAGATCCGACAAAGTTTGATGAAGATTTGATCGTAAAATAAATGACACGAGCTTTTAAGATAAAAAAACGAGTGATACGATGTATTTAAGGATTGATGTAGACGTTACATTTGAAGATCAGAGTAGATGTGGTATTTTATAATTAAGAAGGAATATTTTAATATACGTAAAATAAATGAAAATGAAAAGAAGCTATTAAATTTTTAAAGATATAGTTGATGAAGTTTTGTAGAAACCAGAACTTTATATGCTGATAACTAAAAAAATGCAAATTGAGTTATGCCATTGTTCTGCAATATTCCACGCTATGGAATGAAATATTTTATCATATATTTAATTTCTACTGACTAAAGATAAATTTTGATTAGAATATGAGGACACGATATTTCATTGAGACATCTTTTGATACACATATGACAAATTAACTAACAAATGTTACATATGTACGATATGATCATCCTTGATTTAATTCTGTTCTGAATAGATAATCGGAGAACAAAACATAACCGTGCGTGATAATTAGCGAATTTCGGAGTACGCTGGTTGGATTGATTCCTCTGTTATTTTACTGGGAACAAAACGTAACTCATGATATAACAGGACGTCATTGTTCTTCATTGCAAATGAATCAAACAAAGAATGGAGTGGATAGGAATAATGGAATTTCTATAAGCGTTATTGTAAAACAATGGTCGCTGAAAATGAAAAATATCAAATATCTAATTGTCTTCACCGTTATTTATTTCACCAGATATCATTTCAAAAGTTCCGAGCTATACTGGAAAATTAAAGAATCATATTTTTCAGAAAATTTCAGTGTGGGATTATTTTTTCAAATATTACTTCGAAAAATTAAACTTTTAAATATGCAAACTGTTCGGAATAATTCGTATTTCTAGGAAAATTAAAGAAAGAAATGAATGGAGTAGCAAGAAACAGTATCTACATATCAAATATAACATATATATATATATATATATTTAATAACAATGAATTAGAGCACCATAAACGTAACTGGAGATTATAACTTGGAAGGTCTATTTTCTCCGTACACAGAGCACTTCGTGGTTCAATTCTCAATTTCTCAGTTACATAATTCACGTTTTCTCTTAAAACTAACAGAAGCTAAAGGGTAACTTGGTTGAAACTTTTCCCCTTAAACCTGTGTTTCGCTATGTGTGGATAGAAAACAAGATAAATTTTCTGTTACTATAGCGCGATCATATTTACAGAATGTACGAGTAGACGAGTTATAGCAGACTTTTTTGAAATTCTGCATTTAGCTAAAACTTAGGAATAAAATTTAATAATACGTTTTCATACAGTTCTATCTGTTACATTCAATCAAACATTTTTATTATTTTATCGAGCCATATTGTTTTATAAATCAAACCAAATATCGATCGCTTTAACTTTTTTGCTGTTTAAATATTCCAAGTTTTAAATTTTCCTACTTCATCGATTCTTGTGGTGAAATGTAGGTCGTATTATTAAAAAGAAGTAGAATATTCTAAAAACGTTCGAGTAATCTTTTCTGCTTTATCTCCAAAGCAAATAGGTACACCAACGTGCAATAATTGTGAGAAAATTCGGTCTCTTGGTAAATTTGTCGGCTTCTTGATCTCACTTATATTTAGAGAAGTATATTCACGTCACAGGTGAACCGAGTAGAGAGAGAGATCGGCAATACTGTTCGCTTTGTACGAAGTTAGCATAAGCAACCTACTTCTGTCGTTCGAAGACGCATTCGACCGACGAAAATCTCGTCCTGCACGCACTTTTCTTCGTCGAATAGTTGTTCGAGGGTCGATTGTTCCCAATTTCGTTTCGAGAGACATTTAATGCGCTTTGTCAACGCGATTTATCGATCGTTTCACGAAAAATCCTATTTCCATGGCTAACAAAAATCTGCTGTGTCGCGTTATTGAACCATTTTTCGACGTGAGCCGTTTTCAGCACAGGTCGATGAATCGCTGCGAGACCCAGACACACTTTCCATTGTCGTTAACGGCGTTATTAGGGAATTAGGAAGCGGACGACGACGGATTAAGCCGCGCGACGGCGTACTGTTGCGTGTTTCAATGGCGAAACGGGAGGAGCCTCGATGTGAATGGACCTTTAGACCCTTAAGCTCGGTCTTCCGCCTTTCCTCGACCGCCTTCCGGTTTAGCGACCCCTCGGCTTTCTTTCTTTCAATTTTCACCCTCCTCTCTTTTTCTGTCAACGTCCTGCGTGACGCTACGTCGAATCTCTCTCGCAGAGATGTCGTAATTAGCCAATAAAATTCGAGTATACCAAGATACGTATTCTACCGCAATTTTGCAATTATAGCAAAAGGGTAAATAATCTTACAATCGAGTAGTGTTAAAAGATCGCGGTCACATCAACCAGATTCGGCTAGAAAAAAAAAAAAAAGCAAACAAAACGACGCGATGTCCTAGTTGGAAATTCGGTGACTTTCATTTGGGGGGAACAAACGGGCTGGGGGTGTAAATCGAAAATGTTAAAATTGTCTGACGTAATTAACCGCGGCGAAACGAAGTTGGCCGTGCTCTCGGTATCGGCTCTGGAAAATACATTTGTCCGCCGGGGTAGAATTTGATGAGATTTTATATTGTCCCGCATTTTATCATCAGTTTCGCGCATTCGCGACGCATTCATTTCGTTAGCGTGCGTTAACATAAATACAAATGGAAAGTAGCATCGGAATTGGATCTGAGGACTGTATCCGGTGATTTTTCGGAGGTAGCTTGCCAGTTGATAAATTCGACTACAAAAAATAGAAAAAAAAGAAAAGAGTATAATAAAGCTCTGTTAATACGAATGCCTGAAATAAAATTCTTCTCGATACTTTTATTATTCACAATCTTCCTTACTATTTCAAAATGTGTATTTCATGTTAAAGTTACCTAAATTTTAGGACATAAGTTATTCATCATTATATCTTCCATGAAGCATTCCATTGGATCACATTAATATATCGCGTCAATTGTTCGAGCTCGTAGCATGATACTATAACTTCGTTACAAAATAAATAAAAAATGAATTCGTTAAGCATTACTCGCAAATTAAATTATAAATTTCTAAGTCTGAAACATTGTTAGGAATTTATGAGCAGATATTTGAAAGAATTAAAATAAACTCTGTGCTATTATGTGAACCTGTTTGGTCCTCGACAGGTTAATATGAAGACAATTCTACCGTTATATAGAAAGAGGAGCAGCGATTATAACAGTGAGCAGACATAAAAAAAAAAAAAGACGAAGACGCGAAGGAGTGGGCCAGTGTTGAAGTCGTTGAAATTTTCGTCAGTCTCGAAAATGAGCCGCGTTATTTAATTGCGGCCGTAATTATGGCACGCGTGCTTAACGATAGTAATAACAGGAAACATTTTTCACGATTAAAAGGAAACGTTTCGTGAGTACTCCATTACGCTCGTGCATATTTCAAATATGAAATTCAGTTACACGCGTGGAAAATCGCATCGCTTCTCCCCGCCTCGTTAACATTGCTTGGTCAACGTTTATATTAAACGTGGCTGCTGCTGTTGAAGAACAGTTCGCAGATCGAACAAGAAACCTGGAAAGACGAAAAACTTCCAAATCGCGCTCTTTTTCCATTAGCGAAACGAATTTTGCAATATTAACGACTCTTGGCATATCGTAGGAAGCATAAAATTACTAGCTACTCTCTCCTAAGTAGTAACTATGTATCGAAGAAGCTAAATGAAAAAAAATGTTGCATTCGACCGAGATGCTACCAAAATGTTCCACGGTGGAACAAACTTTGCACTTTCGTTCGTGCAAAAACGAGAATGCATGACGGTCGTTGGAGCTCTTCATTTCGAGCATAAACAAAGAGTTTGGCTTCTATGCGCCGGATGTACGCTATGTTTTACAGACCAAGCATATGCCCCAATTGTCTGCTCGTTTTCATGTCGAGGATACCAAGAAACATCGCTTTCCAGGCAATATGTCGGAAACTATAGCAATCTAAAATAGAAATCCACGTTTCGAACAGTATACATTGTGCGATTCCATATATACCATAATTTCGTATTTTCATTAACGTAAGAAACTAAAAAAGACGGAACCTGTATAAAATTTTATTTCCCCCATTGAATATTATAACAGATATTTTCTTCGAATATTTTTTACAGTTTTGCATATTATGCGTATTTCTTACATTTTTGCACCTTCAAATTCATAAAAATCCGTCTAATTATCGCGTTGTATATTATATCAGCAGGTATCCTAATACTTACGAACAAGGCTATAAACACAACGAATACGACAACTCGAGTACGTTGTAACCTCTGAGCGTATGTAGCCAGGCTGGCTATCGGCATTCTCCCGTCGACCCTTTCTACTCGTGTCCCGTCGAATATGACAGGAGTCGTGGTTCTCCCTTTGGAGACAGTGCACGCGTACGTGAATAGGTTCGGTGCAGCTCGCACACCCACGCAGCTTCGTACACGCAGCTGGGCTTGCTAATGACCAGACGCATCCAGGAATCAAATTCAGATGACGGGGGTACGCTCGTCTACGCGCAATTTCAATTGTAACATGTTCGAGGGCCGAGCGTTGCCTCGACCACACGAATACACGATACCGATGTTCGCGCAGCCTCGCCCATTCATGCTGCCAATTATTATCGAAAGAGCGACGTAACCGTGCGCTCCACGGGGAAATTGGCTTCCTTTATGCGCTGACTAGCGAAAGTATTGTAGCACTTATACAAATCATTTACGTATAAATTCTATGTGTTATATACGAAATATTTTGAAATTTTATTGACACTATAATGAAAAGTAGACTGCGAATTTTTATGCATTTATTCAAAATTCGAAGAGACAAATTTTTACAGATTTTTCTTGTGACGTTAAATGTACCTATATGAATTCGTTATTCATTTGAATATTCTATGGTCTTTGCTTGTCTTTTTATAAATTTCAAACCAGATAATAATTATCGAAGATTTTAATAAGTTCCTAACCATTTCTGAGGTTAGCCTCATCTTCTGTAAGTGTTTTGTTACTTATGAAACCACCGTGTATATAACTGCTGTACATTTCGCAACTGAGGGGTAGTTTTTATCGAACCGTGTTTGGTTCGCCGCTTAATTCTTGCAAAGAAGAAACGATCAGTTACTTGTAGAATTCCACCTTCCTTTCACTCGCATCCTTTTTTTATCCTGTTTCGAGAGTCGAGCGTATATTGTTTCGCAGCGAATCGATTCGACGATGCTGAATAAAGCGAGACAAGTTTAACAGAGGTAATATTTGGTTCGATATCGGACTGTCGACGTATTCCACGATAATTTTCGAGTTGACGAGCCAGTAATGAGATACTTCCCTCGGTTACCTGTAATTGGAAGCGCAGTTAACGTTGAACATTGGCGAGAGCTTCTTCTTGAGATGCTCTCGATCCTGGATTTTACCGGGTATTCGGACTTGCAAGGATATTTCATTCTTTGACAATCTTGGAAACATCTTCCAAATATTCTGCTTTTTTAGGATACAAAGATTCAAAACTAGAGTTGTACGTCGTAAATTGTGCTATTTTGTTTCTGTATACACTTTGTTAGTGACCGTTTCATTCTTTACATTTGTTTTACAATCGATATAATCTCGTCCTTTATAACTTTCGTCGATTTTAAATGATTTTTAATCGTTTCCAATTTATTATTAACGAAACAATTCTTTTTTTATTTTATATCAACAAACTATTGTATTTCCGATAATTGTAATTTAAATCATTTCGTAAATTAGAAATTTAATAGGCATTTGAATTTTCTATAGAAAAGATGAATAATTATAAGAGACATTTGTAATAATTTTCTTACTAAATATTGTCATTTTACCAACTAAAAAATACAGCGTAATCAATAAGAATACAGAAATTGGTATAAAGAATATCAAAAGCCCAAGGATCGAAAATATTAAATACCTTATTTCCATTAACAAAACCGTTTTTCAATGTACGATACACGAAACTCGATTGTAAAACAATAGTGTTAACGAAACCACTTACGTTCGTTTAATACATCGACGTAATAAAGCGTTGTGTAACACGCGAGTTATTTGAACAAGGAAAAGTAGGGAAAAGGGTAACTCCTATCAAGCAACGACAGTAAAGAGATCGTCGGGGTTGGTTTCGAATGTACCTCTGGAATTGCTTATCACGTACGATACGGAACGATAGTGTGTTAGCTTTATGATACGTTTCGTGACCACGGCATTACATAGCTGTACATATACCTCAATTTCCAAGCGGCACGAGAAGTCGGCGAGGGCTCACGAAAGAACTGGAAGGAAAGCTTATCCTTGGGTCATCGACTAGGTCACCCACTTGTGAGTAACTATCGTTGCCTACGAGCCACGATCAAATGGGAAAATGATGTTCCGTGAATAACAAACTTACCACTTTCGCGGTATCGAAATAATAAGGATTAAGATAACCACGAATTTATTTTGCATCGTTATCGCTTGATAATCCCAATATGGCAACGATCTTTTCTTCGTCTACAATCGACGAAAAAAATTCATTCGTTTCACTTGATACTTCTTTTTCTCTTTTTATTGATAAATCTTGCGACGAACAAGGATTTTCACTTCGTATGCATCGTACATTGTGTGCATGTAGATTTTTTTTAACGTATTCGCCGTACTGAAGGGGAGCCTTATTTTGACATGTGCAAAATTTTGAAAAAAAGTTCCATCGCTGCGAAAAAAAAAAAAAACAATGCCAGGATGGACATTAAATGGGAATCAATTGAATTTCAATAAATCCCGAATCTACGAAATCTCGGATAGGATCGAAGGAGGTCGCGGATCTCTGGTGAATGGGAAATGGAAGTTACAGGATGTCTGGAAATGAACGATTTCGAAATCAATTTTCTCGATACAAGCGTGGTGACGGGCGGCCGCGTGCAAGGGATGAAACTGACACTTTCGTGTCGCGCGGAGGAGGGTAGGTTCCGACCCGTTCCCAGTCCCCGCCATGAATAATGGAGGATGTTTGTCAAAATTTCTGAAATATACAACGGCCGCTTATTGGTTACGTCACGGGGATATAATATTTATACACGTTGCTCGCGCAAACTTTTCACAATAGATAGGAATTACGAGCGTTCGTTCGTCTGACGAACTTTCTTCTGCAAACAGCTTTTTGTCTTCACCGCGTTCCTACCGATTTAGCTCGGAAAATTCGATTATTCGTTCGAGAATATCCGACAGTTTCGAATATCTTCCACACAAAGACGTAAAGTATAACACTTGACGTGTAACACATACATAAATGAAGACAAGAATTAATCTTTGTTGATATAAATGAAGTAAATAAATTTAGCCTCAGCTTTAAAGCAAGATAAATGAAAATAAAGTCTCTACTCTACATTATATCCACGTTCTATATTAATTTCTATATTACATCCTTCCAATTCCCTCGTCCGACCAAGCGAAAACTCGATACATCAAAATAAACTGGTCGGAAGCGTCTCCGGTACCCCGTGGCTTCCGGTTGTTCACCCTCGTTCGAAAAGAAATTCTAAACAAGTAGCCGGATCGATAAAGTCCAGCTGCCAGACTATCCTGCCTTTGTGGACATTAATTCGGTTCATATCAAAGGACCCAGCTATGCGAAACCCTTTCTATTTTCCGCGAGTCGATAACTGCGAGTAAATGCGAATTCGAGCCAAGTGAGAATATAATATTTTCATACATGTTCGACCAACCTTATTATACGAATTTAATGCTACAATGCGATGTTTTTAAAATCATAACGCTTTAAAATGTTACCTCATATTTCTCTTACTCTGTTTTATTAATCATATTTATAAAAACACTTGTTTCCTTTCATTTTCTACTTTGTGTGTTCTGCGTCTTACTCTGTTCAAGACGTAGGATGTAGCGTTAGAATTACAACAAAAATATATTATTATACAGCTGAGGAACGATTTCGCCAAAAAAAAGGAGACAAATTGTACGTTAAAGCTATGTATTTAACCAGGATCAGAAATCGATATTACTCTCTCAACTCAATATATTATAATATAGGAGCTTCTCTAGCAAGAAAGGGTAGCAAGAGAAGGAAGCGATTTGAAACACCGGCAAGAATAATAAGATAGCCAAGGGTAATCGGTAAGATGCCGCGAATGGGGATGAAAGTGGCGGGAAGAAGGGTTTGCGAGGATGGTCCGTTTGAAAGGAATCGCGGGAAGTATTTCGTTCCTGCCGACAGCCAGGAATTTCGGGCTCTTTGTGATTGGCAATAGACCGAGGAAATTGGTTTGAAATTCGCGGGGCTATGGAATGTATTGGCAATCAGATTTTCCATCCTTCTCAGCCCCCTCCCCCTACACTCACACACACATACAGAAATCCTTTTCTTCCTTGTACGTGTTAAGGTCAGTCTTTCTTTATTTCTCTCTCTTTCTCCTTTGGTTTTTCTCGCAGTTATTCTCAGAATGCGGAGCGTAATCGAGACGGCGGCTATATTTTCTAGAATTTCTTTCCGCGGGAATTCCGCGAACCGAATCGAATACGCGGATCGAAAGGCGAACAGAAAACGACCCCCGTGGCTAACTGAGCGACTCCGCGTAACACGCCTGTACTGCCAGTAGCCCATTATCCCTGGCGAGTTTTATGGCCAGCTGTACGGAAAATACGCTCCCAGTCGCCGTAAAGAAAAGCAATATCGACCGATCTCCGATCCTAAGAAGAGGAAATCCAGCAAGGTGAGGGCGTTAGCGGCTATTGTTTCAGAATTGTTCTGGAATTTTAAAGAGTTTGATAGTAGAGTATGTGGTATAAAAGAGTTATGGAATTCATAATTCATGTCAGAACACTCGTTATCTCGACAAGGGATTAATCGATCAGAATTTTATATTCGTGTAAGATTACGAGAAAGAGATACATAGTATGAATTCTATTTTTTTTTTTTTTTTTTTTTTTTTTTTTGATATTCTGCATATAGCTAAAACTTAGGAATAAAATTTAATTATACCTTTCCATACAGTTCTATCTGTTACATTAAATCAAACATTTTTATTATTTTATCAAGCCGTACTGTTTTATACTTGAAAGCAAACATTGATCGCTTCAACCTTTTTGCTTTTTAAATGTTCCAAGTTTTAAATTTTCCTACTTTATCGATTCTTGTGGTGAAATGTAGATTGTATTATTAAAAAGAAGTAGAATATTCTAAAAACGTTCGAGTAATCTTTTCTGTTTTGTCTCCGAAGCATATAGCAATACGCCAGCGTGCAATAAGTGTGAGAAAATTCGGTCTCTTGATAAATTTAATAAATTTAAATAGTTAAAACTATTTGCTAGAGTTGAGACGTATATAAATATATAATAATTACGTGTTGGCCTCGACAGTTTTCTTACTTAAATATTCTGGAAAAAATTTCAGGTGATGCTCCAAAAAACCTGCTCAAAGTCTGAATGTGTTTTGTTAAATCGTTCAGAACGTGCATAGAATCGATTGAACAGAAATGCACAAATTTTGATGAAGAAAAATTCGTAGGATATATATATATATATATAACATAATGGACCTTCTTTTCTTCAAAATTTCCCAGAAATACATAAATATTTGCAGTCTGCTCGTAACATCATTTCGAGTCGACTCACAATAATCATGCGTGACCTAAAAGTATCTATCCATGAAACAGTTCCTCCTATAAAATTATGAACGTTCGAAGCATTTTCACTTGATTATATTACGAAAAAAAACAAGAAGATTATTTCTGGCCATCGATTTCACGAAAAGCACGCTGGGTAAAATCAGTTAGAAGGATTTACGATTGGCGAGGCGGTTTCGAGCGTGTTCCACGGCGAAATATTGGCACTTCCACTCGTATGCTGATAAGAACTGCATCTCACGACCTTTCGTTGCGGCTGTATCGCACGATGCCCGGTTAAAGCAGCCCAGGAATAAAGATGAAACGAAGGATAGAGAAATTTATTGCCATGCTTGTGTTTCAACGGAGAGGTATGATAGGTTCGTAAGTCTCGATGCTTGTAAACAGCTTCAGACGCAAGTATGAAGATGCTTTCGCAAGGCAACTTGATACTCGTTCAATAATTTCGATGCAAATCTATAATCCTGTGGCTTACACCGTTTATCCATGGCGAAGACGTTTTTCAGTAACGTTTAGTAACGTTTTGTTAGAGCACCGTAGTTCCGATAAATTTTCTTACTTCCGGATGTACTGTTAGCTGAATGCGTTTGAGAAAATTACTTTTTCATTCATTTTCGCAAGCTCTAAGAAAATAGAGAATTATAATCTCATAACTAGAGGAACTTCGATACTTATTTAATGAAAGCGGAATTACACGGACATCCTGTACGAAACCGAATTTATATGTTAAAATGATTTCACGATCGCATGATTTCAATGTTTCGTATATTTTAATTGCGACGAAATTATTTCACACGAAATATAAATTTGACAAAATGCCACATTGTTTAAGTGATGTGACGCTAGGGCGAGTCTGCTTTAATTGACGATCATGGCATATTGAAAAATACGGCATTTATTAGTTTATGGAGACCAATACACGTTTTCGCTGTAACAAATATAATCGTACATGGAAATGGAATTTTTACAGAATATTCCCGATTTTGCCAATAACAACGTCAATATCTGCTCGCGTATTACGTCAGAAAATTCTATACGCGAAATATAAATAAATCCGAAACGTAAATACGTGTCCTATGTTGCGCATAATGCGTTTAACATTCATCTCGAATCCATAATATTTCAATCATCGTGAAATTTCAAATAAACCATTGGAAAATTTGACTGGCGGAATTAAGTTCCGTTTATACATCGAACGGAAGAACACGTTTACACTGCATCTTTTCGCACTTCCGAAAAATATTTCCGATAATTATAGGAATATTACATGTTCGTGATAACAATCCGCCTAGTTTGCTAACTAGGATCCGGATGATTAAAAAAAACGTACAGAAAGTGTTGAGATTATGTACAGAAAAAGATTAATGCAAAAACAAGATCGATAAATTGAAGCTCAGGGGACAGCAAATGATCCTGCCTTACGATATGACAGAAGAAAAATTTCCCAAAATTTCCAGAGTTCTCTAAATCGCGACAGTCGGAGCTCTTCCACAGAACGTGTAATCCTTCATCTGGTTTTATGACTTCCGGCGTGGTTTTTTTTCGCGCATCCCCGCTGATAAGTTGACGTCCGGCGAAATTAAGAAGGTCGTTCGTCTTTCGTCCAGTCAGTAAAGAGGAGGCCAACTTGGTTCCCTGTGGTGTTTTTGTATCGTTTACGGAAATACGAAAACAAGCAGGCCCGAAAGAAAGAACCCGCGATCACGATGACGACTATTTTTCACTGATTCAACGCCGATCCCAAAGAAGAGCACGAAGCTCGAAAAAAGGGAGCCGAGTGTCTCTTGAAATCCGTCGAATCCCAGGATGCAATGATTAATTCATTACTTTCGACTCGAAATAGGATGACAAACTGCGGGGATATGTCTCTCCGTTCTCCTTTTTGTTCTTACTCTTCTCTTGCAGGGATTACTTTCGATCTGTGAAAAGTTTATGATTTTTTTTTTTTTTTTATTAAAATGGCGAGTATAAATGTTCAAAGAGTACTGTTAGTAAAGTAGTAAGTATAGAGATAAATTGGATACTCTTTTTAGATAAATTTGTCACTCATTTATCTGGTTTGTTTTTCAATCAGTTCCAATTCGTTTACCTTTGGTTGGAAAGCGAAAATAACGTCATTTTATTTATTAATGTTCCTCTTTATATTGTGTTTTAAAATTCCATAAGAAAATAGTTAATATATTTAAATAGTTCAGTGTACTGTAAAAGAACCAAATTATTTGTGTATTTCTTCGTTGTATACTTTTCTACATTTTTCACGAATAAGGTATTTCGAAATTTGAAAAGAAAATATCGAAAGGACAACGTGGAAAGAATAGCAAAGTTAATATTATACTACTCATGAACGAAGATATCCATCAAATTATTTCAAGTAATATACGCGAAAAGCGTAGAAGAAAAGATGGGTAGAAATTAGGAAAAACGCGAAACGATCATTTTTCAAGATTCGACATTGAATCGTTAGAACGTCCGCCGGATTTTATGCGCTGCATTTATAAATGGCGGCGCAAGGATCATAGTCCGATCGAATATCCATTGGATTCATGGCCGAACCTCGATTACTGTAATTAATTCGCTGGCAGGTTATTCTTTGACGCTGCGTCATCGCGATCCAGCTTGTGATTAATTAAATTTAATTAAGCTCGCTCGATTTCTTGTAACTCGAGACCCGCGCGTACACCTTCTACCGTACATCATGCAATAATTAATGCGATCTGTTTAACTCTGACAATCCGTGAACAATACAAAAGGAACAAAATTTTATATACGTCGCTTGCAATTTGAATGGACCGAAAGAAGAAAGAGTCGCTCTATTCTCAAAAGTTACTATTCAGCTGGATTAAATGTATAAATATTCCTGAACATCGTAGTTGTCAGAGTATTAAGTACAGTAGAGGCCCCTCATCCGAATAGCCTAAGCTTTATTATCCGAACATAATAGCTCCTAGTAACGGATGCTTTTGCTCGTTTCAAATATGTACATATTTTATTAACGTTTATATATTTGCAATGTATTCTTTTCTTTATTCGACCGAGTGAATTCTGATTATAGGAATTTAGTACGGCGTTAATAGCGTTCTAACTGTGGAAATAAAATACGGCATAATTAAAAAGAATCGGAAAATAGTGTAACTGCAACGGAATTAGTAAGAATACATGACGTTGGAAAGGAAACGATCGCGCACGTTAAAAAGCAAAAACGTGATATTGAAAATAATTGGAAGCAGGTAGATCCTTAGATGTTGGCAACGATAAAAAAGACCTTGAATGTGCCGAAGTAATGAAAGAGTTTCATTTCGTTCAAGACGATAATAAGGCGATTTTATAGAAATGCACGCAGCACACAAGAGTGGTAATGGAGAAGTACCTTCTCGTGTCGAAGCATTCGTGGTATTCGAAAATGAGCTGGTTCGAAGTACAAAAAGAATGTAACTCTATGGAATTACTTACGTTGAAAGAATTATGTGACTTGACAGCTGTCAATTAATTTTAATTCGTATTTGAATATTCAATAGTTTTGTTTCCCTATTAATTCGGATAAGGAATATTCCACTATGTTCTTAAATTTTGTAGAATACTTTTATAGATTTGCAGTCCGCCATATAAAAGTAAGATATTGCAAAAACTATATTTTAGTAATATTTGAAGAAACTAGTTGCTAAGATCGTTAACGAAAATTAATTAAAAATAGCTGGACATTGTAGCATTAATAAAGATAATTTAAAAAAGAAAGTGGCGCTCTAAAAGCTTCTCGTGTTTTACAAATCGAATTGTTCTGTAAATTGTCTCGTTAAATCGAAATGTCCTGTGCCATCTCGTATACAACGTTACGGAATTCTTGTATGCACTTAATTTATTTTATGGAGGCTGATATTTAGTGTACCCAACAGATTGTCCAATTTCTCGAATCAATGTGCCTTGCGTAACGTTTAATTTTACTGGAAATTTTCCATGCGAATTAAGCGAAAGTAATAAATAAAATAATGTGATAATCTGTTGAAAGCCATGAACTGAACAAATAAATAAAAGCACTTAACAAATGAATAAATCTTGAAAGCAATTAACAAATTATATTGTAAAAAGGATAAAATGTGAGAAAATAATAATAAAAAAAAGAAAAAACAAAACAGGAAACGAAGTCATAAAATATGGAGAAACTTTTAAATTCTTAATTTCTTCGATACGAAACATAAATAGAGAACGTTATGCGAAAATGTATCGAAAATATATTCAAAAAATATTTATATAAAATAAAACAGAGTATCCTTTTGTAATATTTATACGAAGCGTGTTTATAATATATTTACTTGCTACATATATACACTAAAATATACGTAAATGTTATAGAGCCTAGCTATTTGTTCTCTGTAACGTAGAATTATTTTTATTTGATAACGAAAGAGTTCAATCACGCAGAGTCTATCAATCAAAATCGATCTGGTTCACAAATCGGTGCGCACAAAGAAAAAGATCGAAAAGAAGAAATCACGTTACGTGAGAAAAGAGGAAAAAACCAGCTGTCTCTATAATGGTCGTTCACGAAGCGCGCGTGACAAATCGAGGCGCGAAGAATCGCCGACTTCCGGCGCTGTTGACAACTAGTCAACGGTGTCTCTCTTGGCGCATGCGGGTAATTTCAAATTTTCCTAACGATACGTACTAGCCGAATTAAGATTTATTAAGAAATTACACAGTAACCAAATGAAGAAAATTTATTGAAATTTATTAAACGACAGAGTTGCATAGATCTTCTGATGTTACTTTGAAGAATCTAATAATGGATCAATGTTTGACAAGTAAATGGACAAGTAATAATTTGTCCAATCACAATAGTTGTTAAATTAATGTGCAAAAATTTGTTTACAAAAAATCGGTTCTCTTCGCAAGATCATCCATATTTTTCTCTTCCTTTTTTATAAATACAAGTTCTGAAGCAGTATTGAACGATCAATGCTCGCTCTGCGTTTTTACGTTTTCGTTCAGTCGCGTGAATGTCTCGTGGGACTCGAGCTCTCCTCGTAACTCGGCGTTGGAATTTTGAGTTTCATGAACAGAGAACGAGAGAGAAGAGAAAGCGAGAAAGAGGAAGAGAAAGAGAGAGAGAGAGAAATAAAGCCCTTTAACTCATCACGAACTCGATTCCACAGAACGACAGACGGAACTTCGACTTGGAACGGATAATTGGACGAAATTGAACACCGTTTGACCGCTTTCTCCGGAATCAATCCGACAGACTGATGGACGTTCTTCGAGCGAGACCAGGCTTTTCGAAAAATATTGAAAAATCGACGCGTATTAAAGGACAAATGGAAATCGTTATTCTGACGATGTTGAGAGATTGAAACGGGATTGTTCTTGTTATCGATTGTTCTTTGTGGAAACTTTTAGATTTCGTATGTTGGTAAATTGATGAGTGATTGCCTGTAGTGTGGTATATTGAAGTTACACGATGAATCATTGCGAATAAAATGGTGAATGGTTCGAACGTTCTAATATAATAATTGGAATTCAAACGTATTTACTAAATTTGTATTATTCAGAAGACAAAGATCGTCCTGTTTTCCTTATGAATCTTACAATTTACAGATCTGTCCATTTCCCATCTCTGTTTTCTCAAATTACGTCAAAGTTCTTCGACGCGAAACGTCGCGTCAATTAGTCCATTTATTAAACAAGTAACGCTAAATCTCGCCTTCCTTCAACGCGGAAAGAAAAATATCTGCGCTGGCGAAGAAGCTCGCCCTCGTCTCGTCCTTCTTCATTTGTAGCTTTTCACTGAACAAGGGGCCTTATAAATCTAATACTTCGTTCGGTGCGAGCCGGTGTTGCGATATTTTCCCCGTAACCAAACGTGCAGACGGGTGGCTAACGCCATGCAACACAGGGGAAGGAGGCAAGCAGACTGCACGAAACAAGGAGAAAATCACGACGGGAAGAAGAGAATGGGGGGTGAAACCGGTGGAAGGCGGAGAAAGAGACGCGTCAAAAGAGAGACGCTTAATTTCCTGTCGCGCGCGCTTTATTTCATTAAAAAGTCGTCAATAATATTACGTTAATTACATGGCCGTGTATGCGTGTGTATAACAGCAGTTATACGCGCTAGGTAGGAGACACGAAGCTAGAGGAAGCTTCGTTCGAACGTTTGTCACTGGCTTCTGGCTGATTCAATGCGATGTTGTTTCCTTGCTTCTTGCTATCATCTTTAATTTCATTTTTTTTTTTTTTTTTTTTTTTATAATACAGAGTATTTCGATTGTATGTTTCCTTTAGTTTTTCGTTTGTAGCTAGATCGATTTGAGTACAAACTGTGGAGATTTTTACATCTCAAAAGAACATATAGCAAGTTCATTGTTTCAATTTTACGATGATAAATAAAATTAGATCGAAAATGACTCGAAGAAGTCTTTTTTATTATGTCATTGAGGCTTAAAATCGAAAAATTCGATGGAATGATTCTTTTTTATTTAATTTCATCGATTCGAAAACATCAGTGCAATTTCCGTCGATCGTTAAAACGAGAAAAACAAACTATTTTATCCTCTTACGACTTGTACTCTGACGTTAAACTCGCCATCAACGTTTCGAGAGATGATGGTGCACGCGACGCCGTTATCTCGTCGCTGTAATATCGCCGAAAGCGTCGCGTCTGCGATGCATTTTAAACGGTCGCAGCTTGAGGGCAAGGAGAACGCGTGAAACACGTGGAAGAACGTCGGAGGGCGAAAGTAAAAGCGACGTTCCGCGATGTAATCGGAGAAAATATAGCCGCTCCCGTGAATTACGCGCGACGCCTCGCACTCTATAACAATTTAGACCGAATAACGGCGTTTTTATTAAAATACTCGACAACGCGACTACGCTACCGTTCAAAAGTATCCGGTCGCTTGCCTATTTTTTATAAGACGTTACTTTACCTTACGGAAAGTTCGCAGATTGTACAAAAAACTGGGAAGAACTTTCAATTCGTGAATCATCATCGAAACGAATAATATTAATAAATAGACTGTGGATGAATATTTATCAAGATTAAAATGTTTGTCGTCGCAACTAAAAAATTGGAATCTCAGCAGAGAGTTTTTTCACTTTCAAATATTTAAAAAATAAGTGGGGAGAAGTAAAGAGGATTAAACAAATAAACGTGTACATTACTAATTAACAGTCATACGTATTAGCATCATACAGCCATTCTTAACGACCATAATTAGTACAATCTTGTAACTGGCAGTATAGGAAAAAAAAAAAAAGAGATGCCTGTAAGAATACTTAAGAATCCGATTTCAAGTTGCGAATCATCGCATTGTAATAAGTGACCCGTAACGATCATCCTTTCTTCATGATCGATCACGATCGTCGATGAATATCGCAGGATAGGATAATTAATATCAAAGTTATGAGTTTCGACATGCTCCTCGAACGTTATCCTATAACATCCAAGATTGAAGATCAACTATCCTCGATGCTCCGTGCACTTCACTCTTAACGCTCCAGTTAATTAATTCCGATTTAAAACATCGATTACAAGCAAAGTACTCGGTGTTTGTTCGATTCGAAACAATTCGCGTTAAATCGGAGAAAATTTTTTCCCTTGGAAAAGCTTATTAACCGTTACGTGTCACGAAAGCTGGCATAGTTTTTTTTTTGTTGCTTCAGCGAGGTTTCGTGTTAAACACGCTTCTGCTTAATGCTCTAACTGTGTTATAAACAAGCAGCGTTTCTACTAAAAGAGAAAATAATTTGTCATTCTGAAATAATTTCATTTGGACTGAAATATCGCCGCACGAAACATTCTGAGAGATTTTATGATACATTTTGATACGTTTTTGATATATGACGACGTGCCCGTGGAGTTTCTAGCAAGATTTTTTAATAAAATCGTTTATAGAAATTCTCTTTTCAAACAATTTCTCTGTTTCATTCTCGTGTTACGTTAAATTCCGAATTTTTAGACTTTAGGCGAAAGAAAAATATTGTAGGGATGTTGTACCAATAGGAAACATCTTCCTTCGGTGTTCCTTTTTTTTTTTTTTTGGCGTACGAAAGAAGTCTCATTTCCACCTCTCAGGAGAGTTTCAGTAAACCCAGTTTTATATTGCAATTTTGAAATTTTAACCCAGCAGAGTTTGCAAATTTTTTTACAACTTTATGAATTTTTTAAACTTCCTGTAATCCTTTTGCAGATACACTTTTACATCTGTAAAAACCGATGTGAAAAGAGAAGAAGAATATATTTTAGTTTTCTATCCCTCTAACTCGAAACTTAAAACTTTCAAGGAAGAAAATAGACAAAGTAAAAGAAACCTGGTATCATCGATATAGCGAATGAGATGAAATGAAAATATAAATGAAATTTTCTTAACGTCGTACCATCCATTGAGTGCAACCATTTTGTATAAAATTCGTTTCTGCTGTAAGGGCTCCGGGTAATCCGTAATAGGAGCATCCACCGTACGTTAATCTACTTTGGTTCAGCAGTAATCCTTCGAGACTTAATTGAAAAGCTCGATCAGAAAATTTGCTTTAATAATAGATTCTATTTTTCGTTTAGAAATATCCTATCCGTATTTAATCACGCTTGATCATGATTCATTCGCCTAACTGTATAAAATCCAATTACTGTTTAAAAATGAATACCATAGTTCAAGCTAATTTTGCAAAATAAGCACGGCTATTCGTTTCGGTTGAGTTTTCATTCGCCTAATACTTTTAATTATTTATCTCGAACTGTCAGGCACTGATCTAGAGACGATCGTGACCTGTAATGAAAACAGAAATGCGCGGCAACTGCAGATATATCTGCTCTCTAATTAAGGTTAATAATTATGTTCGGAGAAAGCCTGCCCCAGATCAGCTCCAGGGGGCTAAACCGTTCTCTCTCACTCTCTCTCACTCTCGATCCAAAGCCTGATTGATGTAACTGTAATGGCCTGGCAATTATACAATGAATTACCAGTTCGTTGATAATATCTGTATTAAGCTCGAAAAAGACGGACGCTAGTGGAATATATAATAGCATTGTTTAAATAAGTGACGATAGAACGATGAATAACTTGTATTGTAAAATTGAAACAACTTTTAAACAAGGAAAAATGTGAATATTGAAAGAGAAAAAGCATTGTTCCGTTGTTCACATCTTAAGCATTCGTGTAATTGAAGCTTATTAATGTTTGGATAATAGAAATTCAGTTATAATCTCAACAATCAGCTACCGACGGTAAATAAAATTTCATTCCTGTAAGTGAAATGTAGTTCAGATATTCTAAATAAAATCTCATCGGTACAAATGAATTTCAAATAAATAGAATCCTATCATACTCGTAGCACAATTTCCAACACTTTGAACTTACGAAGTAAGTCAGACAGATGTTCACCGAGAAGAAAGCGGATAAAACTGGAGGGGCTACGTATAACCTGAACAGGAAGCAGCACGAACGTTAAAAAAAAAAAGAAAGAAAAGAGAAGACGAGACAATGTACGAAATCTCGCAATAAGATGCAACTGGAGATAAGCTAGGACCCCCAAAGAGACTTCTCATGGAAGGTCGAGTTATTATTACGAATGACAGAGTTTCCGTGGTGCCAGGTGCCTCTGACAGATCAAAGAGATCGACCATCGTGATCTCCGAAAACGGGTACGTATTATTTTTCTACGGTGGAAAGGAGGAAAGGGAAAGACACCTTCTGTGATATTTCGCGTCTGTTCTCCCTTTTTATCTATATTTTGTTCGACGTCTGCTCGAGGTCGATCGAAGAACACGAAAAGCTGTTGGCTATGCTGTGCTCTGCCTATCCACACGTGCATCCTCTCTTTTGTACCACGAAAATTGGGACATCGTGTTCTGGTCAGGCACGATGCAACCAATCGATAGCTAGCGACCTGTGTACATGGCCATTCTCACCTTTCTGCGGGCCGTTCTCCTTTTTTAACGAGCCAGAAGAACCACTTTGTCCTCGAGGATGTTCCAGTGAACGATCCAACTCGGAGAATTTAAAGTGCTGCCTTCGTGAACGTGCTTTTACCGCTTCAGTCTCGGATTTATATGATTAGCATCGGTTTAGTTTTGAATGAAAATGTTTGAATCGTTGCGAGAGTGTTTATTTAATTGCTCTATCTCTGCTTGTTTTAAGGTTCGTGTAACGTTTTACTAGTTACGATGTATCAGGACGTTAGAAACGTATTTTACCGTTACCTGTCTGTGAAATAATACGACACGCACTACCAATCTTAAGAAAATTGATCTTAGATCGAAGACTGGCAAGTAAAAGCAATGATAGGTTGGATGAATTGAAATCGAAACTACCACCATTGTGCTGCAAACAAGGCGTAAATTTATGGTTCAACACACAAAATTGACAAATTTGCTATATCTCGTCCCATTGAAGTTCGTCCAAAGAATTTTCTGACAGTTTTGATTGTTGAAAACGGGAAGTAGTACTTGAATTTTATGATCGAGAATGTTATAGCTTTTTCTACTGTTTGAGCCTCCAGATAGCGTATTTTTACGATTCTAGATTTCGACGCGGCTTTGCTAGACTTTACGACTTTAAAACAAACAATCTACGATGTGTGCGCTATATTTTCCCCCCCTCTTCCCTTGCTGACGCCTGAGAATTTTGGGATTTATGTCTCCTGTCAACGATAACGAAATAGTTCCAACCTATATGTATTATATACATCTTGGGCTCCGAAAATATTGCGTCTAGTTGACAAGAAGTTATTGATCATTAATAAATATTGCATAATGAGAATGCTTCGTAAGAACAACTTTTATAACTTCCGATAAGAAAATCTCCTCTAAGAGATACATCATATCGATAACTTAAATTTATCTTTCTGTTTTGAAGTTCAGAAGTCTATAGCCTGAAATAAACTCCAGAAAAACTATCCCAAGCACTCGTATCTTTTCTTTTTCTAATATTCAATATCTTTTCCCTTTCTTGTTTTCATCAGCCACCTAATTCACATTTATGTAATATCAATTATGTAATATATATATATATAATTCCAATCCTATGAACAGTTCAAAAAGGATCTAAGTTGCAACCTCCAAAAATGAATTCGATCTATGCCAGCATTTACAAAAGATATTCAAGCTTCTTCGCCTTTCTTTCACAAGATGTCACGTTACAATACATTAAGAAAACTATCAATTAACCAGTAACAGCACAAGCTCTCAATAATTCATTGCAACCCTCTCAAACCTGAACCTGAATCCTGATACATCGGAGGACCACCAAGGAACTTTGAACATGACGTAACAATTTAGACTGGCCCGAGTGTCGTGTTTCGAATAACAGTCACGTGTACAAAAGAATCGCATCGGAAACTCAAGAGCAAGAGGGGAAAGACAAATTATAGGAAAAGCACGTTCGCAAGGGAGAGAGAGAAGTTAGATCTGTTAGTTTAGGGCTTGGCTCGGAAGAAACACGACACCGAGCGTTCAACAGCGTTCTCGAGCCATTAGCTATTTACGGAAACACCGCTGCAAATGGGGCGTTCGACAATTTTCGTTTTCGTCCCGTCGACGGAGAACTGGATGAAAGAACTATAGAGCTTTTTTTTCAGCTCTCCCGAACATCCGAAAGAGCGGAATATCAAACCATGGGTGAAAGGGTTGCGACGAAAGGTTGCTCCTTTTATTTCGGGACTCGCGTGGAAAACCGTACGTAACGATTGCCGTTGAGAACCAAGAGGATGGCCTCACCCTCTTTTTTCAACGTATCGACCTCCTTCCTTTCCTTTTCGCCTTCTTTTTCTTCTATTCTTCCACCGTTTTAACGCTCCATCGCATTGGAATCGAGACAGTTGTACCGTGCGACGAAAAGAGCCAAGCAGCTTCCCGACTATTTTTCTTAGGGCCATCGTCGCGGTAATTAGCACCGCGTACGCGTTTCTTCGAAGGGAATAAGCTTGACGAGAGTTGGAAGCGGCATAAAGCAATTAGTCGTGGTGTTTTGGAAAGAGCTCGGTGTAAATCTGTCCGATGTTTTACATTTGGTGTACTTTCTACCTTTACAATTGGTGGGGAAACGTTGTTGAATAATAACATAATTTTTAATTCACGACATTGGTCGGAATTATATAGCAAAACTATATACATATACTATAGTTATCAATTTACACTGTTGATCGAAAATAGTATAATTTATACCGCAACTGACACTACTGAAATCAGTTTCTCGGTTGTTCAATAAACGACATCCCTATAGCGATGTATCGATCAGAAAATTACGCAACGAGATTTTCGCAAGTGATACACCGTAGTTACGTATTAGAAGGGACAGCGGTCGTTCGATTCTCTCTTTTTGTCGCCTGGGTTTGCTCATAAATTTTTCAGGAAGCAGAGTGGTCCGATCGCGTGCGCTAATCTCGCAAGCAGATGCCACGCGATGCTTCGCAAAACCGATTACGGAGACTCTGACGAGAGAGAGTGGATCGGTCGTGTGTCGCGCCGGTAAAGAGACCCATGGAGGATGAAAGTGGTACTTTTATATCCATCAAACTGCCTATAAACCTGGCTACGGATAAAGCGACGTCCTTTCTAACACGGCTGGCCGCTCTTTTTCATCGAAAAGGACACTCGGATACCGTGACTAAACGGATTCCTCTCTTTTTCCCGGAGATCGTCGGTTTCATTGTTGAAACGTATGCACGCAACGCGATTACCGACCATAACTGACGTGACCTAAATACGTGAAGATATTTTCGGGATCGTGTATATAAGGGACATTCTTTGTTCTTCGCACGGTTGCATGGTATGTAACTATATCCGTGGTGCCTCGTTAGGTTAAAAAGGTGTACACTCTCGTTCAAAAATATTGCAACACCTTTGGTTTTATACAGCTAAGATGCGATAAATTATCAAACAAACGATCAACCGATCACGATAAATGGAATTACGATAGAAAGTTAAATAACACGAGTGCCAGAATCGGTTAAAGCAACGATCGTGAGACGTGGTGGATACGAATTGAGGAGGAGGAATTTTACTTTATTAGAGAAAAACGAAAGGATAATTACCATCGAATCTCAACGAGACTACCAAACATTTCGCCAAACATTGATCGTTTATGTCGTAACGTGTATTCGTCTTGTTTTCTCCGTTCATACAATGACTATAGAAACAGGACGAATGTAGTACATGTGTTACACCTACGCGTTACAAGCCGATACCTCAAAATTTCGATTTAAAATTGAAAGCATTTCATAAACATTCTATAAACAATCGCCGTGAAATAGCCAATCAACGAACAATTAGAAAATCAATAAAAAACTGGATGGTTTGTCAATACGAGAAATCAAGGGACGTATTTAATCTTATTGTCAGTTAACAAACAGAAGGATTGTTCGCGTTCGTAAGTACGTAGCTTGTCAATAAGCCTCGTTTAAACGGTTACGTGCCTTCGTACGGCTTGTCGTCGAATTAACGTCGATTAGTACGTCCATTAGGCAGACGTTGAACTGTCGTCATCATCGGTCAGCCAGCGTCAATGCAATTGCGAGGTCAAGCTAGGATTTGTATCGAGAGCTTACCTATAATTTGCTTTCGTCACTATGCGGGGGGTCGTTTCCGATTCCGACCCCGACAGGGGATTTAAACACGAGCTACTCAAATATTGAACTGCGTCCTGTTTCTTATCGTTGGAGGGAGTTGTGTATACTTCATGCGCCCCCAGGAAGCGGTTCGATACTCGGGGGTGGGGTAAGAAAGAAGGTAAATAGAACTGCGATACTTTCGCTAACCTGGTGCTTCTTTTCGTGAAAGAAATTGCTACTTTGTTACTGTATTGTACAATCACAAACCTTTTACGATATTTTATCGGTAGTACTCGCGACGCTAATTTGTCGAAGAAATACAATAGCACCGAACTTGAGAGAAAAGATTCAATAATATTTTATTAGGTTGGTCATAAGATTATCTACATTTTATCGAAGAAAAATGATAAAATCTATCCAATCAACGAGTTCAGTTATTTCGTTCCTCTATTAATCCTGCATAAAGTTCCTCTATAAATATCTTCTATCAAAAAGTTCAGATATATTTCTTACATGCTCCAAATAATATTTATAACATCTTTTGTAATTCATACGGTAGTGAAAGATGAACGAATTTATTACCTAATCCAATATAATTTCAATTAAATATTCCATAGCATACTATAATTTATGTTAAATTCTAATCACTGGCAAACATCATTCCAAACACACCTACCCTAACAACCTTGCCATCTAACCTCAAACCAAAGCACTCTGGCTCAATATCCCTTAACACGAGCATCGTTTCTTCACTGTCAAAATATCTGGCGAAGACAGTGATCCTCGTAGCTTTAAAACTCTGCTTATAGCATCGGGGAGGATTAATGGAAATGCACGTCCGACCGCAGGAGACGATAGACGTATGAGAAAGAGCCGGGGGCTCGGTTCAGGATTGATAAAGGCAGCTTTTAACCCTTAACTGGTATTCCGGCCTGGTAACGATGATATATGACGTGGCAGGATCACGCCTGACCTTGATAGCTGCCGGAACGAGGATAAACGGGACTATAGCTTTCGTTTCATCGGCATTCTCACGCGTTAAATATCGATCGTTTGATATATACGACGTCGCTTCGAACGCGCGTTCTTGTCCGCAACATCGTCCGATGGTTTGTCAGATCGCTATCGCCACTGAAAGACAAGCCGGTCATTCTGTTCGACGCTCGATGCACACGATGCTCCACGCGACGATGAAGTAATTGTCGATCCTCCAGGAACAGGTAGATTATATACGCGTGCACGCGTATTCAACAGGTGTCGTGCTAAGAACCACCTCATTTCCTTTACTTTTAGTTTTCTCTTCCCTTTTTCTTGTTGTTCATAGTCGCATCAAACGCTTGCATGGGCTATTAGCGATGCAAAGGAATGAAATGTTGTAATTATACAAGGTCATTCTCTCGCTAGAGGCCTCACTCTACGTGTGCACACGCAAATATTGAAAATAATTCGAAGCTTCTAGCGAGAGAAGTTTCAGCCTGTATCAAAACCTTTCTATAAATACATAGTACCATAATCGAAGCTAAAAAATGTTAGTGACACGAGGAAGAAATGTCACTTATAGGAATTTAATTTTATCATATATCATTATTTAGTTTTTAATGAAACGATCGAACAAAATGATTCAATATTATGTATACGTTTACTCAAAGTAAATACTTTAAGTAATTTACCAGTTATAATATTTGTAGTATCGTGAACGAGGGACCTGGGGGGTATCGGGCGAATTATAAACAAGCGGTTGTGAAACATGTGGGGCTAAAACAGAAGAGATGAGGCTAAGACGAAAGACAAGGGGTTGATAAGGGACATAAACGAATGAACAGCAGTGTTAGTCGAGAAGTCAGATAGTGTAAATCAGGAAGTTAGAGAGTGCGAAAACTGAGAAAGCGTTGGATCCGTGGTGACGAGAGTTGCAAATTAACTATCTAGTGGTCTTAATTATAATACGCTATTGTGATTAGTTCAGGTTAAACAACTATCGTTTCCTGTTTAATCAACATCTGTTTAATCCATTTATTGTAAATAAACTAATTGTAGTATAAGATCCTACAGTATCATATTTAATCGTAAACTTAATATCTGCAATTACACGAAGAACGTAGTACATCACCGAAAAGGCATGTGTTTTAAAAGAGAGTGGCAAAACTGATGCGAAACCCAAGGGCAATTTCTGTGGAATGGCAGCTCTTCTATCCTCGCAATTTCCCGTGGACTAACGATCACTTTTCGGCCTGTAATTATCGGTCCGTGGCATGAGTCATTGCGGTTCGGATTAGACTGTTACGCGAATCGATTAGCGATCTCGAGGCGAGCCACGATCATGATAATTCGTCGAGGTACCCGTCATTCTACCTGCTAGTAATGACCTTCGCCGGAGGGTCGAGTCATTCGTGGGAGGGTCGATCCTTCTCTTGTATCCGATCCACGACCATGAGAAAATAATACCGGCGAAACTTCTCTAAATACTTTTTAACGAACAATCGCAACCTTGTTCCTGAATAATGCGGCTCGTGATTCACTTGGGAAAAACAAACCCCCTGGATATATGATTCTCTGCATCATCGTTATTACTGTTATGGAAATGATTCTTTATCGAAATGTTTGAAATTTCATGGGAAAGAAATACCTTCGTTTCAAGAGGAATTTCGACTTTTATTTCAAGAGAGATTTGTCATTTTCATTTCTTTCTTTCTACACTTTTCGTTATGTGACTTGTTTATGGAATGTGAGAATGATTGATAGAAAGATTCAAAGATAAAATGAGAATCAAGCGGAGACTAAGATGACAGGAAAGATTAGAATTTAGATTACAATTTCTTACAAATTTGTATATTTCAAAAACAAGTGTCGTTTACTGGATATTTTGAATGTTAATGTAAATGGAATATTTCGCGTGTAAATTTGAATTTTATTTAAACAGCATAATTCAACCATTCTAAGCTTCCTGATAAATAAACCAATATCCAAACTCGTAAAAATTAGAATAAAGATAGCAATTTCTCTCATCAACTTCTCAGCATCTTTCAACCGAAATCGAAGGGAGGAAGCAAATCGTTGAACGAGACGAAAACCGTGGATGTTCGCCGGAAAGCCAATTAACGGAGGAAGTAATTTTGATTTACGTTGTGCTGGCCCGGTAGAACCGCGGGCGTTATCCTTTATTCCCAGAGCTAACGCTGCCACGGGAACCACTTTAAGGGGGATAAGTTATGTACGTGCTCGCGGTCACCTGCTACATCGGCCCTCGAGATGCTTTCGAAGCTCGTTGCGCGAGAGCAGGTGCATTGTGTGCGCTCGTCGTCGTTCGAACTTGAGGATCGCTTACGCCCGGCAACCCGCGCTCAACGAAATGTTCAAGCCGAGGCCGAAAACCGGCCGAAAGACAAAGGAGCCACGGGGGCTAGCGTAGTTGAAGCGTGCACGCTCTTCATTCCGCCTCTGACCTCGAGACTCCAGTTAACACAAGAGATGCCTCGGAATAATCGCACTCTGACTTTTTGCACGTCGAGTGTTTTCTCTTACACGTTAAGTGGAGGTTCTGTGTTCAGGTGAAGTGATTTTGTTAGGGAAAAATCGGGATAGGGGTTGCTTGGTTTCTCGTGCTTTGACTGACAACGTTTATGTAATTTTATATTTCTATATAATTAAGGAAATTCATCTGGTGAAGATTTCATAAATTCATACTTTTGTGATCGATGAAATCTCCCAGAAAGTTAGTTAAGAGATAGATACATATTTCGAAATGCAAATAAGAAGCCAATTGAGGAACCAAACATTTCGACGACTAATACTATTCACCCCCAAAATCGTTATACATAATACATATTATACAGGATATACATGTTATTACAAGTATTATAATACTTCCAGAGACATTTAAATTCGCTTGAAAGATTCATTTTTCGATCCATATTTTCTTAAAGCGCTAGTACCTTCCTCGAATATTTAACGCGCGGCTTGCACCGTTTTCATTCCGTCGCGGTAGAGAAGGAACCTCTTACCGCAAAATGAAAAAGCCACCCTCTTTTTCACGCGGCAAACCCGCGGGAGAACGCGCGTTCGTCTGAATTTTTTTGTCGCGCCATTGTGGTTATTCGCAAAGTGCAACACGGCAACACGCGCAAGAGGGTTCACATCCTGAATGTAGGATGGGGGAGAACCAGACACGAATTAACATCGCCAGGGGTTGCGTTTTAATCTGAGGTGTGTAGAATTCGCTCGCATGAGTCACAAACTCTTTCCACCGGACACCATACGGATTTAGATTGTCTTAGTACATATTATTGCTATTATTATTACGATTGCTATCAAGGCACACAGTCATATTGTCATTTTGTAAATTAGTGCCTTTTCTTACTTATTTTTATTACCACTCTCTTCTATAATCTGCGAGTTTCTTCTTTATGTGTACGTATTATGAGTCTCTCTCAGGAGCCTATTCTGGTTAACTCCACCTTTACATGATACAATAGAATTTATAAATGAATGCAGGCAATTAGCAGATTATGGATTTTTGTACAAATTAAAAAATTCGTTTTACGTATTAAAAGTTATAATGTATAATGGCTTTTATATGTTAATGTGCGTTTGTAAATTTTTCATAAATGCATAAAGATCCGTAGTTCAATAATTAATATCTATATCAGAGAATAAAAAATTTGTTTATCACTAGCAGATACTATAAATAATCACAAGTTTCAGCGTCATGGGGGTGAGAGCGCGGCGACTAGAACCTCTGTCACCCTACGTCATAGCATTCGCCAACCCTAAAGATTGATGGTGACAACGCAGGGGTAGGTTCAGTCATCGATTCGGGAGAGAAAAGTTTAAAGTTTCTCTCCCAAACACGTATTGCCTCTTAAATACACTTAAGCTTAACAACCATTTTTTGCGTGGATAGTGGAGATTTAACATTTTTACTGGAAATACGTTGATGACGAAGAAAGTTGGTAAAGCTGTATAGATGGTCTCGAAGCTTTCGTTGATCTTAGTTCTGATCTAAAATACTCAGCCGAGGAAAGAGATCCGAGATGTCTGATTTAAGATGTAAAGAAAGCATTTCTAAATATCTTTCATTATTGACAAAGTCTATTCGTGAATGAAGTTAAGAAAAATGGAAAAAAAAAATTGTATGTTCATTTGGAATCTTTACGAACCGATAAAACTTAATTACAAAGTTTGATCAAACATTTTATTTGTTGATAATTATCCACATTTCTGGGAATATTCGTCATGTTGAATCAAACAACAGTCGTCCTAGAAAATTTCACAAAATGTAGCAACTGATATCGCAATTTTTCATTCGCATAAATAATTTTTTAGTTAACTAGAATTTCAATAATATTTTAATAATAATGGACACTAATGAACTCTAGCGAAAAATAAGCAGTAGTTTCGAGGAACGTTTTGAGAATGTCTTATGACAAAGAGAAAAATTAAATGAGTTGGTAATTATATTACTCGTATTGTATGTTAATTTCTATGTTTCATCTTTTTAATTAACAAATGGTTTCTCTTTTGTTTCAGGTACGTACACACCATTTTAACATACGATGCACACTGATGCGCTCCACTAATACAGACACGGACGAGACGTCGTGTAAGTAAATTTGAAGGATTCTATACGTTCACAGGCTTCCTCTTTTTTTTTTATTTTCTTTAAATATTTTCCCTGATTCTGTACATTTTCCCCGTATTGATGTATTTGTTATTTGATAAAAATTTGGTATTGGGATTTTAAAAAGTATGGAAATATGGAAGTTATCGGTTGAAATGTTAAAGAAATTTAGTATGAGCCATTAACGTTGAACGAAGAATATTATCAAAAGTTTTCTTCGCTTCATTTAGCATTTTACACTCGAACGGTGGGTGAATCTGGATCTTTACTTTCGTAATATATTATAGATCGGGCGTAAATATTGCGGATATTAGAGCGGAAATGATACATTTTTCAAATAGCGCGGATTCTCTAAAGATATCGAACGTGGAATTTAAAAATTTGTGAGATAATCTATACAACATATATTATATCTTCAGCATTAAATCCTTAACTTTCAACAATCTGTATAGATACGACAATCGAAAAATTAATATTAGAAGTTTGTATAAATACTGTAACTTAATTAATTAGAAAGAGAATTTATATTTTTTTACACTGCAATATTGAAAATCATATATTACCTATATTTAATGCAGTCCAAAATTTCAACAAGTTAATATCAAAGTAATAATATCTAACTAATATACATATAATAGATAATAATATTTATTGAAATATATAAATACAATAAAACAGTAAGAAATAAAAAATGTACTAAAAAAACAAATGAATGACATAATGAAACGATTACACGTTACTTCATCATTCTGACTCATAGAATAAAGAATTATATATAATAAATGAAAATAAGAAGACGAAAGCACATACATTTTGAATTAAAAACTCTAATTTCAGCCCTTTGGCATATGGAAAGTGACAAGAATAGAAATAACTTCGAAAATCGCATAATCTCAACCTATATTTTATATAACATCAGTACCGGATTTCTCTTTCTAAGAACCATCCTCACACGATCATCTGGTTACCTTGTTTATTTATGGGTCGTTTAAACACCGACCAATGATTTTCCAAGGTTCGCGCAAACGAGTTTCATCTCCCACGACATGTGGTTGAGCCGGTCGCTTTAATGTTAAAATGATTTTACGGTTTTGACTTAGCCCTTGCCGTATCCCTGCTTCGATTTCTTTTTAAGTTCCTCGGGAACGTCAGAATTCACGACCTAATGTCTTTTTAATTGACACGAACGATTATTCGATGTACTATCCCGCTTGCAAGCTGATTTCCTTCTTCGAAACAATTTGTAATCGTTCGCGGGATTGTCAGTTTTTTGAAATTCAATATAAATCCAATACCATTAAACCAAATATATTTGCTGTGTTTCCCGCGAAACTACGAAACATTCTAAAAGAATCCGAAAATATCAATCAAGGTAAATTGCTTTTTGTTATTCCCCCTTTTATATTTCTTTTTAGGGAAATCAAGAATATTCATTCAATAAAAATTGTTCAATAAAAAAAAAAAAAAAAGACAGCAGAAGGAGGAAAATTTTATTAGCAATAATCAACAAGCCAATTGTAATTCATTTTCCTGGCATACCCTCCCAAAAAAAAAAAAAAAAAAAGGATAAAATAAATAAACTACAAATACTACAGGTTTCATATCGTAATAAAAGTATAAAAGAATATCTTTCAAGATAACAGATTTAACTTTTTCTTCTCGAAAAAAAAGAATTCGTTTCATTGAATGAAGAAACGTAGTTAGGTGCAAAGAATTGCAAGAGGTTACTAGATCCACGTGACTGAGAAAGCAGGGTCTTTCTCGCAATATTATTCTACGTTATGGTTGAAAGGCGAATAAAGTCCACTTTCGAGGACATCGAGCAAGGAATACAATCGAGCTAGCACTTCCGCAACAAGCCATTGTAGGCTAAACGGGCGAGCCTCTTTAAATCTGGCCTGCTTTATAGAGAATTTTACCTGCTTTCAATCGACCATTTCACATGAACGTTTCGCTATGTTAAATCGAGTACCGAAGCTGTTTGTGCAGCCGTCCCGCGTTTATCCGAACGAGAATCACCTGGAGAGTCCAAAGACTTGTCCTTACTCAGTGTTTATCGAAGCAATTTTCTGCTAACTGAGCCAAAATAGCCCCATTACGAATGTCCAAACCACTTTTCTGGTATACTTAACCCCCACTTTGTTTATCTTTAACTCCTATAGTTATAATTATCCTGATTAGACTATATTATATTGAAGTAACTATTTGAATAATTTTGGGAAAATTGGAGGTTTTTGTTCGATGAGCTTAAGTAATCGTTGTTTGTATTGTTGTTTTTGGAGATTAATGGGGAAAAATGTATAATGGAAATGTATAATTTATTATTATTTAATTATTTATTCATTTAAAGTCGCGCTTAAATGCAGAATGTTTTATTTATACTTCCGGACAATATGAAAATAAATTACTGAAATCGCGAAAAATTCCTGAAATAAAAATTATTTTTGCGTCAGCTCAACAAATTCAGATTTGAACAGCTTAAATACGATCGTCGCACGGCAATGCAATTTTCCTTCGCTATTAGATATCGTGAATAGCATAACAAAACTTTGCCCCTACATTTCGTTTCCACCCTGTTCTATAAACTTAATTCATCGAACATTCTTGTATCCTCTATCCAACGCAACATCTTACAATCGAACGTAAATGTGGCTTTTGATATAATCGAGACATAGCAGCTATCGTTAATAGTAAAAAATAGAAAGTAGAATGGTAAGAAATTCGTGAATCGTCAAATACGTTGTATCGTATTGTATTACAATGCGTTGTTTTCACATCACCGTCATCATCATATTATTATTATTATTTATACGCAAATGTACACATATATCTGTCTAACACAGGCAAATATAGCGTCGATCGAGTTGCATAATTTAAAAAGCAGACAACAACTGCTATGGAAATGCTCCGTTATTCGAAGATAAACGACACGCGATTCACTTTGACTAGTGTGTTCGCTTTACACGAGCGAATGAAGGCGATAATCAGATTTCTGTTGGCGTAATCGTTTCGCCCGGCGTCGAAGCTTTCCAGCGAACTATCGCGGCTCTCTTCGTTAAGGTGGAATGAAAGCTAACGCTATTTTCCAACAACTAACAGGGTGGTCTCGTCACAGACCAATCAACCGCTGCTCGCTTCCGAATAGCCCCTTGAGGTACCTAAAATTACGAGGTCCGAGACTGGGCTCGGCCTATCGGTCTCCTAACGACTCAATTTCCCATCTACTATCTCCTATACACTCATCTAGTAGTCGTCCTCATTCTTCGTTGTTTGTTTTTCCAATTTTCCGCAGACCTGGTAAACAGATAGAAAAAGATAGATGGAAAATGAAAAGAAGGAAGTCGTTCCTGACAAAGGTATTTCTCTTGTATTTGGGTTCCCAACTTGCACGATGATTCTTAATACTTTTATTTATAACTTTTATTTATAATTTGGCTCGTCGCTTTACAATCGACTTGAGATCATACAATGTTGATATGAATTGAGAATACGTTTAGAATAATTTTAATTTAAAATAATACGCACACATTATCAGAGTAATGTTAATTTCGAATGACATACTCAATTATAATAATGGCAAACGAGATAATGTATGTTTTATGTGTTAATGATATAACACTGATTTTGAACAAATCGCGTATTATTTGATCTCAAAGTCTTGAAAAAGATTGAGGAACACTGTTCAAAACCAACAGTGTGACATTCGGAGGCTAAAAGGGACTAATTGTGTCTACGGAGAAATTAGGATTGCCGTCGAGGCGTACTTCAAACATCCTCTCCGAAAAGGAAGAATCCCTTTTTCAGCTCAGACGCTAAAAGATATCCCTTCTGATAGGTAGAAAAAATACTGACCCAGCAGGAGACACGGCGCGGCGTCTGGCGTCCAGGAGGGCCAAAGCTCTATTGTCCTGTATTCAGGCGCCCCGTCAGGACTGTTTAGGCTTTAAATGCAAATTCAGAACGAGGACAATACCTGCCACGATTGCCAGGAACCGTTCGCTTTGGGTGGCAAATGTAATGTGTACAACAGACACCAAGTATATACATAGAGAACATTGCAAAATGAAATCTTAGGTAATCTGGAGAACCCGTAAGGAAGAAACGATTTTTATTTTATTTGCCTTTATTTTACAATCAATTCTCGTTAGAGAATTTTAAGTAAATTTATCTGACGTGGTACTATGACATGATTAATAAGTGTTTATAATATGTTTGAATCTAGTGCTTAGGTCTAAAGTGTAATGTCTTTTTAGCCTGCGGATCTGTTCCGGCGTGTCGGGTAGTTGAGTAATTAGAAGAAACGATGGCGATCTTTAGCTTAAAGAGACCGGCGTGTGCGCCACGTGTCACTGGTCACCGATAAACAGCAAACACATCCAGCTCCATAGTAAAGAAAGCAATTGAAAAATAAAAAAAAAAAACAAAAATTCTGCATTCGTATTAACACGTTGAAATACAGTGACTCTTATTAATATTAAAACCACTATTATCGAATTGAATTAATTGTTCTTTGATATTTGATTGTTCGAAAAACTCGTAGCAAATTTAACAATTGAAAGGTATTGTATTTTTCTAGAATATTAAAATTTTATTAAATAATCAATGCATCATTTCTTTTATGATAACGTCGTTATTTAATTTATAACGCTTTACACTCAACAACATTTTATAACACTATTATAAACAAATATAAAGTGTCTAAAAATTAGTAAGAGTCACTATGTACACGATATATTACAAAATGAAATCTTCTCTTGGAAGGAAATCTGTACTCGTCAGGAAGAAATGGTGGCAGTCTGTGTACCACGTGCAGTTCACCGGTGACCGGGAAAAAGAAGGCCGCTACGTGACGAAGAACAATCGTAGACAGATCTAGGAACAGATGGATCGACGATACCGCGACCTGAATCTGACCAGATGAAATCTGGTAACACTCGGCACGTTCTGGTGTAGAATAAGATAAAACCTATGCAGTGCGCAGCTTTTTAAAGCTTGAAAAGTTTCGTCGCTTCTGCTAGATAACGAATTGTGCGGACTAAAGGAAGCTGCAGGACGCGTACCGGAAGAATGCTCGGTTGGAAGGATTTATTATATTTCATTTTGTAATAGTGAAGATTTGTACGAAGCTTCATTTTCAATGTCATGGGATCTTGGGTTTAATCAGACGAGCTTGTATAAATCGATTTCATTACGCGGTGATGAATTTTTAGAATCAGTGTCTATGAATGATGATTTATTCAATATTTCCCATATTTGGTTGTTTTGAAGAAAATCGTATTTTCTAAATCTCAGTTACTCTCTAATCACGAGACAAGTTTCTTACAACACGTTCTTTGTTTACGTAGGATAAATCTATTCAGAAAGCTAGAAAGTACATTTGTGGTTATGGTCATTAGCCAGGAACCTGCCCTTTTAAATAACACTCGAACCACCAACGATAACATAGGATTCTTCCAAGTTAACCCTTTTAGAACACTAATTGCTTCTAATGCACGTTAACTTTGTGATTAGATAATACAGTAGGTCCCCAGAAAATTTTCAAACAGTTCTTTCCAAGTATCCTAAAAATAATAAAGCTATACTATTTGAAGAAAATACACGTTTTGTCTTAAGAGCACAGAATGTCATTTCTGTTCTCGTATTTCGCGGCAAAGAATATTTTCTGAACTAGGCTGGACATCTTCACACTTTCCTCAGTCACAGCTGGAATTGTTTGCGTTAAGAAGTGTCGTGTTCCCTCGTGGTCCATCTGGATGTCGGGTCAGGGATCATGCTTCGGGTTCGCAGGATGTACAACTCGTACGTGACGTGATATTTTGTTTCCTTTAGACCTTCGCGCTTCTAATATACCGCTTTCTTATGGCCAGTTTAAAATAAAGTTGGAATACGCAGTACCGCTATGGGTACGATATTTGGACAATTCGACTAACTACTTACTTATATAGAGTGGTCCGTAATGTTTATCGAGTGTTAAAATTGTTTATCATATTCTTATCTCGTGATCTTCATATTTATCGATCATAATTATCGATTATAATTCATATTTATCAGTGGTGTTGTAATAAACAAGTTAGCGATATTGTACAGAATATATCATACGCGAAATTTTCCAACATATCCTACGAAATTGTTTTGAAATAATTTCTACTGTTCGATAATATAAAACGCATTATTCTGTCAACAGCGTTTTCGAAATAAAAGAAACAAAGAACGGAGATATAGGTATAAAATATATTGAAATAACAATCACGATTTAAATTAATTCACTCGTTTTATCGTAACGTTAAATAATAAACCACGTACCGGGATAATAAAACATAAGCAATTATGTATAAAAATATCATAAATGAATCATTTTTAATCAATGGGGAAAAAATAGTCACGTTATACAGAACATACATATAATACATCTCTTCTTTTTATCATTCTTTTAATTCTATAATATTTTCATGTTTTATATTAAATGTATTATATTTCACTGAACGATAAATCATTAATAATCATAGTGAAGAGTTTTATTCAAGAGTTAACAATCGGATTGTAGAAATCAAAGAGCCTCTTTGCAGAGTGGGAAATCCAAGGAAAGAGTTCTACTTTGAGTATGGGGTGCTAGTGATCGATGGCAGTATCGATTGGTATCAGGGGGCAATATCATACCCGAGGGATGTAATACAGCTGCACTTGGAGAAATTGCTAATCCCCCACGAACCCCGTTCCTTCGATACCCTGTCATGGTATTGCGTTTGTTGTTCGCTGTATTTTGCTACACGCTGGAAATTTTCATTACCCTAAACGATTATTTTCCTATAATATTTTCATGGCACTACTCGTTTATGAACTCTGATAAAACGTACAGTATCGAATTAAATGAAAATTAAATAGCGCTTTCACTCGACAATTTTTATAAATTAAGAGACATCAGTTATTCATTTATCATTATGTTGAAGATAATATTTAAAAAATTGCTATATTATTAACGCGCTAAACTAACTACGTTTACGTGGCAAATTTTTTACAGTTTTTAACATAAATATCACTCGGATTTCAAATAGATTAACAACTTTCTGAAAATTTACCGAATGTCCAACTGGACAAATTGTAAATTAAATAATAATAATAAAAAAAATCTTTCTGAATATTCCTTAAGTTTGGAACATATGGCCAGCGTTTAAGGTTTCAGAAGCCAGACATTTATCTCGATGAAATTATTATATAATATAATAGGCACGTACCTGGTGAACTCAAGATGTTTATTAAAACACTGCAAGTTCGTGCATATAATCCAAAGGATCTGTAACGATGCATTTCGCACTTATCAGATTTAGACAGAGTTAATTCGTAAAATTTAAAATGCCACACCTGTTCGAAACCATTTAAACTCTCTTGGCGAATGTTGTCTCCGTGGAGATCGGGGAATCTTTATCGGAATCCGCCCTATTCCCTTAGCACATTCGGATATCACTGTGGCTGACGTACGTGTGCGTTAATGCTCGGTGTTTTGCGTGGTTTGATAGGAGTGAGTGTCGGAAGAGGGAGGATTTAAGGACCCCTCTCTAGCATTCGCGCGCGTGCAATCGTCTGAGTATGCGTAGCACCGGTGAAATCTTCGTCACGCGTACGGCATAGCATAGGTGCGGGCCCCACGTCTCTGTTTTGGTCCGTGGAATCACGCAAACACCCACTGCGAATACCGAACGAATGCCTGGCATCGGCCGATGCGCTCCAGAAGGGTGGTAATCCGATCCGGTTTCCGGCAAGTCGGGGCTTGCGCCCCGTAAATTTCGTATTCCATCCGCCCGCGCTGTGTCTATCATTCGACTCTCTATTATCGCGTTTTTCACCCCTTTCCCTTTATCTTCTACTCCCTCCTTCCTATACCTTAACCCTTTACAGCCATGAATTCAACCATCTTAGCTCTTTACAACCTGGATTTATAACATAGATTTTGCTCATTTCTATCTGTATTGTTATAAAACGACAAATTTCAAAAATATGTGAAGAATATATATAGTATATCGTCAAGAAAGTTCAGTTTCGCGATAGAAAGAACAATGGGAAAACGAATGAAACTACAGATCTTGATAATACTATTATGGATTAAAACGTTGAATTAAACACCGTACTGTGTAGTCATTAAAATGTGTTAAATGATCGACTTGTTTGTTATAAGTGAAAATTAATGAGACGTACAGACGTCTGTAGAAAAATGAAATATGATTTTTGTTATATTTTTAGAAAAAGTCAACGACTTTGGATGCTTGGAAAGTACAAAACTAGAAGTAAAAAGTAATTAAGGAAACATATAGATAGATAAACGATCGTGTACATTATGCAATAGTAGTCGTCGTAGTACCCGTATTCAGAACAAAGCCTAAATTTGAAGCCGCGGATCTGCCGGACATTTGACCGAAGGTGGACTTAGCCCCTTTATCGAGCGAGAACATACGAATCGAGGGTTGTTGTGTAAATGGAGCAAGGAAAAAAAGGGAAGGAAATGCGTGAGACGTAATGGGAGGAAAGGAAGAGGGATGAAAAGTGTTTGGGAGGAATATGTACTTTCGGGCATTTGATCGAGATTTGTGATATTGGGGTCGTTGAATTAAAGATACAGCGAAGGAATTGAGGATATAAAATTATTTGTGGGATGTGGAAGGCATCTCTGGGAGTAAAAGTAATGTTTATACATACAAATACACGTATTACAGTTCACAATTTGAAAAGGAAGGGAGAACGATGGTACGAACACTTTTTCTTAAATCTACTTCAGAATTAATATCATTTATGTCATATTCTTGCGACAAACGAACTTATGACAGCAAATTGTTTGTTTCTTAAGAATTAATCGTCATTTTTTATACGTTAATCGTGTGTTTAAGAAAAAGAAACAAGTAAAATTTATCAGTTTCGTTCCTGAAAGACTCGTACGTGAATGATAGGTCGTCGATACGTTTCTTACGAATTCCTGGAACCGAAGAAGCCGCCAAGTTCGTTACGTTCCACAATTTAAGAGCTTAAAAGATATTATTATCAAGGTATTCGTTCGATGATACTTTCCTGAGCCCATCAAGATTCGTCAAAACTAGTCGGAGAGCATTTTAAATGCAAAGAGGATGGGATGGATAGGATGACTGTCGAAGTAGGAATTTCGAAGTGTGTCTAATTGGTTGAAAACTTGTCACGCGGCATCGATCTCGATGTTCAGCTGGAGCTTGGTATGATTAATGGAACCAAAGAAAAAAAGGAGGAACATGCACCTCTAATGCGTTTCGCCGATGATCTAGCTTCACTCTATGACACGTAACTGCCCTTTCCAGATGAGAAAAAATTCAATATGCCCGAAACACACGCGTCTATCGTTAAAGGGCCCTTTGTGTCGACAGAGCTTCTCTTTCAGCCTCGACATTAATTATAAATTACGACGTGTTTGGGGAAACATGAATTTTGAATACCAAATAAGGACTATAATTTACAAGTTAATACGGCTAATTATAACGACGACAGTAGAATAGATCGTTAGTAGCCGTATTTGTAGTTTAAACAGAGTATCCTGGCACAAAAGTTTGAAAATTACGGTTGTCGTATCGAAGGGAGATTCTTCTGTAATTTTTGTTTCATTTAACGTATGTAGGTTTTACCCATCTATCTTCTCGAATTTGTAACTTTCTATTCCTCTGCTTCAGAATTTCTTGAAATTCAAAAATATCGAGAGAAACATCACGTCGAGCTGTAAAATTAATCGACACGTTATAACGATCCAAAAGTGTTAGTCATCGATTAAAGTTCAATATCGATGTTTTTTTTAATAAATTATCAGCTATAAATAAATCGTCGATACCATCTACAATTAATTGCTCGATAATTTCAGGTAACCGCTCAACTAAGAAAAACATGAGAGAAAACAAGAATGAAAGGATTGTTTTAAAATAACTAGAGTTACAGGGAAAAATTTCCACCACTTCCTCTTCCTGTTCTTATTCCCAATAAACCATTTTTATTTAAATTTTAGGTTCAACATAAGGATTCCAAGTTCTCTTATTAAAACAACAAATTTCCATCTCTTGTAAATTTCAAGTAACCGTTTAATTCGCTTAAGAATTCTCCGTCTAAGAAAAACACGGAAGCGAAGAAAAATAACGAGTAAATTGCGAAGAAGGAAAAGATGATAGCGTTTCGTTTACGCAAAGTCGGTCACCGGAAGCACTGTGTCGCGTTTCTCTCCTCTTGATGGCGAGAGGGACTACGAATTCAGCACGCATCGGTGCCTCGCAATGGACATCTCGTTCACGAAGCGGAGAAACGACACGACACGGTGTAACTCGTCACCGGTGGCATCGTACAAAGCTGACAGGGACGAAGAATGCCTAGAAGGGGAGAACACTTTTAACCGTGCGCGTTTGAATAAGCGTCCCTCTAATTCCTTGGAGCACCGCGACGACGCCCGAAAGTCAACGACATGACAAACACGTTTGCGTGATGCTTGCGTAGAAGTAGCATCCGGCCCGACCATAACAGATGTCTCTACGAACCGAAAGTCCGATTAGTCCCGCTGAACACGCCGATTAACCGCGTAAGAATCATCGTTCCCGCTCGTTATGCAGGAGGTCTCGAAGATCTATTGCTCGAGGAAATTCCGGTGGCCACTCTCCATCGCTATGTCCATGAAAGATATTGTTTAAGCGCGATGTGATTGTATATGACATTTTGGTATTAAATAAGATTGACCTATAGGAGATTAGGTGTTTGAAAAAAAAAAGAGACAAGATGATGGGAAATTTTCTTCTATAAAAATGGTATAGAAACGGTCTATCTTTTAGTTTCATTAAGATAGAGGTGTACTTGTACATCTTATAAATATAATTCTTTTTACACTTTCCTCGTTTGAGCTATAGAAATATTTTTATAGAACTTCTATAGAACTGATATATCTATTTGCAAAATGCAGATCAATTATTGTTCAGAATACTAAAAACATGGGATACCTGCTAATTCATATTTACTGTATATTATTATATATATTCGTGAGTAAATTAGCATATTTGAGACTGAAAACGTTTGTGAGATATCTATTTCGAACCTCGTTTTAATCAAAATACTCGCAGATAATAATGTCATATCTCGCATAATAGAATATAACGCGAAACATCATTCCCACAAACATCACCAAAACCGTTACGTACGCTCTTGTAGAACGCGTTTGATGTCTCGAAGGGTCAAAATGAAATACACTCCACACGCGTAAAGACGAACGTTGTCGACCGTTTTCTCCGGTTATTGCCCATTCTCAACGATTGCACGTTACAGTACACGATCATTATTATTATCGGGGCAAACGATTCCCTTTTATTGGCACTTTACAGGGCCGATACCATGGTCGTAGATCGAAAGAAAAACGCTTTTCATTTCGTCATCGCGAACTTCGTGAGGGAAAAGTGCTTACTCTGGTATAGGTACCGGTTGAATAAGGCGTACAAGCGGTTTTTCTCATTTTGTCTGTCGAGAGAGAACGCGTCTCTCTTGGTGCCACTATCCTAAACGTATTACGATCGAAAAGTAGCCTTTTTCGTGGGCAGGAAAGAAAGAGAAGAAAGAGGACGGGCTAGTCAATAAGAGACCATGCGTGCTGATACGAGCATATTTCGTCGTCGAGAGGGTAAAGTCTGTGGTGAAATAAGGATCCAATAACTGGCGAGTGGACGAAGCCAACGTAGGTTGGTAACGTTGGTGTGCGTTCGGTTAACTATCTACGATGGAGAAAAAAAGAAGCTGAATAGAATTGATCGGAATAACAGTGAAGGGATTTTAATCCCTAAATGCATGATCTTTTCAGATATAACGAAATATTATTTTATAACTGTAGAGTTTAATTGATATTTTATATTAATTACAATATTTAAATTGTATTCATTGAAAGAAAAAAGAAAAGATATAGACTTCATATTTAAAAGTGTGAATATTTATTCACGGATAACAGAATCCAATAAAGAAATCCAATAATAGAACGTTAATGTGCTTTCTTCATTGTTGTTGATCTTCGATCTTAACAAAGCAAATTATTAAAAATCTGTAATACACCAATATGGAAAATAATACAAAATTTCCGTAGCTATAAGAGAAACGTATGTAATTCAGAAAAAAAGATAATTTATGAATGTACGTTTATATAATAGAAGACATACGATATAGATATGTATAATAGTATTTCTAATCATTTCTACGAACGATGAATCTTTCAAATCGGTTTTTTAAACTACCCAGTACGTACTTTTTATATCAGAGAGGGAATTTAAAGCGATCCCAGGGAAATGCATCAGCGATTACAAAATAAATCCTGGAGAAGATCGGAACGGGCGGACATCGTAAACACAGTTCCACCGGAACGCTTCGCGAAAATGTTTAATCCAGCGGTGTCCTCAAAAGTTGGATAATTTGTTGGACGAAAGCTGGGGGTATATCTGTCTGGAAACGCTTTTACCGGGGACATGGTTTTCCACTAATAAAAAAGCCTTCTAATTATCGGCCAGCCTGTCCGCTTTAGTTATTTTAATCCATTTATACTGCAGAGAAGAGTTGAAAAGCGAGCGCGACAAAGAGAATCGGCTGGCTCGGCGAAAAATGAATAAAGAGAAGAAAGAGAAACGGTGGAGGAAATCAGAGAAAAGTCGTGACGTTTTGGCGAATTTCTAGATTCCTCGAACGTCGAATTTTAAGGAAAAATTACTTGTCTGCAGTGTCGTTGTCTTGTATCTTCTTTTTTAAAATTAACAAAGAAATATTTAATAAACTACGAACATATGGAGATCGTAATTACTTGAAAAACAAAACAATTGGAAAATGTAATAATTAAAAAATTTTAATACGATACTTTAAACCTTCTTTTATCAGGGAGAAATAATGATTACATGCAAGTGATGGTTTATTGAAAGTGGTGGGAAGTCGAGCGATTTCACGCAGCACTTTCTTCGACATTTTCTTGCTCCAGTGATTTCGACCTTTGGTCACATGCCTCTGGATAATCCGGCTAGACTATCGAGACCTCTTCGAAACTCGAGGAAGAACGATCGCAAGGACCTTCAACCTGATAAGACGGACCGTCCCGTTCTTTTGGTGTTCTCTCGAACGTGACATTTTCTTCGATTGTAAAAAGATGTTTCTCCGTCTCGTGTGTCCCTCTAACAAGCTCAGGTCTCGCCACGCAATCAGACCCCACTTTCGACAAACCTTTTTCTTCTCAGAATCGCTTCGATAATTCCACAATTCTGTAACATAGTGCCTTATAATTGATTTCTGCATCACGAATTGTTATTTCAATAATCGACAATATATTTACAATACAATTTTCAATCACACTGAAATTCTACGAATTTTTCTAAATCTGCAAGCTGTTGTCTGTATAGATTAATTACTTTATAACGATACTTTCGTGTTTTCCAGAAACATAAGAAATTTTCTAACGATAAAAGACACGATCGAGTGGAAAATAATATAAGAAACATAGTAGAACCGATATTGTACACTGAGTTATTTAACAATTTTTTAAACGACATTTATCTAATTGAATATGCATTTTCTATATTCTGTTGGAACACGCCACTATATCCGAACAGATTCGATTCTCTCTTGTCGGTTATTGAATCTCCGAACGATTTCTATGGAAAATCGCGAGAGAGACGGAGAATACGAGATTAGATGAGCAAAAGTGGCGTTGAAGCGTTCTTAAAACGCTCGTTCAATCCGTAGTTGTGCAAAATCGACCTTATTTATCGTCGATATCTTCGTGGATGTTTGAAAAGGTTTCACAGCTGACTACCCAAAGGAACAATGGTTAATAGTGTCTTCCGTAGTTGTCTCTGTTTAAGGCTATCGGCTCGTGCTGCAGGAAATTGTCTTTTGGTATTTCCTTCGCGGCACACTTTGACAGCAGTGATGGTAATACGAAAATTGATGGAGCTTAAAGGCCTTCTACGGACCGAACGGTTGCTCCAATATTCTGTGGGTAATTGTCTTTCAGGAATTTGTACGAGATCTGTCTTGCTATTCTCAAATACGTTAATCAATAATTAAGATAGGTATTACCTGCGAGTTGTGGAACTTCTTTGTTCTTAAAACTTTTCCAATTATACCAATCATTAATAGATTAATATAGATAGTACAGATAACAGTATTATTATCTGTAGTAATAATTTTTGGATAATAATAATTTACAGCAGTTTCATTGATTTCAAATTTTTTGGCTAGCGTTATATAATCACAATAAATAATCAAGAATATTTGTTAAGATGACACATTCGTTTCTCAAACAGCTATTACAAATACCCATTCTTCCCCTAATTTCATTACATCTCCCCCTCCTCGTATTAACCCTACAACCGTTTCCTTTTCCTGTTCTAAAAGAGTTCGACAGGTGGTTCCTCGCGAGAACCATTCTAAATCAGCTACAATGTATCTAGCCCTTAAATTAAACGCGGAACAACCCCTAAACACGAGACCTCTTTCGCAGGAAGGGAAGGTGCCGCCTCCCTAGGATGTCCCTGCAGTGTTACCCTATACATACATACATACATACATAGAAAAGAAGAAAAAAAAAAGAAAAGAACAGAACAGTGCAGAAAGAGGTAACACGAAACCCGTAGAGTGCAAAGCACGGCCGCGGCGCTGACAAATGCCTGGTAATAAGCCCGATTGTTCAGCGCCGGGCCAATTTGAGTGGCAGCCTAGCAATTTCGAGCACGGGAAGCTCCCACCGGAAAAGGTGATCCCGTTCGGTCCTTTTCCCTTCAACAGAGCTAGCCGACAACGTGCAACGTCACAATGCAAGCGCAAACACGAGCCCCCTCCAAAAAGGGTTGCGTGCCCCGTTTTTTTCGACATTCGACTCGTTCCCCGTGCGCCGTATGTTACTTCGTGTATTTTAAGTTAGGTAACCGTTGTCCAGGTCAGGAAGCGAGATCAAAATGCAATATTTTATAGAAGAGTGTAAATGTATTTGGATTTATTAGCGTCTGAGCGTCGTTATCTTGGTTGCTTTGGTTGCTTGGTAGGTTCATGCGAGTAGGAATATTATTTATTCGCGGCAACAGTAGTAACACGAGTAAAAGAGTCGCGATCTTAGAGAAAACGAGTTTCAACGATTTGAATCGTTATAATTTTGCATGAACGCGGCGTTAGAACGACAAATTGTCGTAAAATGGTGTGCAACTTATACAAGTCGAATCTTAAAACTAGTGACCACGGATAAATCTATGGAATTTTGTTAACTATTCAGCACGTATCTGGATATTAAACCCATAAGCCGAGAGACACGTTCCACGTGTCCTCGGTCACAGAACTGTGCTCTTGTACGGAAGCACCAAAAAGAAAACGAAACAAGTTTCCATTGATTGTTCGCCTCAAATGGCCCGTAAACTAGCCGATGGAACAATGCCAAACTATCCTGCAGCCGATCTCTCAGCGAAGTGCACAATTGTTCTTGCTACGATTTCCAAGAGCACGTTGGTCAGATATTCGCCGGGACGTCGATCGAGCGTTATTCGAAAGAGAAAGAAAGAGGAAGAGAGAGAGAGAGAGAGAGAGAGAGAGAGAGAGAGAGAGATGAGACGATGGCGACGAGTGTAGTGTAACATTAATGTGCTCGTTGACATTGTGTTTCCCCTAACGTGTACACAAGGGTGGTGAAGAAGGGACGAAGAAAGAGAGTGATTTGGAAGAGAAGGTTGAATAAAGAGGAAATTTTCGAAAGGGAAGTTGCGTACAGGTCCAGCATCGACCAGCCGATTCAAGAGGGGAAAATCCCTTCTCTTCGCCCATGGATGATGAATGTCGGGTCCTTTCAAGTCCCTCTGACGGCTCTCCCTTCCTTCCTCCCCCGTTTGCGCCGCTGTTCTTTGCTGATTATCTAATACGACCCCGGCTAGAGCCGAGGGGATCACAATTTGACTGATCGTCGCCGATACAAAGATTCCGATTGGGGAGACTCGCATGGACAAACCAGAACAGTAACTTTCGTGTTCGACGCGTGTTCATCGAGTTTGACTTTTTCATGGGATAATGCAAACTCTTTATTAGCAGGTTGGCGTGTATTTATAGGAAAAGAGGAGAAATTGCGATCTGTGAGAAAACAGTTTCTCAAAGAGATATTTTCTTTGACGTAATCGAACGGCGTATGCAAACTTAACCCTGTTACAATGTTTATCATAGCAGTTTAGCTGTATGCAGATAAACATGTACAGCGGCTACAAAAAATGTTTGCGCAGATGTGTTTTAAAATTGATATTCGAGAAAAATATTAGTAGAATGACGATAGAGCGATCTATCGCGAATTACATATTATTTGACTTATTACAGTACGCAATATCGATAATCGTTAGGAGCGTCTCTATTTCAGAAGGGGAGACCGGCATCCGAGCGATCTATTTGAATAGGACACGGGTGAAATTGTAGGGGCCGATGGGTATACACAAATTGCAGACCATTAAGAGTAGTTGCCTGCCTATTTCCATAAAAAATGATCTTAAACATTGAAATTTCGAAATCGTTTCGATCAATCTCCTTTTTGTGTTTCATATGAAGGGTTATGATTATCGATGAAATGATGAAGGTAGCCGCTACATTAGCATGCCTATAGTACTTTAGAACACTTCTTATACAAGTGGACACGATTTATGGTCGACCATCGATTATTAAATTTCTACACGTCATTTGTAAATGCAAATAGGTAAATACATTAAAACGTACTTTGCTTCTAGTTAGAGAGATTAAAGTATAAATTAAATTATTAAATTTATACATATTATTTGTTAATAATTTATGAAATTCAAAAGTCTATCTCGAAGATCAATACGTATATTATATTTTCTATTCATAAAGCATTTTAAAGGATAAAACTTAAAGATTTTGTAACTCAATTTAAACTTTATATTGCATTATCTACATCTGCCCACCTCTTCAACGTTTATGTTTCTTTATCTCCTGCAAGAACATCTGTTCGCTTCTTCAAGGTTTATGTTTTATATTACGTTGCATACAACTTAAAATTTACATACAAAACTTACTTTAAACACTATTAAAACCGCTCTTTACGCAAGTACAAATTAAATGAACAGGCTGTCTCATCTCTTAACGTCATTTGTAAGAAAGAAATACCTGAAAGTACCAAACTTAATTACATCTTACCTTTAAAACGTTTCTACGTTTTACAATACTGAATATTTCAACTTCGTTCTTCCTTAATTATTATTACGTACAGACATATACGCATATAGACATTAAGTCTTAATCGTTTGCACGAGAATATTGATTAATAAACTCGAGTAAATTTCGCGCTTATCAGTCAAGTTATTCCTAAGAGGTTAAGTTACTTAGAAAATTTGAACCTCGTAAGTCACTCTCAAAGTTTTGCTTGGGTGATATTTATGCGAGTACGTAAGATGTTCGATTAAAGTTGAGGAAGAGTTACATTTCCATTAAAATTGCCCCCGTGTACGCACGGTGAATGCGTTTCCAGCTGAATGGAGAGGCTTTCCATTACGAAAACTTCGTTTTCCCATCCCTAGCCGCTCTGTGTTTTCACGTAACCGCTAAATGACTTATTATTCAACGGCGCAATTAAATTATAAATTTCCATATCCATTACGTAGGGACTCGGTCGGATTATCCTAGTCACGCCCATACATAAATGCAAGCGTTTATGATAAATGATACGAAACGAGGGGCAGAGGTTCGTTTTCGAGACGTGACAGAGGCTACTTTGAATTTCGACCGTCTCAGCACTAAAACCGAGGGATGGAATCGAAATGGTGATTTGCATACAAAGAATTCGTTTTCGCGCTACTGAAAAATGAACCTTTCGTGGCATACGTATGGAATATCGCTGGAAGATTTTGCGTTTATTTCGGTTTAAACTGATTTTAAGTTGACTTAAAAAATTGTATAATAACGTAGATTTAAAAAATCGTTAGACGGGATTACATATTTTGTTATAAACCTATTAATAAATATTGCACAGTTCTGAAGCATTGTAGGAGTGGGAAATATCAGAACTGTATGTAATTACGAATATTTATTTTGAATAACACGAGCTACGCAACAAAGTAATACAGTGCAGAAAATAACAAACAAGATATTGAATTTTTAAGATAATACGATGAAGGTTCGTTTCTTTGTCTGTGAGGTATAAAATAGAGAAACCTATTAATATAAATAGAATAGGTTGGTAATATAATAATGTATATAAGTATAGACGATACGTATAATATTAGCTGATTGGTACGTCAGCCACAAATTCGAAATTCTATAATTTGTATATTTAGCGCGTGACGAATTTGTTTATCTGCACGTGTGTAAACGATATTTGTAATTTCAATGCGATACCTTATCGTTTATAGTGTCACTACCCTGGAATTCAAAAGTGAAATATCTGTGACACATATAATAAATTAACGCAAACAACCAACAATACAGGACAATTCTAAATTGAATCGTTAAACCTTGTCATTCTGTTCAACGAATAAAAATAAACATATCTAATCTAAATATACATATATATTATAAAATTGTTCCAAGATATATAGAAACATTAGTCAGAAAATTTAATGTTCTATGTATTATTACAAAACATTTTTCTTCAATTTTTACCTCCAAGACGAGGCCAATTTCATTCATATCACGCTATCACCAATTTAAACGTACCAAAACATTCCAATTTCCTGCCCCATTAAAATCCTCAAAGTATTCCATCATTTTTCACCTAACATCGATGAATACCCTACGAATGGCGTCGAAGAATTTCAGTGCCAAGCATGGTTTTTCTAAATTCGACGTCTGTTGACCAACCGTACGGTTCTTCCTTTTTTCTGTAAGCACGTGGTGAGCCAGTCATGATTTAGAAAAGCTTGTAGCACGATCGCAAACAGAGGTCCGGCCGTTTCTGGCCTATTTCATGCGCGAACACGCACAGAAATGTAAAACGTGCAGGAAACTCGAATGGGGAGGACCACAGCATATCATTCGTTTTCTTGGAAGTTCGCACGTGAGTCACGTGCCTTTTCTGGTATTATATCATGCGCCGGCAATGTCGACGAATACAGGCTTTTTCCCTGAGCGAAAAACGAGTGAAAAAAGAAAAAGAAGAACCTTGGTTCAACCGGACTCCTTTTTCACGACAGTAATCTTTGTAACTTCTCGCTAAACGACATTTATGCGCCGTTCGCGACGCCGCGTTCCTCCGCTTTTATAATGCACTGCACTCGCGAAAGCATTTCTGGCGGAAGAGCTGCGCGGAACGGGACACGCGAGTTTTACGCGACACCCTTCTGAGCTATTGTTATGGCTATTAATGTAGAATTTCAAGAAAATTAAAATTCTAAGGTGTTTAGGAAATGTGAGGTATATAGTGTTAGTGGCGGATTTTTATTGCGTTGAATTTTAGAAAAATTTGTTACACGCGTTAATCTTAATCAATCTCAAATCCTCCAACAATGTAGAAATATCGTTAAACGTTAATCTGTACTCAAGACAGAGTGTTAAATTCTAGAAAAATTTGTCCAAAGACACCGACAAAAATATTAGAAGCTTTCCTTCAACTTCACAATTCGCCCCACCAACTGTGATACGACTGTAATAGAAACCAGTGGGTGCTCAACATTTTTCGACAAGCGTTATACCCATCCTCAAATACGAAACAATACGATCACCCATGAAACCCAGCAGACTCCAAAGGACACCGTAACCTAAAGAAAAAAAGGAAAGAAATAGGATCGAGCGATTGGAAGCGTATCGACGCCGATAGAAACGATGAGAGAAGAAAAAGAAAAGGAGAAGATACAGAGACGTAAACGTGGGTGAGGGCATTAGCATAATTCAGGCGGAGCAGCGTTTGAGATTTCTCGGTCTCGTAAGCTGGACGTCAGATGGCCTATGAAGAAGCCGGCAACAGCAGAGGGATCTCCCGTCGAGGACGAGTTTCTCGCGCGGAGATTAGCATCGGCTAACGTAAACGCCAGAAAATAAGGCAAGACCCCTCCCGCGCATTGTCGGCCGCCGAAAATTTATTCCAATCCTTTGTTCTCGGACGCCCGTTAGTTATCATTAGTACGCGGCTCGCCCCAAGCACTTGTCAGCCTCGAGGAACGTACCTGAGGAGCGAGCAAGGCGGAACGAACCACCAGTCGTAAAGAAGCGTACGATTTTCTGCCTGCAAGTATTTATTAGCGCGCCGCTGCTTCGCGTGAGTGCACGTGAAATTTTGCGTTTGATTGTTTGCCGGTTAGATAATATTTAAGAACGTTTACGATGCACGTTTGATGGATTGAAAACGAAATTAGTATACTTTTTCTAACAAAGAGTTTGTGGTTTTAATTTATTCCAATAAGCTGTATTAATTAGATATCGATTTTCTGTCTCGAGGTAAATGTAAAACTATAAGTAGTGTAAATCGTGGAGGATTCTAAAATTATAACTTTAAACCCCATACCTGACCCAACGTGGGTGCATAATACATAAATTATAAAACTACGATGTACCTATGTATATGCGATACGTTTCAAAAATTTTGGAGTTCGTTATAACTTCAAGTTCTGAGTATACATGTATAGCATGTCCTGTATTTAAATTATGGACTGGCAGGGTAATGCATTTTCAAGTTTCGGCTATATAAGAAGTTTACAAGTATGTATACGTTGCACTGAATATATGTATTATTAGGGTTGTAGGTCGTAGTTTTATTGAGGTTTTACGACTACGAGGTTAAATTTTTAAGAAAAGATAAAGTCGTTTCGAACAGCTTTGAAGTTTTAGAGCTTGCGGTGATTTTTGAGAAAGTGGCAAACTACCCTTAATACCCTGGGATTGTGTACACTCGCGGTCCCTATAGTTTGAGAATAGTCCTGTTTAAACAGTTCAACCATCCAATGATGACGTTCCCTTCATGAGATGACTATGACGATTATCGACATGTAAACAATAATAAATTAGATAAGACACGAAGTATATATAAAATATATTATGCTTTGAGCTTCATTTGTGACGTTTCTTAAAAAATATCAAATCTGACAATCTACCTATTTGTTATTAATGACAAAATATAACAAATGTTTCTTCAAGTATTGCATCGACAGCATTGTTAATCGTATTGTTCTTAAAGATACAGATACAGGAAGTTAGCAGGTAAAACAATCCTGTAGAACGTATAGTTTTGAAATTCCTGAAAAGATACTAAAACACGATAACCAGTTAATCAAAAATCTTTATTTTATTTCAAAGCTGTTGATGATTGACAGTGTGTGTTGTCATAGCATATTGTTATATTTCTGGATATTAATTTTCGAAAAAAGGAACAAGATCTGCAGAATTGGAACTGTCGACGGGTCGACGGTACTGGTCTCGCCAGTTTTTAGTTACCAGTCATTTAATCTCTCGTTCCTGGTGGTCCATGAAGAATTCTGTAGCTCGATTCGCTCCTTTGGTGGCCATAGCGCATCCCTCTTTTGTTTACTATCTTTTATTTACTCGAAGAAACTTGTAAATAGTAAGTTACTCTTACCTCCAGGTCAAGATTTTAATACACGTACTTCTTATTTAGTCTACGTTGATATCATTCCTTTGTTTTACATTTCGTTTATATTTTAAAGCATTTTAGGAATAGATTATCAAAAATATATTCCAGATACGATTACGCAGTTATCAATAGCATTGAAGCTATAAAATATAGAATTCGATTATTCATAAGTTTCTGCACACGTTTCGTCCCAATTTTCCCGTTTGTATCTACCAACGAAATGCACATATAATACATACACAAACGTACACACGCGATCGCGACTAATTTACCGAAACGAAATTATCCCTACAAACAATAATGGAGCGTATTATTATTAAAAGCAACGAATGCACAGTTTTACTTAGTCAATATTAGCAGTATCGCATCGTTTAAAATGAATATCAACAGCGAGAACGGAATAATAACCTGGTATTAATAAAATGATCACAGAAATTGATCATTATTTATCCACCAAGTACTAGCGTGCCTAATGCAAATAAAATAACACGTGGTATATGATGTCGTCCATTTTCAAGCGTGCAATTGACAGATCATACGGTAAACCTGGTCCAAAATCATCAATGAATTCGAAGTAAATCAACAAATAAATCTTCCCAATAATTTGCACGAGTGTACTATGTACTATGACGTATACTTTCTTCGCTTTGAATATTATATATATCTTCATGTAAATACATAATATACAGAAATACATAAACTTCCACTGTCTACTAATTATACACGATTGGTTTGATAGTAATACAATTTCATTTTTCGCACATTTTGGTTAAGATATTTTGTTAATAATCTATTAGGTTGTCAGAAAAGTTTCTTTCGTTTCATAAGGTGATAATAGATGAACAACGATTTCTGTTTTATATTATTTTATTGAATTAGGTGCGATCCATTTCGTTCTATTTCTATTATGTTCGTGCGTAATTCAATAAACTAATATAAAGCAAACAGCATTGTGCGTCTATTATTTCCTTATAAAACGAAAGAAACATTTCGGACAACCTAATACCTCAATCTCATTGCATTTGAGTTATCTCTATCGCAGTTACGTCGGTAGTATTGTTCTATTTTAAATAGCTGCACCGATGCGTTGTATCAATGACACCAAATCTCTTAATAACCCTAACAGCACAAATGCAGTGGAACACGATTGTTCCAAAGGAATTTCAACTTTCCTGATACAGTTCCTCTTCACGCGACACTGGAGATCTTATCTCAGCCTCGCATCTCACATTGTTTTCCCTGGAGTCTCAATGCTAGTCGTTCCTTATTTCAAGCTGTACGACTGGCCAGTTCCGGCCTATCATTTTGCTTGCACGAGCTTTATGGCCTTGCCACAGGAGCGGAGCGGAGGCGCTTGTATCCCCAAGAGGTAGGAAATCACAGTAAGGTTTCTCTCAAGAACTTCCATCTTTTTCGGCAAATGCTAGAAGGAACAAGGAATTCGATGAAAGCACAGACGTTCTCGATCGTTCGCGAATTCGCCTTGTTTCTATTCTCTTTCGAGGAATAAGTTTATAAATTTATAATTGGGTGTCATCGACACATTACAATAATCAAATCACTCGTAATTCGTAAAAATTACCTCGGAATTTTCGTTTACGTTATTATCGATTGCTTGACGTTGCATAACAGAATTTATAACATTCAGTTGAACGTTACGTTTTATACTAATTCAAAATACCATGTAACTAATAAAAATGAACATCTCCTAGGTACAATGAGTTTACCTGGCCGTAATATAGATCACCGAAATGTTACATTATGCGACGATGCGAGAATTCCAGCGACACTTTTAGCGTACACCACGATACGATGAACATCGATTCGCTGTAGCTATTACGAATTAATGTAACCGACCCATGCGAAAGGACTCACGAGTGATTTGCTGGTAGTTAGGTTTTAATGAGACACGTTACTATTTCGTGGATATTGGACCGGTGATTTCGCTAGATTATAAAATATCCACTTGGTTAAATTGCACTCTGTTGATCGTGGTTCTCGCGTGTACAGTCAATCACGAATGTCTGTATAAACCTTCGAAACTTCGGACGTTTTAAATTTAAAAAGCGTTACATTTACATCTGCATGAAGTCACTTTAACTTTAGGTATTTTATAAATTGTTATTTGAAACTCCTCAGACTCTCTCTCTCTCTTCCTATTTCTATTAACTCACCTTGTTTATTGTATCAAAGGATTGTACCGTTGGATTAATAATTTAAATTGCGTTAAATCCACAAATTGAAAGTATAACTTTCCACGATTTTCTGCTAGATAAGAGGAAAAAAGAGAAAAAGCGGAAAGGGATCGTGGGTCTTCCAAAAATAGCTTCTTCCTTAGAAAAGAAAGACGGTGTAAAAATCCGAGTACAAAAAGCAATTCCAAAAGAGGAAGAATTCTCACGTAGGATTACGCGAAAGAGTAGGGGTGAAAAAAGGATGCGAGCTAGGGAATTCCGAATTCGATTTTCGCGGCGATACAGCGGCTTGAATGAAGTCTGGTGGCCAGAGAGACGAGTGACGTGGAGGAACGACTAGGCAAGAACGAGTTTCTCATCCCAGATTGGGAAACGGCTGGGATTACATAAAAAAAGGAGTAAGTCAGATTGCACATCGGCCAGATGGCAGGCGTTCACCCTCGTAAACCTAACCCCCTCTCTTTCACCGTAACACGTTCCATATGTGTTTGCTTCTACCTGGCACGATGCATCTATTTCTTTGTATGCATCGTGACGAAACAGGATAGTAAGTAGTGTAGCATGGCGGTATTTTGAAGCGATCCTTTGCTCCAAAATTCTTGCTTATCACAATATAGTGGTAAATTATTGAGAAAAGGAACGTAGTTAATATCAGAAGAATATCCTTTGTTTATATCTTTCAGGTATTTAGTTTAGTTATTAGGTATTTGGTTTAGATGTTCTGTAATGAATATCAGAATTCATTTTTACTGTACATGCTATAGCCACCAAATACCGAATTTGACGATAGGATCGTACTTGTACTCAGGTACACGCACTGGTCCATCTAAAAGAATGAAAATCATGGTGGTTGAAGATATAGGATACGACAGAAGAAGGAACACGTTACCATGTGCGGCTTAGGTTTCGAAAAGAGTGGATCCACCCCTTTCATTCTACTCGGTCAATGTTGTCCTTCGAGAGAATTTTCCGTCCTCGTTTCCCTTCCTCCACTGCTTCTCTTCTTCCTCTTACGATGGTATAGAAGACGAAAGTTCCATTGAGCGAATCCGAGCAGCTCGAGCTTCTTCGCGTTTCACAACGTATTAAGGCTTCGACCGAGATTTTCGTGTATTATCGAACGAAACTATCGTTGCACGTTTTTCCATTCGCAGCAAGAACGGGCTTAAACCGGAGATTCGATTGTTTCATTTTATTTCATATCGCTAGAGGAGTGTCAAGAAAAATTTCTTTTTGCTGAACTTTATTTTCAGTGATTTTGATTTTTCTATTCGAATAAGTTAGTTTAGTGGGGGACGATAGGGGGCAAGTAGTCTAATTCTATATTTTAATATTCTATCAACAAAGATAATTGCTCGTGATAATTAACGATTAAAAAAGGGAGAAGAATACAAGAGATTAAAACGTTTTTTCATGAGTAAGAGGGGATTCAATCTGTGTTCGATTTGTAATTTTCTGCCCGTCATCGCCATCCATCCTAGAGAAAAATAGTAGCACGGGTAATTCGAACAGGTTCACCGTGACTTTGCAAGTATCATCCCGGAGGCTGAAGGATCCAGCGGACAGAATAATCCTTTAAACGCATCTTCGGCAACCAGATGTTCGATCGAGCGGCCACACTTCGCACAAACCAATAACATAATCGATTACCCGTATTGCTCTTGACAAAAGAAGTGGTTCCAGCTTCGCGGGCACGTGTTTCATTACGTTGCTGTAAAAGCTTCATGGTGTATTGAAATTCAAATCAAACGATGACAGAAACTATATTACGAATTTCAATACCGTTCCTATATAATTCCATTGTTATTTTATTGTGAAAATGAATAAACGCCAAATAAACGCTTCTTTCAGCTTAAAATTAAATCTAAAAGCAGCTGCCTCGGTAATCGACACAGCTTAACCATAATTTATTCCAAGAAACCTTCGCGTAAACCATCCAAACTTGCACGATTAATCTTCCGACTTGTCCCATAATTTGCACAGCTGTTTACTCACGGTGCAACTATGCGTAACATTTTTTCTCCTCTATATACAAGCTTCACTTAGGGTCGTAAGTTGTTCACACAAGACTAAGGAAACTCAACCTAGCTGGCCATCTTCTTACGCGGGCAACACAGCGTTTAACCAGACTAACAGTTATGAAGCATGACGAGGACGTGCCCCGGAAGTTTCCTCCCGAAGATTCTTGCCGCGTTCCAGTTGTGCGTCAGTGTACCACGCGACAAATGTATGAAGTTGGAACGGTGCAAAACCCTATGGAACGTTACACAGCCCCGATAGAAACTACATGTATATGTATATATATATATATAATATATATATATATATAAACGTATATATACGTTTTCTTGAACTCGATAAAAGATTCGGCCATCGCGATTCCATTTATCTTTCCGGTAACTTCTTCTTCTTCTGCTTCTTCTTCTTCTTCTTCTTCTTCTTCTTCTTCTGCGAACAACGTGGCTAGAGCAATCTTAGTTTCCTTGTTCTGATTCGAAGCTTCTATCGAATGACTTTATTCCCTTGGTTGATAGAAATAGCGGAAGCAAAAGGAAAATTTTAGATTAAGTTATAATCGTCATGTCCAATTTTATAAACATCGAATAAAGATAAATTTAAAGAAAACTTTATTTCAAGATAAATTTCATAGCGTTTTTGATAATCAATATGTATTAATAATCAATTTCCTGTTCTTCCTATCAGATTGTGAAAAAAATAAGAAGCTTTTCCAAAAGGAAATTATATTATTAATCAACAATTTCGATTTTCACGAATTATGTTGTATGAAAGAGTTGTGGGCGAGGTTTCATCCAAAAATAAACTAACACGATAAAATGCCCTTGTTATTAGTCAACAATTCCGACTTCCGTGAATTGTACTTCATCCACTGACTAAATTATAGTATTTTTCGAGTAATACCAGTGACTATAATGAGTCATCAAAAATGGTACACGCGAAGTTCGTCGATAGTACAACCCAAACGTAAAGAAATCTTCAGAAAAACATAAATACGCGTTCTCTACAGACTGCAGCAGCCATTGCCATTACACGCAACTAAAATCTCGAGATGCCTCGGCAATGGCCACGTGCATCAGCGTAAATCGACTTTTTATCGCGACCACGCCTCGAAGCCGGTATGCAAGCCACCGGCAGATCACTCGTTACAACGTGAAACATAAAAAAAAAAAAAAAAAACGAAGGAGAAAAACGTCCAGGGAAAATAGTAGTAATCCTCGGTATCTACGCGAGTTTATGTCTCTATAGGAAGCACGGACGACCCTCCAGCTAGGCGCTTAATCTCTTTAATCCACTATCGGCTGTAAAATAGTGAGTTAAGCCAATAAAACTGTGAAGCACGGTTGAACCGTGCGGGAGGTCCGGCTAAGTCGTGTGTGATGACGCTGAAGAGCAGGCTCGAACGTTGGAAAAAGGGTTGTTGGTTCGAACTCGTATAACCCTCGGGCCCGTACCATCTGCATACGAGAATGATTGGTTCGTAAATTACGCAGCTCTAGGCAACGACTCTTCCTCGTTGCCCGACACGACTCTCAATTGCGTTGTTTCGCCGGTCAAAGGGCCACAGAGGATTTCTTCTTTTTTTCCTTTCGAAGCCTTCGAAAATTTCCTCACACATCGCGCCACGATGTAGCCGCCGGCTTGGATAAACACGCGTTCCGTGAGCGTAATGTGCGAGTCCGCGCGAGAAGAACGCGCGTAATAACGGACCCTTCTGAAACCTCTCTGAAAGCGCCGCTCCACTGGTCCCGCCGGAACCTAATGCATTAAGAAAGATCCCAACGATGGGCTGAATTCACGATGTTCAGGAGGAAATCCAGGCTACATCGTGCGGTTTTTCATCCATGCCGTCATCCATAAGCTATTTTTTGCGTAAGATTTAGGATTAATAATTTAAGGGGTGCAATGTTATCCGAGATTCTGTGTCTATAACCTTCGGCGGTTTACAAACGCGATTATACTTGACGCATTACGTTTGGATGTATGAACACATTCGCTGTTATTCGCGCACATGGTGCGTCGATGCAATTTTATAAATACTTGACTAATTCTATCGACAAATATATTGTTTAACCTGAAAAAATTCGTGTGAAAAATGTGTTAAATAAATTGACAACAAATAATCCAAATAAAATATAGTATTCTAAGAAAACAAAATCTCTTTACAGAAAATTTAACTCAGACGGAAAAGATCTCGTCCTGAAGATCAGTTCATAGAATTCTGTTTTGGAATCGCGTTTTATTTTTCCCTGACCGAGTTATCAATTTAACCTTCATTCAGGTCGATTTGTCTCTCGCTATGAAGCAAATGCACGAAAAAGAAGGAAGAGTATCCAATTCTCGCGTGTTCTAATCGTAGAGAACGATCATCCTGTTTCATGAATATGACTCTCTTCTCGAAAAGGTCGGCCTTGTCACGATAGCAGAACCGTGACCGAGGAAAACAGCAGGAAAGGAGAATTGGGTCGTGCGAATGAAAATCGGCCAGCAGTACTGTTCCCCTGGAAAATTGAAAATTTTCCCGCAATCTCTCGCTGCGGTGGATACGAATTTATTCTGTCTCTGCCTTTTTTTATTTTATCCCGGATTTTTTTTTTTTTTTTGTTCGTTAAATATCGACAGCGAAAGATTTCACGAATTCGGTAAACAAGCGAAGTTGATTTGTTTTAATCCGCATCTCAAACATGTCCTTGTATATTCTGTATATTTCACTTGCGTCAGAACGACACTGGGAAAATAGTCGAAGATAGAAACTGGCAATTTCCGGACTGGTTAAAGTAATTTAGGCTAATAATCGATTTTTAAGAAGACAACTATTTCAAAGAGATTTGTGAACAAAGAAATTGTAACAACCTCATTGTAAAGAATTTTAGAATTCTGAAATTGATAATACTAATAAATCTGGTATAATGGAATAAAATAGTCGTTGAAAGGATACACGCAATTCGAATTAAAAATATACACCAATCTAATAATTAATTAGTTCTCTAAGATTTTTGTCGATCGTTCTATTTGATATTGCGAATCGTTCGAAGGAAATCATCTGAATGTAATAGCAGTTCATTCATGAATGGTGGTGATTGAATAAAAGCGAAAGAAATTTCTGAATCAAGGAATGGAATACAGTTCCGCCCAAGACAATCAGCTTCTGTAGAGCCCCATCATTTCTGTCGAACCTCATAAATTATACGAGCAATTCGCCTTTTCTTACGACATCCGGTTTCTTATCGTTCTGACCCATTTACAAATATAATTACGCGAATCGACTTTATCTATTTATACGTTCCTATGTATATTAATCTGTTCGTTGGCCGATCTTTACAGACTATCGACCAAATCGACACGAATCAATTATATATACAAGGAAAGCATCGGTCGTAAGCGGACAGGTGATCGAGAAACGGGAATATCCTCCTGTCAGGTGCTTTAAAAAACACGCAGAGTAGTTTTAGAACACGTACCCGCTGCAACTTAAAATAACTACAATTATTAAATCTACAGATATCAAATCAATTCTGACTAAAATAAGTTAAGATGAAAACGGATATTTTATGCCAGATTTTCATTTGTTGCATACTTGGAAAATTTTATTTCACGTTAACCAAAATTTAGTACAATATTTGCACGTTTTCATGATACAAGTTAAAATTTTTATCATGTAAAGACGCGAATTTAGTTTAAAAAATATTCGTGTAATAGAAATGTATTTTGAGCTTAATTAGAAGGAAGCTTCGTTATACATCGCATAGGAATATTTTTTATGCAGCCGTTGAACGAGCAACATTTAAAAAAATATGTTATTATTATTAAATCTAGCATATCTTATTTATTTCCGTAATTATTAAGAACTAGAGTTTCGATAAATGTACTGCTCATTCCTATTGAAAAAGACGCATAATTTATGTTCATCACACGATTTTAATTCTATATAAAACATATACTCATAATATCCCTTCCTTGATAATCTGCGCAAATTTTATACTGTTTGATATTTAATGCGTAAATTGATAGAGGAAGGAAGAGAAAAAGGGGGAACTATCGTTCCGCGTTGTCAATACTTGGTCCGTTTACGTACGAGCATTCGCGTTGCCCAGAGGCCCATTCAAGTCTCGTTACGCTAACCATTCACTCGTTAACTCTCTCTCTCTCTCTCTCTCTCTCCTTCTCGGCCATTAATTCGCGATACATTACGAGGGCATTAAGTCGAGTGTGAATTCCCTGAATGGTTGCTGTTGCCTCAAGTAACTATAATTCGTGATCTTTTTACTTTGAAATCAGCATGTCCAAAGACACATAAAGAGAAGAGAAACGCTATCGGAACGACAAGTTACTCGATAAGAGAAGCTTGTCCCGGCAAATAAGAAGGGCACGGTGTCACGAGAATAGGCAAATGACTACGATAACTCTTGAAACGAGATTATCGTCGGTTCGTTTGTCGCGGATAACCTTATCCATGTGGTCATTCGTCGAAAACACTGTTTACGATTTTTCGTTCTCGCTGGTTCGAAGAAACGAAACTTTTCGACTGATTAGACGTTGAATTGTGATAGGGAGTCACTGGAATTGAATTTTAAAAAAAAGTATGTTTTTATCTTGAAACCTTTTTGACTTATCGCAAGATGGATTACAAACTTTGTTTTTTTGTAATGTAAATAATATTGGTTAAAATAGATGCGTGATTTTTGTTGAAAAAACAGAATTCTAGTTCGAATTCAGATTTAACATTCAATTTTCTTCCGTAAACATACGACAGAATCTCTGACTCTTTATATTCCTATTCTGGTCATGAAGGAACTTTAACGTAAAATTGTTATCGATATTAATTATATTGTTGTATTGCTGTAAATTGTACATTCCATGTTATAGAATACAGCACGAATTATAAACACATTATTATCTTAAATTGTTATTTTTTGTTTGACAAATGGAATAATGGATTTCGTAAATATAATAATACTTACTCGATGTTTGTGAAATCTACGTGCAAAACATAATTTTACGATATATTATTATTTATATATCTTATTATATACTATTTGATGGAAATTTGTTGTTTTCGATAACATATAAAAGAGAAATCGGCGAAAATTTGTAAATTTTCAATTTTAATGACAATATATTTTCCCACCAAACGCGCAGGATTTTCATGCTTTGATTGTCGTATTGTTGAACACCGAAAAGAAAAATAGCGCAACAAGAACAATATGGTAAATCGTGAAGCTTTATTTGTTTTTAAATTATAAACGATAAACAAACAAAAGCCATGTATTGTTAGAAGCAAGAGACAACACACAATAATATCATGGGAAGTGACGGTGATTGACATTGCTTGAGAGAATAGAAAAGTAAAGATAAAAGACCGTACAATATTTTTCTAATTGAAAAGGCTATAAAAAATTATACTTTTATTTTTGATTCTGTTCGCTTAAAAATTACTATATTTTTTCATGGCTGCCGCGGCGTTATAATTGCAGCTGTCGTTAAATCGATAATCTGTCGATAAAAAATGTACAAGTACTAACATTCCTCCTTCTGTTATTAAATTATTCTATTATTCTATTATGGAATCAATTCGATTTTATAACTCGAACACGTAAATTGCAAATCTGGTATAATTTTCTAGAACATAACGTCACGAGTTCCATAATTATCTCACCTATTCTTATCACTCTATACGAAACACAAAGCTTCACACGGTACTAAGCGAATTAAACACTCGCGACAAGTCAATTTATCGTAGCCGCTGCGGGGGCGTTCTTAAATCGACCAGACACGACCCATCTTCACTCTGACCGACAGAAATTTATTCTTATAAAAACAATCGTTTCGGTCCCTTCCGGATCCTTCTGTTTAAATCTTCCTCCAAAGTAGTTCACCGACTCTTTATTTTCAAAACTTTCAGATACCATGAAACATCTCTTCTTTCGCAACAATCTTAACTTTTATCCTTACGTCATCCACGTTACGCTTTTATAACCGTATCCACTAGTACTATTATTTCGAATATATGTAGATATGTAAGATCAAATTTAACAATTTAAGTCTATCCACAGTGTGAACATTTGAACACGTTGACTGCAGATGACACGAAATTTTGTCAAACGACGTCGGAAAGAGATCGATGATTTATAAGAAAAGCAATTCACGATTGAAAACCAGGCGACTTTGTGCCAGCAGTTAACAAGCATTAATTACATACTGCCGCGTTTATATAAGCGTATAATAACATCGAAACATAGAAAGGAAGAAACAGAGAAGGAATTCAAGGAAGAAAATAAACAGGAATAAAAACAATAAAAAGGAAGCGAAACGAGGTGAGATAAAGAAGCAAGAAAACGCACGGTGTCGTCGGAAGAAAGGGAAAGAGCGAAAGCGTCTTCCGATGGAATCCACTGCAGCATCAGTGAAGTAGTGGTTGCTGTGATCGTCGAGGACCGGCTGTTGTGCTTCCCCCTCCACCTTTCCCTACCCTTTACTGTACACCGTACAGTCTACACGAACCACCTCCACCCCGCGAGATCTCCCTGCCGCTCGTTTACTCCTCCCCACTCCTTTCCTCGGCTCCATCCGCCACAGTGTCGGGAGTCATCGGCTGGCCCTGTCTTCTCAGTCTGTCAGTGACCGCGCAAGCGTGCGCATCGTCTTCTATTTAAGCGTCGTGTGCAAACCTTGCGGAGGGAATCTTCATCCCTTACGCTCGAAAGATTGATATACTCAAAGCAACAACATGCGACTAACCGTAATATATTTCATTGTAAATACTTACAAAATAGTTAAATCGATCCTTTAGTAGAGATAAGTGTCGTTCAACGTTGCTGGTCAATGTTACGAATTTAGTGAATTTTGAAAGTTTAACTGACGGTGATTTGTGATAGGAGAAAGATATTTCTGTCATAATATAAAGTGAAGTTTGCAAGGTTTCCGAAGCGAAGGAAAGGAAAATAGGAATTTGGATGTCAGAGGACGTGTCAGGGTTATCGATCAGTTAAAGTTTCGGCACTGCGAACTTTCAACCCTTATTGGAAACGTGCTAGGTACAACGATTGGTCATCGAATCGCTGAATCAAAGAGATCCGTTGATACGTTGCCAATGAAAGAAGAAACGTGATTAAGAGTGTTATCTCGTTGTTGGTGTCTTGGAATAGTGTTGTATGGTGAAACATTCGGTTGAAAGAAAAAGAAGTTCCTTAAAACAGTGGCTGTGACAATTTACGCGAAAGTTCGAAAGATTCGCGCGAGTTCTCGAAATATTCGTTCGGACGAAAAGAAACTTAGAGAAATTTTCGAAGAATTTTGAGTGCATTCGAAACACGTGCGTCGATCTATTCGACTTTTGAAAAATTAAGAGAGAAAAAAGATCCGAATAAAGAAAAGAAAAACAAGGAGAGTCGAGAAAGGTGGAATTTTTTGAGCCCACGCTGGAAGCAAGGTATAACAGGTGCACGAGGGCAATTCCGCTCGCAACTTTCCACGAGCTCGTCGTATTTCACGTGAACACGCGACGACCAAGTTTAATTTAGGATTCGTGGCAGAGTTTCGTGTGTACTTACTTTGTCGTACGTCGACGTTATCCATCGACGACTCACCAATGCGATCCCTTTGAAGTCCATACCGGAAGGATCATTTGTGCGAAGGTCATCGAACCTCAAAATTCTCTCCTTTGCTTTTCAAACCTCCTACGCGTTCTCTCTATCACTCTCTGTATATCCTGTGTTTTTAATGCAAAAATTGATCGCTCGACACAACTGACAACGCTTGAAAAATCGAAATATTCTTCTGTATTAAAAATCAGCAAAAGAACAGAAGATCAAGTTCGACGTGTTGAGAAAAGCAGTTTTTTTTTTCTTAATGAAGAAAAAGGATCGTGTTCCAAGGAAATTCATCTGTATTAAAAATTAAGCGATGCAGTGAATGATCGTATTGTGTTACAAGCAGAGTATGTTCTATTGTCGAGGATGAAAAAAAAACTGCGATAGTGTAGCAACCATCGACTACCAACGGCGCTCAAAATATTTATCTACGTTGAAAATTCGTGAGAGAAAAATTCTATATTAAAAATTTGTAAGTGAAAAATTTGTCTACGTTAGAAATTGCATACTAAAATTTCACGGATAAGAAAAATTCAACCACGCTAAAAATTCGCGAGTAAAAATTTTCTGCTCGGAAATCATATGTATGTATGTATATATTAAAAATTCGTGGCCCAATATTTCGTCTACATTAAAAATTCGCTACGGACACATTCTTCTACCTAAAAGTCTGTGTAGGAGAAGTTGAGAAGAAAAGAAAAAAAAAAAAAGAAAACTCATTAAGTGTATGCACCGGATAATGTTGACTCGTCGATGACCGAGAAACTTGAAAATTCATCTCAATGTGCGATCCCACGGCGTTGTTGGACCTAGTGCCCAGCGAGGGATTACTCAAGCGGCCGTCCATGGACTATAACGAGTACACGTATTGCTACGGTGGTGGTCGAGGTGGGTGGTATTCTTCCCTTGGCTTCTTCTTGTCGGGTCTTGCGTAGTTTTTCTTCAGTCAGAAACCAGTCCGTGCGGTCGAACGAACGTGCAGGATTTTCCCTCGATCTCTTCTCGCCGATTTCTTCAGAACGTTCTAAAGGTTAACGCAGCTTTCGAGCTTCCTTTTAGCCGTGTTCGATCTCTCATGGTACAAGGGAACGATTTTTATGGTGAACGCGTACCACGAAGCTGCGGTAAAAATTGAACGTGACACGATGCGCGTCATTTCGATCGAAAGCCCCTAGGCATTGTCCAAGAATCGTTGTCGTCGCGAATCTTGTTTTTCTGTCCACTAACACGATGTTCTTTCTTCGTGGTTTATTGTTCGAACGAGCGATATTTAATGGAATTCTCGTAAAGGAAGGCAAAGGAAAGAGAAAAGTATGCAATCTGATAGATTCTGAGAATAGTAAGAAACGAATATTAGTCTCGCTTAATTAATGTTGTTTAGTGCTAAAGTCAAACGGATAGACGGTTTTTATATGGAATTCCTGGGTAACATATCGAATTTGAGAATTGCTTCTTCCTTGTAAAAAGTAGAGAAACCACGTGTACATAAAAGAAAATAGTAAAGAGAGTTTCGTTTGAAGAAATGAAATCTTGAAATCCATGACCAAAGGATGATAGCGAAAGATTCTAAAACGTTCATTTCTACAATAGACACGATATGCGGGCTAGCCAATTTCGAAATCTCGCGAAATTCCCGGGGTGCGGCATTTCCCACTTGGGCGCATGAAAAATTTCCACGCGTCACGATTTGGAAACGTCAACGTGACAAATACGTTCGGCGTGATAATGCAGTTGCGTGACACCGCCTTGCCACTCTCTAGCTGGAGGGATGTTTTCTTCATCCTGTTCCTTTTTCCGAGCGCGCGCCACCGCGGCACAATCAATTTCAGTCAAAAATGCCCGCTTTATTCTCACGTAGGCGCGGCATATTTTCTCATGCACGCGCAAAACATCACAATAGAACAGCAAAAAAAAAAGAGGAAAAAGAGCTCGTATCATACACACACGCGATATGAACAAAAGGAAAGGCGAAAGATATCTCATGGGTCGGTGAAATGGTAAAAAATATTCAATGGCAGCGAATTAATTGAATAATTGACTGATGGAAGAAATAAACAATGATAGAATCAAGTTCAATATGATTATTTGGATGTCATAGTGATGTATAAATCAAGATTTTTAGAGAGATCAAGAGAATATCATTTTTAAAATAATTTATCGATATTTATTCAGGATTATCTGAATCAATACAATTTCAATAATTAAGAAATCTAATTTGTAATATTGTACAGACACACATACATTCAAACGTGTGAATTCTTTTTTAGTATAAAATAATTCTTAAAGGTTTAATAATTTCCTAATAATAATTCACGTATTAAGTTTTCATCAAATTAATTATTAACCAAAGAGGAACTTACTAAACGCATTATTAGCGATTAGTGTGTTAATAAAATTTCTCCCGCATATTTAAGGACAACACTGGCAGAATTCGTCCCATTTCCAACTCAAATAAAGCGAAAAGTGTAGACGGCGCTTCTGTAATGGCGGCAACGTTTAATTCCTCCGCGTGAATATGAAAATTCCTGGACCGCAGAATCGCCAACTGGTTCGAGCGTATATTCGCTTGATAAATCATGGAGCCGTCAACTGTCGCGGCGCGAAAATCGCGTAAAATATTCAATGTGGCCGGAATTACGGCCATGGAAACGGGGAAACTTTTAAAGAACGCGTCGTCGCAATTAAGAAAAGAGGAAAACCGCGGAAACTCAGGTACGAGCGAAAAAGAGAGGCTTCGTTGCATTTTCCTTGGGGCAGCTCAGGGCACTTATCACCGCGGCTCATGCAAATCGCTATACGCTAAATTTATCCCCGTGTAAATTCATGCGCCGAGGCTCTAGACCGCGTGTATCGATTACCACCACGAAATCTCGGCTTATCCAGCGATCCGCCTGCTGTTCGCGTGATAAAAGCCTCCTCACCCTCCACGTTTCTCTCTCTTTCTTTCTTCCATCCTCTCTATTTCAAGCGCCGATCGATTTCCCCGAAGCAACACTTTCACCGGTTTAAAAACAAGAAAGAGGACTTCCGTTTAATCGTCCTGGCAGAAAAAGTATACCTAACATCGTGTTTCGGATAATCGAGAGTAAATTGAAGGGATTGAGGTCATACATGGAAATTTGCTGCAAATAAGAAAGAAGGCTTTGGATATCAAAATCCATTCTCAAATGTGCGTTTATCCAAGTTTAGATTTTTGTGTATATCATTGAGAAAATAGAATATAAATAGAAATTTATTTTACCCTTTAAATATTGCAAACTTTAAATATTTCATATACATATCTTTACCAATTAAACGAAATCTATATATTTCTCAGCTTATTTTTTATTATATTTCTGATCTCTATAATAAAGTACAATTGCCGTCATGTTGTTGCCAACCCCTTCAGATAGCAAATAGTGATAGCTTACGTGATTTCATGGATAAGTCGAGTTTAGCCAAGCTACGAGTGCGCTTTTATTTGAATTAATTTATCGCAGCGCTCTATATTTTCAACGTTAAATGCAATAATGACTGTCTCTGGCGTCTTTTGTACAGTTTGATTAATCACTTCTTGTTTCCTGTCTGAAATTATGTGACTATGCATTTTGTGCCTGTGAAACTATAAAATACCCTCGCTGAACTTTCTCATTTCACCTGACGTACAAAACTATTACGTACAGTCTGTGTTGTACACTCGTAGCCATAAGTCACCAGATACTTGCCATACATTTCTCAACAGAGTGTTTATTAAGACAGAGAAACTTTAAAAAAAAAAACAGTGTTATTTATATTTTTCCTTAGCACTCTCCTTTCTTTGTAACTAAATTTATTTTACAATGAAAATGAACTTTTATAGCAACTCGGTTAATCGGTAATTTGCGTGCAAAAATCCATTTAATCTTCTGTATAGACCATTACGAACAACGAATTTCTCTATTTCTATCCTCCTAAAATATTTAACTGTTCCTTCGTTTTATTCCTCTCTGTATTATACACGTCCAAAGTCCATTAACATATTGCATTATACTCTCTACCGTTCATCTGAACAAACAGAAAGGCAAGAAAACGAGTTTCCGCGACCGTGTTCGTGTCTCCGTGAGAAGAACATCGTGGCGGAGATCGTCGTCGTGTTTATCAGGCTGACATTTCGAAATGTCGCGCGGTTTATCAGGTGTTCCCCGGTGGAAGCTTAAGGTTGAGTCGCACGCACGCGCGATCGCCACCATGGGAACGGTCGCGCGCGTGCATCGAATCAACGACGTCATTTTTACATAATAAGGCATCGCGTGGTCGAGTTCGGGGCTGTAATCATCGTTGCTGCTGCTGCTGCTGCTGCTGCTCCTCTCTGTCTATTGACACTTTGACGTGGATATTTCAAGTGCAGCTGCAACGATCGCTGCCAATTGAGAACGAATCAACGTTTCGTTAGGGTGCATCGAATTCGAGCTGGGGTTCCAATGAGTTTTTAAAGGCATATTAATATATTATTTGAAAAATCAATTTTACATGAAAGTAGATCACGAACAGATTCATTTATAAAATATACGCAATAACGAACGTTGTTTGATTATTTGTACGAATTTCGTTTGTAAGGGAATTTAGTAGGCGAATTAGGTCTTGATTTTTGTTCTATTTCGTAGGAAATAGATTCGAGTTTGAAGAAGTTCGTTTGAGGAGGTTGTTACCGATGGAATCTTTTAATTATGCTTATCGCGGTATCGGTAGACTTTCATGCAAACGAAATATTAAAAGGTAGAACTTAAACAGGCTGCGTGGTTACCTCGCATCGTAATTATTTCAATTATATGTAATCAAAAGTATATCAATTTTAGAGGCTCAGTTATTTATTTGCACAAAATTACTCGTCGGGTTAAACGCGTAGTTACAATGCTGGTACCTGTATTTAGGTATACAAATACCCATTTAAAATTGATTAACGCTTAATTGATTTTCAACTTGTGCAGAATTTCAATATTTTGCTCAAAATTCATCACAAGTAACATCACCAACAATTTTTGTGCCATTTATGTTCATCGAATAGATTCACTTTCCAAGATTCCAATTATTTTCGTAATTCCTGGGGCAAGTCTCTATTTGTCTGAGGACACCTCGTATATTCGGTTCATTGGCGCGCGAATTAAGAGGGAAGCGGAGATTAATAATTTTCGTTGGGGCGAATCTCTGTTACGCAAGATGAAAAATCTGCCGTATAACTTTCGATCGTATCAAAATACAGTAATTCGAACTCGAAATTAATTCCAATCCATTACTTGTATATTTACGGTACAGTAACCTTTAATAATTCTCGATATCAGATAAAAATAAGAAACATAAAAAAAAAAAAATAACAAAACAAGTCCAAAAAGCTACCATTTCTCGTCAATCACAAATAATCATCAAGTATTATATATTCTTTATAAATCTGAGACCTTTTACCAAATCTGACATTATAAATTCTACAGGATTTTCAGATTTTTTGCCAAAGTTAAACAGCGTAGAAACGACATGACGTTACTCGGGCCAGGTTTAAACATCTCTCACACTCTCCTCTGATTTCCAACCACGTAACACGTCGCGATCAACTTATTCACTGAAACTATTTCAAGTTTCGAAGCGATCAGGCAAAACCCAGTGCACCAGCCGCTGCTACGCTCCTGAATGCACCGTAACGATCCCACATAGAAACGACAGGGCGACCAGTTTGTACTCCTTCCGCTTTTCTGTCGGATTTCGCCGTCAACGAATTGATTCGGGAACTTTCGTCGGAAATGAGCTCTCGTAAAAACAAACTATGTGTATCGTGGACACGCTCCTCGTACGTCTGCTTCGTTCTACAGATTCCTGGTAATTTTTGTTCGATTTCCTGCGATACGGAGATTGCTGGAGAATATCCAGAACCTCGTTGAAAAGCATAGTTTATAGGAATAACTCGTGAGACTATTCTGAGATCGTAAAAAAGAAGAGCAGCGAGTTGAAGGTACAGAAATTTGTAAATCGATGAAGTGCTCCTGAAGCAGTCTGACAAGTGTAGGTCTGGTCTTCTTCTTCTTTCTTTTTTCTCAGGCTTTTCAGTTTGGTTCTTGGAAAAATATCTGGCTCGGTAAATAAGTTTCTGGAAGATAGATAACTGGAACAGTGTTTTTGAGGATAGTGGAAGTTTTGGAAAACTTTCTTTGGATTGCAGATATATTTTTCTAATAAGACATACAACGAAAATGTAGGAAAAAGTGTTTACAAATAAAAAGCACGAAAATTACAACGTCTGTGTAATGTACACCTGACATCAGAAATCTTAAGACAATCGTATCGTGCAAACATATGTATAATCTGACATTCACAATCTACACCAACGAGCAATATTTTATTGAATAATGGGAAATTTTGAGTTATGTCACTGTTGCATTGGACGAGGTAAAATACGAGATAATTGCCTCGTGGAACTTTCATCGTAATCCTCGACAGCGTGGCGCTTCAAGAAGCTGCTTCAGCCCAGGATAGCAATTAAATTCCAAGTCTAGAGACTCGATAGACGCTAAGCAACCGATAACCACGCGCGTGCCTCTAATGAGGAATCTTTGGTCCGTGTTGCACCTACTAGCCGCAGCATCGTTTATCGTTTCTTATATGTGTACGTTCTTCAAGCCGACGTACACTCTCGGCCATAATTATTAAGATATTTTTTGGTTTCATATAAGACGTGGTAATTCGTTTAAATTCATCAGGCAAGTGATTAACTGTTCATAATTTTGCATACGTTGAAGGTAAGCACGCAATCTGTAAAAACTATTTATAAGATTGTCAAGAAGAAAGGTGACGAATATGAATTAAAAATTGTATGTGTCACGAATGTTATGTATTATGAATTAAATGCAAAACTCAGAGAATTAGAATTTGGAATTACGATAAAACATTCAATAGCACAATTGTCGAGATTCGTTAGAACAACGACCGACAGACGTTACACGCAAAGATGAGATTTTCTTTATCAATCTCAAGATTTTATATCTAGTTTTGATCTGTTCTTGCACATGTTCCGAATCAGATAATAGTTGTAATAGGTTTGAACAAGTTCCCAATCATTTCTAAAGTTTACATCGCTTTCTGCGAGTATCCTAATACTTACGAACAAGAGTGTATCTCGCTTCGCCTATCTTTCTCCCTTTGTCTGACTTTCGTCCGCTTCTTATTACTAGACGTTAATCTCGCCGGCACGGCATGCCGCGTAATTCAAGAAGCTTGCCCTCGTTACAGTAGCATTTTAGCCTCCCTGCTCGATAATAGAAACGTTCGCCGAGGGTTGTTAGCTACGTGACGCCATGTCAATTCTGGAACTGATGTCTTACACGCGGAGGGATGAGTCGGCACGTGTAACCTCTCAGATTCGTGTCGCTGGGTCGCCTGATTTGGGAATTGTGAACGAATTTGGAAATTTAATTGTGACATAATACTGTTATACATTCAAGAGAGGAGTCTAATTGCGATAAAGTATTTTCATACATTTATTCCTATCTTATGGTGTTTGAGATTGCTTAATATATAGAATATAGGAATAGTATGTAGAAATTGCAAGATATTTATTGTAAACGTACATGATCGCACTGAATATCCGCGTCTATAAATTAATGGATAATCGACTGTTTAAATACCTTTGCGATCTGTACGTAATATACTCTTGTGCTTGCAATTTCTATGCATACACATATTTTCAGGTCTGTTTCAAATACGATAGTGTTTCGCCTCGCAACAGTATTAATGAAATTTCCAAATGTGAAAGTGTAACAAACACGCATAATGTCACGGAATATACTAATTCATAAAAGATTCGAATACTTCCATGAAACTGTATAATGTAGAACACCATTTGTACGAACTCCACCTATCTCAACGAAATTTTAGTTAATGCCCGATTAACTGAACTTTTGTTGGTTAAATTCATTTATCTGAACCTGAGCTTCTATTATACGAAGGAAAAATACCAGGTAGTGGGGATAATTAGTGAGTTGCTATTGTACGAACTCCAATTATATAAACTGTTTGTCCCCCGATAAGTTCGGATAAATGGAGGTTCTGCTATACTCAAAAATTATTATTTCAAATAAATTTCACCCGGGTCTGTGCCAGAGTTAGCAAAATGTGATTGCTCGAGCAAAAGTCGCGGAGAAGAAGGAATCTCGGAGTAGCATAAGGACGAATTCAAAGCTCTCAACCCTAAGATCGTCTTCTATGACCTCGTCGGGCCTCCTTCCAATATCCACGATCTGCCAAACGCAGAATCTCTCTCTCCTGCGCTTTTTCCACCCTCAACCCCTCGACGACTCCGCTTCTGCTTCGTGTCCCTCCTTTATTTCCCTCCTTTCGTTTCCCTTTTCCTTATTTTACCAGCGTCTACCGAGGTAGCTCCGGCTAAACGACTACTGCATCGATTTTAACCTTGGCTTTGCGGATATATTTTGGCCCCGTTCTTTTGTGTCGGGGCAAGAATGCCAGGCCACCGTGTCTTCATGAAGAAATAGCTTCTCTTTTGCCGCCAGTCTAGACAATGGACCGGCAGAGCGACACGGAACAGGAAGTTAGCCAGACTTTACCAACTAACCCCCTGTAATAGTCTCTGAGCGGATGGAAAATGGATATGAAGTGGGCGATTATTATTTGGGTGTTTCGTTTCACAGAGTTTGGCAAAGTGTTTGTTTGTTCATTCATATTTAGGCGTTTTACGTTCCAAGGCCACTTTGGTATTCTTTTTATAAACCTCTTAGTAATTCATTAACTCGGTAATTCATTTCCTTCTTGTTTGATCATTGTTAGACTGCGGATTTTTATGTAAACTCATATTTTCATGGATACAGTTGAAATAGTAGGAGTTAAGTAAAACTTCGTGTATTTTATTGTATAACGTTAACGGTGAAAAATTTCATTTTACACATATCAGAAGGATTAATATTTTAATCTAAAATACTCTTTTATTATTTTTACCGAATATCATCTCCAACATCTCCACATTTCTTTAACCATTCACATTACGAATTCCTGTGAAATAATAGCTTTTATTCACATTAAGAGGGATTATTACGCCTATATAGATACTGATAATTTGGAAAGTTGAAAGAGAAAGAGAGAAGTCCCTAAATCATGGCCTTCTTCACGTACGTGAACTAACGAGGCGATCTCTACGAATCGGAAATCCTTTAATTAATAGTTGGTCCGCGCTTTCAGATTCTATATCACCGGATTACGAACCAAGGTGGGTCGATCTCGGTACCTAGATATTATAAGACGATAACATACGAGGCGAAAGCAACCTCGGACCAACGAGAGATCGAGCCTATCGACGATCTCTATCGACTCTTAATGGTACCGATTAACGAGTGCCGATGTCAAAAGCACACTCGCCTCGTTAACGCCCACGCATTTCCGTTAATTAATTCCGCACAGATCGTGTATCCTCGTAAATACACCCAGAGCCCACTGTCGTTTCACGTTCAGATGGTGAATTTATGAACGCGGAAAATGGGAATCGTTGGTCTACTTCCAACCAGATGAAACGGTGAATGAGTTTTCGAACCAGGATATACAGAGTAGGCTACAGCGAAATACAGGAGCAACATTTTGTTGCGATATTCATGACTCGTAATGGTGAGGGAAAGTTGCCTTTTATAGTGGTAATTTAAGCTGCTAAAATCTGAATTCGATCAATAAATTTGTTGAGGTGTGACAAACTAAAGAGTTATTTTTATCGCTTTTAGCAGTTTCTCACGATCTTTGTATTCACGTTTTATTTCCCTGTTTTATTTTTTTTTCTTACTATATAACAATATTTGTCACAGACTCGTAACACGGATTTCTAAGGATCGAAAGTAATTTCTTTTGCTAACATAATTTCATACATTCGAATTAAAAACATCAGCAACCAAATCAAAAAGGATTATCTAAATACATTTGAATTGCTGAATATTTCACACGCATCTCGGAACGATTAGGTGTGTTCTATGATATAGTCGATCAAGCAGGGACACCATTTCTGAGATTGGACAAGTCGATCGCGCCTATATGATCTGTCCTCTGCGATTAATTTTCGCACTTAGGTTATCCAATCACAGGTTACCGCTGCACGGTTAAATAAATCAACGGTATCGATCGTCATTGACACCGTTGCGGAATCGAACGCGTTATGTATATCCGTGTCGAAATCAAGGAACGCTTGACTTCGCTTTTCGTCGAGTGGAACGTGATTAGCTAGATCGAAGATGAATGCCTTGGTATTAGTACACGTGGCAGGTGTATCCGATTATAATGCTCTATGTATATGATCGGACGAATGCTCGACGAATTGCCATATCACACTGATTCTATACATATAGCGAGTGAGCGTAGCGATTCGAACGTAGATTAACACTAGAACTACCACACCAGCCAAATTGACTGGGTTTACAATTTTATTTTAAAATTCCTACTTTATGTTATACTTTTTACTTTTTCCGCAATGATGTAATGACTTTCGCAACGATAACTAATATACTATACAATACTATACATACTATACTATACAACTATAATGAATTTTATTTTGTTTTTTATATATTCAAATTCGAAATAATTTTGTATCAAGGCTATTTATATCAATATCAGTCAAAATAACTGGTACTTTTCAAATCGTAAAAGAGTCCTGCAATTTGGGGGTTTATCGAGCCTCAATTAACCAGCTTCCTCGTTTCGTACAATTTGCCACACGTTTTTAAAATTTCTACCGCGTACCATTCAATATGATGATATCCGTTATCAGGAAAATTCCGGATCGATCGTTAGACGCTAACACTAGAAATACCACACCGGTCAAACGGCCGGTTCTACGATTTTATAAATGTGTCAATCTTCGTTTAGGGATCATAGTCCCAGCTGGATTAATAATACCAAAAATGTACTACATAACATGGAATTCCTTCTGTAAGAAATAAATCGAAATAATAAATCGAAAAATATAAAAATATTCTATTATCACGTATTTTTTAAAGCCCAGTCATTTTGATTGATTACGGTAGAAACAGCTTCGTGTTAGCTATCGGTAATTCTAGTGTTAAATACTATCGTATCGAAGCAGTTGAAGATTACGGAAAGTATACAATAGATTGTTGACTGTTGTTGACACAAACAGGAGAAAATTGTGTTGGAGAGGTTCAAGTGCAGAAACAAATTTCTAAACGTCTTTTTAGAAGTATTCGAAGCGTCAAGATTTATTGTATCTTGAAATTAATCACACTTTCTGTAGGTGTCCGAATACTTATGAATGGGAGCGTATGGCGTTGCACGAAAAGTAATCGAATGGTCGCAGCGTCAACAATTTGAACCGTGACGTAGTGCGTCGTTAGTGTCCCGAGTATTGTTGTGGGCTCAGGATGTTCACGTTACGAGGGCGGGGAACAGATAAATTGCTCGTTGAAACAAAACGATCTTGTCGACTCTGTCAGGGCTGCTGCGTGGGTGGGAGGCTGGAATCATGGATTGGCGCTTTTCAGCGCTTCAGATCGCTCCTCAAAAGGACACGAATACCACTGTAACCATTTCGTTCGAACATCCACAAATCGTGTTCCTATTTTTTACGATCGCTTGCGATCCACTGCGAAACTATTCGTTCGCAATTGTAAGATTCTTTAACCTGTTTTACATGTTTCTCAATGGGTGCAATGATCCACGCTCCGGTGGATTTTTATATTTTCGTTGAAGAAAATACAACATTTTTATAGAACGTTTAAACAGCAATCTAATTATACTTTTTATAATTGATCAGTGCCTCGATAAAATACACGGTTCTTCGAATACAAAGTATTTTAATTAGCAACGTGCAGAAATACGTAGAAAAATATTAAGTACGAAAAGTTATTCAAATACTGTTATGGATTTTATTAGATTTTCAATTTATTCAATCATGATATATCTTTAAAACCTCAAATATAGATATCTTTCGATTTAAAAGAAGAATCTTCCAAGCCTTTCTCAAAATCACACACATCCACAAATTTCTTAAATTCAGAATATATAAATTTCTTTTTACGATATTCAAATGGAAACCACGACGTTCCTCGACGTCCTCGAAACGGCGTACAATATAATTCCACGAGAAATAGAAACCAAGTATTTCTAATTCACCTAACCATAAGTGTTATCCTTTGAAGGTCGCGAAACCAAACCATTCGTTATTCCATAATCTTTAAAAATTCATACACACCTTTGGATTATTTCTAAATTTAAGCATTAGATTCAGCTAGAATCGAACATACGATAATCACTTATTATTCACGTTGTAGTACCACGCCAGAATAATTTACTTATAATTCTCAATGAGAATTGATTGTAAAATTATTCCAAATAAAAAAAAACCTTCGGATTATGATAATTTGCTGCAAATCGGTCGGCACGATCGAATCTCGGCTGTCGTGAATACGATCTGTCCAGCGATAATGATCGATCGTGTGGGACGAAACGAGTCTGCCTGGTTTTCGGTTAGAAAATGCAAAAAGTCTCCCGTTGACTGGATTTTACACGGGAAGAAGATGCGTGTTAACGTTTCTCGCACACGAACGACCGTCGAACCGCACGACTCTCTCGAAATGGCGATGTTTCAGTTTCTCACGTCATTGTAACGTCGCAGGTCGTGAAAAAAGAGTACACACGTGCATTAATTATTCCGACGCTCGTTTGCGACGTAGGGAATTACGTTCCGGGAGTTGCGAGTATTCTCCTGGATCCTGTCGATGCTTTTTGCTCTGTGATTTTAGACGCGAAACAGCCTTTTTTTTTTATTTACGGTTAGAATGAAGCTTTTGTCATATTTGGGAGATAATAAAGATAATGGATCCGTAATAAGCCTAATTTTGAAAATAATTTGGTGTAGGTACAGTAATTTCCTGGTATTTTTATGCATAAAAGGTTTTGGTATCTCGAAGTTCAAATATAGTAGATGATTTATTAAGAAACCTAATCTTTTAAATAATCCAATGCAAGTATAATAATATTCTTATGTTTCTTGCATAGAAAATTATATTCGTTTCTATGGGAGGAATTTCTCTTCGATAAGATTTTAACAAATTAACATTTAAGATTAGAATTTTCGATTAAACTCTTTAATTATTAAATTAATTTAAATTAAAGATTAAGATTTTCAAGACAATTGTTTGTTAAAGTTATATAGTGTAACCATTAATAAATCTTTTGAAATCGAGGCTTTATACTTGCGTGAAATGAAACAATACTTTTTATAGTATAATATAATATAATATTGTACAATGTGAAAATCCTGTTGTAGGAAAGAACTAAAAAATATTGGATCGATGTGCAACTAATTTTCGTATATTTCGTTTTTCTCTCTTTTTTTAAATCCTTTCGCTACGAAGGACGCGTATTCACGTCACGATAAAACAGACGCTTGTTTATGAAGGGCGCGCATATGCTGTACACTCTAAACAGCAAGTAAACACGCGCTGTTACACGCCGGAAAGTCAGCGGAAAACGCGGAACCAAGCTGGCTTCTCGTGTAAATCGCAAAATATAAATGCAGTTGTAAAACGTAGAAATTTTACCGCACCGGAACAATGGAATTATCATACTTCCATGAGCAAAACGCGAAAAAGTAAATTGAAAAAGAAAAAAGTAAGAATTATTTTCCATTTCATATTATTTATTTAATCTTTTTATATTTCTTCTTGTCGATTGATTGTTTAAATAGTTAATTGTTAATAGTTAAATATTTCTATGATTTCGAACTTTCATATATTCGAATTTATTTCAAACTTTACCAATACGATCATGCTAATCGAGTCTCGTATCAACGATAACAAAATTTCAAAATATTTGTATAATAATCGTAATATGCAAGTGTTGGAATACTTTTAATAAGCTTGCGTATGTATGATATAGTTGTATTAGCGTAGAAAACTTTAAGCGGCGCAATTTAAAGAAATCGTAAGTTGACTGAAAAAGAATTCGAAATGAAATGTTGCGTTAACGCAACGTTGTCTCCTAATATCTTAAGCACATTTTCACGCATAAAACAGTCATAAACGAAGGATTCTTTGATGAAAAACATCTCGACTTGAGATTCTGGGAACGCAGTGCTCGCGAACGAATCGTCTGCGGTTCACAATGCCTTGAAAGAGAGTTGGAGAGGAGCCGATAAACGATTGGCCGCTCGTAATAACTCCTTTAACGAGCCGATAATGCCTCAAGATGAAAAAAATGAATGTTCGTTTGCCGTGCTGGAATATAAGCAACGAACGAAAAGGAAAAGGAAAGAGGGTGCAAAACGAGTAGCACGTTTCTGCAGTCTGGTAATCGAATGATATATCCTACCATTCATGCTAGGAAAGCGTTCGTAGAGAACAGAAGCGCAAGAGTCCACGGGGAAATGGGCCAGAGCTTAATTCCTTTCCCATTGGAATTTATGTGCTGCGCGGAAACAACGCGTTCGAGACATACGAAAGGTGTAGTAGAGCGTGTTTCAAAAAGTGTCTTCCTCATCAACTAATTGACTTTATTTAATTCTATGATTATAACCCAGACAACATTTTTGTCCATAGACTTCTTTCATTATCTCCATCTTTAGTATCATATTTTACGTATAATCATATTTATGGTCCACTAAGAAAAGGCAGTTTTCACGATTATTTATAAACTTGAAAAATATACATTTCTCTCGTCTGTCCCGATTACTAAACTTAAATTTGGCTCACTGTTATCGAACACCCTATGAAAAGATACGAAAAGGCGGTGGTCGTTGAAGATCAGATGCGTTGAAGCACGCACGTTCGAGTGGACGTTCAGTGGAGCAGTTTGATACGACATCGAGCCTGTTCTTTTATTTTTTCCACCATCTTTTTTCCTCTAGAAGGAAGATCTAAGCCATGGACCGTGGAAAAGCGATGGTTTGCTGGTGTTCCCGCGAGGAATTTTTCTTTGGAAAATGGAAGGGGATCGAAATCAAAGGAGCGCCGGTCCGTGTGAATTCGAGTGCGCGTCTTGGGGGATCTTGAAGGTCTGTGTACGCGTCCGCTCGGTTTCAACGCGGTGAAAGAAAGAAAGCGCGGAGGAAAAAACGCGCCCTACAGCACGCTCGACTTCCGCTCATCGCCGATTAACGATCCTCGATTAGAATTTACTGACTCGTGAAATGGAGCGTTATTACTTTTATACCTCCTTCTTTTCGCACGTTTTGCGCCATCTACGCGCCGTCTTTGTCTTCTGGCCGTTGTTTGTTATAAGTAGCGATAAAGTTGAAATAATTGTGTGAATTATTCAATTTTTATTGAACTTATGAATATGAAGCAATTATCAAGGAAAAATATGTTCTTAAAATTCAAAAATACAATATTAAAGTCAAACTATACTAGAGAATTCTTAAAGTTTTAATATATAGTAACAAACTCAATAAAAATATAAATAACATTCTATTCCGAAAAAGCAAGAACACTGTAACATTTCTTGGTTATCGAGCTCTCCTGACTATCGGGGAGGGAATCGCATAAAAAGGATAATTCAACATCGATTTCACCCGATTTTTCGCACGAAACCTTGATTCGAACCTTCGTTTCTTCTTCTATCTTCGAACGAAACTCGTGTGCGTCACATCGATAAAGCTAATTTTATTTTCCGCGGCGAGGAAGCACCGCGAAATTCGATGGTTGTTACGCGAAGAAAGAAAAGTAGAAAGATTCGAACTCCCTTTTTTTTTTCTCTCTATCCGTTCTTTCCACCCTCCAGACTTTCTTTTCCCTGGCAGTTTCGCAGCCTCTCTTCATTCCCGTGGCGCGTAAATTCTAATGGGAAACGAATTAAGCCCTTTTTCCTCCCCTAACCAGGGAACGAGTCACTCTCGAGATCCGTCTCTCGAACCCGTCGAGTTTCCATTTTGTCCGCTGAAAAAACGACCGCCCTTGCCGCCATTCTACACAGTTTAAGGCACGAGAAAGACGAGAATGGAAGAATTGGCGATGAAGAGAGAGAATGAGACGACGCAATCATGTTCACGCGTGCACCCGTTGATGTATACATAAAACGTATGCGGAAACCACGCATAAACCACTTACCAATACGTCAATCATAAACGGCACATTGAAGTTTTACACACTGTTACTTTTACACAAGTTTTTAAACGGACAACTAAAATTTATCATTTGTTATTAATTTCTCATTAATTTGTACATCTCGCTGATGTTCATATACCGTTGCGAAAAACCAGTTAAAGCCTTCCAATTCTTACGAGCAAAATTCTTTCTCGCAAAATGCACTTTGTATCTTCTATGAAGGTATCTTTTCCCTTGCCTTCGGAGATAAAAAATTGAATCAAGTTTTTGTGTTTTTCAAACACCTTTGCCTGATTTATTAATTTTTCCAACGTGGAGTGCCTCACAAATTGTTTTGTAGACCATTGCGATAATACGATATTTCAATTAACATTCGAAATTTCCAATTCTGTGGGAATCAATCTCAAAAAACGCGCAACGAAAGACGTTCTCTGGATCGAGCCAAGAACTGAAAAATCCAGCGTGTTTTCCATAGAAACGCGCGTAAACTCCGAGTGACCGAGGCGCAAAGTCCTCTCGACTTCTTTTTCCGATTCGACTTGCTGGCGTCAGAGGAGGAAAATCTTTAAAAATGAAAGGGCATACTGCCGTCCGTTGCATGGCCATAGAGAAAGAGGGGCAGAAGTGTCGAAAGAGAGAGGAAGAGAGAGAGAATGCAGGGCTGTGATGGGCGAAAGGATTTTAATTGGAAGCCAGAGGAGGGCAACGATGGTGGTAGCGTTGCCTGGCCAAAGCTCGAGATAGGGTGAGGTGAACCGTGAGGGGAGGGTGCTGGAGAAAGGTTAGAGGGATGGAAGGGATAGTAGAGGCTGCTATGGTGGTTCTTTACCCTCGTTCTTCGCTCCCTTTATCCTCGACTACGTACATTTTCGCGCGCGCGTACACCGCCTTGAACACGCTGTAATATACGTGTCTCTGTCTCTGTGTATATTCTTGTTCATGAGTATTGAGACACTTAGGAAGAGTTAAGTAAGCTTCAAATGTTATTAGGAAATTATTGTAACCTTTAAGAATTATTATCTCATTTGAAACTTGAACAATATTAGGATCTTATTAAAGACTTTAAGAATAATTATCTTATATGAAATTTTAGTATGAAGAGTCCACGTATTCAATATTGTAATAACAATTATGCTAGTAGAATATATAGCATAAATTAATGAGAAATAATGCTTACAATTTTCTTATGGAATCAAGAGTTAGAGTAAATCGGTCAAAGAAGATCGGTATTAGACAGTTTAAATAAACGATTGTGATTGAAATATACGAGGATTATGTGAGAATACACGGGTGGCCGATAATTTATGGGCCGGCTGACACCGCGACATTTAGTTGTATAATAATATCGCGAACACGGTTGATCGGTTAGTATTCCAAAGTTCTCGTGAAAATTTGCCGGCAGCGCAACGCGCGCTGGCTACTATATCAATTTGCCGTAATTGAATTGCGTTTCGATGAAATATACCAGAGCCGACTAAAGTGGCGCTATCGAGAGCCGCTCGTTCGATTGAAACGGTCACAAAAGGAGAATCATTTTTTACCATCGAAATCGGCCCAACCTACTATGGCCACTAAAACCGAGCTTTGTCGTGCTGAATTATCTAAACATCGAACACCATATGAATCATGATCTAGAGGATTTTTTTTTACGCCGAATGTGATATAAATTTTTACGCTAAAATACATAAATTAAATTTCTTAAAAGACAACAGACAATGCACAGAGATATATAGCATATTGTTTTATAAAATATATACACGTTTCAATATATGTATAAGCTATTGTAGCTCTTCCATCTATAAATTAAATCTTGTTATAATAAAAAAAAACAACTTACAACGCAGACAGGTACACCATATATTTTCCATAAGATATATATTGTAGATATTGTAGTCTATGTATAAAATATCGTAGTTCTCAAGACCATAAATTAAATTTTTCATATTAAAAACCAGCAGACGATGCAAATAGGTCTACAATGTATATCTATATCTTTTAATAAAATATATGGTTATTCTGCTATATAAAATCTTGAATGCACAAAGATCTATAACTAAATTAAAAACAATTTTTATATGTTACGAGTACGTGCGTTAAATGGTTAAATAAATTATCGTCTCATCGCTTTGAACACCGTATCGAACCACCATGACTAACAACTATAAATAGGACTTTGTAATTCCCACCATCTTCCATAATTATCTACGACTATTTTATTCTCCTAGTAAAAAGAGAATATATTATTTTAGATTATGTATTATATGCTAAAGTTATTTTTTTTTTTTTTTTTTCATATTTCGGGTCACATCGAAGGAAGGGTATATATTTGAAAATGAACCGTCAAATAACGTGAATAATCTGGCCTGTAAATTTTCGAAGCAACCGATCAAAGTCGATCAAAGTTTTCAACTTCGACACCGAAACTTTCCAGAAAGAGAGAAGGGAAGGTGCTGGTGTCTGTAAAAAGACAAGATCGACGTGTCCCGACTGAAAACGTACATCCGGAAGGGCTTCTGACGCAGGATGTGAATTATATCCTGCCTCGTGCCGAGATAATTATATTCTGGTGGATCCAGACAGGCATGAACGCAGGCCCTCTATGAAAATATTATCGAAAGAATATTTCTGGCCCTTTTATCAGCCAATACGACGCATGTCAGGCCACTTTTAAAGTGTGTTCGATTTTTATTATCTAGGATCTGTTCCATTTATCATAGATTATCTTAATTAACAAATACACATCCACTCTTTCATCTTTCATTATTCGCAAAAAAAGAGACAAAGAGCTAAAAAGCCACGGAAAATGCTCTCAATTACATATCACATCACAGTTTATAATTGCCACTTTTCATTTTTTGAATTACCCTAAAAAAAAGAAAAAGAAAAAACAAATCGTACTATATAATACGCGATTGCGAGTTGCATTTGGTATGCTATTGGTCCATGATCTCGATCCTATTACACGAATTCGTTTCGGAATCGCGATTCCCATGGTACACGGGAACGCAGACTTACGCGTACACACATTTTTTTCCCCGTGGCGTACTCGTTTTAGTATTAATTCGTTCCGGTTCGAAAGCTAATCCAGACACGAGGCTAACCCTTGTCCATTTTCCTCCGTTCCGCTCCCCAAAATACATCGATTTCGGTCTGGTGATACGTGACCAGGGATCCCAATCGTTTGCTCACTTCTCCCCATCGTACCAACGGTAAACGTTACACCACCATCTTCCTCCATGTCGCGTTTTACTTCTGAACGATTTAACACCGGCCACGATTTCCTACAAAAATTAATTCCACGCTCTGTAGAGTTTATTCGGAAATTTTATCACGAACGCTCACTCGCGTGATTTTTTGTTTTAACCAATAGAGTATACATCGACGAAGGTTTACAATTCCTCTGCCTCCGTTGTACTCCTCGATTTTTGTCGAAGGGTAAATTGGAACGAAACGTCCACGATTACAGGCAATTTCTCGGTCGATGTTGGTAGAGCAGTACGTGTTTCGGGAAAGATTAATTCGATCCTGTAAGCGAGCATATTTTTCAGAGTTTGTCCAGATTAAGATTCGAGGAAATCCTGACATTCTTTTGCAGTTGGAGAATTTATGTTAACGAGCACTAAGAATTAACGAGCGAAGTCTATCGGCAAATCGATCAAGCTCGTTAATAACGAAACATAAAACAAAAGCCAGAGACATTCGTTATTTGGTCAGACAAATTCGAACATTTAGAAAGCCATAGAAACATCTCCACTTTCCCAAGCCGCAATTACCATAAATCAAACCAGTATTCCCAAGAGTCTCGCCTAACCTACAACACACATAAACCTATTTCTACACGCGACAGCTAATCGTAAGTGCTAACAAGAGAGCAACAGAGAAATTACGACGCTCCTTTTTCGTTCGCTCTTGATTCCGATCGAAGACGCATGCCACGCGGAACGAACGTAAGCGAAAAAGGAAGAAAAGATTCTTCAGGTATATCTTTGGCGGAGGCTCCCTTCTCTAATAAATTCCATTAGACATGGGCTCTTGCTCGCCCTATATTATGTTACGCGTTTCCACGTGCATTCTCAATGGGCGCACATCCATTACGCGGCCCGGTGCGACAACAACCGTCCTTGCCCTGCTCATTCAACAAAATCCTTTTTTCTCGGGACCACTGGGCCCTCTTTTCCTTTCTAACGTTTTCATCGTCGCGTTTACGGAACCCATGGCGCTGAATCTTTGAAGGAAGAGGACCCAGTAGGTTCAAGCAAACGAGTACAATTCGATTCACCAATAGGACTCAGGCTTCTCCCGCAACATGCTTGTCCTGTATTTGTAGTAGCGATGAACTCAAGTAGGTTCAAAGATGGATCAACTACGCTTCCAAGCTTCTATGTAATGATTCACAGAAACATTCGAGCGTTTACGATAGAAACTTTGTACGAATTATTACGCGTATTATACGAAACTTTCCCAAGTTTCACTAGCATTGTAATGGTACGCGACTGTCGTGATTATATCGAGAAAATTTAAAATTTAAAAATATATATATAAATACAAGATACTTGCTTCAAACGTACATTTAACAAAAAATTGCTACAGGTATAGTCTGGAAACAAATTGGCTATGTCACATCATGACCTATAAATTATGGAAATTAAGAAGTTAAGAAATAAGGAAGAAATATATACACTTCTAGATTCTTCAAAGTAAACTCTTGAAACTTTTGAGACTTACTCGCTGAGTCTCTGTAGGGCTGACCCCATGGCACTGAATCTAGGAAAGGAGAGAGGACTTGATAGGTTCAAGTAACCGAGCATAATTCGATTCACCAATAGGACCCAGATTCTTCGGCAACGTGCTCCGTCTCTATAGCACGAGACTCATCCTGGATTACGGGATAGCGAGGTAGCCTTGGTCGACCTGGCGCTGATTCTTTATGTAGTTGCTGTCCTCGTCGTTGCTCTTTTCGTCCTTTTAACGCGACCCGATCGGCGGAGAAGAAAGGATCGGCCGTGTAACGACCGACACAATGACTACTCCCGCCGATCTATTAGGAAGAATAACGACGTGCTGCGAAGAGTTTTCTGCTTCGATGGCTTCTTACTATTCTTCTTTGCCTCCTGATGCCTGGGCGCAAAGTTACTTACGCTGTTATGTCAATGGCGGCTTGTAGATTTTGGAAGTGGATCGAGAGGTATTGTGATGATTCTGTTGAGTTGACGAATACGATGTGATTAATGCTACTAGTGTTCGCTTTGTTGTGGGATAAGTTGAAGCTGTTCGAATCTTTCCTAAAGATATTAAAAATAATAGTTACATGCGTCTTTTAAGAATTTTCAGAAGCCTGGAAATTGCCAAATTTCTTCTATCTCTATTATTCTTTGATAAAACTTCAATACTGCTCGGATTAGAAAATTAACTCCTAGTACATGACGTTATATGTGAGAAAAAATTATTGTTACTAACATTTATATTATATGGAAATTTCTGACGACGATATATATATATATTTCAAGTATATTTTACACTTGGAACTTTCACAAGAAATAGATCATTTATTATTAAAAATTATTACTAAAATAGCATTTGAAACTATAAAAATATACTACATATAAATACTATATAACTATACAAATATGCTACAGAAGTACGAGAAAACTACAAGGGAGATATTTAACAGTCCCGACTTTGATGATTCTATTTCAGCTTCTTGATTTATATCACACACATAAATACGAAATACCGAATACGAAAGTTGAAACTGTTTTAAGTCGATCTTTATACATTTTATCGGAATATTAATACACCAATGATACTATCAAAGTTTACTGGGTTAAGATATACAAGAATTAATATGACGTTAAACATTGCTAATATGACAGTAATTGACACAAAATGATACTTGACGGATTTTAAAATTTACTCGTGCATAGTGTATTTGTATCTAAATATATCTTGTAGAAAATATAATATTCGCCATCTGGAAGAAAAAGAAAGAAATTGTCGGCCATTGCACCGTAACAAATAAACATATAGAGAATATAATTAAACAATTCTATGCGAGTTCATAACATTCATTCGTAAACGTGGCAGATAATTCGAGATGAAGCAAGTTTATTTGTCGACGTAAAGAGGCTTCCGCAGTGAAACGGAAGAGAACAAAAAAAAAAAAATTGTAGTCGTATAAAGGTTTTCAAGCTTCGATTGTACGTAATATTAGATCACTTGTGCAAGAGACCACTGGTTCTCATTCTTCCATTTTCCTCGATGTTAGCTTGATGTTACTGCAATTTACATGTCCGAGGCTTCTTTGGTGAACCGATGCATGCTGCTGGTAACGCAAAATGGCGGGTCGCCCCTCGGGGGAAAATGTCGAAACTGAGAAAGTTCGCTCGTAAAAGGGTCGAGTGCTCTTAGTTGAAGGCGAAGGGGTGAGGTAGTGCAAACAGAGCACGAATCGAAATTCCCTCACGAATCGTTGGGGATGAAGAAAAAGTGAGAGACGAGCGATTAGTTGCAGATTGGGAAAGTCTTTGTCATTTTACAGAGCGAAGGTCTTTTTCCACTCCATTTTTAACATAAGATAAAGTAACTACGATTTGACGAACTAGCACTTATTGCTGTCGATATTCTGAAGTTAATTGTACGATAGACTTTACTCATTTCAACACTCATTCTCCTTATTCGCTGGTTTCGATGGTATCTTCGATAGAAATTGTTTAGTTCCAACCCGAAGAAACGAACCTTGTTCGTCAAACGTCGGAATGCAATATATTAAAAGCACGATCGAAACTCGAAGAAGCACGCGTGTCACCTAATCATCGCAAAAGTTTAAAACCCAACATTCTCTCGTCTTTTTCATATCTTTTTTCTTGCGCTTCTTCTTTGGTACCTTCTTGCTCATACCCTTCGAGAAGAGCACCCAGTTCTTTATTCGTTCAGGTTCCTCTCTGCTTCCTGTTGCGTACCAGTCGATCAAATGTCAGAAGGACGTTCTTTACAGGCGTAAAAAAGGGCTCGAAAGGATCCAGTTCATTGGCTAATAGAGAACGTAAAAAGAACGCAGCTCGAGTTTCTTCGACGGTCACCCTATCCGGGGAGCTCTGGTCTGTTAGGCGTTTTAGATTGTGCTCGATACAATGAAAGAGAAAGAGAGAGGAAGGAAGGGAGTGAGAGAGAGAGAGAGAGAGAGGAAAGGAGAGGGTGCTTCGAATCTGACCGGGCTTATAATCGACTTAAAGAACCCAGAGACTGCTCCACTTTCCGAGTATCGACTTCGAGGAAATCTAAAAATGAGTTGCGACCCTCTCTATTCGGCTTGCTCGAGAAACTAAATTTATGGAACCGTTGCTCTCGGTACGGGATAACATTCTACATAATGGAATTTTGATTCTTTTTTCCTGAAACTCTTCGAGATGAACGTAGATTTAACGTAGCCTCGCGTTCGAAACGCGTCTTTCCAGTCATTTCTGACGCAATTGTGCGAATAAGTTAATATAACAATGCGATATTATAACAAGCTGAACTGCGGAACTTTGTTGAAATTCATGTTTTCATGAAATGATTAAGGTAATCTGCTTTCCTTACTAAGTATTATAAGCACATATTACTAAGTATTATTTCGGATATTTTATACATTTTTATACGAATCTTTAAATCTCCTTTGAACGATTACTGATTTCATATCGAGCTACTTTCTTGTAGTTTTATCAAATTCAAGACTACCTTTGCTTCTTCATCTCTGTAAAATCAGACTTACCAGTAATTTTCAAAGCCAGTAGCAAGATCGATTCTACACCAAACATTTCGTTCGAACAAGCCACGAATCTGGTATATTGCTTCCTAAAGACCATCGATTGACGCGCGAAAAAAGGATTGTTATAGAAATTCCAACAAAGACTTCCGATACATCGGCGGCAAAAAAGAAAGAAACGACAACGCATCTTCCGTTATTGGTGTGTGCTTTTTGGAAAAGTGGAGAGGAAGAGAGAAAAAAGGGGAAAAAGGGAGAGAGAGAAGGGGTGACATTGTTATACCTGGCACAGAGCACTATGACAAAGCTGTGAAACTGCCTTCGAAAAATTTTCATTTCGCATCGTTGCGCAGAGGAGAGAGAGTTTTGCGATTCTGGGTCACTCCCCCTAGTCGTTGTAATCCCTGTAGCGGCGGCGAAAGCCTGGCTGTGTGAAACGTGCCTAATCGCGAGATCGGCTCAACCCTTTCGCCTCGATGAAAACCGCCTGGCCACCTGCCCAGGATTACGCTTAGACATTGTTCGAGTACCTGGAAGAAGACCCAGTAATCTAAACCGCAACGTTATTTTTAAGCGGGATCGAATTGTCCTTTGAACGTGTTTTAATAGCAGTCGTAATAGCGGTTGCGTGGTGTTTATTGTTTGGAAAATTCAAAGAAAAATTGTTGATATACGGTATAGATGCTATTATTTAATAAAACGTTAATTTTCTAAGAATACAAAAGAGATCTAGGCACGCGATAAAATTATTTAAAACTAAAATAAAGAAGAATCCGAGGGTTAGACAATAAAACACAAAGCTAACATGAAAATAAATCTAAAGCTCCAAAGATAAAAAAATCTTCTAAAATTTCTAACATATTTCAGTTATCGAGATATTCACGGGAATAATTAACAAGTATCCCTTCTTGTTTGTTATAGGGTGTTTGTTGGACAATTCGGCGCCGCGGGGCCCGCCCGATGTGCCACCCCGTAACCCTACAATGAGCCGCGTCAACGGAAGATTGCCAGGAAGTCACGCAGCCAGCGATCACGAGCGTGATCCCGACCTCCAGCCGTCCTGCCTCGTACGCACCTCATCAGGCGGCTTCTACAGTATACCAAGTGAGTATTAGGGGTTGCTCAAGGCATTGATTTACGTTCTCAAAGCGAAAAAGAGGCCAAGACAAAAACGTGGCAAAGGGGTTTCACTTCCTCGAAACACAAAGTTGTACGATTACGTATCTCCGCTTGATCAGCTCGATAACTGTTTGAGCTTGTTAAGAAATTGCTGGATGAGATAAGTTAGAGCCGTTCTTTCGATGACGACACAAAAATTGTAGTAGAAGATTTGTTGCTAACGTTTCGTACTTGACAAATTTTGATACATTAAATATTCTATCGGAATTCTTTGTGTCTTTGGCAAATATAAACTATGATTTAAATCGACATTAAATATCGTTTGAGTAAAATTTTATGTATAAAACGTTTTATACATAAAATAAAATAGTTTTGTTTAAACTATTTGATCGAGATTTCCTAAAAATATTCCTCAAACGTCTTTTTGTGGATTCGAAGTGGTGGATTCTTGGTAATGTTTGCATCGGATCTCTAAATAATCGATCTGTAGATAAACAGAGGCGAACTTTACACCGATCGACATTTTTCCAGGATCTCGAGAGTTTCCCCAGGATGATATCGGTTAAAAGTGTTTGAGAAACAAATATCTAGAGAGCAAGATTGACTGCCTAAGAGACAGTAGATAAGGATTCTGTTTGAGATACGTAGCTTTCGACTTTGCATCAAGCAAACTCTTATAGCTTTTGCGTTTTTCTGTTTAAACAAAGATAGACTCTAACACTGCATTATACATAGCCATAAAAGTATACTTCCTTTAAACGTTGCAAAGTTACTTAAGGATTTTTCAATCTTCTCTATTTAACGAGAATTTCTATTTAACAAAAGGCTGAAATTTCCGAGGAAGATTTCCAAGGACACAAAAACTAGCCCTAAACTGACACGAAGACTGACCTCAAATTCATATTTTCGTTAAATTCGTTATTTCGATCAAAAATCTGGTAAAAAATAAATTTTTGATCGTTAAGACGACACACCATATGCTAGCAACAGCGGTGAATGCGTTTGAAATTGAGAACTGGTTCGAACTTTGAAATGATCTTAGAAAAAGTTTAAGAAAACATCGATGATTTAAAATTGATTATATAGATTTCAGTCGGTTATCACAGTGACTTGTGAAGTTTGCTGAACGAAAGTAAAAGGGAAAAGATTCTTGGAAGAAAAGTGTTTGGAGGAGGTGTGTCCACCGATAACACGGACAATGTTTCATCGAGGGCTGTAATAAGAAGGCTTAGCCAAGGAGAGGGGGAAGTGACTGACGTTTCTGACGAGGGTAGTACACGCTGTAATCAGTGGTAACCAATGGTGGGCGGGGGTGCGATAATTTTCAAGACGAAGTTTCCTTCTAGCCGCTATCTTATCGGCCAAACAGGACCCCGAGCAGTTTCTAAAGAATTCAACGTTTTCGTTAAAAATTTACTTTCGTTATTTGTCGAAATATCCAAATGAAAGACTCTTCGTTTATTTTGAAAGAACAAATAGGACCTGTTCCCCAGAAACTTTAAAACAAGTCGTTCTACCTATATAGAATTCTTCGAAAAAATTTAAAGAAGTTGATCTGTATAGAATATTCTGAAAAGATGTTGCGAAAAATGTTGAAAGCTATGGGAAATTGCTACTGAAATATCTGTCACGTTAATTTTGAACATACATAACAGAATTAGTAGCAGATTCGATATAATCACTGAGAAATGATTCCAAATTTTTGGTCCACAATGTGTGCATATAATAAGTCATAAAATGTTCAAAGCTACTAAATCTTTTTCTCTAAAAGGAGACGAGGATGTTCTTCGTTCATTCATTTTAGGTCTTCAATCAGTAGCCTCAAAATTTTCCACATTTTCGCAGTAATTTTCCATCTGTGTCGGAGCTGATGACCGAAAAACTACCCTAAGCGACGCTTAAAACGATTCTCTCTCAGAACCAGCAGCTAGGTAATCGAAATTTACCAGAGACGCACAGCCATGAAATGACGTGCCTCGATGTCCCAACAGTTGAGTGCATTCGACAGAGGAAAAGCATACCGTGAACAGGCTTTTCGAAACACTTTAACAGCAATCTACACCAACTAAAGGGAAAACATAGACGAAAACCGAGGTTTCTGACGTTTTCAACAACACAATAAGACGCGTTCCTTCCCTTGTTTGGTTGCTAACTAAGGTAGGACTGGAAATTTTCTACGGTTCAGACGACCCAGGCGCCGAAAACGATTCTCTAGCGAGAAACCTCGGAACACTTGAAAGCTTTATAGCGTTTCAAAACCGTGGGACGCGGCTCGAACGGTGATTTATGATCTCTCGACTTATTGACCCTCGGTTATGACACTGGCTGACGCTTATGACCTTCCACAGAATACTTTAGGCTCCACCTAAGGTCGATCCTTGGTCTTTCTCTTTTTTCCTTTCTGGTCTGGTCATCGACACGGCCACCAATCTTTTCTAGGCTTTTGTCCCTTTCGCCGCTGTCGATAATGCACTTCTCGGCTTCGTCGAATCCGTCATCCAAGTGTTTGCGAAATTCTATGGCCATTCATCTTTCCTAACGGTTAGGCGAATCATGCTTGTGGACATTGAGATTGTATCGTTGTTGGAAGAAATACGTGTATTTTCATGTTCCTCGCTATTTTTATACCACAGATACAATTTTTGTAGGTACTTTATTTTTTAATGCTTTAATCAATGAGACTTCTTCCTTTGTGTTTACAACTCTATTTACATAATATTGCAATGAAAAAAAGGCCTCTCTTACATCCCCTATAAACAACACAATCTCATAAAATTGTCTTGAAAAGTAATCAAACAATAAAATCCTTACCTCGTGAATGCTTTTCTATAGAAACATGTAAAAGGACCGCATTGAAATACTCTTGGAAACCCTTCGTTTTATTCTTACGTTAGAATTCGCTGCTTTACCCTTCACTCGTTACATATACCTGGTGAGCAGGAAATCGAAGCGTGGGAAGACGAAGGTCCGCAAAAGTAGACCCCAAGCCGCTAATTGCAGGTGTTGCCGGTCGCTCGGCCCCAAAATTCGATGATTATGGCATTTAGGCAGATATCCGTTATTATGGGGATTCTGGACTGCCTCTTTGCCCATTCGTTTTGCTTCTTTATTCGTGATTATCCGCCGCACGAGACGACGCCTAATGCCAGGAACCGTAGAAAAAGGGATATGTCTACGATTAGCGTGTCAGAATTGCCTTAATCACTCACCAAACCAACGTGATTTACTTTCCCGCATTGGAAATACTTGTCAACATATAACACGGTGACTATGTTTTATTGGCTAAGGTTTTTTTATTGGTTTTATTGAGAAAACATCTAGAAAATATCTCTATGTAGATTCTTTTAAGGATTAAATTGTAATTTATATGTGATTTTAATTAGATGGATTATTTAACAAAGTTGTATTTTAATTATGATTATACAATTGATATTACGAGGAACTAAGGTTAAAGGGTTTTAAAAAACGCTAGTGCTGTTGCAAAGTTTTCAAATATTGGTTAATTAATTTTTCTCAAGTTCGAGTAAATTTTTTAGTAACGTTAAGTAAGCAAGTGCATTAGCATATATTGACAAAGTAATGCTTGTAGCTACTGAATTTACTTAATTTCAGTAACATCAAGCGAGTAAGAGGTAAAAAATGAGGATAACAAATTTTAACACGAGTGCGTTCACCCGCCAAGTAACATTACAGAATGTTAAATTTATTTAAAAGTGGCTTATGGAGAGTATTTTTATTTCATAACAATAACCAAAAATATCCAATAATACGTGACAGTCTAAATAGAAATATTTCATCGAATTCAATGTAAATTCTAAAATTAAAAAAAGATAACACGGGTATCGAATATTTATTTTTTTATTCATCACAGTTAAACGGATACTCGAAATAACCAAAACCTCTATTCTTCTAAAGCATTAAATCAAGTTGGGTAAAGCTTTATTCTACTAATACATTTACAATATTAATTGGACATTTATGTTCTACAAAAATGAGACAAATACCAGAAATATCAGAAATTCTACGATAAATAAATAAACAAACCATCGTATGTTTAAAGATTTTATTAAAGATTATTAAATCGTTTATTAAAGATTAATTGGTGGTAATTTGGAAGAAACCTAATCTAAAGTCGATATGTACCTGTTTTAATCATCATTCACCTAAACACAGCTTCAAATCCTAAATCCTCTCATAATAGGTCACAACCTCACAGGTAGATCATTTCAACATGAAATCAAAGCCTTTGCAATGGTACTCGATGAATGGCCCACCACTGACAGATTAATTGTACCCCTTTTATCTGTTCGACATATTTATTATACACATTTCTAATTACTTGAGGTACACTTAATTAGAGAGGACAACGCGTATGGGCGGAGCTGTCGGAAAAAATGAATTAAACAAACCTTCGCGTCTTCTTTCTTTCTTTTTTACTCGTTATACGACCAGCTAAAGCAGGATTATTCATTATTATTTAAATATCAATCTGCATTAAAGACTAATGGTGCCCCACGATGTACTATAAGTTTGATTATCCGGTGCAAAGTTCAAGATTAAATTTTAAGATATTTTGAAGCTTAGGTGACTCGAATAACCCTATCTTGAAATATGGCGGATAGAGGTTCGCGCATTTTGCGATGCCAGACGCGGCGACCTTTTCTTTGCACCGTGTTCTACCGATACAACCCGAAGACGAAGGAAAAAGAGGAAGAAGCGAGACGGTGAACGAGGCCCCGTGTTGAATCGATAAGTACATGATTCATCGTGGTTTCGGTTTGAATTTCAAGCGGCCAGACCACAAGGTGCATAAGGAAAACTGAACACCTTGGAAACACCACAAGATCGTCCCCGTGTAAACGATGGTGGTTTTTCTAGCAGGCCACTCATCGATCCCTCGGACTTTCCTTCGAACCGGATAATTGAAAACGGCGTTGTATAATGAATACTGATATAGACGGAATCATTGTCCTTAAGTATTTTCATTTTCTTCTCACGTTTCATCGTATGCATCGGGTGAATGCGATTGTTTAAAGTGGAGTTAGACGATCATAATTTATACGCTGGTGAAACAAAGTTGTGTACTCATATGTTGCATACTTACATACTCAGTTGTTCGCTCAATAACATTGAGCTATCGATGTATTGATGCGAACGATGAATAATAACTATTTAACTAAACTGGTTCGTAGATTGTATTTTTAGTTAGTTAATTAGTATAATACGCTATTATTATTGCTTTTTAGTAGATTATTCTTCTATATTGAACTCACTTAGCGAAAGCATTGGAAAAATTAAGTCTGTTACATCTCTCTTTACATTTCTTTTATACAAATACGAAACAAATTATAAATTACTTTCAAAATAAAAATAACTAATATAAAAGGAACTATATAATAAAACAGTTACATTAAAGAATTTGTTTATATAATAGAACACGCTTGCTTTTTTTATATATAAAAACTTCGAAATAAGACTATCTACAGTCATATCGCTTCCAACTTTCTAACTAAACTCGACCTACGTCTGTCAACTACGATATCTAAAACAAAGCGTTAAACAATTGATAGAACACGATGCAGTACACATTTTCGGAATTTAATGGGATTAGATCGGTGACTCTTGGATTGCTGCCTCTATTGCCCGACATGTACACCGATGAATTATTTTCTACAGAAAGGACAACAGAGGACAACAGCATGATACTGTATAGAAAGAATCGCGAAGATATTACACGAACAAAGAAAAACTGAGAGAGAGAAAAAGATAGAATAAAAGTTGGGTTAGGTAAAAACTAGGGCAACATTTCCCACGAGAAATTTCGTCGATCTGCAACGTAACAAATTGTCTCTATCGTTCTGTTCTCTCTTTTCACAGAGATACCGAAGAATGAGTACAACAACAAGAATCAGTCCACGGGGAATAGTCCAATAAAAGTCGAGCTGCAGAACAACATGGACAGGTAAGCCTATCTCATTCTCTACCATACGATTCTATTCTATATAAATAGGCTTCTGTATTTTTCGTTTTTTGCTCCTGTAAAAAGATGCGACGCTTGAACAGCAGGCAGCGCAGTTTTCAAATTCTGCTCGCCCCTAATAATTAAATGTCCGAATTCATTGGAATCTTCTGTATCGGATTCTATCATCCTAATTTCATTTGGATCTACAATGACGTTAAAATATCACGGTTTATTAAATAACAAGTTTATATTTAAAATCAAATATATCGTGACAATCGATGTTCCAACGAAATAATTTGCTTGAAATAGACAATTTATTATTCGAAAATTTACAAGCTTTTTTTTTAAGTCTTGCACGACTTACGAACGTTTATTGTACGAAAGTTAAAAGGACGAAGAATAAAAAAAGAAAAAGGGAGGCAATAGGTCATGGAAATTTCGAAAAACGAACGGTGCTAGATCGGAACGAACGAACCGTGGCGAACAATCGCTTCTTCGTGTTCTCTTCTTGAACAACGGAGAACGTACTCAAGGGAGATCTCGTGAATCATCTATTCAGATGGTGTCGTACAATGAGTCAATGTTTGAAGCTGAAGTGTCATCCCATCGGAGAATGGTTTTTGTGCACGTGACACCATGTTACCGTGAAAAATCGTGCGCTTTGGGACCACGAATCTCTATAGATCCTCGAGTTTTACTAAAACATACTCGAAATTTACTAAACCGTCGTAAACTAGACGCTATAGGAATTCTGCTTTCGTGGAAATGTTCCTATTTTATTACTTTGTGCAATTGTTGTGATAATAAATTGGAAGAGAGCAAATATTCGTCGAATTTTTATTTACTGGCAATGCTTGATCTTACCATTCTCGAATTGAGTGAACATAATACGATATTTTTTCTTTAGGAAATATTTTAATTTATCCTGGAAGACGATAATAAATTTTAAGATAGTTTGTGGCTTTGGTAGACCTACAAAATGTGATACGCGCGATTATCAGCAAAGCCACGAATAAATATCCAGCGATCGTATTAATGAAACATCAACTTGCAACAGAAAAGTGTCACAAGCCACAAAGTAGACTCTTCATATAATAGAAATTCAGTAGAAAGGAAATAACGTTTTTTAAATTTCTTTGCTTTTCAAATAATAAAGCACGAACAACCTGAAACGAAAATACACGAAAAAGAAAGAAACATATATACTTCCCACAAAGGATTTCTGAACTCCAGATTTAAAACAGAAAAAATCCAAACTTCCGTTCAAAGTTTCTAAATTTTTCTCGACTCGTGCAACCCAGACTTAATTCGTGCTCTAAATATTTAGACGCGAGAATCAACTTGATCGGTCGTTCATTTAAAAAGAAAAAGGGGAGAGGGGAAGAAAAAAATATAAAGAAAGAGAGAATTCGCGCGATTTTCGATTGCACACGGGGTTGTAAAGTGAAAGAAGGGGAAAGATCTGCGCGAATAAGACGACGAGGACGACGACGATGCGTCTGGCTTTCGTTTTCCATTATCGCGTGATGCAACGAAAGCAAACAGGCAGCCTCTCGCTGCTCGGAAACCCGGCCCGTCCCGTTTAAATATTTTTGTTAGACGTTTCTGAGTTACTTGGAAACGCGCGCTTCCACGTTCAGCATAAACATACTCCAGGAGCCCTGGGTTGATGCTTTTGCGCGAGAGCACGTGACGAGTACAAATATATTTGCCGCGTATCAAACGACGTGAACCGGCGTTCCGCTTCCTTTGAAATCAACGTTCGGAGACAGCGTCGAATCATACGGACCGTGCTACCACTTTACGACTCCGCTCCGGATATATGTATCTTGCGTCTTCTTTTAATCATTAAAACTCAAGACAAACTCTCTAATTTTGTAGAAGAATCGGTATCGTGACTTTTTTTTTCATTTAAAATTAAAGAAGAAATTCTTTAATTTTGGAAGAAAGTTAGTAGACGAATTGTGTAATTTTTAAATTGACTAAAGTTTGATAACTTGACTAAGGAGAGGCACGAAGATCCGATAAAGAATATGAAAAGAGCTCAAAGCTGTTTCAAGAATATGACGAGTCCATTCTTGATGAGTTGATCTCTCAATTTTGATGTCACGGAAGATATAAATCTTCTCAAAACATATAGAAGAATTGGATGGAAAGCGACTCGATGAATATGTATATTATTTAAATAAATCGTTGCTTTTTGTCTCTTCAAATGAAAGACAATTCCACGACCTATTGTTTTCCTGCTATTAAAATATTCGAAATCTTTGTAACACAGTAAAATTTCCTCATGAGAGTAAATAATCTTTGATGTATAAAGCGGAAGTAAAATGAGATCAATTTGTTGATTGCAGGGTACCTTTACCGTATGGCCACGCGCCCTCAATGATCCCAATGAGGAGACAAAGCATTCGCTGCCATTTTGTCAAAGGGGTCGACTGGTGCAGCTGGAAATTAATTGCAATGATACTGCTTATGGTCTCGCTGTGTATAACGGCGGCACTAGCCTACGTAGTAGGTAAGTCGTCGTCTAATTTATATTCAATCTTTGTACATCTAGATTAAATAAACAAATGTTTATACCGTCGTTTGATGAAATAATAATTCGTTAATAAGGAATAATTAATTGATTATACTTGTTGGTTTTCATTGTCAAATACACGCTAACTTCGTAAGTGAACAAATCTTCTGAATCGTTAACGATTTGATTTACTATCAAATTCGTTTTTACATAGATCGAAGATTAGTGGAAATATTTCTAACGAATAAATCATTAGAAAACCAAATAAATATAGAGTAACTTTATACATAAATAAATTAATCTTCTAAATCACCGATGGTTTGGTTCGATATCAAGACTTAGCTTTTAGATTCTTAGACATTTTCTGCTGGAAGTTCAATGAACTGAGTAGAAATATTTATAACGAACAAATTTTTAAGAAATTAAATAAACTACAGAACCCCTGTGTTCTGTAATATTTAAGTGAAATAGTATTGGTTTACGAGTCATCAAGTATTATGGACAATATCGGATTATTCTACATATTCGTTGCGTTTTATCAGTGAAATTCATAACATGAATTCCGCTTCAAATAAATTATGACGAATTCTACTGAAGATCACCGAAATTGTTTATATTATTGTTCTATAAATACATTTACTTTAACACTAAAGTGAATTTAAAATTTACATCACGATATACCTATATCGATAGTTACGAGTACCTCGTACGATCTATTTTCTGACTGCAAAAAGAAGCGTTTTAAAACGACGAATTCTATGACGAATTCTACTTAAGATCACCGAAATTGTTTATATTATTGTTCTATAAATACATTTACTTTAAAACTAAAGTGAATTTAAAATTTACATCACGATATACCTCTATCGATAGTTACGAGTACCTCGTACGATCTATTTTCTGACTGCAAAAAGAAGCGTTTTAAAACGACGAATTCTATGACGAATTCTACTTAAGATCACCGAAATTGTTTATATTATTGTTCTATAAATACATTTACTTTAAAACTAAAGTGAATTTAAAATTTGCATCACGATATACCTATATCGATAGTTACGAGTACCTCGTACGATCTATTTTCTGACTGCAAAAAGAAGCGTTTTAAAACGACGAATTCTATGACGAATTCTACTTAAGATCACCGAAATTGTTTATATTATTGTTCTATAAATACATTTACTTTAACATTAAAGTGAATTTAAAATTTACATCACGATATACCTATATCGATAGTTACGAGTACCTCGTACGATCTATTTTCTGACTGCAAAAAGAAGCGTTTTAAAACGACGAATTCTATGACGAATTCTACTTAAGATCACCGAAATTGTTTATATTATTGTTCTATAAATACATTTACTTTAAAACTAAAGTGAATTTAAAATTTACATCACGATATACCTATATCGATAGTTACGAGTACCTCGTACGATCTATTTTCTGACTGCAAAAAGAAGCGTTTTAAAACGACGAATTCTATGACGAATTCTACTTAAGATCACCGAAATTGTTTATATTATTGTTCTATAAATACATTTACTTTAAAACTAAAGTGAATTTAAAATTTACATCACGATATACCTATATCGATAGTTACGAATACCTCGTACGATCTATTTTCTGACTGCAAAAAGAAGCGTTTTAAAACGACGAATTCTATGACGAATTCTACTTAAGATCACCGAAATTGTTTATATTATTGTTCTATAAATACATTTACTTTAACACTAAAGTGAATTTAAAATTTACATCACGATATACCTATATCGATAGTTACGAGTACCTCGTACGATCTATTTTCTGACTGCAAAAAGAAGCGTTTTAAAACTTTATTCAAAATTTCTATCCTATTCATCTCGTCACATTAAAAAAGATCAAAGAGCGTAGCAAAACCACCGTTTATATTTCAGTTTCCAGCATAGTGAACCGGTCGTACCAAAGCACGAAAGCCTGCGCAGTTCTGGTTGGCGAGAACTCGGATACAAAACCACTGTCCTCGGACGGGAACAAGACCTCTTCTTCGGCAACCGCGTCCTCGTCGCAGTCGAGCGGACGAACACGGCAACAAGCATCCTCAGGAGGTAGTATTAACCCATCGGCTAGCATGTTAGAGCACGCGTACACCCGTAAACGTAGGGACACGTTTAACCAGCATGCGTTGCACCAAACTGTCGCATCCCGCGAACGTGAACAGCTCTCGTCGACCGTGACAAACGAACCGACGTCACAGTTCAACGAGGATCGTCCTGGTATGGTTAATGTGCATGAAACGGAGCATGCGGACGATCAAAAATCTTCTTCGTCGTTGCCTTTGTCATCAACGAGTCCATTGGGATCGTTGCTTCGTGCGAATGTCTCTGACTCTTCGGTTATTACTAATAATTACACCACTGCCGCTACATCCTCCTCTGTTCACCCTGCTGCTAGTGACTCTTTCGTTTCACTTAACGACCAACCTTCAGAGAGTCAAATCAACAACGATTTCACGCAGTCTGAGTCCGATAATTTAGATTCGATTGTTGTCACTACAGAATCGATCATTGAGAATCGGGCTACAACAGATTCGATCGCCGAATTTAGCGAGTTTGGCGAGTCGAGTGGAGACAATGGTAACGCTCAGACTAGTGAAACTTTCGTCCCTAGGGCGTCCAGTTTTGGAACGTTCTCGGTAGACATAGAATCGAACGAGTTTAACGTCGAATCGATCACCGTGAAACATTCGTTCAACGAGGGTAGTACTGGTAGTAGCGTTGTAGAAGTTGCACAGAAAGATTTAGGATTAAATGTAGAGAATAATAGACAGTTACTAGAAAACGATAGAGAACGTAATAAAGAACCGTTTGAAAAGAATAAATACACAAATAATACGTCTTTGTCCGCGGATTTCAAATATGACGAATCCAGTGTGAATCTTACTAAAGTAAAGTTACAAAAGAACGATACAGAAGGCGATAGAAAGTTATTAGAAAATAATAAATACATAAATGACACTGCTTCGCCCACGCGTGTCGAAACCGACGAGATCATCGCGAATCTCACTGACATGAAATCGATAGAGAACGATAGAAAGTTACTAGAAAAACATATATCTACAAATAACACGACTTTCTTTGCGGATGTCACTGAGTATGATATGAATGTCGCCGATTCGTTAACCGTAAGTACAACAAGTTCAACAAAGAATGATTTCGAAGCAAATATTGTGCCAGCGCTGGTAGTAGAGCACGTAGATGTCGCTAGTTCGTTAAGTACCCCGAAGGACGAGAAAGACGGTAAGAATCTGGAAACTGAAAGTACTGCTCGGAACGGACCACAGAATCGCAGGAACGCGAGTTCTTCCGATGATTTTTCGGATGTTGTGAAGGAAACGCGAGAACTCTCCCGAGAAGATTCTTCGTCCGAGTCTGAAACTTTGCCCAGTCATGCGAACAGTCCTGAGAAATCCGAAGAATTCCAGAGAGACTATCCTGTTTATAATTACGGGCAAGACGAGGTGGAAATTGTCAAATTAAATCATGAAATAGCTGAAGATCATACCACGATGAAGGACAAGAAGCTGGACCGTTTTTTGGAGAATGAACTGAAGACCAACAATGTTCCTCAGAAATCGAATTTGGTGCATCAGACTGGTGATCTGAGGGTTATCACTAGAGAAGAGAGTAACGAGGAGTTCTTAAGAGAGTTTGAGAAAATGTTTCACGAAAAATCTGCAGAGGATGACGCTATAAACGAAGATTCATACAAAAAAGTGCACAGTAATTTTAATAACATGCAGTCTACAACTAAATCTAAGTTCGATTCATTACCACCGCGGAGAATGTATCACGAAAAATCTTCAGAAACCGATTCTGTACACGACGATTCATTGAAAAAGACACACGATGCTTCTAACAATATTCAAGCTCCGATCAAACCTAACTCCGAATCGTCACCACCATTGACACAGCAAATAAAAATCATCGAAGTACCAGTCGATCGTCTTCATCGATCTTCATCAGGTTCACCGAGTTCATCGAGCTCTTCATCTTCATCATCATCATCGCATCGGGTGCTTGTGAACATCACGATAGCTTCTGGAGACTCGGCTTCCTCGAAACCGCTTTACGTGCTGTCTGTCTCTGTCCCAACCAACGGTGACGATATCAATGACAAACAAGCCGCTAAAGTAAACGTGGACGAGGTTAAGGTTCATGAGACACCCGTGGAAAGTGCTTCGAGCATGGCAAAGAACTCTGTCGCGAATTCCGAAGACAATCGATTGCCTCCACCGCCTCAGCCACCATCTTCTCCACCGCCACCAATTTGGGCTGGTGGCGAGTGCGAGTGCTCGTGTCCATGCATGGGCTCATCCTCTGACGAGTGGGATCCATTTTCAGCCATAGATGATACCCTGAACTTCGAGGATCAACCACATAATTTGAATCTTTCGATGGATGAAATAGATGAGCGTCAAGAGTCTGCAGTGTTTGATGGGGTCACGCTGAAACAGATGGACTCCAAGGACGGAAAGGAAACTTCTGTAAGTTTGGGGAAGGAGTCTGTAAAAGAAGGAACGAGTACGAGCTATGAGAATGATTATGAATCCACGACTGAGGAGAGTACTGGGACTGTTGACTGGACCACTACTCCGAGTTATGAGGATGAGTCGAGCAGTGTAGGCTTGTCATGTTCTGGGACAACGCCATTACCCCCAGAACCCACTATACTGATCCTGGAAGGTGAGGCCCCGTTTATGGTTGTTTTCAAACGTTTGCCTCTTAATTCTTACCTTTTTCTTATATCTTTGTTTAGTAGTTTGATTTATGAATTTTGCTGTAATATATTATGCTTATTTTATTCTTTTTAATTAGGCTCTTTCTAAGCTGCCTTTATCCCGCCGATGCAAGCTTTTCTTCGAAGTTTGGATAGTATGATATACACGTAGATTCTTAATGTAGTTGTTCCTATTAGATTGTGGATGTTTATCTATACAGATTTGTGTTTTTGGGAATAAAATTAAAGAAATGGAACCGAAGGAGAAATTCTTACTTGGGATATTTCGTATGAAGATCACATGGCAGAAAAAAAGTCATATCTCTTGTTTTTTATAGGAAATATGGTCCATATTACATTATATACCTTATCACATATAGTTCCATGTTACTATTTCTTCTTTTGATTCCGGAATTAAGAATTATGTATTTTTGTATATTACGTAAATTTTTATATTGTAAACTTTTGTAACTTGAAATTTCCCATAAGTGGATAAATATCCATAGTCTATTTATCACGCTCGAAGTTCGTTTGCCTGTAGAACGTTCGGTGTGTTTAGATGTTCACTAGTGGTTAGAGAAGCTTGTGTAATATTGTAATATGGTGTTGGTACATCACGGCGTTTACGCAGCTACGTAACCGAGCTATTTTCTAATCAGCTCTTGCACGAGATTCTTGAAATAAGGAGAAAGAAAAACGATGCTGATAATAGTGTTACGCCAGAAGAACGTGATGAGAATTCGTTCGAGGAACCTAAGAACCAATTTTATTTTTAGTATCTTTTTCTTTTCTGTCTTTCTTCTTCTTTTTTTTTTTTTTTTTTTTTTAATATTGAAATGGAAGTTGACTGGTTCTTCCGAAGATCGAAGACAATAGAACGAAAAAGATTAAAATTTGTGAATTGCAAATTAACATTTAATCCTTATATCATTTAAGAATCAACTTTGTTTTTAGAGTCTTCTTGCTGTTTCTTTATTCTTTAGTAATATTGAAATCGAGGTTAATTGGTTCTTACAAAGACGATTAAAAGAACGACAGCGGTGAGAATTTGTGAATTGTAAATAGAAGTTTTATAGTTAGAAGTTAGTCGGAGCGAAAGAAAATCACGAAATTCGCTGATGCGCAAGCCTAGCTAAGTATAAAGCCACGCAATTTTTATAAACCTTTTATGCTTTAAAAATTAAGCAACAACAATCTGTTTTCTTACGGAGAATATCTTTCTTTCCTACATTAGAAAGAATAATACATCTAGTAACGAATTTTCGTTGCTTAGCGATCGATATTCCTTGATACACATTTTCTTTGCCTTTATTTTTAAAAGCTCTAAAAAAGGAATAAATATTTTATTTACCAACGCTTCAGTTTCTAAGATTGTCATAGTCAACATACTTCCAAAGAGACAATTTATTCTATCGAAACATCAAAAAAATAGTAAAAAAACGAGTCATCCGAAAGAAAACTGATTTCGTACAAAAGCGAAAGGATGGAAGTGACGTTTCATCTCGCGTTCTCCAGGTGCAAGAACTTTCCCCGCCAGGTCCTTCCCACCTGACGGCACGACTTTCGCCCAAGTGGGTCTCGGACAGAAGCTCAGCAAAGAGATTCCACCATACAGCTACTGGAACATGCAATTCTACCAGTCGGAAGCTGCGTACGTGCGATTCGACTATAATATTCCTCGTGGAGCCAGTATCGGCGTCTACGCAAGAAGAAACGCTCTTCCTACTCACACGCAGTACGATCTTCTGGAAGTACTGAGTGGTTTCAAGGCCAGAACCACACGGGCGTCCCATGTTAGTGTTATTGTATGTGCCACTGCCCCATTTTTCTTTTTTTTTTCCTAGAATAGAATCGTAGAAAAGGTCATTAACACGTTACGTGCCGTGAATTTTAAGTTCAGACGATTCGTACTGAGTGAGATTTGATAGTTTTGTGGTTTGAAATATTTGGAAAAATAGTGATTTATCATTTTCTATATTCTTGAAGAATGTTCGCTGATATAAAAATGAAGCAAATTAGTTTTTTCATTTGAAATTTATAACAGAATGCTTGTATTTAGTCAGTGCACTTGAAGACAACTACCGCACTTAACGTGTTGAATCTAATAAGATCAAATTATCGCTTCATTCTGACGAAATCTTTAAAAACAGTTCATTTCTATTATTTTTTTTTCTCTCTTAATTGTAACAGGAACGAAGATCAAATATTCCGGGTTCTCAGAGATTTTTTTTTATTTTTTTCCCTCGGAAGCACTTTTTGGAAGTGTTTCATCTGTAGCAAAAGAATAGCTAGAAAAATCGATAAGAAATTACTAAAGTTTCCTGGTTTCTCGTCTAGCCATCGATCAAGAAGGAAGTGACGCACTATATGGAGCCCGGTCATTGGTTCCTCTCGTTGTACAACGACGACGGTGATCCTCAGGAAGTATCGTTTATAGCTATGATCGCGGAAGACATGACGCACAATTGTCCGAATGGCTGTAGTGGAAAGGGCGAATGTCTGCTGGGTCACTGCCAATGTAATCCTGGTTTCGGTGGCGAAGATTGCAGCGAGAGCGTTTGTCCTGTTCTCTGTAGTCAACGTGGTAAGTGAACATTTGTTTCGTATTAATTTCAAAAAGAAAAATAAATAGTATCAAGAAGAAACATTTTAGAAAGACCTATAACTTGAGATTATCCTGAATTTAAACCTTGAAATCAGAGTTCCTACTTATTAGGTTGTCCGAAAAGTGCCTTTCTTTTACAAACACGTCTTTTACAACGATGCATCGTTATAAAAACATGAAACATAATCCGCCAAACGTTGTGATCTTTATCTTGATGGAACAGAATGGATCAAACGGATAAAACGAAACGAAACGATGGATAAAACGAAAGAAACTTTCCGGACGACCTAATACTCATGAACATACTTACATCTAACTATCGTATATCTAACATTGTATATTCAAAATTCCTAGCGAAACACGCGTCAATCGTTGCAATGTCTCGTGGTTATGATACAATTCTATCTAACCAGAACCTCGAGGCTCGATAAATTCCAGGCTTCGTCTTCGATTAAGCTTCACCGTAGAATCTAACATTGCAAGGAAACAATTTCTTATGTTTCCGTTTTAACACCGTTTTCTTCCTCTGGGCTACAGGCGAGTACATAAACGGAGAGTGCCAATGTAACCCTGGCTGGAAGGGCAAGGAATGTTCCCTACGACACGACGAATGCGAAGTGCCTGATTGTAACGGACACGGCCATTGCACCAATGGAAAGTGCAATTGCGTACGTGGCTACAAAGGAAAGTATTGCGAGGAAGTGGACTGCCCTCATCCGACTTGCTCTGGCCATGGTTTCTGCGCGGAGGGCACCTGCATTTGTAAGAAGGGCTGGAAAGGAGCAGATTGTAGCCAGATGGACAAAGAAGCGTTACAGTGTCTGCCCGATTGCAGTGGACATGGAAATTTCGATCTTGAGACGCAGACTTGTCTATGTGAGCCTATGTGGTCTGGAGACGACTGCTCGAAAGGTAAGAAATATTATATTAACAGCAATCGTGTATTGTATATATTAGATTGCAGTAAAATCTTCTTTACATAGACAAGTCAATGGTCAGATTTAGATACATAGCTGAGCTATATATTCTGTCAAGATGTCCTGTTGATTTATAATATAAATTATAAATAAATATTCCTCCATTGAAATATTCGAAGTTCTCCGTGTTCTTATATAGGATTCGATATTAGGATCGTAGACGAATAATGTTGAAGCTTGAATAATATCACTGGTGATCGTGTTTAAATTAGTAACACGCATTTCAAATTCATTGGTCTTATCGGAAAATGAATTTCTAATTTGATCTAAATGACGATCGATAAACAGCAATGGTAGTGGTTCATATGTAATCTCATGTAGATTATATTAATGTAAATTCTCTTAATGACGTTTTAAGTTATTAATTCTAACTCTTCGTAAGAATGTCTTTCTAAATTGTGTCGTAACTTCAAATCTTCTTCGTATAATATGTATGAAAGTTCGCTTCGATTAATCGATTCTTATGTTTCCAGGTGACATCAATGAAACTCTCTATTTTATATCGACATAATTCTCCATTTCGTTCGTTCTACCGGTTTTTTTTTTTTACTCCTTTGCTAATTGTGATCATTGATCCAATTGCCCATTAGTGTTAACTAATTCCACCTTTTACAAAATCGTAAAAGGTTTTCTCCCAGCTTCTGTGTTGCTTAGTGCCCCCACGCTAACTAGTGTTTCTCAAAGATATTCGCAAAATTTTGAAAAATTATATTAATTGTGATTTCTATTACTCGAACTATTAATGATTCGTAATTGTTACAAAAATAGATATAGTGACAACCAGACTGCGGACTTTTATGCGCTTATGCGAAATTTTAAGATGCAAAAATATATCAAATATTCGAAATAGGGTAACAAATTTTTGATAAGTAATAAATAAAGAATTTCGGAGAGCTAGAGAGTCCAAAGTAGAGAATTTTCAATAGTTAAAACAGATCTCTATTTAAATCCTATTTCTTCGCTTCGCAAAAATACAAATTTGCATAAAATCCGCAGTTATTTAAGGACAACTCCTACAGATCCCTCTATTTATATAATAACAATATATCCCATGATTTTCAGAATTATGCGATTTGGATTGCGGTCCCCACGGACATTGCGTTGACAATGCTTGCGACTGTTTGCCCGGATGGTCCGGCGAATTGTGTAATCTAAAGCAATGCGATCCACGATGCAACGAACACGGCCAATGTAAAAACGGGACCTGTTTGTGCGTGACTGGTTGGAATGGAAAACACTGCACCATGGAAGGTTGCCCGAATTCCTGCTCTGGACACGGACAGTGTAGAGTCGGCAACGATGGTCAATGGGAATGCAGGTGTTACGATGGCTGGGATGGCAAGGACTGCAACGTGCTTCTTGAACAGAACTGCAATGACGGAAGAGACAATGACAAAGGTACAAAACTAAATAGAGTAAATTATTATTTATAATTCGACGAGTTAGATTGTAAATGTTGCTATTTAGATCGTTAGATAAATATGTGAAGAATTAATTCTAGTTCAACGCTACAATAATTAAACACTATTGCATATTTAAATGTACTATATATAAAAAATTATTATTGAAATGATATGATAAAAATGCAGTAGATGTGATTCTCTAATTACTTTAAGCAGGGTGCTTTATTTTATCCATGAATGGTTCTAGAGATAGAAATATGTTTGAAAGTATTCTATTGACACACCAAATCAAGAAACGTGTAATTGTTTTTTAGGAACTTGTTACTGTATTTTAAAAAGTAAATGGTAAAGTTAGTATCAGAACGGTGAAATTAACGAAGTTGTAAGATCTATGGACAAGGTTTTACCTTCGTGTTTTCGCGTTTCATTTTCATATTACTTCGAGCTCTAAATCATGGGTGTGGCTTATGCCAGCCATTTAGAGCCATTAGTCTCCGATATAAAGAACCCATTACTATACTCTATAACAAAAGAACGAACACAAGACGTTATACAAACGCATGTAATCTAACAAATGCAATGTGATATGTAGGCTGTTGATATCTATGCGTTTCTAGGAAATTCTAAAGTGATAATACGTAGAAAATGTGGATAACATGCAAAAATATGAAAAAGTATTTGTTACAATTTTTAATAAATGAAACAAACGTTTATGCACATAGGTATGTTTCCTTAGGTGTCGTAGATTATATCTTAATAGAAATATGAAATTGCATAAAAATTTGCTGTCTAGTGACACGACTATACGTCGAATGCGCCTAGCACCGATCATCTTTTCTAATTGTACGATAACGTACATACTTTCCAGACGGTCTCATCGATTGCGCGGATCCGGAATGTTGCTCGAATCATATATGTCGTAGCAGCCAACTTTGCGTGTCAGCACCGAAGCCGATCGATATACTTCTGCGAAAGCAGCCGCCGGCCATCACCGCTTCCTTCTTCGAGAGGATGAAATTTTTAATCGACGAAGGCAGTCTTCAAAATTACGCGCGTCAAGAAACCTTCAACGAGAGGTGAGTTTGTTCAGCACGATCACGTATTACGATTCTCCTTCGTCCAACGCGTCTCGTTACTTTAGAGAATCATTCTAACTGTAATAATAGTAATAATAACAGAATTATTATATAATAACACACACGCGTTATATTATTATTGTATATACTCGTGAGAAACGAATATATTCGTCGTACATTATAATACTTGAACGTGTCCGTCCCGTTGGTCCGTCCCAACTTTGATGTTACGTGCAATTCCTTTCTTTTTTCTTACGTGTGTTCGATTAGACACTTGGAACAAATACAGTGAAACTCGGTAGCCACGACATATTATATATATATGATACGTAATGTCTTTTACTAATGACGTATACGTCTGAGAAGAACGCGTGTCTTGCAAGACGGCTAGAGTTTATCGAGAATTTAAGGAGGTTCGGATGACTGACTAATACCCTCTACTGTTACTGACGCACATGCTGCGTCGTTTCGATTATCTGACAATAATACGAACACTACAGGGAAAGAACGTAATAAGTCACATTTCCTACTTTTTACACAGAAGCTTTACGATTCAGTACGTGTTGTGAATAAATCTTATGTTACCAAAATTGTCTATATATTTGGTTGTGGAGTTAAACAAGTGTTTTCTCATCCCCTTACATATTTTCAAAATAATGCTCGTCATTGTATTACGATATTGAAGAGACTAAAATATTGCTTGCCCATTAGCTTCTTGCATCTCTGGATCTGACAGCTTGTTCTCATTTTCAATTATGTCATATAAAAGTTCTCCCATTCGATCATAAAGCGAAGTTAAAAGCAGGAAATCAATAAAAATATACTTATCATATTTTTCCCCCTATGATCTTCGTATTATTATTCGTGTTTTATATGTTTATTCTGTATGTTTTAATAAGATATTCAGAAAACAAAAGTGTCTTAAACAGATATTAATTATTATTTAAAATAAAAATATTTCCAACAGGAAACTCATCTCACGTTCGATATAAAGCAGTGAATGTGTTAATTATAAAAAGTAACCTTTAGCTGTCTCGATCTATGACAAGACACGTGCATCCTCTTCTACCTATCTTTATCTATCTATATATATATTTTTTCGTTATACAAAAACACGAAGACGTATACATAGATATGATATATTCTCTGCGTTGTTGTGACCCGTGTGAAATCACATCCCAAAAGTTTTATACATATGTTTGTACGTACGTGTGCGCGAGCGTGTGCCCTGCACTAAACCCCCAGTTCTCTTCACTCTACACTCTCATTCTATACTTTCTTCTTCGACTATATTCGCTGCTCTCTTAATCATTTAATATGAAATCGATCGATGATACAACGAACGATCGACGGTCTTCTCCATATACATTGTTCTTTCTTTCTTTCTTTCTTTCCATTTCTATTTCACGTGTCCGTCCGAGTGGAGCTTGCGTAAATGTGTAACACCATCTACGAGCCTCGAGCTTTACGCCTATGATCATTTATTAAAAGAGTAATTAAAAATCTATAGTAGTTCATGAAAGTATTTGAATATTTACCATGGAAATCTTTTTATGTGTGTGTTGTGTGTGTTATGTAAAACATTTTGATAGTTTAACGCAGACAGAATTGACGGACATTTATCATATAATGTTTATATAGTATATATAATAAAATTGTAATTGTTACTTAACGCCTAAAAATATTACATAACATTAAGACAAAGAAATTACTGAATGTTCTTTATGGTTCGTATAACACACATAACGTATTCATAAAAGGTATCTACAAGCGTTCGAATACTTTTGCGAGTCATTATATTTAGAAGCGTGTTTTCCCAGCCGCATTTCTGGAACTGATTCCTAAAGACTTCTGCCTAACTTTCTTTCGAAGATATTTCGAAACATTTCGGGACATTTCGAGAAATCTTTTCACGTGGTCTCTCTATATACAAGATCTCTATTCCATCCCCTATTACCCTAACTTACCCTTACTAAGATCCACGAATTTTTATTTGATTGAACAAAAAAAAAAAAAAAACTTTCAATGTTTGAAGATGTTTGACATAAAATAGAAACGGAAAGTCACCTTCTTTCTTCTATTATCCTAGATTAACCCCGCTGCGTTCCTCTTATTCTTATACTACTATCCTTCTAATTCTTATATTTCAATCTTTACTTTCTTCTCAAGAAACGAAAATGCTTTGTTAAAAGAAATTTATCGAATAATAAAATTTACTTTTTTGATGTATATTTAAACTTTAGAAACATAGATTTGGTTAAAAAATAATCTAAAAAAACTCAGTAGGATTAACCAAATTATCTCTCTACTCATATATTTCCTTCCTTCTATCTATTTTCTATTCTCTTCTCCATCTTCTATTTCTTCTTCTTCTTCTTCTTCTCTATCTCTCCGTCTAGTTTCGCCTTTAATCACATCATTTTAACTCGGCTCTGTTTTATCCGTGCTGCCCGGTCAGTATGTTCTGGAATCACTTCAACACAAGGTAAGAAAGCTACTACGACCAAGGAACAAAAAAGATACAAAAGAAAAAAAGTAAATTAAAAGAAAAATGATATGAAAGTACCGGTTGCGAGTTCGTTTTGTAGAGTATAAGCGGTTGAATAGCTGCTGATGCTGTTTGACGACGTTTTGCATTATTATCATGTGTGACACATAATATAACAATTCCTGCATCCGAAAAACGAGGTTGTTACGCGCGCGTTCAATTCAGTTTCGAGGACGAGTCTATTCACGACTTGTTGACATTTGCGAAGGTCATGAAAATTGTCGACAAAACTGAAAAAGAATCTTCCTCGAACATTGTTACGCTGCGTACGACTGATTAAAAAAAAAAAAAAAAAAATAAAGAGATATATGAAAGCTCACAACCACCAAACCCCATTCGTCTCCTTCTCATCAATGTTCGAATCTCTTTCTCGTTGCATGGTTTGGTTACCTTATTATTCCTACGTTGTCTTTCGTGCCTTTTAAGTTGAGCTTCTAACTTTGTGTTATTCGTGTATATGTGTATGTATATATATATGTATTCATAGCATTTCTACCGATGCTTCTTCAGTGCCAACGAGGCATCCATAAGGAGCGATGTGTCTCGTCTCAATGGTTTGCTCAGGTTTGACGCGAAAAAAATGAAAGTTTTATGTGGAAATTTTATCTCGAGATCTTTCGTAAGAATTTTTCACATACGAGAGGAAAAAGAGCAGCACCGATCACTCGATAAAAAGTTTGTAAATTCTCAAGGTTAAATTCAACAGGTTAAATCCAAATGATCAATATTCACAAGAAATTAATTAATACTCTTCGACCAAATTAAATTATTCACCTCTTTAGCACTGAAAAGCAGCGTTGACGAGACTGAGGTCGCGTTGACTGAATTTTCGACTTTATATTTCCAAGACATGTACAATGTACACGCACGAAGTACCAATATATTTAAACGAAGAAGTACTGCCACCTAAAACAACCAAGAACTTCGATCTTTGTAGATTTCATGAATTCTTGATTAGTAATAATAATTTTTTCCTTCATAAATATCAACTTATTAATTCCACGCTCGAAAGACATGAACATCTTGCAAATGACAGTACATTTTCGTTAGAAAAATTCTAAATTAATAAACACTGCAAGACAAAGTACGAACTTCCAAAAGTAATACTGTGGTAGATTGAAATTAGATTAGAGATAACAGTTGCTTTGTTGTTAGTGTGCCACGGAGCACAGTGGAAAAAAGTAATCACCTTAGTTTGACACGATAGAGCGGAGACAGCTATTGGATCGTTAACATTGTTGTTTCCTGACAGTCGATCGGCTGTTGTCCGTGGCCGCGTTGTCACGCATCTTGGCACCGGTCTGATGGGAGTGCGAGTCAGTACCAGCACACCTCTGGAAGGCTTCACCTTGACGAGAGACGACGGCTGGTTCGATCTCCTGGTGAACGGCGGTGGCGCGGTCACTTTACAATTTGGAAGATCGCCATTCAAACCGCAGAGCCACATTGTTTTTGTACCATGGAACGAGGTAATGCTACATTAAATTGTGATTGTATAAGTCGAATAAAGATTATCGAGAAGATTGTGATAAGCAGGTAGATTGCAGATTTTTAAGCATTTGTAGGAACTTCAAAATTTAAAAATATGAAAGTTTTTATTTTTGATGTAATTCAAATGTTTAAATATTAATATAGAACGTGTAAATATTAACAAAAGTATATGTATAGTAAATGGTATAAAGTACAACATATGAAATATAGTGTCACGTTTAAACTAACTTGAGCACAATATGCCCCATGTTTACGCAATAATCGATAAACAAAACATACTTTTAATATATAAAATCTTATCTGTTCTAAAGGTGGTAATAATCGACAAGATAGTCATGAGCACCGCAGAAGAGAAGCAAACAAGCCACATACCATACGCTTGTGCAGCGCATGATTACGACCTGATGAAACCAGTGGTCCTGGCAACGTGGAAGCACGGTTTCCAGGGAGCGTGCCCTGATAAAAGTGCTATTCTGGCCGAGTCCCAAGTTATACAAGAAAGCCTGCAAATACCTGGCACGGGTCTCAATCTCGTTTACCATAGCTCCAGAGCAGCCGGCTATCTGTCCACCATACAGCTGCAGTTGACCCCAGAAGTCATACCTCCTACCCTTAATCTAATTCATCTGAGAATCACAATCGAAGGAATTCTGTTTGAGAAAACCTTTGAAGCAGACCCAGTGATAAAGTTCACTTATGCTTGGAATCGACTGAACGTGTATAGACAACGCGTTTATGGTGTCACCACTGCTATGGTGAAAGTTGGATACGAGTATAATGATTGCAAAGATATTATTTGGGATGTTCAAACGACGAAACTGAGTGGCCATGACATGTCCATTTCTGAAGTTGGAGGCTGGAATTTGGATATCCATCATAGATACAATTTCCACGAGGGGATTCTTCAGAAAGGAGATGGCTCGAATATTTATTTGAAGCAGAAGCCCAGAGTGATTTTGACCACTATGGGCGATGGACATCAAAGGTCTCTGGATTGCTATGATTGCGATAGACAAGCAGAGGCTTCTAACCAGAGGCTTCTTGCACCCGTTGCTCTTGCAACTGCTTCTGATGGATCTATCTTTGTCGGGGACTTCAATCTTGTCAGAAAGATTCTTGTCGATGGCACTGTTAGAACTGTTGTTCGGCTCAAGTAAGTTTTCCACTGAATTTTGATGTATCTTTTCGTGAAATTTCAAGTTACAAGAGTCTTGCCTTGAAATTGGAAAGAATTAGATAATTGTCAAGAAATACGAAGAAATATCATTTAACTTCGCATTATTCTATTCGTATCTTATCACTCTTATTAATTGAAATAGATGTAAACTACTTTTGATAAAACAAAAAAGTGTCTTAAAATAGTTTTACAATCGAATTGAAAACAGTCTGTGTACAACAATATCTATAAGATTAAAAGAATCAGAACTTTTTACGCAATCTCATCGCTTTTGTGTTCTTTTTTACAGTGCAACAAGGGTATCCTACCGTTACCACATAGCCCTCAGCCCTCTAGACGGCTCCCTCTACATTTCTGACCCAGAATCACACCAAATCATTCGTGTGCGCGACACCAACGATTATTCTGAGCCCGATCACAACTGGGAAACAGTCGTCGGCTCTGGAGAACGTTGTCTTCCTGGCGACGAAGCTCATTGTGGCGACGGTGCTCTGGCCAGAGACGCCAAACTTGCCTATCCCAAAGGAGTAGCAGTCTCTGCAGACAACGTGCTCTATTTCGCCGATGGAACTAACATCAGAATGGTCGACAGAGATGGTATAATCACCACAGTAATTGGAAACCACATGCACAAGTCACACTGGAAGCCAATTCCTTGTGAGGGTACTTTAAACGTGGAAGAAGTTCATCTTCGTTGGCCTACAGAATTAGCAATCAATCCTTTGGACAACTCGTTACACATGATAGATGATCATATGGTCCTTCAGTTGGCTCCTGATGGTCGTGTCAAGGTCGTTGCTGGACGTCCTCTTCACTGTGCTTCTCCATCTTCATCGTTTGACACTGAACTAGCTACGCATGCAACCTTGGTGATGCCTCAGAGCATTGCATTTGGCCCTTCAGGAAATCTATATATAGCAGAAAGTGATTCTCAAAGGATTAATCGTGTGAGAGTGATTGGTACAGATGGTAAAATTTCACCATATGCTGGAGCGGAGTCCAAGTGTAATTGTTTGGAACGTGGTTGTGATTGTTTCGACGCTGATCATTATCTTGCTTCCACTTCGAAGTTTAATACGATATCTGCAGTTGCCGTGTCTCCTGATGGAGTGGTTCATATTGGTGATCAAGCGAATTATAGAATCCGATCCGTGATGGCCAGTATTCCTGATGCTAGTGGCGCTAGAGAGTATGAGATTTATTCTCCAGACACTCAAGAAATCTATGTATTCAATAGATTTGGCCAACATGTTGCTACCAAGAACATACTCACTGGAGAGATTGTTTATCAGTTTACTTACAATGTAAATACTAGCAATGGAAAGCTTAGCACTGTCACAGATGCAGCTGGGAATAAAGTATTCTTGTTAAGAGACTACAGTAGCCAGGTGAACTCCATTGAGAACACTAAGGGACAGAAGTGCAGGCTGAGGATGTCTAGAATGAAGATGTTGCACGAATTGAGCACTCCAGACAATTATAATGTAACCTTCGATTACCATGGACCCACTGGTTTATTGAAAACCAAATTAGACAGCACAGGAAGGAGTTATGTGTACAATTATGATGAATTTGGCAGACTTACCTCTGCAGTCACTCCAACAGGCAAAGTGATCAGTCTGACTTTTGATCTAAGTTTGAAAGGAGCGGTTGTGAAGGTTGGACAGAATAATAGGAAGCCAATCTCAATGCTCATCAAAGGATCGTCTGTGGTTACGAAGGTTGGAGAGGCTGAGCAGAGAACAACAGTTCTTTCTGATGGTTCAGTGGGTCAGGTCACACCATGGGCTCACACTGTCAGTACAGATACCTTACCGTACTCAGTATTGGCGGAAATAGAACCACTGTTAGGTGAAAGCTACCCAGTTCCTGCTAAGCAGAGAACAGAGATCGCTGGGGATTTAGCAAACAGATTCGAATGGCGATACTTTCTCAGAAAGTTTCAAGGGAATAAATATAGAAGCGAATCGAAGACTGTGGCACAAGTTGGCAGAAAGCTTCGCATCAACGGGGACATTTTATTGTCTCTTGAATATGATAGAGAAACTAACAGCGTGGCAGTGTTCATGGATGATGACGCGGAGCTTCTAAATGTCACCTATGACAGAACGGCAAGACCAGTTAAATGGGGTCCCAGAAATGGAATTTTCTCCGGTGTAGAGCTTGAATATGATCGATTTAGTAGATTGACAAGCTGGACTTGGGGAGATATCAGTGAAACCTATGGCTTTGATAGAGCTGGAAGATTGTACGAAATTAAATATAGTGATGGAACATCCATGGTGTATGCATTTAAGGACATGTTCAGTAGTCTTCCACTGAAAGTAACTACACCAAGAGGAAGTGATTATTTGTTGCAATATGACGAAGCTGGAGCACTGCAGTCGTTAACTACTCCTAGAGGACATATTCATGCGTTCTCACTGCAGACTTCTCTTGGGTTCTATAAATATCAGTACTACTCGCCAATGAACAGACATCCGTACGAGATTTTGTATAATGATGATGGACAGATCCTGGCTAAAGTGTACCCGCATCAGAGTGGCAAGGTCGCTTACGTTTATGATCATACTGGGAAGCTGGAAACTACTCTTGCTGGTAAGTGATACCCATTATGATTATAAGTAATTACTTATAGTCTTAAATACCAATACACAAAAAAATAACGATTATAAATATTGTTTATTGCAATTCATCGATGTTAGTTAACTATTTAATGTAAAAGAAGAAAATTTCTTTCAATGGTTTCAGTTAGAATATAACAACACGCACTTTTAATAGATTTAACATTTAGTAGAATCATCATATATACTATATCACTAATACTTTTAATCTGTAAGAACTTACTACAGTATAATCACCCACAAAACTCATCATCTATCTTCGTTAATGTTCCCTAAATTTATTAAATCTCAAATATCCTCATACAGGATTGTCTTCAATCCACTACACGTATCAAGAAACCACGAGCCTGGTCCATAGTATCGACATTAACGAACCCAATTTCGAGATGCGTATAGAGTACAAATATCACGCAGGAATCGTTAAAGATGAAAAGATCAAATTCGGTAGCAAAAGTGGCTTGGACAACGCACGCTATCGTTACCAATACGATGGCAACGCCAGGATATCCGGCATCGAAGTTGACATCAACGGCAAACAACTTCCACAATTACGTCTGAAATACAACCAAAACCTGGGAATATTGGAAGGCGTAGGAGATCTCAGAATATATAGAAATCTCTTTAACAGATCTGTAATGCAAGATAGTAGCAAACAATTCTTCACCGTCACCGATTATGACGAGCATGGTCGAGTTAAAACAGTTTTGATGAACATTAGATCATTGGATGTATTTAGAATGGAACTCGAATATGATAACCGAAATCGTATAAAGATGAGGAAATTGTCTATTGGAAAAGATGCCATGGAGAAGAAAGAATGGACAAAGATGGAGAAGATCACTTATAATGCTGACGGACATGTTTTAGAAGTTGCTGATACTGAGAATAATTGGCAATATGCTTATGATGAAAATGGTAATGTGATTGGAGTTACAGAACATAATGAGAAGATCGCATTAGGTTATGATAGTGGAGATCGGGTTGTTCAATACGGTGACGTTGAGTTTAACTCTTACGATGGACGAGGATTCGTTGTTATTCGAGGAGAGCATAAGTACAGGTTCGTATAAAATTATATTATATATCGTTTTTTAACATGTTATATATTCAAGAAGAAATTTGAGATAAAGCTGGGTTGAAACATTTCATTACTTAAAAATATTTTTGTGCGGGTTATTAACCATTGTTATTTTCAAAAGTGATGATTTCTATGTTATAGACAAATATTTAAATAATAATTTCTTTTTATTGTTTATTTTATGTCGAGATAAAAGATTCGCTTTAGGGGCAAAAATATAGCACAGAAGGATCACTATTATCGAAATTTGAATTTCTATTTATTTAGAAGTAAATTATTCTTAACCTTTAGTGATCATAAAATAATCTGCAGAAATTATAAAGCTAGAAAATTCTATATTTACGCGAGTCATTCGTGTACAATTAATCGTTTGTAGTGTATTTTAGCGGAAAGCTAGTTTTTTTTATATCAAGACAAATTCAACCATGTGCAATAAAGGCTTCCAAAGTCAAAAAGAACGGGGTCAATGAAAATAGCTCTCTTTTATAACGTAATTCCTATTATATTTAGAGTCAATATTTTTATTTTATTAATTAAAACCACAACTACTCCTAAACTTGACTATTATATATAGAATTGACCATATGAACGAAGTATACATTTTATCATACTGACGTGATCAGTGTTATTACTGTGTTATTTTTTAAATAATTTAGCTAACTCTTACCTGACTTTAACTTTGTTTTACACAGATACAATTCACGCGGTCAACTGATCCACGCTTCCGAGCATAAGAAGTTCCAGATCTGGTACTTCTACGACGACCGTGGCCGACTGGTCGCCTGGAACGACGACCGCGAGAACATCACGCAGTTCTTCTATGCGAATCCAAAGACGCCGGATTTGATCACGCACATCCACTTCCCGAAGTCCTCGAAAACCTTCCGATTCCTCTACGACTCCCGCAACTTCCTCATGACAGTGGAGACATCAGAGCAAAGATTCTACGTTGCAACAGATCAAAATGGCTCTCCTCTGGCGCTCTTTGATACCAATGGAAACCTGATAAAGGAGATGAGACGTACACCATTTGGAAAAATCATCAAGGACACCAATCCAGACTTCTACTTGCCCATAGACTTCCACGGTGGTCTCCTGGATCCAAACACTAAATTAGTTTACCTGAACAAGCGCTTGTACGATCCGACTGTTGGCCAGTGGATGACACCAGCGTGGGAGCAAATGGCCAACGAACTCACCACTCCAACCGATATTTTCATCTATCGTTTCCGTAATAACGATCCAATTAATTTCAAACAGAATGTGGAATACATGACTGATCTGGCTAGTTGGCTGAAACTATATGGCTATGATATCTCTGCAATGCTTGGTTCCGAGTACATGAAACAAATGGTGTACCAACCTAGCGCAACCATCACATCACCTCAATTGACTCCAGACTTTGGTGTCATGTCCGGTTTACAGTGCATTGTGAATCGCGTACACGAAAAGTTCTCAGATCTAGGTTTCGTCCCTAAGCCGTTGCTCAAGCTGGAACCAAAGACGAGGAATCTTCTTCCCAGAGTGGCTCATCGTCGCGCCGTCTTTGGAGAAGGTATCCTAGTTTCCCGTGTCGGTGGAAGATCACTTGTCAGCGTAGTAGACGGTGTGAACAGCGTAGTCCAGGACGTAGTGACATCCGTGTTCAACAACTCATACTTCTTACCTCTACACTTCAGTGTCCACGATCAAGACGTGTTCTACTTTGTGAAAGACAATGCACTGAAAATTCGCGATGATATGGAGGAACTTCGTCGTCTAGGTGGCATGTTCAACGTCTCAACCCATGAAACTACCGAACATGGTGCAGGTACCTGGAAAGAGCTAAGATTACACAATCCAGATGCTGCTGTGGTGATCAAGTATGGAGCTGATCCTGAACAAGAGAGACACAGAATATTAAAACACGCTCATAAACGAGCAGTAGAAAGAGCTTGGGAGATAGAAAAGCAATTGGTTATGGCTGGTTTCCAAGGAAGAGGCGACTGGTCTAAAGAAGAGAAAGATGAACTAATTAGTCGAGGCACGGTTAGTGGCTACGAAGGTGTGGACATTCATAGTGTGCATAGATATCCACAATTAGCTGACGATCCTGGTAATGTAGCGTTCACGAGAGATACCAAAAGAAAACGAAGAAAGAGTGGAAACAGGCGCAACAGAATTCACAGGCATGACTCGTGATTCGAGGATGTGACGCGGGATCGTAACGCTATTTGGGACTTGATTCACGCGCCCACGTGAATCGCGCCGCCGGACAAAAAACGAAAGAATACTGAAGAGAGACAAGACTAACGTTCGTTCCATCGAGCCGATTATTACAAGGCTCGTCGTATACGTGCCGTCTATCCTCTAATCCTCCCCGATCGTTCTCTCTGTTCTCTTCTCACCGCACTCGTGCATCAAAATAGCGGACAAGGAAGCGAAGAAACGTGTCCTCTCGATCAGTGGCGCTGCTGTCTTTATTTCGTGTGTAGCAAACCCCGCTCGGTGTGCCATAATAGCGTCGCTTGTGATTCAATCGTGTTCGTAATCGTTTCTTTTGTCGACAGCGCGATCGAAGATGTCCGTTCGAGTAAGTTTATTAACATACGTACACGCCAGAGGTGGAAATATCGTAATATGTGGTGTTAAGATTCAGCTAGTCACTGAAAGAAAAGGAAAGAAGGGAAGCTTGTTACGTGGTGATTAGTTTGTAATCAAACAGCATGATACTTACTCTCGCGAGTATAAGTATAATTACGTGTTATAAGACTTTGAAGTTATGTGCATGAACTTAAGGTGCCGTCCGTGAAATGAAATTCAAGAGAAGACGAAGACGAAGAAAATAGAGAACGAGTGCGTGAAAGAGATAGGAGAGAAGTACTTTCATGCTCGTTCAGAGTGATCGATCGATCTGGAGCTTGGTGTATCGATGCAACAGGGTCTAATGAGACGTGCACGTCGGGGGCGTTTTCGTTCTCGTAGAAGGAATTATATTTATGCAAGACGACGATACTTTTTTTTGGCGACCTATAGATCAACATGCGAAGGAACGAAAGGGAAATGCAAAAGAAAAAAAAATGAAAAAAAATGGAAAGAAAATAGATACGTCGACACAATAAATATACAGCAGATATTTTTAACATGACGCAAATGATGTGCTAGTGCGAGGCGTGCGATTGTACATATAGCTACTCGATTAATCGTAATGTGTAGATAATATATATATAATATATATATATATATACATAAAGAAACCGGTAAACTTAAGTGGAAACTGTCGATAATGCTTTTATATATGTATACATGTACACACACGTACACGTGTAATAAGCGTTCGTGTGTGTACCAAACACGCGACACACATACAAAATATATACATACAATATATACGAACAACACGCGAGACACCTACACCCATTATATGTAGGAGATGATACGTGAATCGATCGAGAAATGCGTTTTTCGAGACGAGAAAAAAGAAAATGAATCGAGATTGGATTAACATAGACTCAGGTCTACGCGTATGTACTCTCGTTTTGCCTGTTGAGAAAGAATATCCACCTGGAAAAATCGAAAGAGAAAAAGAGATAAAAGATGCTGCGTTTAATCTGTTCGAAAATTGAAACGGCCGATTACGTTATATGTATATGGAAAACGAGAGGGTGGGAAAAATAACGAAAAAACGTGTAAATAGATATGATAGGTATAAAGAAAAGTTTGCGTGTCGTACTAAAAGCTATACTAATCCGGCGTGGAATTCGTTACGTTGTATTTTATGCCTCGTGTCGGTACTTCGCGTGACGTGATGTAACGAGACGAGCAATAGACGAGCAAAGATGACGTGACGAGATACGTCAAGGTAATAATGTCCAGGTGGAATAATAATAATAGTAATAAAATAATAATATAATAACGATAATAATATAACGATAACGGTATAATAATAATAACGTAATAATGATAGTAATAACGGTATGATAATACTGATACTAATAATAGTAATAACTAATAAAAAAGGAAATAATATTAATACGATATAATATACTATTGTACGGAAATACCCCGCCTATCTTTCTACTAAAAATGAAAAATTATTTTTTGAATTGTGTCGTCAAAGATGTCCTATGTAACCGTGTGTCTGTGGGATCGTCCCGTGGAAATCAACCCTTGCGCCCCATCGAGATATATCGAAGAATCTCTTTGAAAAAAAAAAAAAAAAAATAATGCAACACCTCCTCTCTATTTAATAAGGGTATAAACTGAATTCATCGGTGTTTATCGGTATTGGGTAAATTAAAGAAAAGAAAAAAAGTAAAAAAAGAAAACGAGTAGTAGAAGCGGAGCACTGTGGTTTCTGGAACGAGGTGAAATCTAAAAGGGGGGAGAGCAAGAGAAAGATGCTGAGGAAAGAAAGAAACTGACATAGAAAGTAAAGAACGTCAAAGGAACGAGAGAAATAAAACGATAACGCGATATAATACGTACATATAAAAGTAAACGTAAAAAAATAGAGGAATAGCGAGCCAACGTGCGAGCCACGTCGCTCAACCACGTTGTGTTCCAGGTAGTTGTACCGTGGACTTAAAGCAAAATAAAAAAAAAAACACATACATAATCATAATTAACAAAGTAAACGTACACTAGACGAGTTAAACGAGGGATTTTAGTAAACGGTGTTAAGACTTGTGTGCTAGTGAACCTTTAAACAATAAATGAAAAAAAAAAATATTGATAAAAAGCCGCTGTACATATCCGTTGTGTATAGCCAGTGTGTCGCAAAACCCACGCAAGTATAGTAGATTCGCGTCCACGTTGTAAGAACGGTGCATTTTTCTACGAAGTAACGGAAAGTGATGGTCAAACGACGAGCGTGTCCTTATTTTTTCTTTAATTCTTTTTCTTCTTTCTTTTTTTCTGAGTTAACGATCAATCGTTGCGTCCAAAATTCGAACGTTTCCAACGATGGCTCACTTTCGTCCGTTCCGTTTCATTTCTCGACAGTTCCATTTCCGATTCGTTCATCGAATTGCCTCCATTTTAGCGCAACTGGATGGATCGTTATCGCGATTTTTCTTTTTATAGCAGATGAGACGAGGCCCGGGGTGACACGAGGCATATCAGTCTGTGATCCACCATTTTTCGATATTCCCCCATACACGAACTTTATATCGTACCTTAATACGGATTTTACATTCGTTCCTACCTTTCGAAGTTTTTTAGCGTTGGGCCATAATCAGCCTCGGGCTCGACTCTTGCCACATATTTATAATTAGGTTGGTGCATACGAAATATTGTTCTTCTGAAATGAATTTATTTTTTTTGTTAAATTGTTCTTCTGAAATTTGAATTTACCGCTGCAATATCATCCATTCAATTATGTCCTATCGTTAATTGTCAACCACGTTAATACGTCGAGTACTGATGACCACATGTTGGCGTCACGGTGGGGTTGCCTCCGAAGACGGGTGACGCCACGTTAACGTCGCGTGCAAATATTTTTCGGTTCAATTACAATGGGCAGCCATGCATCTTCGACCCAGCATTCGCCGACTGTTAAAAAAGAAGAAATTTATTATAAATCACGTGCGTTCGATATTAAGAAATTTTAGAATAAAAACACGAAACTTAAATTTAGAGGAAGTGTCAGATCTCTGGAAATTCTGCATTTAGGGTATGTCGAAGACATTTCTTTTAATTCGTAAATTACTTTACTCCGTTGTGACTGTTCGAATTCCAAAACTGATCATTCTTACGATTCTGGAATGATCAGACGATATAAACATTGAAAAAGTATATCGAATGATATGGAAATTATTTTAATGAAACGCGCGATTAAAGCTTTCGACGTGCACCAACCTAATAAATCGGTTCCATTTTAGTAAAATTTCTGCCTGATTTTTTATTTCTTTGTCGTTTTCGACTCTCTCGAGAATATTATAGAACATTTAAAAGGGCGATGCTTGTCTGATTTGTCCGTTAACTCGCCGTTACCTGCCATCCGCAATGTAATAGTGTTCTAGATACTCAGCATGCAAGACACACGTGGTATGTGTGAGCTCTAAGATGACAAAAGAGCCGATAGATACCACGCCAGGGAAAAAAGAAACACTTTTCTATGTGTACTCGTCTATACGCGAAACGATACTTAGGGAGAAAAAACGAAGAAAAGAAAAAAAACAACGGAAATATGAAGGTCCTGTGTACTCGAGTTAACTTTACGCTTAGCGCATGGTCACCTTCGAGCGATACAGCACCGTGAGAATTCTGCTTTTGAAATGCAAATACATAGCATGACATAAAAAGATACCGATATCAACAACTGTATAGCTTGTCCACTAATATATGGGAAATATTTTAGGAATTAATTCAATATCTACAAGCAGAGGTACCTTGCCATTACTACGAGATATAATTACTTTTGCAATATTTCCTGATACTTTCCAAATTTGTTAAAACTCAATTTCACATTGGAATATCTCGATATTTCCAATAGGTGTTCCATACGAAGCGGATTAACATACATACGAAATTCGCTATATATTATAAACAAAGATTTATGCGAACGTTTTTCGCTACTTCTAGATACTAAATCAACTCTACAAATATTTTCCACGTTTTATTGGACACCCTTCGGAACACGTCCGAAATGAAAGATACTCGAAGTTTAAAATCAGCTTTGCAATTTAATTAAATCAATCGCATCTATCATTCGTAATCTATACATGTGTATGGAACAATAGAGCTCGCAGGATTCTTGCGGAGGCTCGATGCCGTGGTAAGTTGCGGAATTAATTATTGTTATGCTCGACACGAATCTTCGCCGTCGACGGGAGACCGTCCGCTGTGTTTGGAAGGCGAACCGCGATCGGCACGCGACTAAAAGAAAGCAATACTTCTTAACTATCGTGTATATCTTTAAAAGAAGAAAAAAGGATATCTAATGCGTGTGACGAGCGAAAGAGAGAGAGAGAAAGAGAGGGAGAGGGAGAGAGACAGAGTAAACGAGCGTGCAAGAATGTGTGTCAGGTAAAAAAGTGAGGAAAACGTTCACACGAACAAAGAATGAATGAGCAAAGAGCGAGCCAGAGCTATTATAGTAAATTAATATATAACATATGAGTTGTGTTAAACTATAGCCGAAGAAGAAAGTCGCGCGCGTTTTTTACTTTTCTTTCTTTACGTTCGAAGACGAACGAATTCTCGAAGAACCTCGCTGTGTAAGAGGAAACACATTTGTTCGTGATCGGTGTCTCGTTGTGTTTTTCCTGTTTTTCCAAGCGACACGTAAAAAACACGATCGATTTTTACGTGTCGCTGTGTCTTTTTGTACATATGCACATACAGAACTGCACGTCGTCGTCGATCGATAACATTTTGTTTTTTATTTTCATCTTTACTTTTGTTGATCTTCGTTTTGATTTCGTTGACATTGTCGATTACTGTGTGTGTGTTCCGTACGTACGACATATGTAGTATATGGTAATCGAAGTGGCGACGCTTTTTTCTATTGCTCATGAAAACAGAAGGATCGAGCGAATCGGACATACGCGACATCGATGTCGACGATTCATTTTATTTACGAGTATCCGCAAAGTATCGATATAACGATAGTTTCATACAGAATGAGCCACGCCATCATCCACGCGACAAAAGAAAGAAAAAGACAAAAAAAGTAAACCAGTCACCTCGATAATTGCGCCCTTTATACTTTCGTATAGAGTACGGTTGATCTAAAAGCGATGTGAGAACCAAAAAGAAAAATTCGAACAATGATCCCTTCCTCATGATTCGTAATCGGCGAGCGCGGAACATGGATTGAGAAATAATTAGGAGGAAGGTTCCATGGGACGCTATTTTGCAGTTCGTCCGTTTTTCTCTCTGTAACTTTTTCGTTTTGTCCTTTCGTCTACGATTGTACATATATTAATTATTGCGATCATTATGTAAATATTCTTCGACAACACAAATGAAGAAGATGAATGAAAGAAAGAAAGAAAAAAAAAAAAAGAAAACACACACAACACACGCGCAGTCTGTCCGCGCGAGGTTTATTTTAAAGACTACATCATTATATAATGATTACCATGTAATGATATTTAATTGATAAGGTAACATATATTCTATACTCTTACACGCTAAGTACTCAATAAATATATCTATAAAATTTCCCCGTGTTTGTGATTGTCTGCCCTTTAACCCATCCCGAACGTTCCCATCGTATTCGTGGCGTCTGAATCCAATCAAAAAGTTCTTTCTCACACCTCTGTCGTCCATTTTATTTTCTAGAAAAATTCGGCTCCGTTTTTATACGTACATACATATGTAAATGTTCTCTTCGCACCTCTTGTCTCTCACCTATCGTACAATTTCTTCCCCATGACAATAGCGAGAGGTTTTTAGATTTAAGTGTATAAATAAATATTTCTATATACATCATACATTATAAATGAAGAGTACAGGGGAAAGACATGATAAGTTATATTTTCTATTTTTCATAGGAAAGCAGTTTTTAACTTTAATATATACGTTGTCGATCAATCCAATGTTAACAGAATTATCTTTCTATTTCATTTTTACATCCTCTATGTAATTTTCAAGATATCCTCTGTTGTCATAATGTTAAAATATTTCTTGGTGATAATTTTTTTAGTAAAATTTGAGAAAATATTAGCTGCATTTTAAAAACCATCGTCTTTGACCCTAACAGGATCAAAAATGTAATATGAAAATATTACCTTTTAGTCATAAAACGACATCAAAATAAGAAAGTCAAGAAAATTGTATTTTATCAGGTTTTTCTCCTGTGATCTTCAAATGTATCATCCGGTGCTCTCGCTACAAGTCCGAAAATAGTACCTACGAATGCGTGATGTGATAAAAAGTTGTTTTTTGCTAAACGAGTAACGATGAGAGATTGATTAAAGACTTTTAGTAACATCATTAACAGAGTTCTCATTATTTATTTCTCTCTCTTTCGTACAAACCCGTAAATTCAATTCTAAATGCGTATCCACTGAGACTTTTATCCTCCACTTTTACATCTCGTGTAACCTTTGCAACAATGAAGCCAAATTATAATAATATATAAGAAAAATACAAAAATTTGTTTCATTTACTCGATTTCTTGCGAGAAGATTAGAATACGTACGATGGATCTCGATGAAGAATTACAGTATTTTAACGTATATCGATTCCTAGTTTCGTCGTATTCACATTTCCGTTGTCTGTACCTTCCGGCATTCTGGAAAAATTCGAAAACAAAAACGGGAGAAGAATTAAGAAAATCTTTTTAGCCAGATAAATGTTCTGTTCGATTAATCGCATGAAAGTAATTATAAATCGAGGAGAGATTGCAGATGGAATGGTAAAAGATCTAACGCTTTAATGGTTGAAAAATTAAATTCTAATTGTTAACAGTTCCTACCGAGATCGACTGTTTTATAATCTTTATTGATGAGAAATAAATTTTACATGAATTTCGTATGCTTTTTGTACATCATTTATTACGGAACAACGTTTCTTTATGTTTCGAATCTTACAATTTGTATAATTTTCTCCAAAATATTTACAATAATCGCGCAATTGCCTTATTTGTTTTATAAGAAGAAATCACGAAAAAAAGAAATGTGTACGTTTTAAACGGTATGAAAATCGAATCGCCATCGAATCGAATTGTTAAGTTTCATTTTGTACAATATACGTACAATGTGTACAATGTTTACTTTACAATGATACAATATTTTGTACAGTTTATATAAAATTTTGTATCATTCTATGACAATGATACGCGCCAACTTCTCGTAAAATTACAATTTCTGTTGTAGTTGAGCAACCTGATTTATCATGGTAACAAGTTCGACAACCATAAAAAATTTTTGTTCCAAAGATTTATAAAAATTTCGATTTATAAGTATATAATATGCACAAGTCGTAATTATGAATCTATTAAAATTAAAAAATGATTTATTCCATTTACTCTATTTCACTACCTTTTCTTTTCTTTTATGCATGAAACATTCGACAACCAAATCACTTTATCAGTGGAAATAATAATTTACAGGATAAAAAATGCATATATGCGAAATAATACTTATAGAAATATCATAAATAATTTAATTCTATTGCTAGCCACGATTTTCTTTTTGCTTTGAGAAATATTATATCGGATATTTTCTAATAACCTACTTCTCTGAATCCAGAATATATTAAGTAAAATTTCCCTTCTTTGGCATAACGAAGCTTACTCGAATATAATTACCAAAGCAATTTTCTTATGAAATATCTTAATATTTTCTAGTATATGTAACAATTTTATAAGCTTAAAGTGTACAAAATAACGTTGTTACTGTCAAAAAATTTCATTAATATGCAGAATATAATTAGAGCATATCTTTAGAGAGAATTATTTGAATTAGGTGTGTATACCGCATGAAACACAATTTGATTGTGTAAAATGAAAACTTGAATTGACTAACTTGAATGAGGAAGTGGAATGATAAAAGAAATGATAAGGTAAATTCCTATCATTCTCACATCAATTCAGAATATTTCTACACGTATTATACAATCAAATATTTCAAGATTATCCGAATTGAACTTCTTCCAAGGTAAAGGATCCACACGCTATATCTAATTTCTCATACTGTATATTTCAATTGTAAAGTACAAAATGAGAGTAGGATCTGTATTGTCAACATCTCTTTCTTATTATAGAAAATATTAGATTATTTGTTACGTTTCCGCTATATTAAAGTTAATTCGGATAACCATGGTTCATATGCATTTCACACTGCATATTTAAATTAAAATACATTATTTAGTAATTGCCACACATTTGTTAAATGAGAATTTGAAAATGTTCATATACATTGCAAAAAACGATGTTCTATGGAAGAATTATTATTTAGTGCTACATAAATGGTGTGTAAATTTGTCAGTATAGAAGAGATAGCATTTTATAATGTTATATCATCTACAGTGGCAAACATCCTAATCATATAAAATAAGTTATTTATAACGCTGCAACCTGAATGCAATATTGATATCGAAATTGGATTAAAATTTTAATCACAAGTTGGACTGGAATTATATCTTTCTAATAGAATTCGTTGTTACAAATAACGAATATAATAGCAATTATTTGTAGAAAAATACAAACAAATACTTGTTTACAAGAATAAATCATTAGTTTTACAGAAACTTAATGGTTTTCAAAGTGCAATTTAATTATCCTATTACAATACTACTTACTCGAGGCCTAGGCCCCAATTGATACCTTGAACGAGAAACAAAATTAATGGTTGCCAAGCAACTAACCACCTGATCCAGTCTAGTAGTTGACCATACAAAACATGAGGTCGTTCCCATCTTTGCACGTTATTAAGGCACATACATATATGTATATATATATATATATATGTATTCACGAAAATAAATTATAAATTATTAATTACATCAAAAGGATACGGATTGTGAAACATTTTCTTGAGATCGACTTTTTCTTTACAATATGGACATGTTTGTTTTTTTCCTACAATGCACCATCCTCTGATACAAAATTCGTGAAATACGTGTTCACAACTAAGTTTGTACGTGTTTTCAATAACACCAGGTTCATTTTCTGACACTAAAAGTCTATTTCCACATACTGCACACACACCAGGATCTAAAGTTCTTGTTGGCATATGGCCTGGTACATAATACTGCAAATTATTTAATATATTCCACTTTTTATTTGACACACAGTCCACATCTGTATCAGATTACTGTGAACATACCCCGATATGTGAAGCCATTTTATCTGCACATATTTCTGCAACATCTCTTCCTAATACTCCAAAATAAAGACCATAAAATAACAAAAGGAAACTACAATCCATCCATATTTGTGGCTTTACCTCAAACACAAGATATAAACCAAAAAATGTGGCTAACATTATAACATAACTTATTATGCCCAACATATAACTTAATTTATAAATAAAAAGAAACCATTTATACACCAATCTATAAAAAAAATTGAATGAATTACTAAGTTCACAGTAATACATAAATTATAATTAAAAAAACATACATACCTTGGTGTTGTACCTGCTATAGGTTTTTGAACAGCCTTCCTTACCACTAATCCTGTTATACAAGATGTTACTAACCAGAGAAATATAAATCTCCACCAATGATGTTTTAAACTTAATCCAAATGGAATTAGCCACATAGCGATTAAAGTAACAAACTGAAAAAATATATAAACGTATCAAACTAAAATTTATGTGATTTTAGGGCATATAAACTTTCATTTACCTGATATGACTTATAATGTATTTTCTTCCATTCAACTAATATAATCTGTGCTATTAACAAAGTTCCAAATAAAATAAGCAGCATTTCTAAATGCATTCCTTCATGCCCTTTATGTTGTTCGTGCATTTTTACATGTTGCACCCTGAAACGTCAAGTTAAATTTATACATTCATAATATAGTTCCTTGAATATACAATATCAGTTAGACTATATAATAATGAGTATTCGTATTTACATCCATTTCTCTTCTACTGTCATCTCATCTTCACTCTGTAAAATATACATATATTTAATTAGAAAATAGTATAAATATAAAAAGCACATTAAATACAATTCATTGTTTTTCAATAAAAAAATTATAAAAATCGAATAATAATGAAAGTGAATATATAAATAATTGCAAAGACAGCATGATGTCCATTGATGCATAATAATTTATGCTTTTTTTAACATAAATATTGTCCTTGGAGGTTATATTTGCGTAAGCATGACTTACGTGTACATTCTTATTATTCTACATAATATCAATATATTTGTATTTAGGATGATACTGTACCTTATTTGGAATTATGTGTGAATGCATACTTAATCTCATATTGCGCTACTAATAAAATAGATTTTAATAAATTGACATAATACAGCAATAGCAAAGACTCTTTGGAGACATTGTAAAGTACTATTCACAATGATGCTTAACTGACATGTTGATAATCAGTAACGACGAACTTCATTTGATTTATATACATAAATAAAAATAGGTAAGAAAACAATAATTTGTTTTTTATAATATATTATTATTAATATTATTATTATTAATATATGTATTATTTTAAGTATATTTTCGATTTTTCGCGCTGAAATCCTTTCTCCAACCATATTGATGACGATACAATTATTGAACCTGCTATTGGAAACATATTATTCAAGTTGTGAAAAACATAATTGATAAATGCGATAAGATAGCAAAGACAACGATTATAAAAATATCAATTTAAGAAGAGTGAATAACCTCCAGCAATTACTTTGTTAAAATTCCTATAAAAGAGTAATAAATATCAATAATATCTATGTTACACCAAATATATTCTTAATTATATGCTGTGACGATTAACTTTCTTTGTAAAATCTTACGTGAATTTAAAAAAAATATGATATTTTATTTAATTCTTTTGCAGAATATATTTTTAAAGAATAAAAACTGTTGTGACATTGATTTCAGTTTTTAAAACGTTTATGTAACACTTTTATTTTAAGTAGTTACTATAAAGAACGTGTTTGCATTATTATTCTTATTCTAAATTATGTTTTTTGGTTTTATATCCGCTCTACAATTTTATAATAACTGAAATCCTATGTATTTTTATTATTCATCTCTTATGGTACAACTACTTGTTGGTAACGAATTACAATATACTTAAATTTTCAACCAGAAAGATATATTTTATAAAGAATCCTATCTTTTAAAGATTCACATAGTATTTTATAGGAAACGCAAATTTATATTAACATACTTTTTATTATTGTATATTTTTGCATAACCCAAAATTCGCTTATAACATACAATAACATCGACAATTATAATATGCTTATACTTCGAACTTCGAAATTATATTTTACAAAGAATTATACGTTTTACACAGTATTAAATAGGACAATCAGATTTGTGCCAATACTTTTGCTCATCATTGTATACTCCTGTATAAAATACAAATTCACATAAAATTTTCTTACAATATACAATAATATCAGCAATCAATATATTTTACCATTTTACAGAAATTTATTACCTGTCATAAGAAATATTAAGTTTAAACTGCACGCGCAATTCCCATTCGTCTTACACTGTTGTCCAAATGTGAATCGGTTCAGAGGTTCACCAATTAGCGACGTTCGTGTGAGTTCGTAAGTATTCGAGTGATCACGGATTTAAACCACGCCCATCGCTGCTGGCCAGAGAGGGAAGCTGGTAATTCACTCTGCGAAGGAGCAATATGAGCGTTTGTTTCTTGAGAATACGCGCGACGTGACGAAATTCCACAGTCGTAAAATCGCGTGTCGGAAGTGTCATCGGATCGCGCGTCGTTCGCGGATTCAGTGAGTGATACAGTGTCGTGATTGGTTTCGTTCCGTCTACGGTGATACGGTTTTTGGTTAGTTTTCCAAGGCCCGAAAGGATATCGCCGCTCGTCGGTTCATTTGCCTCGAGGAATTGCCTTCGGTGAGTAAGAACACGGCACGTATTTAGAATGTGCGCGTGTTTCGTTAAGGTTTTTTCTGTCTGTCAAATCGTCGCACATATTGCCGACAGATTGTGCGTGCATTGTCGTCAATAAACTCACATGTCGCTTCTTGTACATGATTAAGGTTACGTATGTGTGTATATGTATCCATGCAATTCTCTATAATTTGAACAAAAATTTCCAAAATAAATTCTGCCGAATTGCCCATCCTTTCCTGAACAATCCTCTTCCGGGATAAAACATCAAAAGCTGAAATAAAATGCATTCTTTCTTTTATGTAATTTCATATGTATATACATACCATGCGGTTTATCTATATGTGGTAGAATTTTTGTAGTTCACTTGTTTTAACAGGTAGTTTCTTCTATGTATGTTGGAGAAGTGTTGTCAGTACGTAATACTTTGGTAAACAAACGGAGATGAATTAGGTCGATAATTTTACCTTCGGTTTCCACCTGAGCGCTAGATCAAATATCGAATCATAAATCACATTTATCTATTGCTACGTATTTAGAATTTTTCACTAGGAAGCGTATACAGTATATAGCGTATACGCCTTATCATTCGTCATTCTAATGTCCAATATTGACTTCAATCGGTCTCCTAACCTGACATGTAATGATTTAATCAACGTTAGGTTAGGTTATAAATATAATTCTAGAACAATAACTATTTGAAAAACAAAAACTATTTAGTAATAATTCTGAAAATTTCTGGAAATTTATGTTTCTGGAAATCTTCGTGACACTTTCTTCAAATTTAAATTCACATAAGAAAGTCACATGAATATTTTGATTATGTTGCGTTAATCAAGTTTCGTATTTTTATCACAAATTTTTTCAACGTTCAGTATACATGTTTTTATTATAAATCTTTCCTTCCTTAATGTGGTTTATAATTAACGACAAGACAAAATTGAATGGGTGGTATTGGCGCGCTAAATTCGAACTTCAAGGAAACGACATTTCATACACAGAAATCTAGCACGATACATAATTCTTACCCTGTTACATAAAAATATTCAATGATAATTCCGATAATTTGCAAATAGAAGAAATTTATTTGAACTTTGTTCGAATTAGCGTGAAATTTAATATAGTTCGTTTCGAAGAAATAGTATTGAATGTAAGTTACGTAGTGTCTATTTTACGCTGAATCAGTCAAAGAACTCGAAAGGAGCAAAATCCTCGTAGCAGCGCTGTTTGAATGTTGTATAAATTGGCGGCTATCCAAGTTTCCGTACTCTCACCACGTTCTCGGTCTCGGGGTCCACGCTATCACATTCCTCGCTAGTATATGTACATGCTGTCTTTCCGCATGATTTTGTGCAAACTACTTTTATCGACTGATACATAACGTAATAATACTGCAGTGTTATTTGTAAATACATACGAATGGCCTTAGGTCAGGTTAAGCATTGAGCAGCTTTTCTGAAACGATTTGTATTTAAGAATGGAATTACAAATTTTACTTAATTATGTTAATGACATAGACGGATATATAGCATATTAATCAAGTAAATTACATTTGCCTCAGTTTCAAAATACAATCGTTGATGTGATCGCAATGTTATATCATTTCTTCATTGATCGAATTAGCCGGCCTAACACTGACCGCTTTTCATAATAGCATGGTACCTTACAAGACGCATTCATTTTTAAAGTTCAACGATTATCTTTACAGTTGAGTATACATGATTACTTCGCGCGTAATATACAAATAAATTCAATAGTAAGAAATAAATTTTTAATTCGATCTTAATACGATTTGAAATCAATAATAATAAATAGATCATAAAATCTCTAAATGGATGACAATTTTTATTTTAAATGTAAAATTAATTACTCTTTTTGAATGAAAATACATTTAATATTGCAAGGTTAGAGTATCTAGAGATTAGAAATTTGAAAGCAATGTTTATCACGAACATGAAAGTGAATATCACGTGAGAGAAGTAGTCGCTGTGGTTTATTCGCGGTAGTAATAGTAATCCTGGAAATACATCGGAGACGCGTAGATGTATCATCGTAAATCACGGCACTACTTACTATCAAAAGATAAGACGCATTAATTATTCACGGAACTATGTTCGATACTATGTTAAATAACTACGTATTTAAAAAATATTGAAGTCGTAGAAATGCGATTTTATCTAAATTATAATTATCTTTCAACTATTTTTGTTAATTTCATATATGCAATCTTTATTTTTAAAACAAAAATAGTACTGTCTTTGAAAATATACGTATTATTCAAAATTATTAAGAATTTCGAATAACGAATAAATGTTTGAAAATGTTTGGAGTCGATGTTATGTGTCCCGAACTTTTTCCATCTCATTTACCTGTTCCTCGCGTAACTTAGAAAGCCCACCTGTTGAAATCGACCTTCTCTCCGTAGCTAACTATAAAACCCATAAAAAGTGAAAATCTAACGTGTAGAGCTTATTGGATTCTTGCATGCTTCTTTAAACAGAAATCAAACAATATCAAAAACGTGCAACGTGAAAGTCTCATACGAACTTCTAAAGTATTTCACGCGCTTCATAAGCTTTCTTTTACTTTCTTTACATATTTAGAATTCTCTCTCATCATATACGAAATTATACTTGCAAAGACGTACCAATTCTGAATATAAAATTTAGTAAAAAGAACTGCAGATAACGAGATCTAACGATTTAATGAGAAGTTAGAAGAAAAGTAAAATAATTTTGAATGTAGAAGCTCGTAAAAAAATTTAGATCAAATATTCAAGGAAAAGTTACAAGCTGAAAATCTTTAAACGATGACTCAGACAGAAAGTTATTTACAAGATAACAATTTTATCAGTTTGCGTCGCATGAAAGCGAAAAAAAAAAATACTTCAACTACTAAAACGATTAAACTCACGTGCATATAAATTCATGTGTTTTCTCTGATCTTATCATATTTGTGTATACATGTATATACATATACATATACATATATATGTAATATAATATAATAAATATAATAATAAATTTACATGTATACGTATATATACATATACATATATATGTAAATTGTTATAAAACATTTCTATATGCAAAATATTATTGATATACAATATTCGTTGCTATTGGCGCACATATTGCTTCGACTCGAATAATTTCAACTTCGTATTTTCTAAAAATCAATATTAAGTAGAAACAGAAACTTCCGAACGAAAGTTGATATTTTGATATTTCCATAATCTATTGTTTCTTTATTCGATACTCTGATAATTGTGATTTTACTGTACCCCGAAATCTAAAAGAAACAACGAGAACAGTTTTAAACCGAATTTGATTCTTCGTTCGCGTGACACAAATTTCGGAACACCTTGTACACGATCGGATCACGTAACTCGTATTAACCGTACGAAAGGACGTTACGTGAGTAATGTTGAGCACGACCGCGAATAGAACGTCTGATGGCATGCGAAGTCTTTAATGTTAGCGTCACCCCTAATTCCGCTAGAATTCCATATTTTACCATCGACCGCGCCGCCATCATTTGCTCAAGGGAAAAGTTACAAACAGCACAGCACAGCAATTACGCACTGTATAACAAAATCTTTCTCTTCTTCTTCTTTTTCTCATAGAGTGCACAGTTCTCTTTCGTAAGCGGGGAAAGATCGTTGTCGATGTTGGAAAGTGAAAAGCGGACCCACTGTTACGATCAAATTTTAACTCGCCAGGGACTCGATCGCACGCTGTCCCGCATACAATCATGCGGGACATGTGATCATCTCGTGATGAGATTATTAAGCGCTGCTATTGAGGAAATTGTTGTAGAGAAAGATAAATAAATAAACGCGGAAGAAACTTCTTACTAATAGAAAATTTCTAAGAAACTTAATATTTACGATTACAGCAATCGTTGAAAGATTTAGTAGTTTAGGAAAGGAATATCGAATAGAATTTAAAGCTATGGCAAATGTATTCGTGGCACTAGTACATTGCACAAACTCGTGCAATGAAGTAATAATTCGAAGAATGCGGAACATTTATGCGATTAGCACCTATGAAGTCATTAAATGCCAACCACCGGTCGCTATTATTATTGGCTACTTTCTATTCAAAACTCCACGTTATCCGAATCATTCAGCTTCCAGAGTTCTCAGTTCATCGAGAGAAACGAAATTACTCTCGTTCTCGATCGACCGTCAGTTATTTATTTTTATCTGTGACCATGTGAAAAGTGTTTGTCACTGTGCAATAAAACGGCGCAGATTTATTGCACACGGTATTTCCTTCCCCATATGTGGCGCATTCATGTGTGTGTCCTACGACGAAGAAAACAGAATTCTTCCTTTTTTGCTTTTACAAGAAATATTTTTGCGGTGTACTAATTTCAAGAGAAGAAATGAAGATTTCTTTCTATTGTTCATTTATGATACTAATTTCACTCTAAATTAAAACTCTTCGTTCCTTTTTCATACATTAAATTTGATACATTCACGACAAAATACGCAAATTTATTAACAAACAGTAAATTTGAAATTACTAATATCACATTGAATTCAGATGCAGTGAAACGAAACGAAAATTCTTTCTCTTCAATCAAACGTATAAAACACACATGCACTATTTGAATTCTACTGATAAAACTTAGAATTTACTGGACCAGTTGCTAGCTAGAGCCTAAACTTCAGTTTCTATAGTCCGCGCACTTACTTAGCCTCGAATACTCACTGGCCTACAGTTACAGTTTCCATCAATGCAAAAGTTTTCCACTGCTTTCAGTCGCAACTGCTTTTCCTAGTTTCTCATTTTAAGGATCACTGATTTCTTCAGTGGCCAAATATATACATGCACACGTGTTTGCACATGTTTGTCGAACATTACACGTGCATAGAAAATTGTCGTGGCTTTTCATATGTACATAAATTTTAGTAGGATTTTAAATATTCATCGGAATTGTGGAATTCATTTTCATAAGCAAATTTGATATTTCGATTGGAACGTCTGTTAAAATCGATCGAATGTGATTAATGGTACTGGATATAGGAAATACAGTGTTCACGGAGAGAAAAGTCAAGAACTAGGTCGGTCTTTCTAAACCTGTAATTTTCATTACTAATTTATCGGATAAATTATTCAAGATCACTTATTTTTCATTGATCTTCACAGCTATACTTTGTATATAACATCCGATTTATTTAAAACGAGTCGATTTCCTTCGAAAATTATTACTTCAATTTTTCAAATTTATAAGATTGTTTTTCCCCGTTTATTGTACTTCTATTGTGAAATATTATGTCTCTCTCTTTCATTCTGAATTCTTTTCGTATAGCTTTCGTTTTGATTTCTTTCATTTAAATATTATACTTCGGTAGTTGCAGTGTTAAACATTTCCTAACAAACAATATTGATTTAATTGTATAAATATTGCCTGTCATATGCATCCGTATTATCGATGGCCATTATTATTACCACAAATAACATACCAGTAAATCATAAATTGCGTGATGATTAAGTCACGAAGGACGAAAGTTCCTAGTAGAATGATGTTTTACCCGCATAACGTAACATGATAGGAATACAAGAAACAGAAGTGATCTTGGACTTTCGTGCGACACCGTAAAGTGGTTGCAGTCAGATCGATGCAACGAAACCATAAATCTGTGGAAACGATGACACGTCTTTCTAAAGACGGTACGTGCATACCGAGGAACGAAAGTAGGTTATCCGAATGAAAACGGTGTATAGCCGTGGCTGTTCGATTTTCTCTTGCAGTTCTTCCTGTGCTAATCCATTGCACTCTCTCGAAAACGAGCGGCGTATCGAAACCGCCATCGATGTGTAAAATTGTAGCTCTTCCGTATGAGCTCCTAGTTATTCGAAGTAATTGGAGGATCATTTTCATAGGTTCTGAGAAAGCGTGATATCCTCTTGCTTTATTTATTGTCTTAATAAAGGCTTGACTTTTTTCGCGTGACTCCTCTTTTACGTACTATGTCACGAATGATCGATGTTGAAGTATCTGTTACACGTGGCTGAATTATCAAATAATTTACATAAAAGACACCAACCTCTGCTGCAAAAACTAACCGTTTCAGTGTATAAAAGGAAGTCATAGAATCTTGACGATTTCATTATTGACGATATAAAGTGCGTAATAATTAAGAGAGAAATTGTTTAAAAGTTTGATTTTAACATATTAATAATTTAACGTATAGTCTCTAATAAAAAGATGTAATTTAACAAAGCTGTAATTGTTGATAATGTATCGATGATATAATAGTTACTTTACAAATAATACAAGATATTTTTTAATAATCTACCTGCGAATATTAGAGATACGAAATGTACTAAATGAAAAATTCTCCACAGCTCATCCGTGATGCACACATGGTATAGAATGTGTTAATAACAGATCGCAAGAATAAGAGCATCGTAAAATTGTGCCAAGAGAATCGATCGAAACGCAACCGTTTATTTACGGGCTTGCTTTCTGCATAGAAATTGCGATGCACGAAACAAGCCTCGAGTAGAAAGGCAAACGAACGCCAGCCTATATTAGAAGTCACGCGTGAACACCCGTCAATCAAATGCAGCATTAATCTTTTCGTTTAGTAATTAATTATTTTCACGTTGATAAGTGAATGAAATTAACGGATCGTTTATAAGAATTATCTCGATCTGAAAATTTTGCAGAATATTGAAAACTTTATAACACGGTAGAGATTTAGACTGAATTCATTTTATTATAATTTTCGAATTGTTTATTTCTGCTTTTACCATTTGGAGCTGCCGATTCATTGACAATTTCCCTTAAAATTGAACAAAGAGTCCAGAAATACGATAAACTCTTCCATCTTCCTTTCCATATAATTTCTACAATCTCATTTATAGTTGATCACTTTATCGCTTCAACATTTCGCCACTTGTCCTCTACTATCTAATTAATCTTCTAGTATCGATCTGGTATCGAATTAATTGGTCTACTCCGTATATATCACAAGCGAAATGTCAATTTAGTAGTTATATCAATATGTAACACACTAATTACACAGATATATAATTACGTTGCTCCCTCGATCAACATATATTTTATATATTCGTTTGTGGTTAATTAAACGAATGATTTAATTGATGCAAGAGCAGGGACCTTAATAGGATTTAAGCAGTCGAAAATCGTCGATGTCGTAATAGCCACTTCTCGAAGATACTTAGCCAGAGTTCGCCAGAAAATGTTCTGCCTCATCAGCGACATCGCGTGCATGATTTAATATTGATGAGGAAGTGGATGCTGTACCTTCGTATTTCGCTTCCACATTTCCATTTTCCTTCGCTGTTCGTATCGTATTTATATTACGACTAATTATAGTTGTACGAATTGCACAGCTGCATATTACAATAATACATAAAAAATACGAAATGTTTTATTTAACTTAGATTCGTTAATATCGTACGAGGATATCGTTTCTGCTTTTCTTCTTACGTTGTATAGGATAATTTTTACTTTAATTCCAGTTTCTTTTTCGTTGCTCTAGTGTCAATGTCGATACAAAATGAAGATATATGAATAATTTAACGTTTAGTTTCAATATTTAATTTAAGGAATAAATAATGTTTTCGCTCAAGTATCACTTATATCAATTTTCTCGTTTTTCTCGTCCATCGCTATTAATTGCTGTAATAGTAATAATATCTTATACCGTTTTCGTTATACAAATTATGATATCCCGTATACAAATGATGATAGCGAGTAATCGATGTCACGACTATTTTGAAGAAACTTTCTTTCAAACTTGATATTTCAAACTTTCTCGGTTGTCGAATTCAAAGGCCAACGTATCATACGTAATTTGACAGACCAGGAATTATTCCTTCACGTTTGCCTATTCATCGCGGATAATGAGAATTCTGTCACTTATCCTTGAATCAAATACTCGTTAATGTATTTTAGGTTTAATTAAAGATAAAACCTTGGATTGCATAGATAAAACTTTAAGGTAATATTACGCACAGGAATGAAAAAGAAACAAAAAATTAAGTAACAAATTATGAAGACATGAATATTTATTTATGAAATTCTTCATCTTTGAATTCCTCTCACAAACTTAATGAAATTTTATGCGACTTTTGAGGACAAGCGTAAACGGTAAAACATGAAATCCAAAGAAAGGAAGAAACTACTTAGAAGATACACGCATCAGTGATTTCCTTCTGGGAATCACATTTGTTAATGTATTATAAACATCTCGATTATTTTCATAATACCGTACCTGGATGATAAAGGAGAAATTAGTGGAATTTAATAAACTTATATATATCGATAATTGCGTTCGAAGCTTTAAGTTTCCACGGCAGAATGTAGGAAATTAATAGAACATTGTAGAAACCAGTGGCTGGAAACAGAATTCCATATAAAATTCTACTTACTAAGTGGCGAGCATGTTCCTTGAGAAAATATGTTAGGGAGAAAAATTTCTTGAAAAATAATATTAATATAGTTTACTGCATAATATATTATATTAACGTTAATACACGTGTAGTCGAATGCATGTATTATAGAATTAGAATGAAACGAGAATTGACTACAATATTTCAATAAAATATATTACACCTGACACGATATAGCGTCACGCGATTGCAAATATATCAGCTGATTTAAGATCGTCGAGTCATAAATATTTCATGTGCTAATTTCTTAAACATGATCTTCCAGAGAAAAGGTCAGAGTATAACAAATTCGACACGAGTACCATTTTTCTTTGATTCAATATTCTCACCTAACTATTTCTACCAAAATACTTTCTTATTACTCGAAATATGTTAACACTCTATATTAATTGTATTATTCCTTCGAGCGTTAAGTTCTTCCGAATCCTGAATGAAAGTAGATCATTAATAGAATAGATTGTTGAACAAAAGACTTTGATTTTATGTCTGACAAAATATTACTTATTCTACTTCTGGGCGCACTTGCACTGTAATTTACCAGCTAATAATATTAACGATTAACAAAGTGATAATAAATTTGTAGCTGTACATATTTACCCCAAAATTTTTCATTCGTATCCTGCTATCCAACTTGCACAAAAAATCACATCAATCTTGTTACATATACATAATTATCAAATAATAAGTTGCAATTAAATTACTGCAATTACTGCAAAGTAAAACGGTAAAAACAGAATCAGACATTTACCACTAGTATTATACATTCAATTTCTCTTTCCATATTAATTAATCGGCACATTTTTAACAACCAGTCAATCCTGTTTCTGAGAATTAACGAGGATAATAATTAATACACAGGTTGAAAATCACGCGTCTCTTTTGTTTTTAGCGTTTTGCCCATTCCATCCTATGAGATATGCTCTCATTTATTCCAGTGTTTTGTGCTTCGTTGCACTCGATGGATTATTATGCAGCCACTTTTACGATCCGTACAAATTCCATTACGTTCGCCACCGATCTCCATAAATTCATTAATATCACGGGTCGAGGGTTCAAAAACAATTCAATATCCATATAAGAACAATGCATAAATATATACAGCGACGAATAAAAATATTTTGATCATAGAAAACTAGCTTTCTTTTTCTAAAATTTTCTATAAATTTATAAAAAAATATACAATTGTTAATTGTTGTACTTAATTCTTTCAAATTATTTTTACATATATTTCTTATTTAAAATTGATATTTAATCTTTCATGGCACGCTGTGGTTATAACGTGGATTTTATTGCGTAAAACAGTTGTGCAAAACGTTTATAAAAGATCAAAATCTCCAATACTTTCTGTTTCTTTCATAATTAGTATATCGGTTCTGGGATCATTATTTTTTGGTGCTACATTAGTTCCGAATTCGTGTTTATATTTCTATTCATCGCTGTACTAAGTACAAATACACTCCTAAAAAAATGTACTCATGATCAAATAATAAACAATACAAAAAATTCGTACGCGTGTCTATCAAAAGAAGTCGAAATGGTATGAAGACTACCCATGCTAACGTAAAAGTTAACGACGCGTATATCCGCGAAAATCGAATATGGAAGGCGATACAGTCGCGGTATTAAGCGTTAAATATAATTAATATCTGTCTGATGAACGTTCGAAACCGCTAAAGAAGAAACGCTGAGCCATTGTCAATATTACGCAATTTATTTCGACTGTAACTCTATCGATCGAGGTATCAATAACTATGCTTCAGCCCAGTGGCTGCAGATGTTTATCGTAAGACAGAACAGTGCAAACGAATTTTCCATCACGTTCAATACGGTATCACCTATTAACAGCAAGGAAATGAATATAAATGAACTCGCGTTTGTAAGTATTAGAGAACGTTTTGGCTTCAAAGAATAAGATACGATAATTCGTTTAAATCATCAAGCGAACTATGGTAAAAATTATCTGTGAGAATCGAAGAAGAACACGATGAATATAAATTAAGAATTATACATGTTGCATACACGATCCCCTAATCTCGTTTGAAAAGTTTTGTACGAATTAGATGCGAAACTCAGAGATGTTTTCCAACTTTACTTAAGATCTCAAGTGAAATTTATAATCACATGTATCATAGAAAATTGAATAACATCAGTGTCAAAATTGGTTAAAAAAATCGTTGCTTTAACGATCGTGACACATAGTGGATACAAGCAACTAGGAACCACGACATGTCATGAAAGATAAAATATCAATTTTAAATAAGAAATATATGTAAAAATAATTTGAAAGAATTAAGTACAACAATTAAAAATTGTATATTTTTTTATAAATTTATAGAAAATTTTAGAAAAGGAAAGCTGGTTTTCTATGATCAAAATATTTTTATTCGTCGCTGTATATATTTATGTATTGTTCTTACATGGATGTTGAATTGTTTTCGAACTCTCGACCCGTAATAGTAATGAATTTATGGAAATCGGAGGCGAACGTAATGCAATTTGTACGGATTGTAAAAGTGGCTGCATAACGTTACTATACATAAAAATGAGATTTTTATTGTTACGTTGAATACACGAATTCTTTATCTTCTTTCATTTATCTTTGCGTAAATTTCAAATCTAATAATAATTGTTAAAGATTTTGATAAATTTCTAACCATTCCTGACATTAACCTGTGTAAGTATCCTAATGATAGCGTACGTACAATTTACCATTGGCGGCAGTGGCCGGAAGAACCACTATGGAAACATCGTAAGAAACTCAAGAAACAGCAGATGAGGCGAGAGATCTAACAGCGATCATGCAGTATGCACGTTGTGGAAACATTTCGCCACGGAGGAACTTTTCTGACTTAACGGGTTCTCTCTTTTCACCTTCGACCTTCCGAATGCCTTCGGCAGCTTCTATCTTTCTAGTCTTGTAGTCTTGTGCTGGCTGCCGGTGAACTTGTCCCAAATTCCACCGAGTACACCAGCCAACGATCCTTGATCTTTTGTGAGCCGTAATTAACTCTCTGCTGATCCATTTCCGCGCACGATCTTCCGTAGAAAAGATCTATCACGGTGCTCAGAAGTGAGTCGTTACACGCTTCGACAAACCTGAGACTCGCAACGGAAGAAGAAAATTGCTTAAAGTTGGACTTAGATGAGTATTTAACGTTCTGTTCGATGTGGTTGGTAATTGATGGAAAAAGATTTTAACGAATTTGTGTAAGCGTTTAAGAGGGATTTATCAAGCTTTAGATTTCAATTTCTTGAAAGTTGCGTTGTCAAAGAATGATAAGAATTCTTCCATGTGTATCTCCTAAAACTGTTTAATTCTTGTTGATGGGAGGATACATTCCAAGGTAATTTTTAGAAAGACTGGTAGCTTATTATAGTTTCTCCGAGATTATGTGAATTCGCTATAAATGAAACTACATATCCCATTTTTTAAATTATGGTTAATCTACGTTTCCTTTTAATCTTTATAGAAAAAGAGAAATTCTGTTGTATTGTTAATAAATTGAAAAATAAACCAGTCTTTAACGTAGAAAATCGTATTTCATTGTTAATAACGCAAACTCATTCAGTTTGTTGAGAACGACACATCTTCTTCACAATGAGACAAGTTTTCGTATGTAGGAAGATGAATTCGAGTCATTATACATATATATATATATATATATATATACATATATACATAGAACCGCCCAAGTACCGTTTCCACAGTATTGTAAATTGTAAATGAGTCTCGCGACTCGCTTCGCGTTAATGCCGAAGCTCGAACGCGATTCAAGGCTAAGTTACTTAAAGTTTTAAAAATATTTTCAACGATAACGCTACTTATACTTATTGCAGACGTGAACTAATCATGCTCAAACAGATTATTATCCGCTAACTTCGTTATCTGTTTTACGAAATGAACGTTGTTTTACAAAGTTCTGAAGAAATATTCATTTGAAGAAATAAAATATTTGCGGAAAGTATAAGTATATATACGGTGTAAAGTATTCGTAAAACTGTTAGCCTCGGACTTTCCTCCAACGTGCGATGTTTTTCGATTAGATTCCACCGTCTCGAGCCCATCCGGCCAAGGAAATCACTTTTCTTAGCTATAAAAGAAAATATAGAATGGTTGCTTCATCTTAGATTCGTTAATATCTTTTTTTAGCTCAAAAGAAGAAATGTTTTTGCAGAGAATTATGCACTTACTTATATGGCTTCGCAAAAATTTTGTCATAAAATTTTTACGTTATCAATTTATTGGAAATTTGTTCGAAAAAAGAGTATATTTGGATAAATGTGAGAAATGCTTTCTTGTGGATATTCTTTATTTGTCGTGAATGTTGCATTATTTACCTTATTAATGAAACTGTAAATGTAGTATAAAGTAGATAATGAAATGATGGAATAAAATGCTGCATTAAAAGTATTTTAATGAAGAATGTAGATTTATGTAAGCAATGTTATAACGAAATTCCACGGTAGCTATGAAAAGTCTTTGAACGAGAAGAAACGATGACTTTTTTCGCTTGGAACTGGCGCCGTTCTAACAATTTGTGCGACCTACATTGCAACTGTTACGTAAGGGTATAGGTACGTATTATTATCAGTTCACGCAAAGAATGCTTCCTGATAGAGTACGTACTATAATACCCTTATCAATCGATACAGTAGCTTAAAAGCATTCACTACTAAAACCTTTAATTTGATAAATGGGACCTTTTTGTTATTGTTTTGATGGATTCGTTTCCTGAAATTTGAAACGTTGGTGAATAAGCTAGGCAAATATTACTAATTTATTTCGAAGTTAAATCGAATAAAATAATTGATTGCGCGGTGTAGTTGGATGTACAAAGAATTGAATTAGTTAAAGAGCTATTGAAACTCAATTTCTTGTTTCTATTGTTACTCTGTCAATAATAATGTAATTACAATAATTAAGCATTTTTCATAATTTAAAACTCTTCATGGAAATTAAAAATTCTTCAATTTAAACGAAGAAAAACGTTATCATTTAGATCTTACTATCTGTATTAAAAATCTTATAGATGAAGAAATCTAAGATTTTTAACACATAAGTTATATAAATAGTTCATAGAGCTAAATTTGTATTGTTCATTCCATTTACAAAATTACAAAATTATTAGATTTATTAATAAATAATAATAAAACTCCGTATAGCACTTTTCGTATAGGTATTGTTGATCTTTTGTAAAAGGTTGAATGTGGAAGGTAAAATTTTTCCGCTACACGGAAATGGATCGATCGTCGAGGGAGAGAACGAGCGTCAAAGCCAGAGGAACAATGTAGGAATGCGATCAAATGCGCACCCTTATCAAGAGGTTCTCCTCATTTCGCGACGTCGTATTTCGAGAGGTGACCTTAGGGAAAAATCGATGCCAGCCACCGTATCTACACTTTTGTAGGACACGAAGCTACCAACCGATTCGATTCTCTATGAAGAACGATTCTCTTTCCATTATTGTACTCTCTATTCTTACTTATGCATTTGTTGCGAAGAAAGAATGGTATCTTTAGGTCTTGAGACGCACATAGACTCGCGAAAGCATTCGAACATTCGTAGACACGTTTTTAGGAATGTTATCTCCATTATTCAATAAATAAAAGTATTTTGGAACAAGAGTATTTTTATATAGAGTTAAAATATTCAGATATTTATATATAAAAAGGAAATTTAGTTATTGATGTAGAAAATTTATTTAAAGTTGCTTAATCACTATCTAAGTATCGGGTTAAAAATGTAATTAATGTGTAAATTATTTTATCATTTATTTGAAACGCATAATGTAGAAATAGCGTTTTATTATATTATATATGACGTAAATTTTACATAGAAGAATTCTATTTTTCGCTTGCAAAGAGGTGAATACCTTTTAAAACGTCTATCTTGTCATTAGATCTCCATAAGAATTTTTATAAAATTTAGAAGAGAATTCATTGATAATCATTGATAATACTTCGGATATTTTCTATGTTAATCTACTAAACTTTTTGTATATTCTGTGATTTGAAATACTATGTAGCAAAGTATTGTAACTTCCCTAAAATTGCAAAAGTGTAACTTTATACATTATATCATTATTGACTTTGAAGAATTTTTGTTTGATTTCATTACTAAAAAAAGATATATCTTTCGTGAGATATAGATAAACGATAATAGATTATTTCTTTATCTAAAATTCTTTTTCAAATGTGGAACTCATGATTTCCTATCAGTTTGGGTAATAAAAATTACAATGACTGAAAGTGGAGTAATGGAACTTGTCGACCATCGAAAACATGAATTATACAAATAACGTATTTATACATGTATATACGACAACTTTGCTAAAAGAAATTATAGAACACTATATAGAGAAGTTAATAAGAAATTATTCATATATATGAATTATATATATTATTATACACGATACAGTAAAGTTATTTAAGTCAGTAGAATATCTGTGAGCAAAATAATTTATCAAATAATTGCAACGAATTACAGAGAACGAGAACAATAATGGATAAGAATACAATAATCGCATCGATCAAATTAATTCATCGTTATCAAAACCTATTCGATTATCAAAAGTAAACAAACTGATTGGATTCGATCTATTCTTACTGAAATTAAAGTTTTCAGCGTGATACAAAGACCTGAGTCATTGGATGACTCTACCAACGTGGAGAAAAGATATTGACGTACGAGGCGAGCATAATAATGAGCAATCAAAAGATAGCAGAGACCAGAGGCTGTCAGATAGATAGATTCACATGTATAGTGCATAGTTGGCTCTCTCGAAAGCGAACTCGTCACGGCGACCTCCTTTAAATCGTAGACAGAACTTTCGTCTGAATAATTTCTCCGTGTATACACTGAAAACTTTTCACGTGTTATTCTCACTCGCGTTCACTCTCACGATTGACGCGTTGAATCGATGATGACGATGGTGGTCTGTGCTTTTTCGATTTTATATTCACACCTAACACGATACGTACACTGCCGTTCATAAATATTAGAACACCTTTTCCTTTCGTATAAGATAATTCGTTTACAGCTTGAACTATCAAGGAAAAGGTTAACCGATATAAAACCGATCGCTATTTTACATTCGTGCACGCTAAGATTGATAAAAATTATTTGTAGGAGTAATTCCGTGATTTTCAATATTCGATATAGACATTCAATATAGATTATAGCAGATAATATAAATTATTTGTATATATGTATAAGTAAAAAATATGTTATAAACCATAAGCTTTAATTTATCATATTATATTAGTATAAATCATTTTCATGGACATTTTGGTGTTCTTTCATTTGTTCGATTTAAAATGCAAAGTAAAAGTTTACAGAAATCTCTGTTTTCAATCAAATACAAGGTACGTTCTTTCTTAACAGATGAAATTAATTACCGCGAAAGTAAATTTAAAGCAAAGGTCGCATACCTACTCTACGAATGACCATGACTTTCGACCTGAAAATCAGAAGGAGTGCGTTCACCCTGATTCGATTCATTGACGCCTTTCTAAGCGGTCTGACATTCCAGCCGCGTACAACTCGATTCGCTCGAATCTAGATTGCGTTTCCATCGTGTCGTGCGTATCTCTCTCTGCTTTCATCTGAAAAATTTGAGCTACATTATTGTGAGAATGTCATGTCGATCTACAATTAAACACATTATTACTAAAAAGGTAATTTAGTAATTGACTTCCAGTCATCCAGTAACTTCTATTTTAAGTTATTTTAAGTTATTTTAAAGTAAACATTTTTTATTATTTGCTCCTTATTTTTAATTACAGTTATATACATGTTATCGTAGTATAGTCTAACGTTTCAAATGGAATAATAATTCTTAAAGGTTTTGATCATTTTTTAATGATTTATTCGAGTTTTCGTAAGTGTTTGGAATATTTCTTTTTTATTTATTTATTTATTTATTATTATCCGTTCCTCTCTCGGCTTTGGATGATTTCTGATTATCCGTTGCATTAAACTTAAGTCAGGTTGTAAGTGCTTTGATACTTATGAATAGGATTGAATGTTAGTTGAAGACGCGTAGTTAAAGCGCATTAAAGCCTTTCGTGGCTCCTGTTGGGATGTTGATATATCGGAAGCTCGGAGGGGATAGATTCGTTGATAATTCTATGACGACATGGAATAGAGACAGCCTTAAGAGATACAACTATGTTATCTCGGCTGAATTATTACGCATTAAAGGAACGCGATACGACCAGATAATGTATAGATCGATTAAAGTCCTTCAATATCGAAAACACGAGGTTCTCCAATCCATAAGATTCTTAATTAACCAAGAAGCACTCCAACAACTGATTTACTAGAAATTGGACATAACGTCGAAATAGATTATGGAACGATTTAATTGTTCATTGTTTAGATACTAGTTAATTACGATGATTTTGAAAATCGTCGAGTTTAATTGAAAAATAAATAAGTAGCTCGAGATTCTTATATCGATATGTATTTTAAGTGAGAAAAATCGATAAAAGAAATATATTTTGTTAATGTATTTTAGGATTGGTAGGAAGAGCTGAAAGAATTTTATATATTAATTACAAATCGAAAAAAAAATTTTCTAATTAGGCAGATTCACGAATCGCGAACGAAGGTCAATAACACGCGATATCACATGCATAGTTGCATTGACAGTGCCTTCTAAGTACAATGTGTCCTCGATACGTTTCTATTATCCACAAGGTCTCGCGTTCCCAATTAGACTTGAATAAAGAACAGCGTAAAAGCGGACGACCGACAAGGCAATTGACAAATCAGGATACACTTTGACATTACACATTAAAATAGAAATTACTTGCGTGTTCCTGTCATAAATCTAAAATCTTCTTTAAAATTATTTGCAACCAAATAGAATTCTAATACTTACGAACGAGAGTGTATATGACTTATTCTGACTAGAAAAGTGAAATTTCTGCTGGTGGTTCTGACCCGATGGCCAGCGACTGTTTTAAGTATTTTATTAAATAATAACACAATGCATCGCACAAAATTACAGTTCTTTATAAAGGAACAGTTGCAGGAGAAAGATTTCGTAACCCTTCCCTCTAGAATTTGAAATTCAAGTCTCTTTGATCATCAATCATTATACTAAATCATAGTGGTTCGTTGCTCAAAAGGCTTGTATCATTTTCAGTGAATGTGAAATGCTGTTTACTAAGATTATCGTTAGGATACTGTGGTAATCCAGATGTAAATTTTGTAAGCACGAAGGCGGAATCGATTATGTAACATGTACAGTATGGGGAATTATGGTGTGTATATCAGCTGATGGTCGACCCAAATTTTCGAATTCCAATCTCGGTATTCCGAACGGATAATTTGGTTCTGCTGCTCTGAATATTCCCACGAATACTCGAGACGTACTGTAAACAATTTTTCGCTCGAATAAACTGCATGAAACGAGTAGTTTATCGTTCAGTAAAACGATGCTCTTGTCGAGTTATTTATAAAAATTATGTATAAAAATATGCCTGATTATTATTAATATATAAATATAGAACTTTTAATATATATATGCAGTTTCTTTTATGAGTAAATTTACAACGAGTTCTGTGTACCTTTCTCATCAATGACAATGTTATAATAATAAAGCTCAAATCTTATTGAGCTGTAGAGAAAATTGTATTAATTACAATAGAAACATATGATGTTTTTGTAAAGAAGACGATACATTAAAATTAGCTCTACTTTCGATTAAAAGAAATACACTTGTCGTGTAATTAGATAATAACTTGTTATAATGCAATGAGTGAGAGAATTGAACCTTTTTCGACTATAATTGTATTAAGAAGGGTGTATTTTAATATAGACGAATGAACTTTTTAACAATAGAACGGTGACTAAATACATTTCGTGTTGTAAGCTAAATATATTAAATAATACAATTCTCGTTTTATTTCTTATGAGGAAAATGTAGAACTGACAGTAGAAGAGGTACAAAAAATAAACGTGTTTTATACATAATTCACAGGATGATACGAAAGACTATTTCATCGGAATGACGTCAAAAGTTATTCCGGGATAAGCGTAAAAGAATCTTTCAAGTAACCAGAAGAACTGACAATAGTACCTTTTGTAAAAGGTCTAGGAGACTCGTAAGGGCTATAAAATCACCCAGCTAACTGTGAGTTACCATCAACGACCCGTCTAAAACGTTTATGAACGTAATTAAGACGCCAGACGATGCTCACGTCACGCCCGGCAATTTAATCTAGTTATTTTTATCTTTTCCTTCTTTAATCACCTTTCTTTCGTTCTGGTAAATATGTCTCTGGAAAATAACCAACTGTTTCACAGCATCTTACGTGATCGAACATATTTCCAACTCGCAACGAATAATTTTAATTATTCCGATTACTTTTGTGCACTGTGTAGTTCTAATTCTAAAATTCCATAACAAAGTTCAAAGACTTTGAGATTCTAAGATCCTAAAATTCCAAAGCTGGAAATTTATACAACTCTGAGATTTCAAGACTTAAAAATTAGAAAGTTTTAAAATTCCCGAATCCCAAAATTCTAAAATTCTAACAATTTTTAAATATACTTGGTATGCGTATGATTTTTTTAAATAACACGCGAGCAATATGAGATAAAAGATCGAAAGATAGAATTTAGTACTGTACGGTATTTTAATAAAAACAAAAAATTGAATTGTTCACTTTAGAAATACAGAAATTTGCAGCAGGTGTATAAAATATAGAAAAGAAGATACGCAGAATATTTTCAGTAAAAATAGAAATAGGGAAAGGTCAAACGATCTTTGCAAATGGCACAGTACCACGCAAACGTCGATAAAATCTCAATTCTGCACCGCGTATGATGGATGATGGATAGAAACAAGACCAGTCGTGTATTGAAACAAAAGATCAATTTCCCTTTTCATGGAATTTTGATCCAATCGGGCACATGTATACTTCATGTACCGACATACTGTATTTCATACATTCATACATCAAATATTTAACATTATCAACTATTAACATATTTCCATATTAGAATTAAATTACAATATTCAGTAGCTTGGTACCTACGTACATACGTTACAACATTCTCTAAATACATCTTTAAAAAAGTGAGTATTACCAAACGATCGATTATATGAAACAGAGTATGTATTACGTGTTGGTCAGGGTCGATCTGACGATCCAGATGTCTCGAGGTTCCGATGCACTTATTCAGGTCTCTAAACTCTTCCCAACGAGCTGGGAAGACCCCCCGGTCTCTAGAACCGGTCCCGAGTCGTCCTACCTGTACCGATTTACCGATATCAACCTGTGCGTAAATACATAATGTATCGTATGGGCATGTGGTCGAACTCGACCTGCCTCTAACCTCTTCGGCACGCTTTGGGAACTCTCGTGGGAATGAACTAACTGACCGACTGAATCCAGTCATTCGAGTATGGACTTTCTTGGAATGTATGACGAGATTCCTTTGTTCAAACCCCTCTTTTTTTCCTTTTCTTTGTTTCTACCTTGTACTATTCCTTTTTTCTTTTTTCGTTTCTTTTCCTCTTCTTGTTCGGCCTTGTAGTAGACATCGCAGATGTTTACCGCATGAGTGTTGATTAATTTCTGAAACGTTACGTGGACACACGTGTCCTCTTTTTGTAAATAATTTTGTTCGATACCTTGGAATACTAGATTTAGACGCTTTACCAAAACCTTAAGACACTTAACCTTAAGATCTTTAATTGAAGCTTTATTTAATAGATAGTAGATTGTCTAACGAACCTTAAATCATTTGGTATTTCCCTGTATAAGGCGATGCGAATGAATCGATAGATTTTTTAATAAAACAACCAGAAAATAAAAACAGTGAAAATTATTGAATTTTATAGTAATTGCGTTTCATGTATAGATTTCGTAAACATAAATTCGGTTGAAGAAAACTAGAGCGAAAAATTAGACTTTCTGGAATTTTTAAGCGTCCATGTAATACCTTAGGTTGTTGTAAATTATTTCGTTTTGAAAATCGTGTCTGAAATCTTGCCAACGTTGCAGTTGGCTTGGTGGACAATTTAAGGACGCGATAGCGAGACGTGCTTTCTATTTACCCTTTATTCAAACGCTTGCTCTCATTCTGACGCTACACGTATATACTCGCTGGCAAAACTTCAAAACTATCTTCCAAAACGATACGCCTTGCATCCGGAAGCCTAAAACGGTATTAACTGCGGACGTTATCTCCTCTTAAAGAACAACAAGAGAATTAATATGTGATGACAATTTATGACTCTCGATAAATCATAAAATCAGCAAGCAACAATCCTTAAGCAAATTAAATCATATCATGTAGTAATCGATTGAAACGGTTAACCCACTTGCTGCTATTGACGCACACGATGGGTATTATTAATTGGATTGAACATTTTTTTCAGATTGTTTGACCTTTCCTTATGTCTATCTTTACTGAAAATTAAAATTAAACATTTTTAATTTAGAAATTCCAATATTTCACGTGTTCTCTTTAATTCTTGAAATTTTCGTATTTGTTTTAACTGTGTATATTTCTTATTTTGATAGAAACAAATCTCTATTATCCTTCGATCTTTATCTTTCGATTACGTAGTAAAAGGAGTAATAACAACAATTGTACTTTTATAAAACTTAGAAAATAATGTGCTTTTACTTCAGAAAAGTATGGTTAAGTATAGTCAAGTATATGGTATCGAACGCGTATCTGTATTTAATCAAATATATTACTCAAAGTATGATCTTATCGACAGACATAATATTCTTCAGAAACATTATTATGCAAACACATAGGCCAACCATAGTGATTCATACATTTTATCGCGTGCGACGTATAACACGTAATTTCCACTGACAGTGCTCGTTAATTTTTCCAAGAGAATCTTTTCAATAGAATAATCCATTCATTCGATTCCGTTCACGAATTAATTTTTGTGTTTTACGAATGCTTTGTCTCTTATTCAATCTTTTTATAAGACGTAACCTTTTATTCGATGCTATTTTTTTAAATAAATTTATCCTACCCTAATCCAGTCAACATTGCAAGAAAATATTTAAATTAAAATTCAACTGGCTCTACTTCCTATCTGATCTCCCATTTTATCTTTGTTATCCAAGTATGCGTATGACATCTTTTCTTATTAATTAGGAAAATTTTTATCTAAATATGTTTATGAAATTCTTTCGCCTTATGTGAGAAACTTTTTTAATACAAGAATTGTGACTTGAAGACGTATGTACGCATTCATAGGGAGAAGTTTTTATTTCGCCGCATTCATTTTCTAGATAGATACGAATGTTAGATTCGTTGTACGTTTCCCATGAAACGACTTGGAGCAACTTCCTGTTGAAAAGAGAGAAGCAGATGTGGCCTTCATAAAGCCCTTTTATTGTGTTCCTCAATTCTATTTAACATAAGAATCGCCTCGAACGCTTTATACTGAATACTCTGTGATGGATTTGCTCGATCTGAAAATTATTATACGTTTTATTACAACATATGTTTTGTCGTCAGAAAGATAGAAATAGGAAAATTCTGATACTCCATTTATTTAAAAAAGAAAAAAAAGGCAGAATTATTGCTGAACTTCTTTGAACTTTCCCTGAATAATTAAAGAATTAATGTTATACAACTGATTGCTATAAAATATTATAGAACTATAAAAAATCTTATAAAAATTCATTCATTGCTAATTTTATGGATTATAGTAATTACTAGATAGTAATTTCGTTATTAGAGTTTCTTAACGACGAAAGAATGCAATCTCTACGAGAGGTATCGCTTTCACCTGTACGTATAATCTCTGTCACTTCCGGAATTGTGTGCATTCTTGTCGTAAGTGGTGCGTTTACGTGCAGAATTAAATTTCAGTTATCATTCTTAGCTTCAAGAACGATGCTATCTAACGTTATTAAACTAGATCGTGAATAACGGTGCGAACACGTTGCAATAAGGTGATCGTGTCTCTATAACGTTGCATCTTATGCAACTCGTTTGGATTTCAAAATACTCTTCCTAGCGGTTTCATAGCGATTGTCCTTAATATTATATATCGTGTCGTATAAAACATATACTTTAATCTTTAAAGAAGATACTCCATTTATTTTTCACTTGTAATATTAAAAATTAGAATTATCATTAAGAGATAAATATTTTGATATTATATCTTTTTTTTATACGAATTAATTAGATTTAAAGAAGCGTGATCGTCATAAACTGTAAATGTAACAAATGCATGAAAAGGGAGAATAGATTTATTTTGTTTATAAAGTAAAAGTAGAATTGCTTTTTAGCTTGTACGTTGTCAGGCATTTCCTCGTGTCACGAAGGTAGCTAAACTACCGTTTTATTGAATCGTCAACGCCTACTTGCTTAAAGCTGTCGATATTGCGTACGTCAGAAGTCGTGTAATAAAGGACTTTTATTTTAAGAGAACACGAAATAACTAATGGAAATTATTAAACGAACAACTCCTTATTCCCTTCATTTTACAAATGTTACACTATCAATATTGCCAATACTGTCATTCATTTACTTTCGCTACGTTGTTTTCAAATATCCCTTTATTCACCGATCAATGTACATTTTGAGAATTATTGAATATATAGTTGTATTTAAATCTACTGCGCGTTTCGAATTTCTATGCTTTTACTTCTATTTTAAGAAACAAAAAGACTTTAAGAAAATTTGTTAAGAATAAAGAGTCGCATGATTGAATTTAAAATCGTCCAAAGAACACAACAAGGTTAAAAGATCTTGCATTCTCTCGTGTAAAAGCGTATCCCTTAAAAACTAAACTTAAAATTACATACGCACAAAATCTATTTTAATTTCAGAGTTCTAAACCCACAATAACGTGAGTTTATGCACTGGGCGAGATGTAATATTCATCTAAAAACGTTTCCCTCGGTACTCGCACGGCCCTTTCACAGTCAGAAAAATCATCTTCTTTTTTCTCGTCACCCCGTCGTTAAATCCAGCGTTTTCGTGTCACTGTAAGGGAAAAAAGAAGAAACCCTCGACTGACTATCTTTGAACATCTCTATGTATAATACGCGACAAAACCAACGCTACGCGACGCGATAGTATTTATAGAGATTGGAACAATGTACACGTCCACGTTATTAATAGCATCGAGTTTCTTCCTTTATCCTGTTAATTGTTCGCAAAGAAAAAAAAACATAATTTACGGCTATTTTGCGTCGTTTTCGATGCGTGTAATTGCGAATCATCCCGTTCGAGTACTTTTGACGGGAATTTAGGATACAAAATTAGTCAGAACTAAAATTACATACATTTTGATCGTCAAAAAAGGAGAATATTTTATGGGAAATTAATAAAATATAATTTTAAAATAAAATTCTGAATTAGAATGAATCGACAACCCTAAGACCAATCGGTTGGACGAGGATTCCCCAAACTTTTATGACACGAGACCCATTTTTGAGAACGATGGAGTTTGGCGACCCATTCGAATATTACACGAAATGTAGGTAATTGTGAAGATTTGATTGATCAGCAATTTAAAATTGATTTGATATTACGAGCGGAGAAGCACTAGACAGAGATAGTAATTCGTCTTTGAATTGTTTATCCGACGATTCTCTATGAGTAAAACTCTTCTAACGAACATGTAAACTACCTTCACATTTTAATATTTAACGCAACCCATCCAAAATCATCTTCGCCAGTAGCTCACGAATCTATTGATTAGATCAACTGGTACGTTCGTTTAATTCTTTAATCTACAAGCTCGCTATATTCAATTCGGCAAAGAATACTCAAGGAAGAAAAGAAAGAATGAGAGAGAACTAGGAATGGACGTAACGCCGCGTGCAATATTAACATCGACGTTTATACAGTGCACCGAGACGATGAGCGCGCGAGCGCGTAATTTACACTCGTCATTCAGACGGAGTACATCCTCATTAAGCCGATCAGACTGAGTTTGCATGCATTACCTATATGAAGATCGCGGGACGTTTCAGAAGGAGACTGCGCTCGAAACTGGCGAGTGCTCAATCAGGAAGCCACACGGTCAACTTCCGCGAAACACCGAACGCCGAAAAATAAATTATACATACGATGGAATTACCCGCCGTATTTGGAGCGGGAAACATCCCGTTGCCCCGTTCTTTTTCCGCGGCTTTGCTGCGTAACAGTTAGATCATAGTTTCTGTTCCATTTGGCGGAACCGAAGTACCATTGTTCAGATATCATGTGAATGCCATTTTAATAGTAGAGACATACACAGATTTATGAAAATATTCGAATACTTCTACCTAGATACCACTTGTGACTGTATATTTTGTGTCTTATATGAAATAGCTTGGAATTTCATTATATAGCACTATAATGACGTTTATCATGATTGTATCGGTCAAGTTTAAAACGAATCCAAAAATATATATAGAAATCACAAGATATTTAGTATAAGTATATATATATATATGCATTTTTAGATTGGTTTCATGTTAAAATGGTTCCTTCGATGGTCTGAAAACGCGCTATATTTATATTTATCTTTAGTATTTTCTTAATCTTAATAATAAATTTACACGGATGTATATTATTGTATCTTGCATCTAGAGCCGTTGCACAAACGATTTTCACACTCGTACCTTCACCACCCTGTGAACGTGTAGTAAAGCTACAAAGTGTCTCATAACAACCGTTTCTTTTATGAGATTTACTTAGAGTCGGGGAGGAGTTGTTCTTGTCGTAGAGAAAACGAAGCCTGGTGTGTAGTTCCGTGGTTCGGTTTTTCTTTTTAGAGAGCATTTCAGAATTACAGGATTCTCTACTTGTGTCGAGGATGTATTTGACATCCAATTACATACCTCTTAGAAAGCTGAAATTTTTGAAGTTTATAGTAAGAACGAGGAATTACTAGCTTATTACATAAAATTTTATACAAACACTTCGACTATTATCCACTATTACGATACATCATAATCCATGTCATGTACTCTCAGGCAAAAACGAGTCAATAAATCAGTGTAATATATAATTTAAATAAATTAATTCTTATGTCTTTCCAAAGATGAAGCGCATACAATCTTGCAAGTTGATCAAATTTTATAGCGCGTAAACGTGTCCTCGTGCAATAAAAATCTACGAACCCAAGTTCCTTTCGCGAATGACGATCATTACTGGAGCTTCACACGATGTCGTAAAATGTCCAACACACAGAGTTCGGGCTCTTCTTCTTCTTCTTCGTCTGTGAGAGTTCGTTAACCGTGGACATAGTACGAATCCGTGCATGTAAAGTGCAGAGGTACATAAGCGGTTCTCCTACCATGTGCAATATAATCATCGTCAGATTTATAACAGGATTGAACACAAATAGGGCCTCTCGAACCATCAAGCTACGGCAGTCGAGGAAGCCATCCCCCTTTGTACGCTCTATTGGTAACTTAATCAATAGAGACAAGAAACGTAGTACGCTTTTTCCTTATACGACGACCCCACTTACAAATTAAAAAGGTGCCAATTGCTAGATTACTAAATGACAAGAATAAATAGCGAAGGAGTAACAAATTCTCTTCTTCCTTTTTGGGGGGAATTTTCCTATTAGATTTACCGAATTTTCGATACTGCTATACGTTATAATTAAAAAAGAAAAAATAGTTTGTTATAGATACTTACAAAGTTACTCGTAAATTAACCAAGTGCCAATTACTAGTGGCAAAAATTATATATCGATAGATCCTTAAAGTTGTGTATCGGATTTACTAAAATTATTGGACTAATTATAATTATAATTTATTATAATTATATTAATATATATTATAATAGAAATATTATAAGAAAAGTGTACTATTACTAACATTTCAAAACATTTCCACTAATCTTACATTAGGAAACAAGAGAAGTATCTATACAAATGTATATAATACAAATGTACAAATCAGTACGTATATAAAATACGAAAATTTCATAATAATATTTTCCTTCAAAATAGAGAAAAACTCTATCTATCAACATCGTGCTACGAAATAGGAAAGAGCGTATTATTTCTACTGAACAAAACCGGTAAAACCATTTATCTCAATTTTAACAACACGAGCTATTTCGCTGACGAAGATAATTCCCGAATTCGAAGAAAGCGTGCGCCTTCAGCTTACATAACAGTTAGCGAAATGCAACCGAAGCTTAATCAAACTGGACTAACACGCACGTGCTATGGATGCTATAATGCCGGCAATGTTGGTCAGGTTATCCGAAGCCAACTAAATTCGTTACCATAAGCAGTTAGAAAGCTTGTTTCACTCAAAGGTTATTTTCCGTTTTTTCTTTTACGTTCAAATCTACTCCGTCTTATCTATCGTAATAAATCGCTGTGCTGATAATAATTTAAGCATCATAATATGATCACACGTGTTGCTCTACGACTCACTATTTTTCTCTCATTTACGAACATGTAACAAAAAAATGTTTTGAACCGTCGACGTGTCGAGTGTGCCACAAATGACGACAAAAAAATGTCCGAAAACACTTTGTTTTCATAGCGAAACCAGGCTCACCTTAGGCAACATAAATAGGACCATACGTTGTACTTTTTTATGAAATTGGATTTACGACAAATTCCAAAAGCATATTGCACGATATTTTTACCAACCTGATATTACGTTTAATACTAGGTAGGTAATGGAAATAATATTTCATTCGTTGATACATTTCAGAATATTACATACAGGTCAGAAAGAGAGAATTACTGCAACGTGTAGTGTTATACGCCCAGACACTCTAATAACAGCAAGTCATTCAAACTTCTGCAAAAGAGCAAAATGTTGTACTATGAAAGGCGATATGAAATTTGAACAATTTGCAAGTGTACTTACATTATAAACCTGGTATCGAGTTCATATTATAAAATAAAATATTATATAATATGCTTTTTTAATTTGCCGTTAAGTTTCCTACACTTTCATGAAGAAATACAACATATGGTCCTATTTATGTTACACAAGCTGACCTTGCTTTCGTTCTGAAAATAAAGTATTTTCGGGATTCTTTTTATCGTCATTTGCGGTACACTCGACGCTATTAAAGTACTGTTCAAAACACTTTTTATTACATCGCAGCAAATGACAGAAAAATAGTGAATCGCGTTATACGGAACGCTTTTGTGTATGTACATAGATCATTACAAAAAGTTAATCGTTTCACAATAATGATATCAACCATGAAATATCTATAAATATATAACTTTAAGAAAATTATATTTGCATCAGTGTATGTTTAATGAATCTATCAGATAAATTTTCAAGAATCTTTTACTGTTTGATATTTGCCATTAGTAATCGATGATGGTAGTTGATTTGTGCGATTAGATGGCATTAGGTGGAATTTTTATTAATATAACACAAATTTTAAACAATCGAAATACAAAAATTTATTACATAATTCATTTATTTCCTATATACATACTTTTCATATAAACTATTCTTGTAATAAAGATTTATATTTTCCAATGATCTTTGACTACATGGATATTAAAGTTTGTTTTTATGCCTTATAACATAAAGCTTCGTGATCAAACGATAGCCAACATGAATAACAAATATCAAGTCTACATGATTCAACAAAAGTTACGTTTATTTAAACAGTTAATTCAGCTTGCTTTACGACCTATTGTAAAGTACGATATATACTGCTATTAATAGTAATCATTGATCAAAGTTCACTATTCTCTTCTTAATTATCTCCTTATGTAAATATGATCATGTTTCTTAATTTGATAGTCTGTATATTCTCTGATCCGTAAAATTAATTGTCAAATTAAGACATTAAAACACTGTTATTAGTTATTTTAAATATGATATGTATCTATTTTTATCATTTTCAAAAGATCATAAATTCAATTTATATCATTCATAATTGCTTGGAAAAAATTAACCATCCTTGACCGATTTGCGATATAGAGGACGCATATAACGCCGTGGGGCTAATTAGCAGTGTAAGCAAATAAATTTTTACGATGAAGGAGTGGTAGTTACGCAGGCTCTCTTCTGTTCTTAATCGATTAGCGGTTAAAGCGTGCGCCAGACCTTCGGCCATAGCAATGTTGGTTTCGCGCGTGTAACACTAGGGACTCATCGATTCGTCATTTTATTGCTTTGGATCAATTGCGCAGATTGAAGAATCATGTGTCATTTGAAATTCAACATTCGATTTAATCCAATGAGTTGTACGTTGTAAGTTTTTATAGGAAGTTATTTTCTTCCAACTTGATCTTGTTGCTACATTTCGATTCCTTTTTCTACCTCAATTCTTTTTGGTTAAGAAATTTCGCAACTATTTGTAGAAGAATGTACTTTATCCTTTTACTAAAAATATTTGCTTCTTCTAAAATTAACGATTTTGTTTCCTTTTTTTTTTTTTTATATATATATTTGGAACTTAATTTCTTGAAATCAGGCGTCAATAAAAATTACAAAGTATTACACTGAATAGATGAATCTTGATGTAGTGATTATATTTTAGAAGTTTGAAAAATTTTAACTTCAATAAGAATTATTCATGAAGATATTTGAATAAAAGACAGTAAATATTGCAGCATGTAAAAAAGGGTTACTCAACCGCATTAACACTTCCATTAGCATCGTAATTATCACTCGTAGTGATAAATGGGTCGAACAGTAGTTTTCAAGTTTCAAACGCGTATGATTAACGACATATTTTCAACTTTACTTTTACTGTGAATAACGTGTACGTATATGAACACAATTCCACCATTATCGGAGACATATTTTGATATAAAGAATTAAAAAATGGAGAAATAGGAAGTATCTTGAAATCTTCCGAATGTCATCGCCTAAAAAAAGAATTTCTTTCCATCTACCTTATCTTGCCAGGAAAAAAAGCACAAAACTTTTATCTCTCCCCGTTTTTTTCTCCGCAAGTACGAATATCAATCTACGGCAGCCTGATAAGACCACTCACTTTGCTCCATAAATTTTTAAACACCTCGCGTGTGACTCAGTAAGTCCACAATCATTCTTCCGCATACGCACAGACTTATACAGGTATTCAACTTTTAACGCTTATTATATGTTTAAGATTCATGCTGTATACTAAATTTTTGCTAACTATACATTTGTAGAATATCTTTTGTAATTTTTATAATTTGCATATACATATCGAAATTTGTTTCAATCTAGCTGACATTCGGATGTTTCCAAAACGCTAGAAAATTGTATCTTCCGCATAACCCGCATTTGAGATATATGAACTTACAAATTGAAGCGAGCAATACAAGGAATTAGCTAAATTGACTGCCCGGTACTGACCGAAGTGTTTCAGAAACGTTGAAAAACTGCGTATTAGCATTATGATTATGAGAAATTTCCTTTTTGTGTCTCTGCGGTGTACATCGAGAAACGTTAATGTTGGCGATATGAATGTTCATATCTCGATAACAGATGGTGCGAAAGACACGAATTGGAAACGTGTTTTGGAAACGTCTCAATATCAGCTACCAAGAGCACGTAATAAAAATACAGTTTCCCGTTAAAAAATTTTAATATGAACTTCACAGTATATTTCAAAAATTGACAAGGGTACAGTATATGTACCGTCGATTTCATGCAATCTTTGTCTGAAACATTTTTTCGTATCATTCGTATTTTTCCATGTGTTTGAGCATTCTCGATTAAACATGACTGTATATATGTATATATATATTTATTTATACTGTATACCTATTTATCTATCTATATATATATACATACGATATATAATTGTATATTAAATGCACGCAAGATATAATGTTATAATTCTGTGTTATACATACAATGTTAAATCTATGGTAAATGTCCAAATATTAGGTTGTCCGAAAAGTTTCTTTCGTTTTATAAGAAAATAGTAGATGCACAACATTATTTGTTCTATATTATTTTATAGAATTATGTGTAATCCATTTTGTTCTATCGGAACAAATGTATTAACAGGAATATAAAACAAACAATGTTACGCACCCATTATTTTCTTATAAAACGAAAAAAAACTTTTCCTACCTACCTAATATTTATCAGTATATGTGATTACCTCCAACCTAATATTTTTAGTGAATCGCAATATATATTTCACGAAACTAAGCTCAAAGTTATTAACGTAAAATCTTTTAAAAACATATGAATTTGCTGGTAGCTAGATGTGATTAAATCGTAGAATACAGTATGAGGTGTTAGCTATTATTATCGTTTCGACTAATTGCATGTCCTTTCTGGCGAACATATAACACAACATCGCGTCGTGTGCGTATTGCTTTTTCCACTCTCGTTGAGCCTCGGAGGTAGTCGAGTTCTGGAGAGAGAAACGTCGTCGGTTCAGTCAGTCGAGTCAGTTTACTTTGAACCGTCGCGTCGTACAGTGTGGATTTCCTTCGCGTTCTCTCAGTCGACGCGTTATTTATAAACATTGCGTCCGATTCATCAGGCTTTCTCAAACCGACCGAAAGTATGCGGTGATTTCAGTGGCGCATTTCAGTGGCGCGTTTCAATGATATCGAACCGGTGCCGTAATTCCGTACTGTTGGTGTGATTTAAGAAAATTGTTCCGTTTCACGAGGATCGTTGCTCAACCATGCCATCCAGACGAGGTAAAAATCCTCTCTGTTGTATACTTACTACCGTCTTCTTGTGTATGAATGTATGTACATACTTTGCTGCGCGTGCGACGAACTATCGTGACGAATGGAAACGTGCAGGATTTAATTAGCGTGTCGTTTATGGGCATATAGGGTGTTCCAAGCATAGAATTAATTATTTTAACAGTGTTTTTATACTTGATAAAGTGAATATTTGAAAGTTGTATACTTACTATCGTCTTGTTGATGAATGGAAACGCATAAGATTTAATTGGAAAATTCTTTGAGGGTATAAATATATATAGGGTGATCTAAAAATCAATTCCCCGATTTTTCAGATACTTCCGACTAAAGAATGTTTTGAACAAAACTTAATCAACTTTCAATCGACTGCAATATAAAGAACTTTTTAATATTGCAACTTTATAGTCGATCGAAAGTTGATTAACTTTTGTTCAAAACGTTCTTTTGTCTATCGATCGGAAGTGTTTGAAAAATCGTACTAATTTTTAGACCATCCTGTGTATATAGGGGAGTCCAAATATAGAATTAGTTAGTCTGAGGATGTATTTATACTTGATGAATTGAATGTTTAAAAGTCGTATTCTTACCATCATTTTTTCATACGCTGTTGCATCTGCGACTTTTGATTTGTGGATGTAAAAGGCACAACCGAATAACACGCGAAAGCGGACACAACGTGATTTCTTACGAAAAAATAAGAAAATAATAAAGAATAAAGTTTCTTATTTTTGGTTTAGTTTTCGAGAAAATCGAGTTTGAAAATTCATCAAGCGTACTTGATCATAGCTAATTGCTATGATATGGATATGAGTAAACAATCAATAGGATGTTATTCTGGAAAAGAAATAGAAGGAATAGAAAGGAAAATAAGTAAAACATATGAAATACAATTTTTTCGTTTAACGCTTTATTTTCAAGAAAATAGAGTTCGAACATGTTTATATTCGACTTATTTCCACACGTATAGCGACCTCCTATCGATTATTTAATCCTCTGTAATCTGTAATTAGCCATGTTCAGCTATACTTGATAAATTTTCAAAATCGATTTTCTCGTAAACTAACCCGAGAATGAAAAAGTTTTATTCTATATTTCTTTCTTATTTTCCTACAAGGAATCATGTTCTGCACGCTGTTACATGTTATTCGGCCGCATCCTGTATAAGGTGTTGCAACATAAAATTAATTACAGCGATGTACATATTTATATTATGATAAATTTATCGAGCTATTCACACGACAGAACAAACACGAACGTAGAAATGCGGAGCATGGCTGTAAAGTGTGCGCACACGGAATGTTCCAAGTATTTACGTATAGGGGAGTGAATCAAGGATACGCTTCGATAACTGGATGTATTGTTATGTGCGCAACATCCTCGCTTATATAGGGTGTTCCAGTAATCCTGGTATAATAGGTAAGGGGATGATACTTAGTTAAAAAAGAAATATGTCGAAAATGTAGAATAAAATTTGTTCGTAAGATGCTTCATTTTCGAGAAAATGGAATTTGAAAATTAATCAAGTACGTGCTTCAGCCCTAGCGATGTTTCTTTACATTTGTATTCGTTTGTAAATGAATTAATATGGAATACGCATACCATGCGTTGCTGAAGGATAATGACGCGTATCAATTCTTCGAAAGCTTGATTTTAAATTCCGGATTATGTTCACGCGAGCGAAAATAAAATAGAAAAAGGGGAAATTACACAGTAAGCATGAGGTAGACGCGTCCAGAGACTGCATTTCCTCTGCGAAGGATACAGTTAATTTCGAATGTAGCCTAGTAGAGGAGCATGGCTAGCGGTTTACCATAATTCAACGAGAAAAAAAAAAAAACACAGACTCGGATATGCTCCCGGCTTATTTAAAATGCTACCTCCGTAATGGTTGTCGGTCGGTTAGCTTCGTTTTAGAAAGATATTAATTATAGTGCTAATTATTGTAACCGCGTGCAATGCTTATTCGTTATTGTATTTAATCGTGGAAATACGATATTCCATTGGATAATAGAAAAAATTGCGATTCCTCTGTGTTTAAGAAAGCACAAAATAAAATTCAAATGTTTATCATTTACAATAAAATCATATATCATACTATTGTCTATAATAATTGTAATAGATTACATTAATTATTAAATTAATTAACATGGAATATTTTTAATATGTACTAGCTTATGTGAAATAATTATAAAAAGAAGCTATCGTCAATCAATCGTAAAACAAATATTCCATTGTATCGTCATGCATCAAACACGTTAAAAGGTACTGTAAAAATAGTGCAAACAACACAAGGCAGCTTAATATTCATAGATTTTAACAATTCTTTACAAATTAATATCGTAAGAACAAAATTAATCTAAAACTAAAGCGAAAAAGTTAAAGATGTAATTCAAGAATAAAAGTCATTAGATTTCATAAATTCTATAATTAAGTTTAACTTAAAATCGTCCTTATTCGAATAATTCGCATTAATGAAAAGAGAAACGTAGTGTATAGAAGGTGAAGAGTGGTAAACAGCCAATTATCCAGGTTTTTTGAAATACCTCAAAGTTGCTCGAGTGACAAACACACCGCATATAAGTTGGTAATTTGAGGAAGTTGTAAAGGGACGAGAAGCTTGGCACGATGAATGCTGCAACACGTTAACCTCCCTCTTTCGTTATTTTCGTATGTTATTACGTGTGCAGACGCGTATTACAGATGCGCTTCGTTACACAGTCGCGCACGCTTGCTCTTCGAATATTCTCCCTTATGCATCTCTTCCTCCTTCTCTCCTCCTTCTCTTTCTTCTTTTCCTTTTTTCTTTTTATCGCGAATGCAAGCATCCTTTTAGTTTTATATTAAAGACGGTTTTGATTTAATCAAAATCTGAAAAGTATGAGAGATCGTTAGTTCAAGTAGTACCGAATAATTGTCTAATCAATAGTACGTGAAATTCAGTTGATTAAATTTTCTAGAATTTAGCAGTAGAACTATCAAAGCGATCGGAACGAGCAATTTGTAATTTTTCATAGGCATTTTATAGATTTAGAACATCGGCGTTTAATTTTCTGTAGAAATGTTAGAGATATAGATTACCAGTTTCTAGAGTTTATCAATCTCTGTTTTTCCATAGAAAGGAGATCGTATGTTTCTTTCTAAAATTGTTTGTGAATTATATCGGCCAAGTTCGATTCAGATCGACATTAGCGTTAATCAAGCTGTCACGATGCCCTAATACTGATTATTAACCTTGGCTTTTCTCGACTACGAGCTAATTCGATCATCGCTCATGGAATAATCGCTCCCCCTGTACTAGGGATCTGACCCTGTGTATAGGCAGGGTGATGTTAATTACCGATATCTACAGTAACTTTAACAAGCAAAACATAAAAACATAGCCTCCAAACGATTCGACAAACGAATAGAACAGTACCCGTGGTTTCAAAAGAATTTTCAAATTTTTCTGCGTTATCACAATTTCGGTTGCAAGCGAAGTTGTAAACTTTCGTGGCTGACTGATTCACGTAGATTTCGTCGGAGCACCGGTTAAAATGAGATCTCAGCGACGAGGCAACTTGATTGCCTGGAGATGAAACATGGCACTGAAATTTGTCGGAATCTTTACGCCCCGAATATTTCAAGTCTTTTCCTGTGTCACTCCACTCGCTATTCTCATCCATTTTCCAAGCTTTTGTTGGAATTTCAGTTACCCGAAATTTACTTACTACTCGCGATGAAAAGAATTCGGAAAACAAGAAGTGGCTTGACAGAAGATTGGTATAATAAGACATCGAGCTTTATGAAAAATATTATAATATTCTCATTTAACTCGATAAATTCATATTTACTACTCCGATTCTGGGTTATGATACTCTTCACTCCGCGAGCAAGATTTATTTAGTATTATGTTGTTATTAGTCAAGCGAATTTCAACAAGAGCCACGCACGTTATTTCATCGACAAAGTCATAAGCTTTGAAATAATACGTTATTAATGATAAAGAAAAAGAAAGAAGCAATAATTATCTTTACAACAATATCCTTCTTCAAACTTCAATGAACTTTAGAGTTCCATTGTAGTGATGCAACTGAGATATATCACTTTTGATGTAAATCAACAAGAGCAAACATAACGGTATAAGTGTCTTCGTGTTAGAATTTTTATTAGCCGGAAACTTATTTAATACTTAATACGATGAAAGGAATTTGGAAAACAGGAAATGGCTTGGAAGAAGAAGGAGAAAAAGAGAGAGGGATAATTGTAATAATCATGGCTTCTCTATTCAGCCTCTTGGCCAGCAACTCGTGATTTGTCATACTACGGTGCTTCGGGTAATTAAAGGATCGACTAATTAGATGATCTTATCCTTAGTAGTTCTGTGTCTCGTTTAAGCTTTTGAGGTCTTTCCAAAGATTACTCGAAAGTAATTCTACGATTGTTTTAGTTGTGTTCAGTTGAACTTCTATAATATGGTTTGCATCAGATAAAGAATTAAATAAAATTTCCTATAATTACTCTCATTGCAAGTTGCATGAATAAAGCTGAAAAGAATAGACAACGATTGTAAACGAAGACAGAAATTGGCATAGCTATACAAAGTTGCATACATCCTTCAATTCAAGAGGCTGTCTTCCCGAACAAAAGAGCTTTTTGTCAAGACTTGTTTTACCATCGATCTGGATTCAAATCCTTTCTTTTCGTTCAGAACCCTCGTTCGCGACCTATACACGTAAACCCTGTCCTGTACTGTTTCCATTCGACGATTTCTCTCTCACATCTTTTTACAGTGCATTACTTCCTGTTCCTGTTTTCTTGTTCATAGAACCTTTACGATAAATCAATGAAAAGAAATTTCGCAAGTCATTTAATCATAGATAGTAAATGGTAATAAATATGGAAAACACGAATTGCGTTGGTTTCATGTGAATTTTTTATTCACGCTAGGCGGAACACCGATGAATTGTGATTACTATCTTTATATTTCTAATGCATATTTTATAATATCTTCGATGTAATGAATATAATTATTTTTTCGAAAGGAACAATAACGATATAATGTATAAAATGTGTTGCACAATAAGACGAATACCTTTTTTTATTTATTCCCTTACATCCGATTGATCGAAGAAATTTGCACCTATAAGTCTTTTGTATCTTATATGCATTTGCATATTTTAGACTTACACAGCGTGTAATTGTAAGTATTAAATTCCATTGAATATGAAATAAAATCTAATTATGTATCAGTTAATGAAATCATGATTACTGTATCTCCGTGGGTTAATATTAGGAAACTCAGTTATTTCTAATGTAATTAAAAAATGATTTGCTTAAAAAAATAACGACATGTCCCATATGAAAATTTGCTAATTTCCAAGATAATACTATGTATTTACATTCTCTTAATTACGATAGCTGATATGAAGCTAACACCTATATCTACGATACAAATTTATTGATTTATCGCTTCATAGGCAAATTCAGTAAATTTTATATTATACCGTAGGATTATTAAACATTTGATATCTCAATAGGTATATAAAGTTTTTAAAGTAAAGTGTATTAAGTGTATTAAGTTTTTTGTAAAGTGTATTAAGTATAGATTCTGTGACCACAACAGAGCAAACAGTCAATTTGATCAAGATTCCTTGTTTACTTTTTTCTTCTATGTAATTCTGTTGCTCGATAAATATTTGTACGATTTTGAAACGTAGTGACGTGATCTACCACAACACGACTCTGAACAATGTATGACGTCATGACCTAAAGGGTTTCTTGTCCACGGTCAATGGGAGAAGCTTGGCCTAATTGCAACGTTGTATCTTAAATTCTGAAAAGAATGCTTCTAACAAACATTCTGACTTTCGTCCTTGTAATTCTAGGTACACTCAAGAGAAAAAAAAATCATTTTTATATCATATATATTAGGTTGCCCGAAAGTTTCTTTCGTTTTATAGATTCACAACATTATTTGTTTTATATTATTTTTTCGTATCATGTATGATCCATTTTGTTCTATTGAAACAAGAAGAAACTTTTGAGACAACCTAATACGTTATATTATATATATATCATATTTTATATTATATCATTTTTATTATATAAAATAGGTATTTTTCCTTTTATTATCGATATGTTGATCTTTCTTCTTTACATTGAAATTTTTTAATATAAATGATTTGAAAATATATTTCTAAAGAATGACCTAATTTACAAACGAAAAATGTAGAATTAATCCTTCTTAGAATTTTTCTGGTATTAGTTTTTTCTTTGATATTAAAATTAATTTGTTTGCGATTATTATCTTCGAGGAGAGAAAATTATAATGGCTGAAAATCTGGCATATAAATTCTTCTTCGGACGTTTAAAAATCTGGTAATTTACCTAAAAGCTTTCGCATTCAGCCTGTAAAGTAAGCCAAAAGTGTAAACAAAACAGGGAAATAGCGGAGCATTATATCGCAACGTTCCCTGCACGCATATAATTGAAAAATGAGATATTCCAAATTAAGTTTTGCTGTGAATATAATTGGAAAAATATCTTTTTAAATTAAATTTCAATTACGAAGTTATCACTTGCCCGAAATAATCGAACGATAATTTTTACGTTATGCAACGGTTAATACGATAAATTGACATTAATTTGCTGATTTATCGAAATTCAATACTGGTCTTAACCTACATCTATATTTAGGGAATTACTTTGTGCTCTAGAGTATAAGATAAAATATTGGCTAAATTATTAAATCACAAAGTTACTAAATTATTAAATTTCGGATTAATGGTACAAAATTTTTTCACTCAATTTATTAAAGATATTGTAATATACATAATTACATTATAATATATAAATATATAATTACTAATTATTAAATTACTAAGTTAGTAAATAATTAAATATTAGCTCATTGTCGACGATGAATTATAATAATCTTCTCCATTTCAAAAAATTTCCTCTTTTTGAATTCTTAATAAAACTTTCAATTAAATTCTTTATAAAACTTTCGATGTATAATAGACACGCTTTACTTTCGATCTCTTTATCAAAGCAAGGAAAAAAACGCATTAGCCCATTTATTTCGATCGTGCCGTAAAATTGAGTGTATTATACGGATACCGCACATAAATTCAAGGACGAAATGAAAACAGTAACCAGGTCGATCTCCAGTAACCTCGTGTCGACGACAAATTACCATTTGCAATCTTTCATTGCCAAACGCTCCGATTTCAATAATTAGCAAATTGAAACTTATTAAACCTCTATCATAGTTATCAATCTTCGTTTATTATCATTCATTCTATTTAATAATTCATTATTTACATAGCGCCAGAAGTAGATAGGTAAGCGTTGATTAAAATAAGTTCTAGCTGATTACTGAGAGCAAATACGTATATATATGTAGTTTAATTAATAACTTATTGAAGTATAATTTTGCATATACAAAGCGTGAAATAGAATTAATATACAGTCCATAAAATCTACAAATTTTATTTTCTTTTTACTTTATGTTTCTTATGATATTCGTATCTTTCAAAAAATCTTTCAAAAATATTCCTCCAGTTTTGTTTCACCTTTTTCCTTTAAAAGGTAGATATTTCTTTCCTTAGAGGTTGTTTCTTTATTTACCGAAATATTTCTTTCTCTCGATAAAAATTGCCTCATTTTCCTGATTCGACTAAAAACTAGGCGATCGATAAGACGATGTCGAACCGAAGGGGAAAATTTCTCGGTGTTTGCCGAGTATGTTGACCCGCGCTGGTTCGTTGAAAGTCATCAGACTACCCAGAAGATGATTCCATGAATGACACACTCACACGTTCGCACCGTTTGCGAATCTATCTCACTTGGTAAGGGTATTGAAAACATGAATTGCTCAACGTGTTGCTACAGAAAGAAGCTCATTTTCCTACACAATCATGTTGCCGGGCCTCTTTGAGACGCTCCAGAGAACTACTTCGAGGAACCAGTTAAGAAGTTCCAGGCGAGAGGTCAACTCGCACCCTATTTCCTCTAAAGTACACTATCGTTCATAAGTATTACATCAGGACATTTGTTGGTTTTATAATATACACGTGGTAATTGAAAAAATCAATCGGTCAGAATTTTTTACTTATGAACAATCGGCAAAAATTTGTGTTTAGATCTTAGACTAAGTTTAGAACATTTACGTTAAATGAATTAAAACGAAACGTGTTCCTGCATAGTAAGTTGGGAAAATTGATCGTAACATAGTATCGTGTGGTTACGTAACACAAAACTATCGACAACCTGTCGATAGCTGTCAATCACGTAGAAGTGAGCATCATTTTGTGATAGAAAATATTATCTTACTTGCCGAAGCTTTCCGCATAAATTGGACATTTCAATAAGAACGAACTACATATATGTGTGAAACGAAATCAACAAATTTCTTTTAACTGTAAATTAAGCCTTTGCATCAAATCAATATTAATAAATGATAAATAACTGCGGTGTTTTACGCGTTTACTCGAAATTTAAAGATACAAAAGTACAAAAAAGAGAATGTATGTGCTACACGAAAATATATAAAATGTATAAAACGAATCTTTCTATTTAAATTGTATATCTCTGTAGTTACGTCCATAAAAATATAAATTTCCATAAAAACCCGCAATCTGATAATAAAATATCTTTATTCTTGGCGAATCCATCACCTATTGTCGAATCAATTACAAAAAACCCGTGACTTTTCTTTAACACGTTGGCATCACACATAAAAATTGACAAGTTTCAGGAAAAAAGATTTCAATCCTAACGAAGAACCACACTTCTGTTCAGCAGACAGCATGCTAAACTTTTATGTATTCTTCCATCAGAATATTTTTAGAATTATGACACAGTTCATATTTTTATACAATGTCATCGTTCTTGCTTCTATAAATGAAGATATAATTACGATTGGAGAATTGGGTCAGAAAGATATTTCTTCTCGGGCCGAAAAGACGAGGACGAAGCGCATAGTTGGTTCCAAAAGGAATTCGATACACGTAAAGTTCTTACTTCTTCCTCGACGATTCGTGTACGAGGTTGCTTTTAAGGCCATCCATTTCCTCGGTTGTTCTATTCCCAGCATTGTTCTTGCTGCATCGCGACACAAATTCCCGCCAAACAGATTTCTGATCTCTTGCTATTGCGCGTGCCTTAATGAACAATCTGTTTAAAAGTAGTTTGCCTCTGTCCTTTCTCTTGACAACAGTTTCAAGCTGTCTAAGGACCAAGCAACAGTTCATCATAACTTACGCGTACTTCAATTTCTTTAAATTTCATAAAATTGTTGAATTTACATGGAAGAAACGGCGATGAGAAAAGTATCAAGCAAATCTTTCGAATTCTCCTTCAAAGCTACGACGTTAAAGCACGGAATTCGATAATGTAAAATGATCGATAAAGATTTGCAAGCAAAATGTTGCGTAAACAGCGTTAGCTTATAATGGATTAAGATGAAATGTAATGTTTTAAATGATAATATAAAAAGCATGATTATCTGCTTAGATAGAGAAAGAAATCTCGTGCATTCCGATTGATTGCACTTAGCTTAATCGAAAAATCATGATAAGGGAAATTAGGTAATGTGCCTTTTTTGTTGCTTTTACGGAAATGTTGCCTAATGTACTGTACATGACTTGTATAAGAAAAACACTTGAATAATGTATATTGGAAAATGTTGTACGATGTGTATATAACTCGAAGGTTGCCTTATCGTTAACCGACGTTTATCTGCAGGTTTTAAATGGATTTTCCTTGGAAATTTATTTCGTATGTGTAGATATCGACACAAAATAAAGACTTTACTTGTTAATTTATAAATATACGTTAGCCTGAATAATAATAGATAATAGATTCATGAATGTGGATAATAGGGATTATTTAAGGAACTATCCGTTTTTGAATCAATCTTTAAATATCACAAAGAATTATCTTATATTTTTTCTTAGCGTTTCACACCACAGTTTTCTACAGGTTACGGAAAGTAAATATTCCTTCCTATAGTGTAATTATGTACTTTACAAAGAGAAAGGTGAATACACGTAAAACTCCTTTTATCATACTCGTGCCATAAACACTACATAAAAATAACATTCTTGTGTAACCACATCAACATTGACTACGTTATTTTTATACGAAATTATGAACTTTGTTTGTCTCGCTGCTATCGAGACCGATTATCACAATCGAGGTTGTCGACGCTACTCTCTATATGTTTCGTTTGTTAAATAAACCATTTTGTTAAACAACTAATGATACCGCGTATACATATTGATTTTGATACTGAGAATTTTATTCTCGGCTATTTTGTTTTATTATGCCAGATTAAGAAGAATGATCAATTTCCGAATTCCGAAAATTTTAGAATAAAACCGTTACAATTTTATTTCATCGTTTATAAATTGCCTTAAAATAATTCACGTTAGTCACGTTTATTCGTACCTTCCAATGTTATCGACATTCTTTATCGTGATCGTAACACACAAAACACAGACATTCCAACACGTTTCTGTCGAGCATGATGTCACTAATATGGAAGATGATTGAAAAAGAAAAAAAAAAATAGCCCGATCAAAGATTAACTTTTCTCCATTTTTTACCAATTAACGATGAATCAACATGTATATGTTAAATAGCAATAAACGTGATCGCAGTTACTTATCCTTTCATCTCATATCGTCAAATATCATAGCTTTTTATATTGAGATGGGTTAAAAATTTTAAAAATTCAGAAACAAATGATGTACCAGTGAGAGAAGATCAAACAAATGCAATCATGTTTTTACTCCTGGGCACAAGCTGATAATCGTGACATAATGAAACAAAACGAACGTGGTGATTCATCTGGAATTGTTTTTCATCGACTGTTTTTTTTTTCCCTTCTTTTCTTTCTTCATAGTCGATTATGTAAAGACGATGATTAATCGTTGACGTCCCAGCGTCACGAGACATCGATCTATCAACGAATTGCATTTCGTGTATTTTTAGTCTTTCCAGTTAAGTTTACAAGCGGAGTTTACTTTCTCTACTTTTATATTTATTTTCCTTATTAACGTTTAATTGGTCTTACGCAATGGAAATTAATGCAGTTGCGGCTTGTTCAACTACTTTATTTAGTTATATCGGGAACAAAGTAATTAAAGATCGGAATTTTCTAGACAAGTAAACTTTGAGAGGAAATGTATATATATTATTTACTTCTAAATTAATATCACTAATATTGTATAAATATAAAAAATTAACAGCCTGAAATCGCTAAGAAACGCGCAATATCATAAAATCTTTAATTATTCATAAAAGGCAATAAATTGAATTGCTCAAAATCTTTCCAAAAATGTCTACATTCCTTCGATGAGCCGAATAACCAAATTTTTCTATAATTTTAACTACACCTCTATCGATTAACCGTCAACAAGCTCGTTCCTAATCTGTCATCCATCTGAAACGAAGAAGAAACACTGGACAGAAGTCGACAAGCAAACAAAGAACAACACGAGATCGAGGAAGCCAGTAAAAAGAAGCGAAAGGACGAAAAATGTTAAAGAAGAAGCATAAACCGCGGAATGCTGCCAGGCAAGAGGATCGAAAGGCCTTTAAGCTTCACGCGGAGGAGGAGAAGGTCGGATCAAGGCTTCGTGGAGTTCGATTTTCGGCGTCTCGAGCGAAAAACAGATGAACCAAATGGTTTCCTGTTTCGTCTCTCACGCGAGAATTCTATGTGTATGTGAGCGCGTGCAGTTCAGAGCGTGACGAGTAGCGATGGGCTTAAGTACGTCGCAAATAGATTCAAACATCGATCATCTGGTCTTAAGTCCTGTAAACCATGGCTTCGCAACTTTTGTAGGCCGAGACAAACCCACTTTCGTCAACGTTAATTTTTTTCCCGACCCACTCGAAGATTACACGGAATGTAATTGCAGTCGAGAATTGATCGATAAGCGATTCAAAATTACTTTAACATAGATCTGCGGAAAACTAAGCAGAAACAGTAATTCTCACGCGATCTTTAACTTACAATCGTTCAGCTGACGATTCTCGATGAGTAAGAGTAAAACTCTTTCAATGAACGTGTAATTACTCCCATATTTTAGTATTTAACGCGATTCGTACTTTAGGAATCCACGCTTTATACTAATTTATAGAGCGATTCACGAAAGTGTCTCCATGTTTACCATAAAAGATTTGTATGCCTTTGTTGGTAATTTCACTAGCATTGATAATAAAGCACGATACATTGCGATCATATTGATAAAATTTGAAACGAATCTCAAAATGTACATGAAATTTGTGTCTGTTCTTTTGACGCATTCTGATACTGACGCATATGGTGCGTCGCGTCGGTTTAATTATTATTATTATTATTTGTGTCATTGAACTCGTGATATCGAACTTGATCCCATCGCTAGTGTGGCAGTGCACCTTCCATGGAGAATGCTCTTTCGCAGGAGAGCGTGCTGATGGAATGAGTGTGGCCATTCCATACCGTGGAATGTTGCTCTACCGGCTCGATAAGCTGCTTGGTATCAGAGATCTCGTAGGCGCCATGACTCGTGTTGATTACTCGATTTCAGCGTTATTGCTACTGAACGAGTTATTTGTGATCCTAGGGCCCTTCAGCTGTGGAATAGATGGCACAACGCTAAATAGGTGTACGTAAAGTGGATATATACGACGATGGTTAAATACAAAGACAGTGTGAGATTTCCGTGTTGGAAGAAAGTTGTTTAGTTTCTGTTCGTTTTCTAGTTCTCCAGAGGATAAATGGAGAATTTATGATCTACCGAAGTGAAGATTCGATAGAAATGATGTATGGTGGGTTGAAAATTTAAGGATGCGTTCAGTTGAGATTGTATGTATGTAGTTTTGTTCAGATATTTATATATATATATCTAATGATATATTACTGTTAAATTAGTTCGGCTTGAGAGAGTTTCTATTTCACTTAAAAAATGTGCAAATTTCCGGTCGGTAGAATTTTTATTTATTAATGTATTTTATCTGACTAAAACTTAGTTATTTTATCACGATTCCTAGAACTTCTATTTCACTTTAGAATCAGAAAATAGTATTTTTAATTTAGCTTTCAGTTATTCGATTCCCGTTTGAATAGGAATTTCTAAATTTTTTTAAATCGTTTTGTTAATTAGAATAAACGGTATCCAGTCGAAGGTTTCTAATTTATTTTAATATAACTTTTGAAATTTCCTTGTTGCTTTAAAAACAGCTTTTCTCTATTTATGTCGGTAAGATTTTCTAATTAAAGGAAGTAGATAATATTTTCGAACAAATTATTCTATATTCAGAATAATTTTACTTCAAGACTATTAAATTAATCTGTTCACAGCTCGACTTATTCAGTTATCCTAACTTATGCTACGAATTATTACAATCAAGTTGATAACGCTATGAATAAGGTTGAAGTTAAAAATATTGCAATGAACTTGAGTCATGGGATTTTGATCGACTAGAATTTGACATTTTTAGCATCTGGATATTCCCAGCTCCTACCGTTCAAGGTTCTCATTATACAATCTATGATTATGCAATATATTGGCGTTTATAAATAGAAAATATAATGGACGAAATAATTTTTCTTTCCAGTACAAGTATCCAAAAAATTAAAGTAATAAAACATGTGTAAAATATATAAATTTATAAAGATATAAAAATTTGTTTGTTACTAACATCTGGTCTATTTTTGATCGTCAAATTGTATTAGAAATTTTATTCTATCAATTAATATTTTTCACTATTGCCACAATTGAAGAAAATTCAAAAGAAATTTATCTAAAATTTATTGTTATTTATAATTTCTTTGTCCAATATTCAAACGATTAAAGTGTACCGTTAAAATGGAATAAATTCGCTAATTACCTAAATAGATGGTTCTTTAATTGCTTCAAAATTATTCTTATCGTACGATTATACATTTCACCTGGTGATCTAATCGTGAGACGTAACGACTTAAATGAGAAGGAGAACGAAAGATCTAAATGCATTTTATGCAGATTGTTATAACTGTTATGTATGTATAGTGCTCGCGTAACATAGTAATGTAGTAATTCTGCTCGACTCTGGTATTGATGCAATGTGTCCCCATTAACAACCGCTTTGTTTCAATGAAAGTGCTGAGCTTGCAATCCAAACATCTTGATTGCGTCGCGTTCACAAAACGTCGCACTCTCAATTTTATAATTCCACGAAATTGATATTCGAGATGTAATTCTTATAAGAATACTCTAAGATAATTTATTATCGTCCGGAGAAGATCAAATTTTTTATTCCAATAGAGACTCTCACGCGCGACGATTATTACACAGAAAAGATTACACGAATTAAAATACACCAATATGTATTTATATATTCTAAATTAGTATTTAAATATAACTAAATGTACAGAGTAAAGTAAAGTCTTCTAGAATTTAATGATCGAATAAGAGAGAAAAAAAAAAAAAAAACTAATATCAAGGTAACAGGAACGCGTGAATTATTTTTTTGTACCATTGAAAGTTTCGAATCAAACACGCTCCTTGAATCGTGTTTTTATAGAAAGTATTTCTGATTAATGACAAGTGTGCTAAACACTTTATTGCTTTGTGCGTCAAAAACTGTTTTCTACGTATTAGCGGATAAATGGACTAAGAAAAAGACAATTAAGGAGACGTCAATGATTACGTTGTTACATTCGCGGTAAAACAGCTGGTATGTTAATAAATATTTTTATAGAACGATTTATAAAATGGTTGGTCTCGGCCAAGAGAGAGTATCGTATAGATGAATTGAATTATTTCGTTCTATCAATGAACAGATTTTTGATTCGTTAGTAAAGTCAAAATTTGGCAAACCAAATATTTGTATGAAAGGAAATTATGTCAGCTTTATTTATGAAATACCATTAATTATTTAATTATTAAATGAAATTACTCAATTCGATTCAATTACAAGAGAACATAAATTCGTATGTATGATTTTCATGGATTAAAGAAACAATGATACACGGCTGCAATAAAATGTACTTACAGTGTACAACTGCTACACGACAGTTCGATTATGGAAACCATAAAGTTTTGTCAGCACAACCATAATTGTGCACGGTGCGAAATCAAATTTGCATGTGTGCCAGATTTAGGAGATGCAACGAGTCCAACAAGCTATTCCAACTAATTGTCACTGTTATCCTACTGTTGACCTAATCAGACTCCATCTCCCTCCATATACGTATACAAGTAGACACAATTCCAATGAAATACAATGGAAGAGCTCGCAAGAAAAAATAACAATGTTTGTCGCTTTCTAGGAAATGTTTAATTTCTGTTCGGTAGATTTCAATTTTCTGTGACGAAATATGCATCATATTACACTGTTCCTATAAATGTATCAATAATTATTACATCATAAAGAAATTATATTTGAATCACGAAATTATAGAGCCTTGATAAAAATTGTTTTTGTAGGATTATTTCATTTTCATTTGACTATATAAGCCAGAACATAAATCATGTTTCATCATACCAATTCCATGAAAAAGTCAAAAGCTTGACAAGGATCGTGCTTATTACGAACCTCTCGATCGTAACCAACTTTATACACATTACTAAGTTACCTTTGCATTCTTAACGAATATTGCAGTTTAACGATCACCGGTTACCACGCAACATCGTGCGTTGTATCGTGAAAGTTAATCGAACGATAGCTCCAATATGATTCAAAGAGAAGAGAATTTCGAAACAGACTGCTATTTGTCGTATATGTAATCTTCACTCTGCTATAGTCCCGTAATCGAAAGAAATAGCATAGTATCGTGGACAAAGATTTGTTTTGTAACGATCGTTCTTAATTGGATATCAAATCAGGACAATCGATGTGCATATAATCTAATTAGCTATTTGGCTTATGTTATTTATGGTGGTAATCCACGGATAGAAATTTACAATCGTTTGTGTATTAGCTATCAATGCTACAAGAGAATGATGATATAGAGACAGTATATAAAAATGATTGGTCAGAATAGAGCATTGTAATTAAAATCGCTTAAATATTATATTTAAATATTAAAACGAGTATTTATGTCTTGCTTGAAATATTTTGCATACTTTTATATATTCCGTATACTTTTGCATATTAACATTTTCCATAAATGAACATCCGCAGTCTAATAATTACACAATTCATATTTAACGCGATGAACTAAATCGTATAATAAATATGATAAATAACAAATCACAATACATGTCATGAATTATCAATTTATATTTCATTATGATTTCTGTCCATACAAATGAATATCTATAATAATATTTTCGTTTAATTTTTAATTACAGGTGAAAGGAATTTCTCGACTTAGGCTAAGATGTCACATCACAGCGACGACAACATGCTGATAGCAACCTCGGACTCTTTCTGGGAGCCAGGTAACTATAAACGAACGACCAAGAGGATCGAGGATGGCCATAAGCTCTGCGACAGTTTAATAGCTCTAGTCCAAGAAAGAGCAGAGATTGAGAAAAGTTACGCGAAAGCGTTGAAAAATTGGTCGAAAAATTGGAACGACAAGATCGAAAAAGGACCGGAATATGGAACCACCGAGGCTGCTTGGAAAGGAGTTCTCGTTGAATCGGAGAGGCTGTGCGATCTCCACCTCAGGGTCAAAGAGAATCTCTGTAACGACATCATTCACCAAGTGAAAACGTGGCAGAAAGAGACCTATCACAAAGTACGTGCTCTTTTCTTATGAATAATCTCTGACATATCGAGATGAAAGTCTACGTTTCCTTTCTTGTTCCCGTTCTTTTCTTTTTTCGGAATTTCAAAGTATTATTTTAGCTTTCGCATTTCTTTCTCCGTTTTATCTTTATTTTTCTATCTTTACAAATAATTCTTTTCCCACGTAGGTTTTCATAATAATTAATAAATTGCACACTTGGATGTGGTTCGAAATTGCAGTCAATGATGACGTTGAAAGAGCGAAAGGAGATGGAGGACGCGTTCAAAAAGGCGCAGAAACCATGGGCGAAGCTTTTGCAGAAGGTTGAAAAAGCAAAGTCCGAGTACCACAACAGCTGCAAAACCGAACGAACCGCGGCGAACATGGAAAGGAACGCATCGGCGGACAGTTCGCTTTCCCCTGACCAGGTAAAACGATAGTCGTCCTCTCTATGTCGATTACAGTAATGAACAGTTACATCATTCTCGCTCGTACGTTATCGACGACTAGCGCAATCGTTACGTTACATATTTGAATCACAGCGATTGTCATCGTGTTCGCTTTCAAAAGGTACTTTTCGACCACTCATTGTAACGTATCGAAGAGAACCGAGTACTTTGAACGCCTCGTTCAAGTTAGAACGATTAAAATTACGACACTTGAACAAATGGTTGAGAGAATTGTTTACTATTCAGAATGATGTCCGATGGAAACTTGTAATTAAATGTTGTTAAATAATTATAATCAACACACAGAGTTTTCGTCTTTAAATTTGTGACAATTATTTGAATATCCATAGAGGTAAATCATTGCATAAGTTAGTGGAAAATTCTCCAGTCTTGTATGACTTGGAATTCAGTAAGAAGAAAGTTTTTTTATTATCTACATATTTGATTAAAAGTTTACATTAAATAATCTATTAGACGATCTGCACTTTAAAAACGAGGAAAAGTTTTCTTAATTAAAATTCTTTTACGCTGTGTTTCGTCTTCCTGGATACCCTGCATAGTTGTTAGATAACAAAACGAGATGAGATCGAAGTTGAACTAATGGAAATTTCATAGTATTTAAATCGAACGATTCTAAAAATTAGGACGTAGTTAGCTTACATCTAATCTAATATTTCAAATATGTATAATTTCTATTAACGCTTTCGCTAATGTTGGGGATATATTTATATATATATATGGTATATCCCCAACATTAGTGAAAGCGTTATATATATATAAATTACTCTGAGAGAGAGAAGCGAATTGTACAAGCGATATCTTTTGGCATAAAACGATTCTCCAACCACTTTAAGTAGCATATTATATTTTTTAAAAAATAAAATAGAAGTTACATCCGTTGTTTTTTATAGAATGTATTACGTACAATCTACGAAAATCATATTTTTCTCTCTTCGAAGCGACAGTACTCTTGACAAAACATAACGCATACGTAATGTACTGATACACAATGTGTACTTACATGTGCGTAATATTAACATTTAGTATGTATCTCGATTACGCAATCGCGGCTGAATATAAAAGTAGATACTGTTGTTCTTTAGCAAGTATTATTTTCAGATGGCCCGAGGCTCTGAAAACGTATGTGAAAGAAAAAGAAACATCTCGTGTTTTAATTTTTATCGAAAATCTGCATGTCGTGTTGTCCTGTGTCCTTGACAATTATCTATATCTGTTCTCTCTGTCCTTTTGCTTCCAAATTTTTCGTGAATGTCCGAATGATCCTTTTTTCTTTTCCTGCACGTTTCAGTCGTGGACTGTAGACTTTGTTAAATTTTTCAGCTGCGTTATTAGATATTGATTGTGAAACTTAATGTTCAACAATTTTTACGTACAATACAGTTACACGAAATATTTACAATATAAATTTTTTTGAATATTAAATATTAAGTGAAATAAATATTGAATATTTTATGAAGAAGAGTAGATCGTGAAATGTTGTTAGTGCACAAAATTATTTTCCTTTATTTTGGGTTGCATCACTTTCTCTTATTTTTGAGAAGATTTCGAAACCTGTTTTGAAATGATATTTTTATAGAAATAAAATAACTGGAAAAAAGATCGTTACTCTACGTCTCGAGTGTTATGAATTTGATAAATCGCCAAACGAGAGGCGATCTTCTGAAAAAACGACGTTTTTAGATGACAGTTTGTGGATGTGATGCATGGGGCCACAGAATACGAAAATCCTTTAGGAAATCTAAAATAGGAGACGTTCAGCTTGTATGTATAATAATAATGCATGCAGCATGTATGTTTAATTAACATTCTCTCATTTTTCATTACAGAAAGCTCTGCTGGTAAGCAAAATCTGTTTCACGCTTTCTTTCGAGTATTAATAATTTTATCACGTAAACATCGAGCTTTTAAATGGTTGTTGTTCTAAGATTCAAAATTCAATTTTTTAAATAATTCAAGATGAAAGTTCGAAAAAAATAAAAATTTTTTCTATATTATCTAGAATATTCTAAATTTGGAAAACTGAATTTTTCGATTTTTGTACAGCTTGGCAAATTTGAAATCTATATTCAACAAATAATTTATTGATTACTATTTAAAGAATAAAGTTTATATCAAAATTCTAGAGCTCGTGTGTTTGTATTTCAATTAGTAAAAGATGTAAAGAATAGACAGAAAGTAACGAAAGAATTAAAACACTATTAAACAAAGTTTTAAACAGAAACTTTCCAATTTATCTTTTAGCGAAATCAAATATTATACATATAGAACAGAATTATAAATCAATGAATTCTTTCATATATAATTCTGCAATTTACTTCGATAATTACTCGATGATTGCTCGTTATCTCTGTTTAAAAGCGAATTATAGTATCCTAATACGTTTCAATATAGAATTTGCTCTCTCTATCCCTTTTATGCATAAATTTTTAAATCTTATGAACCACTATGCTCTAATTGCTTGGCCAGTTACCTACTTTCTTCAATTGTAGATTTGTAATTTCCAAGAAACTATAAGTCAATCTACTAAATTATTTCATTCTCAAAATCAAATTATTAATTATATATATATATTTTTTTTCTTATATAATAATATGCTATATATTATTATATACATATAATGTGGAGTTTTAAAGTTTTTACATATTATATATTAAATGTTCATTTTTTAAATTTCTTTTTATTAATTATACGCTTCTTCTTCTTACTCTAACATCTATACGTGTAAATATTACACAACAAGAAGTTATACTTACACCATTTATACTTACATATCGTATTGTAATGAACTGTAAAGAATGTTTCTGAGAACTACCATAAGGTAAGAAAAATAAAAATATCGCTAATCATTATTATGCGTGAGTCCAGATAGCATTCAGACTAACAATAATGTAAGCTTTTCAAGCTTCGTAGTAGCTGCGTTACTAGAAAAGAGAACAAGTTCAAGGATATTCTGTACAGTTCCTTACAGTATTTACAACTCCCATTTTACATTCTTTCACGCCATATATATCTATTCTCTTTTTTTTTCCCCAAATTTCCAAATTTTCTTCTAAATATTTCACTTATAAATTTTATTTCTACGCAAACCTTACGAAATACACGATACAATAAATAACCAAAAACTTCTCAATTTGTTTTATTACAATACTTATAATACTTACTGTGTTACAACTTTATTGCACTAGTAAATCCTGTAGGTATTTGTTACGTAACTGCTAAAATCACGCTTACCTTTCCAAAGGTATTTTTTTGCCATCTCGATAGTGCGCTAGATAAGCTTGAGGGTAAAGAATTGGAATTATTATCATAAATAACAGAATATTGTTCAGAACACGTTTCGACACTTATAATAACAATAATGCAATATTAATTAATCGCTTCGATATAAAATTAAGGACATTTTCTCTTCGTTATTTTTCTTTAGATTACCAACGTGTTAGGTTTGTACCAAGATCTTTACCTTCAATGTAGACGGTGAAATTATTAAATTTAAAATTGAGTATTTATCGTATGTCTTCTTCTATTTAATTAACAGGTGAAGAAAATGCAGGACAGGGTGCAGAAAACGAAGGAAGAGGTACAAAAAGCGAAAGAAAAATATGAAGCTGCGTTGCAAGAAATTAATCAGTATAACCCAAAATACATGGAGGATATGACCCAAGTGTTCGAGAAGTGTCAAGAAATGGAGGCGCAGCGGCTTCAATTCTTCAAGGATGTTCTCTTCGGCATTCACAAATGTCTCAATATATCTCAGGATCCAATGTAAATTACTTTTTGTTACTTTCGTTTACACCCTTCGATGAATATTATTATTTTCCAGAGTGTGTTGTATAATGACTCGCAAAAATATTTGAAGCATTTGAATCGAATAATTTATTTCAAGTATCGACATTACAAATACCGTTAAAAGCCCGGAATTGAAATCATGCGTTTTATAAATTCCCAAAATTTACTAAATCATAAAGTAAATTTATTACTTTAGAAAGAAATTCAAACAAAAGATTTGATTTCGTTTGGTTTACAGACTTCCACAAATATACGAAGAATTTTATCATACAGTTAACAACGCGGACCATGAAAAAGATCTGAAATGGTGGTCGAATAATCACGGTGTAAATATGGCGATGAATTGGCCACAGTTCGAGGTAAGTCGACAAAATACAAATATACGCATTACAATGATTCTTTCTCATCGCATGTAAACTCTTGCTGATGGTTGAAGATCTGATGTTAGAAAACATAGCCGTAGCGTGTATTGAATATCGTTCTTGTTCTTTCCTTTTTATAACTGCATTAATATCGTCCATTAGTTATATTCTGTATGTCTGGACATTCTGTAGTATTTCATTTGAATTAATATAAATATCGCCAATCTGTTTCTATACTCTACCGATGGAAAAACAAACCTGTCGTTATTTCGTGTGTCTGTTATAACTTTTAAAGAAAGCAATTATTATGAGCTTCTTATTTTTATTGGATAGGTTCTTTTTATTGGAAAAACATTGAGGCACTCTGTGTAGCATAGTATCGAATCTCTCTCAAAGCTTCCAATCAAAGAAACAAAGAAATACAAAAAATGAAATATATCCCCTGAGATTGAAATATTTTCTGGAATGCATGCATGTGATTGTTCTTTTTTTTTGGGCGTTGCTATTACGCAGGACTACACAGAGGAGTTCCGTGACATCACCAAGGGCTCAAAATCGAAGGAGGCTCTTCCGGCTGGCTCCATCACGCTCATCAATCAACGCCCGGTCGGCGAGGATGTGCATGTAAAGTTTTGTTACGTTTTACACTTATCCATTCGCTTATTCTTCGTTCGCGTGCTAATCAATGAACGAAGATTCACACAAATACATATACGTATACGCACATAGAAAAAAGAAAATGAACTTTTTTTTACCGATCAAGAACCACGAAATAGTGTCGTAACAGGCAAACACGACGAGGTCACCGAGGATGGGTTTCCTTTTTCAGCTTCTGGCTCGCCTAACTTAACTGAATTAACCGTAACCCGCTATGCGCTTGTTTTTGCACGTGATCGCAGATCTATATCGCGAATACACGCCGAGCATGTTTCCACTGTTCGATTCTGGAGCGAATTTGCAATAAGATTGATATGTTAACCGAGGAACATATCATTTGAATTTACATGAAAGTTACACGGTTCTTCCTTATCTTCTCTGTAAAAAGAATTTCATTAAAACATGTCGACGCTTTCTAAGAAGTGTAATGAAAATATCCAGATGATCGTAAAGATCTAGCGGTGTATTGTCAGCAAGGTCGTTTCAAATCTCTTTATCTATTTATAATGCATGCCGATGACGCGAATCGAACGTGCATCCATTATGCAGGCGATCGTAAATGAGTAAGACCAGCAAACTGATACCGCGTGTCAAAATACGAAAGAATTTCGAATTCATCTGTAAGAAATTTAAAAGTATAGAAATACACAAAATATATAAAATATCCGAACTATAGTATAAACAAATATATAAAAATACACAAGATTCATATATGTAGGATTTTCTTTTTAATGTTTAAGCTTGTAATTTGGTAAAATTTCATAATAAAATGGAGGAAACTTTAGAAAAACATACAATTGTGAAATTGGACTTACATGAAATTGAACATTAAATTTACATAACTGCGTAATGATCTCTTGTGATGCTACATAATTTCTGCTAATTGATTTTAGTTATTTTGATTTGATTTCCATTGAAGAATACCTGTATTAAATAAATTTATGAATGACAGACCTGTATAGTAAATTCGCTCTATATTTACTCGCACGTTTAACAAACACGATCCTTAGTATACGTATTTATTTATTATAATTATATAGAGAATCGAAGCGTTAAAATAAACATGCTTGCAACCAGAAATCATGCGCACAGTTAATTCGCACGCAAAAATTGTCACAGCCGTAAGGTGAATTACGTTCATCCATGTAACAACGAATACGTATATTGCCACATTCGTTACCGCATGATGTATGACAACGATCTTTGCAGGTAATAGGTACCTGTGCGACGCAATTTAACTTCATTCCATTTCAACACGTTCGTTTTCGTTTCATTTTAAATTATACCATTTCTTTTTTTTTTTTTATTATGATACAACTTTTTATAACATGACGATAAATTGTTATCATATGTGAAGCTCGTACCCTTAAGCTTAAAAATAACAAATTAAAAATACTGCAAACAGGTATTATAATTGTATATATATATGTGCTTGTCATATTAAATAATTAATAAATACACATAGCCTGATGAAAGTATTCAAACACCGTTAACGAATATATTATGTGTATTGTACGAGACATCGTGAAATTTTATTGGCTCTCATGACTATATTGATAAAGTTTAAAATGAATCTCGATGTATATGTAAAAATTACAAGACATTTCCTACAATTATATGCATGTACAATGCATAAATATATATTTCGCAGCGATCACTAAAGTATTATAGTAAACAAAGTAGTATGCTGATAAACGTATCACAAATAATCGAACCGGTGACCATAATGTGTCAGTAAAATGTGTCAAAAGAACAGACAAATTCTATATGCATTTTTAAATTCATTTCAAAATTAATATGCTCGTGGTAATCGTCTCTTGTTACTGTATTAATGAAAGTTCAAAATCGCTTACATAACAAACACAATCCGAACATAAAAAATTTTCTATGATAAATGTTCCAATACTTTTGTGAGTCGGTACAGAGATGAAAAATTTCTAGATATACTATAATTGGTTGCACGCATGATTTAGGATAACATTATAAATATTTAATATACATATTTAAATTATAAAATTGTATATATATATATATATATATACACAAATGTAACTTTAAATTATATAGAGTGATGTATATACAATGATGTAATAAATATAATGATCTTTCATTAACGTAGGAGTACCCACCAGTTAATAACAAATCAAAATCGAAGCCCAGTTCCCGGGTAATATCAACAGATGGAGGCCATGGGGATAGCAAAACCGACACGATGAATTCCAGCAAACACTCTTCAGAGAAAAACAATCACGATGGTAATGCTGTGAACAGGACCTCCACGATGACGTGAGTATTCAAAATAATTTCATAACAAGAATTAATAATAATATTGTTAATTCGATTTCTCTGTTTTAAATACAAAAAACTTGGTCTTCTATGCATTAAATTGAAGATCTCCAAAACTATGTGTGTACTCCTAAACTTTTACTATCTTATAATAATAATAATAATAATAATTCACTATTCACTATGTATTTTCACTATAGAAAATACATTTTTATACTGTTTTATATTTCACAAATAGCCATTATTAAAGATTTTTTATTAAATGATGGAATATTAATTACACAGATTTTATTATAGGATTTTTTAATTTATATTGTTTTATATATTAGTACACCTGTATAAGTATATAGACATAAACAAAGCTAGTGTATGAATATAAATAAAAATTGGAAAATTTTCTCTCCACAGTAATGGTACAAATGTTAAGCAAGAATCAAATCCATTTGAGGAAGAAGAATGGGATGAAGACAGTGGCGAACCATTGGTAGATAATGGAGAACCAGGTGTTCTTGTACGCGCGTTATATGATTACGAAGGAGCCGAAGCTGATGAACTTAGTTTTAAGCAAGGTATTATATAAACTATATATATATACAACATGTACGTATTATTAAATCACAGTACATATTTAAGCATTTTATTGTACAGAGCCGACCTAGCTCTTAGCTGGTCCAGTTAAATGGACCACCCTGTATGCATGTATATACAATACGATTAAAATAATTTTTAAATTTTCATAGGCGATGTATTCGATAAATTAGAAGACGAAGACGAGCAAGGATGGTGTAAAGGACGAAAAGACGGTAGAGTGGGTCTCTATCCGGCAAACTACGTAGAACTTGTGTCTCCGTAAAGCTACCACATAACGCCAAATTACATGAACATTGTTAGTTACTTAACACGTAACACGCATACGAAAGCAAAGGAAAAGAACGAAATTTTTATTTTGTTGTTTATTTCTTTACGAAATAGCAAGTTCGTTGAAAAAATAATAAGAAAATTTGTAAATGTCGTTAAATAATAATTAGGGATCGTTCATTTTGTGTGATATATAATGAACGTTGAAAAAGACGAGAAAGATTATAAAATCTTACGGCTCGATGTTACGATTGAAATTCAAAGAAAACTGTTATAAGCGTGAAAAGAGAAAAAATTGCATACATCTACTTCAATATATTTCTCAGAACGATGTAGGGTCGATACGATAGAACTTAAAAAACGAAACTTTTACTCCTGATGGGTAATTGGTTTCCATAGATAGTTAGGGTTCTCTATATCCATCTATAAATTAGCGCTAAACGATAAGATGGATACACATACAACACGAGTATATTATAAGTTTAGACTTTTGAGGTACTGTACAATTTCAAAACATTTTTCGACTCATTATTAGCATTGTTGCTATGAAATATTTTGGCTAGCGCGACGAAAAGTATATTTAATTTATTGTTATTCAAATGATACTATTAAAACCTATTCTTTCCGAATGGTATCGTTGTATATAATAGCTTTAAGAACATAAACGGTATGTAAAGTTACAATTGTTTAGCGAAGTTGAGATTTTATGATGGGAAAGTGAAAAAAAGAACACTTGAAGAATACATAAGACGTATCAGGCAAATAAAATTTGGGACCCAGAATTGTCCAATCTTTTTCTTTATTCTGTTTTTATTTTTTTTTTTTTTTTTTTGTTTTTAATAATTACAATATTCTAATGTTGAGAAAAAAATGAAGGGAGAAAGAGAATTATTTATATATAAGAAATGAAATATTATAATTAAAAATTATAATATTATAAGAATATTCACGTTATAAAAAGTTATAATGAGAAGTTTTCGTCATTGGTTAATGTGCTTTTTTGTACATAATTTCTTATATTGAAGCAATGTTGATCATTTATGAGAATAAAGTCATAATATCTTTTTTAATTGAACGAAAAATTTTATATAAAATGAAATATATAATACTGAAGGTATTTCATATAATCATTATCCATTTTCTGATAGATGTAACACAATTGAAAAAATATGGAAGTGAAAGCGCAAAATTTTGATTATTAGATATGTACTTTCGCAACAAATTACTTGCTATTAAGTTAATCGACGTACCTTCACGAATATATGCTTTCAGGAAATATTTGTAGTATAGAAACACGTGTTTAAGTTAATATTGAAAACAGTGCTGCGGAGTGATTATGAAATTGAACGAACTGTAGATTTATATGGTTTGAGAAAAAAAGCATTTATAATTTTCTATATGACGAGACAAATTTGAGAGTTAGTATTAATGAAGTCATTTGTTATTTAAATATTCTTTTATTTTATAATGCGTGCAGGAGAATCAACTTACAAGTCAAGTCAAGTTTTCATGGTATATAGTGATAAATGCTAGTTATTCGTCACGAGTAAATAACGTGTTACTATACACAATATTTATGTAAATATAGTAGAGTATAATAACATTTACAATTCAGCCAGCGACTGATTTTTGTAATTGTTTACATCATTAGTCCTCCAAATTATTTTCTGTAAAGAGTGTTCGCGATTCCATGATGTTGTTAAATAGATTATAGTTTGTGTATAAAATTTATTATGTATAACTTAATAAATAGCATATATACGAAATATTACATAATACATCATGCAGCAACTATTTTCACTTACAAATATCACAACAATGCGTCGATACATTTTCATAAACGCCAATTAAGTTTACAAACAACTATGGTATGATAAATTCGTTTGTTAACTGCGAAACTGAATTCAATAATCATGGTTTTGGCCAGAACTATTAAAAATGTATATCAGTTGAGTGAAAATTGTTTCAAGAAAGAAATTATTGTATAACATTATGTTATGTAAAAACATATATTTGGATAGTCATTAAATTTCATACATATTAAATTTCATTGAACGAAACAGATTACAATTTATACACAAGTGTTCATTTAATCGCTCCTGGTTCTAATCATTGATAAGTATTATGCTTGGTTAGCTTTGATATTATAATTCGTTATATGTTGATATGATATTATATTATATATATATTTATATCGACACATATGAAATATCGTCTGTTCATTACATAATATATGTACATATAGATCAAGAAATCTTTTATAGCTTGTGAATAATATTTTACACTAACGTAATTATCATAATCAAAATCCCTACGTTTAATTTATAAATAACCATATTGTTTACATTTAGTTTTGATGATTCTAAATTATACGAACATCTGCAGATGCATTAATGTAAAAAAAGTTAAACATTACTTGCAGATAAAGTGGAATAGAATTCAATAGATATCAAAATGGAAGCAATATAAACATGCACTTGGAAACCTATCCTTAAGTTCCAATATATTTGTAAATTATTATACATGTTTATATATACTATATCAGTGAACACAATTTTGTTGATTACACTATAAATTACAAATTCGAGAGTCATTACATACAACATTATATGTAGTATGTAATTAATGTAGAAAACATCGGAATTCTCAGTCTATGTAAAGAGTAATTAACATAATTGGAGTAATTAAATTAATGAGTTGCAACATGTCTCTGCAAGTCTTCAAGACTGAAAAATGGTTTATCACATAATTGACAAACATGCGCAGTTTCATTATGTATATCTAAATGTTCCGATAAATCCTCTTCTGTTTCAAAAAGTTCATCACAAATCATACACTGAAATTCATAAGTTTTTATTCCTTGTTTCTCCCATTCTGCTATTGCAGCTTCTTCTTCATGAGCTTGCATATGCATTTCTAGTAACATCTCTGAATTAAACACTTCTGTACACTGCAGACATTGATAGACTTCATCCTTTGACTTATCATTTTCACTGCCAATACTAATAAGATTGGGATTATCATCCTCTTCATCAAACAAATGTTTTTCAACATGTGCTTCCAATGCATCCTCAGATTCTAATGAGTCCCCACAGATTGCACATTGATACTGCTCTTTGCCAGGACTTTGATCACCCTCGCTCATATCATCACAATGCTTTTGTAAATGATCTTTTAATATTTCTTCATCTGTAAAAATTTTGTCACATACGAAACAAGTATACGTTTCCTTTAGTTTCTCTGCTCCTGACACAGTATCTCCTCTCCCTTTGGTTACTCCTATTTTCTCAATACTTATTCCTGTCCTAGAATTCTCTAACTTCATAATTAAATTATTCTCTGCTTTCGAAAGTTTATCTGACTTTAAGTATACTGTGTCTTTCGAATTCTGTGATGTGTTTGTATTTGTTAACTTCTGAGATTCTCCTTTTGTTATGTTTTCTATATTAAATTCAGACTGATCGTGACTTTCTAAATGGCGTACCAACAGTTTCTCAGTTCGAAACGTAGAATTGCATACATAACATTTATGAATGTATTGCTTTGTAGATTTACATACATGAGCTTTTACGAATCTAGCTTCTACTATTTCATGACATCTTTTACATCGCATCATTTTGTGCTTATTATGTCGCAATATAGTGGTTTCTGTTTTATGAATACGAACATGTGTAATAGCATCACTACGATTAGTAAATGATTGCTCACATACACCACATATATGTTTTTCATTATGCGATGAAGTAATTTGAAAAATATTTTCTTGAATTTCTATTTGATGTTCATTTTTAGTAATATTAGAATCCGCAGCTTTCGATTCATCTACCTGTTTTACGACACTATTTTGTTCTTTATTTTCTTGTGACTTTTGTACATTATTATCAGTCCTAAATGTTTCAGAAGTTTCATCTGATAAATATGAGTCAGAATCCAAAGCGGAAGTATTATAATCATTATATCTTATTGGTGGTACACTTTGTCTTTTATGAGAGACCATACTAAATGGCCCACCAAGATTGCTCTTAACTGTACGCTTAATTAAAACATGCATATTATTAATATTGTAGAGTTTACTTTCTTTTGTAATGTCCAAACGTTTTAATATGACTTTTGGTTGGTACTTTTTAGAATTCATTGCCTCCTTTACAAACGCTGGAGAGACTGTCCCAAATTGTTGAGAATATGAATTAAGATCAGTGCCACAACTTCTCATCATAGACGATTCGAAATTTTTCTTTATAGTCTTTTCTATTATAGTTTTCAACTGTTGATCTAGAGTTTGATACGAAGTTTTATAGTCATTTCCTATCTTATCTCTTCTTATACTATCATTACTCATTCCAAATAATCTGTATTTCATTTCTTTCTCTACAAAACCTGCTAACTCAACTTGTATGCGTTTTAATGCTTCTACCTCTGTTCCCTCTACTTCTATATTCAAACATCTTTCGACACATTTTTTATTATTAGCATCTATTGGAATTGGATTTATCCTACGAAGTTGCACAGCATCGATAATATCGGTATTTTTGTCTTGAGAATTTTGTTCAATACTACCATCTTTAGATTCCTTTGACAAGGTATTTAAATTTGCTTTATTTAAATAATGGGGTCCAGCAAGCATTAATGTAGACGTAACAATATATGTAGCATCTTCAATATCTAATTCTGATTTTACTGAATATGGTGTAAATGTATCTTCGGTTATTTCCGTTTCATCTTTCTTCTGCGATTTTTTTTGAACAACTTTTTCTGACTGTGAATTAGGAAGAATTTCTTTCTCTTTTAAGTCTTCGAAAAATGTATCTTTCTTTGCTTTATCTTGTTTAATATTTCCTTTAGCAGATATATTTTTTGCTCCAGTTAAAGAACCATCAGAATTTATGTCTTTAAGAGATCTTGTCTTATGTGTATCAGTATCACTGTCTAAACTCACAAAATCATTTCTATCATGTTCATATTTATCTGCCAAAGTGTTTTGCAAGTTCTCTAACACTTTGACCAATCTTCTTTGTTTTTCAAGTTCTTTATCCATATTTGTCTTTGCTCTTGCTTTCTGTACTGGTGATAGCTGCGTATCGTCTGAAGCCATAGAATCTGTATCTGAAACAGTTTCTCCTGTTGCTGCAAGGAGTGCCTTTTTTCTTGCAACCCATCTTTTGGTCGATGCCTTCCTTCGTTCTGTTATATTACGCCTCCCAATTAATGGCTTGATCTTCATTGGAACTAAGGTTGGTTTTAATTGAGCATTATCTTTAATTTCTTGTTCTTCATCATTTTTACATTTATCATCATTGGAAGCATCATGAGCTTTTTGCGAGGAGTCTTTCGAAGATGTAACATCATCTTCAGATATATACATATCCTTTAGCATCGTTTGATTTGTTATGTTTTCCGTATTTGTAAACTGTAAAGGTATTAATGGTGGCACATCTGATTTTGGTTTTTTCTGAAATAATAAATTTTCTTATAAAATTGTATGTGATTAATTAAAAGAAATGTGTTATTACAATTAGTATTACCTTATCAAAAGAATCAGAGAAACTGTCTTCTCCACTTTGATGCAAGTTATTACATGATTCTATGTTCTTTAAATTAAAGTTATAAAGTTATAAGAAAATTATAAAGCTATGAGACATTATTTTAATAGACATATGTAAGAGAATATTATTCTATATATTCTATATAAATGTAAAACTTTGTCAGCATATTTTATACAAGTTTTTATACATAACACTTTCTTCGTATTTAAATTCATGGAATATACTGACAAAGTTGAACCACTAAATCTTGAAACATTCTGTATATAAATGGTAGACTAAAGATTATAATAGTTTAAATTAAAATTTTGAGAATTTGAATTTTAGCACATATTTTGTGCCTGTAGTTTCCTAATTAATTAAGTTACAGTTCTATTTTTACCATAATATAAAGAAATATAGTCAGTTTTTTATAATACATGCATAACACTATCTTATGAACATTAATATTAGTGAAATTAACCTTATGCTTTGCACCATTATTTCTTAAATGTGTCTAAATATATATAATTAAAAGTTTAAGGTTTACGCTAAATAATCTTACATCATTATCAGAAGATCCTATGAGTTCCAACTGACTTAACAACATTTGATTTGATCGTATAAACTGTTCCTTAAACTCGTTCCACATTTCTAATTTGTAGAGGCATATATGACAAATAATATCTGGCATTCCATGTTCTTCTTTAATCTAAAAAGAAAAGAATATCCATTATAAGACACAAACAAGTATAAAATTAATTACAAAAATTAAAAAGATGGTATAAACATACATTGATAGAAGTACATTTACTCAGATCATTTAGTTTTGATTGTAGAACTTCATCGAATAAATTTTTCATACATCCATGGTCAATGAGGCAAATACGACATCTTTCCTTTATAGTTGATAATTTACGTTTTCTCGACATTTTGCTCAACTTTTCTAAAATACAAAATATGATTATGCGTATCTGTATTGATACGGAACACTCTGAATATGTTACGAGTGAACTACGGTGGTTGTAATATCGATAGATCGAAATATTATCGAAATAAAACTGTTCATGATATATTCATGACACACGAATCGTTGCTAAAACTCCCGCGAAAATTCGTGTCTACTTATTTTAATGTACGTAGGTTAAATATATTTAATTAATGTACATAAACATGTTAAAAGCAGGATCGCGCTACACGACGAAATAGATACGAACTCTAACAAATTGATTGAAGCACCTTACTTGTGAAATATTTTTTGTAGGTTAAGTGCCTTTCTCCTACACGCAAGTTGCCAAACCTGTGTAAGCATTTAGACTATGTATGTATAAATGCATGCTTATGATCGTGGTCTCAATTACCTTTTCATGCACCCTTGACGCGCCATCTTCTGATAAAGGTGGGTCGTTACTTGAATTGATGCGAGGTGTACGATTTTTCGAGAAAGTTTTTTTAAAGATTTTTCTGTTTTATGATAAAAAAAAGTATTGTAGAGGTATTCGTATTTTAATTGTAATTTATCTAATGTTACAATAACAAATGATAACAAATTAAAACATACGAGATTAACGTTATTCCCAACAAAATCGATAAATACATTGAATTATTAAGATTTCATTCATATTATCTGAGATGCAGAACATACATAATGATAAACATACATTATTATTGAGTGGTTAAAATTTGTAATTTAATTAGATTAAATAGACTGTACATTAAATCTTAAATCTAGATTCTTGAGTATTAAGTTCATTCTTCAATATTAAATGAACTTTCATTTTTCATAATTCTTCGTAATAGCATTAAAAGTGATCATTTAAAGTAATACTCGATGTCATCGTGTTTTCAAAGTCATTTTCGTCAACAAGTATAATAAGTTTAATACGCATGGTCAGGATTTACATCGTTTACTACAGAAGTAGCTTCGTAAGCTAGTCGTGCTGCCTCTCTTTGATTCGCAATTGCTGCATGTTCCTCGGCTATCTTCTGGTAGAGTTGAATATGTCTGTCCTTCGCTCTCCCCACACTCGCCGAATCCTGTAAGATGGCATACACGATCATCAAGTGAAAGCTACCGTTTCGAATCTTCTCTAGCAATAAAATTGAACCTTAATCGAGTATATTTGTTCTTGTACATTGTACTTTGGGTCTTTCGATTTTAAATCTTAATTTGATTCTTTTACATCTCAATGGTTTGGAAAAACGACACATTTAATAGAGAGTAAATAAACAGTAAATACGTAGTATCCAGACCAGGTAATAATCCTTCAGCTAATTAAACAATTATAGAATTTAATTATTACTGTTTGTTAACAAGCACAACTACATGTTTATTACCCGTGGTAGATCGATTGGGACGCCATGAGCATTTGACTCGGCAATTTTTTGGTATAATCGAAAATGTTTTTCCTTCGCGAGTCTCACAGCTTCAGAATCGATAGGTTGAGCGATAGTATCTTCATAATTTATTAAAGATGCGTGAAATCCACTTTCATCAGCAGCATATTGAACTGTTCGTATTTTATGCTTGGGATCAATGAAGGAATAAGAACCTAAAATATAAACAATTACAATTATATTATATAAATAATTACAATTTATTTATATAATAAAGACAATTTATAAATTGAATACATATTATTTATCGATATTTGTCCTAAATATAAACAGGATTACAAACACGAATAAAATTATTTTTATGTAAAACAATAAACACATGACAGAAGTTAAATAAATATGTAAATATCTTATATATCTTCATATATTATATGCAATCTGTGTATTTTTCTGTCTTTAAATTCCGTATAAATGCATGAAAATCCATAGTCTAATTATAACCTATAATAATGACCTCATAAGAAGCATTAAATAATTACCTTGAACATGTCCAGCGCCATCTCCACTCTCTTGATGAACACGATCAATGTTTCCAGGATATCGTCCCGCCTGGTATTGAAAACTGTAAGGTCTAGGAGGCGGTGGTGGAGTAGTTGTAGTCGTCGTAGAATATTCTGACAAAAGATGCGATACGTCCCCCAGGCAGGGGCTAATCAGAACGATTGCGATCTGATTCGAAAGTATAGTAAATCTAATTAGCTATGTACGCCGACCAATTAGTCGAATGTAATACAAGTTGACGTCACTTTTGTACAATTACAATTGAGTAACAATTATGAATTTAGTTTATTAGATGAATATTTTAAATTATCAATAGAATTACCAATTTAGTTAAAAAGAATATGAAGAATATGTATATATATATATATTCATTAGCAATTCTTTCTATTTTAAGTTCATAGGCAATATTTATAGAGATATAAAACTTATAAAATAAAAAACTAATCGGTAATTGTAATTATGTGAAATAATAAGAAACGAATAAATTAATAATCGTATGTTCGGATGATGAAAGATGAAACCTGTATACGAAGTACATAAATACCAAACTGATTACGGAATCAGGAATAATAACTTCAACGAACAAATCAAAACGCGATGTAACAGTATTTATTATTTCTATTCTTAAATTTTAGTTATTTTTTTAAATTTCACGTATCAAATGTTTTACCGAATGAAACGAAATTATTATTTAAAATACGTTGGAATTAATTGATGCTTTAGTTAATAAAAATTAAGATATATGGTGTTAGTAAAAATTAAGAATGGCGCGATTAAAATATTACGAAGAATTATATAATGATATTGATATGGATCAAACGATGATGATATTAAATATGGTGAAATTGATGTACATACCATTAGATTTCTCATCTTGGCTGCTATGAGTCGACACTTTCGTATAGACGAATCGACATAAACTGAGATACTCTGCCAGTGAAAGTAATATAAGAAACTAACGAAAAGGTGGAGGCAATACGTGTTGAGCCTGTTTTAACATTGGCGCTTCTTCGAACATAGTAAACATTCTTTTTCATAGTAAAATAATTAAAACGAGCAGTGGTGATATTATAACGTGTTTTAACGCGTTAAACATCTCTAGATCGAATCTGTTATCAATTTTTGCTTCAATTTTCAATGAAAATTATGTGAAAAGAGAGATTTTATTGAAATTACCAAATAATTATATCCGAATAAAATTCTACTATATTAAATATATTTTCTATAAAAAGCTAATGAAAATAAAATTCAGTAAAATAAATTCTATATCTGGAAAATCTATGCAATAAAACTACCTATGTATAATTTCATAAGAAAATAATGAAGTGGGGAAATCATTGAGAAACTAATATTATATGAAACAAAATTAATTATAATTTTTGTATATTTATTATAAAATAAATATTTTAGAATAAATTTACAATACGTAGGATAGAAATAGAAAAAAAAAAAGAAGGAAAAACATTTATACTCATTTTATTCACAAATTATCTCAATGGATGGACTTTAACGAATTTGTTTAAATCTGTATAAACAGTTGAATATTTAATCAATATCGAGTTTCTTGAAAGTGCCTTCAACACCAAACAGATCGGTCGCTGTTTTCCCTTTACCTGCTCTCAATGATTCATTAACACGCCTTGTTTGTTCTTCTTGCAAAAACCAGTCACGATTATCCTCGAGCATTTTGATAGACTTTTCGTGGAGTTGCATTAACGGACCGGCCTTTCCACCTGCCTCGTTTGGTAATATATCTACTGGTAAAAATTTCGCTACTGTATCCAAAGTTGTATGTGTATGAAGCTGTAACAAATTAATATAATCAATTATTAATAATATCATCAGCGGGTTTCGAGATTAAAAATTTTTAATTTTGAAATAAATGTGAAGTGCAAGTTGTACCAATACTATTCTATTACCATGTCTAACAATTCCTTCTTCATGAACGGTTTCATCATATTCAGTATCACATCCATCACGCTCGTAATATTCATAAAATGGAACCCTTTCAAGCGAACTGGCAATGCCTCTTGCAAATAAAAAAGATATTTCTTCAAACCCATCGGATTCAATCGAGCAGCATGACCGAATACAACGTTCTTCATATCGAATAAAATGATGTGTCCCTGAGTTGTGCCTTCTTTATAAAGCCACAAATCAAGCACCATGCTCAGGAATTTCATTGCATCGTTATAAACATAATTCGAAGGATCCGTATCGATTAGTCTTCCGTAAAGAATAGCGTAACCTTCTGGCGTTTTCGTCTCTAAGACTTGAATAGTTCTAAAAATCCAATAATTATTAAATTACTAAAAACTCCATAATTACTAATTATAAGGATTAATTAAGAGATCTATATTTTTCGACGCTCAGCTTAAATATCGGGTTATTCAGAAGATTTGTAGCGAAATTTGAAAAGAAATAATCTATTACTGTAAATATTAATTAGAATTGGAATTACAAATAAGGATTAGAATTTTATTAATTAATACACGCAGATCTAATATATTTATAATTTTACGAGCTCTTCTTTGATCATCTTTTCGCTTTTTCGCAATTTCGCCAAATATACAGTAAAAATTTATGTAGATTATTAGAAATATAACGAATTCTCTGAACAACCTGCTAAATAATATAATACGTTGATGATCATTTTTCTTTTTTTTTTTTTTTTTTTTTTTGTGAACGATAACATGTATTAGCAAAGAACAGATAATGGGTTCTGTGCGTGTAATTAGTAATTAAGTGTAATATGATACGTAATATAAGATAATTAAACGCGAGAAGATTAATGCGTGAGATTTTAATTAAGAACAATGACTGTGAAGATGAAGCACGTATGGTATTTGTTAGGCGCCTTTAGTTACTAGATTCAATTTCAGTTGTAATTATTATTTATAATGGAATAATAATACGCTATATATGTATATGGCTTACAGAAATCGAATTCTTTAACGCTAGAGCTATCAGTGACCGAAGTATACCCACATTGTCTGAAAAGATTTCCTTAATTCCTTTGACCCTAAAGGATCTCTATTGGAAAAGAATTCAGGTACGTGGCTCCTCACAGTGTAATATGCATCAATAGTCGTTTTTGTGGGTTCCATCCTATAGTAATTACTATGTAGAAATAACACCAATTCGGGATCTGTTATTTGTGGTAGATGAGGCTGTTTCTTGTACCAGTCTCTTAACATCTGCATGTCTTCCTCTTTCAGGTCTGGATTATTCTTTAACTCATCTTCGTATTTCATTCCTTGGGATGCCATGTTTGAGTTCCTTCAAATATTAGACAAATCTCCTTTATATCATAAGATTCACAAGGTAACTTTAAAACACAGTCTTTAAATTTTGAACAAATACGTAAACTTAATTTTTATCTAACTTTTTACTTATTAATTAATTTGTAGCTTCCGGTTTTGTTCTATCTTTGCAAATTTGCAGTTTCATTGGGTGAAAAGAATGTTTTTCTTATTTAAGATACAGATTTTACTAGAATCTTGTAATTTCCATGTATACATGAAGTATATATCATTTTAAATATCAACAGAAACTATCAACGATATAATTTAGTTATCAACTTCGATACAAGAATAATTTTAAAAAATGTACGATAATATTTATAAAATATTCTTACATATAATAATGAACTCAGATGTAAATTATTAATTTTCCAATGATACAATGTTCAAGCAATAAAATATTCACGATATGAATGATTAATTTTGAGATATCGATTTGGAAAAATTCCTATTTAATTTTCTTGAATAAATTGATGATACTAATATTTTATATTTATGGCCTTGAAAATTTTTAACGAAAGTGGTAATTTGATTTATCGAATACTTAAAACGAAATGTTTGAAAGAAATGGAACACTGTAATACCAAGGAAAGCTTATTTCCTGAAGATCACTTCAACGCGATACTACGGTGGCGGTTTGAATAGTACTAACTTCTTTAGAGATCCGAGTACAATCGAGTGATGGAATGAGTTAATATCAGATAATCACACATAGCGTGACAGTCGAGGTCGTCAGATTTCCAAGTGCCAAATTATATATCTTATCGTGACATGAAAAATCCTATTGAATAGGATTTTATGAAAATTGATATGTTTTTATATAACTACTTATGGTGCATAATAAAATCGATGAGATGTGTAAACATGTAATGAAATGTTTACATAGATAACTTTTACATATGATATTTAAAAGAAATATAAACAATTAAACTTAAGGATGTTGAGCTAGTTAGAAATACTGGGATATATGGAGCAATTAATATTAAGAAATATCAGATAATTAATATTAAGAAATATCAGATAATTAATATTAAGAATATTAGGGAATGTTAGGTAATCTGTTATTTAATAATGATTAACTAGTGGAAATTATTATTTAAATTCTGGAATGTATGAGATTAATTCAAGTACTAAACTATTACGATAAAATTTTTTCTTATCATTCTGATCAAGCAAAAATGTATAGGCGTAATGTACCGGATAGGAATAAAAGACATCATGACGTTGAATAATATGTCCCACGATATTGCAAACAGGAACTTGTCATTAAAGGAAATTATTAGGTTACGGTACCGAAGTCGGACTTTAAAATGATGCACATGTAGACAAAGTGTCAGTTTTACGTTAGATTGCAAGGTATCAGTAATAAGAGTGATTTGTTTAGCCAAAAAGATCGGCGAACTAGTCGATTATTATCTGTATTTGTGATTATTTTGTAATAGTCCATTTATTAGATTAATAATTGTATTGTTTAAAGTTTTACATTAGGTACATGAGTTTTATCATGATTATTTATCAAAAAGAAATACGTGTATAACGAGCACCAGTTTTCTAAAATATCTTCTTACAACTTTGTACAACTTAAATATTTTCTTGAAATTATTTATGAAATTATACATGAAAGAGTTTCATAAAGAATTGAAAGGAGATGATTTCGAAAATTTCCTTCTGATAAATTACCAAGAATATATCTTGTTATCCAAAAAATGTACGAAGCTGTAAATATTAACACGTAGCAATTAGTACGTAGCGGTATAATTAATCGTAGAACCGAAGAATTCTACTGGCTCTAATTACTAGCATACGTTTAAATTTGTATACTATTTTCGTCAAAAATTCCCGTTAATGAGATTGTTACGAACAGAAAAATTAAAAAAACAAGACAACGATTTATCGAACAAAATGAACACAACGCGTGAACGGTAATAAATCTTTATTACTCTTTATAAGATACGCGTGACAAATAGGTTTCTCAGAGTTTAAATATCAAAAATTGTTCACAAAGTCGCATACAGAGAGGAGATTGTTCGTTAAATAAAAAATATGAGATCGATGCTTTCTTAATCTATGTCGAGCTTCTTGAATGTGCCCTCGACACCAAACAGATCATTGGCGATGTTACTTTTTCCAATACGCAACGACTCGTCCACCTTGCCATATTTCATTTCTTCGAGGAACCATTCTCGTTTACTGTCGATTTCATTTATCCGCGCTTCCTGCATTTCAGCTAGCGATCCAGCTTTTCCACCGATTTCGTTCGGTAAGAGATCGAGAGAGATGTATTCTTCCAGCGTTTTTAACGACGAATGAAGATGTATCTAAAAAAGAAAAAAAAGGAATCTGGTGAAATGTAAAATAATATTTAACTTTAAAGAATATATCGGAGAATTTCTAAAGAAATATTTTTACTTGGTAATCGTGCTTTGTGTTTTCACTTGAATTTTATTTTCACTATGTTCAAATACTTCCGTGAGTTGCTAGTACAAATTATTCATTTCAATAAAAATTATCGATAATATTACCAAATATTTTAGATGAGAAGAAAAATAATTTCTTAAGGATTAATATGGTAATTGCGATATCGTTTCACGTACGCATTGAATAATGCACCTACTTCGTAACACTTTTAGCATCGAGAAATGCATCACCGTTGTTGCTCTACAGAGCGGAAAATTATCATTTTATGCAGAGTCTAACATAGATAAGTAATTATTTCTTATGTAAGCCGTCGTCGAAAAAGACATATATAATACATAAATTACAAATGATACACTGATGTTCTCGTAATACGTGAGCGAAATATCATGAAACTAATGTAATGTAATCGATACGTACAATACCAGGAAATTCGCGTTAACTGGTGTATAATTAATTATCCAATAAATACAAAATAAAAATTGTAATTCAACAGATGTTATTAAAATACCAATAATGTCAAAATATTTGGTTTTAACATTCAACATATTATTCATATTCCTTTTATCACCTTTCACGAATAAAATATATTTCGAAATTTGAAAAGGAGTATACATCTGTTGGTATATAAACATAAAAAAGAAACGAATAGAACAGCAGTTTCGGATAAAATTGCAGATACTTTCAATCTTTTTATATTGTTATACAACTATATTAATTAATGATGGAACTAAAACTCTGAATCTCGTTATAAAATTCCTTACCATGTTCCAAAGTTCCTTTTTCATAAACGGTTTTGCCATATTCAGGATGACATCCATCACTGAAGGAGTATTAATAAAATGTATGCCCTTTATACGAACAGGTATGGCTTCCTGAACGTACATCACTAGCTTTTTCATCCCCATAGGATTCATCCGCCCTACGTGGCCAAGAGTCACGTTAGATGCGTCTGCGATAAAAATATAGCCATCGCAAGTGCCATTTTTCAAACCGATCAAATCGCATCCCATGAAGATATTCTTGTTACTATCTTCGAAAGAATAGTGCGATGGATTAGTATCCATTAACTTTCCGAAGAGTATTTTGTAACCATGCTTCGAGAGTCCGGGTAATTCGGAACTGAAACTACAGCGCAGGAAGAGAGATTAATTACAAATTATCTACTAATCAAGAAACTAGTAACATTAATAGGTTTAATTACTAACGAAGAAAATTTCAAATTATACAATTAAATAATAGAAACGATCAAACAACCGATTAAAACTTACACAACATTAAAAGCTTGCCGCAGTTCTTTGGATCCCAAAGGATCTCTGTTATCAAAAAACTCAGGAACATGAGATCTAATAGTAAAAAAATTCTCTATAGTATTCTTAGCTGCCTCCATGCTATAATAATTACTATGAAGAAACAAAATGAGATGCAAATTAGATGGTTTAGGTAAATGTTGCTGTTTATCACACCACTCTCTCAACATTTCGATATCCGACATCTTTAGTTCCGAATTTTTTTTCAATTCTTCCTCCAAGGAAAAAGGATAAGGCAAAGGGATCATCTTTTTATTGACCATTTTCGTTTCGTAATTTAAACCAGTTGCACTGTGAACAAACGAATCAAACAACAAGTTCTTCTGAAGATGCACAAGAATTTTTGTCGCGTTGCGACGATCTTTAGCGTCAAATCCTTGAATGTTTGAAGACTTCTTGATCACTGATTCACGATAATTTCACCGATACACATCGATGCAGGAAAGTCTAACGCGGAAATCTTGTACGCGAATAAATTAATCGTAGGCAAAAACGGTATCACTGATCGGTCTGGAGTCTTAACGAAGACTGAAAGAAACACTGGGCGCGTTGATTTTTAATTCAGACCGTAAATTGATTGAGTAACGTGTGGAGAAGGTAGCATTAGGCCAACGCACGGCAAATGTGTGTGTTTACGATTCAGGAATATTGTAATTTTTGTATCGTTAGAGTGTACGCTGGAAAAAGATGATAATTACGATAGACGAAAACACATATTAGACCATTCTCGATCATTTCATCTATGAATTATGCGTAAACACGGTTCATAGGTGGATATTAGGACACTGAGAAAAATGAGATAAAAGTGGAAAATCATTAGCGACTTGTTATAAGTAATATGTGAATTTTCATGTAAGATAGTTTTATAATGAGTTAGAACAGAGAGAAAGGAATAAGGATAAAGTGAAGATAATATTTCTATCGATAATTATGAAAATGGAGTAATTCGTCTATTCTTCATTTCGGTTAAAATCGGTTAAAAAATGTTTTACCATTATAGCACGAAATTTTCTATTAAACTGTTCGCTCTTATAGCGTAAAACTTGCCCGTGATTGTACAATTTTATAAGAATCTCATATGGAAATATATGTATTTTAAATAATAACCAATTTCATTAGCTTAATCTACAACTATGTTGTAAAAATTCTTCACTGTTATAGTAAAATCAAATAATATAATGCAGAATAGTTGATTGATCCTTTGATGATCCATATCAATTATTTGTATAATTCCTTCGCTAATCTAAATGAATTATTTATATAAATGTATAATTGTATAAATTGTTGTATTCTATATGATGTTATGATATTTGTAAACGGCAGTGTACCTGTATATGAAGTCATAAACAGTAGACTGCATAAACCGATTCAAGTTGAAAGCACCACGCCTAGATTCGTCGATAGAAGCGTCATGCTGTTACACATAATGTTAATTAATTTTCACAGAGGAGCATCAACGGAGGAATTATGAAAGCATCCGCTGGAATAAAAAAGGCATTCACCGGAGCCGCAAAGGAATCGCGACGCTTTCTAATTTAATCATTTTCTGATCTAGTTCCTTGTTGTTCCGCTTTGAACACGGATGTTATGAGTTTGCGATTATCTGCAAAAAAATTCTCAAGAATATAAGATATTTATAATGATCGTAGGCAAAGTTCATTAACAGAAGGTAATTAACAAAATGTACTACGTAAGTATTTACTAAGTATTTATTTTTAAAGAAAGAAGCATCAATTCTTACGCAAAAAAGTGTAATCGTACAGGGTGGCACGTAAGCCCTGTTTTCCGTTTAAAAGTTGTATAACTTTTTTTATTTGTTAATAAATTGCGTTTATTTATTTATTTATTTTTTGCTATAAAATACACAAAGTGGAAATATTTTTAATCCAGAAACGGAAAATAATGTGGCGTAAACGATCCCTGTTTTCTGTATCGCAAGCGTGGACTCTTTCCATTACGTTCTGCATCACAGCTGTTAATGTTTCGGGTCCCAGGGCTTGAATTTCTTCCTGGATATTGTTCTTTGTCTGTTATATTGTTTCGAGTTTATTAACACGCATTCTTACAAATATTTCTACAGAAAGAAGTCGGATGCCGTTAAATCGAGTGACCGGTAAAGCCAGTTGAATTTGGAAGCTCGCGAAATTAAGCGACATAATTATTCGAAAATTCAATTACTTTTACTCGTTTCTCCGTTATGAATTTGTCCATTATAAAGTTGCACAAAAGAAATCAAAAACCTAGGAAGAAGATTTTAAGATATGTGATAGAGAAATCGTTATAAAATTTTTAAATGGGAAAGTACCTGTATAAATTGAAGTGCGCAAAAGTAGAAAGTTTTACACTTATGAACTTATGCATGTAGTACATAGAACTTATATTTATATACGTAATTGCTCATTATTGTGAAATAGTGATTTACATCGTTAGATAACAGCATGCAATACAAATACACGGCAATAATGAAACCTTCAATTTCCTTCAACTTGAACGACACTTTAAGACATGTAGTGCAAATTAAAGGTACGGCAACCCTAAAGCAATTACATTATATTAAATAGTAAGTTTCGTTAACTACTTCTACGAATAACTTAATAACTACTTTCTTAATATATTGCAATCAGAAGGAGGAAATTATAAAAAATTTATATGTAATCAAAATGTAAGACGAGCAGGTTTTTAATTAAATGTTTATACGTATGATATATCTATTTAATTGATCAATTAAATATTTAAATAAAATTCTACCTTGAATTATATAAAAAAAAAACAAAAATAGTATTAATTTAAATTGCATTTGAATAAAAACTAAATAAGATGATTAACGACATATATTTTTAAATTAAATACGTAACACTAATGAAAAGTGGGAAGTTTGGTCATTTTAAGTTTTATTAAAAGATTGGCTTCTAAAAGAATATAAAAGCTACTTCATTCTTCTAAAAATAAAATTATGTATTAATTTTTTATTATTTGTAGATGGTTATTGCCAAACTTAATAATATTTATCTAAAACATTTATTTTTTCACTTATGAAAATCTTCATTTATTATTATCAAAAATATAGAATCTCGAAGTACGTATCTTAATACAATATCAAATAAATTATATAAATCTCATATTGAAGTGAAATAAAATATACTACATCGATTTTATTTTTTACAACAGAACACGTGCCTTTTAATTCTTCAATTTACCGTGAAAGACGATGGCACAGTTGTCGCTGCAGTGTATTTGATCACACAAATTACAACACACTTTCATATACGCGTCCTGTTTTTGCGGCCAAGTTTTCAGGACAGAAACAACAACCAAAAACAAGAACACACAAAAGCTCCGCTCCTTAAATCCAGCTCCTTAAATCCAGCGGCTTAAATCCAGGAACCCAACACAAGAATAAAAACTCAAAAAATTGTAAAAACTCCGATGCACAATACAGCATGGCTACGTCGTACCGTCGCGTATCGGTACTTTTGCCTAATACATCTTATTAAAATTCATAGTTTATTGTGAATTACTAAAATGTATTAAAAAACAAGTCTTGGCAAAAATAAACGTTAAAAAAAAAAAAAAAACTTTCATATACACAGTATACCTCGTTTCCTCGTTAGTGACGTACAAATGCAGTGTGATGCAAAACTGGATTGCATGTTTAACCTACTACGTACTTTACCTGTGACTGTAGATTATTTGTAGTAAAACACATATACGAAGTTGTTAATATACATATGTACTAATGTGTAGTACAAGGAAGTTTATTTTGTTATTTCTTAGCAATTAAAAGATAATATTCCATGTAATTTTATCATTAAATATGATGACTTCACGGTTGTATACACTTTTACACTTAAAACCCTGCAATGTCGTTGAAATCAGAAATTTCATTTTTCAAAACGTTTCTAAAAGCTCCAAACTTTTTTATTGCTCTTCAACTGATGCAATTAAGGATAAAGTAACAGATATTAATGATAAAAAAGCTTACTTATCAGAGAATATTAAGGCTGATAATATAGGTTACACTGAGAAATTAACAAATAATGCATTTACAAAAAGAAGTGAAGATATTGAAAACAATAGTAGTGTGACAAAAGTACATAATGAATTGCAACAGTTATGTAGTATTGAATCTTTAGCAGGAAATGTCTGCAAAGTAAATGATACGTTGGAAGATATAAATGAAGAACTACCAGGACCATTTGATCATTGCGATGAAGATCTGTCTGACATTGGACCTAATATAACAGCAACTTATAATTTTGCAAAATTTGCGAACGACTCACATACAATTCAACAGTTAGTTAAATTAGGAGTTGAATTATATAAATTAGAAGCAAACAAAGAAATACTAGAAATGTTTTTGAAACTCGACTTTGAAAGAGATATGAAACCATACATACAATTTTTACATGATTGTGGTGTAAATTCAGAAAATCTTGGATTCTTCATTACCAGATATCCTAAGGTTTTTAAAGAGAACTTGGATGATCTTCATACAAGAATAAGGTATTTGAGAGCTCATAACTTTAACATACAAATGATACAAAGAATAGTAAACATACATCCTCCGTGGTTGGCTTTCAAGACGCAAGAGATAGATAGCAGATTAAGTTATTTTCAAAATAATTTTCGACTAAATGGTTCTCAAACAAGAAATTTAGCAGTAAAATCTCCAAAGCTCATAACATATGATATGAAACGCATAAGAAAGAGTACCTTTGCTGTAAAAGAGGAAATGGGTTTTAATGTGCCAGAAACACATCTTATTTTGCTTAAGGCACCACGTGTCATGATTCGAGGTAATTAAGATAATTAATGCTAATAATATATTAATAGGAATACATTTATTCTATCTATTTAGATGTGAAAATGTTTTATTTTAATTACAGCCAGGACTGAAGTGGTGAAAACTTTTGATTACCTCCATAATTATATGGAATTGTCACATACTATTATAAGCCAGCAACCACAGGCTTTATTGTGTAGAAAAAGCAGGCTTGAAAGAAGACATAGATTTTTATTAGAATTAAAAAGAGACCAATATGATCCTACAAAACCATTATATGTGTCACTATTAAATTTAATCAAAGGTAGTGATGATGAGTTTTGTAGAAAAGTTGCAAAAGCATCTATTCGAACTTACAATGATTTTCTAAAGAGTTTGTAATGTTGGAAATAAACATAAATTATAAATTAATAAATATTTATATTTTTTCAGCCTTCTTGTTGTAATAGTATAACCTTTATTGTATATATTTTACTTAAATATTAGGTATTCTTACATATTCCTATAGTCCTTTATGTTTACAGTTTTAAATATCTTATACAAAAATGTTTAATGTGTTGTGTCAATACAAGTTTAGGCAATGTAAAAAATTGGTAAATTTTATATTGTTACATCAGCATTTTCTTTTTTTTTTTCATGTTTTTAATAATACGCTCGATAAAAGATTAAGTTACTTCTTAACTGACGTGTAAGATCAAATCATCCATCGTACAAGATATTTTCAAATATTCTATAATACTTTTCAAACTTATAAGCTGATCGAAATATTAATTGTATTTACCCAATTCTATCTTTTTCTGTATTGCTCTGACAGAATGATATAATAGCGAATCTATTAATCCAGCAACTGTAAATACGCCACCGATAATTGCACATGCATTCGTCGCGAAATGACCGAACGATTTCGCTTTTTCTGTATATTTTACCATCAGTGGACTTAATTCATAATTAAAGAATATACCAGGCATTCCAGATTCGCCGCTAAACAAAGACACTTGTCTGGCGTGTCGAGTTACAGAAAATTGATTTGTCAGTAACGTGGAACCATCAGCGCGCACGTAGGTCGTTGGTACAATTTTGATGTAATGATAAAACATCATCGCACCTAAAACAAAAACAACAAAATATCTAAGTAGAGTTTTAACTGCAATGACACAAATTAATACAAATGTGTGTTGAATGAAGTCTAATAGTTTAATATTTCAAAATTGAAAGTATAAGAACTTTCTGTAAAACGTTCTCATAATCGAAATATTTACGTATTAATCGAATAGTCCGCCATTATCATTGACGTCATAGAGAACGGAAATAGAAGAAGCAGCCATCTTGCATTGTAAACGGAAAAACTGACATGGCATCTTCCTTACATTGCTCGAACGAATTGTGCTAAGGATTTACCAGTAAAAGACGAAAAATCGTAATAAAACGAAAACTAATCAGAAGTTCCAAAGTCGTACGCTTAAATCGTGAGTGATGTTAACTATAATGAACGTCAATACATTTTTTTGTGTATAAGCTAAATATGATTTATTCAGATCATGGCTCACAATGTGTTAAGGAAATTTTATAAATTTTATGTTAAATGATTGACTAAAAATTAGTTTTACGTACTAAATTCATTAAAATGAGAAATTATAATTAATGTTGATCATGAAATATCTCTTTAAAAAAAAGTTAAAGTTATATATTTTTATAAATTTATATTCGTAGAATAAAATGCCGGCCGTACCAGGCATGTATCAACAAGCTCCTTCATGCTGGGATAGGATGAAGCTTGGTTTTATGATTGGATTTTGTGTTGGTATGGCATCTGGTGTTCTGTTTGGCGGGTATTCTGTTGTTAGGTGCATATTTATTTATGGTGATTAAATTCTGGACATTTTGAAATGAGAAGCTAACGGTGTGTGTTTATTGCCAGATATGGACTAAGAGGAAGGGAATTGGTAAACAACGTTGGAAAAGCGATGATTCAAGGTGGTGGAACATTCGGAACATTCATGGCCATAGGAAGCGGAATAAGATGCTAGTATTTGAAGACTGATACGTTGAAGATTTAGGATACAAAAAAGTGTAGTATCAAGATATTCTGCTAATTTCTTAATAAAAAGTTTCTATATAACAAGGCCATACCTTCCATTGCTACTACAGTGGTATCATCCATAGGATTCGTCTTTCCTGGGATATTTAGTCCAAAACTCAAATGGCGAATCTTGTGGGTCATGTTAAATTGCGTTGATGTATATGGTTTGACATCATGCACTATAAGTAAAATAAAAATCATAATATTTTAATTTATGCAAAAGATAATATATTTTTTTTCACTTACCATGTACATGGTTTACAGAAAAGCTGTCACCTGGTGCAATGTGAAAACTCCCACCCACTCTATTTACTTCCATATAACCATAGATTTGACAACCTTGAATAAAGGCATTTTTTATTTTCTCTACTGATTCGTGATTTTTACATTGCTTTACAATTCCTACAGCAGGAAGTGCCCAATTTTTAAGTCTATAGGCTTCCCTTACAGCTTCACAAGTATTACAACATCTATGAAGTTAATTGATATTGTATGATGGATATTTTATAAAATACATACATAAATTTTTGTAATACTATACTTGATAATATCACCAGCAGCTCCATAACAGTCTCCACATGCTTTCTCAGTAGTGCTTTCTACTGTCTATGGAAAAAATTATGTTTTAGTATAAGTTTTAAAACTTATATTATAAAAATAGACCTATAAGAGTCATAATTCAATTACCTTTGGTGTTGTTTTACTACGTGCTTTTGTGTCAGTAATATCTACAATAAAATGAAGAAAAAGGTATTAAATTTATATTATTTAACTTAAATATTTTAAAACTTTTATATTATTTTGTACCTGTTTTTTGTGGATCTTCTATAGGTTTCCCATTTAAGTCTAAGCGTCTTTTAAATATATTATGCTTTATTTGTAAATGCTGTTCACCTGTCGTGTCCATTGCATCTATTGATAAAACTGCAATACACTTAATTTAATATACATGTCAGTATTACTCATAATGCATTTATATTCATAAAATAATCTACACCTACCATCACAAGATATCGTAGGTACAATTATATCTAAAGTAATTCTTAATTTTGAACCCCTTGAAGTGTCTACAAACAATTCTTCACTTAGGGTTGGAGTAAGATAATAATTCACTTCGGATATAAATAGAATACCCATGATAATGGTACTAATAATTGTCACTGAAACATGGAGGGGTACATAAATAGTAAACATAGATTGTAAACTTTATTTATGGCAACTGATAACAAATATGTAAACAATAGTTATGAGATAGTGGAAACCTTAACAAATACATGCAAAAATTGAAATACAGTTTCAATAAAGTATAAGGAATGACGGTATTCGATTTTAGAAACAAGAGAATGGTAGAAATTCTACTTCCGTTAAGTATTATCAACTTTTGAGGTTAAGTATGTTTATCACATAATATCTTGAAATAATGTTTCAGATTGTAGAATAGAATAATTTTAAAATTTTTCGACATTATGACGACTGCAGAAAATTAACAAAATTGTTTAATAGTTAAAAGTATACTGGTAGCAGAATAAAACCGATAAGTTGCACACGTTTAAGATTTGACAAGTGAAACATTTTACCAACGGCACCACTGAAGGTTCGTACGAGAATATCCGCCTCTTCGCGCACTTTTGGGTGCACGTCTAATTGCCGTAATATTTGCATGATCAGTTAATAATAAGATAAACTACTCAACACGGTTTGAACCGTGAAATACACTCGGCGTGCTAACTTTTCCCGGAATGCATATGTCACAATGCGACAACTTAGAAACGTAGCAAATGATAGTATTTGATTGGTTGTCGTCGGTGCATCGTGGGTGTATCAAGTGCATTCGATAACCAATCATGTTTCAGACATATTCATAAAGTTCATTTAAAGTTGTTCATTCTTACAGAGTTCATTCTTCAGTTTATATAAAATATTTGATGTTATTCAATTCCAGGTATTTATTTTTTTCCTTACCATATAGAACAATTATAGATATCTTGAAATTAATGTTGGAAATTGGTTTCAAAATGTAATTAACTCATTGTCGTCCCTGTTTATGGTTATAGATCAGAGATACATATTTGTTAAATAGTTGATTGTATTTGTAATAAAATATAATTTCAGCTCTAATTTTTACTTTAGTTCTTCAGATTGAAATATAAAATTCATTCATTATGAAACATAAAACAACCTGTTTATAATTATTTATAAATTAAGTCTTTCATTTTGTAATTTTCAGAGTAGAAGATGGACAAGAGATACATGACCCTATGATTATGTTCCGAGTGTGGGCAATAAAAAGCAATTGTAGGAAATAAGGATAATGAAAATGATAGAAAGGTATTAGTAATTCAAATTCGTAACAAACGCTCGATAAACTTTATTTTTCCGTATATCACATGGCACGATCGGGAGCTTCCGATCAAATGCATATATAGCGATTTGCAACGGTCGTAATTTCCATGTGCATGCGTGTCAGAGCATTAGAAAAAATGTGTTATTAGACGTGTCTTGCGTAAAACTCTCGAGTATAAGAGAATATATCGTCTCGACATAGTAGGTCTTCGCTGCAAGCCCGGTAAGGCTATGCTATTAAGGCACTCTATGCCAGGAATATGTTCAAAGTGCACGAGCGGTACAAACAGGATTCATGAAATATATAATGTATAATATGTATATATAATAGATATCTCTATAAAAGAAACGAAAGTACATTGTATGACAAATGGTAAATAAACATACATACATATGCAGACTCGTACTTCGAGGGAAATTAAAACTAGACGTATCCTAAAAATAATTGGACGGCGGTCTATAACGTATATCTAATTTAATTTCGATCCGTTTCCGTTTAGTTGTTCTGGGTAATAAAGGGGAATGTATGCGAGAATTTTTTTGTAACGTTACTTTAGTTAGCGTGAAAAGACAATTTAGAGACTCACAGAGGAAATTATCAGATATTGGATTATTAAGATATTAAAAATATTAAAATAATTAAAACTTTTTAACTACTATCGTTGAAATCAAAATTCATATGTTTATTTTCTAATTTTCTTGTTATTCTCTTCTATCTTTTAACGGTACTTTTGTAGATTTCTAACGAATATATGTTATTAACGAGCGAAATTTAGGAGGCGAACGGATCGTTTCGTAAACCTAAAACAAAGTAACGTAAATGCTACACGATTGTACTTGCTGGAAACGTAGCATCATAAAGCGAGATACTATATCTTCTTGGCCTTCATAGCCCCGAGTATTTTTCTAATCATAAGTAGAAGAAGAATGCACGTGTTCGAAATTTGTTGCTTTCGTTTCGGAGACTCCCCGCTCGATAGAAGAAATTCACGTCCCGTTTCTTCTTTACCCGATTCGAGTGCGTCATTTCGCTTAAAAGTATTTATACATTTGATGGAGACAATATACACAACACACTAGAACTCTGTATACACATAGTACAACCATAAAATTGTTCCATTGCACGACGATACGATGCTATAAATATACTAACGATGCACTCGACATCAAGTTTACCAAGCATGGGTATATTAAAGACGCCATCGCGTGTTCCACAGAAAATTATGCAATAATTTCTTATTTTGCACGATACTGTAGCCCGGAATTGGATCATCTGTTCTGAAACTACTTGTTCCCTCAGGTAGCCTGAATGGTGTTTAATAAATCCAGTTCACCGGAACCCATTGGTGTTCGGTGGCTAAGGCGTCTAACGCGGCGATCACCTGTCTAAATGTATTGTCGAAGTCTTCGTTCACAATCACCAGGTCGATATATTTCTCGTAGGCACGCTGTAAGGCCGCGGATTCTTCCAACGTTGCTTTCAGATCGTCCTCCTGGTTAGTGAAAAGCAAACTATAATTTAGTTGCACTTTGTAAAGTTTGAGAAAGATTAAGTTTTGATTGCATTTAGTTCAAGTGTGTTTGTTGATGGCGATTCTTTCCAATTGGAAGATCGAATGTTAGAAAGATTGTAGCTTCCATATTGTGCCTTGAATATATTTGTTCCTTGTTTTGCATTAAGTCGCTACATAAGTCCTATCCACCAGAATGGATCTTCTATAAATTCCATTTATAAATGCCTCTTTTATAAAAAATTTTTGGATTTATCATTAAAAGAAGGATATATTTTATTACATTTGTTATGTATTGTAATGTCTGAAAGATATGAGAATTTTGGTACTGGATTTGTCATTATGAGAACATTCTGAATGTCTGATTACTATTTGATTAATGAACATATTTTTTTCCTATTTTCTGCGAGTTTCAGAAGCACAATTTATATTGATTTAGGTAGCAATGTTACATATACCACAACATTGACAATTTATTTATATGATCGAAGAGGCGGACAAACTCTATGCAGCAACCTAATGTCATTAATAAACTACATTTTAAAATTAATGCATTATCAATAAACTGCATTTAGATATTATATAAATTACAATTTTTCTTCGAATGTTACGTGATTCTGCATAGTGGAATATTTCAAACAATAATACTACACATCTACAAGCAATCACATTACGATAAAAGAAAAGAAAAATACAATATGCATGCAAATACAAACCTCGTACAAGGAAGCAAGAGATTCCAACGTCCTGGCTCTTCTCGAGCTGTACCTGATGGAACTCTGGCGGTCAAACTAGCAAAGCCAACATCAAATACATACGAAAGATTAAATAAAGAACGCTACGTCAATCGAGGGAAGGAAGTTATACAACGGGTAATATGTGAAAATATTCGATATCAATCTAAATGGAGTGTAAAGAGTAGTTGGTATTTGGAATTTTATGGAAGAGAAACCAATCATTGAGTCATTGTAATCGAACAAAGGTGCATGCGATACATTTATAATAGGCAAATTACACGCATTTACACGACGACGGTAGACTGGCAGGCAGAGATTCGGAAGGTTGCATCGTAAAATATTTGATGGCTATGTTTATTTGAAACGCGGCCTGTGCCGTCGATATATGTTTCTTCTTTATACAAATTTCGCGCATCGAATCGTTCTATTTCAAATAGATTTCTTATTTCTCGTACGCGAAATTCGAACATGTTCTCAAAAAATAATAAATACGTAAATCATTCTGTAAATTTTTAAATATATTGTATTCGTGGAAATGTATTTACTTGATAGAAAGTCATTTTAACGAGTAGTTGTAAAACTCGATTAACAAAACTTGAGTAACATTAACCAGTAGTTTCAATAATTAAAAATGATATCAATAATCAAAGCAATTTTAAACATTCGGTAGAAACTTCAATTCATAGAACACTTTCATTCTCGGCTTTATTATTGATCGTATCGGAGATAAAAAAATATAATTTTCATATAGAGAAAAAAAGAAAGGGCAGTGATGTATAATAGAAGCGTAATTACCGTCAAGTTCCGACTGCTCGTTCCAGTCGACCTCGCCAAATCATACAACCATTTCAATTGTTCCATTCCTGGTGCCGCTATGAAGATGACATAGGGCATAAATTCTGTGCTGTTGTGAAGTATTTTCAGAGCAGCTGGACTGCAGTCCAGAACGCACATTTTGCCAGCTCTGATTAACTCCCTCACGGAATCCAACTTTGTACCATACAAATGCCCACCGTGTTCCCCATACTCAAGGTATCGATGCTCTCTAATATCCGTTTCCATGGACTCGCGGTCAGTAAACCAATAACTTTTGCCATCTTCCTCAAGTACTCTGGGTGGTCGTGAGGTATCTATAAACATATGACTTCTATGAATCACGATATTACAATCCTAATTTGTAACTGTTAACAGTAGAAGAGAATGGTATTTTCCCATCAATTTTGTTTGTCATTCTCGTCAAGATCTCACGACACACAAAAATTATGACACTTACACGGAACAATGGTACCGAACTTCTCAGGGTCGCTATTTATCAGTCTATTCTTCAGCGTCCTGCGACCAACTCCTCTTGGACCGACTAAAGCCAAAGTCTTACGTCTAAATGGCGGCATCCTGGCCACTTCTTCGTACAATAGCAGTTCCGCACTGTCAAATTCACCGTTCGACTTCGATTGATACATCTTCCTCTTCTTCTTTTTAGAGATTTTAGTCCCACAGATGCTAATTTTGTGTACAAAATCTGCTTCCGGTGGCACGAATGCTTTTCTTCGTTCTTCCAGTTCCAGCGACGGAATTAGACCAGGCGGACCTAGACCCTCGCCTTCGACTCGCCGAGCTTGCCACCAATTTGGGTCTGCTTGGTCTACAATTTGTAGTACGTCACCTTTCTGGAATGGAAGTCCAATCTCTACGCACGGTAACAGAGTGTCTTCCGATGGATCGTAGTCGAACAGCGCTCTCATGTAACACTGTAATGTGAAAACAAATTCGAGATTTCAGGAGAGAGACGTGGTAGGAGGACTGTGGATTTTTATGTATTTATAAGAAACTTGAAGATACAAAAATGCACAGAATGCGTTACAATGTACAAAAACGCATAAAACAATGAAAGTATAGTGCTTGTTAAAGTATTTAGTAGCTGAAGCAAATGCCTGCCCAGATTTTACTTTCTCGGTTGTTTTTATAAAAATATGAATTTGTATAAATATTCTCAATTTAACGATGACTTCTATCTTCTCTTTTCTTTAATAGGAGAACAGTTTTAAAATTCAATACACTGACTAATTCTTTAATTTTTTTATTTGATTTGGAGATTAAATATATGCTTTCGTTGTCTATCTGTTCTTGAATATTTGCAATATATTTATTATTATAACATAAATTATTTTGTTAGCTTTTACTAAATTCCTTCGATTTAGCATATAATTTAAACAATTAATATATCTGTACGTAGATGATTGTTTTTTCTAGTAATAATAGTATGTAGTTCTCTAGAATTTCATCTATTGATACTTTTTATCCACCTATGTTTTATTCTTGTCTTCAAAACATAAGGTTTTTAAGCTCCGATGTTTTGCTTCACATAATTCTTATCTATTTCCATTCCTAAAACCTTTCACGTTTTTGAAAAAATTGATATTACAGGATATATAAACAATGTGCGAGCTATTCGCAAGTGTTCTTCGACGGATTGAGTTTCCCATTCTCGATCCACATTATCATTTATTTACACACGAAATACAGAACTACCGCCAGATATAAAGAGTTATTACAATTCGTGTTTCCAGTAATGATTTTTATATTTAGAACACGATTTTGACAGCATGTTCTGTTCAATCTTTTGGACAAATTCTATCAGCGAAATAGTAAAATTTTATAGTCTAAATTCAATCGCGTTAAAGAGACCTCTTGTCAGAAGGTGGAAATCGTAACCATGTGTCTCATATAGACGTCATTAAATTGAATCGTAAAGATCCTAAGAGGTCGATTAAACATATTTTCGTACCTCTATACTTTCATGCTTTTAATAGAAGCAATCTTCTTTTCAAGAAGGTGGCCTTTCAAGAATTTTATTTTTACCTTCCTTTTAAATTCCCATCTTATTCATGGTGTAAATTCAATTTAGATTTATACCATACGAATTAAGATAAAGGGATTTAAAATTAGCCAACTTGAACCAAATCGAAAGTCAAATTATGTTCACTTACCGTAGATTTTACGGGTCGATTGCCATCAGAAGCGATTCCAGGTGCAAGTTTCAGCGACAAATTCTCCTTCGCCTCGTGAATGGCTTCTTGAAGCTCCTCAGGGTTGTGAACTTCCTTCCCGTTCACTTCGAGGATTACCTCGCCAGTTCTTAGGAGTCCCTGGCGGGCAGCAGTGCTTCCGCCTAAGATCCTGGCGATGATCAAATTTCCGGATTCGTCGACCTGTACCGTCAGACCCTGTACAAAAACGTACCAGTGAAAATAAACTCGCCTGTTCTCGTTAAATGCAACCAGGTTTGCTATTTAGTACATTTAGAGAACAATCGACGATTCTCTATGTCCGTTCCATTTTTGTTGTTACATTCTTGCGATGTTACTTGTTTAAGAAGACCTACTGTTTCCATTTTAGTGTAAAAGTGTAAACTAACATTGATGGAAGGCCATCATGCAAGATCATGGCTTTGTGCACTTGTTTGTCGAGAATACCTTTTGCTGACAATGAGAGAAAATAGCGAATGTTGAAACAGACTGTGATTTAGCATACAGAGAATTCACCGGCTCCCAAGGATGTTTTGTCTGGTTTTTAACACGTGGAATCGACTTCAGGATAATGTAAAGATCGTATCGCTAATGCGCCATTTGTCTCTTTGCGAAAGAGAAGCCTTAGCTTTCAAGAACTTTATTATAAAGGTGCTGTTGCAATTTTATTATAAAAATTTTTGGAATGCAGAAGGTTAAGAGCAGCATAAGGAAGAGTAATGTATTATGTTTCTGTTAAAATGTTTTCTTCGCTTGGTATAAAGCTTGGAACAACGTGCCAGATTCATCGAAGAGGCCACGTGGCCTCGAATCAGCATTGCGCGGATAATAAACGTTTTCGAATTATTTATGAACTGCGAGTGGCATTTCCGTCTTTTCTTCGTTCGAGCGTGTTAAATCCGATTCAGAATGGGAATTCTCTCACGTGACGGAATGGTAAACCTCTAAAACTAGAGCCACGAACGAGAAAGTCGGCGCGAACGATTATATTTCTTTGTTGATTGCTCGACGTGCCTTCTCGTCAGCCGCTTTCTTCACCAACGAAACAAACCGTCAAACACAGAAGCTAAACATCCTCTAACACCCTGAACTCTTGAAACATTTACAAAGATTTCCAAATATTCAAAAATATATTTCCGAGACTTTGAGCTATAAAAATTATTTGATTATTTGGAAAAGCGTCAAACGTTCATATCTATCTGTTCATATCTTCCGTTAATTGTATTTCAATTCATCTTTTCTGTTAACTGTAAAACCACAAACGTTACACAGAGTGATCCAGTCGTCATCGTACGATCAACAAAGATTTCATGCGAAAATTTTCAAATTTATTTTTGTCAGTCCTTTCCGATTGCATAATGATCACTGGGACACTGTGTTCTTTCATTAATTCTAGAATTCAAGAATTCTATCATGAAAGAATTTTTACCAGAGGTTCGTTAGGTTGCCTCCTAAGTCCAACCATCCTGACAGCTTCCGTCCTCTCGTTGGTAGGCATCGTCAGTTGCGATGGTTCCGGCTTCGATGGCGCTTCCTTTCGTTCGACGACCGCGTCGTGCGTCTCTAGAAGGGCTTTTAGATGCGATCCTCTTAATAATCGTACGAGTTCGCGCGCGTTTTCGTCCCTGGAGGAGCGCAGCGCGTGACACACCTCGTCGACGATGTCACAAATGGACGAGCATACCGGTTCCACGTGAAGTGGAGGATCCTCCAGACGCTCCTGGACCTGCAACAGTCACGCCACGATGTCTGTCAGGTTTCCATGGGAACTGGTTTTTGTTCAAGTCGTCCTCGTTCGTCCTACTAACTTGACCGGCAACTTTTAGGATCTCTCAGTCAAGATTAGATTCCGTTCTTTAGATATTTTTCTTTGGAATGTTTTAGCTTACCTGGTAAATATAGTTATTAAGTTTAGTTATTTGATCGAGCAATTATTTTCGAAGATTTGAAAATTATGCTTTTATGGATATAGTGATAGCATAGGAATTTGATTATCGATGATTCAACTATATCAAAATAAAATTACCGCAATGATACGAAGCTAACGTATTGTTGCGCAGAGGTTTACAGAATGAATCGATCATCATCGACGAAATAATAAGTCCCTGGAGCCCATCGAGGGCATCGAGCGCTCCTCGAACTCCTTTCTGGGCTACGTGGTAGCGTATAGTCAAAGCCACAAACAGTGAACGGCTTAGTCGTCGTCAGTTGTGAAAGTCGAAACGGGTTTCCGCATCAAATTCACCGTACGAGGAACCTTGGTTACTCTTGGTCCCCTTGTACAACCCGAGAGGAACGAAGGTTTTTACTCTACACTTGAATCAACAATGTTACGCGTGATATCAAAGATATTTCAATGCTTTCTCTATATTTATCGAACAAATTTTTTTCGTAAATGTGAAGATTTCATAGAAGACAGTAATGTACTAGATTCGATTTATTTTTTGATCGATTAAAATCGCAAGCATTTTTTGCTGACTTATCACCTAAGAGCGTGAAATTATCATTGCGCAACGATGACCCTGTGTCAACGAGGTTTGATTGGATTAGCGTCGAACCACGTAAGGCTAGTGTACTCCACATTGAACCAGCCAATGCAACGTTACAACAATGAAAGAGTAATTACGAAAGTAGGTCATTCACAGTGTTTCAGAGCCACCTTCGAGAATACTTGATACCTGAACGCCACGACGGAAAATGCCGAGCAACGAATAATCGTGCACCTCTTAGAATAATTTCTTTAAAAAACAGATTGAAAGAAAAAATTATATTCCAACTAATGGAATCAAAAGAGATATATCACGCAAATACTCAACTATAATAAAGGGAAAGTGAGATTGTGTTTAAAAATATTAGGAAAAATTCAGGTGTCAGTCAAAATTAGCCAAATTGATCAGAAAAGATTAATTCTTTGAGACAAATAGCTATTTTTCGACAATCACTTAATATTAGTAGAAAAAATTATTGTTATTTTTAATGTGAACGCTAAAGTGATATTTCGAGAAAAATTATCAAAACGATCGAGCATATCTGGATTAATCGAACAAGATCAGATGAAAAATTCTCCTCTCGTTTGAAAGACCAACGCGAATCGTTCGTCTATGGAAATTGTTTCACGAAGCCGTCGAAGTCGATGTTCCTCACCGCCAGTATGATTCATCGTCGAATCATTCGCGTCGATACATGTGCATCGCAGATGCACGATGTCGATTCAACGATTTTGTTGCAGCATCGATTATACGAATTGCAATATGGCATAAGTTTCCGTATGTAAAATATCGTACATCTTGGAAAAGGAGCATCAAAAGAAAGAAATGAATCTTCGATTTAGGCCTCACTGCCCACACGACTTGTATGTACACGCAACAATAAATCAACTCACGACGCGAGAGACATCAAAGAACACGGTTGAAGTTGTGTTTTGGTTGAAACCTAAGAAAACAGTGTGTGATTTATCTAGAACCGTGTGCGCACGTCGAAATTTGAGGGTTTCATTAACGCGAGCTAGAAAGTTCGATTACTTTAGGAATTACTAATTCGCCCACAAACGTTAACTTCGTATTTGGATAAACGATTCTCTATTTTCAAGAGAATTCAAATACTGTTTTTACAACCTTGTTACGTTTAAAAAATTATTTTCAAATCAGTTGTATCTTTCCCACACGAAAAGATACGTCAAGTAATAAAAATTAACTTTTTCATTTTCTTTAAGTCTTTTTCCACTGAATTGTATTTTTGCAACCTTTATGACAGGCTTATATTTGTTCACAAGCTCGTGAAAATGAAAAATGAAACGTAGCTATTTTTATATAATTTGGAGAGATAATCGAAGGAAAAGAAGCAACTAAAAATTAGTTGTGAATAGCAATTAAAATTAAAATGCCACGTTACGTGGAACGAAGAATCGAGGTATTTCTCCATATGTCGCAAGATTGTCATTGTCGTGGGCATGAATTATACCGTATTTATAATGAAAACGACGGTAGAACAGCTGGCGTTCAACGAACGTTGTAGCCTATAATGAATTCTTCTGTTCTTCCGTGACGTCCCTGAAAAACCTCTCACGAAACAAACACAGGATTATTGCGCTTCAAGAACAAACAGCAACTCGCTGCTCATTATACATATCAATAACTAAACGTTTCATTACTACTACGATTCAAACGATCGTGTGGCAATTCCGTGTCCTTCTTATTTCCTTTGTGTTATCTCTCGTTTTGAAATTTTTCGAACGAAAATCAAATAAATCACACGTTCGTACAGTAAATGTCGCAATTCTAAACGATACTACAGTTCGAATGAGTTGCAAGAAAAATGTTAACCGACGTTCACTTATTGCTGTAAAAACAAAACAAAGAATGAAGTAATTATTCTTCTATCTATTATTATTATTATTATTCTATTAAAATTCTGTCTTATCTATTTCCAAGAAATTACACAGCAAGTGGAATAATATCTTTCTTTAGGAGAATTAGAAGACTTTCCCAAATTTTGTTTTTTTCGTTCACTTCAAGAAATTGCGCGGCTTATCCTTAACAGGATCGTTGAACGATTCCGAATTCCACCAAGTTCCGTTTCTCCAAAAAATGAAGCAAAGCACAACGAATGGTTCAAAGTATGGATGGACAACAGTACCTCTCTCCTCCCCTTCTGCTAGAAATTACACAGGAAGTAGAATAATACCATCCCCAAAATAGGATCATCAACCCACTAAAAACTTCACCGTTATCTTTAAATTGCCCTTGTTCAAAAACTGATACGAATAATATTAACAAATGATAAACGAAGCACGTCTAACGTATGAAAATACAGATCATAGTACTCTCTCAAGATCGAGCTACTCTCAACCTCGAGATCCACGGACCACAGACGCCAAGAGGGGCCAACGGTCAACGAATCGCGCTTTCTCCCGATCTCACGTGTCGTCGTAGCAGCAACAGTTTTCCACTCATCCACCTTTTCCATCTATCCACATTTCTACCCCAAACTCACCACCGTCCCACCGAAATGACGAAACGAGCCTCCTCAAAGATTTCTTCGTAGCAATCCTAACTTACACTGGAAGCCTAGAGAAACGCCGAGGCAGAGGTCGCCTGTCTCCGTCAGGTAGGACGCAGTACTCTGGAGAACGAGCTGGCCGCCAACCTGGAACTGGAGTTCGCCGTATCGATCGGCCAGTGCCGTGAGGGTGCACTCACGCGGCGACAACCGACGGGGTAAACGGCCACGGGAGAACCTGGCGAGGGGTTTCCACAAGGGATAAACGCTACTCGGACAACACGCACACCGTGTGTGTTACTTAGGTAAGCGGCGTCAGAAAACTGCCGCGCCTACTGACGTTTCTTTCGCCCCCACCTTCGTCAGGCGGCCAGCCTGAAACAGGTGGGGGCCCTTCTTCGGATGGTATGCAACACTCCGCTACGTTCGATGCAGGGCCGTCTACGTGTGTGCTTTAGACCCCATTCTACTAGATTTTCCATAAATGGATGATTTGGAATTTTGAAAATCGATGGTAGTTTTCCATTTAGAAGCTTATTTGGGTAGTTGTGATTTTGGCAGCCGTTCAGAAGCAGCTACATTCGTCAACTCGGGGAAAAGAGGAAAGCGATGTTGGAAATATTGTTTTTTATTTATCTTGGAATTTACTGTTATTTATAGGTTCTGCTTGTGTCGCATAAATTAGTCTGTGAAAGTGAGCCACTTGTTTGTTGACAATTGGAAATTGATTACGTTGGTAGGAAAATTGACAAGTCTATAAAACGTAGTTTTAAAAATATGTCTTAGAATTTTCTTGCTCTTTTCTTTTATTAGCGAATATATATGTAAGATGGGTTTAATTTGAAACTGTTACAAAAGGATTAAGAATTATAGCGAAACGAGGTCAATTAACAATACCAATTGTTGTGGAAAAGTTCGCGGGGAAATTAGAATTTTGATAAGTAGTAGGTATGTATGTTGCTATTTTGATATTTTAGAATTTTCAAATTCTCTTCTTATTAGTTAACATCTGATCGATAGTCTTCTAATAAAATTTTAATGCAATGACATGGGGTTAATTACCAATTGTCACCTTTTATAATATATCAAACGAATGAATAAACGAAGTCTATTTATTGATTGAATTAACTCTATCAAATTTAAAGTTAAAGGGTATCTCTTGAACTCGACGAGGTTACGATTGACAGTAATCTCACTAATTACGCGTGTAGAGTTAGAAATCAAGGATTTTAGGATTACAGTAAATAGGTCATGTTGCACTAGCTGGTTACACGATAATATTATTATCTAGCTGGTATCATTGTCGGAACTTCCAACGTTTCTTTCGACACGGGAAAGCGGCGATGTTTAAACGGAGTGCCAACGTGTAAACGAGAACGTGCCTCGTTGCGAGGAATGTTAAATATCCTAGCTACTCTATCTAGAAGAAGTAGAGGGGTATTCCTCTTACTACTCGAGCATTCCAATTGCGTACATTATTCCTGCGTGAAAGTACACATACACGCAAACTCCTAACTTTCGTTTTATTCTTGTCCTTGGACATATTTTCGAGTCTGCTTTTGTCAATGATAGGAATTTATAACGTATGTACGTGTCGTTGATTTGAAGAATTATGCAATTCGATTGCAGTCGGGTCGATGAATATAATGTCGTGACAGAAAAGAAACGCTGGCAGTCATCGACACCGATCGGTTTGTCGATCTTGCGACACAGGTAGACCCTTCTAGAGATACTCAATAATCCGTTACGCGATACAACGGGATCGTATGACTCTAGTGTTAAAGACAGCTATTGCTACGGCAACATTAGCGAGTCTCGGTGTAATAAATAATTAGGAAAGTTTCACTTTTGAAGTAATTCTTCCTTCCGGTATCGTTATTAAATATTCTTTTAATCTTAACATCTTTAAAACCTCTTAACTAATCTTTAATCTTTGATTATCTAGCTCCGAAAGTTTACACAAGAAACATATACCTTATATCGTTTCATAACAAAATTAATGTCAAATAATTGTAATATATTTTATAATCAATTCATTAAATTCATCATTTTGCGATACGAATGTTTTTTTCGGAAAGCTTCTAACTTTTCTTTCATCGTATACACATATACATGTCACAACCATTGTTCCAAAAATATATCAACAAAATTGCATTCCAGATTTCCATCCTCTCAAATTATACTAAAACGACATCAAACTAAAACCGCATGGCGCATAACTTTGCCAGCTACGTTCCTGTCACTTACACGTGCGTCAATGTCGCATACGCGTGTTCTTCACTCGTCCCTTCACGCGATTACAAAGCCGGTTGAAATTACATCGTAATCCGTGTGTGTACACGAGCGCACGCGACGTGACACTGCCTCGCGATTTCTGCGAGAGTGGTCATAAGCGATGACTCGGTCGCTGGAGTTCGAGCCTGGGCCAATTGGCCAGGACCTCCGAGGTCGCGGTCAATTACGCCGGATATCAGAGAAGCCGCGGCAACGATTTGTCAATTAACATACTCGGATTATTCACGAGGCATGGTTCGCCACTGGTTTCCGACGCCGCTGGCGCGCGACCGCCTGATTCACGGTTTGTCTCGCTCGCTTCTTCCCTTCGCAGGAAACGCCTTTGTTCCCAAGGAGGACCCTCGCGGTTTCCGCTTTTCGGTGGACTGTCCACGGGATGGCTTTGTAAGGTACACGTTCGAGACCAGGATGAATGAGACGGAGGAAAAAGAACGGAAGTGGAGTTTGTCATTAGTAATACAAAGGTTAGGGTAGTTGGTACAGGGGTGGAAGATTAATGAGACCTTTTTTCTGTAAACTGTGATGTTACTTTTCAGTTAAAATTCTTTTCTACTAGAATTTATAGGTTTATCTGTGTAGAAGCTATAAAATTTAGAAATGTTGGACAAGATAGATGAGATGGAAAGAAAGATGGAAAGTTGTGTTTGTTATTAGTGGAATATCGTAATATACGAAGTGTCCGATTTTATTATATAGATTCCTGAATCTTTTTGTTTTTTTCAATCAAATTGGTGACTTTGATTTCTTTATAATATCATTTTATAGTGAATATGACAGTAATTTTGTATCTCGAGTTTTATCAAATTCATAAAGATTGACAAGATTTACTCAGTTTCTGTTTTGCATCTACTGCTCGAGCACGACGTAACTCTATTAATGGAAATTTTCCTATTACTCAGGCGACTTCTCGGCCTAATTAAACCTAACCACGTTCAGCCGAGTCATTAAGACATTCCCAAGATAAACCAGCAATTTTAGAATATACGAAAATAAAAATACCTGGAGGCGAGATACCACGAGAAAATCAAACTTCTCACACCTGTCTCAGATCCTTTCTTCCAACAGTTCCACATTAGCCATCAAATTTACCAAGGTTGTTTGGTGACCGGTTTTCACGGTTTTCGACGGATCCAGTAACACCATATCGCATCTGTCAACGTTCGCTATTGTTGCCTTGAACCGAGCCGGAAACGAACACCGGCTTCTTAACGACTTTTCGACACCACACGAGACTTCTACCTGCTGATCCCGAAGAACAGGATGGAATGTGGGCCCAGCAGGTGCGGTAAGGTGTATACATATATACGTGTGGATGGGCACTAACGTTTCGCAGGAAAGCCACGGATGCGTGCAGTTGATCGGGAACAAGATAATTCGAACGGTTTTGGGTCACGAGCCAGCAACCAACTTTGAGACTTTACAGATACGCTAAACTTCAAAGATCTTTTACGCCATCATTTTGGAATATTTTTAGAGACCTAAAGTCAAAGTTCTTCTTTTTTATAATTCTAAGAATTTCAAGAAAATGTTCGACCTGTTGGACGACTTCCAATAAAAAGATGCTCGAGTCTTCCAACTGCACTTCTTCTTCTGTATAGAACGCTGAATTATTGAACGTTCTTTAATTATCCGTAAATACAGTGAATCATCGACAAAGTAACTAAAATTCCACCAAATTTTTTATTAAATTGTTTTATTAAAAACAGATTTGATTCAACAAATAGTCGTACAGCTTAGTAGAGACCTAAGTTATCTATGAAATGTGAAAAAATATATCTTACGGAACATTAAATGTCGTTAAAATTATAACCGAAGATATGGAATGATCCCGAAGACTCGACAGTAATGAATGCATTATACAAATGAAGAAGGTCGAGGTGTAATGAGAAATATACACAGACGTATCATAGTTGTTACGTAATGGATCGGAGAAGAGGTGACGTACGCAGTCACGTCACACTGCTGAATTTACACCAATCGGCGGATAGTAGTATTTTCACTTGAAGAGCCCAAGTTGTTCCATGGTTCGACGGGAAATGTATGTCACGACCAAAATAATGCTGCTGTTTCACGCAGCCATAGTGCAAGCGGCGTGTAAAAAGAAGCTACGTACAAGACTTGTTTCGAAAATTTCATTGGTCGGACCGACGTTTTCAAGTTCCAGCGTCGCACATTCCTGCGCTACGGGATCTTTGCGGTTAGCGTCTCTTAAATTCCGTAAGAATTGCTCGGTTAGTGGAAACGTTGGCTCATCTTTGCACGAGAAGAATTGAAAAATCGTATAAGAATTAAAAACACTATTTATGTTTTGAAAATCTAGTTTTAATTGTTGATGAATGTAGCAAATGAAATTAATGTATTGTAATCAAAGAGACTGAGAATGATCAGAACAAATAGTTTGTTGCGAATTTTTATAGGAATTAACTGTGTTATATGTATTTCTAGAATGATTCATTCTGTGCAAATTTTTGTAACGATTTACTACAGATCGTAATTCTCAAAAACATGTTGGTCGTGTTGAATATCGGAATACGAGATGATAAAATTATATTCGATGCCATCAGATCATTTTTTAACCAATATCACGTGCACAACCAAATCAGGATATTTTCAATCGTAGCGACGCTAGTTTCGATGGCTAGAAATGTGCGAATTAAGTCTTAGAAGATTTATGCGTCTTCGTGTGGTATATCGAGTTCATAGTCGATTTATTGCTTTGAATTCAGGTAGCCGTTGTTAGATGAGATTGTTTGAGAATGTCTGGCGTAACATTCATAAATTATAGCAAAAGGTTTTCAGCGTCTGAATTTCTTGTTTTACAAAACAGAAAGTGGCCATTACAAGTTGAATGAATGGATTGAATGTCAACGATGGGAAATAAAAATTTGTATAATAGCGCTGAGTGTTGGATGTGAGAACGAATAGTATTTTGAAGAATAGAATACACTCGTGGAAAGTGTTTTGTTCACTGACAGGAAGCTTTCGTAATATAAGAATACTATACATCGCGGTGGAACAGAAAGCTGAAATCAAAAGTTGAGAGAAATAGGCAAGTGAAAAGGTGTTCATTTATTACAGTTTTGATGGTGAAGCTGTAATGAAACTGTGGAAACGAAAACGAGCGGCGACACGGTCAACGAAGCGTATTTATGTACCGTGAAAATGACATAGATGACGATTTTACTAAACAGCAAAAAAGCACGTAAAAATGTTAACCTCTTCAGGAACGAATTTATTTAAGTTAGAAAACGATCGTTATTTCTCATTTTTCTGAGAAAAGGAATGTACGCTATTGAACACATACGCGGCAAGTGGGTTTTCGGGTTAACTATTTGTAAAACAATTTTCTCCGTCAAGGGAATATTTATGACTTAAATTAAAGAAAAAGTAAATACAAAACACATATACTTCCGTTCACAACAGATATATTGGATTATACGAATACAGAATTCCAACCGATTAATTGTTTCATCAATAATTTAGATTAATTATTATATTTTGTATGAAACTAAATGTTTCGATACTTCTATATTTATAATTTCCAAGAGATTAAAAAAATAACACTTTTATTAAAAAGATTAAACACTAAAAGCCTAAATAAATGAAAAATCGAGAAGAAAAACTCTGAAAAGGCATAGAAACGAATAAACGTACCCAAAGCTTAAGTATCCAGCTTTACAGAATTCCAAATGTTAAACGAGTTAAACAAAGCTTCGTAATCGATCAATAAAAGACAGGATAGTAACAGACTAAACAAGCCAGCTAGCCAACGAGTAAGTATATCTTTCCTATTTTTACGAACGAGCCAAGAAACCGATCCCAAACGAGTATCGAGCGTGGAAGGAACGAGTTCAACGACATTCGAAGATTTTTACCGACCTCGGCAAGGGGACTCGCGGCTGGCTGCGTTACGTTTTTCATTTCACGGCGTTGCATTCGTACGGGGATTTCACGGCGGACGAGGCACTCTCTCGTAAATGACGGTCTCTTTATCGTAAAATCGAGCGTAGTAAACACGTGGCACGTGCATGTGTCTCGAAACCATCTGCCCTCAGCGCGCATGATCCAACGACGCACGCTATTGTTTATTTCGCCGATGCCAAAAATAATACACACAGGCGCGAATAATGGTTGCAATTAACCCGATTCGATATATGTTGAAAAAATTCTATACTCAAGCAAGTGGCAATTAACAATCTAACAAATAAGCTATCGATTATGAGCCTGTAATAGTTGCGTTCATTGATCTTCATTTACCACGAATGAGAAAACACAATCTTCATCCTGTTGTAACAAAACTAAACTTCCTCGTTCTATTGTAGCGAACTGCAAATTAACCGGTAGTGCGAATAAACAATGATTGATAACAGGAAACGATTATAACAAACTGTCAGTTCAGTTCACAGTTGTAAAAGAGAAGATATGCGGTCATGCTTCCCTACAATATTAGATATTTCGAAACAACATCTTTAATTTTAATTATTTTCAATGGAATATTGCTTGAAAATCGTATGCTTTCAACGTAGGAAACGTCCACCTGCATTACATCCAGGCAAACTAACCTCGTTTCTTTTATTTATTAACGAGATTTAAACCAACTTGTTTAGAATTTATTTTCTAATATATATTTAATAATATAGAAGATTTCTAAATTCTGTAACTGGATACAAAATGGGAGGACAATGATGTAATACAGGAGACAGAAAAGATCACTAGCATGAAGACACGCGTTTACTCACCTTCACTAGAGACGTGACCACAGGGCTATCCAGGAGGCCTTTGAGGAAGAGCAGATCCGTGTCGTCAGCCACCTTGCCCAGCTCCTCCAGGTTGTCGCGTACGTGCATGAAGGCGGCTGGAACAGTGACCAGGCACTTTTCCATAACACCGTGCTACGTGGACGTGCGCGAAGGGCAACGACACTACCGGCACGAGCGTCGAGGGTGCAAAAGAGCGACGCGAGGGGATGCCGGGTGTGGCCATTCGATGGATCAATATTGGGGCAGCTACAGGTGGCTGGAGTTGAAGCATGAGACACTTCGGTGGAAAAATCGAAAGGCGGGAAGTCGAGTAAGTGTTGATGCGAAAGGAAGTATGATTCACGTAGAGGTAACATTTTTAAATGGTTATCTTTAGACCGCTAATATTTATGCATTTATGGAAAGTTGAAGTACACAAAAATGTGCAAAATGCGTATAATATGCTAAAATGTTTCAAGTACTATAGCATTGTAGTATATAGTACCTCTATAATGGTTATAATATTTATATAATATTGAGTTATAATATTATTTTTATAGAAATGTGAATTTGAATCAGTATAACCGAAATTATTTTCCATTTTATACATTTCAGGTATATTTTCGCCTAAAACGCTACGTATTATTGCAGCAAACATTGTAATTTTGCGAATATTTCATTCCACGGTATAATAGTATTAATTTAGAAATAAACAGCACATACATATTTTACATGTGTTATGAAAACAAAATGTTCTGGTTTATATGCTCAGCAGCGCGTGTATATTATTTCATATATGCAGTTCACATGCCAGTAGAATAAAAATAAATAATAGAAAGAAAATAAATAATAAATTTAACAACTCGGGAAAATATGTTTTTGCAAGATTCATAATTTAATCGAGATCAAAATAGTAATGAAATAATGTTGGGTATTAGTTTTCAGAATATAAACTTAAGGGTTATTTATTTTATATTAAAAATTGAAGTTTTTGTCAAGACTTTAGCAAGTACTTCCTTTATGAATGTGAATGAATACCAGACTTTTCATTACATACGACTTATTTGTGATAGAGTTACTGCTGAACTTATTTTTCCAGATTTGAGAACCTAATTAATCAAAGGCTGATTATTAACCGAATCTCAATTTCAAGTATGATGTTCGTCAATTTAGTTTGTACAATCTAGAGTCAAACATATTATGTTCGGATTCGAAGGAAATTTGAAACGAACTCAAGGACCAAAGAATCATCTTACTGCTAACAATGGCTTCCAGCTGGTGCCAATTAACATTGAATCCATTCACAAGTGCCAGGACTAATTAGAGTCATAGTTAGACTTCGACCTACCTTTTCACTCTCGTTCGACCTTACTTTGTCGAACAATTTTCAACACGAGACAACGTTTAGCGTAATTATGAGTGTGATAAAATCTTTTTACTATTTCAAACACAGAATACAAAAAGATCGTTCTATTGTTTAATTGTCGATATTAATAGCCAAAAACGAGTTTAAATCAAAGATTACAAATCGTTCGTAATGTATTTGGAAATGTGGCGTCTCTCACTGAAAAACGCCTTGGAATCTCAATTTTTTATAGATGATATATTAAAATTTCGATTTATTTTAATAAAAGCAACGACACAAGATATTTTACTAAAAATATCTCTTATCTTCGCAAACATATCCTGTTACAAAGTTAAGTCATAAAATTTTCTAAAATTATCTCATTTGCAATTACCTTACATCCCTTAGAACACATTTATCATAAAGGGCGGTTTGTCGAACCAGTTGTATCTTTATAATTTATGACGTTTAATTATCGAAGACGAGACGAGGCGTTCTCCAGTTTCGAGTGGTTCTGATAAATAGTGATTGGCCACTTGAATGTACGATGATAAGCGATGTCGACGACGGGACGTTTGCATGATAAATGCGTGTAGTTACACGAAGCTATCGAACCACGAGTGCATAGAACCATACTACGACGATCGCGTATCGTCTTTCCAGAACGCCTCGACCTATTTCTCGCCTGGTTTACAGCCGAAGGAAAAAGTTCTTAAACCAGTCTGTTCGTGTGTATACAGGCGAAACGAAACGCTGGTTTTGCGATACGTTATACAAGCAACTGCAAATCTTTAACTTTAATACGAAACGATATAAAGAAAATATCTTCTATTTGAAGAAAAATATGATCGTGCCAAATTTAGTATAATTTTTTAGCATATTTTTTTATTTCAGATTGTCTAATTTCAGTATTGAATCAGAAAATGTTCCGCTCGTTCGTTCTGGCTGATTTTGTGCATGAAACAGAACTGCAGAAGAATTAAGAAGAGAAGAATACTTAAATACATTTAGAATTGCGTCAATTTTTTCGAACCTTCTCTATTTTAGATTATTGAACTCCTTGGGGATTTTAATTAATTTCAATTAAAAGGAAGAAATTCGTTTTCAAATTTGTTAAAAACCAAAGCGAAGCACATAAACGCGGAGGAATAATATTTAGATACGAGAAGTTTGTTCGCAGAATTCTGATGGAGAACGGGAAGGAAATATTTCTTCTGAACATTACATTAGAAAATTTTTCAATTGAATTCTTTCAATGTAGAACCAAACAAATCTAAACTAACATTGTAGCTTTACCATTTTCTATTTGATAGAGTTTGGTGCCATTCACAGCATCGATGCTGGCTAACAGCCGGCGATCTTCTATCTTCTCCTTTCTTCCGAAGAAAACCATTTTGACGTTTCTTCTTACACGACGACGTAAACTCTTATATAAGAAATCTTTAATACATCAACAAATCACATTTTCACTTTCTTCTCCGTTTCACATTTTACATTCTCATCGTCATATCTAACGTCACGTCTCGTTGACGTCACTAAACGCCAGACACCATAAGTAAGTACGATTATTCTCACATTCTTGCACTGTCAAACAACGAAACAAGAAATCTCTTCTTTAGGAGCCTGTATCTACTGAATCCTATCACAACGTTCTTAAAGAGTGGAACAGTTTCAATTACCATAACTCAATTATCACCGAGCTATCCATCTCACTATCAACAATCACTGTTCTTTGTAACACGCATTCTCACGCGATCGTTGATCCTTCGGGAAGCCACGTTCCTTTCGGTAGCCAAGCCAGTGTTTGTCAAGACAGAGCAAACAAGAGAATTTTCTTCGAAGACGTAGGAAGCGTGCACACTGGTCCGTTCCGCGGCAACACGTCACGGTGAATGGAAACTCCGTGTTACACCTGCTTGGGGCCCCAGGCCCCTGCTAGGAGACTAAAAGCGACACCCCGTGGAAGTGATGGAACACAACGAAGTTAGAAGAACGTTCGCGCCGCGCCGCGCTGCTCCCTTCGAGCAGGAAATTCGTGACGTTCTTTAAGGGCATCTTGACTACATCACAGAAGGTGCTCTTTCTTTTGTCACGGAAACATCTTTAACGGCTGACGCTTTCGAGTGTTTTCTTTTTCAAATCAAATAGTACAAGCGTATGGAGCTGGTAGTTTTTAAATAGCCATTTGCGAGATTCGTCGTGGCCGATTGATCCTCGAGGAATTCTCTTCTTTCCTTTTCTTTTAAAATGACGGATGTCGATATTAGGATGAAACTATTGAAACGCGGGGTTGCGTTGCAAGGTGCAAGGAAGTAAACAGGTTATTTATTCGGACCGAAGATTGTTGAATGTAGGATAGTCCATGGTTTGATTAAAAGTTTCGTTCAAGTTTTAGTTGCTTTCTATTATGATTAAGAAGAATTGGCCTCTGCTTTTAGTAAGATCTCGTTAGTGTTAGTTGTTCGTAATTGAGGAAAATGGTTCTTGCTTATGGCGTGACCTTTTAAAAGTTTTGTGAAAGGCTCGAATGATCTTTATTTCATTGTGTCCCATTTCATTTGTCAAAGTTATTTCACACATTCACACACAATCCTGAAGATTTCGCACAATAACGAACCTCAGAAGTTGATTTCCTTTTAGGATTTTGACGACTGATACCATCGGATTGGTTCAGCTGGTTACGTTACGAAGTTTTTAAACTATCAAAGCAAATTTCAAATCTAATTGAAGTTTCACCTGGCCAATCTCATTCACCAAATAGCGCCACTCGTGAATCGAATTTCACATATCCATAGGTTTCCACTCGAGAAGAATCACACTTTGTTATTTACATGATCTAGTCGTTTGAGCTACATACTCTGCGAGAAAAGACGCTGGGGCGCTTTAAAAACAGAACGTGAATTGTATAGTCTACGAAGATGGTCGCGATGCGTGTTGTCGTCGCCGAAGAACGATCGAAACTGACGTTTTCAAAAATTCGTCGAGGAACGAGCGCATCAAAAGAGGAAAGCTATTCTTATTTTTCCAGACAAATCAAAGCGAGGGAATACGAGAAAGAGAGGAGCGTACGAGGAAAAGGAAAGTACCATCGGGTAACTGCCCGAGAGAATCCGAGCACGTTGACGAAGGGTCCAGAAAAGAACCAGCTGGTCTCCGGAGGAAGGAAATCATTCTTCATGAACGTAACGAAAAAATCGACCGTCACTTGGCTCGTGTCTTATTTTAGATAACTTGTTTTCTACGATTTGTCGCGATTATTCACCCTTTTCTCTTTTTTACGTTATTTTTCGTTCGATGTATCTTAAACAAAGAGTTGACTTCGAAATAACTTTATACGACGAGTGGAGAAATTTTGTTGTAACCGGAGAACACATTTTTGGTCTTTTGGATTTTTGAAATGTTTGAGTTTTTTAATTTATTCGTAATTTTTTCGGTTCAATTATTTTAAAGTATTAGTTGACTCTGTTGAGAAATTATCTTACGACCAGGGGAATTGAAACTTCATGATTTTCTTAGGTATTTTAGGTAGATATTTATGAAAGTTTTAGATTATACTTCTCCATTGGATTTTTATCAAGGTGAAATACTGCGGCTATTTAGAATATTTTACGCGAGCTACTTCTGAGTCGATTAACTGTTTTATCGTGAACAGATGTTCAACGTAACCCACCGATCGTGCAAATCGTGATTTTATTGACGTTTATTTTGTCCCACACTAGAGAAATACACAGGCTCCGGACCAGGGATCTGAAACTGCTTTCAATCAGGATGGCCGTAAGGTGTGGACGGAAACCATTTGCTCCATCGAAATTACAAAACAGAAGCAACTATGATTTCGATACTAGAAGTTATAGCCTGGAATTCATGAAGATTTTTAATAAACTTCTTATGAAGCAGCTCAAATTTAAAATCGTACATAAGATAAAAGTTAAATATAAAATTCTTGGAAAGTACATGAAGAAGATCGCTTTTACGATAGAAGTAATAGTATAACAGAAAAACAGTTCGACGAAAGTAAAGAGCTTTCGTGGAAAGCTTAAGAAAAGGAGGAGGAACGAGTTTGAACACACAAAATTTTTAAAGAGATTCTTAAATCTGTGAGAATGAAGAGCGAATAAAATTTGAATTCTGAAAATTATCCTGGCTGAAGATTTTTAACGTAGAAGAATTTGGATTTCGTGATGATGTTACTATATTATACGTGATCATTGAAATTAGTATTCATTCAAGGTCCTAAAGTGTATAGCTGGCTTTGTTATGGGTTTTATCGATCGTCCGAGTTTTCTTCTCGAGAGCACGCGTTAATATCGACCGTCTCTTTGTTGTAATTTTTCCATGACGTCGTGAATTTCATTTCGGCGTTTCGGCGATGTGAAATATTCGTGAAATTGAAATTTTTGAAAAATATTGGTATCAAATCGAGATATCTGATTTAACTTGTCAGTCGTGAAAGAAAGCTAATAAAGATAAATTAATACTCGTTAAGTCGAATTCGAGCTATTCAAAAAGTCGTAATATATATCTGAAATGATCCAATTAACAGGTTATTCTAGTATTCTTCAGAAATGAGGTAGATAAAGAATTTAATGTAAAATTATTTGCAAATTTGTACCAAAACTTGGCCACCACGTCAATGTGATACTAAATCCCTGTGAGACGTGTCTGAACCGCAATGTGAAAAACTGGAACGTAAGTCAGCATCGATGGTGCTTCCACTGAAATCACGTTAAATTTAACAGGATCACAGACATTTTGTGCCAGAGAAAGAAGAATCTTCGAAGAATGGTAAACGAAAGTTATAGAGAAGGAAAAGTTCGTGGAAGTCGGACGAAACGGTTCAATCAATATCCTCCATCCGTACAAATCAAGATCCAGAGAACTGTCAAGAATTCCAAGTGACGAGTGGAATCTATCGAAAGTTTTGGGGAGATTTGATAAGACGAGACTTTAGAAATTCTACGAAAGTCGAGCAGCAAGGTACAATATCTTTAGATCTTTAAAAAGATTCCGGCTATTTCGTTAACTAGATATTTAAATTCAGATTCTATTTAACGCAAGATTAGATAGAAATTTCTTAAGAAAAGTTAACATTTTTTAATTCAAGTTCACATATAAATCGCTAGTTGAAATTCAAACTTTCTTTTACATTCAAATTCGAATTTTCAATTTGAAATTCTCAATTTTCTAGACCTCGATATAAATGGCGGGAGAACTAATTGAAACCCACTTCGATAACAGAGGTGAGTAAATCAAACGGTTCGCGTAGTCAATAAAACGTTACTCGACTCGGTTCAATCTCTCCAATCTCGGACAGTTCAATCTACAATCCGTTCTATACTCGAATAATTTCAAACTTACCGGAAGTGGATTTCAAGTGCGGTAGTTCCTTCTTAGGAATGATCGAGGGTAGTTTCGAACACCCACAAATGTCCTCGATATCCATCATCGACTTGCTATTCTTCATCCTGGTGGACGATAGTGGAATGTGGTTTCAGGTGACGCCAATCGGCATCACGATCAGCATGGATCCCAGCCCCGAGTGTTCCACCGACAGGATCGAACTTCCGTTTGCCCAAATTCCCGATTCACCGGTGACCTTGTCATTCTCCCTGTTACTCTTCCTCTCGAATGTTCCACGTGTTGTCCACGTCCCCCCGTCAATTGATCTACGTTTGACGCGAAGTCAAAATGGCAGTCGAAGATCTCGTGATCTATTCATAGATCACCGGTAATGGTCCGTGATCGTGGTAGCGTCGAAGAGAACGAACGAACGAGGAAGACCGCAACGGGACCTATAAGCCCGCGCTCTGTTCGTGTCCGGTACTTATAGCATGTTGCGCGGGGGGTGGGTTTTTGCACCCTCTCTCTCGCTCCGCTTACACGATTTTGCGACTCGTGGCAACGAGTGCCGCGTGCGTTCGAATCGATCGATAGTAAACGCGCCCACGGAAGGGTAGAAATATTCTGGATTACGGCGTCATACAACTTACAACAACAACAACATACAAAACAAACGCCTCGACGATCGACTTTTTAAACCAAAAGATAGATATTTTTTTAAATAATGGGGAAATTATATTTGCATCTTCTATTATTGGAGATATGAAGTTTGGAGCTTTTATTAGAACGTTTCTCGGTGAACTTATAGTTTCTGATTGAATTTGAAGTTTTAGATCGAAGTTCGTACGTCTACACTATTTTATGGTACAACGAATAAATTGTAATTAGTTATTATATGCGAACCGTTGACAAGCCACGTTGAATAGCTTCGTATAAATTATAAAATTGAGAAATTGCAAATGTTTAAACATCTTTTTTTTTCATTCGGATCAGCTGGATAAAATTATTGCGTTAAAAAATTGTTTTCCTTCTTTTTATTGTCGATTGTATATTTTAGTAATATTCAACACTAATTGCAATACCTTGTAATCGTCCTGAATGTGAATCTACCGGTGCTATGTCATGACTATATTTGGCATATATCGCAGGATCCGAATGACGAAGAAAATGACTAAATAGCTAGGTGAAGAAAGAAAGATGATATATAACGACCTAATAAGCCCTTTTATTCTTTCATTTGTATTCTTTTATTTATTCCCGATTCTTTTATTTCATTGTTGTAACTGATATTTGATGTTACAAGTTAATATCAGATTGTTTGGTGCGTTTTATTATATTTCATGTAGATTGTGAAAGTTGAACCGCGTCCAATTTCGTATCGATCAATGAAATTGTTTTAGCCGATCGCGACAAAGATATGACCATTTTGTGGGATTCGAACTCGATTAGGGAGTTTATTAAATGAATTGTATCTTAGATCGATAAGGAATTCTTTGTCACGAAAATATATCGACTTATGAACAAATATTCTCTATAGAAGAAAACTTATGAGATGAATATCGTTTATTATATTTCGAATATATCGGAACATTGATTAAATACAGGATATAGATATCGCATTATGCGAGCACAGACTAAACACAGAATAGATCTATTATTATATAGGGACTTTGTGTTTCACTTTCTGTAATACCGACCTCGAGGAAACGAGTGTTTCTTGCGCCCTCTGTGATTTGCTACGGCGAATATAGGAATTACATCATGTTCTAGTAAATTCTATACGAGGGACATCTAGCGAGGTTAGTTAACAGTTAAAACGCTACGAGATATTACAGTTGCATATTTACAGGCGTTCGAGTATCTAGTTTTATTGGATAGCGTTATCACATTCTTCGTTATCAACGAGGGGTGACGCTACTGACTTGATAAATGAGATCTGATTATATACATATACATTAGATGTTATTGCTGTATCTGTTGTGCTATTTTGAATATTACAACATCGTTGACGCTCTCTACATGCAAGATTAAACTTCTCCGTTCTAAATCAGATTTATCATAAATTTAAAAAATCTTCAAACCTCTGTGAATTGTTAATTTTTGGTTTCTGGTACTTTTATACTTTCTCGTAGTATAATCAATGAAACTTCATTTTTGCTAAAAACTATCTTTTATACATTGTTTACTGTTTAGTTTTATTATACTCCTCCTTGATGACAGTGTATCTGTAGTATATTTAAATTATAAATTTGTAAGTTACGTCTTATAAAAGAATCGAATATAAATTTTGTTTTACAGATCCATACAGGGCTTTACAGGAAAATATGTATAGTCTGTACCAATACTTCAGTTTATCCTTGTCTATCTATAATAAGTACGTTAATTGATTGTTTCTACTGGAAAACGTATAGTTTAGTTGATTCGTGTTTAAAATATCTCTCAGTTGAATCTTATCACGACCCCGTTCGAAATACCGGAACAATGGGCATTCAGCAAAGATTGGCTGATTAGGTTCGTCGAGGTCGACGATATAAGCGGCTTGTTTCCGGCTCTCTTCCGAGTCTCGTCACGCTCCCTGTCGAACGAAAGATGCGTCTGTACTCCGCGGACCTACCTAGCAGTTCGCGCCTCGACTTTGCTCTACAAACATTGCTTCACGTGGCATTGACCCAACGCGAGTTATCATTCGTTACCAACACGAGTTACCCACACGTTCTTAGGGCCATCAATGTTCGGACGAACCTTATCTCCATTCGCGTAAATAAATACGTACACTTATTATTATCTGTTTCGTAAATACTATCATTAATCGACGCGAAGTATGCGGAAGCTTTCGCTATAAATTTAATGGATTTTACTGTACGAATATTTTCATATATTATTCCAATTTACTTTTAGAAAGTAAATCTTACAACAACAAATAACTATGGTACTCGTTTAGATCAATAACGATTCACAAAAGCAATCTACAAAGCCACGATAGAATAGTCGACGCTTAACTTTTAACTGGTAATTCCATAGATTAGCGCCTTTTGTTAGACAGGTCACGAAGCGAGTCGCTGGTAGCGATTACGCGTGGCGCGTGACTGGTTCGCAAAATAATTTCAGCAGCGTGCAATTTTATCGGTCGAGTATCTTTTCCTGGCCCGGTTCGCCGGTTGTTCGCGCGTCATCGAATCAATGAGCGTCCTTGTCGTGACGCGCTGCAACTTGCAATACCGAGCGACGATCTCCGCAGCGACGATGAGTTGTCGTTCGATAACCGCGATTTACAGCGGCAGAATTTCGTAAAGCTTTACGAAGTTATTGACAGCGTTGGCCCGTGAATCAGGATTATTAGTGACAACCGACGACGGGGAAAGAATGTGAAGTGTCTGCGCTCACGTCGCCAGATTCCAGCCGACGTTAATCCGTTCGATTTCCCCTCGTTTCATTCTTTTTTTGACGTCAACTGAATGGAATTACATTCTGCATGTTATTTATTTATTCTTTTTTCGTTTTGATATATCGCCCAAATTTGATTTTTTGTGTTACAGTTGCGATCATTTTTTGTATAGAACCGATGATTCCAAAAGAGGATTATCTTACTGTTTTGTCTGCAATCGAATATTACGGTATTGTTGTGATTTTAAATTTTATATCTGTGGTAATATAATAAATAGGTAAATGGAAGCTACGATGCTATCAATGGTGTAATTAGATTCAAAGGGTTAAGAAGAGGTTAAATTCGAAATTAAAATTTAAATTAAGCGTTACTTAACCTTTTAAAGTAACGTTGGCTTATACAGTAATGAACGAAAGTATCGATACAGAACTAATTTCCTACAAAACTGAATAGAAAAGTACCGAATTCAAAGCTTTTGAGTTTAAAGCGTATTAAGTATAAAGCGTATTATCGTTGAACAACTGATGCGGTTAGATCGATTTCTAAAAGTTGATACGGAATAATAACGATTGTGTTTGAAATTGTCAAACTTCACAGTGTTATTTTCTAACCTGACGAGCTCTGCATCTATCGATTCGTTCATTTTCGTATACCAAGAGGATTTTTCGCAAATTGATAAAAAACACCAAACGTGACGTAAAAAACACCAAACGTGACGTAAGTAGCGTTATGTGAATACACAGTAGTCGTACAGCAGATGTAGAATAACTAGAAAAATACATTATTATTACACATTTTAATAAGTCATTTAAATCTATAATATATATAATTATAATTTATGATACTACAAAGAGGTAGTAAGTGCTGCTTCTAGTTACTAATTCATTATTATTTTATGTACCTTGGTCGAGTTCAAATACTATGAGTATAAATCTGTCAAAGTTTCCACATACAGGCAAAGTTTGGACAGCAGAGCAACGTATACGTTATTTTCCTTGGAAAAATATATTTTCGTTATCTTTCCAGCTTTAGCAAATCCATTTACCGAAGACGTTAAAACCCAAGTCATAATACAACGCTATATGCATAACTGTATACAAATCTTTCCATGCATCTACCTCTTCGCTAATTCAACATCATTATACAAAATCTTCCATATGCAAGGTGACCAATTATTTCTTAATCCATCATCATATCTTCCTTACTCATCGATCTCCATATACGAACTCGATCGAATATTCATAGTTCGTGGTATACAGATAAAGAGAAGATTTCCTTATCGACCGATCGTAGCGATAACCGGAGAATTAAAAATAACTAAAAACTAGAAAATAGGAAAAAGACTGAGGCCAAGACCGAGTACTATGAGGGAATGCCCCGTGTTGATCGTCGGAGGTGGGAGTGATCGCGGCCTCCGGCACATCGGAAAACTACGTGATGGATCAGTCTGTGTTCGACGCACCCGTGACATTCATCGAGCCGTGTCGATCTCTCGATCGTCACTAGAAGGAATCACACGATAGGGAAATCAACATCGTCGGACCCTGCTACATGTTCGCTATGTCGTGGAACCGGGTAGGTTATCGGAGATCAAGCTTTTTCTTCTATCTCTTCCGCTATTCAAGTGATTATATAGTTTGTAGAAGTAATTAAGATCGACCTGTTGTTCTTATCGTCTAATCCATTGAAGTGGAGGTCACTGTCACTTGTCAATGAAATTCGCTGATTTTTTTCTTTTCTCCTTTTTTTATTTATTTTTTATTTTAATGTGTCGAGTCTCGTGACACGTTGAATTATCAGTCTCATTATGTAATTTTGCTCTTTTTATGTGATATGGATGTCATGTGAATACCGATAAATCGTTGTATAGGAATAGGTGACAGAGTATTCATTTTTATCAGTAATTGAAACAATATGTGATACGTCGATTTTTAATATATCAGCTGTTATCGAAATATCACCAGCGATTACATTTAAGCGAGTTTGTTTAGGAATTTAGAAATTACATGGATAAGAGATAAAAGTAAGGGATTATTACATGTTTAGAAAACAATTTTTTTTTGGATTAACTGTATCACCTGTATTATCAATTTTTCTCGTTTACACGGTAATCTATATTTGGATAGACTCTTCGTGTAACCGGTTTTACGACGATCGCGCGCGTGCTAATAACAAAAAAGAAAGAAACGGTCGTATTAAAAGCAAACACCCTGAAGATAATTGCCGATCCCGTAATCGACCGACATTTTCAAATTCCGTTTCCTTCCAGAGAATCGTATCGATTCAACAACTTTTCTTTCCAGTTGTTTTCGTCGCATGGATGAAGAAGTTTCGCGTGCCTCGATTTATCGTCGACGATGCGTCGCTTTTGGAAGAAATCTCGCGGAAAAAGAGGTTGGAAACGCGAAGAGGTTACAACTTAATCGTGAAAAAGAAAAAAAGACGCGTTGATAAATCAAAACAGTCATTTCTATCCCAAGATTATATTTATTGCTTGATCGGAAGATTAATGATCTTTAGAGAATTATTAACAATTTTTACACATCGTGTTTGCAATGCATTCGAAGAGCCAAGGTGAACAAATAAAAGTTAACCTGCTAGGTGTATGTTTGACGTTAATTGGTTAAATTACAGAATAACTATTTAATATTAGCCAATATTTTTAATGAATAGGTGTTCCACATTTCGTAAATAGGGATTGTAACGATAAATCGGGTAACTTTACTGAAATTTCACAGAGCTGAAACTTTCAAAGATTCTCTTCGTTAAATCAAGGCACTCTTTGCTTATGAAATAAATAAATATTATTTCGGCGACGAATGAGAAAATGCAATTTTATAATTTCAAACCAGTTTTGTTTTGTCAGTCGGTCTTCGTTAAGCGAGGAAAACTTCGAACATTTTCGTCCAGGTTTCGTACATGCAAAGAATATTTAATTTCTCGCTGTATTTCTTTTTTTTTTTTTATTGTTCTTGCTTGAACGAAAAAGAAACGCTTGCTTTTATCGCAGACTTTTGACTTTCGATAGCCATAGGTACAAGTTCTAAAATTTTCAATGTCTTTACGGTTTGAAGTTTATTTTTATTAGGCTGTATCTTAAATCGTGAGAATGTTATAACCGAGTAATTCGAGTAAGTGCTTTTAGACTCGAGTTTTTGGAAAAACAGTTCCATCCAACTTCGATACTGCGTATCAACAATATTATTTCGATACCGATAGATAACAGAGATATCAGCGATGTTATTGCTGAACAGTTAATACGTAATTTCATTTGTGTGCGGATTAAATAATATCGTATTTATATTTGAGCGAATTAAAATCGATCGATCTTAAGTTTAATTTTGAAAATATAGAAATTTGTAATTAAAAGATGATCGAATTAACGAGTTAGATAAGAAATTTAATGTTTAATTTCGCAGAAATGTTAAGAACAAAAATCAGTAGTTTCTTCTTGAAAATAACTTTGAAGTGGAGCCTTTTCTTCTTCGCTTTAAATACCAAGAATACTTGGTATACTTAGTAAGCGTTCTTAAACCTGATCCTCTTCGAACGAGAATTCCACTAACCTTATATCATTCACGAGATACTTGTGCTGACCAACGGACTTTCTCAACGTGATCTATTCTACCCTGACGTCTCCTAAAAGATTCACAACCAAACGGAAAAGTCCTATCACTCCTTTCTTGGTTCAACTTTTCTTTATCGTGCAACACCGTTCGTTGATCTTTCTTTTCTTATCTGTCATCTCATTGTTATATTTCCAGTTCGCGAATTGTCCTCCTTTCCTAATTCCAACTCAATATAGACCAGTTTCTATTATAATTCACAGGCGTGATCGATAAGGGAGATTGTCTTTACCTTTAATCCGTCGCGACAATCCCTTTGTAACTCGACGACGTATAATAAGTAATATAATTATATTATAAGAGACAAAAGATAGATACTTTAAAATATTAGTAAGAAATAAAACGTTAATAAATAGTTCAAAAGTGACGTATAACACACATAATATGTTTATAAAAGGTTTCTATAAATGTCCCGTTTGAAAACTTCAGATCAAAAATTAATTTGCGAAGCATCGATGGATGATATTTAATTGATATAAAAATAATACTTTGATGGTATTTTGTGACGCGTCTGAAAATGTATTTCTTGAATTCACACCGTTGTTCAGACTTCATCGACCCGATTCTAACTTAATTAATTCTGGAACTAATGAAATAATCATTTTAAGCGTCGAAATACGCAACTAAATCCAAATTCTCGAAATATTTACTCGCGCTACTATGAATTTCATTTCGCCATATAGCGAGATATCTTGTCTATAGATGTGACGGGCTTAAGAAAACGACGATCACAGCCATCTTGTCCGCCGGAGGGTTAACAAATCTGGTCAGGAGTCGTCCAGCAATTTCGCGACAGCAATTTCGCGGATTTTACTAAGCTCGCGAGATCGTCGACGCGAAACCTTTATGCGATGCACGTGTTGCTGTCTCCGGGGTCGAACGCCTTCAACGTGTTCTATAAATCCGTCTTTCCTTTTTCGCGTCGCCGTATCCTGACGAGGTGTCGCGGACAGAGCAGCACGGAGAGAGGAATGGAATTCCAGATGCGAGGATTCTTTTTCTTCGACCTCCTTTTTTCTCTGTCTTTTTATGGTCTCTTTCAACGGGAACGAAATCTTTTCCAGATACTGCCACAGCTGATACTGGTGCTGCATGGATTCCTGGTCGTCCTTGTTGCTGGAAAATCCAGTAAGTCTTCCGCTTCTTTGTCCTCGAGAGATAATCGCGCTTCCGTTGAGCCGCTTAGGGACCGGACGTCTCGGGATACAGCCGGGTGCCTCGAGATCGACGGGAATCGGGCTAATACTCTTCACCGATTTGCGTTATTTGCTTGGAGATAAGTTTAATCGTAGCCCTACTCCGTATACTTTCTGCCTGTTACGATTTCGACGCTAGAAATCGTTGATCTAAACGTATGACGATGGTTATCTTGTTTTTTAACGATTGTTTCATACTTTTGCCAAACGTAGGACATTTTTGAGAACGAAAAATATAATTGCGTTGAAATAATCGGTATAATGTAAAAAGAAGTATAATATACTTGGTATAATATCGAGCGGATGAAATAAGTGTCTATTGAAGTTCTGTTTTTTTGAAATCGTACTCTTAGAAATCTGAATTTGAAGAAATAAACATCGGCAATTTGTTTATGAGCGACAATGTATATAGCAGTATACCGCGAAGTAGAATGGAAAAATGCAGAAATAACGTGATTATACCGATTGATAATTCTAATTTCAATACGGAATAAATCAAGCACTATTGCTTCATCGCTTGGCAATTTTCCATGAAATTTCCCTAATGACTTGCGCCACTCAAACCATTAAAATTCTCTCGAAGAGTATGCAGATTATGGACACCTAAACCTAAACAACTTTGACATGTATGTGGATCACGGATATTCTGAGTCACAACTTTGACCCACATATGGCTCGATGAATAATAAATTCGCAATTAATCAGTCTACCTATATCAAGAAACTCGTACAGTTCCGAAATTTTAGCATTACTCGACATTTTCCCAGCCTCGTCCTTTCTTCCTCTTCCTTCACTTTCCTCCTTTTGTTCTGTTCGTAAGAAAATATTAAGAGTTCCCGTCTTTCGATATAGTTCCACAAGTGATCGACAAGGATGTGGGCAGATACGAATCCTCGGAGGGCAATGATCATCATCCTGTTAGGGTTCCCTTCAAGCTGGAAGAAACTTATGATCAAAGCTTTCGGGCGAACATCTTCAATGCTACTTGGGAAACAGACACGGAAATCCTTTATTCCGATAATTACATTGGTAACATTCGCGTATTCGACGTGACCAAGGGAACCACTTGGGTCCTTTTGGATTCTTCCGTGATGGTATGATTTATTTGATCTATTTTCACCTATACATGTATATGCTATATGGTGTATTTTTACCTATATACACACACACATATATGTATATGTATATGTAGCATATATATGCTTTGGGATCAGGAGAAATTTATCAGTTTCGTATTGGAACATAAATAGGTCCTTTGCCTTTTTGGAAATTAGAAATAGTTCACCATCAAAGGCAAGATGTTGTAATTTTCGTCTTGAACTTTTTATAAATATTTTAAATTTAAACGATTGTGATAATTGCCAGAGGATAGCGAATAATCTATATGTTGGCTATAATCAAAAATATAATGTACACGTAGGTACATATTAGGTTGTCCGAAAAGTTTCTTTCGTCTTATGAGGAAATAATAGACGCACAGCATTTTTTGTTTTATATTATTTTGTCAAATTACGTACGATCCATTTTGTTCTATCGAGGTAAACACCACGACATTTCGCAGACTTGGTTTCACGTTTGTATGAAGATGCATTGTTGTAGAAAACACGTTTGCGAAAGAAAGACACTATCCGGACAACCTAATATTAAGATGGATGTAACGAATTACGATTAATGTTACGATTGGAAAGAACGAAATCATGTCATATTAGTCGCTATTTATTAGACGAGCGAAATACTAAAAAATCAAATTGAATCAAATTTTTAGAAGATTCTTTATTGTAGTAAACGCTATTTATTTTTTGAATACCAAGAAATTAAATATCCAATAGAACAATATAAAAGAATGTAGAAAATTTGGAAGAGAATCTTGAAGATGATATCTGATATTTTCGAATTTCTACAATATTTCATTCAGTACTTTAATTATTTAAGCAATTTGGAATATCCATTGGATGTGGGCAGCGAGCTTTCGAGAAATTACGTTTCAATTTCAAGAATAAATTGCTTGAATGTCGGGCTCTCCCTTTTGCTCGATCGAGGACGCGTACAAATAACACGGTTACGTTTAATTAATCGTACGGAAATTCTCAGCGTTGACCAGCTTCTTAATCGGTGAATTACACCGTCCACTTTTGACCATGAATCAACATCGAACGTTGTTGATTTAAGAAACACGATGTCTAACATTTTCTTTTCAATTTTCCCTGGTCTCGAAGCGTTTGCGTCTCTTTTAGCGATATTCCAGGTAAACGTTTACCGATCATTCCCAACTATAATCATTCCAAATTATACATTATAAATAAGACTTTTGAAACGTTTTCCTATCAATCCTGCTACGGTTTTCGCATTTTTGCATCCCAGTCTCGTTCTCGTTTCAACAAATAAGATTTCTAACGTTTATCAGAAATTTGCAAGTGTTTAACTTTTCAAGTTTTGTCACATACAAACCTATAAACTTTCAAATTCTGAAATATTCGAATATTGAAATATAGTTCAGAGAGCATAGAACGAAATACAAAATATCATTCGTGAAATACAAAACGTGAAAATGTTTCCTCCCATTCTACCCCCTCAAGGAAGATCGAAGCATGACGTAGCATTTCGACGTTCGATGAATTAATATCACGATAATGTATCGATCGTTCCGAACAATTTAAGATTTATCGTGTCGTAACGTATCGGATAACTTGACACGAAATCAATAGTATCGATACTCCAAATCACTCAAGCATTTGTCCCACCATACTGCCCCGATACCTTGATATTGCTCGCAATTTCGAATACTTGCTATACTCCAGGGACCAATTTCCGCTTACCACTATGCTGATAAAATGGTAGACGAATCGTTACTCGATCCTTCTTGTCAAATGTATCACGACTGTTCTTCGCTAATTTTGACACCTGTTTTGATTTAAAATCTGCTCGACAGTGTGGCAGACGAATCGTCAGTTTTCATATTTCCACGTCTCGAAATCGTGAAATTTAGAAATTAAAAGATTTTTAAGTTTCTAAATTTTCGAATTTCCAAATATTCGTCAAAATTCTCAAACGCACAAATATTCAGATTTTTCAATTTTCAAACTTTCGCGAACGATTGTTCTTCGTTATCTTGACTTCTGCTTCGATTGGACGTTTGTCTGATATTTTATAAATGAATATTAACGTGCTTTCAGGCCGATTACGAGAAGCCTTCCATAAGCTTTTCCTTCGACAATTCTTTCGTTGCGATTAGTCATGACTATGCAAACGTGAGTATATAATTTTTGCATGCTACAAGTTCCGATCGATCGTATCGTAAACGTTTTACTAGTGCAACGGTTAAAATCCCATCTCTGTTCGTTGAGTATAAAAAGATATATAAGTTATCGATCTCCAGGGTTTCCGGTATTCACTGTATCAAAGGTGCGACGTATACAACACTAAAACCAGGTAAACTATCTATTTTACATTAGCGACAATTTTAACGGCACCGTGATAAATCAAATTACAAAACAATGCAACATGTCAGTAGCAATAACGATAAAGTTAATGTTCGTTCAGTTACTTTCAGTTATATATTTCGAGTTTGTCGATATTCGTGTAAAAATAAACTATTACAAATATCAATAACAATTTATCAGACTTCTAACTGTAGCATTCCTAATTGCAGATTAATAATAAAAAAAAAATTCAAGACTTTCTTGTTAAATTATTTTCAAAAAGTTAATCCTTATTAATTTATATACGTTTCCTTTTTTATATTTCTTTGCTTTCATTCACGTAGAACGTATACGAGAATTGCGAATGGCGATCGCATACCTCTGTTCAAGTGGTCGCCCACGAGGAACGCTTTGATTTATGTTCACGAGAACGATATCTATTACCAAGAGTTCTCCGAGGGGGGCAGTCATATTCGAAGAATAACGAACACGGGTGTGCTCGACACCGTTTATAACGGAGTACCTGATTGGGTTTACGAAGGTAATCGAAAAGAATGGTCGAACAGATAATGTTAATCTTCCATTTATTATCTTGCTAACATTAAAGTGTTCAATGGCAACTTTAACACGTTAATGTTAGAAAAATTCGAATTGTAAAATTCTAATTCTCCATTAGGATGAAATTATTAGTTTGATTAATCGATAGACTAATCGAAATAATTCACGCGTTAACGTTTACAGAGGAAGTATTAGCTTCTGCTTCGGCTCTCTGGTTTTCTCCCGATGGACGACAGCTTGCTTTTGCTACTTTCAATGATACGAACGTGAAGGATATCGAAATACCAAAGTATGGATCTCCAGGAAACATGAAAGATCAATACCCGAAGGAAATAAAAATCAAATATCCAAAGGTAGTTATTTTTGTTGTTAACAATTTCCGCAACGTATAGAATCGAAGATGGGAATTTAATAAGGAAAAATCAATCGGATCGGATAATCGACCTTTTGCTTTAGTCAGCCTGTTCGGATGCAAGTAACACAGTTTTACAGTCGTTAAAAGACGAGATTAGGAAGCTCAAGCTATCCTTACGGCGTCGTTGCGGGGTTTAAAAGGGGATGAAAAGGGTTATCTTGCGGTCGTCGTAGCGTTTAACCGTTAGTTTTTTCTTGTAACAGACCTATTCTCTCGTAGTTGTACTACAATGGCGAAAAACTGGTTCGATTCGATGTCGGACCACTTGTGAAAGCAATCTTTATTTTATACGCGGAGCTATTTCAATGTGAAACACGTGTATCATTGACTTGCGTTCTCTTTCGTAAAATTCTATTTATCTTCTTTAGCGTAATTTCTTGCAGAAGAGTATCACGCATATAATATTTAATTAGGAACGATAAATCTCAATTATTACAAAATTCTAATTATCCAATTTAAAAATCTAATCAAAGATTTAATATTTAAAAGCTCGTGGTTCTTTCTTTGTTAATGTCGTTTAGATATAAACGCATAATTTTTCACATTTTAGGCAGGCAGTCCAAATCCAGTCGTATCAATGAGCGTCGTTGATTTGGATAATTGGTCGTCTGAAATACTCAATCTTGAGCCGCCCACTGATATTGTTGGCACGTGAGTATCTCACAAGGATTAAGGTTTCGTTCTGACAATTGTTCGGTTACTCACACGTTCGTTTAACATTAATATATACTACACGAATTTAACTTCAGAATAGCGATCGACCAACACATTATTTTTCTGCTTGATGATCAATGGGTTACCTAATCGTGATCATGAAAACACGAATTTTCGATAAAAATCTCTAGCTTATTAATAAGATAAATAAGATGAAAATTTAGGAATTTTTCCAAACGCGTTTTTCTTTCACAGAGACTGCGTCCTCTACACGGTGAGCTGGAGGACCAATCACCAAGTTACTGTCACCTGGACGAACCGTGTGCAGAATAAAACTCAGATAGTTCTCTACGACTTAAGGGGTAACAACAGTAATATTTACTACGAGGAGGAAAACGAGGGCTGGCTTCGCATTCTACCTCTCGTCTTTCACGATGAATATGTTATCATTGTGAAGCTTCAGGATTCTGGAACGCCGGCTGGACGGTTCCAACATGCGACTAGGTTCGAGTACAAGGATGGGAAGCTGATTGGCGAAAGGGATTTGACGCCAGGAGCTAAGGAAGTTATCTCCATCCTAGCGGTGGATCACGCCAGGAAGAGACTTTATTATTTGGGCAATGAGCTCGATGAACCTTCTCATAGAAATGTGTACTCGGTGCAGTTGGATGGCAATGAAGCACCTGTTTGTTTGTCCTGTAACGTCTTTTCTCCTGAGGGCAAGTATTTGAAACTTGGCAATGGGTTTCGAATACATATACCGTTGTTCAGGAAAAGTTGTCCAATGTTGATGAATAAATGTATTATCTATATATGTTATGCGATTTATTTTGAAAAATATCGATTGCTTTGCAGGAAATCGCTGCACTTATGCCTACGCGTACTTTTCTACCGATAGCTCGAACTATGCCCTGTCTTGCTCTGGTCCGGATCCATTGTTCATCACGATTATGAACGCCAATCATAAACGTATTTATAATTGGGAGGAAAATCGATCACTGAGAGAAAAACTGGCAACCCGCACGCAGCCTATCTTTAGAGATTTCTATGTCACTGCTAATGGATACAAGAATAAAGTTAAACTTTCTCTGCCGCCTGATTTTGACGAGAAGAAATCGTACCCTTTATTAATCAACGTGTAAGTTTATATATCTATATATACATAAATATCGAAACAACGTGTCTTTGTTATTAATAATCGGAAAGAAAATTTAAAAAACATTCAATCCTGAAGGAATTAATTCAAACTGTGTGTTCCATGATATCAATTAGGAGCGTTAAAACAGCGACTTGAAAAAAGAATATAAACTATAATTCTCTTTTTTATGAACATAAAAGCGTCCCGAATACATTTCTCCCGAATCGATAATAACAAGCAAGAGATAATAATCCAAGCACACAAATGAAGGGACGTATATGCTTCCGAGAGGTTGGAATCCATTCGTAATCTATCTCGAGTCACGTTCGGAATGCGGTGGCTGTTCGATTTTCCGATTATCGTTGCACCGTTGCGAGCAAAAATTCGCGAGACCCAAGTGGTTCCTTAATCCTGAAATTCGTTTTCCACCGTTCGAGATTATTAAGTATGATTGATCTGCACGCGCGAGAGAAAGTGAGAGATTCGTGATCTCTATTTCCAATCGTAGAATAGTTCTTACGTTAGTACAACGTTTCATCAAGTTATCTTCCCCGAATTTTTTATTTTTCTTTTCACTTTTACAGTTACGCGGGTCCAAACACTGTTAGGGTCACCAATGAGGCATCGTTTGGTTTCGAATCGTACATAGTGACCAACAGGAGCGTAATTTATGGTCGCATCGATGGTCGTGGGTCAGCTTATAAGGGTAGCAAGATGTTGTTCGAAATTTATCGGCGACTTGGCACCGTGGAAATCGAGGATCAAATTGCCGTTACTAGGTAGATTCAGGTTTTACAATTTTTAGATGTCCCTTATTTATTTGAGAAAAGCAAATGTTCAAATTCTTTTGAGAATACGGCAATGAGAATCTCTCATATCTGATATGGTAGGAAGGCACGTTTGGAAAAGAAGAAACGTCTGCATATTATAACAATAACTCTCTTGGCATTAAATTTTATTTATTTAGGTAGAGATTAAAAAAATCATCAGTCTGTTTTAATATTTTACTTTAACTCTTTAATTACAAATTTTTTAATATAAGTAACTTTGTAGAATTATATCCTTTGTATGGTATTCTGGCAAAAGTTCCAAGCGCAATGATATCTTACTGTTATAAATTTAGTAATTTAGCATTTCAGGAATTTCATTTTATGTAATTTTTGGAATGAAAATTGCTAAAAGATTAATTTTGATAGGAACAGTAGAAAATTCCCAATAGTAGGAATTTCAGCATGCGTATGATTTTTAGGATACTGCAAGAGACATATTCGTGGATCGATTCAAACAGAACCGCGATATGGGGTTGGAGTTATGGCGGTTTCTCTACTGCCATGGTACTGGCTACTGACAAGGCCTCTGTGTTCAAATGCGGTATATCAGTCGCACCTGTGACCTCCTGGATTTATTACGGTAATGCCATACCTCGTGGAACATTAATAAGTATCTAACACCATCTCCATTTGGGCTCCGGGAAATAACAATAATTAATTACTAAATATTCAGTCAATTACAAAATATAGGGATACATCCATACGATTATTTTCTCTTACAACAAAGCAACTTTAATTTACTCCATCTTCATGGTTAATTTGCGAACAAATCCAAACAATTAGAAACTCCGTTTCTATAAAATTTTACAATTTTTGCAGATCTACATTTTATAGACATGATTATTCTTAAAATAGAGTATTTTCCATTTTCTCTTCGAAGGATAAGTTTCGAATGGATTTTACAAATCAGAGAATCTATTTCTATTTAAACCTTGATCTACCTTAATCTAAATTGCATAGAGAAAAAAGGACGCTATAATTTACAATATATATATTATAATGTAAATAGTTCTCTACTATAACAAATTGCTCCTAACTCACATTCTGACGTCACAAAACCAAACATCGTTTTCCATCGCAGATTCCTTGTACACGGAACGGTTCATGGGGTTGCCTACTCCCGCGGATAATCTATACGGTTACAACCACACGGACGTGGCCAGAAGGGTAGAAGGAATTCGTGGCAAAAAATACATGCTGATACACGGTACCGGTGATGACAATGTGCATTACCAACAATCTATGGCTCTGAACAAAGCTCTGGTGGATAAGGACATCATGTTCGAGCAGCAGAGCTACACGGACGAAGCACATGCTCTGTCTGGCGTCTTCCCTCACCTTTACCACACGATGGACCGATTTTGGGCAAATTGTCTGGGATACTCGCATACTCACTGACCCAAATCCAAAATACTAAATCACACGTACAGAGTATAGCTAGTTCAGCTACCTGTTTGACTTTCATCAACGATACATCGTGGTCTGTTGTTGTTTTAATGGCATGGATCGAATTTTGTGAATATTCTTTGAGCGATTTACGAGTTTTGTCGTTCGTTAACACACTCGCTGTTACTGGCGTATATACCACGTCCATGTGATTATTTACGTAATACTATTTATACAACTTTTACTTCTTGATAAAATGGCTTCGAAAGTTGAAAGGAGCAGTGCAGAGAGCGTTGGAATAGTTGTTATCCCTTAAAGTAAAGAAAGTTAAATGAAAAGGATGTGCAGTTCCACAGATGGCAGCGAATGTGTTAAGTTACAGTGATCTCGTGAATTGTTTCCTGGGGAATGATCGACGAAGATCCAGATCTTCTGAAAATTTGTTCAAAGGGTAACAGACAAGTGCCATTCTTCGATGTAATTTGAAAGCAAATAAGGCAAAGTTGTGGGTGGAGAAAATGAAAATTTTTGTTATCTACGAAGACTATACAAGTGTCAGGATTATTCTTTAATACAATCCCAAAGGAAAAGAAGAAACTCTGACAAGAAAATGAGAATTTTCAACGCGTTCGAAGAGTGCCATACTAATGTCAGGATTATTCTTTAATATAATTCGAAAGGGAAATTTGGTTAAAGAAGAGAGGCGTGGATGAAAAGAGGTGTTGGGATCGGTTTCAGAGATTCGTAGACGTGTTCACACGCGTGTTCTCCCTTGGCACAGACGCGATGCAAATACTTCAAAGGCAACGACGTCGTGGGTGAATCGATACTTAAGGATGCTCGATACGTTTCCGTGATAGTCAAGTAAGTGGAAAATGGATCGCGAGGAAGATGGAACGAGTGAATTTCTCGTTTTGATCTTTTTTTCTTTTGTTTCTTATCGTAAGATCTTATTCGTACACCGAAATTCAACTGTGGCTTCGAAGAGAGCAGCTGCGTTCGATTTATCATTGGATAATCATCCTGTGAGAGAAAGCTGTATAAACTTGTTAAAACGATTGTTAATAAACCACCGATATTTTCTTCGAAACAATATTTTTGTTTTAATCGACAATTAATTGGAACAGCTTAGCAGTCTAATTACTATCATTATACGTTATATTTGCGTATTTAATGTTTTTATTTTTCAGTTGAACGAATATGCAACAGTACATAAACGACTTGTTCCACGGATAATAATCCATTTACGTTTCACATATCGAGAAGAGAAGTTATTAATGTCAACGTGAAAGCGAAGTTTGAAAAATTCCAATTGACACTTAAAAAGCAGATATCAACGACCACTGATTTTCACTTCCTATACTTTCAACGCGTGTTTTTTTGGATAAATCGAATTAATAAGCTCGAAAACGTAGAAAGGACACTTTCTGTTCGGTACTGGACAAAAGATAATCAGAAATTTAATTTAATAATATCTTAATCTATCTGCTTCTTTTTTCACACCCATGAGATCGTAGATTCTTTCAATTATCATATACTATTAAAATATCAACGTTCAAAAGAAATTCTAAAAAAAAAGGAATGTAGCATGAAATATAGGGAGAACCGTTTAATATCGAATAGAAATTCTAACAGATAAAACCTCCTGTATCGTAAGCGTATTCGTGATTACAGCGAATGATTTCATCGACGATGTATCGTTGATTTTTATCCATGACGGAAACAGTAACCGGAAAATATCAGATTAAATCTAGCCGGTCGTGATTACTCCAGGGACGAGTTAAGCTCGCATGAGAAATCAGAAAGAATCATAAATGTCGACAGTGCAGTCACAAAAGAGTGCGCAACATCAAACGTGTTGGCCGTATATCAAACGAGGGAGAGTAACAAAAATAGAGAGATAAATGATCCTTCTCTACTTTGCTTAGCGGATCGATCGCATTTCATAGCACGTCACTCGTCGAATTAATCGACGATTTGCACGAGCAGCTCCGTGGGATTCGTTGTTTGTACGTACAACCTTCGCTGGATTCATATAGATTTTAAATACTTAAAAAAGGAGATTTTAAATATTTAAAAAATATTAATTTACTATTTTATTCATATAGATTAATTTTATTATTACATAGACATTTCATTACTACATACGACGGTTAAAATATTCAATCTGGTAAATCATAATTTGATTAGTATAATTTTCAATATAAATAAACGTATAAGAAGTCGGTCATTTGCAACGACTTAATGCGTCCATTGATTTTTATTCCTGTTTCCTCCTCTGTTTTCTTTTCATTTTTAACCATTAACATTCTCTTTCTTCCTTTTTTCCCTTAAAACTCGCGCCTTTTCATTCTTCCATAATCCATGGTGTCCTCTGTTCCTCGTTTCTTTAATGGCTTGTTTCGTTCCTTTTAGATTCCTACTATTTCATATACCATGACTCCTTTGTCGCTTTTTTGCTTCTGTATTTTCTTTTTCCGCTAGTTTATTCATTCGTATTCCGTATAAATTCTTTTACCCATCGAGTGTACATTCTCTTTGATTTTTATTTTTATACACATGTATAGCGGAGCATGAGAAAAAATGTGGAATATTCTATTTATCTGCTTAAGACGCAAGAACGATAAAACATAAATATTCAAAGAAGAACTAAACTGCTTCTACGATTAACAACGATTTTTTAATTCACTACTATTCTGTTATTTTCATCTCACGAGTTTTCGAACCTTTTTAAGTGCTTTTTCCTTTTTACCTGAAGTTGTTCGTTCTAATTCGACCATTTCGTAACTTTCTTCCTCCTTCTTTCATCAATCCACTTTTTCTTCGAATTCTCTTATTCTTGCCAGTGATTCTCTATTTCTCTTCTTTATAACCGAACTTTCCCATTCCCTAATTTCCTTCGTTTTACTCGACGTTTCCCGTATTCTTCCTCTCTTCGTTCGAACTTGGCCCTTTAGCCTTTCATTCTCAATTTCTTCCATCCCCCTCAGCATCCACACAGCTTCCTCTCTCAGCTGGACCGTGAAACAGATTCAGAAGGACGGAAACGAAGTTTGTCATCCTTCCGCGCGGTCGATGCCTACAGCCGATGCCAACTCGATCGGCCGGTTCCGGTCAAAGAGACTTTTGTGTAATTTAATCAGCCGGCCCAGTATCCTCCGCAGCGTCGCGACGTTGGAAACGCTGCTCGTTGAACATCCACCCCCATCATCGAACCTGCTGACCTGGAATCGTGCGATTCTCCAGCCAACGGGAAGAAAAATTCGACGAACGAGGAATGCGTGGTGCACTTTGCTCTACCTCAAATTCCTACACGTTTCTCGTTTTCTACATGGTCTCGTTGAATATAAAAGTGGCAATGGATATGATATCTCATTCCACAGCGACATGAGATGGGTCCGAGTTTTGAGGACATGTTATTACTCGAGTTTTTGGAACATGTTATTTTAGACATTATGGTATAATGAAATACGTCGATAAACTTTAGCATTTACGCTGCCAATACTTTAGCACGAATATTCTCTAATTGTCAACTCAGTATACAATATACAATAAACAACTTGACAATAAAAAGTTTTTACCACTATACTTTTCGAATATTCTATTTGTTGAGGTTATTAGATGTGTGAACAAAGAAACGTGTGGATAGATTGTAAGGTAGAAAATATAATTTAATATAGAAGTGTAAATACAAGTAGGAATATATATGTAAGCTGGTCCAGATCCGCACGCTAGCAGTGTTACCCTATGACTGAAGGAACGCCGAAAAAAACGTCGCACGTGTGCCGCTTATCGTCTGTCGTCGACGCATTCTTTTGTCTATGCGCTATAGACGACATCGGCGCCTTGTGAAAGCCGAAGACCAGATGTAGAGTTTTCTCAGAAGTATCGATCACTTCAACACTATTTTAAATTATTCCACGCAAGTTTGATCGAAGAATTTAAACTGTTCTGCACAAGTTTAGGATAAGTCTATGATTGTGAATTATTCCACGCAAGTTTGATCTAAGATATGGAAAATAAAATTAGGTTTGCAAATTAAACGAGTCTGTCCAGTATTTACAAACGAATGGCTTCGGAATTGGTGTTTGTTTCCAGCTTAAGATGTCTTTATCGCATAGTAACATCGTCCACCCACGCGATGGTATCCATTTCCTTAGGGTGAACTGGGCTAAGGCCTCGGCTTATCGCCGCGTATGCACATCCTGACGGCTTAAGCGCTGCTTTAATAACCAAGGAACATCGCGAAGGACGAGTTGGCACGCGAACCTAACCATTTTCCGTTTGATTTACAACGAGAAATTGTTCCTCCGGCGAATTGAGGCCGCCTGAAAAATTGTTTGTCGACCGTCCAATGGCTATGGTCGATTTGGAACGTGCACTAATGTTTCCAGCGATTCAGAGACACTTGGACATTTGTACAGATGTCAAGGCAGGCGTTAATAGGAAATAAATTGTCTCTCGATGATCGTAAATCTGTCTACCTCAACATTTAACAGCACATAGATTATTCCGACATTTTGTAAATATCAGAATTCGAGTCAGCTCTAAACCGATGGCTCGTTGTTTGATCTTCCTGCATGCGTTCTTTTCATCGTTTTAATCTTGTGCCTCATGATTTTATAGTTTGATAACTGCCTGCTTTATTTTATCAAAGAATCTAACACGATCTTACCTTCTCCGACGATTCGCAAAAATTTATCAAAGAACAATAACCGATTAATTTTTATATTTACGCATCTTGTGTGGTAAGTATCCTGCCAGCAAATTGTCAATTCAAATATTTCTTTTTCATTTTATTAAGGAACTGTGGTGGACGGAGTGACGTGTTGTTGGTTAAATTAATAACGAGACGAGTTAATTCAATCAACTATACTTACAGATATTTTAAAATGTAGAATACAAAGTGAATCGCAAGCCTTGCTCGCTTGATGATATTCGTTATGAGATTGCGCGATACTGTGGTACTGATACTAATTGTTATAGTGATTCGCTAGACTGACTGACTGACTGACTGACTGATTTCTATTTATACTGTTCGAGTGGAGTACCGAGAGGTTTGAACTTGTCGCCGGTTGTAAGTTGCACGTAGCAGCGTAATTGTTTTGTGCTGTGTTTATTATATTATGTGCGTCTACAATGTTGATCCTCTGTAGCAAAACAACTACGTGAGTTGTCTTCAAATCGAAACGTCCTAAGACGCATATACCGCTACAGAACCCAACAGAATTTTACTTTCCTTGATGATTCGCAAACATCTATCAAAGAACAAAAATCAACCAATATTTATATCCGCATCGACAATATTACTTATGAACTTCCTAATTTAAAGATTCATTCCACACATATCTGTCCCATCTTATCAAAGCTCGACATCACGAAGGAGCATCAAAGATCGCGGTTACGCGGATACACAAATTCGTTTACGAGCATGCTACTTTCTCAGCCATCGTGCCACGCATTAAACAATCCCGGCGCATGCAAATCTACACGATCGAGGTAAAAGTCATCGATTTGTCATTGGTTTGACAGCTAAGAGGCAGATAAATGCACAAAGAGAGAGAGAGAGAGAGAGAGAGAAAGGTGAAAAGGAAGGATGCTGAAGAGATAGTATCCGGTGGGGGTGTCTTTCTCTCCGCCTCATCTCGCGGAACACGAAGATCGGTGTTCGCGTCACCGATAGCGTTTACGCCGCGATGAAAAGCGTCGCTGACACAGAGAACCATTGTTACAGGCCTCGGTAGAGGGTTGACAATAGATTGCACCCCGTCTACCTCTACGTTACTACCCGGCTACCAGCAGGAACACTTTCAACGCGGGAAATAGACTCAGTTCCTTTTGTCTAGCTTTTCCAGCCTCCGTTAACTCGCGCCTTTATATTCTTGCTCCCTTGTTCGCATCCCTTTCTTTCGCTTTCTTCCATTCTATATCTTTTCATTTTGCTTGTTTTTTAAAATCCTGACCAACGTGCATCGCGTTTACGATCGCGTCTTAACGTGGCTTTCGTGCAGTTCTTAGATTGGGTTGTTCATGAAATTGTGGGTATTTAGGGAGTTTTCTGTCATTTCTGTTACTGACACAGGACTTACAGATTACAACTTTATGCATTTTAGTAGTTCTAGGGTAGATTTATAGCTAGAACGAAGCTTCGATTCTCGAAATAATAACTGCTTCACTGGTCTTCGGTAAGCTTTGGGAATTTGAGAAGATTTTTAAAATTTGTACAATTCTTGATACAAAAATGCGTTCCTTTAATTTTTTAAATAATTTTCTATCAGTTTTAGAGCTAATGAAACGAGGTTCTGATTTTCGATTGTTTCGTATCTAAGCTCGAAATAACAATTGTCCAAATTGTTGACTGATACTAGTGGAACTTTAGGAACATAAAAAGTTTTCCTTAATTTTTGTTACCAATAAACGACACATGATACAAAGTTTCGTTCTCTCCGTAATAAGCAGTTAGATGGTGATACGAAGCTTTGAGCCTTGGTTGCTTCGTACCCATATATTGTCAAGATAATGATTGTCTAGATTCTTGACTAGTAATATAGAACAATATGTAGAAAGGGTATTCTAAGATACGCGGTTTGTAAGCGTAGTTTCGAGTTCAAATAGCTTTTTGAGTGTTTCAACAGATTCGCGGACGATTCTTGGCTATTCACGTGGGACCAGATACTGTTGGAGCTTCCCTACACGATAGAAGAAGAGGCATCGGAGAAGTTCTCTGAATGTCTTTGGAAGCTTTCAACTGCTTTTAAATATTCATCCGAGTCTACTAATGTTCGTCGATCCCTATCAAGCAGTACAGAACAGGTTAGTCAAACGATTGAATGTTTCATGAACATTATGCTGTTGTCTATAACGCTTCAATTATGAATTCGTAACTTCTTAAAATTCTTCTTTCAGATTCTTAAGCGCACAAAGTTAACTTAGTAAACTCTGTGATGAGCTACAACTCTCGTTCCTGAATTTTTGCATATTTCTATGATAATCCAAGAACTGGCGATAGAAACGGGTCTTTTTGAAAGAAAACGAAAGAATGGTCTAACATCGTCGCAGAAAAATGGTCTCTGGTTGAATCATGAAATTGACGACCTCACGACAAAAGTTGTCTTTGATTAAATTAAAGAAGCTACTATTTCTACATATTTTTCTACATATTCTCAACAGTTTTAATCACTTGCAACTTACACCTAATTTAGGAAAGTAAGAAGCAACGATCCATCGAAAGTTCCTAGTCTATTTACTTCTAACGAGGCAGCTTCAACGTAGGTCGCGTGACAGACCGGAAATCCATCTTCCATCCAGGGAGAACTCGAAGCTAGGTGCCAAGGAGAACTCAGCCTGATCACGTGACGAGCATTATCGCGGTTGGCGTGACGCGAACTCATCAATTACACCAGGTTCCTCTATCCTGGAATAGAGACAGCCATCCTTGAACTATAAACCGTGGCACGACTTCCGATGCAACCCTTTTCAAGAGCTGGTGATTCCTCTTTGACAAGCTGTGCCAAACCTTCCGTTGTTATTGGCACTCTAAAAGTTCCTAAAACACGATGGTCGCGTTTGTGATGTTTTTTCGCACAATCGCGCCCCTTTTGTTTTCGTTTGCTTTGTTTTCTATCAGCGTTTTTTCACCAGAAAAATGTTTGAAAATATGGAAGGCAACGGCTATTCAAACGGAAGTTGAATGTTTCAAAATTGCCAATTTTTTATTGAAAATTTCTATGATCTATATTTTTTGATTTATATTTCTTAAATACCATATATATGTGTATGTTTATGGTTTTATTTGGATCTTTCAATATTATTGGCATGCAGGATGTATCAGAGATTAATGGTCAAACTTTGTCAACGTATAACATTTTTGCTTGCATATGCTCATCAAATATACTAACGGAGTATGGTTATTAAATCCTAAAATCATCTAGGCAACGGGCAACGAAATTTTTAAAGGAAAAAGTAAACAAAAAAATAACGTAGTAAATGATGGAAGAGTTTCGTAAACGGACGAGAGAAAAGGAAAGTTTTTCAGCGCGAGTTCCACCTTTCAAAGGAAAAGTTTCAAGAAGTTGGGGAAAAGAGGGCGGAAAAAGTACGATGTCTTCGAATTGGCGTTGATTATCGACCAGGCGAAAATAAATTAACACTGTGGTGGCTTCGTTGCTGGGGTTCGTAATAACACCGCCACTACTCGAAGTAATTACCGTGAACCAAGCATAATTCCTGGCCATCCGGTTACATTAGAACGGCGAACCACGATGCAACGCAACTTTCCAGTCGATAGACAGAAGAATAGAAAAAACAAACTCAAGTTTTCAACGTCTACTGTAGCGTCGACTTGTTGTTTCAGTATTTTTAATTTTTACTGAATTAATTACACAGCGAGCCGTGAGGATACTTAATACTTGATAAACTGCAAATTAAAAGCGTCGATGAAGATGAGAATCTACTTCCTCTGTGAATTTACCTTTTATAAATAATTTTCATTTAGCTTACCTTCCTGTTTGTCTGTGGCTGAAATTTTGTAAGAGAAATTTTACCCACTTCGGCTAGAAAGTTATACTTTCCAATGAAAAACATTTCTTTTTCATTTATATATTTTCTTTTCATCCAATTGAAACGAAAAACTAATCGTCTCATCCCTCGGAAACTAACTTCTTATTTTACGATACTTTTAATAATCGTTTAGAAAGGCTTTACCTATATTTGTACATATATTTTGACATCATAACTAGTACTAAAATAAAACTAATAATTATTGCAGTATAAATATAAATAAGTATATCAATGTGAAGTTTCTACATGTACGTAATGATGATATTACGAATTTATTCGTAAGTCATACATAGTGTATCATCGCATTCGGACGAATCAAGCAACGAAAAAGAATCTGAACGAGAATCTGGTTAATTAATATTGGAAAAGCGAAATCGTGTAATAATAGGTAATTATGACGGATTTCGTCGAGTTGGTTCGGATAAGATGAAGGAAAACGAAATTATGCGACGAGAGTATCGAGTGGACGTGGAGGCGGTCGTTAAATCGTGTACCTGAATTTTTTTTTAATCTCCTGAGTGGATCCGCCCAGAGTTAGCTTTCAATCTCGTTGAACTTTCGGAGCCACGAAACTTTCTTCCGCTCTTTCGCTGCAGAGTTCCGGGCTTCTTTCATTGCTTTCCGAACAGGTATCGATTCATGATTAGGTTAGAGATGTTTAACACCCATCAATCTTTAAAACGTTACTCGTAATGTAATATTATCGAACAACTAAGATAATTGTGATCGTATGTATGTATGTCTAATGAAAGTCATACGAGAGAAAATTTACGCTGGATTTTCTCAACTTATTTCATTCAACATTTCTGCATTCTTCAAGTTTTTTATATTTCAATATAAAAATCTCGTTTTATCGAAGGAAACACATTTATCGTTTTAAACAAACTTGTGCACAAATTTGCATCTTTGTCATTATTATCTCCACTAAGCCCTTAATTTAATCATTGCAATTGAATCAACTTTCTCTTAATCGCCAAACCGTTCCAGTCTCACCATCCCAGCTCTAAATTTTCGCCTGTTAAAGGATTAGATTCAATTCCATCAACAACAGCGATCCTTAGACAAAACAATAAAATCGAGGTATCAGTTCCTTGAAACGGTCCACGATTATCCTTGGATTACCGAGAAATCTCTTGCACGTATCATCACCGAGGATGTTCGTCCAGGGTCTTGTTATTTCGATCAGAAACGATCGCTATCCCGTAGCTGGCGGTCATTAAACGGCATCGTTCGACCAGCTTTCATGATCTATCCGCCGTCGACGTCCACTTCGATTTCCGTCGACGTGGAAATCCCGTTATCGTTGTTCTTCCGTGACGAACGAGCGTCACCGGAACAGAAACTGAATAAATGTCAGTCGTCTCGTTAGACAGCGAGCAAGCTGGATTAGCAGCAGAGAAATAGTTAACTTTGCTAACGCGACTTCGTTGAACCTGTACTGTCTTTTCGATGAATTTTATTCGAATACCTATGCTAGAACATCTTTGAATGAGACACGAATGATACGAAGATCACAGAGTTCTTGGAAGGTACCTTATGGTGGATTTTGTTTCACGGAAGAGTAAGATAGAGAGGATGCACGATCGATAGTTCGATGATTAAGGAGATAGGAATTTTTAGAGAGATCTGCAAGATTAATAAAGCAGTAATGTAGAAAAACCATGAATCGATGGGTTTTTATAGCATGAGAGTTTTAGGTTACGTATCTTTGAACTGTTACAGACCGATAAATCTTTATTGCGATATCATACGGATAATTTCTTTCTTTCTGTTCGCTTGGTTGATGTTCATAGAACTGTTTCCTAGTAGTGATTCATCGGTTATTTCGATAAGTGTATTTCTAAATTTTCCATTGCAAAATTCTTGCTTAAAGTGTCAATTAAAATTCTACTTCATCACTTGAGCGCAAACACAAGCCACGTTTAAGCTGAATTCTCGTGGAATAATCCTGTTAAGGTGTACTTCTCGTGATTTAATCCTCTTTCAAGTCGGTAGTCGGTGTTACTACCTTGCGATGTACGCTGCAAAATATCGGCGAGGCGCCCCCTCGATTCCTAAATTTCATTTTTCGTTGAGCTGGACTTCGGTGGTTCGCAAGTCTCCGGAAAAAGTTTCCACCAACGATACCTCATCGTTGGTTCGCTACCGAATTTGTCTGGTCGAAGATCGATCTGGCCACAGAACGAGAGTTTTTCCAAGAATACGCTGCGATTCTGGCCGGAATGGAAACATTTTATCTCAAGAGCACACCTTCGATTTATTCCCTCGTCAATTGGCAAGGAAATTCGTGTATCTTTTCGAATAACACATTTTGAATAAAAAAATATATCGTTCCATTTAAAAACATTAGTTTGATATTGAAATTTTTTCCATTATTTATAGAAGGATGACTTATACCAGCTATATGTTTTTCTTCGTACCAAAGGATTTATGCAACAATATATTTTTAATATATACACATTCTGATCTTTACGAGATATTCCTGTGTTGCCAGTTAAGGTATACTCTGTGTATTATAAAACGTCGCGTATTGCTACACGATTACTATAGAATGTTTATATTACAATTTATTTGAAGGATACACTTTTTATATCTTTATATATTTTTATATCTACTTCTATTATTTTTTAATCTGCGGTGCTGATCAATAAAAAAGCATCAGTGCGTTTCATATAGATTTTTTAACCTTTGTTTTTATTTTTGTCGAACATTCCAAGTAAATATAATTGAAAATATTATAAATGTAAAACATTTACACGTGTCAGAGTTGACCTAGTTTTCGTCATCCAAAGGTTAATTAAATCGAATTCTAGTTCTGTGAAAAAATTGCAAACCACGAGACCTCCAAATTACACGATAAAAAATTTAACAAAATTCAGCGCCTGGAGATGCTTCCATATGCAGATAGCTACGCAACATTTTACACGGTGACAAAGGATAGACGTCGAAATTCATTGGCGCGTGTTCGAGAGTAAGTGAAACAAGTAATGGTGGAAATTCCATACGGATTTTGCAAACACTGGTCGAAAAATTGGTCGAGATACGGATAGTAAAAGTTTTTGTCACCACGGTGACGTTGAACGAACAGCGAAAAAAGGGCAGCGTGACACCGGTCGATAGATTAATTGAAAAATTGTCGGCAACGGCGGCCGATTGTAAAATATATATTTTACAACGTGCCTTGACAGGTCGCGATCTGCTGATGCTCCCGTTCCATTGTCCACGTTAATTTCCCGTCAACCTCTATTTTTTCTCCATTAAATCCCACAGATACGAGCTGATCGAAATTGCGTTTCCCTCGTTTGTTTTCTTCGCTTCATATCCCCTCGCTTCCACGAGCTAGAAATCCTTGAAATACTTTTATAAAAGGATTTTGATAGATATGAAAAATATCGATGCGATGTAGAAGGCAGAGGAAAAGTAAACTATAAATTTATAAAGAGACCGAAGAATTTTCAAAAAAGAATTCGGCAAATAAGGAGAATATCGACGATACACGAAGACGCAAGGAGAAACTATAAATTTGCAAAGGAGACGAAGAATTTTCGAGAAAACTTTTACAAAAGAATTTTCGTAAATATGAAAGATATCGTCGATGTAGAAGATGCAAGAGGAGAGTGTACGCTCATAGAGAAAGTACAAGGAGACATGAAAACTTTTCTAAGTTCTTTATTACAGAAAAGAATGTTGTAATTGCTGCTACGTATAATATTCTTTATTTTATATTATTTCTTTTATCTTCTTTCTGAATTTTATGATACATCCCTTTTTAGTATAGTCCCTATGAAGTTTTCTAGCAACGCAAAAAAGAGGCTGAAAAGACATTCTGAGACATCCCGAGTCATCGTGTGTTTTTGTTCTACACGAGAAGCGGTTAAGAAAAGAAAATCATCTTCTTTATTTTGAAATTTTCATCCGTTTTCCTTCCCAACAGTTTCCTTCGTTTGTTCTCGTGAAATATTTGCAATTTCATTGTTCCTTCTAGTCGATACAATTCTCGAAGAACGACTTACGGCCGACGACTATATCATCGTTGAAACTTCGTTAGTTCTTCACCGATGAAAAATAGAAGGTGTGGTAGTAGAAGGTTTTATTTCACACGGTGCAATGGAGGAATCTCAAGATATGATATAGTTTCAGAGAAAAAGAAAAGAAGAGCTTTTTACCCTTAGATATTCAGAAGTGTCCTTAAACGTATACGATATCTATGTTCTCGTTTTGGATCAAAGATTTTCAAACTATTTGATCTCGTGAAATATTTACCACACCAAATTACATATCAAATATTGGATCACTGGTATTACTGGTATCACTGGGATCACTGGTGTTTATATCTTATATTGACTAGAAGACAGCATGAAAAGTTGATGGTAAATACGCGTATCTGGAGTTTCGAAATTCACGCCATTTAATTTAATTTAATTTAATCTAATTTTACTGGTACTTCGACTTTCAATTGCATCACTGTTTCATACTAAACTAAAAATCTCTCTTTTCCGTGGGATACCAGAATAAAATCATTTCATCGCAAAATTCCCTGTCATAAAGAACGGAATTTCAGGATGCGTGTTCGTTTCCCAATGGCGATGCATCGCACGGTGCGTTTCAAATACCTTCCCATTGAAATCTAATCCCGAAGGCTGGATCGCCACCACGGGAACCCGACGCTTCGTCCGTCGTGCTGCCGTTCGATTTTTGTTAGAAAAAAAGCGTCGTCGCGTGGTACGGTCGACTCGTCGAACATCCGAATTCTACGATCGAAATGGAACACCATTGTTGTGGTAGTCGCGTGCAGATTAAAGGTAACCGTATATTCCGACGCGGTTGAATATGGAGCGTGAGAAATGCAAGGGGAAAGTGCCAGGAAATGAAAATCTGTAAAACGTTAAGCACACAAACTAAAATCGAAAACGTAATACACAAAGAACTTGAGAAATATAAAGCAAGTAAATGGTCTTTTTTAAAGTAAAATGTAAACTTAAGTGTGATAAAATAATAACACTGAAAAAATTAGAGTTTAGAGATGATATTTTTATGATAAGAGAGATACGTCTATGATGCTTTGAAGTACAAAAATCCTACTGGTTTTTAGTTATACATCATAGGGGACAAAAAAGGAGACAACACTTCCCATGATACAGTTGATGAAATTTACGAGTAATACACACACGTTTTTTTCTTTAAGATTCGTGAGGTGTTAATTAAAAAAAAGTTGGACATTTGGTACAATAAATATATTAGAAATTTTGCGATGCAAAACTCAATTACAACTAAGGAACGAAACACCTGACCGCCATTCCTCCACTTCTCACGCTACAAAATTCGTGCGCACCAAAGTGCCGTTATTTCTACCACATTGTACGAACCCCTTCATCGTCCTATACAACTCAAATAGTTTCTGATCACGATCGAGCAACACTATCAATCGGACAAAACTGTCGGATCGTAAATCTTTCGCGGCACGAATTCGAGCACCGTGTCCACGACGGATCACGACACACGTACACACTGCATCCTGCGACGGTGCTCGTTAAGTCGAGCCTTTATTTTCACTCTCCGTTGATCACGCAAAATGGAAAGTCGCGGTCTAACCTTGTTCACCGTCATCGATTTTCGACTACCACGGGGCCAGGAGACGTTGCATGCGCATCCTTGACTGCTGTAACCTTTCCATTTCTGGGGTCAAGGACGCCAGGTGCGAGATTAATCGTCCAGGAAATTCGCGGTCTTTCGCTATGTACGAAGGCCTCGCGCTATCGCAGCAGTCGTAGATCGCTGGTTAAGATCTTCGAGAAAGGTCTACCCACGTCACAAAGTTAATTGTATACGGACTTTGCTTCGAGAAAGAGCAATGGCGTAAGTATACAGCGTGAGTTTAACTGTGTGATACATGGTGACTATGAGAGGTATTGGCATATACTATTATTATTCAAGACAGTGTTCTATGTTTCATTTCCGTAGTATCTTTGTAGTCATATATGAAAAAACGATTATTAAATTATTAAATGACATTTTAATGTCGTTGGTTCTAATTGTTTGGTACGTAAATTATATAATAAATATTTATTAGGTTGTCCGGAAAGTGGCTTTGTTTCGCAAACGTGTTTTTTACAACAGTGCACCTTCATACAAACGTGAAACCAAGTCTGTGAAATGTCATGGTGTTTATCTCAACAGAACAAAATGGATCGTACGTACAATCGATCGACAAAATAATATAAAACAAAAAACGTTGTGTGTCTATTATTTCCACATAAAGCGAAAGAAACCTTTCGGACAACGTAATACAATGGCGTGACAATACTATTCGTAGCCACTGTAAGCAACGTTAGAGATTTGATGACTTGAAATAAAACGGAAATGAGGAATACTAAAATTATATTGTTTCTGAGAAGATCGAGTTGAATTTGGGAAAACTTGTCGAATGCGCGCATACCGAGTACGTTTTTCACTGAACTTGTTCAGATTGTATTAAATTTTTTACACTGATAACTTCATAGGAAGGTTGTAAGTTGCTGTTGCTCTTTAATTCATCGTGCATTTTCAAAATCAAGACGCGGAAATTATAGGAAAAAGAGGTTGTGATGATCTGTATCCTTTAAAGTTTGGAAATAAAGCGAAGCCCGAGACCAGATCTTAGATGCTAATTGTGCTATTTGGCTGTGGTTCCAAGAGGCACTCTAGAAACAAACAGAGCAACAATGGTGTAAGCGACTATTGAATTCTACAGGTGCAAAATGTAATACGTTGGTGGCGACAGGGCTTCCTATTGCTCGTTATAAACTAGCTGCGCATAGTAACAGACAGTCTTATTTGCGTTACTCCTGATATCATTTATCACAGAATAATTATTCGGCCGAGCGAACAGTTTATATCTAACATTCTTAATCGCTCAATAGTCAGAATTTGTTTCATCGAGATACCATTCCATGCATGTAATTTATCAAAGGTAAGTGTGCGATTCAAACAGTAGCGTAGGTAACGATTGTATTGCAGAAACTGGGCGCGTTACGCTTCGCTAATAATTAGCATTGGCATCAAGTTCAATACGTATAGTGGCCAGTGAAAATATTTAAACGCTTATCGTAGAGAGCTTTTATGTAGTATATACTGTGTGTGTCGTACAAAATACTTTGAAGTTTCATCGGTACTATAATGAGACACAATTGTCATGATAACGTTGGTAAAATCTGACCAGTTTCTGATTCTGTTTGGATGTATATTTAAAGTATTCGTATCTGTCGTGTTCACACTCAGTTCTACTGGAAAATTTTGCTCCATTTTTTTAAAACACTTACAAAACACTCAAATCCGATCGGTCAATATTCGAACCTACTTACGATGTGCTTGTGTATATCGCTAATAATAATGACATTTCTAGTTTTGTAATTGCCCCTTGACGCAACGTTAGATGTCTTTGAATCGAGGAATAACCGCGAAATTCCTCGTGCGCTTTTGTTTGCTGAAAAATAGTTCCACATAAGGAAGTCATTCTTTTCTTTCGGGAGGAAAACAAGTTCTGGAGAGAAAAATTCAAAGAGAATCGACGACCAAGAGTTCGAATTCCCTATAAATTGGGCAAAGTTCGGGGGTTGAAGTTCGATTTACGTGACCATGGCGCAACGAATCGAACATCACGTTACCGTAGAATCCGTATTTTTGTCCATCGACTATCTTTATTATCATCTGTAATGCGATTGTCAGGAATTTCGCGGATCGTGGTAAAATCTTTATCGCATCGACGGCTTGCAGCCCAGTGGCGGAATATTATTAGCATAACAATGCGACCATGCCGCAAATCAGAACCTTATCCTCGATCATATCGCCACGTCGAAGGTCGTGGCTCCTTGAGGCTCCACTTTTTCTTCTTACCATATTTTCACTTACCGATCGATCCAAGGGATAAGAAAATCGATCTCGTTTTAAAAGAGAAATTGCATCTGTCATTCGAGCAAACATTTCACTAGAATTCTTAAACGTTTTATGCATATCGTGAAATACTTAGAGAAAATAATAAGAGATTGTATTATGCCTAGAATACTGCTCTTCTATTAAATCCTTACTCGTTTTTATTTCGCAATAGCTTAAATATTAAATATTACAAATATTTAAAGGATGGAAAAAGTTGATTCGCAGAAAAGAAAGAGCAGACTGTTCGACGTCATCCAGTTTGAAGTAGCAAACAGAAACGCGATGGACTTAAATATTTTGTGGTTTCACGAGGTACATCGAGAGATTCCGTGGATTGTGTTTATTTCATCGTTGAGGCTGCCAGCAGGATGGCGCTACAAGGGTTTGCGGCAGGGTTAGAGGGGGATGAAAGAGTGCCAGGATCGTCACGGGCTTGAATTTTGTGGTGAAACGCTGTAGAACAGCAAGAATTTTCGATGACGTGGAACTCGGTGCCATCGCTATAGCTGAAAGAGGAGGGAAACAGAGAAGGATTGAAAGGATAGAGAGGAAAACAAGCAAAAAGGGTGCTACAGGGTTGTGAATGCAGGACATGGGAAAAGAAAATCTCGGTGAAAACCGGGCGAAGATGCAGCTGAGAAGGAAGAAGCTGAGAAAATTGCGATAAAGGATGACGAGGACGAAATGGACGAGTTTGGTAAGAGGATTAATGGAGGTAGGAAAACGAATGGAAAATTCTACAAATATGGGAACGAAAACAGGAATCTAAAAAAACATAAAATGATTAAAATCGGGATAGAATAAAGGTGACAAGTAAATAAAGGATGGAGGTGAAACGTGAAGTCGCGAAAGATGAACGCATTCAACGAGTGAAATAAGTGGAATCGACGTAAGGAACTGGACGATACTATAGTTTAATAGCAAATACTTCGCAGCGACTAATAAAACGATGGTAAAACGAGAAACGGGAAGGGAAGTGAATGAAATGAAAGATTGGGGGTAGAAAACAGAAAGAACAGGCAAAGGGTACTGAATGGAGGAAATAGATAAAAAAAAAACGATGTGTAACAAATGTTACACGTCACAATTCGAAGCATCCCTAAAACGAATAGCCTAAGTTTATGTATACGAAATAATATATATAATATAGGTATGTATTCCCAGATAAAAATAGCGCAAAGCTAAAGATAAAGAAACATGTAAAACATTGTGGTAAGAAAAATCACCAAGAGGATGCTTGGAACGAATCCACAGAAAACGAGAAAGTAGAAATTAGGATACGAAACCAGAAACTCTCCGAAAGGAATAGGGAATGGGTAACGTTCGAAACGAAGATGCGGCGAGGAACAGGATAAAAAGGTTAACGGAAAAAACCAAGAAAATGCAAACAAACCTCTCGAAGCCCGGTTGATGTATGTTAGAAAAGAAGAGGACCGGGCATTGAAGAAAGAAGCAGAGGATTCAAGAAAAGGTTACGGGAGGGGCGCGCGTTCGAAAACACGAACACCTATCCCGATCAAGAAAGAAGCATCGAGAAAGCGAGAGGGATGCAGCGGCTAGTAAAACAGAGATAGAAACTGCGTCTAGGGAGGAAGGAGGATAGCGAAAGAGGGGTGAGGGTGAGGAGCGCGTGTCAGGGGTGGCGGAGATCCGAAAAGAGAGAGCGGCGGGTGGCGGAGAGGTGTGTGCAACAGAAGAGAGGTAGACGCGTAGGGGGCGGTTAGAGAGAGAAATTGAACTTGGAAGAGGGAGAAGGAGAGGCAAAGAAAGATAGAGAGAGCGAGAGAGCGAAAGCGAGAGAGGTAGAGGCGGGGAACGAGAGTCGAGGAAAGAGAGAGAGAGAGAGAGAGAGAGAGAGAGTCGAGCAACGAGAGGGGAGGGAGTAGCAGGAGAGCGAGGCTGCGGCGTAGCCTCAGTGCCGGCGCAGTGGCCGGGCCATCGTGTCCTGTGCCTAGTTTTCTGTGCTCTCTTTTCTCTGATCCTGTTCGACAGCCGACCACGATTCCCTAGAGAGATCGTCCTTTTTACCAACCCTGGACCTGGTGTGTGTCACGCTCCCTGTCTTCACAGTAGCCAACGTCATCTCGATCAACGACTTTTTCTTCTTTCTCGCTCGTCGGATGATCCTTCGGCTCTGTCGCGTTTCTCGCCTCCTCTCTTATCGACGCGTATCGTACCAGTCCAAGTGTGACGCGTACACCGAGAAGACGTAACCGGAATGAGAATCGTGTCGTCGTCGTTGTCGTGACGCGTATTCTTGACACTCTCCAGTTCTAAGGTCCTGCCGTTGAAGGATCTTTGTTCTACTACGGTGTATACGGAAGCATACTTTGGTATTTCCTTGTGTTCGACGTATTTCGACTTCCACTCTGTGCGAACAACGTCCGCGGTTGCCAAACGAATCAGCACAAACAGAGGAAGAAGGACACCCTGCCGGGCAGCAGTCGGGAGGATCACAGGGCGAAGAGGTGGGAGCCATGCCGCCCGGGCGAGCTTCCCTCGAGGTAGCCAGGATCGTCCGGCATCCCTGTCCTTCCACAGTACTGCGTTCTGATCGCCTCTTTTGAGGTAAGGGATCCTTTTCATTGCTCGCGTCCCGCCGATGGATTTTTGGGTCTCTCGCGATGGTGTTACGCGACGTGCGGCTTGACGCACGAACGTTCGCTTCTGAAGATGCTGAACGATGCATGGGATTAGATACCTGAGAGTCTTCGTGTATGACTAGGATCCTAGGTAGAACATCTTTCTGTGTTTCGTGATGAAGTGTGCAAAATTTTGGGACTCTATAAGTGTATATTTGAGATTTAGTTCTTTATCTTCGATCGAGGATAAACATAGAAATGTTTGTCTCAAAAATGCGAAATATCTTCTTTGGTACGAAGATGTTTTCAGCTTTGTTTATCACAACACTAAACGTTTACGAGAACCTGTTAAAACCTACGACTATGTTAAACTTCAATAATGTCACATATCAACGTTCGTTGGAAAAGCGATAGAAATCGAAGAACCGTTTTCAATTGAACGTACGTTTCGTCGTGAGATCGTCATCCATTCCGCGAGAGTGGTCAAAGCTTGCGCCACTGTTGACATTCGCGACGCGCGATGAGGCTTCCGGCGAACGTTGGCCAGCCTGGTCGATTCACAATAGCGAACGGCAGGGCACATGTTCCAGCAAGGAGGAAGAAACGAACGGCGAGCTTCAATGAAGTCGCGCTGAATGCGTCACACGAACAAACATCGCCTGTCTCTGTGTAGCGTTTCTGTCGTTACATTTCGAATCTGCTCACCCATAAAAAGTCCCTTTAGAGTGCTGTTTCCTTGGAAAACTTTTTAGATAAAGGTCCGTAAAAAGAGGGGAAATCAATATTGATATTTACAGTATTGATTGTTAAATAGCAAAATTGGTAGAAAATTCGGTATTTGTATAACCTGGAAGGTGATTCGAAATTTTTCATCGATAATATATATATATATATAAAATACTTTTAGTGTCAAATCCAAAATTCGTAAAATTTTTAAAGTTAACATCAAACCCAAGTATAAACGTAAAATGTTTTTTTTTCCAAAACTCGTAACTATAGAACTCGATACAAGACGAATGTATGAAACTGTGAAGTTTTCATCCAGAATTTTATCGATCTTGTCACATAAATTTCCCTGGAAGTACCACGTCGAACTCGTAATATCGTTCCTGACGGTTCATGGGTCATTTAAAATTCATTTTTTCGCGCCAGAAAGAATTCTCACGTGTTAACGAATCCACGATCAAAATCACACGGTTCTCTGAAATTTTACGGTTGCCTCGGTCGTTATCTTGCGATGGGAGCGCAAGACGAATCCGCACGTTGCATTTACGAGCACTCGAGGTTGCCAAAATTTGCGTATACCAGGGTGGAACGATGGTCTACTACAAGATGCAAGAGTAGCGCAGCATCGCTATTGGAAATTCAAGCGTGACTTATTGTCGTATGCGTTCGCAGACTCGCTCGCCAAGAATGTCGAGCATCCCTATACGACGACATCCGCGGAAGAATTCCGCTGGCTTGCGGTTCTCTACGTCGAACAGGCTTTCGGCATGTTTCAGAATTTATTAGACCGTAGCTTTTTAATGTATCCGACGAAATTTTGGGTCAACTGTTCTTATTCCTGTCTTTATCGTGTTTCCCAGAAACTGTTTTCCTCGATAGATCTTCTTCGTAGAGTTTCGTAGAGTTTCCTGAAGGCTTTGGTATTTAAAATATTCTACGAAGATGCAATTTCAAGGAGAAGGAAAGAGAAGGAAACACGGTGTCTTTCATCCAGGAGTTAGGTCTTCCTATGCAATTTAACCCTTTCACTGCTCAGACCGTAATCATACGATCTATACGACATACGTGTTCACTATTCTGAACCCGTAAAATCCAGCAGTGAACGGGTTAAATAATATTATTCGGAGAATGTTATAAGTAACTGTTGTAATGAAGAATAAATTCAAAATTCTCTTGTATAATAGCAGAGAGATTGGTAACAAAATGAATGATTTTCTAGAGATAAATGTTATAGATCGTAGTATAATTATTCTCACAAAATCGCAAAATTTAAAAGTGTGGTTTATGATATATAACTTGTAACTTGTCAGTATAGATAGATTTCACTTTTATAATTTCACAGCTTTTTACCACGTAAGACAATCGGATAATCTGTGATTTGTAAAATTTGCTCGTTCAATTTCATTTATTTTATTACGAGATTTATTCCAATTGTCGATATTTACAATTAGTAAAATTTCGTTAGTCATTGAATTAGTATTCAATTGTGCAAGAGGACTCAGACAGGCCAATTATCGGGTACTGTTACTATTCGAATTATCAGTAATAAACAATACAGAACATAATATTTTACGACGAGCTCTATAAATCTTTCTCATAATTGTAGAAATCTGCGGTTTGATACTTTACGATATCAATAAAATTATCGACCTCGAATCTGCTAATATCGTCCATACAGGTCCACATGATCTATAATCTCCTATTTCGAATTCTAAACGGATAGCTTGAAACACTAGACTGACTGCATCATGAAAATCAGATCGTCGATGGAGTAAATATAAAATAAATGCATAAATGTCATCGACGTCCTACATTTTATCTCCAGCGCGATCACGAATCCATCGCACTTTAAACACGCGAAACCAGCTACTTCCGCACCTTCGACATTTTATTCTTCAACTACGGTCGTTACAGAGCGGAACCTTTTCCTCTCGACTCGACAAAGCAACAGATTTCAGCCAGGTTCCGTGACGCTGAATCGCGGCCCAAAGAGACGCGATGACGCTGCTTCCGGTTTCGCTTTTGTCAGCGCAAAAACGCATTTAAAGGGAACCCAGTGCCGCAGATAACGTTGCCATTCCGACGAAGAAACGACGTCCCTCGGGACAACGTTGCAACTTGCATTCGCTTAACAACAGTACAGTGCGAACGCAAAAACGAATAAAAACGGCTCACTTTATACACGCTGCGTTCTGTGTGTTCTCCATTTTTTCGAAACAGAAAAGTTGCGGCGTTTCCGTTCCGCTACATAGAAGGTCCGACCTTCCCTCCTCTTTCTGTTTCGATTGTGAGTTCCAAGCTTTCAGATTATACAGTTCGCGGCCATTTACCTGGCGACGATCGATCCAAGGGAAAAGTTGATGTTCCGGAAAGTCGAGCTGGTTTTGGCGTCGCGATTGTTCTGAGATCGATTTATCCACCATCGACACAGAATTGTGGTTTGGGTTGAAAAATTGTTCGGAAGCGATTTGTACGTACGCATCGCTCGAGTTTTGCTGCCGCAATATTAGAACGTAATGAGATAATTTCGAGTGGTAAACGAGTTGAGTGGAAAAGTGGTATAAATGGATTCTTCGCTACAAAAAATATAGAAAATTTGTATTTATCTAGAGCACTTTCTAAATGGATTCCCAAGCCTTTATGGCTATGTATAATAATATATTTTAATACCTGGAAGCGAGAATTAGAGTTTAACTTTACCCACAATTTTCTTTAATTAAGGACCTTATTGGTTTTTCTTTGCACTTCTCCTCCATATATAAAGATGATCTTGTTAGATTAATTTTAAGAATTTTGGTGATGATAATATTCCATACTAAATTGATAGGAAGTTTGATTTTAATTATATTTTATATTTATACAATATTAAATATTCTTAAGACAGAGAGGATTTGTTTAATTGACTTTAATTAAACGCAGTTGAAAGAAAAGGAGCTCCTGAAACGAAGCAAAATGATCCCAGTTTTCATTTGCAGAATGCATCGTTGTTTAACAAGTTGAAAAAGTTCCCAGGTCTTCAAAAATCAATTCAAAAACAGTCAATGATAACAAAGTGAAGCTACCATTAGTCTCCAAACATAATACACTACAATTTTGTTCTTGATCAGCGTAAATCATTTCAATTCATTGGCCAACGCAAAATTAATTCCCAACCGATCTGCAAACATTACGAAAGTGTGCTTCGAGCTTTGTCCAACTCGATTCGAGAGGATCCAGCGTCAAAACGGCTAGTAACGCGGTTAATACCGTTGCAACGTCTCAATTTGCGTCGCTCGAAGCTTCGTGACTGACTGGAAATTTCAGTATTCGCGTTATTCGATCGTTATTAGCTGCGTTATCAGTCATTTACACCGGCCGTAACACGTAGTTCGCCAGTTTGCACGCTCGTTCATGCAACGTTCGTACAAATTAACGTACAAATTTAAAGCACAAAAGAAGATGAAGCCACTATACATCTTTGATCGAACGACGAAGAGGGTGCTGATAGTTGTTCACTTTTTTTCGTTTCGATGAATAGCAATTGAAAAACTTCATAGTATGTTCGGCTTGCTAGATTATATTCATTTAGAAACTAACACTTAACGAATCTTCTATCTTGAGTTCTAGAAACAATAAATTCTGGCTTTCCGTAGTATCTCTCCAAAAATCCATTAAAGTTAAGAAAATTCTTAAGACTTTGAACTACAATGTTCTCCCAAAGTCCTCGGTAAATTCCGAGATAATCACATTAACTTTTTTCGCTCTACAAGCACCAAATTGTCCTCTATCGACTGGAAGACAGATCAGTTCCGTTGGAGAATCCTGCCGTATCCTTCACAAGAGGCTAATCAAATTAGTCTCGAGCCTGCAGCGATAACGCGATTATCGGACGTCTTCACGTTGGTTCAATCTGACGTACGATCATTTTACGATCCTGTCCTCTTCTGTCGTAGAATTTAGAGTAGGTGTGAATTATGAAAAAATCGCCGTTTTAAAGTTTTCTCTTAGAAATACTTATAAATTTCTTATAAATTTACTTTGATAAAATATTCTGGAGCAACTATTTTCAAATGGTTTTGTATCTTCGAGTCTTTCAAGTCATTTTCAACAATTTTTTCTTAAGATATATTTTTTTAGCCACTAAGTGATAAAGAAGCCAGGAAATGAACAAAAGAGAAATTCTGACATTTTTTTCACGTGGTCCTTAATTACAGCATTTACCATGTTCTTCTAATAAAATATAATTAGCTGCTTAGCTCGTTTCATCGTTGCTAAAGAAAGAAATTGAAACTGAATTTCGAGCGATCACGAGAACGTGATTAACACGATTAACGCTATAGAGTAGTTTATCGGCACGGGGCGATAGCGTGTCCAGTTGTTTTCAGGTCGTTAATGGAATTCGAATGGAATTTAAAGGCAGTTGAACGAAGTAGAACTCTAATTAAATTTTCGTCCTAGGCATCGTTGGACAATTTTTGAAATAAATTCCGCTTGTATCGCGAGACGAAGTCAAAAGACACGACGAAACATCGAATTTGATGGGACGCAAATTTCACATGTGTCTCACGGGATCGCGCGATTATCGTTTCGCAAGGAATAACGTTTGTCACACGTTGTCGAAAACGATGCGTCACCCAGAATTATCGATGTGTATAACTTCGTTCACCAAGCTGAGCGAACTCTCGCGAATTAGGACACGGGGATCAACCAACGATAAATCGAGCCATGGATTATTTCAACTTAACTTTCCGCTGTGCTGTTATATTAACGAACCATTCAAAGGATTTATGTTCCCTTTGACTCGATGATAATTCTGGGCTATAAATCCGTAAATGAAATAAATTATAAGTAAATTCTGCCCAAATTTTCGATCTCGTTGGATGACAATTTTATTGTACTTTTTTAAGATAAATAAATATGAAATGTCATAAGGTACCTGGAACTTTCTGAAAGTGAGGCGAAAGAATGAAATGAAATGGCGAAAAAATTCCTGTTTTAGTGCAATCACGCTTTTTCTTTGAAATTTCAATTATTGGCGGACCGTTCCTTTTGAAGCGTTTCTACAGAATCTTTCAAACATCTTATCACCTATTCATCTTAATTCTAACGTAATCATAATTGTGACGCACATAGGCGGATGGAAAATCATTACAGCGTACACGTAATCAATATACCTGCACGGTTAATCGAATCAACAGCTCGTTTAGTTTAAAGTGGCGATTAGTGGAATTAGAAGACAACTTTGTTATCCGGTAGCTTCGATGATTTTTAGCGCGTCATAACGGAACTGCAGCCTCATAATCCTACGATTATGAGATCTTCTGTAAACGAGTTATATGTAACGCCCTAAAAGTGTCGTAAGATAATGCTCTTCGAAGTAATACGGAAGAGGATCAAACGGCTCACGAGGGAAAATTCTGTAAAAAGTTTCATAGGTGAAGTTTCGTGAAGAAATATTAAAAAATGAGGAACTAGCGAAAAATCATTTAGCGGCGTAGCAACTTCACTCACACAATTTCGTTCTTTGCATAAGATATCATGTTTAAAGAATCGTTATCCTGGTTTCCCGTCATTCTCTTCACGAAAAATTCGCCCACCACGTACAACATTCCTCGTAAGAGTGCGACTCTCATTACACGAAAATGAACGAATATGGAAGATTTATGAATAATTGTACCGATGACAGAGAAATTCAAGATTTTCATAACGGAATAAAGTCTCAACACGTCGAATTTTTAATCCAACGCAATAATTTCTCGAAAAAGCATCTCCTCGTCGAAATTCGTACACGGACCTCTGAAAAATATCAAGAGCTTTGGCCGATTAACAAAAGTGCCCCACAATTAAGCTACGTATAGCGCAGATGTTCGTTCGTTGGGAAAAAAATTTTTTTTACCTCTCTGTTCCCCCGTTTATTCCCTTCTTTCTTTTTCGTTTCTCTGTTACGAGAAAAAAAATTCCAACGAAATCACAGAACAAAAATTTCATTAACAGCACGAGGTGCTTACCCAACTAGCTGTCGAACGATTCGCGCACCGGCGAGTAATTTCGTTTCAATTCGACACGCCTCTCTCCCCCTTCTGGTTGCCCCGAGGGGGCAGAAATGGGAGAACTTCGTTCCGGCCGGTGAATTAAGAGATCAACGAGAAGCCGGAAATGTCCGTGGATCACGCGACGAACGCACGGGCCCGTCGTTAATCGTCCAGGCACGAATTTTCGATTTTGCATTTTCACTGCCGCAAATGGTTAATGCCAGTCGAATAATAGAGGCCAGGGACCGGAACGGTCGCTCTAGCAGCCGTTATATGGCTAAACAACCCACGCTATAGCAGAAAATTGCCGATGTTCATTGAAATAGCTTTTGTATCAACGTGAAAACGAGCTTGATGTTTCACGATTTTCAGCGATTTTTTTCCCCCTGTACTCGTCGTTGTTGTTTTATGCGAAGCACAATGTTGCCAGATTTCTGGATACGTCAAATTTATATTTTATTTGTGATCGATAGATTGCGGAGTTTTACGTAATTCCATATATTTTTAAAGAGACTTAAAAGAATGGAACCTATATAGTAATTTGTTTCGTCTGCTAAGAATTATGACGAATTCTCCAGTTTGAATATTTTACGTATTCTTACATATTATATGCATTCTTTGCATGTCTACGTCTTTAAACTTGTTATAATTGCATAAAGAGACGCACTTCAACGATCAATGATTAGTTGCTTTTGAGGCATTGCGAAGGGAAAGTCTGGTTGTAAATGATATTAATGGAATTTTCAAATTTCACGTCCTTCAATAATAATGGAATATTACACGATTAGTAGCGTAATACTTTTTAATAAGTAATACGTAATACGCCATTTAATTAATAATCGATAATCAAACATATCATCCGCGTCAAATACAAACTCCAAACTTCGATCGTTAAAAATTGCGTACGCCTATATCCCCGAATTAACTTGTTAATCAGAGCCGAACGAAAAGAATTCCCACGAGATGCGTCTAGTCCGAACTCATCACCGTGTTCACCGATTAATTCAGCAAATCCTGACACGCCAATGACGTCGTTTGAAAAGCCAAACCGCGTAACGCTCCCGACCAACGACACGCGCGAAACCGCGAATCGCATGGCTAATTATTTCAGCCTCGTTCGATCTACGTATACGTCGTGCATGTGCTACGTGTTGGAAGTTGACCGCCGCGGTTTGAAATAATGAGATTCAGCGGGGACGAGACGAGCCAGTTACAATGGCAACGGTAAGATCTCATCGCAGGGAGAAAAGCAAGTGGGCGAAGTTTGTTATCGCGACGGGACAGGAATTTCACGAAGGGGATGGGGTTGAAAGGGAGCGAAATGGTGCGAGGACAGGAGGCCCTTTGCCCGGTAACCTTCTTTCGTTTGCAGAACCTCGTCGGCGAATCTTGCCGGCATGACTGTTATCTTATTATCAGCGGCATTGTTCCAGAAGTTGAACGGGAACGCGTCGTTCCGCCGCTGGAATCGACGTGGTCTCTTTGTCACAATTTGAACACATTTTGAACTCGATGTATCAACGGAAAAACATAAAATAAAGAGCGAAAAAACGAGGGACCGTTTTGATAAACGAGGAAAACAGGTGTTACCGGTTGTTTTGCAAATTGTTTGCATATGATTCTTCCAGTCACGTGACTTTGTTAACTGTGTCGCTTTAAGCTTGGAAGTGTTTCAACGCTTCCTTGCATTCGCTCGGTAAACGAAAAAATTATGGTTGTTTGCTTTATCTTTGTTATATATACATGTATTTATTTAACAAATATTTATATTTTATAATTTCATAACGTTTTTACGCGAGATAGATTTTCAAACAACTATCTGGATGAATATTTGGAAGAGTCGTTATAGACGAAAAATCAACCCAGATTTCCTCGAATTCAATTGTAGATTCATTAAAATTAATACATTGTTTCCTAAAATGAAATGAATTCCTTAGGTAAATCGAAAAAGCTGCTGGCTTGTCTGAGGCCTTGACCTGATCTTCATATTTGATGTTTGATTTCTTCCAAAATGTTATCTCCAAAAAATTAGATTCAATTTCTCTGGTTATATCTATAAAATAGAAAGAGAGAGAGAGAGAGAGAGAGAGAGAGAGAGAGAGAGAGAGAGAGAGAGAGAGGGAGAGGGAGAGAGAGAGAGAAATCTAGTGCAGAGACAATGTTAATGATCAGACTACGAATGTCTATGTAAATTCACTCTTTTCTCTTATTTTCATGCTATTTTCTGTGGATCGTCAATTCCTTGATAAGCGTATAACTGAAAGCAGGGAGCAGAAATACCAGATAGAGAAACATGCAGTGGTATTCTTCTCCTTTTCAATTTGTCGGTTTTGGGATTACAGCGAATTGGATGTCGATAATGCGGCATTACCGAACGCGAGCGCGTGTGTTGATTTCGTTAATTTCACGGACAGCAAGGCGACTGGACGTTTTATCGTTTAGAGAGTGATTATAGAAAGTGGGGCAGACTGCACTTTGTTACTTTGGAGAGAACGAATATAATCGTTAGAAAAATTCTTCGTTTCTTTTTAAATAATACCTGCGATTCCTTTCTGTATAATTCTTTCGAAGAGGTTGTATGCTGTTTGTATAAAGACGAGAATAAAACGAATTGGTATATTGTATATTTCTATACGGGTTTTATGTCAGCAGAACATAGAGTGCTCTGTTTTTCTTTTCCAACTTTGAACTTTTAAAAATTTTAGATAATTTTAAATTCGTATGTTTTTTTAAAATTGTTAGATCTTCGATGGAACATGTAGTGATTCTAAACTTTAGGTTAATAATTTTATACAATATTGTTGACTTCTACTTTTGTACTTTTTTTTTTATATCGTATCTCTTTTTCTAATTTTTTATGAATGAAATATTTAGAACTTTGAGCTTTCACAGCCTCTGCTTTGTTTTTATTATATGACAGGTCATCCTGAAAGTTTTCAGGATTTTTCCTGCATCTAGCTTTAACGCCACGAACTAACATTTGGAATGTGTTGATTTTTAATATGATTATACGGATATGTTTATGCGTTATATTTTTGTTTAATAATCCATGAGACGAGTTGACAAATATCAAATTATCAAGGAAACATGGAACAGTCCGATCTAATTTTATAATTTATAGCCAAAACACCTGATCGATTTACATTTTATCGAACGCACTATTTGTTATTGTCACCGTTAACGTCAATATTAGTCTCGTGGAATTTTCATCAGCGAAATTGACATGACGATATGCGCATCTCGATAATTTATTCCGCGTTGATTTCGGACATGATAATCATTAATACGAGGATTTATTTAATACGAAGATTTTATTTTAAACGTATTTCTAATAAAAGGAGAAGATGGTTCATGTATCTCACGTCCGCTCTTCAAATATACCTTGTAGAGCAATACGTCTAAGAAATGATAACCGGAGACCAATTTTCTTTACGTCGGCTGCTGTTTCGTGCTCGGTTAAACGTGGTCTCTATTGTAACTAGATCATGGATTTATAGAAAATTGAAATGTGCAAAACGAATAGAATGCATATAATACGAAAAAATATAAAATATTCAAAATATGGCATTTTATATAATATTTTTGTTACATCTTTATTATATTAATATTATATTACGTTAATAATAGAACTACCGATAGTTAACACGAAGCTATTTCTACCAAAAGCAGCCAAAATAGAATATTATTACGTAATAATAGAATATTTTTATATTTATTGATTACTTTCTTACAGAAGGAATTCCATGTTATGTAGTACATTTTTGGTATTATTAATCCATCTGGGACCATAAACCAGGGTCGATACATTTATAGAATTGCAGAACCAATCGTTTTGACGGTGCGGTACTTCTAGTGTTAGCATCTAGCGATCGATCCGGAATTTTCCTGATAAGTGATATCATAATATCGAATGATACGCGGTAAAAATTTTAAAAACGTGTGCGAAGTTGTACAAGACGAGGAAACGAGGAGATGGCAGGATCCTTTTATACTTTGACAAGTGCCAGCCATTTTAACTGGTATCGGTATAAGTAGCCTTGATACGACATTATTTTGAGTTTGAATACAAAAAAAACAAAATAAAATTCATGATATTATTCTTTTAGTTATCGTTGCGAAACTCGTTACATCATTGCGAAGAAAAACATAACACGAAGTAGGAATTTGAAAATAAATTTGTAAAACCAGTCAATTCGCCTGGTGTGGTAGTTCTAGTGTTAATAATATATAAAATACAAAAAGAGTAGGTTAATTTGTTCGAAATCTTGCTTGGCATTCAAAAATTTGCAATTTGTCTTATCTGTATTTTGCATCATAGCACTGATTCTATCACAATTACTTTAAACATCACAATCATGAATACAAATTTGTCTCGCCGTCAACGCATAATAAAATCAAATCAGAATTAATTAAATCCGCAATACCACTCATGTGTCAATTAATTTGAAGTATGTAGAAATTTTGATCAAAGTTGTAATGGCCAATGGTGGGTAGAAGAGGATCGATTGCCAAACTAACGCAATATAACAGGCACATAAAGCACTCGCGTAACATAACCGCTTTCCATGCTCTTAGGATGTATTTCACGCACGGGATCAGGCCGAAACAAGGGAAAGAGCATTGGAATTTCGGATGGACGAGAGAGGCTACGAACAGAGTGGGGAAGCGGAGGAAAAGTTCGAGTTGGACCAGTAGTAGGATCGATAGTTCTGTCATAAGCCGGCACGAGCAACAAAACCGCACGCGTCAGCCTTAGCGGCTTGCGGTTCATGATAACGATTCAATTTTTCCTAGACAAGGAAATCTTATCCGTCCTATTATTCGCGGGATCCCTCCCACGTCTACCTACCATCCGGTTACTCTCGCGACTGCTTCAGGATCGTTCCGAAAAATTTGATAACTTCTGACGATCCAATTTCACTGGGTGTGGCCCGGACCACGCGACAATCGCGCGAACTATGTTCGAGATTTCACTCGTTATTTTCTCGAATGATCCAGTTCCATTTGTTACTTAACACTACGATAACCGATCAGCTTCGACCATAGTAGCTTTCACGATGCGAATTAATAATCGTTACGTTCGCAGCGAGCGTCTGTAAAATAACACAGGAAATAGTAATATTCTTGTCCATGTCATAATCTTTGAAAATTGGGTGATTTGAATATAAAGAAAAAAGCAAAGTTTCGTTAACATATTAAAAAAAAAAAATCATTAAATTTCTTAAAATAAAATTTCTATAAAAAGTCACAGATTGGTTACTTTGATCACCCGTCGTGGTTTCAATATTCTCTCGTATCTTCGAAAAGTCCGAATATACTCGGTGGTTTGTTCGAGTTTCATTCATTTGTCGCGAAAGAAGTAAAAGAGAATTCCAAGAAGTAGTATCCACAAAGGCGAGGTAGACGAGAAATATTCTTGAAAAGAGGAACGCGAGATACTTCAACTCCGGGGAAAATTAAACAAAGCTCGATCTTAGCTAAAATATATAACGCGTCAAGCCTTAGCCCCGTAAGGATATTTCTGCCGTGAAAATGATTGCAGCAGAGGACATTGTCTACTGCTGAAGCTCTATTGTACGTGTAACAGGAAAAGGAGGAACGCCGATTATTTGATCTTCTTCCTACTAAATAAGAAACGAAAGGAGCAATGCTCATAATTCGTAATCATCGTAGAAAATATTTCCGGCTTCGTTCCCGCGATTTTATCGACGTTTCCCCCTTTCCAGCTCTGTCATTTCTTCCACTTGGCTTTCTTGCACGTGAATTTTTCTTTTCATCTTTAATAACTTGGACGTTCGCGGAGACTTTTCCACGAAGCAGATTCGACGTTCGCAGATATGGCAATGGAAAATTGCTCCTGGGTAAGATGAATTAATTAGAACAAATTAATGAGAACGGAATTGAGTTTCTTTGAGAATCGGATTTCTGTATCTTCTCTCGAGGAACGTATTAGGAATGCTTCCTTGTTTGAATAGTTCTTACCCTGTAACTGCTCTTGATTGGTTAACAAGAGTGAGATTCTTTTTTGTATAGCGTCAAGTATTAGTTAAACGAAAAAATAATTTCCGTTTTTGAACGTTCTAAGATAGACTGTTTCAAATGGCTCACACATCGCTATTTACAATAAAATCATTTTACTAATGAGATGTTCCGTGTTGATATGATACATAGCACTCGTCTCGATTAAGAAATCAGTATAAAGATTAAACACAGTTTCAATAATTATATATGTATAAGTATGTATATATATCTAGCAAAACAATTAATGTTAAATTGTAACATACGAAATAATACAATTTCATTGTATCTTAATTTTCTAAACGTTGCTGCCCGTAAGGAGAATATTTTTCTCCAAGTTTCTTTCTGCTTATTACTCATTAATATTCCTGAACTCCTATTTGTAGTCAATTGTTATTCTATTAGTATTCAGAATTAGAAAACAATTCTGGTGAAAATTCTGCCTAGAATATGCTTCTGTCGTCGAAAAACGTCTCAATGGAATGTTCACGCTTCAGTCATTTCAACGCCGGGAATGCCATTAATTCATTACGCGACGACGCGGTTGAAATGCGGCTGAAAAGGTCCTGACATTAGCAGGACTCGTTTGCCGATGCCATCGTGTATGATGTGCGGATATTCAACCACAGATAGAATTTTGACGAATCGCGCGACATGTTTACTATACCGATTCTAAATGCCAGTCGTCCATTCGCGTTTGCTATTGTGCCGTGGAAACAAAAATAAAAAAACACTAGAGAAATCTTCTTTCGTGACAGGAGGAGAATTGCAATGGGTATTTAAAGGGTAGAATTGCAATGGGTATTTAAACGGCAGAAGGGCTTACGTATTGAAAACAAAGCTGTGGTTGGAATAAAATGTTTTAGTGCTTTACAAGTTGATTGCTTCGTTTCAGCTTTCAGCATTTTGTTGACGTTTTAGATAGTTTGTTTGTGTTATTCATTCTACTATTGTGCTCTGTCAATGCTGTCTTCTGTTTAATTTTGAAAAGACACGTTATTTTATGAGATTTCCTAGCAAGATCAAAAATAACTCTTTCGCTGACCTCATAATTTGTTTTCTAAGAAAATATTTGTTGAAATATTATCGCTATCTGCTTTCAAAAATTAACCAGATACTTTCCTCTATAACAAACAACCATCCCCATTAATTCTCCGATTAGAAATCGAAATTACATCGGTACCATCCTTCCTATTTACTTCCTTACCAAATAAATCCAATACGACAAAACTGCGACAATCATATTTTTCATAATTTCCAAAAGAAACGATGCCCAAACTAGTTCGTTCTCACGGTAAATAAAACTGTTCCGGTGCTCGATAAAGAAGCGAGGTGGTATTAATTCCATGCCGATTAAAAGACACCGAACTGGTTGGAAGAGCAGGATACGCATGACCGACCAATTTTAATAACCAGCGCTTGCCGTTTGAGGTGTTCCATGGAATATATCCTGGGGCACCGATAAAAATCGTCCACAGCGACCAGCTAGCTCGAAAACCAGAGTGTTGGAAAGAGGAATAAGTGGAGAGGGTGAAGGACAGCGAGCGTCGCTCGAGACCGAGTTTATTGGACGACGCGTGGCGACTCGTTCGCCGGTCGAAAGATTAAATTGGAATTCGATTATCAAACTGGCGTCGTTTGGCTTCCGCCTCGATTCAGTTCCGGTCCCTGGTTATCGGTCGTCACTCATCGATTTCATTGCTCGCGATCGGCTGGCGATGCGACGCTTCGCGACGCCAACTTCGGCTTTCAAAGGGACTTCGTCTTTTTTCCCTCTTTTTATTCTGTGTTTGGGTTTGTTTTCCATGTTATATAGGTGTTCGCGAATTAATCGTGAAATGTGTGAAGCTGGATAGAAGTTGGATGTTGTGGACATCAGGTTCGAAGAGGTGGAGTTCGTGGAATACCCGATTAGGTTAATTGGCTAAGGTCTGTGTCTAATCTCGATCGAGCAATCCAATCAGGTAATTGCTCCTTTCCACAATTTCAAGTCAACTTCAGATTAGAGTTCCAAGCTTCTATAATCTCTTTATAAAAGCTCTAATTCCTTGATCTTTTGTATTTCTTAATTCTGACTTGCCAATTTCAGGGAAACCAGTATGAATCTAATAATATAATAATGGATATCTTAATACTCGATTTTATTAATGATAAAAGTAGGAACACTGTATGGAAATTGTCACAAATGGGATTGAATTTGCCCCGTTTCACTCGCAGTCTTTCTGATTCACGTCACCATACGACCTGGTACGTGCTTGAAATGGAAAATCAGAAAAATTCGCACGCGAGAGTATTATCTTTTGGTCCAATTTGCAGCTCGTTGTGCTCAGCACAAAGAAATATCGTGATACTTCCACTCGTATCCCAAAGGTATACATTACGTTCTAGTTTACAAATGATCACTAGTAGTTATGTCTGTTGTTCAATAGAAATTTTAGTTGTACTATATCGTGTATCAGTATAATAAATGCTTTTTCTAATTACCTTTGATATATAGTGCTTTGAACTTTCACTGACATATTATTCACAGTTTTTAATGAGATTATTAATCACTTGATTACTTAATGATGTACGAGTATCAGAGAACTGAATATATTTTAAGGAATAATAATATGGGAAAATAGCTGTTATTATAATTTCTGTTGTGCAATTCTGTGTTAATCATTTGACAAATTAAATTGTTTCTTTTCTGGTTAACATCTTTGAATTGTGAGTTATCAAGGATTTCTTTAATGCATCTTTAATTGCATCATTCGTGCAATATTCTGTTTCTCTCTTTTATTTCTACTTTTTAACAGTCTGACATGTAATTTTAATTTTTTACTTGTTTCACAACATATTCTCCTTTTAGTTTTTTCATTAATTTAAAAGTTCTAGTTTCGGTTGTATCAAATTTATTTTTATTTCAATTGCATCTAGTTTTAATACCATTTTTCAGACGAGAATTTTTTCTGGAAATTATTTTAAAATACGTAATAAAACTCAACAGATATATAGATTAATTTCTTTCCTTTTTCGTAATGAAAATACGTTTCCCAAATGTAGGCGAGAAAATACGAATATTTATCTACGTATTTTCACGCAGTCTGTTTCACGCAGAAATGTGTAGAAATATAATTAAGATGTAATATATTAATTTGATATCGAATTTCACGAACTTCGATTTTTTAATATCGATGCTTGCCGTAGATAAATACGTCCAATAAAAAAGTCACGAATTGCGACGCGAAAATACATCGAATGGATGTTTAAATCCATGATTCCCGTTGGGAATATCGCAATTTTTCTCCTACAAACATCGCGTTCGCAGTACGTACAAAGAGGAAGGGAGAAAAACTCACTCGTCATACAGCGTCCAATAATGGACATGTTTTGCCAATTCGAGGTCGATACCGGCGAAACGCTCTTACGCTCGATTACATCGCCATTACTTTCGCCAAATTCCATGCACAACAGCTCGAAGAATACCGTGCGTTTATCTCTATCGCCAACGCATTACGTTTTACTTCGCCAGCAATTGTGTTTCACTCTTTTTTTCGCGTAAAATTAGTTTAAACTTAGCAAATTGCTATCCTTTTTCCATCGATTCCTTTTTTATTGTGAATATATATTTTTGTGAAAATTTTAGCGAAAAGCAACAATGGACCCTTTTACCGTTGGATTTTTATGGATTTTTATGCTTCAATAGTTTCGAACGTTTCAAGAATTTTATTGAGTATTTTCACTCACTGAATGTAAATTTTTATAAAGAGAGAGAGAGAGAGAGAGAGAGAGAGGAAGAGAAAGATTTTGATGAAAAGATTTGAACAGAAAGTAACGACCTCTTATATTCTACTCTTCTCATAAAAGAATTCTTAACGAAGCCGGTTACTTGAAACTAATTTCGATTGTCTAAAAACTCTTTTTCGTACCGATCAATCGAAACACAGATATCCTGTAAGTTTCAAGCGAGAAGTTCGATCGAATGCTAATATCAAACTGAAATCGAATTCTCCACGCAATCAAGATAATGAGTTCAACTAAAACCTCCTAATTACTTTAGATGTGGAAGAAATTGAAGTGGGAGAAATGATTCTTTGGCCAATTCGTTTTAATTCTATGTAAAATTCATTTTAAATCAACATTTAGTCGATCTGCCACGATAAAAAAGTAAATGGTAGGTATCTATACAAATTGTTCGGAATTTTCCATTTTCCTCTTCTATTTCTCTTTTTTCGATCTTATATAGATACTTCAATAGATATCTTCTTGTTGAGCAAAACACGATTGCATTTGTATTGGTACGCAGTAATGGATGAGAAATTGTTTTTGTTCAAACAGATTCACCATGCAAAATAATGGGTCTGTTGCGTACATGACGATGATGGAACTCGCTTACACATGTTATCTCCATTGAAGGTTCTTTGAGTTATTTTCTATTGAAATCCTCTTTGATGAAACGAGATCACACGGCTAGCAGAACGGTGTTAAGCAGCCGTGATAACAAACGGATTCACGGTTCGACTACAGATTTTAATGGGCCGTTATTAACAGGCGAAGTTGTTTCGAAACGTGTGCGTGGACAAAGTGAATCACGTGGATTGAACAGGTAAATCGAGCGATAAAGATCTATGGATTAAATAAATTGCTATCCAAATTTTCTTACTCTAATTATCACACGATACGTATCAAACATAGACGTAGGAAATAAAAAGGAAGGGATGATTTGAAAGGACAAATAAATCGTCGAGGTCCTGGCGGTCGATGAAAATCATTTTGCATCGTATTTTCAATGTAACGGGGCGTTGGAAACAATTTCCCCGGAGAAACGCGGGCAATTTGCGAGGCAATCGTCCGGCTATATCGATTCCGAGGTTGATTGTAGAGAAGCGTGGCTCACTTCAGCCGCTGTCAAGATGTTGTTCGAAGCTTAGTCAACAGTCGGCAGAGCGAACCACTTGGCTAGTTTTCCCGAACGTCTCTGAAGTGTTACGAGGTTCACCCTCGAGTGGAATAGGTCGGCGCGCGGTCGGGCACTGCTCAACGCCAGCATAAACAGAGCTTGTTAAACCGAAAGTGGCCGCCATCTACGAGAGAGATATTTTTATTCTGCTCTTATGTTTTCTGGCCTTCCTTTGACACGTACCAATTACATAGAAACTTGGAAAAGATTCTTCTATTTCTGTCAGAAGACGCACGATATGGACAAACATTGTGGTTTATATTGAAGCGAAAGAATATTTTATTATTTCGTTAAATTTTGTCTGACCAAGAACATGCCATACTATTGTGCAACATCAGCGTTCGATGTGTTGACAGAAATTAGACAGTTCTCGTCATTTTATTATCAAAGGAGCAAGGATAATAATAGTTTAAATAAAAGATCACGTTTGTTGAGAAGATGCATGATAATATTTAAGGACAGAATTATTATCGGTAAAGTAATTGCATGCATCTATAACTGGCAGATGCGAGGCAACGAACGTTGTTGCGGTTAAGACAGGCTCGACTTCGTCTCTGTGTCGGCTGGTGTGTGGCCACAAGTTGGCCAAGTGAACCACAAATCCCATTACACATCTATGTTCTCCTTGGTTGGTCCGGTATTTTCGTCTTTGTCTCGTTATTTGCGATTCATTTCGACTAACCTCTTCACAGCATCTTCCCGTTACCTTTGTTCTTATCAATTTTTTTATTATTACTTCTTTTATTTGTCAAACACATTATATATTTAATTTATTTTCAATAATCTACTCGCCCTGTAATTAACGTTTTGTTAACAACATTTGGATCAGGACTCCTATAATTACACTGTATTCTCTCGAAAGACGATCGATCATTTGTAAAAAATCTTTAATTCCATCGTCTATATTTATCTAGCAATCTTTTATCTTAAAAAAAAAAAAAACGCTCGAAAATAATATTTCCAAATAGAAATTCTCCAAACGATTCAGATCTCCCATTTTCTATTATTCAATTTAAGTCGTACGATAAAGTTATAATACAAGCGTTGGTTGAAACATAATAGAGGCGGTAAAAGACTGGTTTCACAGCTCGTTTCTTTTACACAAGGCTACTCAGCCTGCCCATTTTCGTTCCTTAACTTTCGTTTGGCGCCCAGCTAAAGATAAGGCACGTAGTCATTAGTTTCGAGGCAACGCGTGCCTCGGGGTGCCGACACATCGGAAAGATGGCCAGCCTTCGTCGTCATCGTACTCCCTTACCCTTATACCAACTCGAATTCCACCGAACACTAATTGTAAGCCTGTAATTTACTTACACTCTAGCTAAAGCTTGCGTCGTTGCCGTGGTAACGCTCTGAATTCAATGGAGAATTACCGTCTTCCGCCTTCCCATGACATCCTTCAGCCACCACTCCATTCATTCTTATTGGCGGCAACGTTTAATCTCATCGTTGGAACCGGTCTAATTTCCTTGATGGCGTTTTGTAGTCGTAATGGAGCGTGCGGATCCAGAAGTTGGACATTTGTGACCCGAAATGAGAATCGATATTATAATTTTAGAATTCCAAGTATTAGGAATTTGCATTGAGAAGGGGCAAATTTCAATATAGGATTGATAATAACTCGACTGTAGAACTCCGTAATACCAAAATAGAGATGACTATATAAATTCAAAAATAGGATGCTGCGAATAAGAATTCGAGTAAGAATCCATTGATCTCAAACGTGAAAATTAACGGTACATTTCGATATTCGTAGGATTTTAAAGAGAAAGAAGAAATAAAGATTCTATTTGTGATTTTGAGAAATCCATAATGATCATAGAAATTCGAATGACGGAGTTGACAACAATTAGACCTTTGAATCTCAGAATGGTTGTATGCATCTAAAACATCGGGTGTTTGAAACTCTTTAATAAAACCTTCGATTAACACTAGAACTACCGATAGTTAACACGAAGCTGTTTCTATCACAACTATTATTATTATTATTAATTTTTACTAATCCAGTTGGGACCATGATCCCCTAAACGAGAGTTGACACATTTATAAAATTGTATAACCAGTCGTTTCGATTGGTGTGACATTTCTAGTGTTAGCATCTAGCGAACTAATAATCGATTCGGAATTTTCCTGATAACTGATATCATAATATCGAATGATACGCGGTAAAAAATTTTAAAACGTGTGGCAAGTTGTATGAAACGAGGAAACTGGTTATTTGAGATTCGATAAACAGATCGCAGGACCCTTTTACACTTTCACAAGTGCCAGACATTTTAATTGATATCGGTATAAGTAGCCTTGATACAAAATTATTTTCAGTTTGAATACATAAAAAACAAAATAAAATTCATTATATTATTCTTTTTGTTATCGTTGCGAAAGTCATTACATCAATGCGGAAAAAAAACATGAAGTAGGAATTTCAAAATAAAATTGTAAAATCAGTCAATTTAACTGGTGTGGTAGTTCTAGTGTTAATTATGTATTAAATGTGGCTTTCATTTTCACCAGTTAAATGCTACTAGACTCATCGCTTTACATTCTCATACTCATATCCGTTTGAGAAGCTGCAGCACACCTGAACGGATTTACAGGTCACAATTGCTGTTTGAATTTCCCTCGGAAATAAATGACCTACTCTATCTATTATGTTCCACGTTATTCGATCCTATTTCCATCACTTAGATAGCCCCCTATCATCAAACAAACGAGCGTTCGAAAGCTCTATTCGTATATACTGTAGCTACACGCGAGTAGCCAATTAGCGATGACAAATATACACGGCTCGGTCAAGGAACACGAATGCACAGCGATACTTAGTCGTGAACGTCTATTGTATGCCTCGATATAATTGAGTTTGCACCGATTAGATAGCACTGGGTCGAAGGAAGACAGCCGACAAAGACGGTCTGATATTCCATTCGATTGATTCCTCCGATCAATCATCGTTTCGTCCGCGACTTATCTTCTTCTTCCACTGTCTAACTCGTCGAATTACACCCCCGCTTGTGATTTATCGTTCTCGTCGATCCCGCTTTGCTTCATCTATTCTCTAACTTTAACCCATTTCCATCGTCCGACTTTCATGGAATTACTTCCCATCCTGTTCGCTTATTTCTTTTGAACTTGTCGAGAAAAAGATGCAAAGATTCTGATCGTTCGCTAACGACGTGACAAGTAGTAGGTTTAGAGTTATGACTCGTATATAGGTCAGCGTAGTTCCTACTCATTGTTAAATGTTCGCTGGTTTATCTTTGGATCAGACAAACTCACAGTCGGAGGTCACATATTTTTTTTATTTAAACGGTAGTTTATGTTTAAATTTGTAAATGTAATTATTCAACGTTATTTTTATTTTTACCTTATCCTTATTAGATGATACTTGTTAAATGAAATTAAACGACAGTTTTGTTGGGATACGATATTTCTATAATATCAAATAGAGCTCATAGTCAGATTTAGAGTTGAGTTTTACAGAAACTTCGATTACGAAGTTTCCGCCGTGTTGGTGTTCCGCGTTCAACGCCCTGTAAGTGTCCTGTCGTTTCGATGGCCTTCCGCAGAAGCGTCACGATCGCTTTCGATAACTTTTCACGTGTCCAATTGATACGTGAGTACCTAGAGAAGCAACGCGATACGGAAACGTACATACGTTCTCGTATTCGACGTTTCTCGCGAAACTTGCAAGCGGTCTTTGTCGTCCAGGAACCACTTTCGCGCGTCGAGTAAGTTGACGTGGACGAAGTAAACAGGAGGAAGAAAGTGATTGCCCGTCCGAATCGATCTCTGCTGGAATAGTCCAGGATACTGGAATAGCAAACTCGAGCATTGGTATAACTCGGGGAAAACGTTTGTTGCGTTTTGTACATATGGTCACGTATTTGATTATTCTATGTTTGGTATCGTGTAGTTGTGAATGATCTGTGTGGACTTGTACTTGGAATCGTGAGAGCGGATTTGTAAATATTGAATGAGAAGAATGAAACTGAGTCGAAAGTTTCCTGCGCTTCCTCCGCAGGGCCATATCTGTTTAACAACAGTCTTATTCTACTTGGTCGTCCAGAGACGATTCTAACTTGTACGATTTCTTTTAGCGCATATTGTTTTCCTGTATAGCAATATGCAATCTCGTTCTACTTATCGTTACTTGTCGTACTTGTTATATTTACTATGTATCGTGTCCAATCTTTGATCATTTGAATAAACGAAAGATTCTTCTACCGTCTGATTATATAGACTCCTGTACTACTGCATTCTATATTTTTAATTTAACTATTTAAATATTGGATGAAAAGAAGAAAATTGTGTCAAAAGTCTCTCAGGAGGTCGTGTCTGTTTAGCTATAGTGTTATTTTACTTGCTCGTTGCGGAGCAATCACAGTTATACGACTTGTGCTAGCGAACGTTCTTTCCTTGTCTGACCAGATACGATCTTGTTCTACTTATCAGATCGTACTTTTGTCGCTCGAATAACGAAAAATTGTTCCACTGTCTGGTTATATAGACGGTTATACTACATACTTCGTTCTATATCTTTCGTTTAACTTTTCAAAGTGATCCATCGTACTTTCACTATTGGAAACTTTCTACATATATTTTTCACTTGGAAAATTAAATACAAATATACTACGCAAACATTATCAGTCCGATCTTCTCATAATTTTTCTTCCTCGTATTCGTCTTTCTATTGTACGTCAATTCGTTCATTCGTCAACCTATCACGTCGCGATAACTTTAAGAAATGTTCTGCACATCGGTTTATTTTATCGTCGGCGTATTTCCGTTTGAATGTGCAGGAATTTCTTGTTTGAAACAGAAGGACTTGTAAATTTAACTATTTACTTTATCATTCTACTGATTTTTTTATTGCTATATAAACTTGACGTCAAAGGGCAAATTTATCCTTTATCTTTCACACTCGTTACATATACGGGTATTTATCGTTCTTTGATCGTTTTCCCAATCATTTTACCGCGTTATACGAATTCAAGTTACAAAGGAATACATCAAATAGGGGTCCATTGTATCTCGATTAACTTCAATTATCATATAATATTTCATCTTCTGCTTTTCTGTATCTATTTCGATAAAATTATTTCGCGCATTACTAAAAATACAATATATGAAATAAAAAATTGCGCGTTTTCGAAGAAACTAAAATATCTAAAGAAGAAAATGAAGCATTAAGAAGTTACACTGAGGGAATATAGGACAATCGTGAATAAAGCACGTACACGTTCGCTATAATCGAAACTCCAGATCGAACGTACACGAAATTCACAACTTAAAACTCGTCGGTTTCACGTCGGAAGGGGTTCAATCTAAATATCCAGAATGCAAGTTCCTCGTCAAATTCAATTATTTGCGTCGCGTCGATGTATTCTAGCTGTCTGCATGGTGCAATGCAAATACGCGAGTCGGAGGCAGAGCTCGAAGGTAAACCGAATGACGTCTTCGACTTGGATTAGCGCACGTGTGCGCTCTTACGAGATTGCTTTGAGTGCACTCGAAGAGCTCCCGCGATCTTTTTCGTCGAGAGAAAAAGACACGGCTGCTTGCCTGAGAGTTCTCGATTTACGTGGTAGCAATGTTGTCCCTTGAAGAGTTGGTCGGCTGATGAGGAAGCAAACCCTCGATTATTGGGTTCCTTCGATACAGCTTTTCGCATTAGACGAAATGGGTTCGTGGAAAGTACCGTTTGCGGCAACGAAGAGATTGGTGGGAGATTGATTCCACATTTCAAAGATTTTGATTCCAAAGAATCTATCGAGATTAACCGGAAAAATTGGTCTTTTCAGGAATTTCTTTCCTTATCGAAAGGATGTATAATTTTCAGAAAAATTTCATAAAAGTTACTTCTATATTTTGGGCTGTGCAATGAGAACCTTGATTTTTAATATATTTCTACCATTAAGCTGTGTTATGTATTACACTTGTCACATCCCACCTGGAATACGCCTCGGTAATATGGAACCCTACGCTCAAGAAATACGGCACTGTTATAGAAAGAGCACAACATAAATTCTTGCGATTCGCTACGTTCAAACTTGGTGTGATATTTTTATTTATGATTCTTTGTATTTTTATTTATAATTATTAATATTATATATGTCGAGTTCTCATTAGGGTTAGGGGCATGTAACGAATCTTCATTTGGATTAGACATTGCTGTTATGCAGTAGAGAAGATATTTACTAGTACAAATATGATTATTACAGAATTTGACAAGTAATCGTGGTAATTAGATACTCGAGATGCTAATGGCAATGATCTTAGGCTCAATAACGAATCCACGATCAAGGGGTAGCAAATGTGTTTTCTTCCAAAATCCAAGTCGAACTGAACTCACTGGTCCACAATTCAAATGTAACTCAATTTACTCGTCTACAAGTAGAACTCAATTTCCTTGTCCACAGTACAAGTAGAACTCAATTTCCTTGTCCACAGTACAAGTAGAACTCCACTAACTCGTCTACAAGTAGAACTCAATTTCCTTCTCCACAGTACAAGTAGAACTCAACTAACTCGTCTACAAGTAGAACTCAATTTACTTGCCCACAGTACAAGTAGAACTCAATTTCCTTGTCCACAGTACAAGTAGAACTCAACTAACTCGTCTACAAGTAGAACTCAATTTACTTGCCCACGGTACAAGTAGAACTAGAATAATATATATATATATATTATCTTTTTATGATTATATGAGCTTGTTCTATGGCATTTTTAATATTCTTCCGCTTGATAATCGCAGGAGGATATGCGACATGATTTTTCTCAAAAAAAAATTTAAGCGGTCATATAGATTGCTCTGCTTTATTTAGTATCATTAGTATCCATTTATCTCGTAGAGATACAAGGTGTAATAATATTTTTCATGTTAATACTGTACGCTCAAAGTATGGATATTTTGATTCGTTACATCGTATTTTCAATTGTGTTAATGGTCTTGGTAACTGCTTTGACTTCTCCCCCGGATATACATCGTCACTAAAACGCACCTTGGCTGAATGGAAGGCGGTTCGACATTTTTCTTTCTGTACTTTTCTCTTGTTTCTGTGTCTATATAATTCTATTTTATTTTTTATGTATGTATAATTGAGCTATTGTCCGTATATAAAGTAACGATAAAAAGAAATAATAATAGTAAAGCTCAAAATTTTTCTCCCATTCGTAGAGATCGCTCTTAGAAAAAAATTGATAAATTTTTATATATTTTTGTAGCCGTATATACATACGTGGACATTTTGATCGGTCTCTATTAACACGAATGTTGCATATAGATATCTGTATCACCTTGATTTGTATGTTGAGTTTGAGTTTTATATAATAAAAATTCAATATATATATACTATACAAATTGGAAAGGATCAAAAATTCCATTTGCATCTCATCGTCGCCTGCATTTCTGTATCGAAAATTATAGAAATACGAAAATGCGCCGCGATCATTTCTGAAAATAATAATTTTCCTAAGCATGAAACCATCCTCGATAAACTGTACAGGTATCTCGCGTGAAATATAAAAGTGTCATGTAATGAAATTGCGAATTACACCGAAAAATGAGAGATAATTTCGGTTGGCTGCAGTCGCGGCAAAATAAAATTCATACCTGTTTTTTACATTGGCGCGCGTTAAACCCGTACAATCTCGGCCCTGTAGAAATAAGGAAATAAAGAAGGGACACTGGCAGTCGTCGCGAGCGTAGACCGGCTGAAAAAGCTACAGTTCTTTCACAGAGGCGTTAATTCCGTGAGTTTGCAGCACTAGTTTCGAAAGCAACGTGCGCGAGAAGCTCGCGAAGTCTTTCTCCGTGTGAAGAAATTTTTTAAGAGGTCTCGTCTTCCTTCTCGTTACAAAGACGCAACTTTTCTTTCATCAGAAGACGCCCGATGTACAGAAAGTCGATTCATATGCATCGAAACGGCTCTGAGATTTCGATGGTACGAGCCTTTCTGTTCGACGTTATCTGAAAGCGTTAATTACAGAGGACAAGTTAACTTCGGCCCTTCTCATTTAAATGAGAGTTCAACCGGTGGATTTTTCACCGCCAAGAATTCACGTGCTTTCTCTTCGGTGAAATTTCTGTTCGTAATTCGAGGAGTTTCAAGAAACTAATCGCGACCAATGAAAATTAGTTCATTAGTTAATTAGAAAGGTTAAAAGGAAACGTGAGAATTTGACCTCTCGTTCGAACACTAACGCCGACTGGTTAGTTATACAACTATAGACAATAATACATCTTCGTGAACTCGTAAAACAAGCAGAAGTAAAAATTTACAAAACTCCTCCAAAGTAATTAACACGATATGAACATCAGTCATTCGCAATCTTTCACAACAGTTTCCTTCCTTCTTGGGCTTTTCTTGCAATTTTCCAGTTTTACATACCGCTTCCACGAACCTTTCCTTCTCCCGCATTAAATTTTCTTTTCTTATCTAATCATACACTGCAGTTTTTTTATTCTTCCCCTCTATATACATACTATGTACCTAGAATTTATTTACATTCATTAGACATTTTCTGTCTGCAGAGTACAACAAACTCTTTTGAAGACTGAAATTTTTACAAGGCTTAACACGAATCAAGTAGCGAGTTAAAGGGAGAGATTTTCCCAAAATTAAACAGGTGTATAACACTTTTGTACGACGCGTGTAAAATTCCGGGAATTATCCAAGAGATTCTAGTCTCGGTGTTCCCACCCTCTCATCCCGTGGAAACATTTGAGAGGAAGAAATTACAGTCTACGCATTTCACCGAGGTACACGTTGATTTTAGACCTCGCTGACTCTGAACACATATTCACCTTCATAAATTTTATGACATCCTACGATCCCCGTTCGAAGTTTATAATACTTGTAGTTATTCTATCATTGAAAAAAACTTTCTTCGTTATTAACCCTAACTTCCACCACCAAAGAAATTTTATTGGGAATAATTAATACTATTATATGTTGGTACTTAATTGCATGATGTATATGATTTCATAAGTTAGACTCTGAACTGTTCAATATATTTATATATAAATATATGACATTTGAATATATTTGTCAGCTATTATTTTGTTCTTAAATTCATGCAAACGAGTTTCGGAATCTTCCGTCAGTTACTCTGCAGAAATACAAAATTCTAATCAATTAATTATTTGCTTAACAATATGGATTCATTATGATGTTGTGTATATAAAAATTACAAATTACAAATTATACTGTTAAAAACGTAAACGAGTATCATTTTCACGTGAAAATTTTCCGAAACGACCGATTCAAAGTTTCATTCCCGGGAAATACAACAATAACTATAATTATTCGAAGATATTCGTGAGTTGAAGCGAACGCGTGGAATGGCCGGCCGAAGCCATAATTACAGCGGAAGAAAGCTTATTTTAACGGATTGCTCTATTAAAGACAGCCGGACGAGTCTGAGTTTAGGTCCGACAACTTCGTCCCTCTCTCGCGAGTCAACACTCGACACCACAGGGTGATATAAACTGTGTCCAGGTCGGTCGATGCGAAAACTTTGCGAGTGGAAACACGCCTCAAGCGTTGACCACCCCCGTACTAACAGGAAGGGACGATTATGGCAACGGCTGGCCATTAACTTCCTTCATCCCGTGATGAACGACTAGGTTGCTGCATCTGACTAAGAACCCCGCGGAATTTGCAGTCACGCTCGAACCTCGCCATTATAACTGTCCCTTCTGTCGAAATTTTCCTCTCTGTCCGAGAAATTTCAGGCTTTACTACTTGCCATTTCGAGCTCACCGTGTTTATGAGATGTAAGAGGACTTGAAGGGCGAATTTTGAACATGGAAGTGAAAATACGAAATATTTGTTCGGTCGTCACATAGTAATTGTTTATTTAGACGAAGCTCTTCAGATGTAGTTGTGTGACGATTTGTAAGATCATTCTATAGAAATAGTAGGACAGTCAGACGGTTATCAAATGCGTATGAACACTTTATCTGTCAACACAAGGATTAATAAACTAAATGCGGACGTATAAAACGATTATTAGCTGATGGAAATTTTTTTCTGAATAACAATTCGAATTACTCGGATCATTGGCACGGTTCTATCGTTTCGTTCCGCGAGATTTACCTTTGAAGACTCGCAACGCCCGGGAATTGTAGCATTCCGGAACACGGGATAATTCCCGTGAACAGAGTTCCGTCGTAACGTGCTTCCGGCAGAACGTTTGCCACGCGGAACATTTACTTCGGCCAGCGAATTCATAAATCGCGACGCGTGGTTTTTATGTGACAAGCATTTAAACATTTCGTTTGAAACTGCCTGTTACGATCGTTCGCGGAGAGACGCGGTCGCGAGGAAAACGCGTCAGCGAAAGGCGTAAATTCTCGCTATGATTTGGCTAATCGACGCCGCGAAATAGTCGTTCCCCTTGTTTCGATTAGGATAACAGGGGTGGTTAAACTGAAATCAACGCTGTGTTAACAGGTTAATATGACGTATATATTCAACAATGGATTACACAATATTATGAGCGTCACAAGTATTTGACGATGAGTACAGTTAATGCGTTACAGAAGTATGACCCGATTTGACGACTAGATTCGATGAGTTAGTTAGACTTTACGAAACGGATTGATTTAAAGGTAGAACCGTGGTAGACTTGTTGACTGTTCTGACGACGAAAATGGACTACCCTGAGAGTGACGATGCTGTGTCAGAGGAGAGCTAGGAAAGGGTGTGTCTAGCGCACGGGATCATTCGATTTGTTGATGACAGTTTTTGGCCAGGAAAGTGAGGGTAATAGACATTGTTTCTATTGGCTATTACGATTGTTGGTGGACTAGGAGGGGTCTTAGCCGCCCTCGATAGAAGGTTGGAAGTGGGAAGCATCGCACGTGTGAAAAGAACTAATTTTCAAGTGTTTTCCGGACACAACCCAGAGATCTTAGAAAACGCTTTCGTAGAAAAGATCTTTGTTCGATCTGAATGACTTTAGTTGCAATTTTCTAAGATTTATGGTCGGTCCTGGAGATTCTTAAGGGTACGCGATAAGGATGTGCAGACATATGGTTGCCATCCCGCTCGCGATGCGAGGCCCGGTCCAGGTAGAGAGTCGGCCGACGTAACAATATTAGTTCATTGAATTATGCACGAACGTAACAATAGAAGTATAACGAAATTAGGTATGGATCATACCTAATTCAATAAAATAATATAAAACAGAAATTGTTGTTCATCTATTATCACTATATGAAACGAAAGAAACTTTTCGTGCCTCCCAATTGAAGCTACCATATTCATGGATCAGAATTCTCCAATTTTATTCTTCGATCGGAAAGACTTGGATAGGAGGAAACGCTGATACATAGTTGATAATTGAAGACCGAAAATGTAGAATCTCGTGACGTAGACGACACAAATGCACCATTTGAAGGATATATCGAAGATTTAACACTCTGAGATATTATTTTATTCACTTTAGAAAAAGAATTTTTGTCATTTGGACCAACTGCCACTTCGTGAGAATAATCTCTTGTGGGATTCAAAATTTCTTTTATCTGCCTAACGTAGTGCTATATTAACCTACTATAATACTAGGATTAAACTACTGAACATTGAAGTAATATAAGAAAAGAAAAAAGAGTATGAGTACCCATTATGATACAGTGAATATTAGCGTAAGTGGTATAGTTGGAAATTAATGGAACCTTTATTATCTAATATTCTAACACACATTACCACATTACACAAAAATAGGAAAATGAAAAAGAAAGGTATCAAGTACAAATCCATGACGAATCTGTCGTTTTTAGAAACTAAAAGTCCAGACTTTGATCTCGAATAATTGATCGCGGATGCTTGTTAAGCCTCGAAAAAAGAGAGGCGACATTACCACATTGCACAAGAATAGGAAAATGAAAAAGAAAGGTATCAAGTACAAATCCATGACGAATCTGTCGTATTTAGAAACTAAAAGTCCAGACTTTGATCTCGAATAATTGATCGCGGATGCTTGTTAAGCCTCGAAAAAAGAGAGGCGACATTACCACATTGCACAAAAATAGGAAAATGAAAAAGAAAGGTATCAAGTACAAATCCATGACGAATCTGTCGTTTTTAGAAAGTCCAGACTTTAATCTCGAATAATTGATCGCGGATGCTTTTAAGCCTCAAAACAGTGGGACGCAATTACTGTACACTGTCTTACGCTTGAGCGTTTTCGTTTCCCGGTAACAAGCTGTCAAAGTTCCTTGTTCCCCCCGGAACAAGGAACAAATACCTTGGTGCGAATAAATGGAAAGCCGTGTGATGTGCACCCAGACGTCTGAACTACGTTTATCCAGTTAAGCTTAATCCCGCAGAGCAAGTGGAAGCGGTTCTTCGTGTATTTAGGATATGACGCTATCTTGCATAGCATAGTGGCTGTATTACCCACATGGGTGACAGACTAGGGACAGTGTTACAGGTCTGCAGACCGTAATATTCATTACGTGTATTATTATAAAAGTATAATAATACTTTCTGCGCTGACAATGCTACAACGTACGGTTAATCAGCTAGAATACGCGATTCGACAAATAGAATAGGACGATTCATGGTCAGACGAGTAAAAGATGACAGAGAGCGATTATCCAAGGAGAGTGAGACAATTGTTCACGAGACCATTAGAAGAGGATAATATCTCATCGAATAAGTAATACGAAATATGCACTTTGTCTGGACTAGTAGAGCGAGACGGTCTATGATGAAACACAAACATTAGATAAAGTTTATATGCTTGTGTGAGTTGATACAAGTTGAAAATGTTTGATGAACGTGGTAATGTTGGTGATTGTTGAAGTGTACACGTAGAATATAATATTCGATGCGGGGTGTATGATTGTTTTCGTAATTAAGCGAGTAGAATGGTGATTCGATGCTCGTATAAACATGGAAACGTAAAATACATTATTGTAGAGGCCAAAATTAAAAAATAAACAAATTTACTGCTGAGAATTGAAAATGAGACTTTTTGAAAATTTTGATCGATCCTTCTGTTATGTTATTAAAATTGATAATTCGATGAACTCGCAGAATTCGATAATAACGTTAGGTTAACCGCAACGGAAAGTGCCCGACGCATTATAGAATCCGATAAGCGCCAAGTATCTTTGGCGCGACAATCGATCGTTTATTAACGAGGTGCAAGTGGTCTCGCGCGAGGGCCGCTGAATCACGAGCACACAACATTCAATATTACCCAACATATTTAGAGAGCGGATGTGGCAGCCCATGAAGCTTGCGCAAACCTTTAGCAAACAATTCTCGACTGGCCGACAGGCCTCATCTCCGGTCTCGCATCGACATTAAATCCGAGCGCCGATTGAAATTCTTGAGCGCACGAATTAACTTGTATTGTCAGAAAATCGTCATTAATTGTCACAGAGATCCATAGAGATCATCTTTCACGTAATCCTTTAATACATGAAATAAAAGCTATCGAATTTAATTGAACTCCAGTTGAGCGTTAATTAATACTTTAAAACAGTATTATTGACAGTATTAATTAATACTTTAATTTGAAATATTGATCAATACTTTCAATAATGACATTGTTTAAGACAAATCTTATAAATATTATAATCCCCTGACTATTTAATTCTATATTACAAGTGAAAACTTGTTGATACCCACCTCTTTCAGCCTTAAAAAGCAACGTCAATTCATTAACACGCGAACAAAACCAAACATCGTTTAGTTATGTCGCGTTGAAGATTCAACAGCGAAACGAATCGAGTTATCCCCACCGCTTATTCTCCGCTATTAATGACGCAAAGGCAGGACGTGGTGGACAGTGGGAGCTCGCGTACAGTTAAAGTGGCGCGCATAAAAGACGGAGGGTGGCTGGGCATCTGCGGGCGTTAGCTCGCGCTCGTGTGCGTTAATGCAGGAACGTTGCCGCATTTCCAGAGATGCTTTTGCTCCACCCCCCAGGGCTAATGCGGCAACGGACACTAGCCAAGACGAGACGTGTCAACCTACAGGAATTTAGTATACCAATTTTGCTTCAGTGTTCTTCCGCTTTCCATTTTTCCGCTCCGCGTCTCTATTTTACTCATATTTCCGCCTGACATTTTACTCATATTTGCTCCGCTTAGAACTCGTTTTTTAAAATGCTAATACAAAGTGGATTGGGGATTGAGAATTATTACTATGGGCGAAAGGGATGAAAAAATCGTATGTTAGAAAAGGTCTTCGTTACACGGCTTTATATCTACAAGTATTGAAGGATAAGTGTACGACGAAATTCCCTAATCGAATATCTATCCATCATGTTCCATGGTCTATCTTCGTTTCGATAACATAATAGCATCTTCGTTGGAGTCAAGATCGATGAAGATCGACCGATGATTTTATCTCGCTTCTGTGATACTTGCTGATCTATCGACTTACACAAGCGCCACTTGTACGAAAAACGAGAGATAAATATAAAATACTCGTCCCTTTGGGCGGAATCGGTGCATCGGGTTATTCATCAAGCGAATCGTCGCTTGGTAACTCGGAGGCAATTCCAGATAACCAGAAAAGAGAGCGGAGTCGAGGTGAAGCGAACGGGGACCGGAGGAAAATGAGTGGGCTCGTGACGAGAATTGAAAAGCATACAGGATGAATGGTCAGGAAACTGGCGCCGTCAAAGGGAACACGTCGCTCGTAATTACGAGTAATGCTTAAAACCGGAAGGGGACACGGGACCAATTTCAGATTGCTTCGACCGGACCGTACCCTGCTGACGATAATGCCTTTTTTCACTGCGATTCCATTCTCGTGTCCTCCGGCGGAAATGCTTTGCACAGCTCGATCGAAACGGCGATCCACTCGATCCGAAACGGTAACGTCGTTTCCTATCGGACGACGTTTTATTGCATAGACTCGAATAAATGGTAGAAATTGTTAATTTTTTTTTAAATCACCCTGTAATTTTAGAAAATTGTATAGTCCGGGCAATTGATCGGAATCGTTTCGAATATTTAATTGAAAATCGAGGATTTATGAAATAGTCTTGTTCAGATTGTAGAAGTTAGGGAAATTTGAGCGATTTAATTCTCCGCAGGCAAATCTCCTCCGAATTCTTCTTTTGATTTTATTTAAAAAATGATTCTATAATGTGGGGGGCAGTTTTTCTAAATGTTTTAGAATTTGTAAAACAATTAAGATTACGCATGGACGTAATCAACGTAATTTAACATTAGAACTACCATGCCAGTCAAAACGATTAGTTCTACAATTTTATAAATGTGTCAACCCTCGTTTAGAGAACATAGTCCCAGCTGGATTAATAATACCAAAAATGTACTACATAACATGGAATTCCTTCTGTAAGAAAGTAATCAACAGATATAAAAATATTCTATTATTACGTATTTTTTAAAGACCAGTCATTTTCACTGGTTTTGATACAAATAGCTTCGTGTTAACTATCGGTAGTTCTAGTGTTAATCAATGGAGCGCTAAAATCAAGCAATTTGACTTCAAGTCTGTAAAAGAACACATATCTGAAACGAAATATATTTTACGAAATGACACACCTGCGAAGTATCTACATTACAAAATGCTTTAAACCATCTGTTTAAAGCATCTTGCGCTTATTCTAGAAAAGGAGAAGAAACAATGCATACAAAGTAACATTTTACAACGCAGTTTTAATTGAAGGATTATCGTGCGTCTGGCAATGAATGACGTAGAGGGGTGAGGGTGGCGCGCACCCTCCTTGTAAACGGTTAAGAAGATCGTAACACGTGAAGCCAACCTCCCTATCTTGACTTCGCAGCTCGACCTCCAGAAAATCTCTCAAGGACGTCCTTGCAGGAAAGTCAGGGACAAATTGATGAGAGGCTGACGTCTTGGCACGTACATGGCGAAGGACAGAAATCCCTCCGGGGACGTACACAGTTTCCGGTACAGTGTGTTTCTCCGGTAAATCCCTTGAAATTTTGATGCCCTGGAAATGAATTCGAGGAAAGCTCGGGAAAAATGTCCGTGTCGTTTGACGCGAGAAGACGAAGATAGTATCGAATAAATAACGCTCGAGACAAAGGTGCCAGCCTTTGAAATACTATAGCAAATGTTCACAGTGGGATCGTGTGTTGTAAAGGAGTGAAGAGTTGTGATTCGAAAAGAAAGTAAGAAATGGGAAAGCGTTCGAGGAAGAAGATACGCGTTTGTCACGTGTTTTCACTGAATCTTACGATTTCGTTTGATGCAAATAAAATTGAGATTGTTAGGAAAATGTCGAACATAGAATTAATTTAATAATGTTTAAAGAATTGAAAAAATTGAAAAAAATAACGTATTTAATTTTTGTTTTAAGAGCCTAAATCAACGTTAAAAGGTATAATAAAAGATTCCTCTCATGGAACGTGTAAAAGGATATCACGAAAAGAGAAGCAACAAAAGTATCGAAATAAGGTGAAATTCATTTCGAGTGACAGTACAAATCCCCGAAATCCACGCTCTGGCATCGGATTGCCAGGGAGAAAGTTGCGGAAGCTCGTGGAAAAGACAAGAGAAGGGGCATTTCTCTATATATATTTTAAAAATCCCGCGGAATCGAGAAATATAGCCGAGCAATGTTTGTACGTGTGTACATACGTTAAAAGGAAAACGATCGCTGAAAATTCATGAGCAACTCGCGATGACTTTCCAATGAGCAAAGAAGGAGGAAATAAGAGTAAAATCAGAAGAAAAGAAAACCCGAAAAGAACATTTTCCTCGACGTGATATGGATCTGTAATTTTATCTGATATTTTTTCTTCGTATAACATCGCAAAGGAAAAGGATTATACGAACCGTATACTTATACAATTACGTGTCTATTTCTGACGATGGTTGACGCGTCGAACTTCGTCGAAAGAGAAAAGAATTAGTGATGGGATCAAGTTTACCGTGTATTTTTACTTCTTTGTCTTACAGCTTGTCAGCTAATGGAAAGGAGGTTAACAAACTTCTTAAATGACAAAACTACTTCATAATACTATTTCACGTAGCCGGCTTTGATTTATCGATAATTGTGTAATTGAAACGCATTTTCTTAAAAATAAGCAAGTATCCGGATATTTATAAGCACGATCATACGCTCGTGACGTATTTTGGCGCATCACTCTAACGAAGAACAAAGAAAATCAGCTCCTGAATCGTCTCAAATCCATTTCTTTCACTATGGCTTTGCTTTCAGCTTTACGAGCATAGTGGAACTAGTAGCTATGAGAGAAATCATTTGACCCTCCGCGCGAGCAGTCGTAAAAGGTTTCTCCACGCTCGCGCAGTCCGCTTTAGGTTTTTCGTCGGCTTCCCACGCTTATCACGAACGTCCGCGGATTTAACGGTGTCGTTGGGGCAGTAATTCTCAAACGACTGTTTAAAAGAACGATATTGCCAATATCGTGTACTCCCATAAAACGAACTAGGCTTTAGGGAAGTGTTTACGAGCCGATATTATTAACATTATCAGCGACGCTACTTGGGTTTCGTGAACTGTAAATCGCGGCTCTGACGTATACGATGAAGCGCGATTCGCCGAGTTGTCGATAGTCGTTCGGTTGGAAAGTAACTTTAAGCGGAGTTTCATACTTTCTCTTGGTTAGAATCGAGACAAAAATTGTCCGAGATTTAAGCAGATTAAGTTACTCGAGTAAAACAGAAATCTTGAAACTCCGTTTGTTAACCATCTTTTCTGTATCCTCAAATCAATGTTACTTTCTCTTCTTTGCGCAATATCCTTTCTACGCGATTTCATTTGTCCGATTACTTTTCCAATACTCATTGACACGCAACAATAAAACGAATTCTCTCAAATTTCGTATATGGTACGAATAATTTCGAATGCGATAATATATACTCTTAGGCAATTAACAGTAATAAGCTCCACCTTATACATTTTTATTCAGAATCTTTCCTATTGAAAGTTAGGCGAGACGTATTCGACTTCAGAAAAGCCAGACGGAAATCTCGATATGTAGATTAGTCGAACGCGAGGAACGAAAACCCGCTCCAATCGGAGTGCAGACTTCGGTTTCTGCGTCCTTCAACCAACCAGCGTGGAATATTCAATTGCTCGTCCCCTCTTGGTAGAACCGACCATGTTCCCTTTTCAACCTTCTCTGCACTCGCCCTCTTCCCTGGGTTAAAAGCCACTTTTTCTTCCCATGAAATGTGTACTTCATCTCGAATGCCGAGTGGCCTGCAAGCCCTCACCTGTCCCGGCTTCTCGAGTCCGGACGAAATTTAAAATCAACTCGTCATTGTTTAAATCCCTGTGAACTATTGTCCTTGCTAATTTACAGATTAATACGTTACACAGCTTACTAATCCCTTGTCTCGTAATATCGAGCCACGCTTGTGAATTGATTTGATAAAGACACATTCTGTTTTCGATGTGCATTGGTCCTTGATGTAGGAAAGCAGAGAAATATCTTTGGGAAATAGAAGACGGCCGAAACGAGACAGAAATATGCACAACTTAAAGAACTTCCTTTTATTAATTTTTTTTATTAGATCGTCCGACAAGTTTCTTTTGTTTTATAAGGAAATAATAGATGCACAATGTTTTTTGTTTTATATTTGTTACGACCGTTCGCGGAGAGACGCGGTCGCGAGGAAAACGCGTCAGCGAGAGGCGTAAATTCTCGCTACGATTCGGCTAATCGACGCCGCGAAATAGTCGTTCCCCTTGTTTCGATTAGGATAACAGGGGTGGTTAAACTGAAATCAACGCTGTGTTAACAGGTTAATATGACGTATATATTCAACAATGGATTACACAATATTATGAGCGTCACAAGTATTTGACGATGAGTACAGTTAATGCGTTACAGAAGTATGACCCGACTTGACGACTAGATTCGATGAGTTAGTTAGACTTTACGAAACGGATTGATTTAAAGGTAGAACCGTGGTAGACTTGTTGACTGTTCTGACGACGAAAATGGACTACCCTGAGAGTGACGATGCTGTGTCAGAGGAGAGCTAGGAAAGGGTGTGTCTAGCGCACGGGATCATCCGATTTGTTGATGACAGTTTTTGGCCAGGAAAGTGAGGGTAATAGACATTGTTTCTATTGGCTATTACGATTGTTGGTGGACTAGGAGGGATCTTAGCCGCCCTCGATAGAAGGTTGGTGGTGGGAAGCATCGCACGTGTGAAAAGAACTAATTTTCAAGTGTTTTCCGGGCACAACTCAGAGATCTTAGAAAACGCTTTCGTAGAAAAGATCCTTGTTCGATCTGAATGACTTTAGTTGCAATTTTCTAAGATTTATGGTCGGTCCTGGAGATTCTTAAGGGTACGCGATAAGGATGTGCAGACATATGGTTGCCATCCCGCTCGCGATGCGAGGCCCGGTCCAGATAGAGAGTCGGCCGACGTAACAATATTAGTTCATTGAATTATGCACGAACGTAACAATAGAAATATAACGAAATTAGGTATGGATCATACCTAATTCAATAAAATAATATAAAACAGAAATTGTTGTTCATCTATTATCACTATATGAAACGAAAGAAACTTTTCGAACAACCTAATATATTCTTTTTTCGTACGTAGTAGAGAATTTTTTGGAGATTTGCGATGACTACTTTTCATGTTCAATAACGAATAAAGATCACTGATTTTCTTATTCCACTGGACGGTCTATTATTCTGACTCAATGGAGATACCGTCAGCATTTTGTATCTAAAAAAATTCGCAATTTGTTCGTGCCACTCAGATCCCCCGATTTGACGGCTCTTGATTTCTTCCTCTGGGGATATTCGAAGGAGCGGATGTATATGAATAAACCACAAACCATTCAGCAGCTCAAAGACAATATTCGCGTCGAAATTGGAAATTTACAGCCTGAAACCTTGTGTGTAGTAACGGAAAATATTCTTGAAAGGGCCCGTCTTTGTCAACGTAAAATTGGGAGGTGGGATATTTGCGGACTGTTGTATTTCATAGGTAAACAAAAAAATTTCCATGAACTATATTTTCTTGAAAAAAAAAGAGAAAGAAAGGAAAGAAATGAAAAAGTTTCAGAAGTTATTTAAATTTTACACCTTTCAGTTTTATTCGGGTCACCCTGTTTTAATAAAAAAGAAATTCGTAAAGCGTGACACTTTAAGATTTGGCTATTTAAAAAATTCTGGGTACCCTGTCTCATTGAAGATATTCGTGCGTGAGAAGAAAAAAGGAAAGAGTTACACGTGCGAATGTTTATGATAATATTTCCATTTTTAACAACCTAAAATTCGTCGATGCAGTTCTTTTGCGTAGAATCCGCATCGTTTAGAGAGCTGCTAAAAAATATGCAAACGGCGAAAGTTTGGAAGTTCGAAAGGCTTTTCGGTAGAATTAGAAGCGCCCTCCTTCGAAGTCTATTTTTTCGACTTTTCCTCGTGTAGATTCATAACGTTGATTTACAGAAAGTTGGCGTTTCCAGAGACGAATTTTTATTATGGCATGCTACCCGCTTTACATATATTCCGCATTCAGGTGCAAGCTTTCTCATTCCGCATTCCTTTCTGCCCTTCATTCGCAACTTCGAACAATTCATTTTCCGTCATTACGGTGTTCGTGACCACAATTCTTCTTGTTACCAGCACGCGGCCTCGTTCGCAACGGTTCACGCTAATTTTCGAATATCTTCCCCTTATATACCTTGCTACACCACTTATTTTCCCTTCTACTAGTAATTTCTCTTCTCACGGAACGATTTAATGTGATTTACGCGCGGTTCTCTTAACGTGAAATATTTCTATCCTGCGAAGATATAGAAGAAACGTCCGAACGTTCGATGTATCACGTCGAATCGGGCCTATCTCTCCCGAAAAGGTTTTCCCAGAGTGGACGCGATAGTTTTACGACTCTGCGTGATTCCGCAAAATACAAAAAGCCTGATTCACGCGTCACGAAAACCAATGAAGTCTCTAAAAACAAGGGATCAGTTTACCGGCGAACAATTCTGTTCTGAAATGGAAACAACCAGTTGGTGAATCGAAAATATGCAACATGGAATATAAAAATACAGGTTACAGAATACCTAAAGTTAACTCAACCTCACGGAATATACAAAAAATAATTTACTATACTTTTGCTACTTTAATCTGACAAAAATTCCTATTGTTTCACGCTTGATGTTACGTGTACGTAACATTGTACATTGACAAATTATCGATTAATTCAATTAACAAGATTTAAGAAGATAATTGTTCGAAATCATTCTTACAACTTCTGCCACGCCATTGACATTGAATCGGCAGGTAAAACAATGCCTATTTCTTTAATAGATTTGATTTTAACGATACATTCGAACAAATCTGTTAAACAAGAAACACCCTTTCTCTTAATCAGAAACACGACTGATACAGTAGACCGGGTGAACACATATTTCCGTAGCTATTTACATTTTAATATCAATATTCATGACCCTTTATGTTTCCCGATTATATTTTCAAAGCCGGGAATGCCCGCAACGCGATGAATATTTAAACGAGAATTTCGTTCGTTACCGAGTCACCGCTTTTCCCAATTTTTTCGCAACTTGTTACGCTCTCCAAACTACACAACAACGTTCCTGAAAGCGTATACACGGCTTAAGCGAAACTCGTTCGCGACTTATCTTCTCGTTCGAACGTTTTGCGAAACAATCGACGTAAACCGAATGGAGAATTGTAGATTTCCTTTTTCCTATCTCGACGAACAGCAAATTCAGCAGATTTCAGCAGATCTCGTCTAATAAAGAAAGAAAGAAGATGAAAGAAAAAGAATACAGAAAAGAACAAAAATGGGGTAAAAAGAAAAAGAGAAAGGGAAGATGCAAGAAAGAGACGTTTAACATAGTTTGGTCGAATGGTGGCCGAAACGATAAAGGATTTCGCTCGTGCTACGATATTACTCGCTTAATGACCACGCGGATTACTAGCCATATTGCGAAACGACTTCTCGCCTTCTATCGTTCAACTGTGACCTGCCACGCTGCTCGTGGATCACGCTACCGAACGAACCGTTGTTACTGTCGTGAAATGCTAACTAGCCTTCTGGAATTAGCGTACGGCTGGTATAAGATGCAAACGATGAATTATAGCGGAACTGGAGACGCGTCCTGTTCAACGGATGCTGGCTGATGCACAGCTCGTAAAACCGTGACTCGGTTGTTTCGTGCTTGGTGGAGAATATTGGACGATGAATTTATGGTCGCGCTTGGGTTTATCGTTAAAATAAGCTTCGCCTGCAGGTGCTTTATTTGATAATTATAAAATAAAGGACTGATCTCACTGTTTTCGTTATCCTCGATATGTATATTATCAAGAGCAATGTTTTGAGTAATTTTACACGCTATGAATGTTGATGTATTTATAGGAAAAATAAACAAGTATGAATATAAATGCGATAAGGTACGAAATATCAAGAGTAAAACATGTTAGTATCTTCAGAAAGTAGAAAAACATCAAGCTTCGTGAAACTTTGTTTTATTAAAATTTCTAAAACATTAATTTCTACAAACATTCACCATCTACTAATAATGCCGTTGAAAACAGAATTATAGATTCTAGGTTGGTTATTATAGTCATTTGAAGTTTGGAACTAGAACTTTTGTTATCTTATTTAAATAAGACTATCGAGGTTTCGTAAGCAATTATCTCGATACTAATAAAGCCGTAATGAATTAGCTATCATAAACGAAGAAGCTCAACTGAGAATGTTTCGCAATTGTGTCTTAAAGTCTTAAAGCTGGCTCGTGCACGAGCTATTCTACTGCTAATTCAGCTTGGCGTTCATTTTATGACGGTTTATCGAATTTCTTTTCGAAGAAACTTTCAACAGAGGCTCTTAATCCAAAGATTTCAAAAGTAAAAGACAACGGATGTGTTTCATTCACTACTTTCCTACAATAAAATACAATAAAATAACAGTTGCTTCTCTAACTTTCGAGAAGGAAGAGCAGTTCGCTTAGAAATCTACCATTGCCAAAAATTTCATACGAGTGTTTCTATGTATGCGTGTATGGATGCAATGCGGTTGAAACAGTTCGTTTTGTTTGAAGATACCTCTACATTTTTTACTAGTCCGACATAGCGAAACATATGAAACATTTGCTCAAACTATAGATTCTGGCATCGTGCCTGGTATTCGTATTTCATCTCCATCTATTTTATCATAGAATAAAATAATCCATAATTTTTTTTTTTTTTTTGAGATCGTGTTATTATCGAATGTTAGAAATGTTCCTGCTCCTGTTCGTTCATCAGTAAATTACCGATGCTCCGGCACAATTTTAGTTTAAATTATATCTCTGCAGAGTGTATTACTAAAAGAAGATAAAATATCCTGTGAATAAATATCCTGTGAATTAATCTGTGAAGAAATAGATATGTTTACTAATCCTACGATAAATCATATCTTTGCACAGAATTAAATATTCTTTCCGAATAGTTCGACATGAAAAAGTATTAATTAGATACGAGAAAGATTTATTGAAATATTTGTGAGGTGACATAGAGGTTTATACACAATTAATAGAGCTGACAAATTGTAACGCAGTGATAAAAAGCCAATAAACGATTCAAGAGTCGAACCATCGAGGATCAATTGGCTGGCGTCACAGAGTGGGTGTTGATGGTTACAACGCGAGAAATATGTAAAATCGTATTTTATTACGCTTTCTAGCGGCGTTCTCTTTGGCCACTCTGTTGGCACTTGTCTGGTAAGTCGTTTAATGTCTGTCGTATAACGCAAGGCTACAAAGCAAAAATATGCGCGATATTCGCGTCTCTGGCCGCCTCTGTAACGAGTAGAGTTAAACAATCCCTCGGCTCAAGTAACGATAAAACGGAGTGATATAAAATGCGAATGGCAATCAACGTCGGTCAGTTCACTGTCATCCAGTCGACCGTTAAAGAAACTAATTTATGTTTTACCGTGTTAGGTTTATCTCTGATGGATTTTAATTTTCCATCGTACATTTGATAATTTTCATACAACGAAGAAAAGAATTTAGAAGACTTTGTCGATACACGAAAAATATTTCTCAGTAATCTTTTTCTTTTAGACAAATGAGTAGCGTTAAATTTTTTATAACATGTCTTATAAAATACATCGAACGTTATGGACTATATTTTAACTGGAAATTCTTAGTTTCAATGGACATTCAGGATGACCTAATGTTATAAATATTATTTCATATCTTCAATTTTATTTCTTCATTACCTATACCCCTTTTTCTTTAAATTTATTAAAATTCCTGTCAATTATTGAAATATCTTCCGAATATGGTTCAATAAATTTCAACACAGTGACAAATCTTTCGCCAAGATATGCGAGTAGCATTACTTATTATAACCCTACTCGTATCTCAAACCGTACTCATATTCTCAGAATTTATCTATGCTCATCCGTACGTTCAATCTACCATCATCGACGGTTATAAAAAAAAAAAGGAAATCGAGGTATACAGAAGGACCATCCTGATATCCGCCACGCGAGTACTCGGCAACAATCGGTTTTCGTCGAGTGGCCATCGAGTAATTGCAGACTGAATGAACCTCTGGGCAGAAGTTTCGCCGTCGATAGGCGTTCAGAGGAGAAACGAGGGACAATTTTACGAGGTCCTGTCCGAAAGATCGAAGCTCGACGACCGGTCGAGATCAGTATTACGCCCACGGAAAGGTCCACTCGGTATTTGAAGAGATCTGTGATACGCGCGAGGGTCCAAGAGATAAAGGGGGCCGAAAACCATGCTACGGGACGTTTATATGCCAGATATGAATCTCATAACTACACCGAAATTACCGTTCCTTTATCTGTGTACGACTAAATGCGAAGTTCCATGCTATCGCGTGAACTGCTCTTTTATACGTAATTTAAAATTGTTTTGAAGCTTTAGTATTCTGCGATGAAGACTTACTTTCAAATAATCACTTTAAAAAGCATCGTTGCGTAAGACACGAAACAATGAGCATAACGATCAAAGTGATGTGGAAAGCCTCTAATTATTTAGAATAATCTGTAGTAAACAATTTATATATTCTTGCGCATTTAAATTCTTTATAGTTTCATAAGCGTTTACGATCCAATTATCTATTATAATATCGCGTATATCATTAAGTTTATCAAAATATCTTGTTCGCAAAATATTGAATATTTTTCGGAACGAGGAATGAAATTAATTTCACCCTAAAAGCTGCTATTTTGCGATCAGTAATGTAAGGAAGTGAGGCATAATCAACGCAAATCGACGGTCCTTCCGCCAATTCTCTGGAGGACCGTGCAGAGACGCTGGAATCACAGGGGTGGCCCTGAAGGGAGACGAATCTGACTTGCAAAGTCACAGATTTGGGGATGGTGTTGTGTCAGGAGAGCCAACGCGATTGGTTGGTCCCTTGGAACGCTCCTATTTACTCGAACGACCCCGGCTGGCCCATTTATTTTCAGGTTTGAACGTTCTATTTATCTTCGAATTCGAATGGCCGATTTAGTCATCGAGTCTGATTAAATATTTGAAATGATGGCGATGGGGGATTACGGTGTTTTTACTTTTAATCGTTTTTACAGGAATATATGTGAATTTATGTAATTGATTAAAAATTTGATTATCCAATAACTTGTTACGACGCTTATGTACTTTTTATAACGTGTTTTATGAACACAGGAAATTATGCGTAAATGCTCAAAATGTTATACGATCAAATTTTATGTAGAAAAGACGTTGAGAAAAGGAAATTAACGAATGGTTAGCATTTTGATTTCTACACATGTGGTTCAACTAACTTTATCTTGATACAATTTGTTAGACAAGGCTAACAAAGGTATTAACGAATATAATATTCGCCATACGAGTTTCATTGTAATTATTCGCAGAATATTTCGGTGCACGTTAGGGTTTGGTTGCTCTAGTGTTAAATCGTCATTTTATTTCCACGTTTGCAATTGTAACGACTTTAAAACACTCGTAGCGTCAAATTCGATCGTGCGATTAACTCTGTGGACGCTGGTTCGATTTTTCATTAGCAGGTAGAGGTGACACATACAACCAGAACTTTGGTCCAATATCCGTGTAACTGGCTGGTAGCGGAAGTCCTGGCGTGGACCATTAATATGCTAATTATTATCTTGTTAAGGGTGGGAAAGTCGTGGCCATGGACCAGTGTTATCTAATTAATATCCACGAATTCAGTAGAGAAACCGGTGAATCGATGTTGGATGCTAATGCAAAAGTTAATTATCGTTCCACCTTTCTAGCCGCTCGTTTAAATAATTTATAACGTGACGTTAAGGGCTTTTTTCTAAGATGAAGCTGACCTTTGGTCGTAAAGCAAACGTATTTCAGTGGTTCAGGTCAAAGAACGAACTCAAAGTAGAATTTTAGTATTTGATTTTTGTGTAGAGAGGTTCGAGAATTGCGCGAGTGTCAATTATTCTCTGGTGTTCTTTACTCGTTCAAATCACTACCCTTGTTAAGGCCATTAAACGAACTTAAAGAATGTGTACAATTTTGTAACGCAGGCTGAAAAATTGCTGGTTAAGAATTTTTGGTAAGTGTACACGAATTTATTACGACTGCTTAAAAGTCGAAGTGCAACTTCTTTTCTTCTATGAATTTTACGTACTCAAAATCTATGTCTTAAATCACAATACTAATCTTTGCTAATAGTGATGATAAAAAAGAAGAAGTTTAAATATATTTTCCATATGAAAGCCAAATACAGAGCGCTATATATAGATTACGATACACTGTATCGACTCTACACAAATTGTAACAGATAATTAGTATCTAAATTGTATTACACAATTCCGAGTCGATTAGGCTTCACTGGATCGTTTGTCAACCGAAAACGCAACACGAACCAAACTTAATTGATAGTTACCGGATAAACGAGCTTTCTTATCTATTTCGTCCTCGGATGAGAAGCTATTGAAAGCCTTTAGGTACACGCTGAAACTCGAAACCCTTGTCTCTCGACGTAGATCCTGATTGACGTGTCGCGTCAATAGAAACAAGCTAAATCAGCGAAACCTATTATTTAGAATTCCATTGTAGTCCTTCAGCTAACATTTACAAAACAGGACGGTTTCTCAAGGATTCTAATTAATTGGTTTAATTAATTAACGATATTTCAGAGTACACTGAATATTAAGCGAGAAAGATTTAACAACAATTCTTCCGTATATTTCTCAAATGTAGACATTTTTTAAGGTAGAGAAATACAGTAGCTTTGAAAACAACACAAATGACGTGGCAGAGTTAAATTTATATTTCCCTATTCTTCTTCGTTCCTATTTAAAGAGTCATTGATGTTAACTGGTCAACCACCGCAGTTCACTTTCGTTCAATGAAAAAGTCCTGAATGGTGAGCACGCACCATTCAATCACAACAACCAGGTGGTTGAAAGATCGATGCGCTTCTGCCCTGACTATGCGACACACCGCGAGATCGTCTTCCAGGTGAGGGTTTCGGTTCCCATGGAAACCGGACTTGTCCCGGTTCTCCCCTAGGTCAGGGCCATCTGGTTCCTACGTCAACTCCCGCTCCCTTCATTGGCTTCCTGTCTCGTGGATATCGCATAACAGGTGTGTGTTTACCTTCCTTTCCAATCCAACGTTTCGATTCTTCTTTCTATGCAAAGAAATTTCAAGATCTCAACAAATTTTACATCAGGCGAATCCATACAAAGTTATGGAGAACGTTCTTCACAAAAGTGTTTTTCCACTCTTCTATGACGTTGTCGCGAAAGCAATGTAGATCAAATTTTAGCTGAAATATACAAATTACGTACAACTGCTATCTACTGTGTGTTTAATTAACCGTCTGTATAAAGAAGTATTTCAGTGTTCTTTTGAATCAACTTGATATTTAAAAACCGAAGATATTGAACAACATTTTGTAATTATCCGTTTGCTATGATTATGAAGCATTAGTTTTTATGATCCGTACATGAATTTACTAATGTACATTTACATTCTATAATTTCATAATGTTTGAAAGTGTATTTCTTGAAACAATTTGAAAAAAATTATGATAAGAAATTTATCCATTTAATTCCACCATAGACATATAATTGTATAATAACTATAATATAATATAAAATAGATGAGTCGAGTCACGAGTATGGATTTGAGAAATCTCTAAATCTGTTTCCATAAATTTACGATGGCTTGTTTAGTTTCGTTACACGTTTGCCATAAAGAAGGATGGTTGGGAGAAAGATGGAAATAAGCGAATATGCGACCATCGCGACAACGGAGAGCATCTATTTCGGAAGTGTCACGTGCCATGAGTGCCACAGACCAGAGTGCGAACCTGGGATCATTCGAGTGTTCGGTATTCGCGTTGGAATTTCGCAATCGAGAACGAGGAAATGTCGTGGGAACTTTCAGTGTGTTTTGAATAGGACTCGAGACGCTTCTAATTCTCGAATAGTAATTTCCTTTCTTGATCGTGAAATTTATTAGCTATCTACCTACTAATAATTTCAAGTAATAGCATAAACGAAATTTCTCAAATTTCTCAAATTACTTTTCATAAAAACCCGTAGTTTTGGTGATCATTAGATCGCGGATGTTTATGCATTTTTGGGAAATCTAAGATTCCAAAAGTTTATAGAATGTATAAAATATACACAAATATAATTGTATACTTAGAATAGAATATTTATTATGACATTTAGTAGATGAAACAGATTTTTATTTAGATTCCTTTTGCTTAATAGTGTTAATAAAAATACAAGATTGCAGAAATATCCAGAGTCTAGGTGAGCATCCGTAACCCAACGATACTATAATAAACTGTTTAATAAACTGTGTTTCGAGAAAATAGGTTTACGACTCTCGTCGAGATCCATCCTTCATTAGCCGCATCTTCAACTTCGAGTAATCTCGTTAGAATTTTCATCAGGCAGGAAGAAATATGAGAGTTAGCGAATGAACCAGACGGTTTCGTCGTTTTATCGTTGCCTCTAAAGTCTCTTGCCAAATGTCGTGGCTTGGACCACGAAAATTCTGCGACGACCATAACCGGAGCATCGTAGTTCGTTGAACCAACCTCTTCTCTCCTTTCCGTTCGTTATTTAGTGGCGGGAAAAAGGAAGTATTACTTGCGGTTAGCGAACGATCGTACTATAAACTAACTTTCTCAGACTTGTATTACCTACGGCACCGGCTATTTGTCGACCCGCATTTTACAAACTTCTACCGTGCTTCGCTAACCTGCAATTTTTTGCAGTTTCTCGAACCACGTCCACGAAGTTTCGTCGTGTAGTCAACGAGCCAATTGAAAACAATTGGGTGCCGGCTTAGAGATAATTAAGCGATGGGGATGGATTCCATTCAAAATTCAAAGAGTAATTTAATATTTTTCATTTACCATGGATAAACTTGTCCAGGAATCGTTTCATAAGATCGAGTGAAATTCTACAGAAATTCTATATTTTTAATTTATTGTAGATATTTTATTAATGTTTAAAGGAGTTTGTTTGGAACAAGGAAGTATTAGTTTAGTAGGGGACGCAAATTTTTGCTAAAATAAATAATTTTAAGTGACGCACACGTTACTATTTACGATGCAATAATTTTGCCATAGTTCTATGTTTATAAAATACTTGGCCAAACTTTTGAGTCAACCCAGATCGAACAATATTAATAGTTAAATACGCAGCTCGACGAAGTTTATTTTCAGGTATGCAAAATGGAATACAAATGTAACATTAGTTCTCATAAATCAAGTATCGTATGAAAAGATGTTATCTTATATTTTTCATGCATCTTTTCACATGGAATCGCCCACCTTATCGATTTACCATGATTACCGAAACTCTTTATACGATTAACATGTATTTCAGGTTTAAAACGTAAACGATTGCGAAATTAAGAATTTTCCGTGCAATAGTACGTCACTTCATCTGTATCTGTATAATAGTCTCTATAATACGCAGCCATCAGGGCTTAGGTACGGCGACAAATCTTCAATATATTTTCAACTATATATTTACTATTTCACTCTCGCTCCAGCCTCGAAATAGCCCGCTACAAAGGGACGAACGAATTAAGAGCTGCGATTAATAGACGGCAAGAAGCATCATCGCAATTTCTCCTATTCTTCCCCTCTCTTCTTCCTTCATTCTTTCTTTCTCTCACTCTCTTGAGCCACTAATTCCTGCCAGTCTCTTTCAGGCTTCCCACTAAAAAGGGAAATCAAAAGCGAACCGGTCGCGGTTTGTTCGACGAAACAGAGACGGATAGAGGGTAGGAGAGAGATAAAAGTGACGAACAGAGGGGAAGAGACATAGAATGAGACAGTGGACGAGTGTTTATTCAGTCACGAGCATGGAAGCGTTCGCTTCGCTTCGTGGACCGGTGTGGAAACAAACTCGAACGGATATTTCCGGATTCGAAAATCGTTCTCCTCGAAAAACCTGAACTTTAATCTCCGCGCGCGCTGACCAGACACGCGAAATTGACTTTCTTGTTTGTTGCGTTCTTTGACCTTTACTCTCATCCTTGCCCGCTATTCTTCTCTCTTCACATTCGTCAACTTCGACCCTTCGAAATCGTTTCTTCGACAAAGTAGTACGTTCAATCTTTCTATCCCTGTTTTCTTCGTTCGCAAGTGATACTTAGTTCTCGCGAGTGAAAATCGCGACGGTGAAAAATGTAGCCAAGAAGTGAACGAATCCATTTGGAAATAGAAACGTTCGAACCGAAACGGAGAACCGAATTATCGATCGTTGCTGGATGATCAAAGTTGCTGCTGATTGGCGAGACCTCGGTGAGATTTATTGCTTCCGCCATTAAAGCTTGAATTTTACCGAATCAGCTTCTGGTTCCGGTTCGAAGGCGAACGAGGACTTTTATCAATTTGAAAGAAAGCGTGATCGATTTTTGAATGCTTCATTTACCGGGTCGATCTGCGGGCATTGTATTTTAATTCCTGAACTTTCCAGTCGGTTCATTCATTATCGAGGATCGTCCGAGGCATACGATATTTCTCGTCGAAATTGAATCCAGCCTCCCTTTTTTGGCTCGCCGTTCAATAATCGATTCGGTATCGCGAACACGCTCTAATGGATGACGCAAAAATCTGCATGGATATCCGTTCGAGCGTTTATAACGCTCGGGAATGATTGTCGAATTCGAATTCGTAGGAAAGAAAAAAAGTCGTATTAATACGACTGATGGATCGACATACTCTGAACATACTCTGTTTTACTCTATGCCCCTTGAAGGACAAACAGTTCATAAAAATATGAATAAAATGTGGATAAAATGTGGTTTCTTAAAAAATGATGATTTATTGTATATTATTATATATATATGTATATTGTATGTACAGTACGAGAAAGAAAGGAGCATATGAAAAATACTTGTCGTGTATATTAATTTACACTTATTCTACTTTAATAAACTTGTAACAATTTTATTATATTCTAATGATAATTTTATTAATTCGTTAGCTACGCAATATTTTTTTGATTCAGTCATGCACGATTTTAAAATTCTCCACCCTAGATTTTTTAATTTTGACTTATAATGAAAATACAGTTATTCACATTAATATTCGGACACTATACTATCATTGTAATTATTGCCATGTATAATTATTTAGATACTAATTTATTGTAAATTGAAAGTATATAAATAATTCCATTCTAACAATAACATTTAATTGTTAATGTTCCGACACTATGGTATGTTCTGTAATCTAGCAATTCTTAGAAACCATTCGAACTGTAAAATTGATGTTTTATATACAAACTGCTAGAATATTATTCTACCTCAGTACAAAGTTATATTTCGAAATACTAATGTCTGAAATCTAAGATGTCACGAGGAGGACAAAATACCAGTTTTGGTAAAAGACAACTTGTTATTTATCATAGAAAAAGAGGTAAAAATTGTCGTGAAATTGCAAGATTATTAATGACGAAGAGGAGCACAGTTGCAGATATTATTAAAAGATATATAGAGGAAGATCGTATCGAATTTAAGAAACAAAAAGGGAAATGAAAAGGAGGAAAGAAGGATAATGTGGAGAGTTAAAGAAAATCCGCATTATAGCAATTGACCTTAGATATTTGTCATGAAACTAGGAAAAAAGTCAGCGCTGAAACAGTACGCGGAATAATGAGACGCAATGCGTTTAATGGCCGAGTAACAAGAAGAAAACAGCACATGAACGAAATAAACAGGAAAAATAGATTGGCTTTCGCTAAAGAGCTCGTTAAAAAGCCTGAAAATTGGTGGAATGATGTTACATTCGCCGAGAGTAAATATTGCATTTTTGGTTCGGATAGAAAAAGTATAGCATGGCGCGGAGTAAATAAAACTTTAAATCCCAAAAATTTAGAACCTACTTTAAAACACGGAGGAGATTCTGTGATTGTATGGGGATGCATTTCGAGTGTTGGTGTGGATGAACTGGTGTTTATCGAAGATATATTACATAAGAATAGATACTTAGATCTTTTAAAAAACAATCTGCTAAAAAGTGCAAACAATATAAAAAAAAATTACAAGGCGAGAATAATACATGCATATTTATTATACAATTGTCCTAATATTTTACACTCACCTTCGCAATCTCTGGTCTTAAATCCCATAGAGAATCTATGGGATCAATTAGACCAAGAATCAGAAAAACACTAATAAATTCAAAAATTAAATTGCAAACGAGGATAAAAAAAGAATGGGCAATTATTTCCTCAAACAATTAAAACAAAAATTATTTTTATTATGCTGAATAAGTTATACGAGGTCATTAAACAAAACGGACATGCGGCAAAATATTAATATCGCAATTTTTCATGAATTTTATATATGGAATATTTACATTTCATAAACTGTCGGAATATTAACGTGGCGTGAAAATGTGATAACTTTTTATTTAAAATATGTTATACAATTAAACGTTATTATTAAAATGGAATTATTTATATATTTTCGATTTACAATAAATGGTTTATCTGTTTGTAAAATAAACGATATAATATCTAAATCATTTCGTCTTACACACACCAATAATTACAAAGGTAGTATAGTGTCCGAATATTAATACAAGTAACTGATTTTATCGATACATCTTTTAATAAGTAATTTAAATATATAATTTTCTGATTTCACTCCAGAGGCAGTGTATGCTGTTTCTGATTATTTATTAATTCATCATAAATATGTATGTTTCGTTCAAATTTAGCAACTGTTGCTAGAAATCGACCGAATTACTTGGATATTTAATAATAAACGACGCTGTATTTAAAAAAAAACATTCGATGCTTTCCGATCAACGTTATAAATTGTTAAATTTGCATTTGAAATTTTACTTCCAGTATTTCTTTTTACAATTGTAAATTATTCTTCCTCTGATTATTTACATTCAGCATTCGATCGTGTAAAAGCAGAAGTTGCAACATGGAGGAGTTTGTTCTTGTAGACCTTTTGCAAAGAAGTTGAACTCGATGCAACCATCCGATCTACCGGTTCGAGCGCGAGAAAGCACCTCAAACCGGCGGAATTCGAGGAAGTCGATCACGCGGTGACACGTTCGACAAGTTTCGTTGGAAGTTCCGGGATGCAGGTTCGTGATTGAGTCTCGAGCTCGACTAAATGCGACGAATTTCAATGCACCTCGATTCACCGTTGTAACGGGTTATTTACCCTGGAACCGAGGACTGAGCAAGAGAAACAAAATAAGAATATATGCGTGGAGATTTGTTTCGAACGAGATTTGTTTTGCGATTACGGTAGAGCGCCATTTATTTCAACTGTAGTTGTTGGAATGAAATTTTACATAGTTAACTAAACTTTTATCGATTAAATCCTCCTATCTAAATTCACATAATTTGAACGAAAACAAACGTGGAAACAAACGCGTGATGTATAACAATATTTATTGCGTTAATATACTTAATTATATGTTTTATGGAACATCGCCAATGTGATAGAAAAAAATCATTGTTGACATTCTACACTGGCAATCAGAATTCTTCTGGGCTTCACCTTTGATTTTTTCTTATTGTATTCGTATATTTAACCGCTGTGACCTAAAAGTACTGTAATTGTAAGAATTTTACAGACACATTCAAGCGATAAGAATCTTTACTTCCTTTCGTTTATTATCATTTTCTCCTTCTACCTCTTCTTCTATATAATTTCAATTTTCTCTATGTCGTAATCAGTTGTTTCTTATTTTCCACTTTGTCTTTCCAGCTGAGGTTAGGCGACAGCACTTTCAAAACGCTCTGAGGATTTTTAGAATAGAACATGGGACAAAAATATTGATAGTTACTCGCTGCCAAGAATGTCACGGCTAAGCGACGAGATGTTCGAGCGTGTCGTTGAGCCGAGCAAATTTTTCACTGATTCTTTTCTCAATGGAGCTGGAAGGGATTCATATCGCGAGAGCGCGACACACGTGCCTCTATGTATAGCGCGATTCGCACGCCATTCGACTTTGACAGAGATAAATCGGCCGCGTATATTTAGCGGAACGCTCGATCTCTCGACGAGGAAAGCGGATGGGTCTCCCGTGGGCTCGTTGATGAATGCCAGATAGAAACCACCTCCTGTCTTTCTTTTACCTTCGACATATAGTCGATGTTTTATTATTCGGTTCGTTTGGAACCTCTTTTTAGTTTACATTTTCTTTCTCCGACGATGGAAAAAGCACGAAATTCGAATTCTTGATAGCCGAATAAACATCGGCATCGTCCACGAGCAATTAACCTTCTTCAGGATACCATAGCGATTCACATAAAATGTTGCTGTATTTAAATTGTACTCGATTCTATTAAACTTTATAATATAACATGATTGTATTTTATCGCGAATAAAGATTAGCGAACTTCATAATTTACTAAGGTTTCCAAGCGTTACACTGAATTCATAGTTACAATTTCTCAGAATGCAGAACTTTAAAATAAGCAGAATATTTTTCGAGAAATAATTGGTCCAACTGGGTCGTAGATCAAGTCCACTGAATCACCTAATACACCATATAAAACGTCGTCTCTCGAAGAGTAGCAGCTATAATAGCCTTTATCGTGCCACCACCTGCTGGCCAAAGATAGAACGCGACACGACGATTTGCATAAATACCTATAGAGCGCTCTTTCTTCTCGGTTAAAACTCACCAATTACTCGAGCGTTTCGCTATGGCCCCAACTGGCCACTGTCGATTCCGTGCATCGTGACCATTAATCGAGCTTTGCGAGGGAAATCAGCGAACGCCAGCCAACTTCCCGTATTCCTCGATTTTAACGAATACACAGGACCCGTGGAGAATTTTGCAAAGTTGAGAAATGGTCGAATCGTGTAACTATTCAGTTGTAGGGGTTCATTTCGTCACGGTTAGAAACTCGCTCGAGAATCTCTTGACTTAATGACGAATAGAAATCTTGCAGCCACTCGAATCAGACTTCCAAATGTTTGCTGCTTAAAACCGAGTCCCACTATTCATGGAAATAGGGTTGAAGGATTTTTCCCGAAACCTTTTGACCCAGGGATCATTCTTCTTCGAAGCTAGCTTCCAAAAGCGTCATGATTCTCGCGATTCTGTTCAATGTTCCTCGGTGAATGAAGGAGATGATTACTAGGAACTTTCGAGTGGCTAGATTAATGGTTCTTCCAGGAGATATCGTCGTACTTCGGAGTAAAGTAAGATCCCGGATGCGATATTTTTCGCTCTTCTCTTCGTGGATAACGCTGCCATCATAAAAATATAATGGAACACCATAGGATAATTAAAGATGGAAAAGGTACAGAACGTGCGTAATATGCTGAAATACTTTCGTGGAAGTTTATCATTCATGATAAATTAATAGTTTATCGATGCGTCAGTCGATTAGGTCATAAATATACAAACATTTACCACAAACTAACTATCATGGTGCTCGACATTCTCGTTATACCACAGTGTAATAATGGGTAATTGATAACTATAATTTTAATCTACCGTGAAATTTAAATTAAAATTGATCGAGTTTATCGAACCGAAATATCTAACAATACAAATTTATATAAATATCCTTGCTCTGTTCATCACAAATTCAGCAGCGAAGTAATCGCGCACGTTTAACGATTTACATTACAGTTTTAACGAGCAGTTCTAAGAAAATTCCTGAGTATACGACAGTAAGTAACAACAAGCCGTGGAATAATCGTGAAAAGTGACGAGTTCCTTTTTTAACGAGCGAATCCCGGCCGACCATCGACTACCTTAGAAAAGAATCCCGCGTTTTCTCGATAACAGGAAGCGGAGACAAAGACGCCGGGAAAATAAAGAGAACGTTGAATCGAGGATTCGGAGAACGTGCTTCAAGGAGGTTGTCCTTGCAGTTAAAGCAAGCGAACAAAAGGGACAACATTTTTTACCGTGCATTTGCAACTTGGAATTCGTTAATTGTGCGTGGTGGGCGAATAAAACGGGAAGTAAATGGATCGAAAAAAAACCGTTGGTCTCGACTCTTCGTCTGCGGTTTCTGGAAAAAGGAAGTGCAAGGCTCCTGTCTGAACGTAATGAAATCTCGTCCCGCAGTTTGTTAGCTCGGTTACTGAAAACTAGTCGGGTTGTTTAGGCGAATAGAACTTAGCGAATCTGACCGGTTGACCGAGGCGAAGTTGGATTTTTCGAGAAGTTGGCGTGGACAGAGAACATAGCTTTCCGGTATGACGAAACTTTTCTTTCGGAGAGTTTGGAAAGCTGGAGGCGGAGTGAAAACGCGCGATGAAGTTAAAAATGAAGTTTGACGCAACGGAATTTGGCTACTGTTGTTTCTGTTTGGCCAAATGGTAATTGCCAAAGAGTATCAGCTCTTGCGCGAAGAGCCGTCAAAGAAAGCAAACTGAAAATGTAAATTCAGGATGCTAGAGGAATATCTGTATTTCGTTGGTATCTTTTGGGAAAATTAAACGAACAAAGGTATTTACGATTATGGGGATTAAATTGGTAACAGAAGCTGAAAAGTGAGGGAAAATTGAAAAAGAAAGGAATCCAGGTTGGTTGGTCACGAATTTTTCCTGGCAAACTTTCCGTCAGCAGGGATCGTGACAATGTTGCAAACCTCTTTCCACAAGTTGGAGATTGCAGAAAAGATTGAAATTTTGTTTCTTTGAAAGCAGATTCCTAGCCTCGAGGCGATATTTCTATTCGCCTGAGTTTAAACTCACGAGGGACAGTAAGAAACCAAAAACTAGGAAATATTGAATTGTTTGGAAACTTTGTAATGAAATTTAAAGGAAATTTGATGGTACTGTATTATTGTAAGATTAACGCGTCGTTGTTCGTTTTTCTGAAAAACTTGTTTCTCTCAGAGGCGAATTTCTTGAAGTAGCTTCTGCAAGTTTCCCGAGACCTGGAATCAACCGCAGTTCGTGGACCGTCTTTCTGAAATCTCGGAATAGATGTCCGACCGTGTATGATATTATTAGATGGCACGTGATGGCGAATGTGATCTCGGTTATTAATATCGGATCGTAGAATCCGTTTAATCGCCACCAACGAAGGTAAACAACGCTCGAAACGCATCCGCATGCATAATTAATGCAGGTACCATCGATTGGATAGGATAGAATTATGCATGAGCTACTTTGCCTTTTGAGCCATTATGCAACGGTGTTCGAAAGAAGCAAGCGTTCTCTTTCTTTTTTCCACTGTATATCGAAGGGAACTGGTGAATTCGTTAAAACGACTCCTTCGTCGTTGCTGGTTTATTATTCGAAACGAAGGTAGATGTTCGTTTCATGGTAAAAAGCGCATCGGATGGAAAATGGTAACACGGTTTATTACGGTATACAATATCGCGAATGAATCTACATCGCGTTATTGTATGCGAGATAATTTGATTTTGATCACGGAAGTTGATTCTTGCCTGGGAAATTTTGATACTGTTCAAATACGGACTGTCTACACGGTGCAGAGTCGATGGATCGATGGTAAACCAGTCTGATTCGAAATCGAAGTAATCCGGCAGAAAGTATTCGTAGACTGGTGATATAGATAGATTTTGTCGAGTATTAATGTCGAATATACAATCAGTATCGATTGTCCAAGCTAGTTAGTTACAGGATAACTAGCTAATCAAATTTTTCAAATAAATGAAACAAAAAATTATGCTCTTGTTTTATACAATAATATACTATCGAAATTTATCTGTATTAAGTGTACGATAAATAACGACGATAAATATTTAGAAAATAGTTTGCTTCTATAGCGAAGCAAAGACCATCTTGAGTTTTTAAATGGTATATATTGACAGTAGAAAGTTTGAAATTTCTCTAAAATTTGTTAAATTTGTTCGAAGTTCATACTGTAAATATTAATCTACTTACTCTCTACATTCCAAACCAAGCGAATGGAAAAAGCTTTATCCACTTTCTACACAACTGGAAGAATTTTCTAAAAATTTCCGCGTTTTCCCAATCACAAAGCTTTAAGATTTAATTTCGCCATTTCAATAGCGTGATTTTTATCTTCACTCGTCCACAAGGAGCATTCCTATCTCGCGAAGCGAGAAAGGACGACAATGCCACGCGAGGATAATTTCTTTTTCCTTTTTTCTCCTGTGGCCAACGACGAAGTTCCACGTTGTGTTATTAAACCGGATCAAATGTTGCGAGCTTTGTCGCTTCGAAAGCTTCTCGGTACCGTCTCGATAACGAAACATGTATGTAAATCTCCGTGACTTCCTTGTTGCGCTAGCGCCCGTCGTGATTGGAAAACTCGACGGTGCATGCCGTCTGGTATAATGAAGTGCCATATCACTGGCAGGAAACGAACGAGCGCAAACAGATCGATGCATCGCGTCCTACGCGTCCATCGGCATCCGTGGGTGCCACGTACGATTTATTTTTCAGTTCCACCAGAACATCCTTGAGAAATTAATATGGAATAGCCTGGAACGACGTGATTTCCTTTCGCGTCGAAATTACTTCGTCTTTCAGGTGGATTACCTCGAACTATGTTAGGTATGGAATGAAAAATCATTCATCTCTTTCGGAGTACAAAGGGATTGGTTTACAAAAGATCGTTGTTTGCGTTTGAGCTTGAACTAATATTACTTATTCTTATTCTTAGAATGCTGGGAATGCACTGCTATTGTGGTGCTGCATTCTCCATTCATTTTTCTTTTGGTTATATGTTTTTGAATTGAATTTGTCCTGTATTTATGTGTAGATACGTATAATATGTATACAAATATATAAGATTATTATATTTTTGTACATATTATGAATTATAACGTTGTTATATGCACAACAATAGGCCAGTTGACGGGCAATCGATTCTTGGAAAATCTCGAGACAGGTATGCATCATGCGGATGACAAAGGGGCCTGTGCGCAAGATGAATCCACAGATCGTATCTGGCGCGCGAGTCGAGCACGGTCGAGCACGTGATTAATTGCTCGATTCTCTCGAAACGCTGACTAAAGGGCTGCGCGCCAATAGTAGACACGTCAGCCAATCGCATCTGGCCTACGGTATTAATAACAGGACGCGTGAAAAGATGTCTCCGAGGAGGCTGTCTTCCGGCTTTCCAGCAGCCTGTGATCTGTCAAACGGAACCGTGTCAGCGATATCTTCTATGATCGATGTGAATAGGAAGTTGGCACGGATTCCCATTAAGCTTCGTCAGAAATAACTGTTCAATCGGCAACCAGTATCAAGAGTTAAGGACGTACTCTCATTTGGGAAGGGGGATGGCGAAAATAATGAATTTACCTAATAACCTTTTATGCTGAAAGTTATCTAAAGTGATGCTTCCAAATGCAAATTTTCTCTCTACAAGGATTTGTTCCGTAGATGAATAGTTGAAAGTGGAATTTAATTGAAATTCGGCCATTCACACTCTGTACGTTAATTGTGATCGAACAACGATAATAGGAGCTGCGATTGTAGTATCGGTCATTTAATATGGAAGATTTGACGTGGATGTTCGTGATTGGTAATATTTCGAGTGCTAAGTAGTTTAATACTGGGATAGATGAATCCATTCAATGTTTCAAATGTTGATTGCTTCAAAATCCTCGATTACATATACTGAAATGCTGAGTTATTGGTCGACTATCGTTAATTAATTTCAAACACGAGCATTCCAATAATTCAATACCTTTGGTTTGAAATTAATTTGTCATTTGTGTAAAACAAGTACTAATTAACTAAAAGTTTATAGTCATCTTCTACCATGTAGTTTCTGTAGTTGCCATTGAATTGTTAAATGGTAAATGTGCAAAGTATAAAAGTAGATTCATGAAAATCCTATCGAATAAATCGAGTTGGATAGGCTGTTCTAATCGATCCTAACGCCAGGCTTATTCCGCACGAGATAATAGCGTGGCGATGAAGGGAAGCGGGTAGTAAGGGTTACCCTCGTCGATGTAATTCGTTGATGGCCCACCTCGCTTAAAATCCTACGGGAATTTCAGATAGATGCGGTTGAGTAAATGGCCGGGCGTGTAACGAGGTCTGGTCAGTACAGACAGATTCTACTTCCGCCTAACAGACAGTCGCTGTTCTCGAATATTTCTACACTAGCTACCGTTTTATCCAAATGATTATTCCTTTCCTTTGGATTAATTAATAATAACGAGCAATCTAATTTTCTAAACTTTCAAATTTTTAAATATTCCATTTTTCAAATCTTCGAATTTTCAAACATTTGAATCTTCGATATTAGATTATTATGACACATTATAATATTGATATTTTTAAACTTTCACGTTCTCTTATTTATAAATTTACAAATTTGTAATCCCTAAAGCGCGAAGCTCCGAATTCTAACAAAAAGTTTTAAAGCTTCAAGTTATCAAATTTCCAATTTCCCGATCCTCGCACTTTTATATATGAAGAGTTTCTATCACGGTATTCTCGGATCTACCGAGAAATTTTCCCTACGTCGCATAACCATAAGCAAAGGGAATATTGTAAAACGAACTGCTACAGATTCAAAGAACTCTAATTTGGAATAAAGTATTTATTACAACAGACGTCAATAGATAAATTATGCAACGTTCAATTTAGCTGGTCGTGCGAAATCCGCGAAACAGGTACTCGGTTATCGTGTTAACTTATTTCGCGACCTATTTCGGATTTCTGAACGACGACGCGGAAGCCGCTGACAAGCGGAAGCGGAGAAAGGGGCGGTTGCTCGCGCTCGACTTCGACCATAATAGAGAAACTTTCAGTGCCGGCGAGAGAGTAACGTTCCGTTAATTTTTTTTCTCTCTGTCCTTGTTCCTCCTCTGGTCGCCGAATTTCAACGGCGGTAACCGGTGCCAAGTCGCTGGTTGCAGAACGAACGGCCCGCAGCGATGTCGGTGAAATAAAAAAGGATTTTCCAGTTGGCAACGAATACCGTGGTCGCCAGCGTGGCGCGGGGGAAAGAAACAAATACTTTCCTAGATAAAAAGCTGGCGGAATGAAAGCAACTGAAAATCTCTATTATCACGAGTAGACCGACGTGACTATGAAAGGGATCTACCCTTGCGTTCCTTTCAATGACTCGTTCATTCGAGTAGGATGAACAGAAATTTTCATGAGAATTTCACGCGTGAATACTTTGGAATTAGGGATTTGTAGGTATCCTAGTTCGAGATGATCCATCTTTGCGGGAGAACTCGTTTAATTTTTGAAGGTGAATTACTGGTACGAAGGATTATTCGTCGCTAATTCTTAATTGTGCCTTAATTTTAATCGTTTTCTATTACTTCATTCTTGGTCTCTTTAAGTTTCGTGCAACAGAGATAAATTGTTATTTGTCAATTCATTAATGTCGTTAATTAACACACTATTATAGATTATTCTAGATTATAATTTTCATAGAAGAAAATTCCCTCCTATAATATAATTTCCCAAATAGATCTACTATTAGTTTCTCATACAAATTACAACGCGTATTTAAATAGCAAGAGCGTGATTCATTTCGTGTACCTATCGAGCTTGCATATATCAGAAACTCTGGTGAAAAAATTCTCGATCGAGCGACAACGATACTCGATTCGTCGCTGCTGTTACATGTACCACACGGTTATTCCACCGTTCTTTTCACCTCGCGAGCAAAAGAACTTTCCCAGAACCCCTAAGTCAGGAAGAAAGCGGGGAAAAGAAAAAGAGAAAGAAGAGGGGTGAGCTTAATTAAAGTTTCCGTAGTCGACTGAAATTTACGCGAGGGCAACCGTCGAATTCTTCTAGCGAGAGGATCGAAAATTTAGGAAGGGACGCTTTTCCGCGAATCATCGAGGACGTCCTCTGGCAAATTCCACTGGGCGGACACTGAATAATGGAAAACCGCTGGAATCGCGTATCTAGCACGGTTTTTTCGACGATGCAACTCCGCGTGTATCGCCGTTCTTTTTCAGTTCTCTTCGTGTAGCCGGTAAAAACAGAGCGACGTGATTCCACGCGAAAGCATGTGTTCCACTCGACTACCATCCCCTTGCCCCCACACAGACCCCTTTGTTCTCTGTCTTTCTCTATCCACCACCTATTCACGGCACATACTCGATTCGTGGTGGCATAAGCGCCTGCTCGAGCGCCATACTCCCCTCGACAACAACAATTTCTCTTTTTAGCGCTTTTGATGAGCGTGCATGCGACTACTGGACAATACCTACGTCGATTTCACGCGATGGACACGCCAGGAAACGAACAGAAAGCAGCGTATTTCTTGAAATCGGGTTTAATAAATTGATTTCTAATGATTATTAGCAACAACGGATTACCTGATTCTGAATTTCCCGAGATATAACAACTTCCGTGGGAAATATAAGTTAGAACTGTTCCTTGAAACTTGCACTTTTTCGTACAGTTACTTTGTAAAACATTAAAGACAGGTAATATACTAAATGAAGTTGGAAAAAAGGAAAAAATTCATTCGAACCTCTTTCCTCACGGTTAATTTTCCCTTTTTGCCGCTCTTCTGTGCGCGACTAAATTAAAACCTAGAGAGTAACTTGAAATAAACCGGGATTGCAGACCAAGTCTGTTGGCTCTTAAAATTCCCGATTAAAATTTTCGTGAGGTATCGCGTTCAGAATTCTCTCACGCAAATTTATGCATTACACCGCCGGTTTAGATATTCCGTCGCTCTATTGCAATTCTTCTGGTCGTGGACGAAGATCGTTTCAGAGTCATTCTCCGAGTTATTAAATGCGTGAAAGATAGTAAAGAAGAAAAATATTCAGATTTTAAATTCGATCGTATTTTCGCTTTAAACGATTCGTTTACAACTGTTCCACGTATCTTTTCATTGACGTTAGTGTTGAAGTGGTCATCGCTTCTAAGAAAACTTTACATCTGGTCTTTTAGTTTTCTCAAACACCGAAACCATAAAAAAAGTATAGGCAAAAGACTGCGTCGAAGGCGCACTATAAACTGTACACAGGCAACGTTGGCTTCAGGACTTTCAGTCATAGGGTAACACTGCTAGTGTCACGTAATTTTTAAAGTGAAAAACACAAGATTCGGTCTGAAGTCAAGTTTATTTTTCACAGTTAGGTTTTGCTACAAAAAAGATCGGAAGAAGAACTGTTTGGTCCTGGCTCGTACCATCAGGGAAGAAAGCTCGGTGTGGGTGTGCCCGTTTGAACTCAGAACGCGGATTCGTCGTCCGCACTTTTCGATAGAAAAGTGAGGGTAATGATCCGCGATGCCCATTGGCTAATGAATGATAAAGAAAACCAGATATGGGCATCCTTGTTCCTGGGAAAAGTTTGTTATCTCGCCAGACACCCGCTTTCTCCGTAATAGTTAAGAGCGTGCAACAAATATGCGGACCATCTGTAAACCGAAAATGTTTATGTGAAGAGAAATGAAACAGAACAGATTCGGTTTACGGTGTCTCCTTAGGCCTGTTGAGGGTTAGCGTTAACAATGGGTAGTCCTTAACGCCCAGACTATGAGGAATCTCGCAAGGGCCATAGCATCTGGCGTAGCATGTGCTAAACAAAAATTTGATCCGTGACACTAGCGTGCGGATCTGGATCAGCTGAATTATATTCCGATTTGTATTTACACTTCAGTATTTAAAATATATTTTCTACCTTACAATTTATCCACGCGTTCCTTTGTATTCGCATGCATCTAATAACCTCAACATTTAGGTTTCTATATTTGACAATAATTGAAAAATATAGTTGGAGTAGATATTCTAAGATAGTTTTTCTAGATGCGAGAAATTGATTTAACAGCTGACAATTTATTATATGTAATATATTACATACGATACCTACATATTATAGCGATATATGTTTCATTCATTTCATAATTATGTTTAGAATATTTGTTTAATTATCATATTCATCGAATTTATTGCTTTGTATATTTACGTTCTTAATTTGTTTACCTGTTTGTTTGTTTGTTCATATTTTCATATTGAATTAATGAACACATAATTTAGTTTCGTATTAAATCACGACAGGTGTCCATTGAAGAGTTTTCGTCTCAAATTCGACACACAGAGATAAATTAGAGAAAAGACAAGGAAAAACAAAATCAAAAGATATTAGGTGTTAAATAATGGAACACAGGCAAATGTACGATTGAGTGCTGATGCGTTTAATTTATACCTGCCATAACTTCCGCTTGACGCGTCTTACGTTTTGATCTCCGTTAAAATTCGATGCACGAACTCGTAGTTACGCGCAGCAGCTAATTAAATCCGGAAATATGCGAGATAAAGGAAGCCTGACTCGTGTTCCTTCCTAATTGTCCTACTTTTCGCAATTAACGATCTGTGCTCGTTTACTCCTAGACTTTACGTGCGTAGTTACACGAGACTAATCATAAAACCATGGAAAATATCATATGTGGTATTATCATTCACTTCATTTTATACAATTTAACTTTCTACTGTAACACTAGTGATTTTAAGTTCGAATAATAATTAATATCTTTAAATTAACTAATTAACTAAGACGATTGACTATAATTTTCTCTTTCTTCTTACAAGCAAGCACGATTCTAGTTGTAGAAAGTTAAATCTGAACTTACGATTATTATATATAAAGTTGCACCTGATTAAAGATTACCGAAGCTCTTAACGTTATGTATTATTTTATAGCAAAATTATGACAATATTTATAACGTGTATAATATCTCAAGATTCTGCAGTAGGAAAAATGTCTTTCACTCAACTGTTCGACGAAATATATGTGAGAAAGCAATACGTTTGGCAGAAAGTCGTGGATCGTTTCCCCCGCTGTTCTTGGAAACCTCGATTATTAAAGCTTCCTGCAAACCACTGACCTGGAAAATCTGTTTTTCCTCCCGCTGAAAACCCAGGCCACAGCTTTGCTTTATTGCGTGTCCTGCTTCCAAGTCCTACGAGCGTGTGACCAAGTGCAAACTTGTTTTCCTGTTTCATCCCCACGGGAGCCTAACGAGTTTCTAAAGCTTAATTCGTAAGATTTCACCTGGCTTATCTTTGGATTATTGTACCAGCTCATTTTCCTATTTGGCTTATCCCTAAACTTTATTCTTCTTTTAAAAATTAAAAATTACCAAGAGAACAGTTCTGTACATTTTGTTTAATAATTATAAATTATTTCAACTTTAACAAAATTAATTAAAACAAAGTTAAACCTTCCTATAGTTTTTACGTGAAACTTTTATCACTGTATTTCTCACATACATCCCTATTCCTGACGAAACTTTAGAGCTGCAACCTCGTCAGGGTTAGCCTATAAAACTTAATAACATGGAACACAGATAAGTAATACGATTACATTTATAGGATCGCTATTTCTTCAGAGTCAACCTATAAAGCTTAATAGTGCACAATGTGCATACTAAGGCAATGTCGAAGGAAACTATTTCTTCCAAATGATAAAATTCTTCGTTTCCTTTCTCCAAGAAAATATCTCTTATCTCTGATAATACATTTTTTCCTTATGCGTCAATTAAAGTTGGTAATACATCGGTCCTGAAGAATCGTGTTCGAGCAGCGGTTCCAGACACGTTTTCCTATCCGAGACATCGATCCTCGTACAGCGTAAGTAACTCGATATATCGAGTGGCTGCCTCTTCTTTTTCCCCATTCAACGGGACAAGTTGGAATATCGTAACGTCGAGACGATATTCGACGATACGGGAAAGTCTCATGGAACAGGGCTACGATATAAGCGACATACTGCGAGCGAACGAATCGAAATTCTGGATGGAGGATTACATGGTTCCGCCGCGACACGCTGCTTCCGTCGTTCATCCTTCATCTTCTTTCGATTTTCTTCTCTTCCTACTGCTTCACTGTCTCCCTCTATCTGTTTGTCTGTCTGTCTCTCCCTCTCTCTCACACACACTGCTATATTACACTGTTTAACGTCGAGGGACTCAGAGTTTTTCTTTTTTTATTTCATAAAAATAAAACTCGGAAGTTGTCCCATTAAATTGTTTCAAAGCTGAATAGGTCAACTTAAGAATACATCGTTACGAAACAGTAAATGCTATTGGAAACGATTTTTGGAGCACAGTCGTGTGGACTTCGCAATTTTGAGAATCTTATATTATTCGGTAACAGCAATGTCGTAGGTATTTTATAGTTTGGCAATTCTCGTTATGGAAGTCTGCTAATCGAGGCGTCGTCGAAGTCGAGTTTTCCTGCTCAGGAATTTCCAATATCAAAGCAGTTTCCGAGTTCTGAATGTCTAATTTTACGAATCGGTACGAATGGCCAAACTATTGTCTCAAACTTTCCAGAATCACATCCAGTTTAGCGTCCCTTACCCGTCTCATGTTTCATCATCTTTTACAATCTAGAAATTCCCTTTTCCATCTCCGATACCATAAACGCAGGAGAATCTAAGGGAGAGGGGGCAGGTTGAAAAACAAGCCGACTGAAGCTAAACGTTCCCAAGCGGCACAATAATTATCGTCGTTTTGTTCGCGCTAGCGCACACACGTAACTACTCGCGTACAGAAAAGGTAGAAAATTAGACGAGAAAGAAGAAAGAAAAAGTAGGGTCGAGGTTGTAAGTGGCGTCTCATGAAAAAATCCTTCGACGGAAGTCAATTGTCCCGCGCCACGCTCGGAAAAAACAAGATATGCAAAAAAGTGCGGGAGTGGGAATGAGTGTGAACGCAAAAGTGGAGCACGTGTGCACAGCAGAAGTTCCGCTCGCTGAATGCTGGAGTGCGCGACGACACGAAGTGGTCCTCCCGTTGGTCCCACTCTTTTGCATTTCACAAGCCACAGAAATAAAAAAAGAAAGAAAAAAGTAAACCAAAGGGGAAACGAGGAACAGTATAAAATAGAGGACGAAGGAAGGATAGAATTGTGATATTTGTAAGGCACGAGATCCTTTGTTTTAACTGCGTTTGACGAGTACACACGTCGAACAAAAGCTTTATTTCGGTGCGTTTCACGTGTATACTCGTCGTCGTCGTCTGCATTTATTTACGTACTACACGACCTAACCCCATGAGACATTCTACAATTAAATTCCGCAGTTAATTAGTTAAAGAACGACGTACGTTGATTAAGAGCAATTTGAGGGTTGTTTAAATTGTGAGATTTACGAGGTGTAGAATCCTTGAAGGAATTTGCGTTTTGAAGAACGATGAATGCTGTTTAGAGGAAATTATGGATTCTTGATCTTCTCTGGTAGATAATATTCTCTGAAATGGGAAAGCTTCTTCGGCCTTGCGGTGGCTGTTTGAGAATAATTTCGAAGATAGGATCCTGCCGCATAGAGAGTTTAAACATCTGCGATGGTAGTTTGGATGTGCAGGGTGGTGCAGGGTGGCGAAGACGTTGTGTTATTGACACGACGAACTCGGAACTAAAGTGCTGGATAGTGTAGAGATTTTTCTAAGAAGTTCGTGAAGTTTACTTATACTTAATACTTATAAACGGAGACGTACGTGTCACGAAAATCCAACCAGCTTCGCAACAGAGAACGAAATCTAACAACCTGACACTGACAGTTCCAAAAGAACGACGATAACGAGGCTAATAAGGCAGAAGGGCAACGAGGAGAAAAATTAACGACGTTGTAAGAAACTTTGCTCGTTTGTTGCGAACGTTGTTCCTTCCGCCATCTAGCCGGTGTGTCGAACATTCGTAGAGACAGACGAAGAAAGAACTGCTTGGCAGTGAGCCATTTCAGCCGCGGAAATCGAAGCGATACCATGGCACGGTGTATTCGTGCTGTTTTCGCGCGTGAGCGAAAGCAAACATCGCGAACACACTGGGACCAAGTCTCCGGAGGAATTCGCGTTCTCGATGGAAGATAGGTCAGCCGTGGGAAGAAATTGACGAAATATTGCGTGCATCGGTAGCTCTTCGCGCGAACCCTCTTCGACAAAGGGAAAGGGGTCGAAGTTTTCGAGCGAACGAATATTCCCAAGGCTGGACTAGTTTTCGGAATGGAAAGCAAAGCGTTTAACTTTGAAAGCGGATACGTCGGAGATCAAAGAGCTTGTTGCTGTTCATAAAGCGTATCTGTGGCTTTCGATTTTTGATGTTTATGCACACGTAATATCGTGGGTGGCCTTTTTTGGCTGAAATGATTTTTTATGAATTTCAAGAGTTTCGAAATAACCGTAGAATGATTCAAATTTTTATTTTAAATGGAAAATATTCGAGGAAACGAAGTATTTTTGAATACCGAAAGAAAACCTTCCTCGAGTTCTTATTTTCTGGATGGTGTTGCTGGCGTTGCAAATTCAGGTGAATTGGCTGGCAGCAAGATGGCTGGCGGAAATGAAGTTTTATGTCCCGATAAAACACAATGGTCCCTAAAATATGAAGAAGCCGCTCGTCTAATAGAGATATATACATCGATGGAAAAATAAGAGTAATGCTACCACCGAACGCAAAACAGATAGCGATAAGATTGTTTAGCCAGTGGCGTTGGTTGTTGGCGAGCTCCGTTAAAATAGCCACCTGAAGCACGATCGCAATTTTACTCTAGCCTTACGTAGCTACATTCTGCTCTGTCCTGCTCGATAATTGAATTCCCCTGTATTTGTTTTATTAAACGTTGGAACGTGCTACAGCATACAACGAGACGTTGAAAAAAATTAGAAAAAAAAAAAAAGAGAAGAAGGTGAGAACAAAGGGAGGGAGTAAAAAAAATTGCAAAAGCCGAAGTACAGTCGCCAAATATATCGAAACCATAAAAAACAAATGGTCTATATAGAACAACTATCGTTCCATACTATCACTGCAGAATTAAAACAGGAAAGAAAACACAGGGGAAGATAGAGGAAAAAGGAATTTCTAGACAGCACTTTTTGGGTAGAATTACTGCCGCTCTCGCACGTGTATCGTTTTTCCGAGTATCACTCTCTCGTCGATAAAATACAATTTCGCGATGGCTCAACGATTTCTGTAAAAACAGGTTTATTTTATCGATCGATTCCATTGCAGATGCTCTGTTTACCGTAACCATCTTTTCATCGTATTTTTTCCGGAAATTACTACCAGGGGCCATTTGTGAAAATCATACATCTCGTGAAACACTCGTTTCGAACAATGATATCGGTAATAATTCACCAGTCGTACTATGCTGAATTTATCATATGAGAATTTCACGAGAAAAATATGATACGTTCATTTTTGTCAATCTTCTGGCTTTTATGTCATTTGCACATATAAAATAGGTATTTTGATATAAAATGGCTGAAGATCGAACGAACAGCTGATTCGAAATTACTACTTGGACAATTTTCGCGATAAAATTCCATGAAAAGTTGTAAAAATAGATATTACAACGCAGAGTATAGACATCTAGTCGAAAACTTTACTGTTAAACGAGCGTGTGATAAAGTGGGGGTTGGTTCGCGAATGGAGGAAGCATCGATAATCTCGTCGCGTATTATATCGGATGCAATCACGCTTCCCGTAGCCGATGGCAATGGTAATTGTCTTCGTGACGGTAATTAATTTAGTCCAGTGGAAACCGAATGATACGGAGAACGAGGAAAAATTTTATCGAAAAATATTTCACGGTTCGCCGTCGACTGTTCTTCCGGAACGCTGGACTGTGGCTCGTTAATAGCGTCCAGCCGAATCATGCGTACTCTTTTTCCGAGATTGACTTGAAAACCTGACTAACGTGATCATGATAATGCTCGGAAACTTCCAAAATATCGTATTAACACATGTTCGAATACTTTTGTGAACCACTGAAATTTCCAATGCTTATATACGACATCTTATATATGATAATTTGAATATAATAAGCATGTGGTAATAATATGATTTCATAGACATGATTGAAAACTTCAGTGTCCCCCGTCAAATCTTTTATAACAGATAACTTTTAATAGTAAAATTCTTGCGTCAAAGAGCGCTGTTGTTTCATCCCTTAACCATCACTTCCCCAATCAATGGTTCCACCACAGCACGAATAAAATTCCACCTTTCTCTCTCGGGCCATATTCATGAAACAAACTCGAACGAGGCGATGAACAATGGAAGGCCAACGAACTATCCGAAAACTGTTCCGAATTCGTCGAATTGACGTTTCCATGGTACGTTAGAACTTCTCGTTTCCGATTATAAATTAATCTCACGAGAGCATTCGGACAAATTGTGCATCAAAGGCAGACATCAATCGTCTTCGACGGAAATAGAAAGTCGTTCGGGTTCGCTCGGTACGCGTTTCACGTTCTGCGGAAGTTGCAAGCATCAAGGATATTTCCTTGAAATATCCTCGAATTTAAATCCAAGTATCCCAGATGTGAATGATCATCCGACGAGCCTGGTGTGACTTTCGATATAACGGAATACTATACATACATTGTAAAAATGTTAAAGAACAATTAAAAGAGGTAAACATTATGCAATAGAGTGAAATTAACTTGCATTATGCTTGAATACGTTAATGATAAACGAAGAAGAATAAAATTACAAAGACGAAGTTGCATTGGATTTCCAAAATATAAAGAAATTGTTTACGACACTTGTATATTGTGGCTAATTAATATGTTGAAATCTTCTTGAATAGTGATTTCTATATCTGACAAACGAAAAAAGATATGACTAGAAAAATGGAATTTCACCAAGTTTCTGGAATATAGATATATTCCTTATATAACGTATTTATATCATGCTTTAAAAATATCGAGGTCCTTCTCAATTTTTGTAACCAGAATTTATCGGATAAGTAATCGTTTCAACCCATTCAACTACGTCACAGTGTTGAAATCGAGACGAGAGAAGGATGAAATTTCCGGGAAATTCGAAGTGAATTGAAACGAATCGCAACAGGGAGACGAAGCATCCAGGAACACCAATGAAAGCTTCAATTTTCTCAAGTGTTCGCCGCAGAAACTGTAAAGACAATGAGAATACACCTTCCTGTTATAAACGAACGGAAATACAATCGGGAGTGTTTCTACTGTCGGTAACTGAGATCACGATAAATATAATCTAATGTTAGCGACGCTTACAGAATAAATTCATCTTTGTTTCTCAAAAGCCTGAGAATCCTTTTTACGTGCTGTAACTGGCTCTGTTGCGTCCTGAAATTCCTTGTCTTCCGCGTTTAGCACGACCAGTATTTGAATACCTCTCTTTATCCTTTCTGTTCCAACAATTTCTTCCTTCGAACTATAGAAATATTTTCGAAAAATTCTTTACTCCCAAGCTGGAATCAGTCATTGAATTTTTACGAGAGAACGTACATCGCTTGGGAATCCGCGGAATTCGGTTGTGCTTCGTCGCTCGAAACAAGCTCTCTTTCGAATCGCTGCATTTTCGTTTGCCTTTTTTAGATCTAGATCGGTGTTCCACATTCCCGAATTAAATTTCGCCCAGTTAAGCAGATATAATTAAGGAAACACGAGGAAACCAGCTGATATGCGTTATTCCTCGTCGACGATTTATCTTGGAACTGGAAGGATCTTGAAAAGCAAGAAACGAGTTAGCATATGAACTAGAAACCTTTCGTGCGTCTACTCCGCAATTATTTGAATTGTTAATTTAGAATTTTGTTATGTATTTAGTGTGTTTGAGGTATGTTTTTCATTGATGTTTTTAATCATTCATTGATGTTTATTCATATTAAACATAAATAAGCGTATTATACATAAATATATAAATTGTACAGGATAAATTATTCACTGGAATTCTGGTAAATAGCTCGCTTTTAAAGTGTAATCTTTATGGATACATGTGAAAAGTAATTATTTATTATGTGTCAACTTTCTATCAAATCCACCAAATGTACGTAATTAGAGAAATTATTAACGAGTAGAATAGACAAATAAGAAAGGAGCAAGCTGAAAAAAGAAATATTTCACGTAATAATAATCCTGGTTCCCCTCAATCTCATTAATTTATACCACGTCGTGTGAAACGGTACGCGTTGCAGATTTCTATCCTCTTTCGAATGGATCGGTCTCGCCAGAGATTAATCACGTTGGCTACATGCCGGCTGCTTATTTCTACGACTGGTACAAACGCGGCTGCTTTCTTTTTCAGCGTTCTATAGGCGCAGTCGAGGCCCGTGGCGCGGATAATAATTTCGTTGCTGCTCACGATGCTCATAAATTAAAGGAACGTCGGCCGACAACGCCTGTCCCGAAGGGAATATTTCCTCGTCGACCCTTGCAGGTCTAGGACGCATTTATTTCGTGCTTGAAAAACATCTCTCTGTTTTCTGTACTCTGCCATTGTACGAAAAAAAGGGACATTGAGGAAACGACGTAACAGAGTTGTTTAGAGCTTCCTGATCTTTTTGCTGTTGCATCGTTTCGCTAGATAATGGTACGGTACTTTAAAACGTGTAACTTTTTATATACGTTAGTCGAAGTTAATTTTGAAATTGTAATTAAGACACTAGATCGACTATAGCCTCGAACACCAGAGTTGATATGCAAATAGAGTGCAGTTTATCTTAATAGATACGTCACGCTTGTCTTTTATAACGAAACGCTGCGTGATCAAATTTACAAATGGCTAATAATGGAATTTCGCCTACTTTATCTTTATGCATTGTCGCTATTTTTATCAGTGCATTTTTGTTTGGAAATAATTGCGAACCGATTTCCACTCATAGGCACCGCCAAGTATAAATATGGTAAATTCGCATATTAATTCAGATATGCCTAACAAAACAGATAATTGGAAGATTTAGTAATACAAGATTATTCGAGTCGCCTGATTGTGTCGTCTGGTTACGAAGATCGTCCTGTGAAGAGTGAAAGAAGATATTTTACATGTGAGAAACTGATTTAAGGTATTCTGTGAAATTAATCCGATTAATAAGGCGGCAGACAACCAGTGTACGAACAACAGGTAGCTCTGCGAATTAATAAACCGATTAGATCGTGCGAGCACGGGGTCGACCTGGACTCGCAAGAAATTAATTCGTTGCAGGCTTGAAAACGCGAATGGAATATGTCGCTCTAGATATATCTCGGATTTTCGGGAAATATTTATGGGGAAACGAAGGAACGGAGCGAAAGTAAATAGAAACTCGAGATAGCACTAGCATGTGGGTATTCTGAATTTAATTTCACGTCGAATAGAGCTGTGTAAATATTAAGAGTGAAATTTAGTGGAAAGAAAGGACCCCTAATTTGTGTAAACTCACAAATAAAGTTGGAAATATGGGAATATGCAAATAAATCAAAATCTGGCGTCAGAATTGTTCGACTTATCTAGCGTTCTATGAGGAATCGTTCGTTTTCAGTTTGTTTGTTGTTCGTTAATCGGCGACGGCAAACTAGAGGAAGGGAAGCTGAGAGCGACCGCGTAATTCATAATTAAAACCGGCGCAGCGAACGACACCGTTGAAGCAGACTTACGAAGCTAATGAAAATAGGAGCTTTATGGATTAATTAAGCGCACGACACCAGACCCCAGCATTTGCGTTTCCCTTCGTAGACACAATTTGATTGCGTCTCGCGTCTTTTCCAGCTGCGCTGCAGCCTGTCACATTTCTCACGAAAGACGAATTCGGAAGATTTCACGCGTAATTCGGGAAATCGAAGCCCTTTGTCTTCGTACACGCCGACCTGGATTTACTTTCGCCAACGATCGTAATATATTTTCCATCAATCGTCCACGAGGAAAAAGATACTTGGCAAAAAAAGAGAAACTTTCGTCCAAGTTTTCCCCAAATGTTCTATATTAACGACACTTTACGCGTTGAGAAGTTTTCCTGCGGATCCTGAAACTTTCCGATGGTGTGAGTTGCTGCTGGTTTATGACTCACCGCTTGATGGACTCTCTTGACGACTCGGAATTATCCAAAATGATATATTATCGTTTTATTCGAATTCTTTGTTTAAGGACCGCAGTGTCTGAAGCACAATAATTAGTTATTTCACGGTTATTACGGTGAAAAATTACTAAGTTCGAGCCATTAAGAGGCATCATCGAGAGCTCCGAACCTATTCAAAGAGCACGCTGGATTCTCCATCACTGTTCGAACTCGACCACTGTCGAGCGTATAAAACATGGATTCCATCACAAACACAAATTCGTTCAACTTGCTTTTTCGCTCGACGCGCTTCGAGAATTACAAACTCATACTTTATACCGGGACGAGAAAACTCTCCGCTCGATTTTCTATTTCTCTCTCTCTCTCTCTCTCTCTCTCTCTGTCTTACTCTCTACGAGCTATCGACCGCGTGACAGAAACTTTTCCAATTATTCTCTTCGGCACATCGATACAACCAGTGGTAGCAATGGCTGCAACGAATATTTCTAAGCATCGCCGACCATGTGATTAAAACGGACGATCGCGCGTGATCGTTGAAACGCGCTCGTTTCCGGAAACCGAGCAGTTAATGCTCCTGCAAAACCGTTGCGCCGCAAACAATGGCGCAGTACCAACGACCAGGTCGATCTGATTCGTAAAAGTACGATTGCTGACGCGGCTCGGATCGTCAATCCCATTCGATTGGTCAGGTACCAGAAGCTAGAAAAATCAACCGGCTTCGAGCTGATTCCTAATGAATCGTTCGACGTTTAATCTGATGAGGTTCCCGTGAATTCGCTTCTATGATGTTAATGGATTAGACTAAGTTCTGTACTTGGTCTATGAGAATATGTAGGTTTATTATAAAGAACAATTTCTACTTTCCCGGTCTTAAAAATAGCTTATAAGCTGACGAAGTTTTGTAAAAAAACATACAATTAGAAAGATAAACAATATTTTAATATCATAGCAAGCGTTATATATTATGACAAGCATTTGAAGTCTCGGTTGAAACATTTTTCTCTTCTCCTTTTCTCTATGCTTTTTTTCTTCTTTTTCTACATTATAGTACCACAATCACTAACAATAACATGATCTATTTCTGACTGAAACCCGATGCAGACAAGCGGTATTTTTCTCGACCGTTTTCGACGTTGCCACGCAGTGGACTGAAACAGAGAACATGTAAAATAACGCTCATCGCGAAATGTGTGACAATCGTTCATGTATATATAATGTATACAAATGTACCCAACCGCACACATGGCAATTTTTATCCTCAACCAGCACTCCCGCTTGTGTTATTTCCTTTGTCTGCAATGAAACGGTCCGAATAATTCTCTGATATGTAACTTTCGATCATCATACGCGCTTCTTTTTATCACTGTATTAAATCTATTGAAAATAACCAATCGGATTCGCACTCTTTCCATGTGCCGCCTTCTAAACGACCAACGGTACTTATCTTCGCGCGAAAGAGCTCTAATTACCTCAACATAGCTCTTACACAAAAGTAGGACGATTCAACGCTCAGATCAGTCCTGTAGTTACAGATCGCATTATCTATTTCACAGACGTGGCAAATTACGAATTCTACAGTAGCTGGCTGCAGTCCACGTACGCGTGCATCTATCATCGTCGTTTCTCACAACGGTGTCTTCTATTCGCCAGGACAAATGACTTTGTTTGCGCCATGGAACAACTCTGATGGAACATTGATTAGCGGGACTCGGAAGACAGGCTAACTTTGTTCCCAGCGTGGACAGGTATTTATGGTCGAAGCTCGCTCGGCCATCGGGCCAATGGAATTCCGATTTGGTGAATACGGCCCGTGCGCTCGTGGATGAGCGAAGTTTTCGCAATTTCACCTCACGGCGAAACTTCCTACGTTTCTGGATGGTCGTTAAAAGTGCTGTGACGGTCTGCAGAGATGGCTGGTTTCGTTGTTCGTTTTAATTAAAAAGATGCTTCGATGGGGAAACGAGGGTGGGAATTGGTAGTTGCGATCCTCGAGTCTGGTAATGTGTCGTGTTAAAAGCAGAGCAACGCGACTAGATTTGTCGAGTTATCAACAAACTTTTGTATACAATTTTCGGTATTTTAGAGAAATACGTTTGATTGTATAGTGGTATACATAGTGAACAGTAAAATATATAACCGAATAAAAAAATAATGTACATGATCATTGTTTTTCTGTGTCTCGATTTATAAAATTGATCAGCATCATTCGATAAATCGAGTAGACGATCTAAGCCAACGATTTTTACACGTAACACTTGTTGAATCCGTCGACAGGACATGGATTTCGTAATGCTACGTAATGTCGTTTATTTTCCTTTGTCGTTGATATTATTAATATCCTTAAGAAAGGAATATTAATTCGCCTGATTTTAATAAGTCAATATACATTGAGCTGTTTGAAGTGAGATAACGAGTTAAAATAGTCGTTTCGTCGAAAGTAACTGTTTGAATGTCCTTGTCATTTGAACGTTGTTTCTTCGAGAACGAATAAACAGCGTGTAAGCAACGGAACGGCGGTCGTGAAAACTTTCGTGCCAACTGAAACGACATCATTTTAGATCTATACAGGGTAGTACACGCTTCTAGAGGCTGAGTTACTGGAAACTATAATCGGCTTTTGTGTGCTGATAAAGTAGTTCTAACCTCCGGGAAACGACGCGATGAATCACCTCGAAATTACAAGGATCCCTTGAATGTTCGTTGAATGTGTAATGATGTATACTACACGAGCAGAATTATGATTAAATTCCATTGTAATTAATTAAAGTCTGAGATGCTTTTAATCTTAATTGAACGACAGGTCTAAGACATTTTATGTAATTAATCCTATCTTGTAAATTAGGACTAGGACTACCCACCTGTACCGTGTATCCAAATATATTATACAAAGACCATTAGATTTGAAGTAACATTACAAAAGCGAATGCGTATATAGAATTATGCTTTAATAAAAGTCAACGTTAATTTTCTCATATGCACGAACTTATAGCGATGCTAAAAGTTTAAACGAATAGAAGCCTCTTTATTAAAAATAACATAATATATGGTAAACCCGTAATCACGTAGAATAGTCATATAGAAAAATATTTACAATTATCGAGTTTCATGAGAAATATTGTCATCCGTTCTACAGACATGCTTCTATAAATAGCGGAACGAGTCGCAGATGCAAGTGCCTTAATATCCGCAGCACTAACCTCGCTTCCTGCTTTCGATAGAACTTCCCGATATCACGAAACTAACACACGCGCATCGCAAGAAATATTCAGAAATATACGTCGCAATCAATGTTAAATATCGATTAAAGGATCCCAATTGCATTCGGAATCTGTACAAATGCCCAGTATAATTTTTTGGCAATTTTGGAGTTAAATTCTTTGTAACCCCCAAACTTTGTAGTCCAATTAGCATTTGACATTTGACCGAACTAATGAAAGATTTGTGATAAAAGTAATCAGAAAATACTCCGTAGCTATCGAGTTACGATTCGCAGTAAATCACTCATCGTAAACGCATTGAATGTGCACGCACGACTGGGTAAAGGCAGGGCCCAAGCCAGCGATGGAGACTGGAAGTCACGAAATAGCAGTAACGCGTATTCCTGGCCCATGAGTGGGTTGGGTCGAATATATCTGCCGAAACGTGCCAGAAGCGGAATTATCGTGAAATATACAGAGCGAATTCCAGCAAACGTGCATGCGATATTCTTCGCGCCGACCATAAATCATACTCGTCGAAAACGCGAATCGTTTCCGAGGAGAATTGGGAGGATTTCTGGTAATGCAATTACGGAATCGTATAATGGCTGCAGTGCACGACGAAACTTCAGCTAAGTTCGTTAGTTTCAGAGAAAATTAACGATACATTTCGGTAGATAAACGATCGAATTCGATGGAAATTCGTGTCTGTTTATCGCGACGCGACGATGACCGAAAATTGGACGGTGGAAAACGGGAAAATGGACTGACATTAATGATTATAAACGTGTTTACTACGTTGACGCGTTTTACATTTGCACGTGCCGCTGTAATATTGAAGGACCTCGTGAACGCGAGTCCCTCGCTGTTGACGTTTTCCCGGTACGTCGTTTTTCACGTAAATGACATTATGCGAAAACAGAGGTTTATTCGTTTCTCTTTTTGCTGGCTATATTTATCGCGTTATTATAGTGTAGTTTGTTTCAAAGGTGAAAAATTCGTTGAAAGGTGTACATGGACCATTATGAAACTGAATAAGTGTACAAACCTTATTGGTAGAATAATAATAAAAAAATCTTTAGAGTAATAATAAAATAAATGTAGATTATTGAAAGTTAGTAAAGGAATCCCATATAGAACTGTGTTACGAGTTAATGTTATAGGTCCTTACAATGTTTCAGTTTAAAAATGAAATAACTGTGTTTAGAGACTAGACTCGAAGACCGTCAAAACCGAGCTCGTTCCACTTCGCCCGCCGAATCCGCTTCGAATTCCACGTCGTTTTCCACCTTCGTTGTCTTTAATTTCTGGTAGGAGACCGGTAGCTTTTATCCGGTCTCGATGTCTCGCGAAACGACAAGATAGGAAACGGTTGATCTTCGCCTGAAATTGGCAGTTAAAGACGAAGAAATAAAGGCCCCTCAAAGACGCGTCGCAAGAAAACTTTAACGAACCAATTTGGCGCCAAGTGGTTGGCGAGCGAAAGGAAATGGACAGGACTCCGTGCGAAAGAAGCAGCCGTTGACGACGTTTCGCGGGATCTATTCAACGGAGCTGTGTGAAAATTCGATTAGCGTAAGAACTTTGCCTTTTTTACCATGTCCCGTGTAAATGTTTTTGCCAGAGACGCTTAACGAATGCCAGATCGTAAAAACGTCGCACCGCCGCAACGAAGTTCTCGGTTTAGCGATTTCCATCTTGGATGTCGAAGAAAAAGCGCGAGTACAATGGTAGAAAACATATTCAAACATCAAATAATTAAAAAGGAGCTTTTTATTACGCACAATACAAATCCCTCTTAAATTTCGTTATCGCGAGACAAATACGTGAATCGTTATTCAGCTTGCAGACACTAGTCCCGTTATTTTAATCCTGCAGGTTGTCGAGTTTTTATGCTCCGATTTTTGTTCCTATCTAAAGAAACGGCAAGATTTGGAACGTTTTATCTCATTCGCTACGAAAGACGTACTTACCTATACATCCTCAAATATCGAATACATAATTATTTGCTAAAAGAATACGTACATATCTTCTATAATACAGAATGATTTTTACTTTCATTTATGTAGCGACTTACTAATACATTTGGACATTTACTAAAAAATTTCTATGAGTAGATTCTTTAATTATACTTAAACATCACCTCAATAACGATTCTGTTATATTTCCCTTAAACTTAAGAAATTTTCCAACAATAGAAAGATACAGTTATGTCAAAAATCCTATTTTTAATCTAAACCTAATCCATAGCGTAATATTAATACTCCTTTTGCTTGCTTTTGATTGAATCCTTTTAACTGAGACAGCATCGTGAATGTTTCATGGAGAAACAAAATCTCTGAAGATAAATCCATCGAGCGAATTCGTCGGCAACTTTCGAACAACTTGAAACACGCACGTGCGTGAAACGCGTCTGCCATCAATCTCCATTGCGATTTCGGTTTTGTCGTTTAGACAGGGCTGACAACTGTGGAGGATTAATCCAGTTAGCCTGGCCACCGTGGACTGTGACTGATGAATGAAATCCGGGGTGGCCGACCTTATTTTGCGTCAACCATTGCCCCAGTCCCTCCACGGCGCCTGCATCCCCTTCGCTGCTCTGCCTACCCTCTCTTTCTCTCCCTCTGGTTTCCAGCAACCCTCCTACCACCGTTCGAGCGAAGCTTCGAGCCCACACAGTCTGCCGCACTACTGACGTAACACATCCCCTTCTGACGTCACGACCTGGGAGCAACGTGGTAACCCTTTCACCAGGACAACGTCCTCTTTCCGTTTTTCCTCTCGTTGCTTGCACGCTGCTCTTGTGATTCTGCCTTTCCTCATCCGTTGTTATCAATCGTTGTATGCGGTTAATCTTGGAACTGTTTATGGAATCTGCCCTAATTACCACATTAGTTTCTGACAGCATTGTAGCGTATTGTTCTTACCCGCGAATATGTTCGTTCGAGAATTAACCCTTTCACGTTGCAATGTACGCAACGCTGTATTCTCCTAAGTTATTAACCGACTGAACCAGCGGTTCTGCAACAATGCTACGCGTACCATTGGTGATATATTAGAGTGGTTGGGTGACACGTGGATAACTTGTGTAATATATTAGATTGTAACATACACTATGGCTAATAAGTATTCGGATATTTTAGCTATACATGGCGGTACACGAATGTTGGTAATTAATTACAAAATCAAAATTTAGATTTGAATCTAACGTAGATTCGTGTAAAATTTTGACGTGGAATTCAATTTCGTCTAACGAACTTAACTCCGCGAAATTTTAAAATTCCCACGTTTTCGACGTTTGGTCGGTGCTGGTGAACTAGAAAAATTTCGCCGTATCCTTACGAATCTACAAACCTCGCATGTGCTTGTCAAAAATACCGACGTCCATCGTTCCGTTTCTATTCTACAATTTCGACAATTGCCAATTAAAACTCACCGAATCAATCAAACGTGTCTAGCAATAAAAAAGTAGAACTGAAAAAAGAACCGGCTCTGATTCCTCCTAAAAAAGAAACAATTCTGCTTGTCACCCCGCTTGCTCGTTTGCGAGCAACTAGCAGCAGCGACGTGTCCAGAATATCAGTTCTGAAATTCCGACGATTCGTTTAGAATGAAAGGTCGTCTCGAGTGAAAATTCGGTGCAACTCGGGAAGCAATGTTTAAAGCAGAGTTGCGACAATAGAGCACAGAACTTTAATTAAGGTTAATCCGTCTTGGAGGGGGCGTGACTCGTTCGCCACGGACGTTGAAAAGTTCAAAGTGCCTCGGTGCCAATCTCGACCGCCTTCTATCGGCTTCCTGACGAATGAAAAGAAGCCGGTGATGTAATTAAATGATTCCTTCGGGCAATAGCTTTTGGCCAGCCGACGGCTCCCTCATTATCTAACTTGCCCGCAAACGCTCCTTTCCCCATCCCCTTTTGTCAGCTTGGACTGAGCGCGATGGATGCAATTCAATCCCAGGCGAAGAAAGCGAGAAGATCTTGAAAACGATTTAATAGACGTACCCTCGACACCGCGTCAGCTGGATAGACGATAATATCGTTAAAAGTTGGACGAGGCTGCCCTCTGGCTTGATCCTCGACTTTGACGCTCGACTTGATGTATTCGACGAATCTTGTCCAAGTTCTTGGATAATTCATTTTGCAATCATCGAATAATTTCTCGAAGCGTGAAGATGAGAAAAATATAAGATTTTACAGTAATGATCAGTTTTAAAATGGAAATATAAATCGCGAAGCAGTGGAATAATTCCATGTAACGATGGAATAATAAAAAATAATTATATTGAAAATATTGATTCGAAAAGTGTATTTCTGATATTAGATACACCATTTTTTCACAAAATATCATAAATTTGTCATCTGTTGTTAAAATATCTTCTACATATATCTGTTATACTTTACTTAAATTTCAACGCTAAGATAATAGGAGGTAAAACGATTTAAAGAAGATTGTCAATGAAGGTGATGAGAGAGCGGGATATTGGATCCATAGAAACGTGTTCAATAGAAGGTAGAATGCGGAATGGTATCATGTCGAAACAGTAATTTTGCGATTCTGCAGTAAAACATTGGCGTATTGAAATCCACTGGTTCAGATACATAGTACTTTTACGACATCGTGTCACATCGAACTGGGCGGCAAGCAGAAATGATGCATGCGGTCGTACATGTACTGTATTTTCATCCAATTTCTCTTTACGAAACAGCAATGCGCGGAACGATAGAAAAGCGCCAACCAAATTATAAGGTTTCCGGTAACCAGCGCTTGCATAAAGAATGCCCTTCGTTTACCGTGGCCACGATAAACAATAAACGCGACAACGTTATGAAGCGGTGTCCTCTTACGTTGCATAGTCCAGACAATTTCAAATGTTGATCACGTGGACCATTCTTTATATGAGTTGGTTCATTTACTCACGTTATAACAACGAAAGGAAATACATATTTGATAAGGTAGAGCTTGAATAGAGGGGTTATCAAACATAACTGTGGTTAATAATATTAGGACGATAATAACAAGCTGATTATACCATAACTCTTGCTGTATTCGATAAACTATAACTCTTAGCCTTAATTTTCCAAACTATGAACTCTCACTGCTCTTTCCTTTCTTAATCAAGTACTCTTATATTATTATATTATATATTATGGTTAATAACCATTTAAGCTTTCATATCAATGTCTTCTCAACTTTTACTTTTTTAGTTACTTTAATCGAAGTAACCATTCTGACTTAGAAGAGATTCGGATATTTCACTTTCGTTATACGCATCGTAAGTAATACAGCGCGAAGACATCCGCTTGTATCAAGGGAAGACACGAGCACATGATAAACGATGGAAATGGCGTGATACAAAAAACGTAAAATGCGCTATTCTCTACGGTGACGAAAATGACACTTGGTCTATAATAGCGTGAATAAAAGTTTCAGGTTAATGGCCGGCAGGCAACGGCAGTTAAATCGCTGTTCCGCGACGCAGTTTTATAAATGCAATCACGAGAATTTAAATGGTGGAGGCGTGCTGCGAGTGAAGCGCAAGACTGGAAGGACGATGAATCCGAGGCGGAAAGGAAGTATCGTGCGTTTCTCGTGCCGTTCGTATTTCCTGCTCTTTGCATTCCTTTTACGTCCCATAAATTCCCGCCAACTGAATCGCTAGTTCGTTATCACGATCTATGTTTCACAGTCGCTTCCGGAACGCGTTCAGGCGGTCTACCGAATGAGCGCCCGATATTGCGGAGAATGTTAATCTCCGCGGTTGATCTAGCGATCATCCGGTTTCGAATTTCATAAATTTTGTACGTGACGTGCTGACTGTAAGAAACCTACTCGCGGAGGATCAATATAAATACAGTCATTCCATTATAATTATTTCAATTATATAAATATTTTACTATTAGAAAAATCTTCTTTTAAAAATATTAGCATAAAAAAACAAGAGAAATTATTGGGAAATCATTATCCCTCATCCGTCCTTTGTCTTTGCTTCTTACCGAATTGATACATGCTCGTATCTATGGAGCTAAATGAATATTTGATGGGACTTGGATTACCATGAATTTGAAGAGTGGAACTTTCCCTTTATAATGGTCTGGTTTTATTTTTTTTTTCAAAACATGCAGTCTCTACGATACTTTGGAAAACGGAGGTTTTTGTTAGTCAAACGTCGTTCGGATCGAATTCTCTAATTTGGTGATCGAGGGTATAGAGTTCTCCAATTTGGAGGTCATTTCTCGAGTTCGTATCGAGTTCTCTAAATTAATGGCCGTTTAGGTGGAATGCTGTAATTTAGATGTCAAAGGATATCAAGTTCTACAGTTCGAAGGTTATCTATGTCGAATTGTGCAATTTAGGAGTCGAAATTCAAATGTCAAGCACGTTGAAGTTTAGGACTTGAAAAACGTTCGATTTCTACCGAAATAAAAATACCGAATTCTATCATTTAAGGATAAAGAATATCCTGCAACGTCGAAAAGAAGTACATTTTTCGAGTGAAAATAAATACTACAACGCAGCAGATAGCAATATTTATCTTTAAAACTCTAAAATCACTAAATGCTGTTGGAGTAAAGCTATTATTACATCAATTCAGAGTTCTCACGAGTGAAACATCTTCGAGACCAAAGTTCAACGCCTCGGGGAGCATCTAATCCTACTAGATGTCGATACGAGTAACAACTATCGAGTCCCTTGAAACATACTTCTTTGGTGTGAAGGTATCGGGCCTAGTCCCACGTCTCCTGAGTCCCATAAGTTCAGGCTCATCTGTAGCTAGCTAGATTTTCCAGAACGTGAAGAGTTTCCTCAAAATCTCTACCTACTAAGGTACTCGACGAACGTTCGTCCGCGAAGGATGCATTTAAGTTTTCAAGGACTCGCGCGATGTTCCGATCACGATGTTGCGTTTGGTTAGTTGCGAGATGTGCTTCGTCTGAACTGTAAAGGATCTCGAAAATTCACCGGAGCTTCCTGAAGGGTCGACGAGTAGATAAGGACGTCTAAACGTGGAAGATTTGGAAATGATGAAACATTAAACTCTCGTGAGTGCATTATGATGACGGAGATATGATAAAGATGTAAAAGTATGTGTACTATCTCGTTCATGAATATCTGGATACTTAAATGGAGTTATAGCGCAATAAAATCGTGATTATCAGAGCATAGATTATCAAGAACATTAATTATTGATACATTATTTAACAAAGAATTTAAGAGTATTTTCCTTTAGGTGTATAAAGAAGATTAGATTAAAATAAGAATAGAAACTGAAAGAAATTGATTCATTTTTACTAAAGCTTCTGCTCCTGTTTAATATTGATATTGATAAAACAGTTCACAATACTCGTATACGTGGAGATACAGAAGTGTTAAGTGTTTCGTAATTCGTTTCTTAAGTTTAGCATACGATGCAGCAGCTCGCGTGTATTTAGAATTTATTGTACATAGCCGCGCAGGCTTAATCGCGATTTGAAATTTAAATTGAAAATAAACTAATGGCTGGCTGTGTGCGTTCTCGTCCGGAAATTTTGACTTTAATTAAATTATTCATAGGGGATGGCGGACAGGCCGAGCGGTGTAATCCTTTATTCAGGTTTAATTCCCTGGAGAATTCGTAATTATCCTTTGTCCCTATCCCTCGTCAATGATTCAAAGTGTCCATTCATGCTTTCCACGAACTTGTAGGACATATATTGATGTTGCTTGACATCATGGAGCGAGAAAAGTTATGAAATATGCTATAATTGATAATTGATAAATGGAAAAAAATCGAAACTTTATATTAAATACAAATTCAAGCGCTGTATGTGATAGGATCATTTATTTTAACGTTTAAGGCTAGTGGCCTAATACTTATGAATGGACATGTATATCGTTTATTACCCTACATACGTTCTCAACTCTAAAAACCAGGGATTTATTATCATTTTCAAATTGATTAAATTCGATGACGTAATGGGACTTGATAATTAGCGAAAATTATCGCCAAATTAAAATTATAAAACGACGCTATAAATAATTTACGTGATCATCGGCGGGAATAAAAATCAGATAAGACTAACGAAGTGGCAGACAAGAATGTCGATGAAGCGTCTCATGCAAATTACCATGACATTTCATGAGAATCGTCCTTAACCTTTTTCCTCGCTGACCGAAGCTCTAATCAAATAATCGATATTAATCGACCTGAAAACGATTCACACTATTCGCTCGATCATGGAATCCAAACGACGAGGCCGTGTTTCGATAAAGTTTCGATTCGTTATTTATCTTCGTGTTTAACTTAACCGATTGCCGTGGCTCAATTCGATCTTCAGTTTCAGTTTCTTGTTATTCTTCTATCCACTTCCGACTTGCCCTTCGTGAATTCTTTCGGAAACTGTTCTCCAATCTTTCTTCGATTACCCTCTAACTGGATGAAACTTTATCGGGCTGTGTGTCTTGTTTAAGGAGCGGCAAAACGCAGAACAGTAGCCTTGTTATCGTTTCTGGTACTTATATAGTCTTGTTTGATACCCCGTAGTTAAGATGAAAGGAAAAGAAGAAGAAGAAAGCCGAAATAAATGACGAAGATGGGAGAGAATAAAGTTGGCCTCATCATGGCTTTGAAACCAAATAGCGAATACTGATAGAGTTTACAAGAGTAATCTTACAAAATGAGACTAAGAACGAAGAAAAAGGAGATTATGTATCTTTGATGAAAGAACTTTTCCTTATTCCATGACCAGTTAACGAAGAAAAATTCCCCATTTTAAGTGATACTATCCATCGTAATACTTCTACGGTAAAGCTCCATTTACTTGAACTTGTCGGGGAACAAAACAGTTTATATAATTGGAATTCATATAATACGAGCTGAGAAATCCTTCGCGTTATCAATTATACTTTATTCACATAATAGAAGCTCGCGTTCAGTTAAGTCGTTAAATAAAGTTTCGTTTCGATAAATAGAGTTCAGATAAATTGAGTTCCACTTTAATTTATCAACTATAATTTAATATAATTTTAACGTGACTCGACAAACAATTTATAACGCTTCGATGCTCAAATTGAACCAATTTCGTTCACCTTGTTTCAGGTGAGGAACTGTGGATTGCTGGTGTAAGACCTCGGCCCCAGGAGTGGCCCGGGGGTTACCCTGGGGACCTTGGGCAAGTGTTTGTGCAAGGACGAAGCTGTTAAGAACGACGAAGGACACGGGAGGCGGAGGAGGAGGCCGCTATGAACGCCAGCGTCAACATCGAGAGGAACTCCTGGCGGCTGCCTCCCGACGAGACCGTCCAGGTCGCCGATCCCCGTTCAAAGTCAGCCCAGGTAAAAGAGGTAAATCGCTCCAGCAGTCCATCGTGCGTTTCCCCCCTCAGATATACGTTGTCGATTCGAGATCGTTCGAGGTTCGTCGTAACGCGGCGAAAATTCGTCAGGTTTTCAACGCATGATTCTGTCTAGTGTCTCTTCACTTCTCTGACAATCACTGATCGTAGTTGTGGGAACTTCTATATGGGATCTGGCACCATAGACTAGTGCACAGGATGTAAAATACGTTGGTGTATAGTTTGAGGGATATTTTGGGTGAAATAAAAATGAGACGATCTTTGAAGATTTCGTGGGAATTTGTAAATAAATCTTTGCCAAGTACAGACAAACAAAACATTCACGATTTATTATTGTGTCGATGGTTTCGATACATTAATCTTTCTGAGGCCTTCGAATTTTTTATATCCCAATTTTCAAGCGAGAAAAAGATTTTTAATCCTTAATCTTAGATTCTATTTTTAATCATACAATTTTATTTTTAGAAAGCTTGTTGTTGCTGGTTGTAAGTACCATGTATTGTCAATTGTCTCATTTTTGTTAGAACAAGTCCCTTAAACGCGTGTACAATGGAATTTTACATATATCTCGAATGTTTTGTCTTTCTTCCTCGTAATACCGTTAGCGGTATCGCAGTTATTATGGTTGACTGGTAGCAATGGTACCTAGCCGAAAATATTTTATAGTAGCAGTCACGACTAACTTAATTGAAACGCATGCTAGTACGAGGATTTTGCATTTGAGGTGGAATGAGATCGATGGTTGTGAGTTAGAATACCGAGTAAGATAGAATTTTAGCTGTGTAGCGTGTGCCATACTGTTACAAACATTATACAGAGTGCGCCTGTTATATACATATAAAGGTACACGTTAACATAATTTCAAGATAACATGACACAGTTCAGACAGTTTCCGCACAGAAAATTCATTGGCGCAACATCGCATCTGGTAGTCGTTAACATGACTGTTAAATTAACTTGTTGATCATTAACGAAGCGGGAATAGCCGGCGAAATGCGTTGTCCCCTCGTTCGAATTGGACACCATTCTTAAATTAAAAATGAAAAATGAAAAAATTACCGATTGCTGACAATTTAGTCAATTAAACGATCTCAACATCTAAGAATTTGAAAATTGAAAATGCTACAAATAGACGTGAATTCGAACGTTTGGAAATTTCAACTTAAAACTTGGATGTTAAAAAGCTTTAAAGTTCGAACAGTTGAAGTTCATAAAAAATTGTTACGATTAAAATCCATTCTCTCGGCGAAGACCATTTACTCGAGATATTGTCGCGTTCAAAGCAGAAATTGCACGCATCCTTTTTCACGTTTCATTAACTGCGCTCTGTTTCGAGTACCTGCCTCCGGTTTACGAGTGTTTCCCCACCCGAAATAAGGACTAGTATACCGTTTCCACACTGGCGGAGTGGTCTTTTTAAGCAGCGATCTCTGAATTAACGAAACAATTAATGGAAAGGAGCGTGAATGAACGAGTCCGTAAAGTCGTCGTTTCTCACAGTAGCAGCCAGTGAATTTTCCACAAAGACGAGCTCCAAGTGCCAGTAGGAATTAAGAATTTAAACAAAAGAGTTATAAACTTTTCGTGTACAAGAACACTGATCGTATTCCTCGTGTTCACTTCAGTTTACGTCTCTCTTACACCTCTATAAACGATCATATGCTTTCAACAATAAACGGAAGATTCCTATCTTCTCCAATATCAACAACGAATGATTTCTGCTTGTTTCATAACAAAAATTCTAATAGTAATTGACGCGTGACTTGTACATCCCTATAAATCTGACTATTTAAGACGCTCCTGATGATTAACAAGAAAATGTTTGAAACAGAATTCCACTGACATAAAAAAGACTTTCAAGAGCACCATTTTTCATATAGAAACAGCAGTAGTTTTGTATTTTTATATCCTTCTGATCATATTTCTACGAAATGCTAATCAGCTTGAACAACATTCAACTCGAACCGTTTATCATCGATTAATCAAACTCGCAAATACGAAAAGCGTCGAACGTCTTCGATTGGCGTGGATTCGATAAAAAGTTCCGGCAGATTTAGAAGGCGACGTTGGAGGTCGAGGAGAGAGAGAGAGAGAGGCACGTGACTAATTACGTAGCACGAGACGAATCGGAGAGAAGAAGAGGATAGCCGAGAAACGGGTATTCATTATGCAAAGCTGGCTACTAGCTTCGCTCCCTTTGTTTCCTCAGCTCTCGTCAACGGCCACGCGGGAATTGACTGTCGGGAGGACTCGCGACTAACCGTCCTATCGTGTCAACTAAACGCCATGTTGCCAACCGAGGACACCTTTGAGGAGCCCTTGAGAAAGTTAATTATGCAAAGAATGCGAGAGAACGGCGTGGAGCGTTCGGCGAGAAACGACCCCAGCCGCGCCATCTCGAGATGGAAAACTAGCGCGTTTGGAGGAAATCTAGCCGACTGCGAGCTGCAGATAACTGGCGACCGATTTCCCCTCGCATAATTCACCGGTAACCGAGTATCCTCGGGGCTCTCCCTGCGTTTACCATTCGCATTCTTCAGAAACTCTCGAGTTTTCGTCGGCTGATTGCTTCTTTGGTCCGATTGAAATTTCGCTGGATGATGAGGACTGTTCTCGTGAAAAACGAAGGTAAATATAACGGAAGGAAATTGAGAAATAATTATCGACCAGCGAAAGACCAAAGACATCGAAGTTTCGAGAGTTTCCTGGCGAGGTAGGAGCGTGGCGCTATGGTATGCGTGTACAGTATTGAGCAAAAGTTCCGGGATGCTTGGTATATTTAGAATAGGAAAGAACGAACGTTGGAATTGTTACGTTGTAGAAAATTCGTTCACACTTTCTTTAACCCTCGAATGCGTGATTTCTCCAAATATAACAAGACATTTTAGTATTGCCAATTTAAAAATGCATTCAAGTCTTTTGTATCTTTATTTGGTAAAAATATTTGTGCCAAATAGCGAAAAGATACGTAGAAGATGCATATATTGAAGTCGTAAATTAATTATTATAATAATTATAATATACTTCTCCGTTGATTAATCAAACTTGAAGATACGATAGCGTAATATATGATAGCGTAATTTGTAAAATATTTTCACTTCGTATCGTTTTAAATATAGACAAATGCTAGATTTATTTTAGTAAAAATTACATTCAAATAAGCATACAGTGATTTATGGATGGTAATACATATGCGTCATTCCACAGCGGTCTTTCACTTCTCGAGTCTGACTCGCGCGAGCCTATACTACTCGAACGATGGCTGGCTTGTGTGCTATACACTCGTGCCGCGGCTAAGTGGCAATCGACGTTTATTAACCGATCAGCGGGTTGGTTACACGGGTACAGTCGATCGATCGAAAAACGCTGATTGCCGGTTACTAGATACACGCGTAATACACGAAGTCGAGGGCTTTCACCCACTTGCGGATCGTCGATTAACGAACAATTAATTCAGTCATCGGCGAAATTGCCCAGAGAATAGCCAGAGATTCGAAAACACGATATTACCAGGTGTATCGACAAATTGTTTATCTTTCAAGCCTTTTTTATCTTTCTAAGTTTTATTGTTGTCTTTTTACGGCGAGTGGTGGCTAGGTAAAGAGAGAATGTTATTGAGCTAGCTTCAAAGAGACATTCCTGGCGTACCACTTACGAACCGTCGATAAACGAACTATTAATTCGGTCAGTAGCAGAGCAGCTAGGTCAAAGACTCGAAAATACGATAACAGTATTTATAAATTTACGCAGTTTTATTACATACAGTTTTATCGTTTTTATTGCTTGTATTTCACGGTGAATGACAACTAATGGAGTTAATACTAAATTTGCTTAAAATATGAGGGCAGAGATTCGACAGTACAATAACAATAAAAGTATCTATAAATTAACGTAACTTATAGCTTCACTGTGATTTATCCATAGCGAGTAACGTCTATGGACCGAGAGAATGTCATCGTGCGTGCTTCAAAGAGGCATTCTTGGCGTAACCTTAAAAGGAGAAGTTTGGAAATAGTTTACGCGATGTCGTAGAAAATCCCACTGATCCTATGGACCTGTATATAACACTCTCTCTCTCTTTCTCTCTCTCTCTCTCTCTCTCTCTCTCTCTCTCTCTTTCACCGATACCACTATTTATAAATCGAACTCTGGTAAATATTACGTGTGCGCGTATGTACGTACAGTTATAATTCCCTAGGAACGGCGAGGCGCGGAGAAAGCGGCACTGGAATTCCGGATCGATAGAACTGAAGCCTTCAGCGGGAAAATCTAAATTTATACCGACTGTCGGAATACAACTGCGTGTTTGGATAACATTTACATACCGCGCGACGTTGTCGCGCGACGAGAGCAACGGGCTCGAGCGAATTTTCAGACGCATGCAGATTTATTCATGAAAGACCACGTTGCAGGATTGCGACGTCAACTATCCCTATAACTGGCAGGAACTCAGCGGTCAAATAATTTTCATCGCCTTCCGGTATCCGGAATTGTTTTATATAACACGTTATATATATACAACTACTTGAGTTGGAGAAATTTGCGTGGGAAATATATGAGATTATCACAACCATCCTATTATCGCCGTTGCTTGTTAAGCGAGTTAACGTTCGACGCTGTGAAATAGCAATTTCATGGTTCTCGTTTCTTGTGTATATTACGAACAAATACATTAGGCAGAAACGATATAATGTGGGTGTAAAATCCGTTAGGTATTAAAGCCTATGCGTTTTGAGAGATGAAACGTGTAATACGAGATATTTTTGCCAGTAATAAACTCGGTAATTATTCATATAAGTAATTATTTAGTTTACCGATTATTTTCCAAATTTCTCTATTCGATTCCAATTGATTTTTGATTTAAGTTACATTTCGATAAAAAAGACAGTCGACTCTTTTCAAAGCCATCAATCGTCTTGCTCATCTAACCTTTTTAATAAATTCTGAATATCAAATGAATGTTTATCAGTGCACGCTAGTGAACATCTCTCGATATCATTTCCATTCTACCATCAAATATTCCATCATATTCCAGTCCAATAGACCACAATCGTCGAGGTTGCACTTTCGAGTTCAGAAATTCTCATTATCTGGAAACAGACGTGGTCGTGAAATGAAATGACGCGGCTTCTCGGAGGAAGTTTGGTGCGATGATCGGCACGGAAAAGTGAGACTCGATGGCAAAGGTCGCCGTTTCGCGAGATTGCATCGTGCTCGTTAATGAATCGTCGCGATAACGTCACTGTCGATCGTTAAACGCGTCGTTGTTAGGCGCGAATCGCCAGCATCGCACCGAAAAGGACTCGAAAAGCTTCCAGTTGTCAACCACGACCAATTATGAGGGCGAGCTTTCTCGACGGTTTGGCTCCTCTCTCAAAAGGATTTTCCTGTCGACTCTTCTGTGCAGTTCGCTGCATGGCTAAATTGCACCCCCGGTGGATTCCTTCCAGGCATTCTATCGACATACCTCGATATTTCTTTCACCTGAAGCTATCTTTCCTTTTAAACACGTGAAAGGGGTGGCCGTGTTTGACTCTAGTCGATTCGTTTTGCTCGCGATTTTTTTGTCGAACAAAAGTACTTTTCTGACAATATCTTATTTGTTTAAGGCAAATATTATACACGAAGGAACAACACGTTGAAACTTGTACACATATACATAAAAAAATCAGGTGATTTTTGATAATCAGTAAGAAATTCTTAAAATCGTTGATTACTATGTTATTTAAGATCGTAGGGCATAAAGAGATTATATGTTCAACATTGCAATTAGAATCGTATCAATTATGTGTATACTAGCTATAAAAAGTATTTTCTCGTCATTGTGCCTACTAATTAATTAAGCCCAAGTATCTCAAATTACATATTACTATTATACATAATTACTACACATATAATTACTTAGCACAATTGTTGATTCATTATTTTTCTAATAGTAAAAACATCCAAATAATACTATTATAATTAATACTTTAACACTAACAAACAAAAATTAATGTATATACTTCCAACTAAAAAATATCGATTTACTTGATAATTTTTTTACAAATTTTCCTAAATACGGGCGACCAATTTAATCCCCTTCTTAAAAGAATTTCGCATCCAGGCGAAAAACCTTTTCACGCGATAAGCTTCGAAACATGCTCGCCTTCACACAGGTCACCGCTAGGCTATAAAGTGACACGGGCCAACTACCTGTTTCACGGTTGTAAGAGCTGTCCACGAAACTGGGAACTAGTAGTTTGAGAGGATGGGGCACCGCGGAACTAGCGAATAACACGATGGTGGCTGCGGAGGGCGAGAAAGCGAGCATGCATAGAGAAACGCGGAATCAACTTGAAATCGCCATTTAGTATGCGGGTGAGGTCGAGGCCTCTTTGAAACAGTATGCGTGCGGCTCACTATGCCCATTACACAGTCTCGGGGAACTGAGCATACTGAAAGCAACAATTGCTCCACTTGACCCTTTAATCATCCGTGTTGCGTGTTATCTAGGGAACTCTCTGATAAGAAGTCTCCGTGGGATCTACTTTGAAAAGCCTCGTAGAATAATTAACCTGTGCCCGACAAATGCTAGCTTGTTGAAAGAAACATCCATGTGGTTTTGACGAATGATAACACTTTAGATGAATAAATTATAAAATTGTTCAGCAAATGCAATAGCGAAAGTTTATTAGCCAATCAAATTGGAATTAAATCTTTTGTCATCTATCTTTTTAATAATGAATTCTTTCAAATAACTTTTACAAATACCTGGAATATTTCACTTCTTATCCATATCCTTTGAATAAGCTTCAGATTTTTGTCAGAGAATTGTCGACAACGGAAAATGAAAAAGGAAACGCTTTTTTTCATGACAAATGTTCATTTGGTACAGACGGGAGCAACAGTGCTGCCCTCTGTTTGGTCGATATCGCCTCTTCGCGTTTCTTCGCGACATCAACCTCGCGATAATCTGGACGTATTAATCAGCTGGTGAAATTCGGGCCACGAAACGGTGGCTGAAGATGGATCAATTTAGAAATCCTTCTACGTTTAAATTATTCGATAGTCATATCGGACGGCGACGAAATGGACCGATAGCACGTTCCGTGTCGCGCCAATTTTGTGTGATTTGTCGTCCAGGACATATGAATTATAGGTTATGTTTACTATAGGAATTAGATAAATTATGTTTCATAATGGCTATAAAATTTCAAAAATTATTATTCTATGGAAAAATACCTGATGTATAAAATAATTCGATATACTTTCTAACTGTATATAATATGTACAGTGGCTCGCATTAATATTAATATTATTTAGTTATATCACATATTATATAAAAAACTATATCCATTAAATAAATAAAATTCATATTTCTGTTAACTACAGCAGTCGTGTTATATTAAAAAACAATTAATTCGATAACACTATTATGAACAAATAGAGTAATAATTATTAAATATATATATTATATATTAGTATATTAGTATATCATATAGAGTATTATTAAATATAGAGTAATAATTTCTCGAAAACCGTGGTGTTCGAATATTGATGCAAATCATTAGATTTTATAATTTCCTTTTATTTCATCTTTCCGAAGTAGAAAATCCAGCACGGATCAGCTGTGATCCACGTGATACGGAACGTGCTTGAAACCAGATAAATATTCGACGAACCATTTTATTTTCTCGTGTCTGATCGATACTCTGATACAAGAACACAGTAATGAAACGATAAAACTAAAAGAAGGAGGCATATTTTCTCCACCTGGATTTTAAGTGAAACAGAGACGACAGATGAAACGACACGTTCGTTCGATTATCGACCCCTTTCGGCGAGTGCTCTCCTGACCCCTGAAGGGTCAGCCGCGCGAGGGGAGAATCGGCATATGTTACCCCTTTGAGCTTTCTGGTTCGAGCAAAAAGAGACGGGCGACCGGAGAAGGGTCTCTCTTCAAGCGGCGAAAAGGCACGCCAGTTAGACATTGTCTTTCGGCCTGAACGGTGCTGATCTAAGTCGCGAGAGTCCCACGATGAAAGCTTGCGCACGGCTACACGGAACGCTGGTGAGCTAATCTCACGTATTTTTCACGGATTCGTTTCGTTTGAAACTTCTCGATCCTCCGAGCACGTAGCTTAAATTTCGAGAGTTGGAGATTTTCTCAAGCAAATCGTAGAAATCAGTGGGCTCTTAGCTGTATCCTGTCCATAAATTCATTTTCCTTTTATATACACTAGACATATACAACATTTGTAACGAAAGTATTTGCATATTCATGGAAATTTGTATACTAAGAGAGACACGAAACCTAATCCAATCCAAGGATTTAGGCCTTCCAGTAACAAATTACAAATTCACGAAGTATTGCGAGGAACTAACGGCGCACGGTTGATGTTGGAAAATGTAAGAAAAAAAAATAGCCTTGGTAAAACGTAACTGGTGATAGGTATTGGATTTCAAAATTGCTCTTATATGAAAAACGAAAAAAGATTCAAAGACTTATTATTCCTTTTTGTGGTCTTTGTACAAAGATAATTTATTCTGAATATAATACATAAATTTGCGAAATTATAATATCAAAGTATAATTAAGGTGATTGGGTTTTGGTATACCCGACGAACTCCAATTTTAAAGCTATAATACCAATATCGAATCAGCCTATATTTTACTGCTCGTTCGTCCAAAATCCCGCTGATTAAGCGAAACCGTGACGTAACCATCTGGGACATCGATATTGCTGGCGGTTTCATCGATCGGGTATCCACTCGTGTATCGATCGGATCTGCCAACGATCCCTGCGATTCATCAGCAAGCTCAAAGTGGCGCGTTACTGTCAACGATTTCCACTACACGAGCTACCGCGTGTGTATATAATTTATAACACGTTAAGAGAGGTACGGCGAGGGACAAAGAGAACACTGAGGTGTGGAGGGCAATGAGCCAGAAAGTCTGGCAGAAAGATTCTTCTCAGTCGATGCTGGTTGCTCGGTGACGAAGGATTATACTCGTTCGATGCTCGCGAATATAATACTAATCAGCGACGATATCCTAGTCGTGTAAGAATGAAGAATTACGTGCACGAAATCGTCAGTATCGGTGAAACGTTGCGTTGATCCGTGCTATTTCTGGAAGCTAGTGCTAAACTAGAGGAACAACGATGGCCAATACGCCGCTCAATCTGTCGGAAGATAAGCAAGCAACTTCGTCTTAAATCACTTTTACGCTTTTCATGTTTGAATTTTCACGATTTTCTTTATATACGTTTATTTTTAGTAGTTATAATTATCTCACAATGCGCAGTTCCTTATTCTCGTTTCATCACACTTTATTTTATCCTACGACATTCGCCATGTTTTTATTCAACCTTCTAACATTAACAGTAATCCACCAAAGTATACTAATACTTCTAGAAACCTTTCGTCGCTATATTGTACGTGTTAAAAAATTTCATTCGCTCTGTAATGAAACGTCTGTTTATCAGACTGATATTTGTTATATCAGAAAAAAAATTCCACGCTGAATATTTAAATACGTTCGTGAACCATCGTATCCACTTACCGATCGCAATTTTCATCGTGGAATAGTTTCACTAAAGGACTTTTACTCAAAGTTTCGTAAGATTTTGAATGGAAGTGTCTATTCTGAATTTGATTTCGTTGTACGAGAATCGGGAATGCTGACAATACATAGATCGTCCAAGATTCTCTGCTATTGCTCAATTGTCGGATTTACGAGTGTTTTGGCAGTAACTGCACCCTTATCTCGTTAACACCGCCCACGCTCGCACGATATTACTGTACAATGTTCGTCGCACTAATGCGTCCCGACAGCTCGACTTTCAGCTACGAATTATTCGTTATCGGAGATAATTTGCTTACTTTGTCTCGTGATTGATTATCAATGTCTGGTACAAGTGTGATGGTGATTTAGAGAATTCCATTTTCTGGAACAAAATCTCAGCTAGTATCTTATTAAATGATTAATTCATTAATGAATTTCATGTGAAGGTCGTAAGTGAACGAAACTAAGTCAGATTTCTCATTTTTCAGAGAAGAGCGATTTTAAAATTCAATAAGCTCTACGATAAAAGATGCGAAAATCCGGGTAGCCTCAGATGGTTGGGCAATACTTTCGACTAGTTTCGTAAGCAACATCTTTACAGTCTGGCTAATAACTTTTTAATTGAGATGCTTGGATTTAACGGTCATAAAAATATAGGAGCTTTCGAATAAAGTCGTCGCTAAGCGAGCAGCCTGCTCGTCAACGCTACGTACAAATTTAACTGTAGAAATCTATAAATGTTGGCCCGTGAAGCTTACTTTATTACCGAATCAGTATGGGTCAGTATTTTCTCAAGTGTTCCACGAGTCTTCTTGAATGTACTATAACAGCATTCTGAATCTTCGAAGTTCTTGTCCGACGATAACAAGCGTTGTTCAATTAGTAGGAACAATTTTTCCACTACAATGGCCAGTCCTTCGCGAGAACGAATCGGCCAGACAGAAGAAACTTCCAACGATTTCTTCTTAATATCGAGCTATCTTCGATTGATTACCAGTCAAGAAATGCTTAGAACACGAAACATATTTCCCGTGAATTGGAAGCGGGACGTGGCTCGTGAAAGTACTTGAAGCTTTTTATGAATATATTGGATAAAGTATTTTGAAATATCATGAAACGAGACACGGCTATCGTGATTATATTAAATGATAAAACTCAAAATGCCAGTTTTATTCACAGCGTGTTTATTTAAAAAGATAAACTATATCGTGAAATAATATTCTGTGACGAGTCTTATAAAATATCAATCTTTCTACTTATAGCGTTGTAATTAAATAACGCATTGCTAAAAATAAACAAGTGTCTATATACTTTTGAGTGGTTACGTATGTTCGAATCGATAAAGAATTTCGTAACATTTTATAGGAGATTATGTACGCCCATAATCCTGAAATCTTTTGGAATCCGACAAAGCTGTGGTTGGATACTCCGTGACCTGGTATTCTCGCGATCATATCGGTCTAGCCAATAAAACGTAAGGTTTATCTTCGCGAAATTTTCCGCCCATCCTTTCATTTAGCCGTCAATGAAATCCAACAGAAAGAAAGATTGAACTGACTTATCTCCTCGCCACCTTCTTCCTATTTTGTCGTTCTTACACAACTTAGTTTCTAGTAGAGACGTTCCGCTTGCAACGAACTGACAATGAACGTTCAATTATATTTTTACAATCGTTACTATTGTTTTTACAATTGTTGTGTGTTAGATCCTTGAACGAGTGCTCTGCTAATTGTACAATGAAACGTATGTGCTAATTATGTCAAGTAAAGAAAAATTCGAAATTTAATGAATATCCTACATAAAGCAAATATTTCAGTCGAGTGAATATTTAAAAAATAATGCAACGGTACAAGATTTGCTTACGATAAAATATACAATATAAGCTTCAAAGAAGATTGCAAAACAGAACCTCAAACCACCATACAACGTACCGTTACCCTCATACCCAACGAACCTTTCTCTATCCCTAGTGCAAACAACCGATCACCACGACCTCTTGACACAGAGACGAACATTATAACCCTACGACCGAGGCAAAATCCATTGCATTTCCTTCGCTACATATACTTCGATGGAGCCAGGATCTCCCATTTATCTTTATCGAGGGAAAGGGTATCCAAGTATTGTCTTCACTAAAAATAGAGAAAGAAAAATAGTAAACAACCAACAGGGGGATCGATAGTGCTACTATTCACCAAAAGAAATCGGTTTGATTCGCGCAATAATTAGTTCGATTAGGTACTTTAATCCTGAATTCAACCAAGCGTCACAGAATCCTTGATACCTTTGTCCTCGTATGTCTGGCCTCAGCCATTAAAACACTTTTATCGTTTTGATCGTATAAATCGATGTGAAATGTAACGATGGATTTAAATTATCAAAGGAAATTAATCGACTAGAGTTATGTGTGATAACGACCTAAAATACATAGCACAAATATTAAGAAGTTAAAATAACGAATTAAGATTTATATATCGCTAAATCGAAAGTAGCGATGACAAATTTCATAATTATATTTTGTTTGTTATATATGCAAGATTATATTACCAACAATCTTGCAATGAACAAAAATATTAAAATAGAAATTTTATCAATAAAAATATATATACTAATTATTATTTTTCTATATTCATTTATATTTATATCGTTTAATTTAATATAAATTTTAATTTCATCCTTAAATTTGCAATTTAAAATTTTCACTTAAACTATATTAAATTTAATATTAAAAATAATGATATTAAAAGAATTTTTAATCTTCATAAATAAATTTACAATTTATTTCTTTCTCAGACGTAATACTTTAAGATTTTAAGTTAATTAAAACTATTAATCTTTAAAATTAATTATATATTTAAATTTTATAAATCTTAATTAAAAAAAATGATTAATATCCACTAATCATAAAAATTTTGTTTGTTATATATACAGAATTATATTATCAATAATTTTACAATAAACATGAATTACAATAAACATAACGCGAATATACGAGCTTAATACGATCGGAAATGATTAATTCTTCGCTTGACCAATCTTTCTCAGAGAATATCGAAAGAGCTCGAAGTTGGTTCGACTCGGAAAAGTTTCGTCGCCTGAAGAAGATTGAAAATGCGCGCGTTATTTCCATTGGGAACGCGGTACCGTTGTAAACATGTAAATATCGCGGTTGCAAAGCTCGTGAGTAACGACGACTCACTACAAGTGTTCGCTTCTACTCGCTTCTCACCGCGCGACATTAGCGTCTGACATTATTCACCGGAGAAACGAAAGCTGGCGCAGGTGAACGCGAGCTTTCCAACGGTGAATTTTACAAAATTCCCAGCTTTGCTGATGGACGACAGAGCGTTCAACTCAGTGGGTATTTTTGACGAATAGAAATTGAACTTTGGGTGGGCACATCTTGGGGAAAACAGGTAGAAAATTAAAAATTTGGAATAAGTTAGAAAGATTTGGATTACATACTGAGTTGAACAGTGTTTATTTTTAGTTTTCTAGGGCAAAATTTTCTCGGATAGATCTGATCGAAGCATAGTGATGTACGATGTGATGACGTAAAGGCGAGTCGTAGAATGAGATTCGTTACGAAATCCTACACGCATTTCCCGGTTTCCCAGAATCGCGAAGATCGACGTTGAACAGTTCTCGAGACTCGAAGAAGAAGATGCGAATAGATCGACGAAAATCTGTAGTAGATCAAAATTAGTATCTTTCGGTTAATAGTTAATAAAACGGCGATAGCCTAAATTTTATTTGGTCATTTGACTCATTCAGAAGCAATATTGATCATAAATTAATGCATAGATTGACAAGTAGAAAAACGTAACAATTTTACAAATATACAATTTTACCCACGAAGTTCGATTTAGCTTTCATTGTGTATACAATAATGAATCAATAATCCACGGCTCATAAAACAACTAGAAACGGTAGAAATTACAGCGGTGCATTTCGTTGTTTCCTCGTTTGCTAAAGATAACAAATCGAACGCGAGGCTAGGCATTCATTATCGAAGAAATCATGACGAGGACTGTAATTGCAGAGCAATTATTCGGCAACAGAACAGAACAATTCTTCACCAACGAGGCTCGAGGCTGTGCTTCGAAACGTTCGACCGCGACTATTATCTCTATGGTCGATTAATTCCAATCCGACGATACGTCGATCGACGCGACAGTTGTGTTCATTTTCCGTCGTTGCACTCGCGAAACAACGCAATAGCATAATCCAAACGCAACCCTCTGTGGCAGACATTTCTTCGCGAAGGTTCCAATTTCCAGTCGTCCCCGCATAGTAAAGGGTCGCATTGCTGCTGGAATATAAAAGCAGAAGTCGCTCCAGGGAGTCGGCATTTCATATAGAAAACGTTAAATCCCTTGGAAGACCGTGCGCCATTTCTCGACGTGTATCGAGAATCGATGCACGACGAGAAGGAAAACGTGATACGTGAATACGTGCACGTAGCCAGGAATTAACAGTTTAAGGGAATATGCTCGCGTCTAGTTATCATTTTTTACACTCACGTCTGGTCTTTTTGCTGAAAAACTGTTAGACTTTTTAGCATTAGTCCTTCTATACGTGTTTATCTATGTTCAAAAAATATTTACCATTATTTTTGAATAATGATAATCAAAATTGAGTAAATTATACGTAATTGCGTATGAATTTGTCTTATTGACTAACGTAATTCCAAACAGTCAAAGATCGTGTATTGTCGAGAATATTTTTGGACAAAGTAATTGAGAATTTGAAGAAGTATCACGATCGAGGATGAAAGGAATTTGAGTCGATTGTGTAAGATTGATTTTCAAGGAAAGGAGATTCACTTGAATTCCTCGAGGACCATGTATAGACTTGGCGAAGCCAGCACGTTTCAGCGTTCTCGAATCTTCAAGAGTGGACAGCGTTCAAACGAGAATGCTATCTGAATAACAGAACTGATAAAGTATGAATTATTCTTAAATCAGTTCTATCTTTTATCTATGAAGACGGCATAACGTGCTTATCCTTATTCTTGAAGAAGGATAATGCCCCATTCGGATTCAAATTTATTCGCGAAGGAAGGTTTATGGTTTCTCATTCCAGTCTGTTTATATCCACCCTTTCCATGAATGCCTTTTTCTTATCTGTCAAGTATCATTTTCAACATCCTTTATTATAAAAGCACGAAATCAACGATTCTTTCTGAATTATAATTCGTAGTACTTAATAACTCAACACTATTATAGATTCTTTATTTTCAATGTTTTACATATTTTTGAAAAAAATTTTTTATTTCTATCACTTTTTTTATATCGTAGGATTTAAAAGTACCATACTTGGACTTGGAGGCATTATAAATGTAGAAGAGCTCTCAAAATTTATATTTCTATGTTGAAGATAAAATAGAAGAGAATACCCTGTAGTTCAATCTATCGAGAGGAATTCTTCCAGCCCTATGTTGCCACTTTATTCCGAATGCAGTAGATTTTGTACCGTTTTCCGTAAAATAGGAAATAAAATACAAGGAATAGCTACGACAGGCGACTGAATTAAATTTCAGAGAAGGCACAACCTAAAATCGGATTGCAAATGTAAGACACAGCAAGCTTCGAGTGCAAATGATTAAATTAACAAATTTAACAATTCTTTGTATTAATAGTAAACCGCGATCAAGTCAAAAGTAATCAAATGAACTTGGCAACGATAATCGCATTCGTAAAAAAGAAAAAATACATCAGCAGTCTTGTTGTTTCTACGATCTAAATTCCAAATGATTAAATTAACAAATTTAACAATTCTTTGTGTTAATAGTAAACCGCGATCAAGTCAAAAGTAATCAAATGAACTTGGCAACGATAATCGCATTTGTAAAAAAGAAAAAATACATCAACAGTCTTGTTGTTTCTACAATCTAAATTCCAAATGATTAAATTAACAAATTTAACAATTCTTTGTGTTAATAGTAAACCGCGATCAAGTCAAAAGTAATCAAATGAACTTGGCAACGATAATCGCATTTGTAAAAAAGAAAAAATACATCAACAGTCTTGTTGTTTCTACAATCTAAATTCCAAATGATTAAATTAACAAATTTAACAATTCTTTGTGTTAATAGTAAACCGCGATCAAGTCAAAAGTAATCAAATGAACTTGGCAACGATAATCGCATTTGTAAAAAAGAAAAAATACATAAACAGTCTTGTTGTTTCTACGATCTAAATTCCAAATGATTAAATTAACAAATTTAACAATTCTTTGTGTTAATAGTAAACCGCGATCAAGTCAAAAGTAATCAAATGAACTTGGCAACGATAATCGCATTTGTAAAAAAGAAAAAATACATAAACAGTCTTGTTGTTTCTACAATCTAAATTCCAAATGATTAAATTAACAAATTTAACAATTCTTTGTATTAATAGTAAACCGCGATCAAGTCAAAAGTAATCAAATGAACTTGGCAACGATAATCGCATTTGTAAAAAAGAAAAAATACATCAACAGTCTTGTTGTTTCTAAAATCTAAATTCCGCTTATATATATTTCTAAAAATCATGCATCAATACTGCCATCGATATCCATTGGAAAAATCGCGATCGAACATAGAATTATCACATTATCGGTGGCACTTCACAAGCGGATCGTTCGAGATAGCTGTGTCGCTGAAAATACATTTATTATCTCTCGAGGCATAAGGATCTGTAGAGGATGCGAGAAGAAACTGTGTGAGAAGAGTGGCATAGCAACTCTGGCGGATATTTTCTTACCGCGAACGTACTACCGTGGTACAGGGAATATTATATTTTCCTCGCGCGCACCCTACGCGCGTCTTTCGTATTCGCCGCGCCCCGTATCATGCTAATACCATCGTGGCAGTGTTGTAACACTGCTATTTTACTATTCTGCAAAGCGTCGTCGTGCGGGACGTGTTTACCGGCAAGTTCTGAACACGTTTCCGCGCATGGTGTCGCTTGCTCGCGCGAATATCCTTTCCTAAAATGCATCCACGACGAAGCATTTTTATATTTTCTTTACTGGATCCTTGAGATTTGACATTATATCGCTCGGTTTTTCGTTTCGTTAAACAGTTAATAGTGTATAATAATTTTATTTTAATACATAATTTGTATATTAAATAATACACGAAGTTGCGAACTTTCGAAAGATAGATCGATTGTCGCTAAGTTTACTCTGTACGAAGATAGCAGTGGAATTTTCCAGCGTGAATGGAAATTTTGTTAGAAACTAATAACGTGCAAGTATCGCAGTTACCCTGATATAACGAGATCATAAATTCAAGCATCGGATAACGGCATTGATTGATGCAATGACATATGACTGTGCATGCAATATTTTATCTTTTTGAATGCTAGCTGAGCTTCAGCTAAAGCATACTTCATAAGATTCAAACTAAAATTAGATTGACATCAATTCACTTGTCAAGATGCTGAAATGGTATAAACGCCAGTGTCGTACCACATTATTAATGAATGTAGTTTATTTCTTAATATTGTGTCATTTATATTTTTAATCTGGCACGCTTTATCGTAACGAAACTTCGAGCTTGAAAAATCTCCAGAAATCTGCTTTTTAACACTGGTAGAAATTCTGAGAATTCTGAGCGAAATTCTGAGAAAAATTTTGCTGCGAAAAGTAAGCAAAAACAACGTAAGGGCACTACAAAGGAGATTAAGTCTCCAGCAATAAAAAAATTATACGAGGGTATAAAAATAATAGAATTTCAGCAATAAAAAAAGATAACGGTAAAAGAGCGGTACCTGTCTATAAATACAGGTACGAAGAAAATGTTCCAGCGATATAGATGCAAATCAGAAACACGAAAAAAGATATTTTAGAGCAACGAAATTTCAGAACTAAATAAACAAGCAGTATAAGGTATCAAAACAAGGAGTTGCAGCAATAAAAGTAGCGCGAGGGCACTAAGCAAACATTTGAGCAATAAAAGGAAACACAAGTGCACAAGGGCACCTAAAAATGGAATGCCAACAATAATAATGATATTATAGGAGCACATAGGAATAGGAAGTTCCAACAAAACAAGAATAGGAGAAATTCCAACAAAAAAAGAACAATCTAAGGACGTTAAAGAAAATATCGATACTAGGACAAATGATACTACGTGTGTAACAAACATACGATAATACCACGATACAAGGAAAGGTGAATTTTCTTGAAGTGAATTTCCATAAAATGGTAGCGGCACTTCAAAAATTCTTCGATAAAAACTACATAACTTTCGCATGTTTAATCTGCAAGAGTAGAAGCAAGATGTGTTCTTATTGCCATTTTTCTTACTCTACCCTAATGCGCATATGTGTGTGTATGGAATATTTTTTATGTGTGTATATATGTATGAATATGTATTTGAATACTTTTCATGTTGCAAAATTCACGAGTATCCATAATGCTTGAAACGCAGTAGCAAATGGACACTCGTGGCATTGCTCTTTCACTGAAAAGTGGAGCATTGACGAGGAACCGATGCTCATATTCAACCTTCCTCGTCATAACTACGAACAGAGCTGGTTCTCGAATTACGTATACCGAAATCGCGAATAAAATTCGTTCTCGGTTCGACATTATCGAAACCTGAATTCTCGTAACCATCTAAAGATGCTATTATATCCTTGAACATAGCTTTTTCGCACTCTTGTTGAATAATCGAAGAAATTTCGAATCGTAAACACGGATACTCTAATAAATTCCGAAAATAAGAGAGCAACGTAGAAAATCACCTAGAGAATGACCTGGAAGATGACACTTGCACGCCAAATGTTCGCCATGTGTTGCCCGAAACACACTGAATATCAATGTCGACGATTTCGTCGCGATACTTTTGCATAGATGATCGATAGCGTGGAAGAGATAGGGAGAGAATAATTCGAGGAACAATGGAGAATCCGGAGGAAAACATCGAGACGAGCACATCGACAAACAAACGTTCGGGTCGGTCACGTTTCATCATGATGCGCCCTCGATACGGAATGTGTAGTATCGAAAACATTATATCCTGCTCCAACGCACGTACACGGCTACATGCTTGGAATTCAAAGGCGACGAATCGATCAGCTTCCCCGCGGATGCTAAAGCGACATTAAAGGACCGTAAGCTGTAGGGTAGAGGGAGTGGAGGAGGAATCGAAATGAGAAACAGGAGGATCAGTAGTAGAAAAGATAGGTAGCAAATAGAGAAGAAACTATAGAAGGTAAAAAAGAATGCAGAGGACAGAACTCGAGAATCAATTGCTACACTGGCGAACACGTATGCTACCGCACATAAATATCTGGGTACTTTAGCTGGTTTCTAGTAACTGTAAATGGATATTAGTAAAAGTATAAATTAATGAGAAACTAATGATTGAAAATGATACTTATAGTCTTCTTGTAGAATCAACAAATAATACATTTTTGTTATTCAATTAAAAACTGAACTATAATGTACTATAATTCAATACGCGATTTATCGATGTACATTTCTGATGGTATTCATGAAAATCTAATGTTAACGATTTCTTGAAGAAAAAAGAATGAAAACTAAATGGAGAAAAATTTAAGTTGAGACAGTTAAAGAAAGATAAAGTGGAAAAACGTACGAGGAGCTGAAATGAGAAACAGAAGGAACAATGGACAAAACAACGTGAAGTAAATAGAGAAGAAACTGTGGTAGGAATTAAAAAGAAGACGACGGAGATCGATGATCAACCGCTGTGATAAACAAGTCGTTCGAAACCGATTATCGTGTTCCAATGCCCATATCGATGCTTCGTCAATTAGAATAGAACTATCTTAGTTTCGCAGGCGATAAAAGAGATACAGGAGGACTACATTTTTATTATATTTTAAACATGCTATAAATTTTTAGCTGCGATTTTAACGAGAGAAAAAGGAGAAAAAATCTCTTTTCCGACCGTTGTTCTTCCCATAATCGCATAACTAAAACGTACGTTGTGGCAAACAGGCACGAAGGACCGTTTAAAAGCTGTTACAAATTTAATGATCAGGCTCCGAACCAGAGAGAGCTTCGAGCTGCGACTGGTTCAGCTCCTTTAATTTGATCGTGCCGAGGGAATTTATCGGATTCAGATGTGACATCTAAAAGAATTGCAATTTTATTTCTTCCCAAAATTAAAGGTTTTAATTAATGATATAAGCCGAATCGATGAATTTATGACGAGATTATTTACTATTTATACGTCACTACATATGTAAGAGAGGTAGATCATCTCGTCCTATTAACAGGTTAATGCGTCACTATTATACAAGTCGATGCGCTTCTAGCAATCAAGTAAAGGGAGACAAATAACACGGTGATCGTTCACGATAGAAGCTGTTGGACAAACAGCGGTCGGATTAGGTACGTTTACGCGGCAAATCGATAACCCCCGGCGGAGGCCGGATTTTGCAAACACGCGTGTGCGTAGCGCAGGTCGCGTGGTCATTCAAACAGGTCCCGAAAATCCAGTCGCGCCGCTATGTATTACACGGTAGGAACGTGTTATCTGGCTTAGCCCTGCGAACAGAGGCAGCCACCTACGTTGCGAGCATAACCCAAATACAATATGCATGTCACGAACTATAACGCGTATCCTGCACGAAATCCTTCGATATTCTTTATACGAGTACCACCGTCGCGACTGTACCGAAGAAAGTAAGCTCGATCGTCCTTGATCCTTATGATATCGTTTTACTTTCTAAGTAATAGAAGGAAGGATATTTAAACATTTATGGACAGCTGTATATCTTGAACTCCATAAACCGGTCTCGGACAACAATTTCGAAACTCTTACCGATGATTCTAATAGTAATATATTTAGTAAATCTTGAGAACATTGGGAATTCTTCTTTGAAACTCTGAAGATTATTTCAATCGAAATACTCTGGAAACAAATATTGCCTTGAGAAGAGCAACAGTCATTAGGTAACGTAATCTGTTATTTCCAACCTCGGGTTCTGTTCTTCCTCAATGCCATTTTAGGTATAAACTGTGCTCCATTAGATTTGACTTGGCTCGAATTTAAACGAACTCACTTCAATTAAACACGAACTTCAGTTCAAGTAACTCAACTAGACTGAACGAAACGCGAAACACCAATCTTAAAATTGTCACCAAAGACTGTTCTCCTAATTGTCGAAAATGTCACGAATTCTATGCACGAGCCCAGACTCACTCGCACTAGATCTCAATCACACGAACTCAACAGGGCCACTGCCTTGTAACCACCGAAGAAAAGTCACCGCAGGAATCTCTGGCTTCGAACAAACCTGAGAATGCCCAACCGAAACCAGATCCAATCAACTAACAAACCAATTACCAGCATGAGCCGTGTTGACTGTCGATCGTGAACGTTTGTTCTTCCCCGAAGGTTTCGCGTGTTGCATGCAAGCTTGTGCATTTGGTAGATCCCACGTTTGGTGGATCGATCGATCGCTGACGACAAAGATCTTTGGTCTGTTCACAGGATCTAACGTACGCGGAGGGCGGCCACAATTGGCGGAGCATAATCTTCTCGCTGTTGGTCATCGGCTTCGTTATCGCCGGGATCGTCACGGCTATTTACCTTCTCGGGTAAGTGTTCCAACGCTTTCTTTCGTTTCTCTTTTCTACTCGTTATTGGTCCACGATCCTCTCGATAGTTTCCGCTAGCAGAGGATGCAATTACACAGTCGGAAATACCTTACCCGGTGTAGATTCGCGAAATTAAGCGGAGCTGCTCCCTCGTATCGGGCGAAATCTCTTGATCCCTTTATATTAACGAGCCACGACCCGTAGTCGTCCCGGAAACCCGATTTATCCACGTGGAAATTCTACGGAGGAATTTTATGCAGCTTTTTGTAAACGATATTATTTTTCCACGTTTTTTACCGTTGGAACTACCAGGCTCAATGTGAGTTAAAATTAACTACTTTATATCGAACTTTTATACGTTTACAACGTTGCACTTTTCTGAACTTGAATGATTTATAAGTATCGAAATACTTACAGAGAAACAGAATAAAGTCATTAGGAAATTACTAAAATTTTTAACTGTGAAGAAATATGTTCAATATCGCAATAAAATTCTCATCAATTTAAAGTATTTAGAATCACTATTTTATAAAGTTGATAAATAACTTTCCATGTGTATAGAAGAAGCTATTATTTTGTTGTTAATACAGAGAATTTTAGTCGAATCTTATGATTTACTTCGTAACAAGGTTTTGTGTACTCTTCCGTAAGAAGGAACTAATCAAGCTCGAGTTACATCCCGAAACAGGATCAGATACAGAGTTCGCTCAAAGAGCTCGCGAGTTGACTTTCACTCTTTACCTTCGAGTTCACTTTTTTTGCGAGAAATTCTCTCGGACAACCAGCCTCATCCCGCCAGAAAATCTCCATTTTATCGCCCTTAAAGCCAACTCGGAATGAGAACATCTCTTCGCTTTCTATAACATTATCCTCTATACTTTTTCGCAATCCCTAAACGTCGTAAACACGGAAGTTTATCCTTAAAAGCATTGCGATTTAAATCATTAACGAACGTGATGCAAAAATCGATAACTGTAAAACTGGAGAATAGATGGAAACATGCATCTTTTAAAATATTAAACATCTTTTCCGGTATTAAGGGAATTATTGACAAGCATCGAATATTCAACTATGTTCTAGACAAACTATTATCAAATTATATATGAACTTAAGCTCCTTGTAATTTAAATATTAACTAACTTCACGAAAAGATTAATAATTCTAAAATTAATCGAAAATATTTGCAATCTAACTCGATACTAATTGCAAGGTAATTGGTAAACTGGATTAGGTGTTTAACGAACTGATATTCCGGAAGGGCTATTATCAAATTAGACATGAACTTTCAGGTACGTCGACGAGCTGTTGTACTGGAGCGGCAGACGGCTCACGTTAGACGAGTGCCTTCGTGATGATCTAACGCCGCATAGGTTAACACCGACTTGGGTTGGCCACGACAAGTTTGTCTATCAGGCTGACGACGGTTCCCTCACTCTCCTGGACACCAGCAACAATTCCGTGTCCCTTCTGGTCTCTAATCACACGCTCGTACGTATCACGCAAAGCGCGTTAACGAAGGTTTCTTTCTCAAAAGAAGAAGACCTTGAACACAATTTTATCATTCTTAATTTCCGCTCTACTTCGAACCATACAATCTCGTCGACTTCGTTTATACCGTTTGGCAAGGATCATTTTTGTTATAAGCTCTTCAATATTCGTTTTATACAGTAGGAGAACAGCAGAGGATTGTTCGGTGTGAATCTGCATAGTTTAACGCAAGAGTCGCATTGCATTTTAATCTTTCTATGCATCTTTATGAATCCTGGCTGTGCTTGCTGTACGATCCGAGAACGTTGATAGAAATTTGAGCGGAACGAACACGGAGCCGTGAAACACACGAGTGGAAACCGTCCTTCAACGGTTGCTCCTCGATTCGAGTAAAATCGGTGCAGAAGCAGCCGCGACAATTAAAATTTGCTCTACCTTAATTAATCTATGTAGACCGAACGTCCAAGTGCAATGACCTCGTTCAGCGAACGTCGGGCAAGAATTTCAACAGGGGACGCTTCTTGGTTAACTTCAATTAAGTCTAATGCAATCTCGCGGTTCAAAATTGCAGAATATTTTTCAAGTCGTTCGAGTTTGAAATCCGCGCTGCGAGCAGGTATCAGCGTTCTTACTTCTTGAACAATCTCCCAAAGAGGATTATAAATTTCAGCGCATGAACGAAATTAATTAAACACGTGGAAACCAACCTGGCGGAATGCAGCCTGAGGTTAATAACAATTAAACGTAAAGACCTCCTCCGAGAGGAAAAACTTCGACCACGGAACGATCTCATCTGAATTCTCGTCTAAACGCTGAATGAACAATGCAAATTAACAACTGAAACGAAAAATTTCTGCTCAAACGTAAAACAGAATTTAATGACGCTAAGGTATGTTGTCGAGTTAATTAATTCTTTCAGTTAACTTTGTTCTTATCGTCTGGACGTTGGTCTTCGGAACACACCGCGATGACCACACAATATTAACTTTATAATTTCGTATTCCCAGCTCTTGGAAATGCCTCTTCAACGGTTTTGATATTTCTTTAAACACAGGATCAAATTATTTTCAATCGTGACATTTTTTAAATATATACATATATTTTAACTTGCATTTGTATGTAATATATATATATACGTATTTGAAAATAATGGAAATCTGTGGGATATGCTACATTCTATATATGTAATTATTAAAATTTTTCCGTATGATGTACATAAAACGAGAAAAGGGATGGCAATAAACGGTATTAACCGTCGAGTATCAAACGTCCATCGTCTTATCTATCGGGCAGAGTTTTGCCCGGGGCGCGTCATAAAACACAGAGAGTAGCCCGTATATACGGCGAAATTTAAGGCATTCGCCGGTTTATTCGAGGGAAAAGGGAGTCGCTCTCTTCTTCGCTCATCTCAGTGCTATTGTATTTTCACTCCACGAAACGATCCTGCGTGCCCGTGGGGTGAGCGAGAGATGATCGAGAACTAAAACGAAGGCAGAAGAAGAAGAATGATAACGAGCTAAGTAAAAACAGAAAGGAACTGAAGAAATTGTGGAATATTCGTTGTAAGAACAATCATGTTCTTGATGGTTATGTTCTAATAGATGGGATTTAACAGACACAGACAGAATTTAACAGCTAAACTTTAATCAATTTTAAATGATTCATTAAAAAATGTCGCACGGATGTAGGTCACTCGAGTCTGAGAGTATTGGTCTCTTTGCATTTCATATTTTCATTATAATTTTTTAATACAATTTTATTCGCACAATATACCGACGAAGTTTGGTTATTATACCTCGGAAATTTCGTATAAGAGCGGAGAAGGAGATTTGAGAAGCGAGAATGTCAATTTACTAGCCGTTAACGAAGGATCCTTCTCATCTGACGACGAGGAATATGAAATACGATTGAGGGTAATAATGTTTTCCAGTGGTTGGGTTGTAAGATCGCGGTTAATGAACGCGAGCGGTGACGATCGCTATCATTGCTTTTGCCGATTCCAAAGAACCCAAACGTCAGGGTATTAAATGCTCGACTATAGACGAGGCTCTTCTTGCTTGCTGATGGAGAACTCTTGCTGTTCATGTTAATGAAATTGGATAGAAGATTGTACTTGATAAATGTATGATCGTTCGATTGCATTAGGTAGTTTTGCTCGCGTAAAAGTACTCGTGTAATCTCTCCGGAATAAATGCTTCTTAAACCAGCGAATGTGTAGCTTTAGAAGATGGTAATTCTTCGAAATGATTTTGCTTCGCTGAGGCGAAACAAGTCCAACGTTCTTGTTCCTTTATTTTTATAGCCAGTCAACGAACAAATACATCACATTGATTTGGTGACCAGAAAAACACACTTCAATCGTCACACAACTCGTCCATTTCATTTTCTGGTCAGAAATAGATATCGAACTCTGGTCTAGTGCATAATCCAATTGCACAGCAATTCACGAGCGTACAATGGAAGCGATTATCTATTAAACAATGCAATAAGATTCATAACGTTACTGATAGCGGACTATTATAATTAAAAAGCGTGATGAGGACGTGAGGAATAATTTTATGGAAACATCGCGTCGTACTGCTTTTGATTTAAAACGGCCATTGCACGTGGATCTATGTTTCGAGGGATTGTTCTTGAAAGTTTGAGAATCGTTTGGTTTTACGAGGTCAGTTAACGGTCGTAAAATTCGCGCTAACACAGAAAATGGAAAATGCATAAGCCCGTAAATCTTGGCCGGCTTTATTTCCAGAGACAGCTGAACGTTCAAGGCTACCAGTGCAGCGGTGATCTGCGTTTTGTGTTGTTCAAACACAATGTCAAGCCGGTGAGTAATGTAAAATACGAGGAACAACTAGGCAGGCTTTCGCCTCGTTAGAGAGCCCACTGTCGTTGCATTAAACCAAATGATTTGAAATATAATTTACTACTAATTACTATTTAACTATCTTAAAGCAGTGTTTTCAAATGCAAAAAAGAATTGAGAAATTATGTTTATAATCCAATTCGTAAATTTATATCGATATATAAATGAATCATTATTAAATTATAAAATCACGACAACGTAGAAACCTCGGAAATCTTTAAATTCTCCGAAAGTGCTAAATAATCAAACGATTTCATCATTGCAGGTGTACAGAAATACCTTCACCGCATACTACACAGTCTACGACGTCACGAACGAGTAAGTAAACTGTCCGTCAATAAAACCTTTCTATTCCATCAAAGCTATATTTACTCGTATATCCTCACGCACTGTTTGCTGTTTTCAGCCATCACACGCCTCTTCGTCTACACATGTCGGGGAGAATGCAGCAAACGCGATTACAACACGCAACTTGGTTGGGTAACACGTCTGGCCTCCTGATGATCTCTGAGAATGATATTTACGTGAGGATAGCACCCTCCGCGGCGGAAGACGTGCGGATAACCGATACAGGTGTCCCTGGAGTAATTTATAATGGCGTGCCAGACTGGTTATACCAGGAAGAAGTGATGCCGCGGCCAGAAGCAACCTGGCCTAGTCCCGATGGCACGCACCTTCTCTTTGCTAGCTTCAATGACACCAAGGTCACTGCCCTGGAATTCCCTTGGTTCAGTAGCCAACCGGGTCAGGATGGGCCCAGTTCCAGTCCCTTGTCCACGCCTAGGAGAGGCTCATTCCCACCATCGAGGTCAATTAGATATCCTACTCCCGGCTCGTTCAATCCAGAGGTCGATCTGTGGCTCATGGAATTGAGCAACCTGACCAACTCCTATAATGGAAATGGAACAGCGAACTCGACGACCCTCTTCAGGATGAGGCTGAAGCCGCCACCTGCTTTGGACGGGCAGTAAGTAGTTGAAGAAAAGCTTTCAAGGATAATTGCGTATGCGTAAACTACTCTGAGATAATTAACACACTCTCTGCTACTAACATTTCTAAAAATTCATTGAAAAAGACACTAGATATTGTTAAAGATATTTTTGATTTAACTAATCATTCAGAAAGTTCGTGGCGTTATTGACACTCGATTTATTCTATTACATTCTGTATATTATATGTTTGGCGAGGATTATGTTTGAGGAGAATTATGTTTTATCTAGTGTTACAAAATACTACTTGGCAGATACTGCTTCTAATTGGATAACAAATGCACCAAATTTTACCTAAGTCAATGGAAAGAGCGTTATTTTTAAACAAGATAGAAGTACCTTCATATAATTGAAAAATTGGTACTTGTTTAAAATTTGTCTCATCTTATTCATAGGCCTTCCTTATCCTATTCCGAGCTAAATAAAATGTGGAAATGAATCGATGAAGAAAGAATTTATTTTTTTTTTTGCAGAGAATATTATCTGATATCTGCGGGTTGGGTGGGTGACGACTCCAGCCAAGTAGCGGTTGTCTGGATGAGCAGATCGCAGAATCTCTCGTTGGTATCCGCTTGTCGAGCACCAATGTGGGAATGTGAGGAGACTCACTCCGAGAGAGCGCCAGAAGGACAATGGTTAGACGCACAACCTCATCCCCTATTCGCCCCTGATGGTGACAGCTTCTTGCTCCTAGCTGCTGTTCAGGAAGGCGATAAAGAGCACTTCACCCACATCAAGCACGTAACCTTAACACAACAAAGGATAGCGGTCCTATCTCACGGTCGTTACGAGGTGAGGTAAATTAATAAATTAATTATTATATATCGTATTGAGAATCAGCGTTGTACATATTTTTCTGGATATTTAAGGTGAGTGAAATCTTAGCATGGGACACGAAAGCCCATTTGGTGTATTATTTGGGCACTAGAGAAAGAAGGCCAGGTCAGAGACATCTTTATGTCGTTCGTGATCCTACTGCTGATGATCCTCGACGTCTGGAACCGCTCTGCGTCACGTGTGATCTCGGCGAAGTTCTATGGAGCAGTAGGTGGGTTCTTATGTATTTAGAACGTAAATAGTTCGTGTTATATTTGACTTTACTTTACTGAAGTCCTCGAAATTTTGTGTCTGAATCAGGATCTCGTTTTAATGAACAAAAAGATATTTCATATTTTAATAGAATTTCTAGCAAAAAAATTAAAGGAAGAATGTCACGTATTTATCTACTACATTTTTCGTGTTCTAAGTTAAATCCAGACTGGAAGAATCAAATGTCAAAGCCTAACTATAGGGTGCACGTAATTTGCTTTAAATACAAAATGATGTAGAACTAGGCCAACGGTATCTCGCTATGCAAATACAACCTACTTTGAAAGAACGTAGAACTATATCGGTGGGAACGAGTTACGGCTTTAAAATTACGCACAACTACGTTAACTCCTACGAATTTATCAGCTATTAAAATATCGATCGCGTCAATTCTCTAATAAGATATTCGATAAATTGGTTTTATAGGTTCTACTACACCAACTGTACGCATTTTGGTGCGTCCGTAAGTCCACCAAACGGCGACGAAACTCAGGGTTACTACGTTCTCTACTGCGAAGGTCCAGGCCTTCCACTAGCCGGTGTCCACTTGATGACCTCTCACAAGATGATTCGCGTGTTATATGACACGCGAATCCAACGGGGAGATAAGCTTTCTCAGCTGGCGTTACCGACTCGAAGAAGCTTCGAGGTATATGCTTTGCACAAATGAAAAGATCTAATAAAATTATATCGAGTCTGCCAGAAATATCAATCAGTCCATCTTTTCATAAACTTTCGTTATCGATGTCTATTTCACACATTTCTACTCTTAACTAAACTGATCCTTCAGGTACCCCTACCTCAAGGCTGGAAGGCACAAGTGCAGCTATTATTACCACCTTCGTGGCGAGAGGAGCTCAGAGACGCGGCATTTCCTGTCTTGGTCGAAGTGAACGGTCGTCCAGGAAGCGAAGCAGTGACTGATCGATTTAAAATCGACTGGGGGACCTACATGTCCAGCCACAACGATGTAGTTTATGTCAGGTTGGATGTTCGTGGCGCTAGAGGTCAAGGAAAACGAGATCTGTTCAGGCGAATCGGTGGCGTCGAGGTTCAAGATCAGTTGACCGTACTGAGGCACTTGCTAAAGACTCTGAAGTACCTGGACGTCACGAGAGTGGGAGTGTGGGGTTGGGGATACGGCGGCTACGTGACTGCCATGGTGTTGGGTAGCCAGGAGAACGTGTTCAAGTGTGGCGTCGCTGTGAATCCCATTGCGGATTGGCTCTATTACAGTGAGTTACTGCATTTTGTATAAATCGAGAATATTCCCCGGAGCGAACTGAAGGGAATACGAGTTTTTTCTACCATTTTTTTTATTGTATAAAATTTACTAGATTAGAGCTATGTTCTTTTCGTATAGATTCCGCGTTTACGGAGCGAATCCTTGGTGCCCCAGCAGAGAACTACAAAGGTTACGTAGAGGCTGACCTGACCCAGCGTGCAAGGTTGGTGCCCAGTCATAGTCTCTACCTTCTTCACGGTCTAGCCGACCTTACAGCGCCTTATACGCACGGTGTCGCCTTCGCTAAGGCTCTGTCCGAAGCGGGTATCATCTTCAGGTACCAGGTATGCGATTTATTCGAAGCTTTTCTTTAATTATAACTGACTGAATTAATAAAATCTTCACAGATATCTTACTTATTTAAAACATTCGAATCTCATACGGTGTATTTGAATTATATCTTAAACAACGGTTTTTTAAATTTAACAGAGTTACGCGGACGAAGACCACGCCTTATCAGGTGTGTTGGAACACGCTTATCGTTCCATGGAGGACTTCCTCGCAGAGTGCCTCGCCCTGGACGCGTCCTAGTGCCTCAAGCCGAACGCTCCCTCGTTGTCTCTAGCTCGCCTACTTCTGATACATCCCAGATTGATCTGGATGCTCGTCAAGAAGGCTGCCGTCGTTCAGGACTAGACTAGCTTCGAGTAAATAGATATATCGGACGTCACGGAATACACTGGTCCTGATCGTTACGTATCAGACCAACGAAAACGCGAACGAAACAAAAATAGCAAAGAATCGTATAGAAGAAAAAATAACGAAACGACTAAAATTAATGCTAGTCTGTATCGAAGTCAAGGATGCTTGTGACGCAGAGAATGATTACGCGTAGAAAACAAGCGATGATGAGAGGGATGATGTAAACTTAGTGTTTGTATAAGTAACACCGTTAAATAACGTTATGTATCAGTCGCCTGCATCAGCCTGCGGATTCCTCTTTGCTACGAACAACTTTCACTTTGCTCTTTGGACGCGCACCCCGGATAAATTTCTAGTTTAGAATCTACCCCAGCCATCCAGAGAACTATGACACAGTTCAGTGGCGCTTGGACACTTTCAGATTCTGCAAGCTCGAGACTCACGCGTTTTCTCATCTTAAGATCTATCTCTTACGATCCACGAGAGAAATTACACAAAAATTGAAGAGAATCGGCAAATGGTGTCGTGCTTCTCGCAAGCTTGCAAGCTCTTTCCATTTTTTATACAGCGAAACTTTTGAGATCGAATGACGATCGATGACACACGGAGGATACTCGGCGAACGACGATCGAGCGTATCGAGCTTAGCGCGAGCTTGCAAGCTCGCGTTTCATGTTTTTTATATCGATCTTCCACCATATACACTCGTCACCGCTCGAGACATTCATGCCGTTTATATATATTGTTCCGCTTTCGAGCTTATCAAAGAAGCTTGCAAGCTTCCCCCCCCCCCACCCACCCGCCTTTTTCATCGAGGAACAGTTATTCTCGAGGATGTAGACTTCTTTCTATACGAACGAGTCATATTTCTAAGTTCAATAAATCACGACGTATTACGTAGAGCTTGCAGGCTCGCGTTTCACGACCGTCTGTCTTCTTAGTCTACGTCCCAGATATATCGGTGCAATCCTGATTTTTTGAACAGCTGGTTACGCCTGTGCGATGACGCTTGTCTAGGGGTACCGACCTATTTCATCGTTTTGAAAACGAACGCCTAGTGCTAAGTTTTGTGTTGTACAGCTTTGCGCCTAGTCTATGTACCATAATGTTACTTGCGCGTAAAAGCAAGGAAAAGAAGAGAACAGAAAGGGAAGAGAAAAAAATGTATTTCCCTAGCCCTTTATCGACCTGATCCCTTTTTGCCAAACTTCACATTCGATCCTTGAATATTTGTATATATCCGTATGCACGTCTCTCGATGAATCCCTTGATGCAGGACACGTTCCCCTCGACGAGGTTCGCGAGTGTTCCCGTTTATCGTTGATCGTTTGTTGTACTATATCGCTAAGTTGTACTATAAACACACAGTTTCCAGATTAACTAACTATCGTTAAGTAAGTTAAGCGACGCGAGGCTTTAGGATAACGTTTCAGGTTCACCATGTACTTTAGCTCGTTCGAGAGGACGAACCTCGTCAAGGGCAACGAACCTTTATCGTATTCCTTTTCTCGATCAACGTCGATCATGTGCAGTGTCCTGACAAAGTGAAAATTGAATGCGCCTTCGGATGTTCGTGGCTTTAGGACACTCTCGATCGACGTGTTAATGATCGATGTTCGTTCAGACGCGGTTGATGTTGGAGGATAATCGTTCGAGATCGATCGAACTCCCGAGATCTGTTTTCAGAACACTTTCGTTAGTCCTTTCGCTACCAAAAAAGAAAAAAAAACCCGCTCCGGTGATTCGTTTGTTCGAAGATCCGTTACTTAACGAATATAATTAATACCTCTATGTGTCTTTTGAAATTTGTACCGTGCCATCGATTCAAGTTTCTTCCGAATTATTCCTCATCCGGATGATAAACGTAGCGAAAGGGTTGAGAGACTTGGATATTTTTCGCTCGCGAGTCCGATCGATACGAGACTCCTTTCACAGTTGATTAAGAGGATAAGAGAAAACTAAGTGAACACAAAATATGTCGCGCTCGAACGAAGAGAGTCGCACGTCGCCATAAAACGCTGCCTGCCAAGCAGCCCTTAAATGCCGACAATCAAGGCTAGTGCAACTAATCAAACGATAATAAATAGAAACGGAGAGGATGAAGAAATTACCTAATAATAATTAATGAATTCTTAGATGAGTGATCGATGTGGTTCGTCCGCGTCAGGCTGCGTGGCTTAGGGTCTCGACGAGATACAAAGAGAGAAATTAAGAAATCACAGGAAGAGAAAGACTTGTTAGAAATATATCCAACGTATGAAAAGAATTCTCGTCGAGGAGATCCACATTTGCGCGTGGACGGATAAGTAGACGTGGCAAATCGATTAGATTGAAATTACGTGCTTGATGTCGATCGTAGAGAGTACAAAAGGTGTAACAGCGCCTGACTAAGGAATTGCCTCACCAATTATTCACCTGAACGTCTACCCTCGAATCCACGAACGTTTCTTCCACGGCCCGAGAAAATATATTCGAATCAACGTAGTCTCGATATTTTTTCCAGGAAGGATACTGAATAAAATATAACGGCGCCATTTGACGCGGAGATCATCCTGCATTCGTGAGAACGAGAAGAAACGTCGCAATTCCTTAGGAAATGTTTCGCTGAATCCTTTCTAACCGGATTCCTCGATTGCGCGACAAGGACAGACGCATTATTGTTAGATCACGTTGTAAAAGATTCATTTTTTCTTTTTTCTTTTTTTTTTTTTCGTTTTCGTGAGCAACTTTTCCCCGAGTATGAATTCGAGAGAAAGGGTTAGTAAAATTCGAGAAACACGAAGGGAGAAGCGTGAACGCGAATATAAAAGAGAGATAGAATATGAGGTAGTGAGAATGAATGAGAGTGTGAGCGTGCAATCGCAATCAATTATTAACTTATAATTAAACGGCAAAAAAAAGTGCGGCGAACTTTAACTGTAGGCATATAGATAATCGGTCTCACGAACTCGGCAGGCACGCAAACAGTAAAAAAAAAAAAAAAAAAGAGAAGAAAGAAACGATGGCAAATAACAATTGTAAACAGCGATAAGAAGAAAGGAGAACAAGAGGGAATTGCAAGCATGCGAATTACGTGAAATTAAATCGCAAGAAAATTAAATAAATAAATAAATGAAACCTTGGTAGCAGCGCATAAGGGTATCTATAAGCTTTTGGTAACGTATTATCGCCGCTAGGCTAAAGAGAATTAATTAAAAATAAAAAAAAAGAAAATATATATATATTATACAATAAAGAGAAAAAAAAAAAGTAAAATGCGACACACAAAGAAAGAGAAGACACATACGCAGGACATGCAGATTGCAATTGACGCGGAAACTCGAGTTTAATATATCGGGCCCGTGCGAACACTCGGACGAATTTATGCGAACAATGTCGACGAATGTATTCGCCTGTCCGACCACGCGAAATCGCCCGTCGACGTTCAACGATTTCGAGATGACGATAGAAAATTATACAAGAATAAAGAGAAGAAGAAGAAGAAGAAGAAGAAGAAGAAAAAAGAAGAAGAGAAAGAAATAGAAAAATGAAAAAGAAATCGCGAGCGTTTGTATCATCCGTAATGGGAGAACAAAAATTTACTGATAATAATAATAAGGAGACTATTTGAAATTAATTTGGATAATCTGTGATACTCAGATTGACGATTATTATTCGGATTAGACGGTATTTCACGCGTTTTTAACGTCATCGGATAACACTCGAACATCGAGGTATTAATAGATAAGGTATCGATAAACGAAATTGTTCGAGTAACGCATGCTCCGAACTAAGTCCAAGCTTCTCCACGAGAATCGATGTAAACTTAATAGGTAGTAAACGATATTCAAAGCCTTCAGGGTTCTTGAACGACAAGGTATTGTTATCGAATTGTTATCTATCTAAATATATTAGAATTTCTAGCTGTTGAAAGTACGATGTCTTACTTGTACTCTTTAATGTTTCATTGTGAGACTGTTCGTGAAACTACTCTAACACGTCGACATAAAAAAAATTCGATGTCAGGATTAAAATACAATGTTCACTACTATATTCGACGATCGAATTTGATTCAAAATTTATTCACACTTTTTCTAATAATTCGATCTCACATCAAAGGAAATAAACAATCGTATCGATGTTCATATCGTCGAGAGCTTGGACTTGATTTCCGGAAGTGGCCTACTCGTCACGACGTTTTATGTATATCAGACTCCTCGATGTGAATCGCATCAGGCGAGCCAACTCGAAACGACGTCTGAATGATCAAAGATTCGGTTTAATCGATCAACATACTCGGAAGCGTTGAGTCGAATATTGGCCAGCGACTCGTTGAATTCAATCGTGCTCCGCGAGTGTGGCCGACGCGCTCGGACAATTGTTTTTTATAATAATAATAATTCGCTCGGATCATCAAGCGAGCGACTATGCGAGAGTGCCGTGAATTATCGTTATCGAGAGACAGAGAGGCGTTCTCGATAGTTTCTCGTGGGAAACGAGGGCACGCGGATTGTTTCCACTCGGTTTTTTACGATATTCGCACGGACCTGGAGACCGAACATCCACGAAATCGGCCACGCCAAACAATCGATCGTTTTCAATCGGTTTCAACGAAGTATCCCATAAGTGAAACGCAAACTATTGTGATAGCACGTTGGATGATCGAAAATATCGTGTCCTTGATTTCATTTTCTAATATTCAATTATACATCCATATTAGGATATTCCATGTGTTATCTATTATTTTTCGAAGCTATTCTTTCTGGCAATTTCTGAATTCCTCGCTCGATAAGTTGTTAAAATTTTCAGACAAAATATTTGATTATTACTTTGGGAATTTCGAATAGATCAAAGTTTTTAATTTTATAGCATTTCGTAATGGTCAAAATAAATGAATATTTTCCCTTATTACATACGTTTATTTACCAGATTTTTAATATGTCCACATATTACAAACAGAATTGTATATTCGTACGTTTTATTTGTCAAGCCAATCAAATGTGTTTCATAATGTAATTCAACGCGTTAAAGATTAATTTTCAATACCTGCAAAGAATATTTCCTATCTTAAAGAATAAATTTTCGTTTGTAACCACTGTTATAAAATCAATTTTCAAAGAGGCTTGCTGTAATCGTTTAAAGACGCCGATTTCGCGGATATCGTTATAATTCCACGTAACACCCACGAGATAATCATGTTACTAAGACTCTGCGTTTTTTAATATCAGCGAGACTCGGCCCTGACCACGGGCGAACAAAAGTGTTTTCAATAAACTGTTACATTACCTGAAATCTTGTTGTTTTCTTTCGTTCCATCGAACCTGAAACATACAACTTCCGGTTATCGTATATCATAAATAACGACTATTCGCTTTTGTTTTTTAATTAACATCGTAGTTCTGGAAGGAATGTATACCAAAATAATACCGAAAAGATTTTAGAATAATATTTTCAGGGTATTTTATACAGACGAAGCTTTTTGAGAATTAAAATTATGTCTTTACGACGATCCCGCAAGAAGACTACACGTAAATGGCTGAGCGTTCAAGGAAATAAAAAACGGGAGCTTCATCCATCGTTTGGTAATCATAGGTAAATTATTTGATTGAATTATCAGAGAAGAGAATATCTTACTAAATGGTACCGATGGCTATCGATTATTAAAACGAAAGACTTTCGAAACGAATATTTCGTAATTTTGTTACATTAAGGTTATGCGATCATTTTTACGCGACGAGATCGAAGAGTCAACGAAATACAATCACAGTACCAGACTCGAATGAATCATTGGTTATTTCGAAACAATCATCGGATAGCAGTATTATTTATTTGGGAACGTTTCGAAACGTTCCCGAATTAATAAATTTAGAAGACAGCAATGACGATTATCGGGAGCAGGTAGCCAAACCAGAAGAAATTCAATCTCCAAGCTTCGTGGTAACATTATATTTCTCATAGCTTTATATCGCAGACGATATGTTAAGTACAAATTGACGAAGAGAAAAACAAATCTTGTTACAGACAGAGTGCAACAAAATTGAAAATTCAACAGACTAATCGTCCATTTAAGAGGTATTTCTGTTTTCAAGTATCATCGATGGTACGATTTCCCTTCCATAAAATTAAGAAATAAAATATATTCGGCTGATCGAAAAGTTCAATGTTTTAAAATTTCGATTGTACGACTTACACGGAAGGACAAATAGTAAAGAGAAAAATACGGAAGAAATTTCTGAAATTTCTTTTTGTAATTACAATGTGAATTCGACTTGAAATTCGAACGTGAAACGACGATTGAAGCGTTGCATTATTATTTTCATCCTCAGTAGGTTAACAGAAATTTCAGTTAAAGCAATTAATTGTTTCTTTTCAAAGAACGAAAATTACAAAACTCGTCGATCAACCTGATCGATCTACAATCTGCACGTACATTTTTAATTACGAATCATCCTGTATCATTCAACAATGTTAAATATAATCGTTGCCTTTGATCTTGCAAGGTAAATAGGTGGCTGCTAGAAATCTTCCCGAGGACGAATACACATTCTCTATCTCCGCTTTACCAGCTCGCATAATTTCAAGTTCTTTCCTAAACGCGTTGGTCATATAAGGCCTGCCTTCGAGAGCCATCAGTCTCGAGAAATCGAATTCCGTGAGGGGAACGGTATTCACTCCCAGAGCGAGCAATTCCGATGGATGTATTCCCAGCCAGCGTACCTTCGAACAGGCCAAGCATTTCCTCTCTCTGGATAACGCAGCCGAGCCAAAACTAATTCAGAAAAACGTGAAAGAAATTTTATCATGCGATCTCTGTGCATTTTCAATCTTCTTCAACTTCTATTGGAAATTTTTTCTCTTTCTCCGCGGTTCTGTGCGAAATTTGATAAACGTTTAATAAATGACCTTATATAGATTTTTCATTATTTTCTTTCTTGAGTTTTTTTTTTTTTTTTTTTTTTTTTTAGTAAGAAATATCAGTTTATTTTAAAATAAAAATTTTTCAATTTCATCGACTTTCTCCATTTTATCTCCCTCCTTTTATTTGGAAGTTTCTTTGATTTTTTACAATTTTAAAACTTTATAAATTTCATCGAATCATTTGATCGTTGATTTACCGATAAACACACATGATGTCCACACCGAAAGGGTCTGCATCCACGATTATATAAACCGGAAGTTCCAATTTCTCGGACAGCAGTTTAACCAGCATTCTTGTAGTCACGTCCGGATACCCTTTTCCCGTGACCAGAATGCAGCTCAACGAAGAGGTACAATCATCCTCTAACAATTTTTGAAAGACAGCATCTTTCTCGACAATCAACACCATTTTCGCCCTGGTGCGAACGGAAATTACCTCAGATATATTGTGCGGAATAAGGGCACCCCCGGGCACCGTGCAATCGATAATACGATTGTCAGTTAGAGCGAACGTCAATTCACCAGCTACTAATCCCTTTGATGTTGGCAACAAATCTAGATAATTAATTTTTCGTACAAAGTACAATAATATAATAGTAATATAATATATAATAATCACGCGAAAATTAATAGATTTCTAGTAATTTCTACTTTATTGTCATCGATTGCTACTCGCGAACAAATTATTTTTAAACTTCCACAGATTTTTAATAATTGTTCTAATCTTATTGTTCAAAGATTAACGTAATTAAATAGAATAAGTAATATAATAATTATTAAATCCCTTGGAATTTGATTAAATTCATTAAACACTTACTGAGCTCCCATGGCGAGCAGTTTAGTAAATTAGCCACATGATTCACAGTCTGATCCAGATAACTCTGTTCTGGAACTAAATTCAACGTTTTATCGTTTTTCAGCTCGTAATAAAGAGATCGTCTTGTAATGGTCGAGTTTATAATTAGCAAACGATGCGCGGCAGCCATCACGGTCATCGTTAAAGCCAACTTGTCTTTGCCTCTTTTAGTAGCAAAGTTGATCACCGTTCTTGTTTCATTTCCTTTGATTTCTTCGGAATTCTGATCAGGTTCTTCGTGAAATTCCGACTCGGGATCATTGTCTTTGGCAGTATGCGTGTCTACTGTAGCATAATTCCGTGCCGATGAGTATGAAATTTGTGGTAATCGACCCGAACATATCTGTTGGATTATAGATGAAGTAATGTTCTCGATACGGGCTACTAACTGCTTCCTAAATATCGTAAAAATGACTTTGTATTGTCTCCTTTTAGGCTTTTCTAAATTTTAAATTTATTAATAAAAAATATCGAAAATATCGATCCAACCACATTCGACATTCACCTCGATTCTGCATTATCTACCACGGGTATATCGATTTTCTTTTCCTCCGTGTCTTGCGGTTGACTGTCGGTAATTCTGAATCCCATTTTCACGTTTCTACTCATTTTTGACATATTCCCTACAATAAATAATTTAATATATAGAAAATGTTATATTTCAGTTACATACAATTTTATCTTCATAAAGAATTTCATTGATTATTTTTAATCGATCGAGTTGTTCAAGATGGACAACATATAAAGAAATATTTAAATATCTCGGCAAAATAGACACATCTTATATATCTTTCATAGATGATACTTAATATTATTTAATAGAATATTTTATAAATTTATCGTTTACGCTTCTGAGCAATATTAAAGCGTTCGGTTTAATCAATTTTCTCGTCCACAGATGGCACGAGGAAAGATCGCGTTACACTCTGTGGTTCTATCCTCCTACGCTTCTTTATCAACATTGTTAAAATACAACTTACCCTTATCCAAGATTCTAAGCAATTTCCCAAAGTTTCGAAACCCGTGCGATTTTTCTTCGCGCTATATACATACGCATAGGTAAATACACGTTTTATAAAAATATATGAAAATATATATTTTCAAAGTACAAATACCGCATTAATTCGATATATTCGCTAAAAGTACAAAATTAACATTCCACCAAATTTATTATACAATTCATTTTTTAACGCAATTTTGTTATTTCAAAAATTGATTAGCTTTCTGATAAACCAGCCGTAATACAAACCGATGAATTGAATCGATCGCTTTGGAGTCTTAATTCTAGTTCTAGTTTGTCGATATTAGAATATCCTTGATTTTCTCCTGTTCGCTACAGATAACTCGATATTATAAAGTAAATGTTAAACGTTGCATTTTGGCAAAAATTGCCAGCTTTTTTTCCGGAGACACGCGTAAAAAAGGAAGCGGAAGGGAACGAGAGAAAAGTCAAGAGGCAGCCCCAATTCGGATAATGATCCAGAGTCGATTTTTCCAGCGACTGAGACGCGTATCGACGCGAGTTTAGAAGGCAACGAGGCCAGATAAAAATCTACCACCTATCCGAACGTAACATTCTCACAGCAATAAACATATTAAATTGTTGCAGGACGGAAAAAGTATTGATCCGAGGTACGTAGTCGAGATTGTCCAACGATCGACAACGATTTTCCTGGTTGGAGAACGACGGTCGTATCGAGTAGCGAATCTCAAGAGAGCCGGACACCCCGCTGTGCATTTGTGAGCGGCGACCATTGAACGTCGCGCTACCGAGTGCACTAAAGACACTTCAGGACCTCATTCAACGGTAAAAAACAGTGACCGTGCCTGTAAAACGCTCAATTGTAACGAAAATCAGCGGCCAGTCTCACCACCGAGTCGCGTTTGATCGAATTCGATAAAGGAATATCTGAACCGAAACGATGAAAACACAAGTTACACTATTGATTTTTAAAAGTAGGATGAATAGTTAAGATCTGTGGTTTCCGAAGCAACCAATTGGAGGCAAAGTGTGGATCTTCCACGATCAAATTTGGAAATTTCCATGCGTTTTTCATATGTTTCTAAATGTAAATAAACAAAGAGATGCTTCTGGATAGAGATTTGTTAATCGCGTGCAATTCCTTCAGGGTATCATATACGAAGATCGCAGGAAAGAGGCAAGATAAGAACATTTTTATTCATTTTCTTATTTCAATACTACTTCGTGATCAAACAACAAAATTTTGCTATGACGTAATAGAAAAATATGTTTGCTTCTAGAGGGCTAATTATATCGAATCTTGGGCATTGCTTCGTACATTTACATGCGTAAGAGATTCTTCAAAAGAAAATTAGCTAAGTACGAAACACGTTAGATCACACTTTCTGTATAAATATTCACATATAGACTGTAAATTTCCTTCAGCAGAGGTTAGCCAAAGCAAAGATACCCGAAGGGACAATGAATACTAACGAGCGGCCACAGGCATTTGCGACGCGTGCCAAACAGCTTAGGGTCACTGAAACTGCCCTATCACAATCATCTCTTCCGTTCTCTTCCCTACGAATATCAAATTTATCCTACATTCGCATTATATTGCAAAAAAATACCATGTATTACCCTAACAAGTAGCTGTATATTGCTATATTAATTGTATTTTATGCTGTATAATGTTACCATACTTAATTATATACTGTACATTGCTGTTCTCTATTATTACTTTTACTTACAATTGACGGTATCCAGATTCCCCGCAGCACTCACTTATCGAAATTAAACGACCGAAGGAGAAATATTTTTCAATTCTGGATCATTACAAACCTCGAGCCTCCGATAAGCTGCAATTTATCGAGTAAATCTTGTTCGAACGAATTTCGTCATGTCAAATGGACGAAGCCGTGTCTCCTGCGAGCGTTCATCTCGATGATTGCATACATTGCGGTCGCTCGAGGCTGTCGAATCGTTTTCTGTTCTTCATCGATGTAGCGTGCTCATTCGTGCAAACGGGTAGAAGTAGTAGATACTTCGTCTTGAAGACCCGCGCCAAGCCTCTTTACCGTGCATAAAGGGATTATTCACGACAAAATAATACATGAACGCCGCTCGGTTTCGCATTAAAGACACTTCAAGGCTGTTCTTCTATACGAAAGGGGGATAGCGTTACATTGTGCAACGAGTGTGTTCGAGAAACACCCCTGAGAATGCGCTCTCCAGCCCTCAAATGGCCCGTATACGGCCGCGTCCTCCTCAAAATATCGGTTGGAGCCACTGAATATCACGAAAATATGCCTAATCTTTTGCGCTCACGTGTGTCAATCTCGTGAAACCTTCGAAAAATCGAAAATAATCCCCCAGCGAGAATCTCGCTTTCTTCCTAGGATTTGCTCTTACATGGGAAAATACGAATCCGTGAATCTTTTACATGTCATATGTAGGCATTTGGAATTTTCAGTCGGTGAATTCGTAGAACTCGATCCGAATTTAGACTATTTCCGATAGAGAAGGTGCGAATCTGTAACACGAACCGGAGGTTATTTTCCCTAAACCGAATATCTTTCAACCGAATAAACGCGTGTAAGCCCTGAGATCGAGGTAATCCCTTCGTGTTTAGGCCGATTTCATTGACCAGAATCGAAAACTTGTTCCCGTATTGAAACGTCAAATGGTCGCATGATCGAGTGACAAGAATGGCACGGTACCTGTTCGATTTGCTCGACGACAGTGATTTGTCAAATCCATTATATTATATATTCGCATGCAAGTGTACAGAGACGACGTATAACGTGACAGAGAGAACCAGATTTTTTTTTTTTTTTTTAGATTTCGACAAAAAGAAGAGAGAAAGAATGCGACGAGTTGTGGACAAACACATTTCAAGGAACAGCTCGAGATATATCGCCTGTCATAAATTTCACGCTGACTGAATCGATACTTTATATTAAATGGGATAAATGAATTATTACGATGTATGTAGCATGAAATAAAAAAATATACGAGTACAGCTAGTTAGTTACAAGGTATGATGAAAAATAATATTTCAGCGGTGGACTCGAATAAGAATTATTATAAGATTAATTTATCATCGACCGAACAAATCAATTATATTATAATCTTTTATATCGGACAACTTGATTAAGGATCATTGTGTACATAAGATTAGTCAAGATAGCGTATCGTCGGTACATCAAACGAATTGTCCGAACGCGTCTGTAAAAATAAAACTACAGTTTCTTACAAGATACGAAAGAAACTTTTATCGAAGATCTCGAGCGAAATTTGTCGTAGTTTCAAAACCAATCCATCGACAATTCCCTGAGAGTTTTCTCCGATTTTCGGTAGTGGGGTGGAAACCGCAGAGAACAATAAAGTCAGAGAAATATTTCAACGATTCCGGGTGTTGAAAAACTCGGTCAAACAACACGGAATATCGACAAATCGGCAATTCATCTTTTGTAAGAAGCTGTAACAGTCGGCGACACGGAGAGAATTCTGTTCAGATCGAATCTACGTCACCTCGCTTAGGAGCAGCTCCTCGTGCTGTTAAAGTGGAACAGATAGCATCGAATTTGTCCAAACAGTGGGGGTTGCAGTCAAAGACGCAGGGGTTGCTTAACGTACGAACAAGAAGTAAAAGAACGCGGATAAGCAGTTCCTAGGAAGAAAAGGTACGTTCCATAGGGTTTTATTGTCGAGAATGTTGTTCGTTGACGCGAGGAAATTGATCACGAGTTTGTAACAGAACGAATTTCATTGATGGAAGCCATCTGAGCTAATAATAATTTATGATCTTCGACTTGTATGACCGATGGGAAAAAATTTACGTACATTACAGGCTATAAATACAGCGAATTGCAGGAACAACAAATTATAGAATTGCGGATAAATTAATGAAATCGCAAGAGGAAATTGTAAGAGAAAGGCTTCTATTGAACGAAACTAGACTTTTCGACTCTTTCTATCTACGAATACCCTAATTTTTTCGACCCCAGATGGGTTGTTGAACAAAAATTCCAAGTGTACTTGCAGCGGATACTCGAGCGCAGTTTTGGGGCGTCGGGCAAAGTTATTGCAGCGGTCTGTATATTCGCATACTGGGAGGAAAGTGTGTTAAAGAGCACTTGACATCATTCGTAAGCTTGGGAAAGTCGATCGTTCTAAACGGTGAAATTCTCACTATAAACTTCGATTCTTTAAAATATCGAATAATATGTTGCTCGGTAAAAATTGGCAACGTGCAGCGTATGAATCGTTGTTCCAACAAAAAAAAAAAAAAAAAATTCCGCAAATAGACAGGTAACGCGTAAGCACGTATACACGGTTCTTTGGCGAAGGTTCAGGCATCGTTCAATGAAAGCGCAATAAAGGAAGCCCGGTTTGGGCATTTGCACCCGATAAACCTGGATGCGTTATACGAATAATTCACGGCAATTTGATTCATCTTTCGAGCATAATCACTTAACGACCAGTTTGCGGCTCCCTTTAAGTCCAAGAATCCTTAATAACAGACCAGCGCGCCTCTCTCCTTCTCTCTTAACACGGCCCGGGATTAAGACCTCCAGCTAGCAGAAAACGAGCAGCTCTCGTTGCACGTCAAATATTTTCTCAAGGATCTCCGTGCAAAGTGGAAAAACGAGAGAAAAGAAACGCGGCGAACAGGATGAAAGAAAATATCGAAAGATCGGACGACACGAAACAGAGAAAGGGAAAATGAGCGGGGCAGGATGAGGAGAGAAAAGAGGAGAAAAAGCGGACAAATAGGCTGAGTTCGTCGACACGAGTGCTTCAGGCAGATTCGGTAGCTATTATAATAAAGTCCACAGAAACTGTCGCCTCGATAGTAACGCGGTCGTCACCTTCGGACGCATCCTGATCCAAAGAGGATCGATCGTCTGATTAAAGTCATGGAGGGAAGGAACGCTGGCCGCGGGCGTGCCCGGTTTCTTAAGTGTAGGTCAGTTATACCAGACCGACTGGTCCGATCGGCTGCCAATTAAATGGAAACTGGCAACCTGTTATTTCCCGACACGCTTCTGATCTGTACGAAGAGAAGGTCGACGTCGTTTTCGCCTGCTCGCTTCGTACACCGCTTTTTATACCCGGCCATTGCATCGAGCTTAAACTTCGATAGAGATCTCAACGAGCACGCGGTATCTTTGACATGGCGCGTCGGATTCCGCGTCTTTGCCACGCGCAGACGCTTGCTAATCCGACATTACCCACGAATCACCTCGACTTTTCGCCATCTGACCACCTAGCGTTCGCACATTTTCAACGCTCTCATCGCACAGTAAAGCAAAGAATTTATTATTATATTATCTTGTTCGTATTTTTATATTTACTTACACTTACGTTTAAATGTCTACGAGCAACTTCAATTTGTATTAAAAATAGACACGTATTTTGACAATATTTTTATATGTTATTATATAACTATTAAGAGTTGCTCGCGATGAAATATTCAATTCAAGTATTGAGTTATTGAGAAATAGATGATTACTACGAAACGACTGTTTTTATAATCCATCATAATTAATTTTCTGGTTTCTTGTTCGAATAAGAATCTATCGAATCGATGAAATACATACGGATAAGTCTTCGAACGAATCGACCGACAGTTTAATAGCATGATCAATTTCTTGCGGATCTTTGTTCATGGTGACAAGTACCATAAATCTGCGAATCGGTTCTGACTGAAGACGGTCGACAAATTAAAGGTATACGCAAAAAAGGAATTCACTTGAGAATTTTATGATCAGTAACAAAAACAGTAGAATCGAAGTCCTTGGATGCGGTCGTCCGTTTATGTTGCAATGCTTTTTTAAATTGCTCGATTCGTCGGCGACGATCACCGAGATAAAGTGGCGCGCTTATAAAATATCTTCGTGAATTATTTACAACGACATTGCCACGTGACACTGAATTGTGCGAATCTCATCTTAGTCCGGATGTTCAGGCTGGCAAAAAAAAAAAATTTCTAACCTTTTTATAACTTCTTCGCCGATATTCGAACGTTTTATATTCCATAGTTCTTAAATAAACTTTTGTCGACTAATTTTCTCCAGATTTTACGTCGTGGTATTTTCATTTTGACAGTTCTTTTATTTGTATTTTATCAAGGATTTAATTGTAACGAGGGAATCGTCGATAGAAGCTAGTAAAATTTGAATTCCTCGTACAACCCGAAAATTATGCGATTCTCGTGAAACACGATTTCGATGAATTACTAGTCTTCGTAAATCACGGAAATATAAATTATTCAAGGTATTGCATAAGATTTTCAACAAATTAAATCGCGGGTGAGAAGAAAAAAATCAAATGAAGACAAATGGAGAAAATTCGAGGTCGTTCGCTGTCCTTGGGCTAGGTGTATTGTCCAGTTGGTAACGGGAGAGCCGGACTCGAAAAATTTGTTCGACGTGTGTCGCGTGACAGCGGTTTGCAGCTGCTAGATTTTTTCCGCGAATTTTTCGCGATTCCGAGGCCCGAGGCGAGCAGATGCGTCCTCGACGCGAGATGCACCATTCCTCTCGCGTACTCTTTCTTCGTATTCCCTCTGTACTCCGTATTCTGCCCAGTCGAATTAAATCGCTGCCTTCCGATCGACAGATTGCGACCCCTCAGCCACGATATTTCATCGAGGCGACCTTTCACCCCGTGTGCCAGTTTGCGCGCGATTATCCTGGCACCATAATTTTTACACCTTCGCACTCGTTTCGTCCTCCTCGGTTCTGGCAAATTCGTCGACTCGCAGTAATATGTACGCGGCGAATAATCGCTCGAGGCCTTGCTTGCCAATAATTATTAACATTACGAGACATTTATTTGGGAATTTTTATAGCAATCTTTATCCCACATTTGGAGATAACGAAGGATAGAAATTACACGCTTTCGCTTCTCCAGGTAATTTTACACAAAGTTTGGCGAACGCTGGAATTATTTGTATCTTGGAAGGATTAACTTCATAATTATAAAAATAATTAAAATAATCAATCCGTGATTCTTCATACGAATTTTATAGATTTACAAGAGTGTATTTTTAAGTATTTGAATGATTTTGTGTAAAGTATATGGATAATATTGCTGCCACAGAAATTTTAGACATTCATAATATACTTTGGGGATTTATTTTTTTTTTTTTTTTTTTTTTGTTTTTACAAGCTTGTCCTTTCCCTTACATTGTATATCTCTTATCTTAATCTTATATCTTATCTTTACAGGTACGGGTACAGGTTTAACACTTTACTCATCGGTACTTTTACACTCTCTTAGTAAATGATATAACAAAAAAAAAGAAGATTAAAGAATAAAAAGATCAAGATAAAAGTTCTAGTAAAATATTCGCTCGTTTAGAGGCAGGTAAAGGGAGAAACAGAGATTAGACTCTACTTAGCGACAGATAGTTTGGGGTTGCAATAATTAAGTGTCAAAGAGAACCCTTGATCGTTAAGGACGGTCTTTATCGTGACTTAAGAGGGGATTAACCGTGAAGAATGAAAAGCTATTGGCTGACCCTGAGGATCATCGGTTGTTCGATAAGAGGTGAACGGTCGCTGATAAACTTGCGAGACTTTCGGTTGCCCTTCGCGACATTACTATAATGAAACCTCAGAATCTTCGCGTGTTACAAATGCATTAAATAAGAAAGAAACCATCCAAGGACGTACACATGGTCACTTAATCATCAGATTCTACAATATGATTGCTCAATTCACAGTCTCGATGCAAGTATACTTATACGGTTCCACTATGAAACAAGTCAATTTGTAGCAGATGGACATGAACGTTTGCAGCTTACCATGTTTGCTATATTTTGTCTACAGACGGCAATTGTCTTTTTGCATTGAATAGAAACGCAGAATGTTCCCAACAATTCTCTACTATATCTTTTCGTAGTGTTACATTCTACATATTATACCTTCTGCTTCAACGATAAATTTAACTGTACGCATTAATTACGAATATTAAATATCGTTACTTTTAATTCCTCATTTATATAATGAAATAAAATTATTCAACCCCGGGCAAACAATACAAACGGTCACCGAGCATCCCTCGACTGTTCTACAACCAGAACCTACGCTGAAAAGAAATCGAATCGCATCCGTAGGACAGCAACTCAATATAAATCAGTTCAACGAGTGTCTGTCAAATCGTGGAGGCGTGATCCTTTCTGTTTGTTGGTTTTTCAAGAGCGCTCTACGGGACTTATTGTTCGTAAACATATGTTCCTGTGGGCGTGCAGGAAGAGCGGTTTCCTCGCGGAAGACAGAGAGAGAAAGAAAGTCGACAACGACGAAGGAAAATGGATGGACGAACAGCAGACAGTCTGGCATCACCTGGACGAGGAGCACGCGCCTTTCGCGCGCCTGCAACTCATGCAGAGAAGGACACGCGTGAATATCGATGCGCAACGACTGCATTGTATAATACATCGTCGATTGGTGATCGTTGCAATAATGCGATCGTGTAACGTCGCCACGTAACCATGGTACAATGGTCTATATCCTATGCCCTATGGTTTCGCTACTTGTCATACGAGAAATCCTTTCGCAAACAATGAAAATCCTTTTAGGGGAATCCTTTTGAATACGGAAGTCAGAAGCTAGATTTGCGGACAAAAGCTATTTTTCCAGAGTTGAGGTATTTCCTATCGCAATTAAAAATCAAAGGGATTTGGGATTGAGGGATCGACCCGGTGACTAGGGCTTAGGTTTGGGTTTAGTAGTTGGTGTTTTGATGAATTTTTGGTATGTGTTTGGTAGGTTTACGTATATCCCTATTCACAACTTGTAGGATGTTTATCATATTAAATTTACAAAAAATTTAACAAGCTTGAAAAATGTACAAAAAGAAAATAACGACCAAAAGCAATAAAACTAATTTAATTTAAACTTTAATTACAACCTCAATTCACCGGATGGGAAATTATTAAATGTAAATTATGCACAACATTTCAATATTAAGACATTTGACATACTGTATAAAGCAATGAATAGCTTTAATAGCGTTAACTTGGATGGTTGCTAAAAGAATCACAAACCAAAGGTTAATAATATCAGAAACAAAGATACGGTCATTATGAAACACTAGTTGTTGATATGAATTTAACTTGACGATTCTAAATTCATTGCCATTTGTAATAGAAATGAATACGGTAAATAGTATTCGAGAAATACTTGTAGGAAGTAACCGTTGTCTGTCGATCGAGCGAGACGTGACAGTACAGTTTCCGTGTGGTGGAAACCAAACTGCGTTAATCCGATTTGAACCGCATTTATTCTCATTATCCGGTTCCTCGAGGAGTAAGCGTAATAAAGTATAACTCGCGTCTATCTGGGGGAAATCCAAATCGGTTGAATAGTTTCTGAGATTACCTCGAACACACACATATACCTCTGTACATTATAATAATAATATAAATTATGTTGTTTTACCTTTGTCGTTGGAAAAATGGGAAGGCGTGAATTTTCTGGAAATCGGAAACCTGCATGTTGACGCGTTATTCCGCAGTTAGGACCATCGATAAATTACGACCGAAGATAATCACGAGTTTCTTTTTTCCACTAATAACGCAAGTTTCTCTTATTCTACCGTTTTCGACAAGTGTTCGAAGAGCACGCGGCCCGTGTCTCGCTGAGATATTCAACCGTGGATACTCGTGACTCCATAAAGAGCCCAGGTGGAAGAGCGCGCAGATATTAAACTGACATTTAATTTTGCAGGGAACAGTTAGACTTATGCTTGATTTTTAAGAAACAAGTACTTCATTTTCTTCTTCTATCTTTTCTCGTTTCGTACGTTTCTTAATTATGAAAGTTATGTCCCAGGTATTAAATCTGAATCATTCTGATCCGTTATAGTTAGGTATATATTGGATCCGGTACTTATTATCTTTAACATTCATTTACATTTAGCAACATTTCTTTAGATGTTGCATTTTCATGTATTATAACAGAATACAGAAAAGAGGAGGCGGATTGTAATGGAATCCCGCGTAAGATGTGCAAGGAAACGCGAACGACGAAAGAGAAGCAAAAGGATAGCATTAAATATGCGCCGGTTAGCCTTCGGAAAGTGCACAGGGTTTTTATGACATCCTTGACTATTTTTATCATACGAAACATAGCTCAGTATGCGTACGAGATCGTACATGAGGTTAATTAACCCCCAATAAAATTTTAATCCAAGGTGTTGCCAATCCGAGCGGTTGCGGATGACATTCGATCACCTCATAATATATATTCGCCTGTAAAACTGACATCCAGCCAATTATCATCAATCGCGAAGGCGTAGAAATTACATCGAGTGGAATATCTCGGAGTAACCTCATTAACGGTTGTGCTTAAACTTTACGCATTCTCAGTCAAGGAAATTCTATTGTAGTAGATCTCGAATATCGAAGAATCAAAATAGTAAATGACATGCGGTTGTTCATAAAGGTATTCGCACACTTGCAGGCACCCTTTATAATTATGTTATGTATGTTGTACAGAATACTTTAAAATTTCATTAGCACTGTAACGCTAATGATCGAATGTAAGTAATGTCTTATTGCTTCTCGTTTGAGGACTGTAAAGTGCAAAGAACGCGTAAAAGATAAATAGATGTGTCATGGCGAGAAGTTGCCGTCCTCGAGAATTTACGAGGGAGTTCGAAGAGAAAAGAGCGCAGAGTAATAATTACGTTAGTTGGGGGCACATTAATGAAGCACATAATCGACAGGACGTGGGGTACCGTATACGTCATTATTGCACGAACAATTATAATAATAAACGCGTTCAAGAGCGCAACGAGTTAGTTTATGCGACTCGCTTCATTGTTTATTCGTACGTCAATGAAGTTTAAGATCTTATTATCAAAATATTATGAAAAAGAATTACGATTTGAAGAATACTTAATTATATTCATAGTTAACTTCGCTTCTATTCGAACATTTTAGTATCGAAATATTGAAATTCGTCCAAATTCGAACTGAAACTCGTTCGAAAGTTACAAATTTCCAATCTGCGTCACTGTATCTCGTCCTACGAGGAAACTGGGCCAAAGGAACAGTAGCACTTGTCGCGAAAGTCGTCCCGAAATCGCACCTTGCAACGAGCCTCCTCGAACAGTAGCCACCAGCAGGAATTGGCCTAGGTTCAAAGAAAGAAAAGAAATGGAGAAAAAAGGTCGAGGTGTGAGAAAACAGAATTAGAACGGATGAAAAGAAGACGGGGAAGAAGGAAAAGACCTGGCCCGAAGGGTAGGCCGTCCGAACCACGTAAATAAAACGTTTTGTAGCCGGTTTCGTGAGTGCGGTTATGCTGGCCCACCTACCGAAGAAAAAGGGCTACCTGTCTTCCTTCAGCTCCCCATCCCAGACCCCACCACGAAACTTTGAGGTCTTCATTCAAGCTGGATTCCTTCCTGGGACTCGTTCCTCACATCGGAGACCATTGACTTTTATCCACGTAAGGAAGAGACAGGAGGGGTAGCTTTCTCGATAAAGAAGCCAGAGACTTGTGTCGATATAGGGTACGATCGGACAATGAAGATGACGTTCGTGGCAGAGATTCAACTCTTCGTACAGATGTAATCGCCTGGGAATCCGCGAGCTAGCGATCATTGAATCATTCTTCTGTGACTCTTTATGTCGGATAGGGTGGACGGAGCGGCGACCGATGAACGACGAGGGCGCACAATAAAAAGGTCTACCACCTCCGCGTGCGTGCCAGCACCCATATTAGCGATCCATCATATGACTCCGTAAAATGGAAAGACTCTAACAAGTTCGTTGGATCCGATCTCACATTAATCTGCCTCGGATCATGCTGGATCAGATAAGACAAGTGCATCGTATCTCGCGGACACGGATAGGATCCAAAGTATCCAGATAACTCGTCTGTTGCAGGTTATTTATGATTGATCGTTCAGTGTTAATTGCTTTGCATAATCAACACGGACATCGGTAGTACTGCTTTACCAGGCTCGGCCAGAGTTGCGCGTAAGTTTTCTATCTTTCTCTGGTCGCATAAGCTTTTGCAGCTGCGATATTTTTCTAGTCACGTTAGTGTCCCCTGTCTGAGTGTCTGCGCGGTCTCAGGTACGGCGAGCACGCGTACGCTCGAGCAGACTGCGTGGATTTTTTCACTGTCACAGAATTCACCTGGCGCTAATAATTGCGTTTGAAAACCGCAAAATAATCGAGTGGCTCGCGTCAAGGTGCGTTTCTCCTTGCTGTTTATTAATCGTTCTAGCTACGTTATAATCAAATTTTATAGAAAAATCCGGAAAATATGATCGAGAAGAAACAGGTGAAACAAGCAATTCTATCTCACGCGATCCAGAAAATTATACGAGACAGGACACTTTAATGATTAATGGTTTTTTGCGAATCATTCTCGAACATGATATTTGAGAAATTTGCAAGTGTCTCATAATTTATGTACAAGAGTATGATTAAATGGTCGCGATGCGTCTGTATTCGCTTCTCCCCGCCTCCAAAAAAAGAAAAGTTGGAAGAAAAATGTAAGTAGAACAGATACGACGATTGTAATTTTATTGAATCAGCTACTGCGAGAGAACGTAGGATCCAGAAACGGATTACGTGTATACGTGTATCCGTGTGTGGGAGAAAAATATTTCCCGAGACTCGCAAACTGTCCGAATAGGCGGACAAATTATTATCCAGAGTCACAACAGAGCGTGCCCTTTTCTTCTCGCAGACCCACCTTCCTTTTCTTCGTCGCACCATGAGAATTTCCACCTTGCACGTTTGATTTATCGCAATCTCAACGTGTTAGTCTCTCCCGATGTCTCCACGGGACTCCCACGTGGGTCGCACTATTCTCTTTCTTCTCTTTGTCGCACCAATAGACATATTCGAGGCCCATACAACTCTTCGTCGTCTACCTTTCCCCTTCGAATGTCCTGTCTGGCCTTAGTCGAATTTCTTGGTGGTCGTGCGTACAAAACAGATTCATCTAAGATCGATTATTCAGAAGACTCTAGATTCTTGAGGAGACAGTTAGATCTTTTTCACTAGATTGCTTATGACGAGAAAATCCCCTTAAATATAGCCATTTCTAAGCGAAGTTCGTGTCCGAGGCAGCTCTATTAGCAACTTCCAAAAGAGTCGTTATTGAATCCTTATAGAAATGATCGAGACGAAGGTAAGTATGATCGACGACCTGGAGAATGTGATGAATCGAGAAATGATAGGTATTTCAGATGACTTTTTATGAGACGTTGCACCTCTGCCGTATAGCGATTAAACCTTAGCAATTTTAATGATAGTTGTGTGGTAAACATTTACAGACGATATACGCTTGTGATTGATCGAACATGTCGTACAGGTAAAGAATATAAGTAGATACAAGTAATGCGAATAAAATGTTAAACGAGTAACATAACGAATATTTCTTACGAGTAAGATCAGAATGCTATAATGAGAATCATACTTAAGCTAAAATCAATTAACCCTTTCCCTGACGAATAGGGATGTAGAATCAAATAGTTCGTTCGAGCGTTCTCCGCTATATAAATCATATATCGAAACTTCAAGATGTAAATGAAGTACTAACCGGTCGGCTGATAGAAACGTATGAAAGGAGCAGGCACGAAGAATACTACTTTCGTAGAGAGGCAGATGTTGAAGAACTCGTAATACGTCTACAGATCGAACCGATGATTACGTATTATTTATATTTTAAGGGGTTGCAATTGGACGCTGCCAAAGAAGCCGTGGTGTCCACCCCCTGCAGGTATACCTGATCAGATAGAGGAACAGCCCACCTTTTGCCTTCAACTGTGTGGAACACCATGACGAATATACATTACAATGCTCGTTTCATCTACATTGTCAGACAGCCATCGATTTCCGTCCTTTCATCCTTTTAAGGCCGTTAAACCCGTTTTCTCACTTTTAAGTAGTTGGATCATTTGTCAAAGTTTGCTTTGGACATTTTTTTGTAATAATTTTTGTCTCACAATTATTATCTACTTTTTACCTATCCTTTTACTTGCCTTTTTACTTACCAATTATTACAATTTTAAAATGCAATTTTTTTTTTTTATGCCACGTTTAGATTCCAAGGTTTCAAAACCGAAGCGTAACATTCGCTAAAATTACATTTTAGAAAATGAAAATTCAGAAAAGTATTCCTTACGGGAAAGATATGGACGCCGTTTTCATAGCGAGGTAAAGCAGCTCGCGAGGAACGGTCGCCATCGAGAGAGAGAATAAGAGGGGGTTGCGGCACGCGACCGCCACGAACGCATGCGTCGGGACGCACGCACAGGGCCTCCCGATAAATGTGCGAAAGGAGCCGCGACGCGGGTAGGGAATGGGGCGAAACGTGCTGGTCGAGACGGAACAGCCAAAGAGAGGAAAAGGAGCAGTAAGAACGCCGGATCGAGAGGAACGAGTCTCCGCGACCTTGGGATCCCTAACCCACATCTAATTTGCGAGAGGCTGTTTCCTGCGAACACGTGTGCGGCTCGGAAGTGAATATCGTCACTTTTCCCTAGCCTTCGTAACGATGGCCTCTAGAATACCGCTATTAATGGGGATATACTTTAGCTCACGAAAATATTATAACAATTATCATAGAGAGGATTTATGCATATTGTGTATATTGCGCGTGCTACAAGAACATTTTGAAATTTCATTAGTAACGTACTTAGACACAATTGTTGTTATGTCGCGTGAAAGGATTAGCACGCCATGCCTTGTTACTTGTAAGCCAACGGCCCACGTATCGTTAATCCGAATCTGTATAAACCTAAGGACCTGCCATAAACCTTAACTTATCAGCCGAATTACTAATACATATTGCTTATCTTAATTCGTTTATCCTGAAGGGCTTCCGAATTCTATTTTAGTGTTTATGGTTTATGGCTAGATAAGATCTTAGAAAAGTCCTTGGGTTTATTATGCTTTATCAAATATCAGAGAAAACGGTATTTACGGAAAAGTGAATATTTCTGTAACAAAATAACTGGTTTCCCCCAGGAACAATGACAGGTACTAGCAACGATATCATCATTCGTGTTTACTAGTGTTCACCAATGGGCATTACAGATCGTTATTTCCACATTTACCGACAAAAGGTGTCAGCATCGAATCCTCTTTCTTTGTTAGAATAGTGCACCCATACCGAGTTTTCCGAGCTTCCGAAACAGCGCAACACTAAGTGTGTCAAATTGTTGAAAATATAAATATTAGAAAACTGTTGATTATAGTTTTATTGCACATCAAACACCCCTATTATCCCACAAGAAATAAGAAGATCGACCTGTTCGTAGTGTCGATTGTCACAATCGTAACGGGAATTTACGATTCCTCGCAACTGGAAGAAAATACAATTGTCATGATTATATAAGTAAAATTTGAAACGAATTTGAAATGTACCTATATATAGAAATTACAAGATATATATTTTCTTTGGTAAAAAAATTAGTATACAGCGTAAATTGTGATGTTACATATATGCACGTATGTATAAGAGTTAAAGATGGTTTCGCTGAATAAATCCAATGACTGCAAGCAACAACAGCATTCGCTTGCTTCACATCAAATTGCAGTAAATCACACTGAACTTGCGGCAAGACACGTTTCATCGTAATGTAGAATATAGATCGAGTATTCTGTGGACAGCGTAATTGGTTTCTGCCGGAGGATCGACGTACTTACGTGATCGCATACTCTTCGTGATTCTCACGGACGACAAGTCTCATTACAGATGCGTGACGCTCGATTACCAAGTTTCCAGCCGTTTTCAGTGGCTTGTCGATTCGATGAAATGGATGGAATACCAATACCAATGTTTTTAAAGGAATAATCTGTCGTATTCTTCGGTTTACACGTCCATTATTTCTCGTGAAAATTGTGAAATAACGGTAGCGTAGTTGCTATTGTTACTTTCTTAGGCTCGTAATATCAGTTTGTAGACCCGTTATAATCTTAAAAGCTTCTAGATGTATATCTTTACGTTCTGACAGCAATTTATTTACTTATTCACTGGTATTTCCATACAATTTATGAACATTGTTACAAAAAATAATTCTTAGAGACATTTACACAAAAGTTCTTGCGAACACAACATGTGGGTATATAATAAGTCTGTAGTTATACAAAATACGTTTATGGGTTTCGAAAATTGTTCGTGGATCTGTTATGAGCCATTTTTACGAGGAAATCGTAGAGAAGTCGTAAAATGCACCTAAGACGCTACAGATCTGAAAGATGCAAATTTTCAATAGAATCTTAGTTACCAAACTATGAAAATCAACGTGTAATTTTTAAATTACTACATATATTTCTCCAATATATTTGATCGTGATCTTGCACGAAGCTATCCGTCGCCTCCATCGGAGCATAGCAATGGCGGAGTCTTTACAGCGCGGTTCACCGCGAACTAGAATCGCGTTTCAGCTGTCAGAATCGTTGTGAGCCGGCGAGAGGACAGAGATTCTACACGATATCCCTGGCCTCTCTGTTCGTTCGTTTCAATTTTACGATCCCGATATTTTTATCGGTTCGCGAGGCTGCCAATGACAAGGTGGGCAGGTGGCAGGCCCCGTGTGGTAGTCTATTTGCGTTGTCTGCCGAGACCGTTTGTAAGTCCACGCTTACGTGACCGTCTCTGCGCGTATATATAAAGCACTCGTGTGGCCGTTTGTGTATTTGAAACACGTCGGTAGGGTAGCGATGCGGGCTCATTACTGGCACGAGCCAAAGCGCGCGACCGTTCGCCAACCTATCGCCACCGTGACCGTTCACGGAATCGTTTCGTATGCCGTTCGATTAGCTATGTATAGTAGGTGGAAATGAAAATAATGCGCTAAGTAGGTGTACCGATGGTCTACATTCTGTACGCATTTCGTACGCAAGTGGCGTCAGTTTTTTGAAATCAATTTCTATCACTGTCGAATGATCGACAATGAGTCATAAAATTAGAGCTTCCAAAATATTGCGTGCCTCTGCAATCGTTGTAGAACTAAGAAAGGATTCATTTCTTGATTACGTAGTTACGCTACGATTGTACAGTATAAGTTAGACACGAGTTATGGCCATTCCTCTCTACAAAGAAACGCAAAGGAAAAATCGATCTTGAGTTGACATCGTACGGTCCTGAACGAGTCTCTAGGTCCTCATGACGATTTAATTGTTGCAATCTTTGCAAATCTGTTCCCAAGTAAGTACGACCCTGTTGTCAAGTAGTAGGAAAGCTTGCACAGCTAAAAGTTGGACGTCTGCTGCCGTTGAAATCGCCGGAAACCGGATAGATCGTGGTATAAAACTTACTTCTCGAATAAGTTATCAGGGCCATTTTTAAAATATTACCGCTTATTCGCAGCTCAATATAAGCTAATGTAACCAACATGCACGACAAAAACGTATACAGGCACAGTGAACTTGTCGAAAAGGATAGAAGAAAATTTTCCATTTTTGCCTAGATACGGCAGATGCACGCCGTGTACTTGTCTGTGTACTCGCACCTGCCTTACGCCGTAACTGCATATACACACGCTTAAATATTGCGCATCGAAAGAACGTTCGACGCTCGAATGTGCACGATGTTATCATTATTCTTCGACTGTTAAATTTCCTTCAAGGATTTCTGCATTGATAACGAATTCGTCGATTGCTATTAGTGGTTCTATCACGCCAGGTGTGTAGTAAATCGAACGATTTAAATAATCGATTTTACGTTGCGCCATCAACGCGACCTTATTCTTCTTGTACCTCAATCAGGTATACATGATGCGAAGCGCCGCGGTGTCTAATTTCAAGCTGGAAATTAACTTGTAACGGTGGTCGATATAGTTTGATGATACGCTTTGCATCCTGCTATGCAAGGGACCATGGTATTTGCATGTTGTTTCTGGTTAAACTTGTATTTAAGGATCTTACAAACGCGCTATTAATGCCACAGAAACTGCTTGTGTCATTTACAGTGGTTAAAAAAAAATACTTGCACATCACTGCTTACTCTAGCATTTACATATTAATTGATCATATAACGCTTCAGATTTTTAATTTTATTTTTATGCTCGTTCGAAGGCATTTCATAAGTTTATTTCATTAATTAAAGAGTTATTGGCATAGAATTTTCCTCCATATGTATTTGTTTATTCTCACAATATAGAAGAGCTGAAACAAAAAGTTCATCGTGTACCATCGGTGGTCCACACGGCAGGGAATGCGTTAAAGGATCACGGAGAACGACCTGGAAACAGGAGAGTTCGGGCCTAGTCGTTCGTAGAATCGCGTGCAGGCAAAACGAAGCATGCAGGCTCGTCCCTTTTAGCGCGTATTTAGCGCTGGTATTCAGTTTCGCACAATAAAGCGCTTTGTGGGGTATCCGTTTACCCGGGGGCACGTCGTGCGCGTGCCAAAATGAAAAAACCGCAAAACGGCGCCCCGGCATACCTTTTGTACGGCCTTGTCCACCGTCCTGACACGTTCGCGTTTTATCATTCCGCCTCTGTTCTACGTACACCTCGCTCTCTTATCATCGCGCATTTATATTCCAACGAGATTGCTCACGACGACACAATAGGGAAAACGCTTCGCGAGGTATTTTCTCCGCATCCACTCTCTTTTCATCCTCTTTGTCGCAGTAGCCATTTCATAAATCAATCCGGGCCAACGGTGCGACGCGTTCAGAGAAACATGGATTCGCCATTCATACTCTTCGTTCATTGAATTTTTGTACTCGTTGAATTTGCTAATAATTTTTGAACGAATTCCTTCGATAACCAAAATCGATAGAGTAATAATTATACCCTTTTTAAGAGAAGAAATTATTTCCAATATAACATATGAAAATAGAAGTATATTCTACTTGCTCTTGTTTTTTATTTTTGTACTTCTGGCATTCCATTAATGTTATTATGTGAATCGAATCTGTATTTGTGTAAATAAATTTATCCTAAGACATAAAAAGCAAAATTATTAAAATGAGTAGATAATAGATGCATGTACAATAGACAAGTTGCTTTTTTAATACTCTGAACTGGTCTGGTGTTTCGAGAAAATGCCAGAGGTGCATTTAAATGAATATTTCAACTCCACAGCAGCGGGCAGCTGTCCTATTCGGGAAAAGTTATTTAAAGGGGTATACTAGTGTGAAACGTGTCTTTTTAGAACTTTGTTATCATTTTTTTTTTTTTATCTCAGTATTTTACACGTGCATTTATCCATGCCTCCGTTACATTTACAAATTTTGTTGAACGGCAAGTAAAAATCGTATCGAATAGAATATCTAACTCCTTCATTCTATCGGAGGTACGAAATGACGACTAAAAGATTAGAAATTTCGCATCATAAAACATTAGTCTATAAAACATCTCAAGATACTTGAATCTCATCCTAAATTCATAAGTAATTCACGAGTAATGTTGTTGAAACAATTAAACAAGTCAATGGCCCACATTCAGAAATTGAACTTTCGAGTCACGTTCATCATCCCCCAATTTGTGCACCGTGAAACGAACGTAACACGAATGACACGGACCTCGTGACTTTCACAGTTAATTTCTATTATTCCCTAAATAAAATTCAATTGATCGATCCACCACCTCGGATGCGAACAGCACGGAGGTATATCGAATCATTTCAATGACATCAGGTTAATTCCATCACAGATGGCCGAGTCTGGACCAAGAATGATTCTGCAGAAGCAGAACGAATCGCGTTTCGAAACATATTGCGACGGCATGCAGGTATAGCACGAGCCAAGTGCCACCCTCTAATGAAGCAGGGGGTGAATACATCGAAACAGAAGCGCTTGTTACGTTTATGAATGTAAATGATACTTCGATGACGTGGTAAATACTTCGGACAGAGGTAATCATCCTATGAAGTCGTTAGTCAACGAAGTAGTCGCATGCTGCAATTGTTCAGTTCATTGAAAACATTTTCAAATATCGCTGTATGGTTAATCGCTTAGAAAAACTGAAAATTAACGCGAAAGTAATGCAATATTATTACCATTGGACAAAATAAAAATTTTGTATTTGTATTTGTTAACTCATAACCAGAAAATTTTCCAATAGCGGAGTGTTACTGTTACACTTACCTGCAATTATGTTTTTTAAATATTAGATGGTATTCTTCTTTACAACTTAATGGAAGGTAAGGAACCACAATCTACGTCATTTCATCGTCTAATTACGATAATTTTAACCTGGAAGTAAGCTCACGCCGAGTAATTTCCTACAAACTAAAAAAGCAATAAATTCGAAATCTTTTATTTTGAGACGTTTGGTATAGTTCTAATGCCAATTTGACGAACCTATTTTTTGAATTTTTTACAATAGGACTAATAAATTTTATGCTATGATCAGTAGCTAAATGTTGGCAAAGAGAAACCAAGCTTTCGTGATAATTTTCGAAACTGTTTTACAATTGTATACAATTAGGAAATGAACTATTCGAAAGTTGTATTCTGTCGCAAAATACGTCAGATTCTCCGCAAAAATCGTACGCACACGTGTTTCTTCGATAACGATAATTTATGGATAAATATTTTCCGGGACCATGAGCACGCTTATCCGACCAATAAAAGCGGTGATGTTGCTCATTACCAGGAATGACGATTGTCGAACGCGCTCACGCGTTTCTACTTTGGACGAGCAGGTGAAGCAGCAGATAGATAATGGGTGAAACAAATACAGGATGATTATAACATACGGGCTGATTATCTCTTCTTCGGACTTTCCACATCGGCTTTTACCGCTCGCGTTTCCTGTGACTTGCACGACCTATCGACGCCACTCCACCGTCGAATTCTGCCATTGAACAATAATGGCGGAGCGGCGCGCGCGCTTGATACGTGATTGCAATTTTAGCCTGACGTTTAACCCATTAAACCGCCGTGTCTCTACTCGAGGACACGCGAATGAAGGTTTCTGTCATTTCGAAGACAAAACATTCTAAAACCCGTGCTTTGGGGAGGATTAACACTTTACCAATGTAACAATAATGACGAAGAATGTAGAGCGGACGACTTGGAAAAAATTGCGTTATGTGGAAAATTCGTAGCAAAATTGAGATGAAACTAAAGGTGGATGGACCTTTATTGTTAATAAAAATAAACTTAATAAATCGTTTGAAAAGCGACTAAAAGAGTCGAGACCGATCGCAAGACCGAACAAAGTGATTCCTCGAGCGAAGGGGTTGCAAGCAAATATGAGTGGAATTCATAGCCGCTTTCCGCGGCGATTTTTCGAGAACGGAAGAGAAGTAAGGTACACCGTGAAAGCTATGAATCGCGTATTTGCCTATGAAAAGGATCGAAGACGCCGAGGTGCCACACACGGCGACGGTAACCCAAAACCCCCAACCCCGGACTCGCAGCATCGCGACAGACATGTCTTGGCACAAAGGATCTCTCGAAGAGAGGAGGCCCTTTTCAGGCCGCGGCCTGAGATCATCTTTCTATTGATGCGCTGTTCCGTGCCGCGCGTAAAATTGCGACGATAATGAAGTGCGTCACGCGAAAATCTCCTCCGTAATTCCGATCGCGCATTATTCCTAAGCGCGGGCCATGTTACCTCGAATAGAAATAACCCTTAACATCGGCGATGCATTGATAAATAGTCATTATAATGATCATTAAATCATATGTATTGGCTCTTTAGGCTTGCCTTATGTTATTAATATTCCGATACCCTATAGTTTCCATTTTGTTCTTGTACCTTGTATCTATTAATATAGTTTTAAGCGCATGTAATTTGCTTGCACGGAGCAGCATCTCCATATTACACAAAATTATTTGACGTATTTTGTACAAAATACTAATGGATTAAGACATTGTAACATGAAAATTTAGGTTAAATGCCTTCCCAGACGTTTGTAGCAAATTCTAAAACTAAAGTGGCGTACAAATGTGTTAACAAATCTTCAGGGAGATGGATGCTCGTGAAAACCGGTTAGCGTACATCGAACCGTGACCAACGACGTGAAAAACAGGGATATTGTCGAAAATGGTTGGATGAATCAGGAATTTCCATACGTAATTGCAGCGATTATAGCGTTGCGCAACTGGTGTCGTCGCAGCCTGGGCCGATGGTGGTTCTACCCTTAACGCGGCGCGATCAGAAAACTACCGGCTACACATGCTAAAATTTTTTTCCTACACCGATCAAGCGATCAGGGTGTCGAGCGTTTAAAACAGCATAAATTATAGAGGTATTTTGCGACAGATGCGGGGGTGGCACGTGTCAGAGCAATATGGTCGTCAAATTTCGCCCTCGTGTCAGATCTGATCGCGAAACTCTGTCGAACTATGTCTTTATCGGTGCAATGCAACTCTTTCAACATAATTCTAACATTTTTTAAACATATTTTTTACTTAAGTATTCGATAGTAAATACGAGTTTATTATTTATTTATTAGTAACACGATACTGAAATAGTAAAAACGCATTAGATAAAATAAAATAGTTAGTACAAAATGCAATAGATATATAGGATATGTAATAAATGTCTTTAGTTTCCGAAACACTAAAGATACCAGTGTTTCACTTGGTTATATTAAGCAGATATATCTCTTTTATACTTGAAAAAAACATCACTAGTAGAATTGAAGATAATTTATTATAATTTTAAAAAGCATGCTTATATTTCTTTGAAGTGCAAACGTTGCAAATAATTCTATTTATTCATATTATTTACTGATTTTTGTCAATGTTTTTTAAATAGATCACAATATTAACATCTAACTTGATTGTGTGCTAAATTACATCTCTAATAACAATTGCATCATGAAAGCAAACCTCGAGATAACCCGTGGCTTCTTCTTCGTAGCAATCCCGACCACTTTGTCGAGCGTCATCCGCGAGACGCATTAGCGACGGCAGCGTAATTGAATTCCCGAAAACGAGGCGCGGGAAGCGATTCCCGTGGCGGTGGCGTGAAAACGTTTCACGCGAGGTAAAAAAAGGCTGCAATTATACAGTCATTACTTCCACAAATTACGTCGCGAGGCGAACCTATCGCACGGAATCTACCCTTCCTGGTACTCCCCGCCACCCTCGGCGCCCATTGATCGTCAGTGCAATTATTGCAGGACTTAGGAGAGGGAGGTGAGCGAGGGAGAGGACTGAGAGAACGTGGTCCCCGTTCCTGTTAACCTATGATTCACCTCTTAATGCGGCTCCTCTTGCTCGATTATTACGACCACGAATTAAATGAATATGTACACGAAACTCCGGCTAACTCGATTTATACTCGTTTACGATGCTGTTTCGAGTATTTTTGTCTACCGACGGCTCGCAGACGCTCTACAGACGTGTAACGTTTGTAAGTAAAAAGGTAACTCGATGTAGAGACGAACGTGTCCTATCGATGATTCACGAGAACCTTTTTTGTTACAAAATGATTTAATCTTTTAATCCTATTGATATTGATAGAAGGAAACGATCCAAGGTAATTTAAGAAAAGACATTGGGTTGCTGTAATTGTTTCTGTCGACATTGAGATCTATTAAGACTTGATTCCATTGAAGATGAAATTACCGACAAAAATCCGACGTACATCTTATAGAAAGACGATTTTAGTTTCAGTGATACACATGCGAAGCAAGAATAAAACATTTTTAGTTTTCATAGCATAAAATATTTTGTCGGCATTGGTCGTATATTCCATTTTGAAAATTACGATTTTTATTCAACGGGCGATGATTCCAAATTTTTTGCCTTCTTTTTTTTTAAAGTGGTACAAATACAGAGAAAGAAGAAACTTTGAAAAATTCGTAGTAGAACATTGTAATACTGAAGAGGTATACGTTCGGAAGTTACAAATTGCGTTCATCTAAAAGAGTATGCTTCGCTAGAATAGCTTAATTAAGACCGGCTGCATCGTGGCCGAGAGAAAGAGAGGCGAGCGTTCTTCGAAATTTTCGAGTGCACTCGAGACGACACCGTTAGAAAAGGGCAAGACAAAGGCTTGGTGCCAAGCATTCACCAACATTGTTTGCGGTACTCGTGCAATCCTGAAGACGGGGCAGGAAGTGGTCTTCGCGTGGCGTGAAATAATGGGCAAGACGAAGGAGAAGATTTCGATAGACCGTACCTTAAAATGGCACACGAAAGAGCGCCCGGTCATAGTGGTTAGGCAAATTAGCAAGCAGAGAACATAAATTCTTCACGGTGGTCGAGGACCGTGCCGCTTCACAGGGGGTAGATTCATCGACATATGGCGGCCGAAATTCCAAAGCTGTCGTTCTCCTTTTTTTTGCGCTGGTGCAAACCGTATTTGCGTAAATATTTATCAAACGTGTGTGTAGTAACGAATAAAATATGAGGGGTTAAGAACCATAATAGCGTGAGTCAGTTCATTATTAGTTTTCAAAAGATAAAGAACTGCGAACTTTTATAATAAACTCTTTCGTTTATTAATATAGAATTAAAGAGATGGAACCTAATTAGTGATTTACGACACTCATAAACAATAACGTAACATACAAACGTATCTAACGAACAAAAAAGTGAAATTCCAAAGGTAGAGTAACGTAATTGATATTCAAAAAACTAGGATTAGAACTTCCAACACGATTTATTGGATTCGCTATTCTGTCTTATGAGTTCTTTATCCAGGAAACTTCTCAACGATATCACAGAGAATAAGTAGCAACGAATTCACGTATGGAGGGAAGACCAAGTGAAATCAAACGTTCATAAAGCATAAAACCAACGACACAATCGACATAACATCGAGTGAGCCAGGAAGAATTCCGATTCCCGCGCGTCGGCGCTTCTAACAAGAGTAATAAACGAATTAAAGGAGGGTGTCCGCCACGCCACTTTACGGGCCTTGCTCCTGTTATACGGTAGTCCTTTTTAACTGGTTCAATTAGACGCCGTCCATCGCTAGGTGGGGATCTTAGGTGGATTCATGAGCGCGTATCAAATGCCACGAGAATGTTCACGAGCGTGTAGAGAAATGCTCGCTTTGTCCTGCAAGCCGCAAGATAAACATCTTGAGGCTTCCTGCGTTGCTCTCTCCCTCGAGCAACTAGCGACTTCGTGCAATTTCTGGCTGCAATCGTGTCAGTGATCCAAATGCATGCAAGCTCGTACACCAACACCAAGCCTGGACACGCTTTGTGGCTTTACGTCGGACCACCGAAGACAATGGAAGGAACAACGATTCTACCTAGTCGACGAAGGCGTGTTGATGACACTCGCCAGATAAGCGGACAACCCCTCGATTATTTTGTCCTGAATGAATCCTTGATGATACGTTCGAGAATGAAAGTTGCTTGGAATTTTGGATGAATTCATTTTAAAAAGACATTTGAGAAATTAAAATGACAAATGCTACATATTACAACTAAGTATGATACCTACTCATCAACTATCATCAACGTTACAATTAAATACACGATTCAGCAAAATGTTAACCAATTTGAAATACTATTGCTAAGATCAATCATGAGAACGTTCATTTGCGAAAACTTTCTCTACCTTATTCATATTCATCTGTTTACCACATCAACTTCTCGTTTACAGATAAGAACTTAACTTTCGCTGAAATTAGGGTCGTTTCACAAAATAGTATGTTTGTTCAGGATTAAATTTTAAATATTAGGACTTGTTAACATCCGAATTAGACGAAGTGTATAGATGAAAATGCTCAGTGAAATTCGTGTATATCAGTAAGGTATCTTTTTCCTAGAATCGATAAGTAGGTGTTACGTCAAGAAATTCCCTAGCAGAAGCAGTCACAAACAGAGCTTAACTGCTGGTGAATCTTCCCACACCAATCAAAGAGCACCCCTCGAACGCTTCCTCTTTCGCTGTTTCTCCTCTCACCCCCTCGTAATTCTCTCGGGAGTTATCTACCCCTGATGTGTGCTGGTCGCCTCTGCCTGTGTATATACGCTTCTAAAAGCCCCTTAATTCCGTTCATTTGTACCACTGGCATCCGTATCGAAGAGCAGAGGGTTTGAACTGTCGTCGTTGTACCAGTCGATGTGTTTCCTCGTGTACGTACAAACCAATCGATCACTATACTCCTTCCACATTCTTATACTTCCATTTGAATGTTACTGACAACGTTTCACTCGAGACATCTCATTCTTTCGAACATATTTTTCTAAACTAAACTCTCCTTTCAAGGCTTCTAAGAAAACAATGTTACAAAGTTTCAACGTTCATTATTGGTAAGCTTTTGCTTAGGATATCTGATTCTTTGAAAATGAAAGCCTTTCTTGCCAGAGTGCAATTGAAATGTTTACTTCCGAAGCTTTCAAAGGAACAATGCTACAAAATTTCAACTTTTCGTTGATGATAAACCAATTTTATTTGGAAGTGCAACAAAAGAGGAAAAGATATTTCCTTCTGAAGCTTTCAAAGAAACAATGCTGTAAAGTTTCAACTTCTCGAAATGTTGGAAATTGGCTAATGAGATTGTCGTTTCTCAATCGATATCAGAAAAAAGAAACTTCTGTATAGCTGGAGGCTGGTTCAACGTCCGAAAAATTAAAATTTCAATAAGGCAGGCTTTCAACGCAGGAACGCGCTGACTGTTAACAGTCTGTTAAAGCAGTAACGATTCGATTCGCGAGATACTCGAGAATCGTATTCACACGAGCGCACTCAAAGTCCGAGTAACGCGAACACGGGATGTTTATGGGGCCGTATTCGGACTGGTAGCGTATTGCTGCGCTCAGCATGGGGCATGTACGAGGAGCACCCGTACCCCCATGCTGTCAGTGAAGTGCTCCCTCGTCCAACGAATCGCTTATGTATATCCATGGGAAAAATATTGGTTTATTTGGACGCTACAAGACGCATTCGGTTAGAATATTAGACGTTTTGCGGTAAGTCAACTCTACGATCCCAATTACGTAGAAAATTTCAGAGGGAACGCCAATTAAAGTTATTTCGCACCGAATTATATTCTTCGTACTTGTCAGAAAATGTTTTTAATTTCGAAGGGAATCAGAAAGAATTGTTATTTACCCATTTAAATTTTAAGCTAATGATTTGTTTAATATAGTGAAAGTCCTTTTGGCAATTGAAACGAAATCAAAATAGAAATGTAAAGAACTCGAGGATTACAGTGAAAATTATTATCAATTATTGTCTGATAACATCCTATGGGTAATGATAATAGTTACGGAAAAAGAGGGACGAGTGATACTATGAGTGATACTTGGACGTAAATATGCGAAAGTCACGAGTACCGTTTTCCGAGGGAATGTGCCATGGTGGACACGTGACCACCACGTTCGACACGTGGTTTCAAACGCCAGGTGGTCCTCCTAGCGTCACGCATAGCGTCGTTAAACGGCGATACCGTGATAAGAGGACACGTGGGGCTTAATGCACCCCGCGAAGAGTCGTTTTTCCGCAACCGTCTTATCACGCTCATCTATAGACCCTTCTGACCTGCTCGAACTTTTTTGACAAATGGAAAGTGTGTGATGGAAAATATGGAAGCCGGTCCATTTCTCTTCTGACTGAAATGAAACCGCATGATGCAACTGATTTTTAGAAAATTCGATAAACTTTTAAATTTATTATTGACAGGTTCAATAAGTTGATAATATTTTGTAAATAGCTCTTAAAATATTTCAAGTGGCTACGTACTAAATACAGCCATATTGCAGCAAGAGTATACATGTTGTATTGAAAATATATCTACTTTTCCAAACACAGTTTTATAAACAACCTTAAACTCGATACAAACTTATCAAACGATCCAAAGATAAGTAGACCCTTCGGTTAAGTATATTCTTAAGTATACAATTCCGCGAGATTTTTATTGAGAAATGTATCGAAAAGAATTGCATAATTCAGCGTGGAGCCGGACATTCAAGCGAAATCGTGGGAGGCACGAAAGAGTCAATCGCACACGGAAATGAATACCTTAATTGTATACTCGATGTGGGCGATCTGACTTGACAGTAAGCCGTGACATTACCGATCAGTTTACTTCTCTTTCTCTCTTCAAGAGCATTATTTCCCGGTGTCGAGATTTTCGCTATCTTCCTATCTTTCCCGACGAGTTCACACGAGTCATGGCTACGTAACAAGAAGGGGGATGACGTTACATAATGGAGGATGATTGCCGTTTGACAAGCATTCATTTTCTCCTTAATTCTCCTCCACAAACGATAGGGTTTTCTCGTTTCCTCATTTCTTCGTATTAACGATCAACACTAAGCTTTGCATTATAAACGAATTTCCTTTTGAATAAATTATTCATAAAGTACGCTCTAATACAGATGTTGTCTTCTTACTCTAACATATTTTCATTAGTCCTATCTTGTATTTAAAAAAATTATTTATAGCCTTTTTACAAAATCCAAAATGAAAAATATGATTTTTAGTATCTTAAGAACTTAACAACGAATCTCTTAACAAACTTCTCTGATATTTTACATACAGTTTATACTCCCGACTATTGATCAGAAGAATGCATCAAGAAGAATTTATCCAGATTCCTTTTAAATCATCCAGGATCACTCGGACGAGCAATAGAGAATCAGGATCGAATCTCAACGTCTGAGTCCTATTATGAACTTATTAGGATGTCTAGGTAACCACCCCATATGTTGTCCCAGAACCCGTACAGGCTCCCATATAGAATTACCAGAGAGCATCGTCTCCCTCTTCACTGTCGAATTCTCAGTCTGTCAGTGCGCCGGATAATCATTTTACTTTAATAGACTCTGATCGGTCATTGAACAGCAGAGGCGCTCTGTTTGCGTGTAGGGGCGCGTGCCAAGCAACAATCGAAAGAAAGCTCCCCCGAGAGTAGTTTCCCGTGACTTCGCGAAAATCCTCGGACCATTCGCCGCGTTTTTCATCCTCGATGATGTACGAGTCGCCTCTCTAAACATTCGATTCTCCGTGACTATGGTTTCATACAAAGTGACCGCTTTCGCGCGATAGAGAATTCGAGATGGTTGACGCGTGGGTGAAACGCGTCGCTTCCGGATCGATCTTGACCGATGTCAAGAGGATTTCAAGCGTTTCGCAGAATCTTTGTGATGCCTTTTGTGGAATACAGACACGCGTGCGGATAACAGAAAGAAGAATCGCTGATCCATCATAGGAAAGCTTGTTAGGGGCTATTGTCGTCAATGCGGAAGCTGTGCTTCATTTTTTTCCGACGTTTCCGTATCTTCCTCTTCTTTTTGCGGTGAATATTTAAATTCCATGGAAAATCTTATTAAATTATAAATTGTTATTAAATCAGAATAACCAAACTGTTCCTTCGTATTTGATACTAATTAAAATCTGCGATATTTTACATGTTTTAATCAAGGTAGAAAGTGTGTGCGAACTCAACGATTTCAGAAATTTCCAAAGATGTTAAAAAGTTGTACGAATTTCCTGATTGATCGTCAGTAAATTGGCAATTTTAAAGCGTAACGCGTAAAGCGATTTTAAAGTTTATTATACTTGAAAACATCATGCACCTAGTGATTAGTAGAGAATAATTCGGTCATTTAAAGAGAATTTGCTATTTACGACCATTTTTCAGAAGTGGAATCTTATACTGTGAATTAAGAAGTCATTTCCGTAGCCATTGTCAACGGTCATATACGCATCAAAAGGATCCCTTGTGCCGAAAGGATTACAGGGTTGATTATTGATACAAAGGGTAAGTCTGGTCTTAGGCTGGGCCCCTTTCTACGTCTGGTGACACCCTATATGTTTGAACACATTTGTTGATAACCCCTTCACAATATCTGGCGTATTGAGTTACAGGGATTTATGGAGTACAAATAAAAGATGCGACGAAACATTTAGGACCCGACATTGATTCCCATACCGCAAGATCTCATTGGAAACCTTTATTCGCTTTAATTCGAGGAAAATTTCGGGAAATCATCATTTCACATTAAGATAAAGCGCTATCTCTAAACGCTAGCATTTCTAAACGATGGTCGATGACTAATTAAAATTCGTATTTGCATGTGTTTAGATTGATCCAGTCTCCAGCGTCCGAGGGTCAACGTACGTCGAAAATAAACGAATATATTAGTGGAGAGGGTCAGTTTTTAAAAACTGCAAAATTTATATCGTGCACGCGTGCCAACCATCGAAGTCAGAGGATCTTCACGACGGGATGTCGAGCGGTCTAAATGGCCAGCAAATTTAATTTATGCAGACGCCGGCGGATCATATCCTAAACGGCTACGAGCCCCTACTCGCTGCCGGTCAAAAAAGCGGTCGCGTGTGTTCGAACAAAACAACGGAAGCAACGAAACTTTAATGAGAGAGAATAAATGAACGAATGTCCTTTTGTCCTGCGATGACAATATTTCTAACCGATGGCCCCCGATGGTAAAGTTTCAAAAAAATATGAGTATTGCGTACAGAGAAAGGGTTAATTAATTACATGATCCTTCGGTAAATTCTATGGATATGTAATAACATATAATAATCGATATGTAATAAATAATAATCGAAATTGTACTTCCGTCGTAAATTTCTTCCGATAAATTCAATTTTTAATTGTCGAGTTGATAGAAAAGATATCAAACATTTTCTCGAGTCCAAAGAGTTAAGGAATCTCTAAAGTCTCTTGAAATAATCTTAACAAGTATACAACGCCCTACGTAAACCGTTAAATTGAGACAAATTCATGCTAACCTAAACTATACCGTGTATAGAAAACGATTAAGTGGAAACCTCAAAAACTGTTATTTCCAAGAATTCAACAGGAGAATACAAATTCTTTCTACATGGTCGAATCCCCGACGATTGGACACTTCCTCCATAGAAACTAATAAGCCAACAAGAAATCGTTCGATCACGTTGTCCGTAAGGTGACATCCAGAAACGTCCCGATCTACAGACAGGACAAACGAACCGAAAACGGGGATAAAAGGCACAACATATAAAAAGTATGGTGGATAGATGAAAAAGAGAAAAAAAAAGGATTCAGCTGAAAATGTCGATCTCGGACCGCGATAAGTCATAAATGGACGTATAGGTGCAACAACTTGTACACGCCTATCTGGTGAATTCGCAGCTGAGAGCATACGGGTGCCCTAATGGGACGCCACGAAATTCATCGAAAAAATTTATAATAGTGACACGCGGAGGAGAGAAGCGAAGTCAGGTAAGAAGAGTATAAATGCTCCCGTATCGTGGAAAGATTCCACACAGCGATAGAAAGAACATATTTTTCCCCTCTCTCTTTTCGTCCATCTACTGCGGCCAAGCCAATTTAAATCAATTTAGCTGCCACCCCCCGCTTAAACGAGCTTCAATTGGCGCACAATGAAAGTTTCGGGGGTCCTTCGAGGAGGGAGGCACCCAAAGAAAGACGTGAACCACTTAAATCTTCGTGGTTGGAGCAAGGATGTTTGGTCTTAAGGGACACTCGAATCGAAAACTAGGATATAATCAGGAGTTTAATACACTGAATTGTCCCTATGTTGATTATTGTCGCATGTATGATTAATCTTATACTATAATATTATGGTGAAATACTGCGTGGTCTAATCACATTGCTTTATTTATTTCTAGAGGCAAGCATTCACTGACGAATAAATGTGTTTCACATAAATGTGTTTCACATAAATGTGTTTCAAAATCTTAAAAGATATTGTGTGAGATGAATGGATTTTAGAAGTTCATGGATTTATAGGAAATTTAAAGATTATACGTAGTGTTGAAAAATATATAAAATATTGAAAACATAATAAGTGAATGAAACGTATTTTCGTTCAGATTCTGTTTGTTATATATCCTTTATGTAAATTATTATAAAATTTCTTTCGCAATTTCGCTTTTCTTTTCGTCTCAGATTCAAATCAGTCACACGCATATTCTAAAAATACATGTCATACGTAATGAACGTGTTAAGATTTGTGATAGGTGAAACATAAAGAATACAAATATTCTCGAGTTAAGGGTGTGATGGGGATGAGAAGGAAAAATTGAAGCATTTAATTCGACAGACATAGTAGATGGGTGGAAACCCCACGAAAATGATTCGACACGTGATCAGGCAGACGATATTAATCAACTACCATCGATTGTTCCCCCCGTTTTCCTACCTCGTTACAAAGTTGCCTGAACGCTCTTGATGGGATGCGAGAGTCGAGTTGCTGTCGATAACAGATAAGATGCAGACTGGCAGTTTAATGAATGTGAGAGAATCGGAAAGAGCAACGCAGGTACAAACCGTGTGAACCGAAGAAAATTATCCGATTTTATTACGTGGCGATCGTAATTACGCGATTAAACCAAACTATCGCTACTGAAAATATCTTTGATAACATAAATGAAGATCCTCATTCAGCGATTAATGTGAGAATCGCCAATGCATTCTTTTTATATTACGTTCTGAGGTGTCTTAACTTATTGTTGGTGAAATTTTACAAGTTGAAAATTACCATTTTACTTGGATATAATAGTTTCTCTATTTATATTTATATCTAACTCTGTTTAGTTTAGAAATTACTGGTTAATGGATAATCCTGGATTGATTGATTATACAGTATAAATAAATGATATCTGTTAGAATTTAATCTAGAAGTTAAGGCTAATAACCTTTGGAAGACACCATGTTTATGTTGAAATAATATTCAGTGATGTTTATTAAACAGAACTACAGAACCTGATGTACACAAGAATTGTTGATTGTTGGCTAAATACTTTCAGACTAGACTTAAGTAGTAATCCATAATCCCTTAAATACTTTTGAACCCTACTCTCTATACAGTAATGAGTATGACCTGTGTGTCCTGTTCAAATACCTGTATGGGCTGTGTAAGGGTACTTATGCGTGAAATATCGTTGTATTCCAACATTATCATTTTTCTCTAACTTCCTATTTGATTCTTTTTTTTCGATAGGCTATTGCACTCCACGCAGAAAATCCCATCGTCATAAGTTGCCTGGAAGCATATGTCACAACACCCCAGGGATATATCTCGAAGGGTGGTTTTTTCTGCGAGCGAACCCTTCATTTAGAGGGCGTGTTTTCTGGGGTAAATTCGGTTAAACGCGAAGCACAATGGCTTCCACTCGCAAGAAAACAACCTGATCGATATGATCGTCAAAGGATTGACAAATGATTAACAAATTAATATTAAATAAAAATATCTAATTTCAAAGAAGCGATGTTACTTTCAAAATAAATAAAGATTGATAAAAGAATTTTCAAGAATTAGCATACAAAGCATACGACAAAGATTCCAGCAGAATACAATACTCAAATGCGATGCAGTTTTTTTTTTTTTTTTTTTAAAGATTGCGGTTAATGATCGTATTTCGGGAAACATCGGTGGATTATTCGAGATGTTACGATACGGGAACAAAGCGAATCTTTTGTACGTGTTTTCGTCCCTCGATAATCTGTAAGGATGACGCGACTCGCGCTGAGTGAATTACAAAGTTCACATCAGATCGAATCTCCGTTCCAGAAGGCAGAACCGCTTTGAAAAACCGGAAGCAGCCGGCACGAGCCTAGAGATGCGAGTGGGTTACCAATGTTCCAACACGCTCTTGCCTCATCTGCCTTCTATCCAGGTAAGGGTTTTCCCGATACGAAAGCTGTGTTACCGTAGATAGATATCGTATTTGCCGTTTTCATCCCGCGAAATTAAAGAACAGTTTATTCGTTTGTTGGAATTCGTTGAAAATTCGTTAAAATGAATGCATATTATGGTAAAACTTCGTTTATTTAAACTCAGTCTTTTTCGAAGACAAATAGCTTATACAATCAATCGCAAAAGTCTTCGTACTTTCATTCGTTTTATTTATTTATTCGTTATATTCATCTATTGACATGTCCGGATAAATCGAATTCCTATAATAAGAATTCACTGAAATACAATACAATTCAAGGAAGTATAATTCTTTAGTCGCGTAATAGTAATTCACGTTCGGATAATCGAATTCGGTCAGTGGACGATTCGCTTAATCAGACGCTAACTAAAATTTCTAATAAACGCAGTCCGAGCGATAACGCCTTCCTAATTCATAACAAGCTCTAAAAGCGTCTTGCCATATTCATGAACACAGAAAGTTAACTGCAGCATGAATGAACACCTAAGAGCAGTTCCATCGTATTCGAGGCTGCGCACGTGGGTGACAGGTGATGGAATATTTAAGCATGATGAGCCACCACAAGCATGCTACTGTTAAAGCCACGCGACGTGCATTCTATGCAAATGTCCCTGGCAGATGCGCAGATAATACAGAAAATTTCTACTCGAATGGTACAATTCCGCGTCTTGTGAACATGGCTAGCGAAACAAATGAATTACTTCATACGTATACGTTGAAACGTAGCCTGAAAACGATCGTTCTCGCAGATTAATCCCGTACGCGGTGTTTTATCAAGTACGGATATCAGGAACAGGGTGTAAAAAATATAATCGCGAGGCAAACGGGGGATCTGGCCATAAAAATCGCGACAAAACTCGCTCATCGGGAAGTCATAAAAATACGGAACACCTCGGCCGAGACAATAGGGAACGATGAAGGGAGAAAGACTCAGAAAAAATGGGAAAAAATCGGGAGAATGAGGGTAGGCGTAATTTTTTCGCGATATTTCCACAATAATTGTCGCTTAACGCGCGGTATCGAAGTTCGCCAGTTTGGAAACGGAATGGCGACCAGCAAAGAGATAGTGTCACAGACAGAAGCGTACTTCCAACCGTGCCCTGCTACCTGTGTGCAAGTACCGAGCCTGTACCGACATGGGAACAAGTACAATAGGCCAGTGTCGAGGACAATAGCCGTGGCCAACAATCAAATCAGAGCGCTATCAGCCAACCACCCATCCCATTCGCGTTTATCCTTTGATCCGCTCGCTTGCTCGCTTACTCGCTCGCTCGTGTCCCGGCAAACACTCCTGATTGCACACCCTCTGTGTTTAAACAGACCCGAACTCTGTCTTCACTACCCCACCCCAACTATTCGTCCTTTTCTGCTGCGCTCTGTCTTTCTTCAACTGACTGTTTCTCTTTCAGTTTCTCTCTTTTTCCGATTCTTCCTTTTATCTCCCTTGATACGAATTCTTTTCCGCTGGTCATAAGCAACTGCCATTTCTCAACTGCGATAATCCCGAGGAAATCGTTGTTTTGTGAATCGTGATATATACTACGTTTTATCGAATTTCTTCGAGACACGTTCAGAAATATAATATCTGCGTTAGTAGTATTACATACTTGGAATTAGAATCAGAAGTAAGATAAAGGGAATAGACGAAGAGTATAGGTCAGCTAATGTGTTAAACATAATCGGTTATGAGATGTTACTTTTCATGTTTTTCCTTTTACAGCAGTCTATCTACAGTTGTATGTTTTTATGTTCGATCTGTTTCTGTTCGACCCTTTGACACCATCTATCCCTCTCTATAGCGGTATTTAAAGTTCTTCTGAAGAAGGGAAGGGGTGAGAGAGCCATCAGCCGGTACAGCGAAGTCTCTACCCTTTGACCGACTGTTTCTTTGCCTTCTTTCGGAACTCTATTTCTCAGAAGCGTATTGATTCGACCGAGGAAGTTACCGTAGATGGAAGCGTCTCCGTGTCTAATTAAAGACCGTGTTAGGTACACCTGTGAACACGTGGTAGGAAGTGAAGTTATCGCGTACACACGTGCCGACGAATCGCACGTGCGGTTACGCTGCTGATACGCGTCGTTACACAGAGGCGACAAGAATGTTCTTTGAATTAAAGAACGGACACTTTTGTAGATACTATTAAAATTAACGGACTAATGATCGGACTAATAGTAACTGACACCAGTTACAATAATATTTGCAATTTCGAAGATTATAAATCATATGTTCATATTATTCTACTCCATGAAAAGAATCCTATGTCGAGTTAAACATACAAAAACAATTACGAGCCATATACTTCTTTATATTTTACAATGGATTCTAATACCGAGCCATAAATCAACAAGTCCGTACATTGAAATTACTTCATTCCTTTAACGATCCACTGACAATTTCATCAGTTTACTAGAAGCTACAAATATTGAACCAAACCTCATTTTCTTTCCAAATGAGTTGCAACGATACCTAATTGCAATTGGGTCGCGAAACGAGCTAAGAATTATTAAGCGATCCAACAGCGTCCTTCTGTACTTAAGTGGGAATCGCGGTAACTCTTCAATTCCGAGGACGCGCTCACCTCGGCAGATATGTTTGCGTCGTGGGTTCAGGTTCGATCGAAGCGTAACGGGCCGTTGTCTTGGATGCGGGTACCTGGGGTTGGAGGCAAAGGGATGGAGAAGGTAGGAAGTAGGAGGATTCTACGAGGGACACCCCCTTAAAGCGCCGCGGAACCAGCTGATTGCGAGCTCGTTGCGACCTATGATCCCGTGCAATCACATTGTAAGCCCAGTGTCTCATCTTCTCTAGCTTGATAATTCTAGTTGTCGCATTTTACTCACAGACACTTTGTCTACATTCGTTTGCAATTGGACTCCGTTTATCTGAACATATTCAGAGAATCATACTTATATAATATATATATGTTACACTTATGTAATAAATAAGTTCACCGACGCTTGTCGTTATCTATTATTTCTCGTTGATATAACAGAACTCTACGTTTAAACAAGTGGATTTAATCAACACGAATTTGTTTAATGGAATAGTAAATAAAATTTCGTTGCAGTAAATAACACCTGGGTAAACAAAATTACAATAATGTCTACAATTGCGAAGATTATAAATCATATGTTCATATAATTTTACTGCACGAAAAGAATCCTATGTCGAGTAAAAAATATAAAAGGAATTTCCAAGTCATATACCTCTTTATATTTTACAATGCATTCTAAGACCGGGTCATAAATCAACAAGTCCGTACATTGAAATTACTTAGTTCCATTAACCATCCACTGACAATTTCTTCAGTTTACCAAAAGTTAGAAATATTGACTGTAACAATAATATTTGGATAAATGATAGAACAGACTACAGAATACAGAACAGAAAAGTATGTAAAACAGTACATAACAGTATGTAAAAATGAGCTATCTTTAGACTGTCCCTATCGAAGATTAAAATATCAAATATTTTCAAATTTATTTTACTATCATTATATCATTATCAAATACTTTTCTTCTCCACTCTTTCGCGAGCCACTCGGAAGTCGAACGGATCAATTCCATTCTTTGAAAATTCCTTAATATTAATACTAAAAAATATCAAAGAATTATTATAGATTTTATCAGTTTGCGATTAGCGTGTCAGGCAACCAAATCTGAGAAAAATTCCTTAAATGGAGCAGAAAATCGCAAGGGACTTCGTCTCAAGCCGCGCTCAGCAATTCGTTCCGATAAAATCCCGATGAAGCGGTCGACGACAAACGCGGTGGCAACCTCAAATAAAACGGCTATCAAACGATCTGTGGCCGCTTGTTCTATCGGCATCGGATACCAGAAAAGCTTCACAGTCCGCGTCGCGTCGAAACCATCGAGTAAAACATCAATAGCCCGAAATTGAGGGGTCCCAATTCCGAAGCACGAGCAATAAAGCCTATGTTAGGGGCGAGAGAGTGGTGGTTGCAGTGGTCGATCCTTCGGCAGGTAGAGAGGGGTTGCTGTCTATAAAGGTACCCTGGCGCACGGTTAAACCAGCAGAGCTGATTGGTCGAGAATGGCCACTCCTCTAGGCGTTTCCTGATGCCGATCAGAACTAACCACGATGTGCACACCATCCACCAGTGGCAACGTGCTGACTGCAGCTAGTACGCACCCGAGTAGGGGCGCCTCAGTTCACGTAGTGACACCGAGTCGTACGCATCGACACGTACAATCTTACGCGTATCAACAAAAATCGCCTACGCCTACTCCAAATTCGTGTGTAATCGTTCGACTGTTATTTATATATGATTTCTCTCGCTGGAAAAATTCGCGGCTAAGGGTTGCTATTGTTGAAGTATCAGTGAATCTGTTCCGGTGCTCTGTGTATTTATCTGGATTTAGACGATGACGAAGGGACAAAGTTAGTTTCCAGTGATAAGTTGATTAAGTTGAAGAAACCTTGGTTAAAAAAAGTGAAGTGTCCTACATAAACGAAGATTGGGGATTGTTGTGAATATAGAAGTTCTGCCACCGGTGCGACGCCATATAAGAAGCAATTACGACTATGGTGGTACAGTAGGTATTTCAAGTTCTTTCTTTTTCTTTTAGTGTAAAGGGTAGTACTAATGATAGTACTAGGTAAATAGAGGGACAGGTTATTGAATTTTGATGCCAGGCTTTCGATAGTAATGATAGAGAAAAATAGGGATGATAGAGGGTTCGTGTTATCGATATTGTATTCCGAAGGATCTATCATTTTCATCGCTCAACAACAGCCTGATATTCGATATTCCTGAAGCATAGAAGGTCTCTAAAATTGTTTCCCGTTGCAAATTGAAAGAATCTAGCGTCTAGCCGAAATTTAGGACTAGCGAAAGTCAGGCTAAGCTTGTAGGGATAATTCAAAAGCGCGGAGCAGGTGGCGACCATTTCAGCATCGATTTCTCTTCCTGGACGAGCAGTGAGATTTCCCTAGTATCTAATCAATGGGCGTTCTGCGGGTTTCTCATTGGTGTGTGGGCGTTATCACGAGTTCCGATTGGCCGATGGGTATATATATCTAGAGTTCTCTGGCGCATTACATGCGCACTTCGTAATGCCGTAAATCGAGTCCTGAAATCATGCAAACCTAATAACGGTTACCATTTGCCAATAGCTATTTTGCAGTTTCATAAATATACCGTTTTAAATTTGCAACTTTCAATTTTTCACCATTCTACGGACTTATTCTTTCGACGTTTCTATCGCTTAAAATAATATTCAATCGGAAAATACGCTCCAATATTTTGTACTATAATATTTAATATCCAACAGTTACGTTAAGCTAAGCACGTTCTTCATACAAAATTATTTAAGTAAAACGATTACGCGATCAAATATAAAGTTATTCAATCTTTGAAAGGGATGATCGAATATTCGGACGTGTATCTTCTATTTGTGAAAGCCCGATTACAGATGCAGCTGTGGCTCGCTATTGATCACGGCCCAACACCTCGAAGACAGATTAAACGAATGTCCGCGAGTAAAACGATCTGCCTTTATCTCGAATCTGAAGAACGTCCTCTCCCTGTCCGCCGCGGTGAAGAACTCTTTGAACCCACTCCCTGTCTCCACTCTCTTCTCTCATCCACGCTCAGCCAGCATCCTTTTATTCGGTGGCGACCGAATGGAAGCTGACAGTTTACCAGGTATTAATTATGCTCGCCTGTCGAGGGTAACACTCTCTCTCGGGACCCCTTTCCACTTAACTCGAATTTTAAATCTAAATCACTTTTTGACTATTTTCCGCTCGGTAGCCTCGATAAGAGACTTAATTTCGATGACAAAACTTAGAAACTAGCTTTAAAAATTCAACTTTAAAATTTATAGTCATTTATATATACATATAGCTTTTGTAAACAAACATTTTCAAAACAAAGAGCGTCGATATAATGTAGTACGAGCAAGAAACGTGAGTTAGTAACTCAACAAGAATTACACACACGTAGGTCGAGGCTTTCGATTTTATTATATCGGAAGTATTATAGAAAGGCAAACTACGCTGTCATAATGACGAATACAAATTGCTTAGTGATTCGTGACAACTGCATCATCGTGATTTATTTTTTGTTCCATTTTTCTTTTTCTTTTTTCACTTTTATTTCTTTCGCGGACAACCGCGAAGCGTCTGTCACGACGACGGGGCGCGAGAAATCGGGAAGAATGAAATAGCGGCCGGGGGGAGGGGGGGAGGACGAAGAAAAGGAAGGTGGCTCGATAAAACTCGATGAACCTCAATGAAACGCGATAGAACCAAACAAAACCGGTCCAGCTGGATTTTTGTAAGTCAGGTTTTTTGCCGATTCCCCCGTGCTCTCTTCCAGAGTAAATCGAGAGGAAGAAGATACGAAATAAAAGAAGGAAAAGGTAGAGACGAAACGACGCGAGGGAATTCGAGCGTTTAGATGCTCCTAAAGAGAAACGCGTGGGGGGCTGGCATTGTGCTCCTGAAAAACTATTCCATGCCAATTACCTGACGCGTGATTAATCTTCCTTTATTTATCAATCAGTTTGCCGCCGCTTCGAATTCGGTATTCTTTTGAGAATCTTATAAAACCTTTGTTTCACGCTTTAACCGCGCTACGATGAGTCAATTAGGATAAATGAAATGTCCAGAAGAAAAGTAATAGCGTAATCAGAAGCGAGATGCTACACATTTTGAAAACTTTACACTCCGCTTGAGCTTCGTAAGAAAATATCTTTTCAGATAGATACGATTAGTAGAACACCTTGCGCGATTGTTTCTATCGAAAAGAATTAAAATTTCAATATATAGGTACCATCCTTTAAAGATTAGAATTACAAGCGTATTTTTCAAGGAGAACACCGAAGGTGTACCATTATTTATCTCGTTGTTGGAAAAAATACGCTTGTGCCACTTCTCCATTGAGATCCTCCATTTCATCTACATTTTAACTTCATTCGTTGATTCTCTATTTACTCGAACTGAAACGTAGGCAAATTCTGACATAGAAGATGTAAAGAAAGGAAATTTATGAGCATACGAATTTCAAGCGTGCGGTGCAGGAGTTAAACTTTTCCCGTTAGTAACGGAATACGCGCGTGGTATGTACTTCTCTACTATGTAATAATCTGAGTAAATATTCTACGCTCTACCTACGCGATGTCTTCGCAAATGTAACTGCGCGAACTGAAGGAAAGATCGAAGCTTCTTAGGTCGTTGCCTATCGTATCGTCTATTTTCAAACTTACAAGCAATCAGAGTTCAAAGTCCTCATAAGCTATACACATAGCGCAACGATTCGTTCGAATGAATATATCTATAACATACCTAATACGCATTTGATATCTTTAAATAAATGCATACCTAACGTCAGGAAACTTTTTTAAGAAATTCGCACTCTATAATCTATCCACTTTTCTCGTAAACCACCCTACGCGTCTCGTAAACCTAAAACCACAACGAAGAAAGAAACTTCACAGTTCGCTACACGGGTTTGCGGCAAGGCCGGAATCGAAGTCGGCGAAGAAGCCGCGAGAGAATTAACTCGTTTAGACGTAATCTCGGGGGACGATCCCCAGCGAGGCGCGAGACTAGTCTCGCGGTCCATCGAGGGAAAGAGAAATCTCGGCTTTCGTCGCGGCGAGACTCGCGTGATATTTTAGTGGACTCGCGGTATCAGTCTTAATATCTGAAATTCTGAAGGCGCCCATACCGACCGGAACGAGGATATAGTCTCTTCTCTTTCTCTTCTTTCTTTTTTTTTCTTTTCTTTTCTTTTATTTTCTTGTCTCCTGTGGGAGAAAGAAAGAAAGGGTGAGGAGAGAAGGACCCGCGGCGGCCGCGAGTGTGTGCGTCGCTGACACCAGCTCGAGGCCTCTTCGAACCGCGGGACAATCTCCTCGCAGCATCGTCCGCCGATGTATCATCTTACGCCGGTGCTAAAGGCGATGACTTTATCACCGATCCGGGCAATCATTCACCTAAGCCGGCTCACTCTTCGTTTCTCCCTCGAGCGTTCTCCTTCTCCTCTGCCTCTTGTCTCGTGTCCCTTCTCGCTTTTCTCACAGGACACGAGGCGCGTCCACGTAACGTACTGGCGAACGCTTTGCGTGCCGGGCCTGCCTTCCTCGACTTCTCTTTGCCCAAGCATGGATAACGGATCGGCCGGTCAGGCGAAATACTCGCGTGAAATTATCGCCTCGAATTCGCGCCCGTTCGAATCCGACGGTGCAACGAGGTAGCCGTTTGCTCCGCGAATTAAACTCTCCATTGCCGTACACATTCTTCGCTGTTGCCTTCGATCTTTCTTGTTTTGGCGAGGAGGATCTCGCGATCGGTCGCGGTTTTACGCTTCGATGTTGTGGTCTGCCTGGTGCCTCCGTGACCACTGCGGGGTGGTTTTTGTCAGGACAAAGCAGCATTATTTGGCGAACATATCGAGGATAGAGAGACTTTGTTGCTAGCGATGGAGTGGAATTATTATGTCTGTGGTAGACCTTTGATTCGAGAAGACGATATTGGTTCTTTTACGCCAATAGTGCGGACGTGCGAGTCGGTACATTGCAGAAATTGAACGTAAAGCAAGTACATGATTGCAGAAGTATCGTGTCAAGATTTTAGTATAGCCACTATACAGCGGATCTTTGTGAATTATTGAGGAATTTAAACGTGTAAAAATATCCAGAATGTATATAATATGCGAAACTCATACAAATTACATTATAGGTAACATAATGCTTGGAACAATTAGCTTTTTAAATTTCAATTTTTATTTTTCTAAAGCTTTCTAATGGTAAGGTGAAGGATTGAAAATACTACGAAATTGTCGACGAGATGATTTTACAGCAGAATGATTACTAAAATCGATCAGAGAATATGTGCATCCTAACGACGCGTTTGCTGCAGTCTAAAATTGAAATTTGATCGAGATCCGTCGTAGAGCTTTCACGATGTTTTGAAGCGTAGACCCACGTGAGGCGCGAGCAAACTTCGTCGAGAGTAGGTGTTCGAAGATCGTAAACGTCCGCGTACGAACTCGACTCGATAAAACCCACGGAAACTGTATGCACGCAGCTAACGCGTAACCTGTACGCTGTACAAATATCGTAGGAGGCGTGCGAGGACCTTCTCGAGTGGCCCCTTGAACTCGATCATACGAGATCGAGAGTCGAGGAATATAGATTTTCATTACTCCATATACCTTCGAGAACTCTATAATTCAGCGAGCTTTCCAGATTCCAATTGATAATTATAAGATTTACAATTACAAGCCGCGACATATACATATATATGTAGTATGCGTATAATGTCCATGTGAACGATTCAGATTTTTCACATTTATCGTAGCAGCAAGTATATCATTTGGCTGCAACATATAATTTCTATGAAAGGGTAAAGATTCTTCGTTGGATATTTTTCAGTATTCTTCGACCAAAGAGCTGAAATCGAGCGTGAAAATTTGATACACGTATTGTCTTCATCGACTTATAACTTTCACAAGCTTGTAAATTTAATGAATTTTCCTAACTTTCGCTGAACTGGCTCTTAGTCAATGTGAGAGACACGTTGAAGTCACATCTCAATAAAGCGAGGCGCACCGGCTTGTTCACAGTTCCGTTTGTAACTTTAGATAGCAGGTTATCCTGGTAGAACGTAGGCGAGCAAAGCGTCTTCTATGGTTGTCTTCATGGTCAATGACACCTGACCGCCGATATTTATAACATTGTTGTACGAGCGACGCCTATTTCGCGTCAAATCGAAACCTTCTGCTTTCCCTCGAAACGCGCGATAATTTACGCTCGAGCATCCCCGAACCAACCTGCGCGGATATACCGCGCGATAAACCGATCGGGTCCAATAAGCGTTACCTGCGACATTCTTCGTCTTGGCACAAGTACGAAGACGAAGGGACACGAACGAATACTGAAAAGAAATTCCTGAATTCCTTCGTAAATTGAATAAAAATCATCCAAAAGACGTGTAAAGTATTTAATTGGTATCGTTTAATCGTAGAAAAGCAAATCTGCTCAAATTACGTGATTTCTAATTTCATAAATATTGTGAATATTATAAGTGATACAAGTTTCCAGACACTGTGGAAATGTTAGAAATCGCTCGAGCGTAGAGAAACGTTTGAAGTATCCTTCGTAAAGAATTGATACTTTATATAACTAACTCGAAGCCAGAAAAGAGAACACGAGGAACATAAGCTTATCGCGTGACCTATCGTGACAAGTGACGGCTTGCAGATCGTTTTCGTGCAGCTTAATGTCGACGCAGATCATAACCGTGCACTTTAATGTCAACGAGAGAAAGGCAGAAGCTGTTGTTGCGTGACGCGACACCAGCTAATACTTATGCGAAAATTTATGCAGAAACGTTAATCGCTTTCTTCGCTAGTTAGGTTTCTACGCTAACGATTACGGAGAACGTTCCGATAGCTCTTTAATTTCGTAACAGTACGTCGTATCGCGAATCTAGAGGAACAATCGTTATTCGCTGGGAAAAGTATAAAAAATGTGAAACATTATCAATTTACAGAAGATCCTTAACCTGTCTCCTATTCGACGTAAATCACTTTTCAATTTCATTCACGATCGATCGTGATTATTCGACACAACTAATGGCTAAACATCTTAGCACTCAGCGATTTATCACAATTTATATAATTTTCAAAAATATGAACAAAGTATGTAAAAAAGACGGACACGATCGTGAACGTCTGTTTAAGCGAGATTCATTGATCATAAAGATGAGAGGGTCGAAGAAAATGGCTAGTTAAAGGAACGCAGAATTCGTACGTACGCGCAATGCGACGAGGATCGATCTTTTTCTTCGCGATCGAGAATCGCTCGCGACGAATATAAGGATTCCGGAAAGCCAGTGAACGTGCTCCTTGTCAGGCCACCCACGGGCTCCCATAAGTATGGCGCGAGCTACGGCCAGCTACGTGCCATAAATCGGGATTTTATCTCGAAGCTGCCGGTCTCTTGCTACGCCGGCGATTGCGTAATCCTAAATTGGACCTCGAATTCGATGCAACAAAATTCGGGTTCCAAAGGACCTCAAGGTCGACCTCGTTTCTACGAAGGAAGATCATTTTCTTGTGCTCGAGACATCGATTCTTCCAATAGTACTATGCCAGTATCATAACTACGATACTCTATACTAATCTATACAATATAGAATTGCATTTTTTGCGTAGGAGTCGCGTTGGATCGCCGACGATGTCAGCGACTGTTGCCGGTAACCAGCAGCAACAACATCCTCATCAAGAGTGGGACATCAATGATTCAAATGTACCAAAGGTAATTATTTTGTATTTTTAATCAACAAAACTCTTTATCCTGTTAAGGATATTTAAACGTTTTACCGCGTGCAATACATTATTCATTCGGGTAATTCCCATGCAGTATCTTGGGAATGTCCAAAGACTTGGGAATTTCGATGATCATATCTCTCAATTTCCTCAATTTCGTAAGAAATACCGCCACTAAACGTTAGATGATATATCTGGTATATAGTACGATATGGCATACAGTAGGATTCAGTCTTCCCGAAAATCGATGCAAAACAAATGAATAATTAAAACTATAAGAATTTCAAATTATGGAACGAATGAATTATACGTATTTATATTAGGTTGTCCGAAAAGTATCTTTCGTTTTATAAGAAAATAATAGACGCACAATGTTTTTTGTTTTATATTAATTTATTGAATTATGCACGAACGTAATAATAGAAATATAACGAAATGGATCATACCTAATCCAATAAAATATTATCTATTATCACTTTATGAAACGAAAGAAATTTTTCGGACGACCTAATATCTTTAGCCCGTTGAAATAATATTTCGATATGTTTCGAATTAATTGTAGGTAGTAGAATACGATTCCTGGTGCGAATGGGCTGATGGTCACGTAAGAAGGGTGTACGGACCTGACTGTGAAGAAGCGAGAAGACACGCATCAGGATGGGCTATGCGCAATACGAACAATCACAATGTGAGCATCTTGAAAAAATCCTGTCTTGGTGTTTTGATCTGCTCGCAAGAATGCATACTACCTGGTGGTGGAAGGGTTCACCTTCGACCGGCGATTTGTGACAAGGTAAGGAAACCGAAATCATTGGAAGGCAATCTTTGGAAGAGAAATGTTCTTCTTCTAATGATTCACGATGTATATTTCTTTCTCTTTTATTAATCGCCTAACCTGCCTAATTACTAAACCGTTAAGGAATAATTAAAAAATATTTAATATATATTAATTAATAAAATATTCAGTATGAAATTCAAGATAATTTATGCTCTTTTTCCACATATATTCTAGGATACACAATTACAAAGTATTTAATATTATCAAGTTTTGGTTAATTTATATTCATACAATATTTGATAATAAATGACTAAAATGGCAAAGATCAGTGAGAATATTTACATATTACAAAATCCTAAAGTAACCAAGATATTTAATATCTTTGTCCAATTTTAAACTAATTTAGATTCATTTGATATTAGGGGGTGAATGTTTTCCTATATGCAAAAAGAAAAATACATTTTTAGGCGAGAAAAAAGCAACAAGGAAAGCCATGCCCGAACAGACAATGCACGGGTCGGTTAGAGATACTTTCGTGTCGTGGCCATTGCGGTTATCCAGTGACGCATTTCTGGCGGCATACCGAGCACGCGATATTTTTTCAAGCCAAAGGACAACACGACCATCCACGACCGGAAGCGAAATCCACGTCCGAAGCGAGGCGAAGCGTAGGTGCTGGCAGAAGGGTGCGCGGATTGGCGGTTCTTCTGGCGAACGAGGCTGCGTTAGGAACTAAAGTATGTTTACGAATAATTTATTTACCGATTTTATTTACGAATATTACTTTATCGAAAGAAATTACGATTTACAAATACCATTTTATTATGAATACATTTTATTTATCAAAATTTCTTGATATTTCAAATACCGAGGCTAATCGTGACACAAATGAAATATTAAGTGGTACAAATAAATAGTAGAATCATTATATGTTTGAAGAAGTATAATGCTCCAATTCATGGAAACGATACTTGTCATTCCAAAAAACTTGAATTGCAAATTTGATTCGGGTCAGGGAAAACCTTTCCTTCGAATGCGCATCGACCATTGCGCAAATTTTATCGGAACAATTCACGTTGTGCAATGTACGACATAATAATAGAAAATATTCTGTGAGAATTTCTAGTAATCGAAACTCGGAAGACTTCTTGATGTTTCTAACGGATATGTAGAAAATATATAAAAGCGGTATAATGTTTCTTAAGAGTATCTCTAATCCACGTCTTAAGTTTTCCCAGTCGTAATTTCTCTAATTTCCGGGACCATTGATCTTTCAATTACAATATCGGATAATACCCAGACTTTGACCGGAAGGAGTTAATATTTCACAATATTCCGATCTCTATCGCATTCAAATCGACGCCATTTTTATCAACGAACGACAATCTGTACGTTAGTATACACATATACGTACATATATATATATATATATATATATCATTGCACTAATGCAATACATTAAAATCGATGTTTCCCGCGATTCCTTACTGAATTTCATATTTTCACATAAATAAGTAACACTTCTCTCAAATATCGTGACCATAGTAAACTCTACTCGGAACATGGAATATAGAGATACCAATATATATCGATAAAAATACGTTCGGAATATTCGAACGAATGAATGGTTAGTTATATATAACAGACTTACCGAGACAGATAACTGGGACGAATAACAGATTAGAATAATGTAAAGACAGGCTGATCCTCTCCTTCTTTGACTTCTTTGATGCGAATAACGTATAAATTCTTGTGTTTCTTCAGCTAATGTCACTACGGGGTACGAAAAGACCACACTCGGAAACTATGGAACAAAAGCTGGCACAGCCTCCGCCACTGATACCGGATAAAGGTTAGCAACCGTATTATTTCAAAATACTATTATCACATTCGTTCCGCGTTACGTTAGACACTTCGTTAATGGATTTGCGTAACTGTTTCGAGGAGATCCGATGAAAAAATTCACCTTTGAAACCAATTTAGTGAAGTAGCGTGGAACGTTTGCCTCGATCGCTTTCGCGCCAATAGTAGCTGCTTTTTCCGCTAGGCGGCGCCACGTCCCATAATATTGCGCTCGTAAATTTAAATTGCAAATTCGGAGGCTATTCTTTAAACATCAGGATACGCTTGTTCTTTTTAGAACAAGAGAAACATTTTGGATACTTTTCATTTATGAGCAGATACAATTATAATATCAATATTATTGTCCGAGGAGAGAAAGATTCATAAGACGAGCATTCTGTGTATAAATATGCTAATTATATATTTATGAAACCAGAATTAATTATTTTTCCACTGTTTCTCTTTTTCTCAATGAGAACAATGTATCTCTTTCTAGAAAAAACATTGTTTTTCGATACGATTTCAAATATGTTGTACTTAACAAATAAGAATTAAAAAGTTTTGGATAATTTTATAGTTATAAATCGCAGCGTAAATTTACCATAGACCTATAAACCCTTTTTTTTAATTTTAACATCTACATTTTTATTCCTGCGAAATAATAATATTCTCTTCTCTTTTAGGATATTCCTGTTCTTGTCCTCCATTTGAATGCATGTGTGGTCTACAAACCAACGCCTCGGCTTATCAACAGTCTCATCATCATCAGACAACTATGTATCCTCAACAAACAGCCTCGAACGATACCCCCTACTGGCTCCAAAACACTGTGCCAACCCAAGAGAACGCTCTCGGGTACAATCTTCCCAATCAGATACCCCAAGAAGCCAGTTACTCTGACTTCACCCCGTTTGGCGGAGAACTGCTTCAACCGGAAGAGATCTTCCATTTGGATCGGCCCCTAAGACCAGAATTCAACATGAATTCTCAAGAAGTAGCCAGATCACCACCCACTTTACTAGATCTTGGAAGTGGTATCATTAAATACGAGTTGAAACAGCATCAGGATCAACCTTATTGGAATCAGTTTCTCAGCGAAGATTCCAGCAGTAGTCATTTGAGCATGCCTCAAGACGACAGACTTCAATTTCCTGGTTTTGAGACGGATAAAGACTCCAATGGTTTCTGCGCCAAGAGACCCGTAAACCATTTCATCTCTAACAAGGAAATGAATCAGAATCATCATGTGAATAATCCACCAAACTTCCAAGAATATCAACGACTACATAATCACAAGAATTTCGTGGATGGGACGGTGAAGAACGATCAAGAGAGCAATTATTGGACTCAAAATCAACAGGAAAACCGCCTCGATTATCCTGGCTTCGATCCTCAAAAAGAAGAGGATTTGTTACCTTCTAGAAGAAACCTCAACTGTTTCCCCAAAGAAAATTGTCAACCAGTACTAATGGACAGGGGGAATTATAACGTTTACCCAAAAAAGGAAAATGGGATGGTTGATCCCGTTCGTCCTGATCACAGCCCCATGCAAAATAAGTATTATAATATTTATAATCATATGTTCGAGCAATCAGATGCAAAAACTTTATTAACAAATCAAAGTATAAGTCGAATAAATCAAAACGCGAATAGAATGGTACTCGATGAAAGATTGCAAGACAACTACGTTCGTGAGACGAATCCAGATTCGACTGAAAGATTGTTCCCGGATTCCAATGGTATTGAGGCAACTATGCCAACGCAAAACAGTCCAGAACCGTTTTTTTATGCCAGTAATGATCGATGCCCTTACACTTGCGAAATAGTTGACACGCGGCTACCTCAAATGACCATGAATCCCACAGTTACGCAATCGAGTATAAATAACTATGGTGATGTTAGTGAATTAGATTTGCCTCCCTTCGTCGATTACACGCTCGTAGGAATGTTGTGCCCTACGGAGGAAGACACGTCGAACTTACTACCTGGCTGCCCCCAGAACTCACAGAGCTACGTTCCCCATCATTAGATTCTTCCGACCACCATCTTCATTTGTATTATAAATATGAAGTATATGATAGTTGCCGCTTGAAGATGCGAGTGTCGTTTAGTTGTGTTTTCTATACCTCGTCGAGTTCTTCATCCTGTCGATGTTATAAAGTTTATTTCGCGATTCTGAGAGATCAGACTCGACAAAAAACATTCTAATTTTAATGAGACGAAGATCTTCTTACGTTGAACTAAAATTTCGAATTGTTATTTAACTGAAGGAAATAAAAAAATTTTTGTTAACAGCAGACTCTTGGTTTAGAAAAGGACACACCTTGCCGTCCCCTTTTCGATTCATTTTCTCACGTAAAGTTGTCCCATTCCCGATTCTACCGTGTCTGTTGGGACACCATGTATAATTACTAATTCTACTGTCGTTTTAATTGATTTTGAAAGGTTGTAGGGTTCAAAGCACTCGAGTCGAAGTAGCTTGGAAAAAAGTCACGTGATTTATTCGTAATTTATTTTATTCGTAACAGTTACTCTCACGATCACAATTGTATGTATATTATATAATATTATCATATACCTATTTTGCGTTACACTTTCTCGATTACATGCGCGATATTCGTTTTTCTTTTTGCTATCCACCTTTATTTTTTTTTTTTTTCATCCCTTTTGAAACAAATGCTGATACCATCTCCTCGATGTTCGAATCGTCTAATGTGTTTATTTCCTATTTCGCATTGTTTTTCCACAAGCGGCGAGCACAAGGGAGACGAGAAACGAAACGGGTGCGAATCCGGTCACGTGTATCGTCGAACGATCAACGTCTGTCTTTCGTCTATTTCCCATTTCTTGTTCGTTTCACTCTCGTCGAACTTAACTATCGAAGAAAAGAGTGTTGCAGCGATTAATCTAAACGGATCGCTCACGTTCATGTTTGCAAAGCGTACTATCGTGGCTCAGCATTGACGAAAATTTGAGAAGAAAACGCAGATAACAAACAGGAAGGCTCGTTTGATCGTTCGATCGCGAAATTCACGCTCGCGGATCTCGTTGATTGGTTTATCTGATATAGTGGTTCGGTGATCGCGCGAATTATGCCACAACTCAGATCTAAGTGGTTAAACGCTACGGATGATGTGCTATTATCTCCCGGAAAAATCGCTAAATCTCGCAGGAAAGTATATTGAATCGACAAGATGTAATTTACTTTTACAAAGAACATCGACCAATGGTTTACGTATCGTTCTCGCGCAAATGAAACATTTCTTTGTATACTCTAAAAAAAAAAAAAAAAAAAAAGAAAAGAAAAGAAAAAAGACAGAAGAAAGGATATCGACGCTGCCGTCGAAAGAAGCAAAACCTACAACAAATCACGTCACACGACATAGTCTAAAGCTCGTCCTTCTTCGTCGTCTCTACGTGTTTCGTAATTTTATTTTTTATTTTTTTGTCCTTTCTCTTTTTTCGTATTTTTTTTTCATCTTTTTTTTCTCGTAATCATTCCTTTTTGTACGTGAATTACGATTATCTCTCACACAAAGTGTAAAAACGTTTCTAAGCGTATAAATTTTGGTCAGTAAAAAAAAGAATATTCTATAATATCGAATTACATTTTTTCCTATACACATCACACGTAAAACAAACTCTATCGATACTACGTTTACATAATTTTTCTTATTAATTTTTTTTTTTTTGTCGTTCTTTTTTTACTTTTTTCTCTCGCTCACACAGACACGCTCACTCACTCTTCTTTTTTAGGCGTCTAGGTAAAAAAAGGGAGAGGGGAGGAGGGTTTTTGTCGTCAAACAACGTTCGTTTCGCACGTCAGAGAATCGCTAGAAAAATAAAAACGCGACTCTATCCTTCATGAGTAATCCTTTCTCTCTCCTCTCCAAATATCTGTCGACATTTTTTTCTGCTTCCGATCTATCCTCTCTCCACCCCAGTTCGACCTCGTTCTCATCGATTTAATTTTAAATCTCGCATCATTACAAAATTCTTCTGAGATGTGGCTCCAACAAGTTCTTCGCACCCATCGTGGAACGCGGTTTTGCACGCACGGGGTTCTTTAGAAAATACTTTCACGCGTTCGTTTCATCTCTTCTCGCGTCTGGATCCTCGTGCGTCCGCTCGCGAGAGACCAGATCCAGTTCCTCAGGTTTTCTCCGCCGATCTCGTCAAAATGGACAATAAAAAAAGAAAGCAAAGAGCTCCCTCAAACACGAAAAACGTGAAAATTCTTGCTCTGTTCGATACTGTGTTCGTTCGTATAATATACATTCGTAAATTTTCGATTTTTCCGCTATCGTAGAAAAACCATTTAACGAACAACACAGGTAGAACGTTGCAGGCACGTCGATTTGGTATTCGTGTAAGTGTACGTCATCCTGGATGAACGATCATTTTGGAAAATTCGATTTATATACGAAGCTTCGATCGTGATTAGTTTTCTTCGGTTGACGAGATCTTTGAAAACCACGCGTCGAAACAACAATTAATGATCTCTTTAACTACTAAAAGCTGTCGCTTACGAGGTAATTACGTTCTCGAATCGTAGAGAAGCATCTGAAATTGTTCCTTGTCGTTTAATGAAAACGAAAACGAAAACTAACCGTGTCATTCGTATTTAGAATGTTCGGTTTTGATTTTTATTTGCATCTAATCGCGCAGACCAACTCTCAACGCACAAGCTGCCCGATCACCACGTGGATTCAAGCGTTTCCAAAGCAAGGAAGGGAAAGAAACACCGCTTGCCGGAATTCCAAAGTAAATCAGGGTAAAGGTTTATCCGAGCAGAATGGGATTTACGTTGTTTGATAATGTGATCCCGCAAAGAGTCTCTTATCACGATTGCTTCGTAATTTTTTAGCGTGCTTTCAGATATATGTACTAAACGACTCGAGACAAAATTCTATTCTTTTGTCTCTCGGTGATATAGAAGAAAACTTTGCGATCGTCGAATAGATAAAAAAATTAAAAATAGAAACTGAACGATTGCAAAGTTTTCTATAATCGTTAGAGACGCCATTAATTAAGAATTTTATAAAAAATGCAATTCTTTCTTACTTCCTTAAGTATATAAATCGAAGCGTTCTTCGTTTCACATCTTTTTTTTTGGTCAATAAACCAAACATCGACATCTTAAAATTAACCTTCGAGATCTGTATAAGCGCTTCATAAATACCAGTCAATTTCTAAATTCTTAATCCTCTTCCATTGTAAGTCGAGTCGCTTAATAATGCAAAATGTAGAAGCAAATCGTGAATACAATCGTCGCGTTATTCTACGATAAAAACTAGCTCAAAGTATTATGTCGGAGCATAAGCTGGCGCGTCGCGTGACCGTCTCACAACGTTACAGCTAAATGCTCGCGTCTAACACCGCTCGAGCTTTCAGAGTGCAGCGTGCAAGCAAACGTTACGTTTAAAGTCGATCGATTATGTGTGCTCTTTACGAGACGGTGCTTTCTCGTCGTCTTAACGTGAGTTTACCTTCGCGGAGGTGTAACGGAAACAGGGACTGTGCGGAGAGCGTGCTGTACGTGTGCTTTTTGACTTCTCTTCGAGGCTCTTCGATCGAGAAGAGAACCGGACGAATAGAAACCGTGGACACGTAAACTTTCGTGCTGCACGAGGAAAAAGAATTTCATGGTTCTTACGAATATTTTTAGAAGTCTCGAATATCGTTCACTTCACAACGTATCAACTCCAATAATCTACCGTTCGCTAAAATTATTGGATCTAATTAGATAAAATTATTGAATTATTCTATCGAAGCGTTTCTCTACTACGATCTAAGCATTTACACAGAACCTCCGTTTAATCTATATATCTAGTGATCTACATTTTGATTCGAAGATTCGAAGAAATCTTGGTAACAAATTAGGAACACACGTCCCAGAATAGAAGAACGACAAGGAGACTTAATATCGTTTCTAGGCACAGAGCGCTGGTTATGAGAACTAGAAACCCGAGATCGCGCCAGAAATTCAAATTTTCTCGTGCACGATGTGTCTGCTCGCGAATTGATACGACAATGGAATGTCGATCGCCATGGAAGCAGGACGATCGCGCGGTTTCCGCAGAGAAAGTGTACCTACGGATAACAAAGGGAATGAAAAGAACCGGCGAGGCCAAGTTCCGTGTTGAATTCGTGCTAAATCTGTGCATGCGTGCGCGCGCGCATGTGTATGTGAATTCCTCTTCCCGTGTTTCTTTTATTCTTCTCTTTTCATTTTTGTTCTACGTTTTCCTTGATTTTCGATAGACGAGAAGAAAGAGGAATCGTTCGAAACGAGCTACATCAGCTACGCGTCAGAAGCGGGGTGCGTGGTTCTCTCGACAAGCTCGAGCTACACAACTTAACGAACGAATTTTTGTTCTACCTCGTCTTCGTTTATCTTACTTATCAGCATCGTGTGTGTTGGCGGGCCACCTCGTACGCCGGTGGCTTCGCTCGAACACGAAAAAATTAAGGCCGACGAGCGAACAAGCACGTCGTTGAATTCCGCCTGACGAATCAGGTACGCTGTGTGCATGTGTGCCTACGTATACGGTTTCTCAGTTCGTGATTTCGGCAGAGGAAAAATATACAGAAAGAGAGAGAGAGGAAGAGAGAAATGAAAATAAAAATAGATACGGAGAAACAAAACAGAGGCGTAAAAAAGTGTACTTATATGGACCGTCTCTTTTTGTTTTTTTGGAAGTGGACGACGTCGTTCGAATTTATCGTTACCGTCCGCCCCGAGGGATTTTAGGATTTCATTATCGACTATAAGTAGAAGTGTAAACGTCGAGCTTAACGATCACAGCTATTGTACGATACTATGAGTGTCTAGAAATTGTCGCGGAGGAAAAAACGATAGTATTAATAATAATAATCAATAATGATAATAATAGTAGAAGTTAGATAAACGATACACAATAGATAATTAAAGGATCCTACGAGCAATTTGTCACAAGGAAGCTAAATGTCGGTTTCTCTCGTAGTACGCCGTTTTTCTCTCCATCGTAATTCGATTGAACCTCGAACTTTTGCACATTGAACAATAGAAAAAAATATATATATATACTATATATGTTTCGTGTATGTATATGTGTAACGTGTATGTACGTGTTTATGCGATTCACGTATGCATATATATGCACATATATATACACATATATATGTATATATATATGCGTTTAGATATATATATATATTTATATAATCTATAAAATTCATCCTACGAAGAGTTTTGCCTCGCACCGGTTTCATCGACGGAGCTAGAAAAAATCTAATCCTCTTTCATCGGTAAACTTCCGTCGTTACCTTCAAAGTAAAGATACATATATATCTGTGAGTATCATATGGTTTCCACTCCTATGCTTCACACAGCGAATTTTCTGCCGCCGGTGGGAGCATTTAAACTGGTGATTCGAAGAAAGATAAATCGACCACGAGGCACCTAAAACGAAATTCATTTCAGAAAGAAACGCTGTGGTCGACGAGAGGGGAGAGCCTCGCCTACAGCGTCTGCTCCACCTCTCTCTATAATATACTTTGTTCTAAATTAAACAGACTTTCTAATATGTTAAAGACGTGTCTCGATAATTGAGCGACACACGGTTATTTCACTTTACAAAATGTTAGACTTCAGCTTAGGACCAACGCGCGCGCGCGCGTGTGTGTATGTGTATGTGTATGTGTATGTGTGTATGTGTATTTTATGCGAGTGCGTTATACTTTTCATAGACGAATATTGCACGCTTCGGTACACGATAAACCGTGTACACGCGTTTATGTATATTATATATTATATATCATATATATAATATATAGTAGTTTGCATATACAAAGCATTCGTAATTTTTCGTTACTTCCTTTTCTCTTGCCTTTATCTTAATTATATATTTTTTTTTTTCTTTGTTTTCGCTTGTTTCTTTGCAAAACTTATTCTACTACGACTTTTTTTTGTTCACCTCCTCGTCATTTTGCTGTCACTCAGTGCAAAGATAAGAATAGTAGTAGTAGTAGCAGTAGTAGTAATAGTAGTAAGTAGTAGTAATAGTAATAGTAGTAGTGATAGTAATAATAGTTTAAATTGTTTGAATCGCAAAACGAAGAAATTTCGCTTCTACATCGAAAATTAAGAAGAAAAAAATACAAGAAATTCTCTCTTCTGCACTTGCGCACATGTAACTTTTAACAGTCACACTTATCGAATTACAAGTAAAAGATCATTTGATAGTGTTTAGTTATTCGTAATAATAATTATATATCTGCGTTTGCTCGTGATTTTCTCTTACGTTCTCTCTCTCTCTCTCTCTCTCTCATACACACATACACTCTCTTCTCTCACTTCATTCTCACGCCAGGTCTCATGTGAAAAAAAAAAAAGAAACGAGAGAGGAATACAATCATTACATTTCACAGCTAACCACAGCATTCGACAATTTTTTTCACTCGTTTAAAAATTACTTGTATCACAATGAAACGCCAGCGCATCCTTTTGTCTCTGATCCCTATTTGTAAGTGATACCCAATTCTAGGTATCCATACCCCTCTTTCGATCATCCAAACCTTTCTCCCAGCTAGTGAACTTTCAAGGATGAGTGTCGTAAAGTTCTGGCAGGTTTTGGCCTTGATCCGAGGATTTCCGGATGGTTGCGAACGTGTATACTAAGGATCCGCGTGTCGGATGAACTGCACGTGCAAGGCCACAAGTGTTCATCCCCGCGACACGGATCCGCGGTCACAGGGCTTATCAAATTGGCGGAGAATCGATGGATTCCTCTCAACTCGTCGCTAGATTACTCTTCTTGAACGCTCGCTAACATAGCTGCAATATCACCCACAGGCTTCACAGCTCTTACTCGATAGAATTTGGTGCCACGTGGAACGCGATACCGGTTATCGATCTGAAACATCGACAGCATTAATCCTGGGTACACATCACCAATTACGAAATATCTTATATTTAAACGACGAACAAGAAAAATAATCTCACCTTTATAGCATGACAGTACTCCTTGGAGGCAACTTCGACGATGCTCTGAGTATTTTTCAACGACTCGTCAGGATTCCAGACTAAATCCAAGGCAGCGGTGGATTTCGGGTCGAGGAAATGAAGCGTCGTCGATTCCTGGTAAAACGTATACGTTCTGTGCGTCTCGTCCCAGAACACCAATACGTTATCCCCTGGATCGCAGCTGGTCACGGTGATATGGCCTAGTTCTGCCAGCTTCGCGGCGGTTGTGTCTATTTTCTTTTTAATGTGCGTGAAGCACGTGATGCAGCCACACGAACGTTGTGGTTTCGGACTGGTTGTCGCGTCCTGAGACGAACTCGAATCGGAAACGACCGCTACAGAATCGTTCATGTCTTTCTCGCGACTTCCTGACGAAGGCAACGTATCTGGGGCAGTGAAGCTTCTAGATCGTTCCTTTACCAACTCGATCTCCAGCCGAACCTTATCCGCTTCCAAGGTCTCGACTTTCGTCTCGGCCGTCTCTTTGCTCTCGCGAAGCGTTTGCAGCTCTGCGTTCATTCTCTTGTTCTCGTTTTCGAGGATCTCGAGTCTTCTGGATAAACAACTTGGATCGTCGCTCGCTTCCAATCGTACCTTCTTCGATTCTGATACTTCCACCTCGTCTTTCTCCGTTTCCAAGCTCTTGGTTTCCTCCTCTAGACTACTCTGGCTCATTTCCAGTTGTTCCTCGCTATGTTCTTTATGTAAGCCAGCCTCGACGAGAACGTTCTTGAAGCTCTCCGAATCTTTCAAACGCCTAATTGTGCTCTTGTAACGCTTGCACTCCTCCGTTAATGCAATTTCTCGTCTCCTATACATCTCCATTGTTCTATCTTTCTCCTCTATCGCTTGCGTGGCCAATCGTAGATCGTGAACCAGCTTCACCATCCGCTCATCCTCGATACTTCGTATCGACGCAGAATTCTCTGGCTTCATGTCTTTCGTCGATTGAGCTAACGCGTGACTAGTGAGCTCGATGAAATCTGGTCTCTGAAAAGAAAGTAACAAAATATTGCAGACTTTTTGGAATTTATGGAAAAATTTGAAATTGAATTTAAAAGTACAAAAATGCACATAACGCGTATAATCCACAATCATACCTCGATCTTCTCGAGGCTGCTATCACTTGGACTGCTTTCCATGGTTGACGTAGTCATCAGCTTGAAGCGGCTTCTGATGGATTGTAGTTCGTTCTTGTATTCCATTTGCAGCTTTTCGGTTGTTTCTTTTACCATCCTTTGCTGTTCGCTGCGCGCGTGTTTCAAACTTTCCTCCAGCTCTTGGATTCGTTTCTGGCTTTGCGTCACCGAATTCGTCAAGGACGCTATTTCTATAAACCTTTCATCGTTCGCCTTCTTAACGGCCGCCTCTTTGTCGGCGCGAGCCTGCTCCAGGGTTTCTTCGAGCTGTTGATGCAGATGCGTTTGCAGATTTCTCATTTCCGTTTGTTCGTTCTCCAGTTTCTGACGCATAGTTGATATTAGACGCTCGTGTTCAGCCAACTCGGTTTCTTTTTCCACGAGATTTCGTTTTAACGTGCATATCTCTTCCTCCCGATTCTGCATTAGCTTCTTCACGTCCGCCATCTCGAGCTCGTGGTCTACGGTGAGCTCTTGCTCGCGTTCTCGAAGACGACGATCACACTCGCGCGAGTACAACGATAAAGCCTCGCGAACTTGCTCGGTCATCTTCGAGAAACCAGCTTGCTCCTCGTTGGTTCGATCCCTGAGAACAGCCAGCTCCTGGCGGACAGCCCTCAATGCCTCGTACACCACCGCCTTCATCGTCTTCAAGATCGAACTAAGCCTTTCCACTTCCTCGCGCGTGTTGCCAAGATTCTCCTGAAATGTCGATCGTCAGACACATATCGGTAAGTATCAGCGAAGGATCGTTTCCTTCCGTGCTAAACTCGACTAAAGACGTCGAAAACAACTATTCATGACCAAATCGTAAAATCGCAGGCGTGATAATAGAATTAATGTTGTTAGCAGAGGAAAAAACAGAAGGAAAAAAGTAGTTTGACAAATAATAAATCCCAAAGGTGTCGAGTATGTAACGATGATGAGAGCAACAGTAGCATGGGTATAGTCGGTCCGGTCGAAACGATCTCGAACGAAGTCGTCGGGGTGTATTCTGAAAAGCGAACTCATGACTTGAGTAATATCTCAAGGAACGTACTTCGAGGGTCATAGGATCGGGAGAATCGAGTGCGACGGCAGCTAATCCTGTAAAAAAATTAAAACACACGCACTCACACGATAACGACACGCGGCTTGCTAATAAGTACGGAAAAAGTAACACGAACACGCAAGCACTTTGAAAAGAGCAGATCGTACGACTTGTCAGAAAATGACGACAAGCAAAAAAACACATACCTACACGATTTCGAAAATTACTTTGCATTATAGTCAGCGCTAATAGCTTACTGGGCAGCGAATATAAAGACAATGACAACGAAAGTACCTAGAAATCACAGAAAGGGAAAGTAAGTGGATATAAAAATTTAGATAAGCGACCAACGTCGAGTAGAGGGTTCTCAAATGTACGAAAAGAGGTGTTGCAGATACGAGGAGATGGCGTAGAAAATGATACACATAGACACAGAGAACCAATAAAACAAGAAACACACGAACCAGAATAGAGATACTAAATGTCGTGTATGTATATAAGCAAACAAGTATACCATATATATATATATATTCATAAACTGTGGAAGAGGAAGAGGATTTGGAACGGGAAAGATACGTATTAGCGGTAATGGAACGTTTACGGCTACGACTACAAGGTCCGTTAGCGAGCTGTAAGTCGTCCAGTACCTGGAGAAGGGAAACGATAGCCTGATGCTGGCCGTCGATGGGATGCTCGCTGAGACTGCTCGGCAGAGATTCGTCCATGTAAAATTCAGTACCCATGAAGTCAGTAGCGCATACTCCAATGGAGGGGCTGCTACCACCACTACCGGATAGCTGCTGGCATTGCTGCTGCTGACCGTCGCACATCACGGACCGTGACAAGGAAGAAGGAGGATTTGGACTGAGGGAGTTCGGCTCCTCGGCCATCGTCGTCGATGGCGTTTCGTGATATTTAGGAAGACCGTTCGCAGTAGCGCAATGAAGCAGACAGCTGCTCGATTCGCCGTTCTCGGCACACTCGGTTAACGGACTCAGCTGAGCTGGACGCTCGCTGACGGACAGACTGGGAAAATGGAAGGATCCAGGCTCGCTCGAGGAGGATGACCGGTTCGTCAGGTCCGCGACTTTCGAATTAAGCGGGGATACGTTAGTTGAGGTCGAGGAAGCGGGGGACACGCTTCGCGAGGCACCAACCTCCAATTGCTTCTGACGCATTTGTTTCGCGCCATCGTACGACTCCGGCTTAGAGTCCGTGGCACCCTGCCCGATCTTCTCGAACTCCTCCGTGTCCGTCTCCGATTCGAAACCACCCCTAAAATCGTATGAATACACGGTTACTCTAACTGATGTTTTAAAAATTATCTACTTTTGATAGGAACGATGATTACCTGTCGAACAACATCGGTGCTCTCGTTCGTTCCTGTTCCTTGGTAGCTACATCGACACGCATGGAGCTGCTATCTTTTTCTTTGTTCCCATCGGTGCTTGCTTCGGTGAGACTCTTCGACAGGAAGAACTGCGTGATGCTATTCAGATCTGGCGACGAGATAGTGAGTGCCAGTTCGGGTAGCTGCGATCTAAGAGATTCCATATCCTCTGCTGTCAACTGCAACGCGTACAATCGTGTTAGAACTGTTTGCCTTTGCTCAATATTAAACACGAGGATTAGATATCCTAAATAAATACCTTGGGCAGTCCGTTATCAAAAACAGACGGAGCTTGCGTGGCGAAAGGTGGCGGCGTATCCTCAAGGCCAGGGAATAGGGTATTCAAGAAGTGACCATCGAATTTGCTTTGGAATTCTCTTCTACGAGCCAGTTCCTCGCTATGAACAGTCAACAACTGGCACGCCAGGTTACTAGCCCAAACAAGGAAAGCTTGCGAGAAGGTTCGTCTTCGAACTACTTCGGCCACAGCGTTCATGTACATGTGTGGCGCTAGATGGATTTGCTGAAGCACCTCCAGATGCCTTCTCAAACGTTTCAGGCTTTCGTGGTACATTACTAACTTGCCATCCACCTCCATCATCTTATTCTCCACGTACATGATCCACTTGAGCCGATGATAGATGTTCACCGACAGTTCTTCCTTCGCTTTGGTGCACCTACGCCTAATGTCGCGCAATTTGTTGTGATTTTGCAGCATCACAAGCAGTTGGCGCCTGTGCGAAGTGCAGAGATCAGGAAGTACACTGGCATCGCCCAAGTTGTTCGCTCGGCTCTGATTTTGAAGAAAACCCTGAGCAAGTTCTCCCTGCTCGTGGACCAGTTTCTTGGTTTGCGCCATCAGCTGTTCCAACGCAAACAGTCTTTCGCCAAGACCCTTGATCTCCTTCATATCCTGCTTGTTCGCGCTGTCAATAGCCGCATTTACTTCAGCCTTCAACGCCTCCATTACTCTCTCGTCGAACTGTTCCAAACCCCTCGAACACTGTTCCGCCACCTGCTCCAAACTACTTTGATTGTCTTTCGCCGAGATCCATCTAAGCAAGCTGAGAACCTCATCCCTGCCATCAGAGTCCTTCTCCGATTGATTTGGTTGATCGTCCGGACTCAACAGACCTTCGGCCTGAGCTCTTAACGCTGGTAGGATCGGAATCTGCGCCAGTGTGCCCAGGTCAGCGTTGAAGCTGCAAGAAAGAGATTTAAGTTTACCGAGATGAATTTATGAAGTTTAGAGAATGGAAACGTTCAATGACAGCAAATAACTAGAATTATCGATATAAGGTATTAAAAAATATTATGCCGCGAAATTCACTTTCCTCCCTATCTGTAACAACGCGATGTTACGAGCCTAAAATCATGTATCAGTCACTGCTTTTCTTAGCTCTATTCGCCTTCTTTTACACGCAAGTTAAGTCTCTTTAAAGACTGAACGACTTTCGAATATGTAATAAATATAATAATGGCCCCTTGGTCGTTTAAAGACAGTTCCAACGTGTAACGAAATAAAAGAGGTCTTTAAACTTCTAACAAATTTATGTTTTTAGCCACTTTTGTGATAATTTCTTCGAAATATGATCTTCTCATGATCAAGATATACGACACTGATGTTCTGATTTCGTACTAGTCCAATAATCAGATTGTTATATTTGTCTTATAACTCGATATAACATGGTATATAATACGTGATTTGCAACAAGTTTCTCCATCTTTAATATGATTTGATAGTTGACGATGGGACAACTTTAATGGCTAGTAATTATCTATTAAATTCGAAGTTCGATATGTACCCATCTAATACATAGTATGCAGACAGCAAATACGAATGACCGATTTAACAATTACTTAATTGCTAGTGTTTATAGTATTGCTAGGACTGTTACGTTTCGTTGATCACGTTCACTGTTATTTTACTACCAGTATCCCAATTACGTTCGTTTCCTTGAAACTCGCGTCTTCCTTAATGTCACGCGACACTACACGCTCTCCACATACGATTCCTTGGAACGTAACAATGTATCAAGCGTGTGATTAACGTCATTATAAAAAAAAAAAAAAGAAAACTAACCAACTATCACGTTTGCGATTCGAACGTGAACCATAAATATACACGTATGTGTGTATGTATATATATACATATTTTACGGGAAGCGAAGCGAACCCGGGACCTCGACAACTTATGTCACGACGTGATTACAGTCACGACGTGATTATGCAAATTGGATGATATCGTTAACTCTAATTGAACGTTGCGCTTGATCTTAATTATTTATTGTCCCCAAAACTTAAATGCTATGCACACGAAACTTCAACTTATCCATCTTTTAATAAAAAAAATACTTAAATATGTATCACTTCCAAATCTTGTTGTAAATTAAATTCTAATACCGTATAATCAGACACCTGCGTACTTCTTACAAGATGTAATTTAATTACACAATTACAGATAAAAGAAATTGCAATAATTTTATTCTCATATTGTATAGAAATATATATATATAATTTATATATATTTATATTCATATATTATATATTTATTATATATATATACACACAATATACAATATGTATATTGTATATTATATTGTACAATATATTATACTATATATTATATTATATTATATTATATTGTATTATATTATATTATATTATATTATATTATATTATATATATTATGTATATATTATTATATTATATACATATATTATGTTATATTATATGTACAATATATTTCTATACAATATGAGAATAAAATTATTGCAGTTCCTTTTGTCTGTAATTATGTATATAAAAGTCTACGAAGTATAAAAAGCATTTATGGCCGGTAATATTCATATAACCAAAACCCTCATAAAAAGAAGACTAAGGAGAAAACACCCCACTGACCACACTGAAGAAATAAAATAGACCAACTCGAAGATGGTATCCCGCTGGGGGTAGCCATCCACATGTTAATTAGTAATAAAGTTAGACAAATTTCCGAGTGACCAGCTGGACAAACTATGAAATACAAATTAAATAAAAAAAAATATATATATACATATATGGATGGGAATGTTCGTTTTCTGTATTACTCACTTTTGAAGTAGTTCCATGTGTTGTTGCCTCTCCGACAGATAGACGGCGAAACTCTGTTGTAGAACATCGGCCCGTGACTGGAACATTTGCGTGATGTCCTCGAGATTCGCGACCACGGCAGCCCAGCCCTGTTGCTGAAGGTGTTGATCGTGGACCAGCCTCTCGCAGATCCTGGTTTGCTCCCGCGCCAATCCACAGCATTGCTGAGCCAATTGGGCACGGGCAATGAGGGTCTGATAAGTGGCAGGCATCGCCAACGACGCATCGATTTGGTTCTGAAGATCGACATCTGTAATGCAAAGGGCGATAGATCGTATCGAGCTCTTAATCACGGAATATTCGTCCGAATGAACTGTCCCGCTTTTATTGATCGAAATACCGATCGTCGAACTCTAAACGATTAAACGGAAAAGGCGAGTTAATCCTTTCGAAAAAACTATTTTTTTTTTCTTTTATCAATGGGAGAAATAGCTATTAAAGAAACAATCGGTAAATTAAGAAACATACTGTAATAATTAATAAAACATATGTATTTTGCTTGAAGTATATTCTAGCCGTGCTTTTATATTTACGTATGAAGTCAGAATTCTGAATATCACTGCACTAATCTATGCTGCTACTTGATGCTTTTGTTTAGAACTTAGCTATATATATCGTGAAGGCTATTATACCTTCAATGGCGAGGGATTGAACGAGCGACCAACCGACACAGTGTCCACAAGTCGCTTGTATAATTGATCAAGCTTCACCGATGTAATCTTGGTGCTTTGGCACGCGACGAAAGCTCAAGGTCGCGTAACGGCTCGGATCATCTCAATACCTTGCGTCATACCCTGGATTCGTAGTGATACTTTGTACCTAGTTCTCGAGGTTTCGTTCGAACCGATGGTTCGAAACAATTCTGCTAAGGAATTACGTTTTTCTACTTCCATTCTGATTTGATGATAGATACGATAGAGATTCGGTGCTTAACTAATTAACGAACTAATTAACTAATTATCCCTTCCGTGTCATCGTTTAAAATCGTTTAAAATTCAGATCCAAGATGTATTTATGAAAAATACAATTTTTTTTTTACACCGATTTATTTTTCATGAAAATTACCGTAAGGAAACGCGGAGCTTCGAACACTCGGAGCGGCTGCCTGGGTTTCGTCATTCCTGATTCGAGGGAGAGATAACAAAGTCACTCGGGAGTGCAGTAAGTTGTAAATTATGTCCTCTCCCTTGCTGTGTCACGGGGCTAGCGGTCCTCAACGGTCTGGCGACTGCGTGTCGAATAATCTTCGTAGGATGATCATCACGGACGAACGAAACGAACTATCCACACGCGTATTCTGCGATCCCGAGCAAACGTGGGGTTTCGAACAAATAGGGACGCGTTTATATTAATAACGGATTATCCCTTTGTATTTTGCTTGACATCCATTCGAGGTCCAACCGATATTAAACGAATAAAATTCTCTTCTGAACCTACCCAACCCTTTTCTAACTTAAAAATTCTTCTAGATGTGTAACAAAATCGCGACTTATCTATTTTTACATCACAAAAAAAATATCATGTTCTAGCAAACTACGTCCCCTCGCGATGATACGAGACGACGAGTATCTCCTTACGAGTCTTGTTCAACGTTACGTGGTCAGTTTCGAGGCGAGTGTCCAATGTAGTGGTTCGAAGTTGATGGAAGGGAACTGCGTACATACTGCGATGCGTTCTGACAGCAGGGAAAATCGCTGGCCGGAGTTAATTTTATTTAAAGTTTAGAGACTGCTTCCACCGATTACCTCGCGAATAAACAGCACGTTAGGCTCTCTCGTAAATGCTCAGTAAGATTACGTCAAGCACACTTTGAAACTCGAGGAATTTTGTCACGATGATCGTACACTTTATTACTAGCAATGTGTGTTCATAGGTTTGAGCGAGAGAGTAGAAACTGATTGATGAACGTTGCCTAATATCATTCAACGTGCTATTTTTCCTCGGCAAATATTGACCGTAACGTAGATGGTAGTCATCGAGGAAGAAATCTATCAAGACCTTTCGATCGATGAAATAACCATCCTACGAACTTCATTCTTCCGTAAGTTTCATCTGTATAAATCGATTCGTTCTTCCGTACAATAAATAATACTTCTCGTAAATGAAAGTTTCGTCAGTCGAACAAATTACGAAAATTTGAAAATTAAAAGTCGATAGGAAATAATTTCCATAGGTTCGAGTATACCTTTGTCTTCTGTTAGCTTTTCCGACGAATAGAAAAATAAGACGCGATACGATTAAGCGAATCTGTGGTTCTTCGAATTGCAAATAATTGTTAGCCGATTGATCGAAATTCACATGGCAAAAAGAGCTGCCGCATTGAAAAAGAAAGCGAAGTCCGGTAAAGATGAACCAGAAGAGTAAATCGAAGCTAAATATGTATATGTTGCACAACTGTTGGATATTGGATCGATTTTATAGCGCGCTGCTACATGGGACGCTGTCTTTTTTCTCGCTGCCCCGTGTTCCGGTGTTTCGTTTTAGAAAAAAGAAAGGACGATCAGAGGGAAAATTCGTTAAAGCGTAAAAATGTCAGAAGGTGGAAATCGAACGATGAATTCATGAGGTCATAAAAATCGAAGAGCGAGGACAAAAGAACCGTGGAACGTGACTTTTCCCTTTCTCACTCTTAATTTCAATCATTAATTCAGTTATGACCGATTTCCATTCGCAACAATAGACTGCGTTGTAGACGAAGAAGAATACGAAATAAATCAGAGATCGAGACCGAGTGACCCCGACGATTTGCAAATCCAAAACCGATTTGATCGTCGTCATCCGCGGATTGAACGTAGAATGCCGTCTAAGGGGAAAATAACTGCGATGATTCGCGATGCGTGATCTCACCTGGAACTGCGACGCAGAACATGGACAATCGGTAATTAGCATTTGCGATAAAACTTCCAGCGCGAATGCTTATGGTCAACTTGCGTTTTGATTCGTGTTTCGAATAACTCGATCGTTGTTTAGAGTTTAAAGTGTGGATAGAAAAAACGCACACGTTGTTACCGACGCGCGCGTTACGTCGCCTTAATTTACTTAAAACGTATAATTAGTTGCTAGAGCTTTTCCGATAACTAGTAGCCTGCGAATTTCTAGGCATTTATGAGAATTGTAAAAAAGGACAAATGCACAAAAATACATAATGCGCAAAGATAAACAAAATATCCAAAAGGGAATTATTGAATAGATAAGTTTTTATCTATTTAATAGGTCAATTCGCCACTAAATAGGTGAAAGTAATTTCTACTTTGAGGTTCTACTTCTTGTATAGTGAAATTCTAGGAAAAACATAGTTATGCACCTATATACAGTAAAACATCTATCGTCTATCGAACCATTCAGGTTACACAACGATAACGTAGAGGCAAAGCGGGCAAAAACGTTGAAGATTTGCTCGCGTTTCGTCTACCGCATATAACGACGGTAACCTCATTTTAATCATGTAATTGCGTAAGCTTCCGACGCAGGTTGAACCTGGCAAACAGGGGCCAAGAATTTCACGGCACGACACTGAATTCCCAGAATATCTTAACTTGGACTAATGCTCTCCTTTTCTAATTATACATACTACGCACCGCAAACACACGCCTACGCGTTCGAGAATGCACCCCTCGTTGCCAGAACAATCGCAGTACGTACGTTTATTAACCAAAAAAGAAAAAAAAAAAAACGTATTTTCTTCAATTTCCATATTCAACCAAATCTACAAAAAATTACTCAAATCGGCATCGATCAGACTCGACAGTTAATCCCCGTCTTCTGTATTTCTACCAATCACGCTATCAACCAACTATCCGGATAATTGGATATTGGGTTATTCGTCGGAAGCGGTTAAGCAAGCCGCCACGATGAATGTCGTGCAATCTATCGTAACTTATTAAAGGGTTAATAGGTCGCGGGCCACGCTTCGCGGAGCGCCGTGCCAGACATTTGCGAACGCTGTTTCATTCGGATCAGTACTCGTACGGTTGATAGTCCAGCGGCCTGCATTAAAGCCGCTGCCAAGCATCCCGATGGGACTGCGTGGACGCATGAATGAAGAACCATAGCGGCTCGATGGGCCGCGATCTTATCTGCGGTGAAAACTCGGTCAGCCGTAGGCTATCTGGGGAAAAAGGGGGAAAGAAATCGCTGGTTTAGCGGTCGATTTATTGGTCGATCGCCAGAAACCGATTGCTGAACGAAAACGCATTCCTCGTTGGTAAATATCACTCGATTTCTCTCTCCTTTGTTCGAATTTGATTCTTTCCTCTCTGTTTTTTTTTTCTTTCTTTCTTTTCTTTTCATTTTCACTTGTACATCGTTCGCGTTAGTCCATCGATGGCCGCGTAAACGTGGGACGTGACTATCGAGACTCTTCTTTTCCCCTTTTATCTGGACACGATTCACTTCGCACGAACACCAGATAACATCTTCGCGTCGCGAATTAAGAATTCACGGAAAAGTCTGATTACTGATTTTTCAAAGAGAAAGGAGAGTCAGGTTTAAGGTCTGTGTTTTTACGTCGTTTAACGCTGCAGCGAATCGCATCGATTTACTTTCATTGCCATGAAAGTCACGCGACTTTCGGTGGAAATATGAAGTAACAACGAACGTACTTATGCATTCAGGAGTGAAAAGAGTCGATTTGAGACTGTAAGCCGGGAATTAACGAATAGGCAACGTAGCTTTGCCTCGTTCCTCTCGTTTTTCTTTTGATATAACGGCGAGACTCAGGTACGCAGATCGTTAAAGCGGTACAAATTAACCATTTTCTCTGGTTACCAGTGAAACTCGGTACTTTTACCACAAATGCGAAACATGTGTTTTCTCAATTAGAACAAATTTCTTGCAGACATGGCTCGTAATCGTTGAAATCCTGCCGTTTTGCTTCAAACAAACTGCAAAACATTCCCACGCCAGCATAAATCTGTTTTTCTTTTTTTTTTTTTTTTTTTTTGCTATGTAAAACGATGTTACATTACCATTTTTCTAACAGTAATAGAAAAGAAAGGATAAAACAATTTGATATTAGCAAACTTGTATACTGTAATTAGTTTCTTTCATTAATTACGGAGTATGATTTTCTATCTACTGCTCTAGTAATTATATCAAAGTGGGAGAAACGTTTAGATAGAGAAACAGTTGGAAATAGCAATTTCGAGCAGACAACGAATCAAGTTTCCACGCAATCCTCAAAAGTGCACAACCCACCGCGGTTCTCGCCACCTGACACGCACTTCTTCGACGTATCCTATAGCTTTCTCTCGCTATGTACAAAGCCTCTACTATCGACAACGAAGCGCAAAACCAATAAAATACAAGATTTCGATATGAGGTAACCTGCGTGCGCTCGGATATATTTGCACGTTCGTTCATAAATATTAAGTCATATGCTAGTCTCGTGCAAAATCTGATAATTAATCTAGAATTTTTTTTTTTTTTTTTTTATTTGGAAGAATTTTACAATCAATTCTCATTGAGAATTATAAGTAATATATTCTAGCGTGGTACTATAACTTGAATAATAAGTGTTTATCGTATGTTTGATTCTAGTTGAATTTAATGCTTAAATCTAATTAATCTAAATTTGTAAAGGAATAGAAAATTGGTTAGAGTTTTGTATTCTTACAAGATCAAGATTCAAGATACTTCAGAGAAAAGAGTCAATTATATTTTTCTGTATAATTATACAGTTGTACTATTATTGATTATACAATTTAATTCTTCTACGTAATTATCTCAGGTTGTCCAAAGGTTTCTTTTGTTTATATCAGGAAGTAAATTTTTTGTTTTTTATTATTTTATCGAATTACGTATAATGACGTTCCATTGGAGCAAAATTGATCATACATAATTCAATAAAGTAATATAAAACAAAAAATGTTGCGCACCTATTATTTCCTTGTATGATGATGACAATGATGATGTTCTATTGGAACTGTAGACGCACTCGACAGCAAACCTTTTTTTTTTATTTCGAAGGATTTTACAATCAATTCTCATTGAGAATTATAAATAAATTATTCTGGCGTGGTACTTTAACTTGAATAATATGTTTTAATAATTTAATAAAACTTGAATTATAATATCGTACGTTTGATTCTAGGCGCAGCATTATCGTGACGGAAAGTCAGTTGGTAGTTGACTAGAGTTCCTTGACGCATCTTGAACAATCATCGTCCGAACTCAATAAAATAATATAAAACAAACAATGTCGTGCATCTATTATTCCCTTATAAAACGAAAGAAACTTTCGGGACAACTCAATACAATTGTGCTATTCTATTCTTTATCCAATTTATCTTGTCTCTTTAAAAATATCCTAACGCTTATGAACGAAAGTGGAGGTGAAATTCCTGACGAAAGATAAGGGTCGGAACGAAGACGACGTGAAAAGATCAGCCACGCGGAATGAAGGGATCGGATAAGCAGAACGTAGACGTGTGTATACGCGAATGACAAGCTTCATAAATCTATCTCCGCCCTTTGGGAGCCTCCACATCGTTCTAGCATTATGCAAGACAAATGCAGTGATTGCAACGCGCGAGATCTGAAAAGGAAAGCCTCGCGTTACTAGAATAAACCCTCAAGGCTGGGATCTGGTCCAAGTATCTGATATATCGCGCCTATACATCACGCACTGTGTATACAATGTATCCACGGACCGCTGTCAATAAATGATCATCGTAATTTACGATGCAGCTCCTGGTTCACGCGCACGAAAATCCCTCCAGCGCTTTCCACCGTCTATTTTTCACAAATTTCAAATTAGGTGGGTGTCGAACGAACAAAGATTTGTGTTCGTGGCACAATTCTCGTGGTTACAAATTGAAAAACCGAGAAACATTGTACATTAATCTTCGCCGTAACTTATTATCTGCAGGAAATTTGTAAACGTTATAATAAATCTGTATCGTATTATGCTATACGTAGCGTATACGTATATTATGTAGCTGTGTGCACATATGGGACATTATCTCGAGCGTTATAAAATAAGTGCAAAGAAAAGTGTATCGACAGCGATAAATTCGCGTGCAGTTAATTGGCTCGATAAAAGCTTGCCCCCAGTCAAATCTTAACCCGATCGAAGATAACCCTAAGCGCCCCTTGTTCTTCTCCAACTTCCGCTCAATGTTCTATTTCTCTGATCGTTGTTTTTCCTTTCTATTTTTCTTCCTTGTTTGTTCTCGTTAATTTACTTGATAGATAAATCCCGAAGAAATTAGAAAGCATATTTTCCTTCGCGATATATTTCTTATATTCCAATGTTGGAGGAAATTATAAATAAACTGCCAACACTTACGTAAGTTCGTATTTTTGTAAATATATTTTTAACAAATTTAACCTAGGTAGAAAATTATTTTGCCTAAATATTGTAACGAGCACTGTACTTGGAATATTTCATATATTTTCCGATATTAACTCGGTATAATTTCTAACTGGAGAATCTTAGTATTTATTTTGAGCTAAAAATCATGTGTTTCTGCGTAGCGAAAATGTGACGTGGTGTAATTTATTTTCATTTACTTGAAACTGTAGTAGTAACTAATGCGTGGGTATTCAGTACCCATGAGCTTGATCCAATCGTAATCATCCAAAATCAGATACGTGTCTGACCAATGTAAGTATGAGCATGCAAGATGTTCGGGAGTAAAAATACGAAATTGTAGAAACAAACATACTGGACATTCTATGGACGTTTCAGTTTTTAAGTTTGCTATATGCGATCGCACCGTTTCGCGAAAGCGTCATGTGCTGTCAGCTTTAGGGTGGAAAACGAAAAGAGAACGACAGCGCGATAATCGCCACAGGACAGATTACTCCTTCGTAACAATGAGCATCGTTGTGTGAGGAAAAGCGAGGAGAAATGGTATCGGGGTCTAAATAAAACCCAGCCGATTGGTTATCGACAGCTAAATAAAGAATATCGGCCCGGCTCGATGCCGAGTGCCAACGTGGAGGCTTTTGTTACGTGTTCCTCATTGGCTTCCCTCGCTCTTTCACACCTACCCGATCGACACCCTCTGATTTCCTTTCGTTTTCGACTCGACTTGTTCATTCAACGAACTCGCTTTCGTCGATGCGTTTACTCCGCCACCGATTTGTCTCGCCGGTGTTCATTGATACTCGTTCGTCAAAGACGAAAACGAAGCGAGATTTCAATTTCGTCAAAGGTGCAGAATAAGGTAACCAGTCTCTTGCTATGGAAATAGGAGCATTCAAATTTTCTTTTTTTTTTTTTTCTATTATCTAATTTTCACTTTGCAATGTGTCCAGCTGGACATTTGGTAAATTTGTCTAACTTACTTGCCAAATAACACGTGGATGGCTATCCCCAGCGGGATACCATCTTTGAGTTTGGCTATTTTATTTCTTTAGTGAGGTCAGTGGGATGTTTTCTTTTTAGTCTTCTTTCTATGAGAGTTTTGCTCGCTTCAGCAGCCAGCTGGTTTAAATGTGTTGCCATTCTTTTCTTGTATTTTTCTGCGTACCTGCAGATTTCTTCTTTGACCGTTGGTATTTTTAAGTCTCTGCGTATATCCCTATTACTGACATACCATGGGGCGTTGACTATTGTTCTCAGTGTCTTCAATTGTAGCGACTCTAGCTTATTTATGGGGCTCGTTGCTACTGTTCCCCATAATTGTATTCTGTACCTTCAACTTGGTTTTCTTATCGTTTTGTACATTTTTAGTTCATTTTCTATGGCGAGTTTAGTTTTTCAACCAGTTAACCAGTAAAATGTCTTCTCTTTATCTGTGTTTTGTTTACAATTGATTTAGTACGCTGTTTCCATGTAAATTGTGTCTAAGTGCAGTCCTAGGTATTTAACTTGCCTTGTTTGTGTTATGCGCATGCCATTCAATTGGATATTAGATAGTTTCCCTTTTCTTATTGTAATATGGTTGGATTTACTGGGGTTTACTTTTATTTGTTTATCTTGTAACCATTTTTCTATGACATTCAAATTCACGCCTTCTTTTATTTTTTTCTTTGTAAAGTTAAATTTGTAAAATTTGCGAAAATGTAAAAATTAAATTAAATTTGTAAAGAGATAATTAATCATATAATATGCTATATTATAATATATATATATACATAATAGAACTGTGTATTTTATAACGATCCTAAATACATGATGAGAAATGATAAAAACTACGAGTAAGATTTTTAGAGGATATTAATAAATTAATAATTATACATTGGAGCGTATAAAATTCTCTACGCTATTAAATAACGATATATAAAATACGACAAAATGGGTATCTAATATAAATATGAAAAATCATAAATATTTTTTTCTTTTTTTTTTATTTGGAAGAATTTCGCAATCAATTATCATTGAGAATTATAAGTAAATTATTCTGACGTGGTATTATATCATGTATAATAGGTGATTATCGTATGTTTGGTTCTAACTGAATCTAATGTTTAAAGAGGGTAATGTCTAGAGGGTAATTTCTTTTTCAGTCTATGGGTCTGACCAAGTCGTGTCAGGTAATCGAGTAACCGGTGGTTGTTAATTCTTATGTTATATTTATTACTGAATTTGAATATTTCTTCTTTAACTGTAGGTATCTTAAGGTCGCAATTTATTGTTTCGTTGGTAACATACCAAGATACGTCTATTAAGGATCTTAGAGTTTTTGATTGGAATCGTTGAAGAATTTATATGTTGGAATTACTCGCTGTTCCCCATAGTTGGATCCCATAGGTCCAAACAGGTTTTAATATGGCTTTATATAGCATTATTTTACTCTGCATGCTTAAGTTGGAACGTCTGCCAATGAGCCAGTAGAATTTTTTAAATTTTGACCCATAAATATGAAAATTGACTAAAATACTGGTCGAAAAGCATAATAAACAAAAACCAGCGCTGTTTGAAGTTAAAGAAAAGTACCGATTTCGAGTCTTCGGACTGAGGGTCTAAGAGGCCTATATTTATCCTTCATTCGACGAAGAGAGAAGATACTGTTAATGTGAGTGAGAAGCGTAGTTTCGGTACGTTTGATGAAAAGAACGGACACATCGGTAGACCTCCCTCTTTTCTTTCGAGAAAACGAATGGTAGGTAGGAAGGTTTTTTTCTTGGAAAACTAATCCCGAGCAGGTTCGTTAAATCGACGTTGAGGAAAAAGGGATGGTTCAGGTATTCTTGTCCTGCGAGAAACCAGTCCCTTTTGTGAAACGAGTCAACGAAGACAGGCATAGAAAAAAAAAAACCGGAAGGTCAAATTCATGGGTCTCGGGAAATGTGGAAAATGTCCAGAAATATGAAGATGCAGGCCAATGGTACAAACGTTCTCAGTCGTCCATAACAAAACAGAAAAGCAAAAAGCGACCTTTAATGTTGACTTCAAAGCTTTGAGATTCATTTACATTTTTCAAGGATTTCAATCACGCAATAGAGAAAGAACGATTGAAATGAAAAGTATAGGGTTTGAAAATTAGATTAGCAGTTATTTTTTATTGTCATTCTTGAATAAACTGGCGTTGATCGAAAGATTCGACGAAACAAATAGTAAAAGTAGTAAAAAATTGATTTCAAATTTTAGTTATTTATCAATTGTCCAGCTGGACAAATTGTAAGGTACAAATTAAATAATAATAAAAAAAAAATTTTTAGTTGATTTCAAACTTTACCAAGATTTCGGTCATCCAATCGGAAAACGACAGGCACAAAAGAAACGACCTAAAAGTCGGGTAGCAGATGTTTTCCATTTTCTAAATGACCCGAGTCACTCTCGATCTCCCGGATCCAGTGAAACGCTCCCTAGCTCGAAATTAATATTCTTTCTTCGCAGCAGCGCGGACACACCTTTTCTCTTTCTCTTTTTCTCGCGGAGCATGCTTTTTTGCCGAGCATATCAGTGCCGTGAAAGTTCGCGTTTAAAGTGGATCGCGGACTCGAGATTCAGAGGTCGTGGAAAATGGCTGGCGGCCGTTCTGAACGCTGAACATCTCCCGCGGGTGTGAACGTCATCGGTGATTCGTTTTCGACCTCGTTTGCCAATGGGAAAAGGAATCGTGATTCGCCATCAAGAAATAAAAAACGAGAACAAAACGATATGTCCATTGACAGAAACTACATTGACAGAAAAGGTTCATATACATTGGATTATTTAGCGAACCGCACGTTATCACGTCGAAACTTTGGCCAGCGTTCGAACGTCCTTTGCTGGCTCCTGCAACTCCGAATTCTGTCGAAGCGCCAGGTTACTTTTTCATCAAGCATTTTCGATCAAATTTTTTGACCAACGAATAGGAAGATTTAGGTTAATGTTCGAGTTTTTACGTTATGCTTGCTATTCAGTAGCGACATTTGAATACACAAATAGGGAAAGTAAAGATAAAGTAATCTTGCTACGTTCTTTGAAAGTCATCTTTGGTCCAGTCATGTTCTTGTAATGTCAAGAAATCGCGAACAACATGTTATGTTCTTCATATTCCGCAGGTAAACGACAGTCGCGGTTTTCCTTGTCTTCTCTAATCTCGATTCTCACTCGATCGCGCGATGAGGTTAAGCAATAAACGGTAACGGCGCCGCACATTCCCACGTACATACACACTGCACTTTCCTTTCTGTTTTCCCAAGCAACGTCCTGCTAGTTGTTACATAAAAGGACTTAACAGGCTGATGGATTGAATACAGCCGTCTATCGATATCCATTTGGATCTGGTCGAGATGTTGTGAAAGAAGTACGCTTTCAACGAAATACTCAGTGTGTTTTTCGTTTCAATTTTCACGCGTTCCAGCTCCCGACGAAGATGCGGGAAAAAATACCGCGGATCAGTCGAATCGCTGACATTTCATATTGCAATTGCGATTCAATGATTTCAAAGATTCTAAGTGGAATTAGTAAGAGCTTTCATCTTAAATTTTGGAAAAACGTTGAAAATTGAGCAAAGTTTGGAAAGGATATTCCTATGAAACCTATTTACTACTAGCTTGCGGATATTTATGCAAATTCATATGTTTATAAATATAGTACAAAAATGGAATCTAGATTTCAGATGGTTTTATCCATTAAACATTATAATAGCAGCCAGTAGTACACTTTGTATATTTTATGCGGGGTGCTTCAAGCTTTTCCCACCGTATATTTTTCCATATTATGCGCATTCTGCGTATTGTTTGTGTCTTTAAATTTTCCATAAATGCATAACAATCAACCGTTCGTTTATTATAGGATTATTATAGGAGAAAAGTATAGAACGATAAGTGTAAATCGATAAAATTTAAGAAATGTTTTCGAATGAAAGTTTGAAGAATTAGACGTTAGCTGTAAGCGTTACAATGGAGCGATATAGTTTTCTAGAATTCCTGTAGAATGGATTCTAGAAATTGGTCGCAACTTGCGAATACAGAACGTTCCCTCGCACATTATCGACACTTAACGCTGCCTGGAACGCAAATAATTATTCAGAATTGTTCGAAGATGCTTTAGGAACGCTATTTAAGCGCGTTACTGCTCGTACGTAGCTCCGACAATATGTATTCGTCGATTAGACCCGTTCGCTTATTTTATTCGCGTATATATTTTTGCATTGCATAATACAACTAACAATATTATATAGCAACTCGTGTGTCAGAGTTTATTTATGCGCTGTTCAAGTTCATTCTGGCATATCCAGATGCTGTGTAACATTGTGTCGTAAAGTGCAATCATACAATCCGTGACGAATTTCCTGCTCTCAAAACGTGTTTATATTTAATCTCTTGAGAGATGATAATATATACGTATAGCATATATTAATTTAGATTTATATTATATTATTATGACAACTTAGACACGTATATAAATCCTTTATGAATGTATTATGTCTGTTATGCAAAACATTTTGTACTATTTTTCAGAAAAATAAAAACTAATAATTAAAAACTAATAATTTCTCTGGTCTTAATAAATTATGATGAGCTGATAAGAGGATTTATCCAAACCAAAAGTCCTATTAGTATGAGTATAATAAACCGTCGATTACGCTAACACCAAACTACACTACACTAATTTCCTGCCTGTCCAGTCAACGAAGTAAAGAAGCATCGTGTCTGCAGGTGACACGGAACTCTTTGGCGTTCACAAACGCTGAAACAAAACTGCAGACATGATTCGACCTCGTTCACACGACAAGTATAACGCACGAAATAATTGCGCGGTGGGAGTGATACATGGAAAATCGCCGCCTCGCGTCGCGTTTCGAGCTGAATAAAAAAGCCAGCTCCGTGGAGAACAATATCGCTGGCGTGTGCTCGCACTTACATCACCTTCACCAAGGCAATTACCATCCTGTACGTGCTGCTCTACATGTATGCGTTCGTGGCTAAATACGGTATCGTTACTGCGTTTGTTGTAACGTGTCATTCATGATCTGGAACGTTGCTTCCGCGAAATATTGCTTATTACCATTATTACAGTAGACATTGTAACGGAATTCGAATAAAATGTGCATATATATTGTAATAATTTCAACTTGCATTAACATCATTGTTAATTTATCTACAAAAAGGTAGTTTCATAAATATGTATTTACCGAGGAAAATTTATGGGCGACACTACTTTCTTTGCTTATGAATGAAGATACTGTTAGCTTGTAGCTCGCAGCTTGTAACTTCCTGCTGACGCTGAAACTAGAGCATCCTGTCACTCCGTGACAATACTCCGCTCTTACTAAATTATTGTATTGATTACACTCTTGACGTTTGTCCTCTATACCATTTTCCATATTACCAGAGCGATTTTTCCCCCCGAGAAAAATTGCTTTCTCCATAGAAAATATCTCTTCGACGTTGCGACCAACGAAATACGTAGGTCGATTCGTCTCGTTTCGAGCGACCAACGAAATGGTTCTTTTGAAAAAAAAAAAAAAGAAAACATTTCTTTTGCCCGTCGATCAAACGAAACAAACGTTTCGTATGTCGCAATTAAATACATACGATGTAATCGTAGCAATTTCCATCGTGTAAAATCGTTTAATGAGCGTGGCTCGCCTTTGATTTCGATTAATGTAATTCGCATCAATTACGAGCCATTACCACGTCAACTTTCTAATCGGCACATGTAATTCGTTTCATCCTTTCTACGAGTTCTCGATCGTTCAAAGACAGGAGAAATAATATATGAACCACTGTGTTTGCGAGTTCGGACCAATTTTCTTTATTGACGCGTATATCCAAGATGGTGAAGGAGAAAAAAAACGCGTGCAAAAAAGAAAATGAATATGATTTAGCTAGAAGGTAAGTAGCTACGTTTATTAAAGCGTTGCACATCGACCACCTTTGTACATGTGTACGCAGGTGTATATATATACGGAGGAAAGATCATGAAACGAGCCTCGACGATGCTAAGAAAATCGCATGACCGCGTTGCCATGTTCTGTTGCAACAGTCAGAAAATAAAAGCCGCCGGGGGAACGGAAGAATATGGACACGTGTACGTGCCGTTCCCACACATCGAAACCGCGCAAATAACACGATGAATAACGAAGCATATTGCTTATTCATTGCGGTAATGCGGAATTTTCACCGTGCCGGCAATTTCTTTTCATCATCAAAACGGTGTACTGTAGTATTTAACCTAAAAAGCTGGCCAAAAATGAAATAAAAGTTCACTTAAAAATAAAAAGTACTTTTTAATTTTAACTGCCTTCTTCAACCAAGTTACTTCATTGTGCGTTCTACGTATTTCGAATGTAAAATATTTTTCTTCCTCTTTCCTATATATCCGTTTGACGTCTCGTCGCAACATTTAACGACGTCTTTTGCCAAGCGACATGATTTTAACACGGATGGATGCGGAAACAGCTACTTCCACGATAAAATCGCTCTTCGAAAGTGGAAATTCGAAGAAAATTGCTTCGCGAGTAGCACGGCTTTTTTCGAGATTGAAAGCTGCAAACGAGTTTCGAACTTGGATTGAAACTACCTACTTTTGGAATTGTCGATAGAAAGTCGTAGAGGAAATATCGTGTTTGAAAACGTGTTAACCGTTGAATAAAAATGTATGTAACGTTGTATACAGCATTGTTTATCCATTATCTAACAGTCTTGAATGATGCGGTTAAGTATTAGTAGCGTGCGAATCGGAGAAAAACAGTAGAAGTCATTCAGGTCCAAGGATATCCAACGCATCTGTAGATGAACGAGAAAATCGAGTAAAAAATCACGAAGATCATAAAGCAATAAATCGAATGAGCTCACCAAGAAAGTGGTCTCGGTGGATTTCCTAAATACGAAATAAATATTTACAGCATGATACGAAATTACGTAAATGATACGCAAAATCTATATTTATTTAGACCGTTGTAAATACACGCAATAATGTATATTGTTAATTTTTGTCATTTATCTTCAAAAAAATTTGTGAAATTGAAAAATATATATAAATATATTTACGAAATAAGGAGACAAAAATTATATAGTCCTTTATATATATAAAAGAAAAAAAAAAAAAACAAAATTTATCATATTAGAACGCTTTCTGAAGTTTTAGAATGTCATTTTACCTCAAGTTTTTTTAGGCGGAAAAGTTCATCACTTAATACCATTTTCCATTAAGTTGCTCGATTATAAATGCGTCTCAATTTCTATTCTATCAGCTGATCTGGTTGTTATCGAACGATAACGTAATTGATGTAGTTATTATTTCCGCGAACTATACGGAGCAGGAAAATCTCAGCACGACAATTCGTATTTAACGACGCGGACGTCTCTCGTTCTAATGATGTCGTTAGATATTAAAAACCATTAATATCTCTGGAATTCGTTAGAAGATTCAGCAGCGCGGTACTCCTTGACACAGTCTGGCTATGTCTTAAATTATTAATCGCGAACTACAACGTCGAAAGAGGAGCGCGAGACAGATCGAAATGTACCGGGTGGCCTGTTTCGATCAAGCAATGAAAACGTCATGACTCACTACCAGGAATAGAACGAATAAGGAATTAGAGGTGGATTTATGAGACTCAACGTAGAGCGATCGATAGATGTCAAGGTCACTTTGAGGTTGTTGTATTTCTCTCTCTTGCTTTCTCCCTCGTTCTCTTTCTCTCTCTCTCTCTCTCTCTAAATACTACTCATTTAGTTAGCGTCTTATCATTATAGAACCAGCTAAAAGATTTTTATATGTCTAGTTTATTTTTCTAGAAAAACAATGTTTGTCGGTATAATTTTAGACACAACGTACTTCGTTCCTTATCATATTAATTACGACGTATAAAAATTAACGTTTTTTTAAGCTGGTTCTACGACGATAAGACGTTAGCCAAGCAAATAGTATTGAGATTATATTAACTGCAAGAAAAAGAAGCGATAAAAAATAGTTTATTCTTGGTTCGTTTCAGCTAAGATATACAATCTGATTAGATAAAAATAACGCAAATTCAGAAAAACAAATTAAGTCTGTCTGAGACAAAGTTGAAGAATACACGATATACTAGATAAATAAAATGAAGCAGGTGAAGTAAATCTCCAAGTCAAATTCCTTTAGTCTTATTTATAAAAATCAGAGTCTGCATAAATATCCGCGGTCCACCGACGACAAAGTTCTAATGAAAAAAAAGGAATAATTTTAGCGTTTTCTCCATCGATATCTCGCCTACCTCTACTATTGCTAATTCAATATACACCTGCGGGAACATATCCGTTCATTGATTGACGAGATATACCCATCGCACCATTTACGTCATTTCTGCTCAACGAAGTTTCGCGTCACGCAGAACGCACGTTATACCATCGAGGAAACTTATAATCCGGTGAAAGGGCACGACAGATAAGGTGAAATCGCGGACTTTCCTACTGTCTTTTGATTTTTCCAGGCCAAACGGAATAATAGCGTACGTGCACGTGTAACCTGCAAAAGTGTCCGTGCGACACGTGCACTACCGGATAGTGAACGGTTACGCGGCCGACTCACGCGCGGTGCCAGCTTGTCTGCTTTAAATTAAAGTCGCGTCATTCGTCGTCACACGTCGAACCACGCGTATACGTATTCCGGTCGCGCGTGCAAACGTGGTAAACATCGACGGGAGAAAGAGGATAGCTTGTGGAAAATGGCCGCGACGAAATCCACGCGTACGTGATTATCGATCGGTTGTTATTCGTCTGAGAAAGTGATTTTGGGGTGAAAGTTAAGTATCTGAAAATGTTTCTCAAATATTTTCATATTTCTCATATTTTCAGCATCTCTGGTATTTTTAATATGCGTTTCTGATAGTTTCCGAGTAAAATTTATAGCATCTCTGACGTTTTTTCGAATAAAGCTTCGTCGTGTTCTTTTACTTTGAACTTGAATCGAGAGAAAAAATTCATCTTCAAACAAAATTTTAATACATCTATATATATTTGCTACTTTTTTAAAATAAACTCTTCGTCTCGTCACGGATATCATAAAAATTTCCTAATTTGACTTTTAAATGACAAGGATAAGGATTAATTTTTAAATAAAACTTCGTGCAGTCAATCGAGGAAATTTGCATACTATACGAATGGAATATCAGGTAGAAACAGCGTGGGTCAATTGTGAAGAAAACCATATCAGAAGATTGCTGCGCTTCGCGTTGCTACAATAACGCGAACAGATTTACAGAATGGAACGATCTCGACGAGTTCAAGGGTTGAAAGTCTCAAAGGTCTACGAAGAATCGTGTTAACACGGTGAAAATAATACTCGAACGTATGCGTGCGAATTGTAAATTGCATCGAATACTTTCCGAAGTAATATTCCTCGTAGCTATTACATTTTATTGCAACTAAGCCATTATTTCAAGTAATCGTTCTAATTATTCGCTCGACTTTCGTCATTCTTGACGTATCGTCAAAATATACAATTTACATAATTATTTTGATAATTATGATAATGATTGGCGTAAAAAATTGAATTTATCAGTCAGTTTATCACGAATATTTAAAATTGCTGAAAATAGTAAAACTTGAAACTTTTATCGACAAAAAAAAAAGGAGGAAATTAGTCTACTGACAAAAATTACGACCAAACAAAGTTGACTGTTATGTTTGTTTTCAACCTGCTTTTTTCAAAAAAATTTCGTTATAAATGTTATTTTTATCTAGGATATAACACGAATTCTGAAAATGCTGCAGGTTTTCATTACAGGGTTCGGAACAAACACAATTCCAAGCTAAAAATCAACAGTTTATGTACTTATAAACGATACGCAAACTTTTACTCAAAAAATTCGTCAACTTTTAATTACAAAAAAGGATTTATATAACATTCTGTGAAATATTTAGTTACATAACGAGCAAATACATACTTGTCGATAAAAAGTAAAACTTCAAATATCTTCAAACAGAGAACATAATCATTTAGACCAATTTCATAATCACCGTTATAGCAATCTATATTTATAGTAGCGAGTATAAATTCATCTCGATCGTTAATCGGATTTGACGTGATAGAAAATCACGTGAAACGATCCTAAAACGATATTCCGTATCGCATGGGATACTTCATAGCCGAAAATAGCGTACGCAGCGAACCGCGTGCTAAAAGGAAACATGGTTTGCTTACAGCTGGTTTGCGTACGAAGAATTTACGAAGCACGATAAGTAGACTGTGCAAATAGTCACGGCAGCGTGGACGTAATATGTAATTGCAATTGACTTTGCTTCAGCCCAAGGACTGTAAAACAAAAACTAACACACAAGCCTGAACACGGAAACGATTTTTCGTTACGTGAATGTAACACAACAGTTGCAACAGAAAAAAAGACAACGAATAAAAGAATCTAACGAACCGATGTTCTTTTTCAAACGAATTCTCCTTGTGCTAAATTTGCAAATGAGATTTTTTCGCTTTCTGACGGACAAAATTTTTAACTTCAAATCGAGATGCCCTTTGTACGTGCATCGACAACCGATCGTTTCTCCAAGGAAGCTCTAACTACATGGCTCGACGAGTAATGATTTTTTATTTTTTTTATTCCAACAATCGAAGAGAGAAGACGTTCATATAAAAGGGTTGAACCTGCTTCACATACGACATATAAAAGGTGTTTCCAATACTTTGTCCAACATCTGTGTACGAACAACAGACATCTTCTCGCTTCGATTGTTAAAATAAAGTAAACCGAAAGCTACCATTTATTAGGACATGTAGTCGTAGTTTCCTTGAAAGGACGATTAGTTACCATATACATATATGATATATAAAAACTGTTTTCATAATTTTGTACATACAATTTTCCAATTCCTGTACATACGCCATTGTATGTTAAATAAATACAAGGAAGATTGAAAAATATTTATCAACAATATTTTACAAAAGGTATTAATTAATTAAATCACAGAATTAAATATACGATGTATAGATATACAGGAGATAAATAAAAATAGTAGAATCACTATCGTATTTTTATTACGTAAATCTACAGAACTTCTATACCTTTAAATAATACTTTATCTATATGCTTCCTTCGTATTACAACTTTCATATCGAATCAAAAGAATATTTAAGTACACGCTTATCGCTGTCATATATGTAGATATATGTATGTTCGGTTGATTTGCCACTGGGATCAATTCCGAGTAATACATGATTTCATTTAACACAGGAAAACATTTCTACGAATACATTCGTATGTAAGTAAGGACCTACTTCGAATCGTAATACGTTCTCTCTTTCTCTCTTCTCATCGTACTTACGCAAGCTTCAACGAAAAGAACATAAATTCCGACGATAAAACACCGGAGTCGTTGAACGAAGAGATTTATTAAAACACCACACGAACAATCTTTTTTTATCCAAGCTTTTACGAGCAGATATCAGCTTCCTATCGTGAAGCTCGTTCCGCGAAACACGCAGATACGAAAGAAATAACACGTCGAATAATATCTGTTTCGTGCGAATGTCCACGTACCGCTGTTTACGAACATGTATTCACGGATTACCATATTTACACGAAGACGAGATCCATCTGTACCCTTAGATTACTGTGCGTATACAGGCACGTAAGATCCATCGAAACTTCGAGTTGCATTTAAGAAAAACGATCGAATCGATCAAACGACCAACGGAGGATATACACTGCCAGCCATAAATCCAATCTCTGGCAATTAGGACCACCTACTTACAAAAATTTCACTTTTCTATTAGGTCGATACATGCGAAATATCGTGTCTTCAAGGTTTTAATTTGGTGGCTCGATATTACCCACTCAATTTTATCGCATCGTTAACCAACCATATTAAATTGTATTGCGTCTGTGCTTAATTTATTCGTAGATTATACTCGTCAACGTGGAATATTGCCGCGCAACGACGCATTGTTTTCGATGAAAATAGAAAGAAATTAAAATAAAATTGTATCGATATTTTCATTCGGTTCGCACAATCGTTCACGGTCAAGAGGAAAATAGCTGAATAGTAGCACCGATATGCAAATCAAGTCGGATTAAGGCGTCGTCGTCGGCGCTCTCGAGGAATTTCGCGATTGCCACGCGATCGAAGAGACGGGAAAGGAGTCATGGGATAATGGATTCGCATCAGTTTGAATAATGCGATCCGCGTGGACCAAACTGGGGAGAAAGAATGCACGAGTTCGTTTAGAAAAGCGAACGGTATCGAGGAAATATCGCGTGTACTTGACCGGAGTAACTGGAATACCGCAATTTCTATGGCCTTACCATACAATGTTCCATCTCTTCTTTGTTTCAAACGAATTGCGGACACAAAGGTAGCTTCAAGGGTGCAGTTTAGGAATTAAAGTGCCATTAGAAGTAATCCTTCAAAGTAAATCAAATAACTTGACATCTTTTTTCGTCGAGTGAAGTGTACGGTCGCGTTTATCGATTATTATTTCTTCGACTTCACAGCTATGTATACCGAATAATAGTATTCCTTTGTGTGTTGCGGACGATAGAAGTTATTTGAAGAGATTGTAGAAGTTTCTTTGCTAACGTTCGAGAATAGTTAATAGTGCGTTTGTTATCTGTTTGTATACTGCCCGTGCACGTGTCCGTGAAACATACACTATATGATTCATTTAAATGCTAAATTGACCAATTTCACATTTGAAGACTACAGGAGAAGAAAGAATGTAATATACGACTTTAAATCTACAAATTTGTAGACTTTGTCTACAAGGCGAAGACACAATCAATAACCCCCCTCCCCACTCCGAGATTTCTAATTTACGAAACTACTGTATCTTTGGCTATATACTACATCATAAAAATAGAAACACTGAAATGACGCAAAAAATCTTACTTCCAACAATATCTGCTCTTTCGTTTTATTCCACTCAAAAACCCTTCGCATCAAATATTCGTCTGAAACCTATCTGACTTCTCCAAAAATTTTTTCTTCTTAATCATCTCTACCTCCTCGAAGGACTCCGAAAATGTCAAGTTCCACATAGTATTTACGCGGAACGTTCAGGTCAATGACTCAGTCACGGACCTGTCCGAACAAGTATTGTTGGTATAAATTAATTCAAGGCCAGCCAGAAGAAAAAGACCAGGGGGCCGTAAATAAGGAGCGAAAACGGCCTGACTGGCTGGCTAGCTGGTTATATTCTCCCGAGCGTTATCGAGATCGAGCTAAAAACAGAGGTCAAAGGTGGCCGGTCGTCATTTCAGCCGAGACGAAATCCAATTTCGCACGCACCTCGAGGCGAACGAGAATCAGCTGACGGACACCGGTCAAGCCAATTGAATTCAGTGGTTGGGAAAAGATATCGGCCATGGTGGACACAAAATCTGTCGACTGGTTGCCAGAGGAAAATCCTTGTAATGCTTTCTGCTCCACAGGAAAACGAACCTTTTTCCTTTGATTCGTTCGCTTCGTGAAAAATAGCCAGCGGACGAAGCGAATTGAGCCTTCGGCATCGACGTTTATTTATATATCCCATGATGGGTCTTCAGGTTGAAAATTCATGGAATAAATTATGACACTGTAGAAATTTCCGTCGCTTTTTGCAAAAGGATCGATGTTCGATAGTTGGATAATTTTTATAAATATCGCGTAACGATAGTTAGTCGTTAGGAATGTGCATTGAATCGTATTCCGAAGAAATTATATATGGTTTGATTTCTATTTGAAAGAACATTTCATATGCAACCTAACACCCATGTATATTTTACAAGATGTATACTTGTTGAATCATCGTCGAATCTTTAAACGAAGAGGATTTGTTCCTATTTGTACAGTCGACGTCGAGAGGAGGCCAATGACTCTTTCCACTATCCTCAAACAGTTGCTACCATTAAAATTTGTATTTACATAGGAATCTCTGGGGCGCGGAGCGGCTGTTGGAAACTTAGGTATCGAATTCGAGCATCTGTTAAAATAGTAACAGGAATGATAAGGCAGGATTATAATATGTAAACTGGTAACTTTAATCTCCAATACGATATTTTGTATTTGCATTGAGATCCGGTTAGGTTTATTAAAAGACCCGATTGTCAAATATAGATACGAATACAGGATCTCCTAGATACGCTAATTCCTCGTTTTTCGATTATTAAAAATCCAGTCGATAAACAGTCTTCGACTTATATTAACGTATACCATATGTTATACAGCGTTCGCAGAAACAGGATTCCTATTGTTAAATTCCATATTCTGCTTCAATTCGCACGTCCTCGCAACTCGATTCAATCATCGCAGTTGTTCCATCTGCCGCCTACGGTCTACGAAACCGTGTTTCCGCGAACGCAATCGTAATTTTTGCCAGTCCAGTAGAAAAGATTCGAATGGCTTGTGGTATTGATACAGCGTGAGACAAGTCGTTCGTACATTTAAACACATGTAGATTATACATACACGTACTGTGTGTTATACAGACACATAACGTAGCTGTTTCTTTTCTTAGACTTCGTTCAAGACGAATTTCCTGCGTGATCTAACGCACGATGTCGATTGTCCACTGACAACGTGTATCTTTATAAATCGTAAAATTGCTTCCCGATAGAAAATTCGACTTATCGTGTTCTCCCCCTTCACTTGCGTGTGCGACGCATTTAAGCGCACTAGTTGCGTGACATGTTACGTTATTTTCCGATTACAAGAGAAATAATCACTGAAAATAATTCTGAGTAATCGAGTGGAACAAATTCATTATACATGTATGTATATATACATATATATTCGACGTAATTAACTTTTTATTCGTTCGTCATTCTTCATGCTATTAAGTTTTAATTGGCAGAATGATTGCTAAACTCGCGTCATACATAGTTGAACCAAGTATTCCACCTGTTCGTTTGTTCCGAGTATAGATTGATCTTCATGGGTTATGTAATGCACGTGCCGCGGCCTCTCCATTGAGAGTCAAACGTGAAACATTAAAAAGCACTTGTTTCAACAATTCTAGGAAGCTCTTCCGGCTAATAAGACTAAATTGCTACATAATAATGATCGCGAAAAACATTAATACGCTATTATATTATTACATTGTCACACTGTCGTCTATAAATATTTCAACTTCCAGAGCAATTTGATCCGAAGATTTATATTTTTATTATATTTCAGTTGATTGTGGTATGGTTGCTTAGAAGACAAGATCGTTAAAATTAATAGAGAGCATTGTTCGAGAATTTTACAAGTACCTTTTATATATTTGTAATAATGTGGAAATGTGCAAATACTTGTTAACAATAGCGAATAAAGATACGCAGGTAGAAATCGCGAGTAACAAAATGAGAAATTCGGCCCCGACTATTTGTTATCAGCTGTGTTACTCTTCTCATAACTGTTATGTCATTGCCGCTGATATTGTTATCATTCTGTTTATAATAAGCCGAGAACAATAAAAAATTCGAAGCAAAAGCACGTATCTTTCCGCGATTTATCACGTTCATCCGACATAGTATTATTTTGTAAATAATCGCTCGTTCGAATTCATCATGGCAACGGAGCGGATACCAACGTTGCACAGCACCACCGAAATCGTTCGCGTGACTCTAGTGCATTTCATTTGACTCTCGTGTTTATCCTCCGTATGCTTATCGTTCTCCAACATTCTGCAATTGCCATACTTTCTCGCGAACTTCACGCGAAAAATTCGCTTAAGCTTATAATATACGTTAAACGTATTATAATACATATGTTGAATTATTTAAAATATGAAAAATATCGAATGAAAGATTATGTTCAAGGACAACTACGGCTATCTTTCGAAATATCCGCTTTAGGTTCGGAACAGTGACGTTGGAACAAAGAAAAGAAATATGGCACGCGGTCATGTCTGGTTATAGCGAACAACGAAAAACCCACGAGTTCGGGGATATCGAAGGCGAGTCGACTTTTTCCCCTGCTGACTCATCGACCATATTGCGATTGACCCCTTAATGGCACCATTCCTAGGCCATCGAAACGGCGAATGCGTATTAAAGTTTTTTCCCTGATCCGAATGAAAGGTAAATTTGTTCCGCGTTAACGAACACAACCGCGAATAAAAACAAGGTAACAAAGAGAGAAAATTAAGTTCTTATCTCGTACTATTCTAAGATACGAAAGCGGGGATGATGTTTTTGACAGTTTGAAAAAGTAATGCAATGTTAACTCGTTTTCTCTTATACGTACTTTTAATGCCGTTGTTAAAGCTTCTAGAACAATACCAACTTTTATCTATTCTCGAGTATGACACATTAAGAATGGATTCTTATTGTGATTCAATGGATCGATTTTGTCTAGGAATCGGCTGTCACCGTTTCGAGGAAGACATTTAAAAACCATTAGCGAGCTAACTCTGTTCTTCGTTGATACCTTTAATTCCCACCCTTTTCGAAAAATTCGTGCAGCTGTTAACGGATAGCCACAACCGCAACTAACGAACAGTTCTATGCATTAAACCGTCCCAATTGTATCTTATCTTTATCCCAAATCTTGCGAGTGATGGTAGATTGAGAATCTATGCTTTTATAAAATACAAAAAGATTCTTTTAAAATTCTAAACTAAATTATCCTTTCAAATTGATTTAACATCATCTTCCAGCTAGCAACGTTGAAATTTAATTAATTGGCCAACTGGTACTGTAGTTTTGTAACCATTGGAGTTTAGACTTCAAACTAATAGCATCGGTACGTGCAATTGAAAAAACTACCGACACATTTCGATATTTACTTCATGTCATATTAATCAACGTAATCGTTATTCACATATTGTACATATATGAAAGCAGCTCTACACAGAAGATACCATACCAAGCCGACCCACTTCCTTCGACTAAAAATCGACACTTTACTATCGACTTGTAAGTATCCTAATGATTAGCTATTTCGAAACTTCCTATTGCAACCGACAAAATACATATTACGTAACGCCGTAATACTCGATCGCGTTTGTTCAACGGGATGTTAAAAACTGGTCCTCTATCCGCTTACTTTCACTTCAATCCGACAATGATAAGATGAAATGCGGTAAAATATTAAATAAGGAAGAAATTCACCAATCTTGACTTACACCGTTATGATTTTCAATCCGCCGCTTATGCGTCAGTGATATGTATTTACATTTGCGGTTACAGAGTAGAGAGACAAAATACGATTACAAGAAATCATTTAAATATTTACGTTGCAACAAAAAGTGAGTAAATACCGAAAAACCTAATTATCGGGAAACGTTCTTAATTTGCAACCGGTATAACACGGATTTATATAACACAAAACCGCGTGTTATATAGAATATGTAAAACGAGGGTCTACCGAACACGAAAGCAGAATCTCAGTTTGCCATTTGCTCGCTTTCTCTACTCTAGCTGTTGCTCTTTCGGCCGTGTTTCTGCCAGTAGCCTCCAGCTTCACGACGATTAACTAATTTTCCTCAGAAAACGATGCTCGAACGCCGACCCAGTTTCGGTTTCGATTCGTCAACACCAAGACACCAATTCCGTGCTCGGTGCACGTTTGCAATGAGAGCCAACGGCGGATCGTTATCCGTTGCATAAAAGAATCAGGTCAAAGTTGCTCGCGAGGCTCATTGACACGGGTCAAAGTCTTGTTGCGTCTACAAACGAGCCATATATATATTCGTTGTAAGCTAGCCAAGCCTCCCTTCTTCAGAAACAGGAAGCAAAAGGGAAGACTCGATGAGAAAAACGGGACATTACAGGATTAGCTGTAGCCTCTTTCTGGCGATCCGCTAAATTGCCGCTGGAAAAAGGGGTCTGTCTCCTCGCGGTTCATGACGCTTTACGGCCCTGTTAACACAACCACGGATACGATAAAACGATCTCCAAGACTACCGGCAAGAAAGGCTATAAGCTTGTTCACGACTGCTGTTTAATCGCCCATCGTTGGTATAAATATTCGTACAGACGTAGATTAATTTCATCGCGTCGATAAGCGATTCTCCCAGTTTTCTTTGAGATGCTTCAAGAAGTTACTTGGAAATTGGCTATTTAGAAATTAATGGAAGAATAAATCTTATGGCAGTTTTGACTAAAGTTACTGGAGGTTTATAATCGCAGAAATCTTTCTTCTGCTGTATTGAGATTTTAGAAGTTTGCTATGAAATACTCATCGAGTTTTTTTTTTTTTTTGTAGAAAATAATGTAAATTCCGTACGACGAGTAAATTTATAGTCGTAGTTCCCATATAATTTAATCTATTCTAGCTTGTGCCGCTATATTGTAATAAAATAATTTATAGCTATACTAAACATGTAATATACACGAATAAACGAATTGAAATAATTTAAAAATAATTAAACTTAACCAAGTATGTGCTATTTATTCCAGTTTTAAGTTTGCACAGATGCTAAACGTTAAAAATCCGTTAAGTCAAACACATTTTTTGCCTCTAGTGAATGTGTTTCATTTATATACGTTATTTTACATATAAACCTATAAATTAGTTATATTCTCATTAAATAACGACCCGAGACATTCAAGAACTACTGAATAAATGTCAAAGCATCCCACGGAGGGAAGGAAAAAACCGACGAATCGAATGGCGCTGGGAGGCGCATTACCGATGCGTTTCGTTGCGAAAATCGAAAGTGCGACCGATAAGAGTGAACTTGATCGTTACTTCATCAGCGACTAGTGGAAATGGTCAATGCGAGGTGCATCGGAAACGGGTACGAGTGGTTTGCGGTCGCATTACCGGTACGCGCCTCGAGGAACGTGAATTACCGCATGAAACCCGAGGCTAGCTGTATAAGACGGACAAATAGGAAAGAAGCTCTGCTGCGAAGGAATCGATTTCACAGCGCCTGAAAGAGGCCGAGATGTTAATGGACGAAATATAACCTTCCTAACCAGCTATTCTTTAACTTACGCCTACGCAATATCATTTTCTTCATTCAATATTCTTCATCTTCAATTGTTGGCTAATCTTAAAATGTCTAAAAGTTTGCTCACATCAAATTATCTTCTCTTTCAATGAATTACGGTCATTGTTTCATTAAGCAGAAAAATTCTTACTTTATAATCACGATTATGAAGACTTAGGAATATTTGAGGATCAAAAATTTGAGGTCAACGCAATTCGAGCTTCGCATACAGTGACTATCGTCTCTACATTTTTGTTTAATATATTTCGTGTCATAAATTTTGCGTGATTTATTGTGTGCATTGGACTTGTATAATGTGGTTTATTACGTTTGTAGAAACTTAAAGATTCCTTTTCTTTTTTTTTTTAAAGATGTAGTTCGTCGATTCTTCGATGCACATCGTTGATGTTCCCCTGGATCGTGCGCGTCGATATTCTCACTAGTCGACCGTCTAGACGCGCGACGTTCTCGGAATCGGACCACCGTTGTTTTTCTCCAGCTGGATCTCGCGTCTGGACGCCTGTGTTCCGCGTTTTCAACGCGTCGCGTCGCATTGACGCGCGTTTCAACGTCCGTTCGTTCACCAGCTAAGCGACGTGTAAGCGCTAACCGTGCAATCTCCGTACCGTTACGTCGTTAAACTCGTATCGTGCATTCGCTTCATTATTACGCCTCTGGATCGTATGTTTCGTCAATCACGAGGTCAAACTATGATTCTATTATATCCGAGTTCCCATCAAACGGATATAGCGCAAAATACATTTTCTCAAAACCGACGTTCGAACGTCACGCAATCCTCTGTCTGCTTTTGCTACAACTCTTGGAATTGTTCCACTCTCTGATAGTGTCTTTCTCCGCTAACTTTTCATGGAAAGACTTTCAGCGTTCGACCTTTCCGATTTGAGTATCGACTATAAAGTGTATCCTATCGGAACAGTGTTCTTCCAAAGATACCTTAAGATAGTCGAAAGTTTGTTAAGAAAGTTATTTTCTCTTTCAACTAATCTCATTGAGTTCTTTTAACCCATTAAGAATCAACATCGTATCGACCGCAACATTTCATTTTCAAATTTTTGAATCCTCGTTTCACTTATTTCAATCGTTATTCGTTATTATAACGATATGGTAAAGCTTCACACCATCGGATCCCGGTTAAACATTACCGTTCATCAGATGAGGTAGCCCTGATCAACATCCACGTTTCAATCACGCTCCGCTGCATTCGGTAAACGCTCACCATCAACGGACCGTAGTCATATCGTGGTCGTGATTAGACCGGGACTACAAGTCGAATGCATTGCTGCTGCGATGTATCAAAATACGTCCATAAAGTACAACTGTACTTACATGTAAGTACAGTTGATAGAAAAGATATAGCGAGACCAAGAATCGAAGCACTTAAATGATACCGAGTGATCTAGCGACATCTAATTGAAAGATCATATGCGACCTGGATCTTAGATCGCACGAAGATATTCGAACGCGCAACGAAGGTGATGAAAAATAGTCAAACGAGTTACTGACGTTCTCCATTGTGTTTCTATACGGTACTACAAGGCTGGCTCGTACAAAGAATCGAGGTTGCCTGGGTGTCGCGCGAGTATCGCTATCTTCACGCTGATATCATCTGACTCATTTTTTCTCTCTATACTCGCGAACGCTCGCCGATAAGGATCATTTATTAGCCGCGTCCTTCCGGCACGATTCTCGTTTAACGAAGCCAGCCCACTCTCTTTTTTGCCACGTCTTCTTCGTGAGACATTTCTCTTCGGTCACGCGAGTAACATTAACTTTTAGCTACGTATCAAATATTCTTAGAAGTTGAATTTTTCTCGAATTAAACGCGACAATAGTTTGTTGAAAAGTCTCTGATCATTTTGTGATGGTAATAAAATTATGAAGGTAAAGGCAAGAAAAATCTTTATCTTGCAACGGGTTTGTAAAGTAAGTTTTTTATCAAACGGACGGACAATGTTAGACAGGAAATGAAAAAAGCTGAGCGGAGAGCGGTAAGTTAAGGAAATTCACAGGTGAAGAAGCTCGTCACTCACCGGAACCGTAGTCTATGCTTGGCGTGGGTGGATGGTGGCTCTCAATAGCGGCCTTGCTGAACAAATAGATCGGATTCGTGTCGGTTCCGGCCGAGTAGGAACACACACGCGCGTTTGGTTCCAGGCTTTCGCCTCCACTCATCAGGAGCACCTGGTGCGCAGAGACCACGCCGCATTCTCTCTCGATCGCTTCCTTCAGCTGGGCGACACTGCGCAAAAAACAGCAGAAAAGTCATATTAAATAATTATGGTGATTATAGGCCTAGAAATTATAGTCTCATTCGGGAAAGTGTAGAAAAAGAATAAATAGAGTTGCTGAATTCATAGCAAAATGAGATCCGGCAATTCTAGCAGAGCAAATATTCAAAAAATTTTAATGGCGGAAACTTCTTACTTTAAAAATGCGAAAATTAAATAATTCAACGATTTCAATCAAAAAATTTTGAAATATCTAAGTTTTGAATATTTTCATTTTTCCAAGTTTGAAATATACAATTTTTGAAATCTTAAAAGCTTGTGAAATTTCAATTTTAAAAAAATTGAAGTCTCAAACCTCTGGAAATGTTTAAAGTTTGAAAACATTTAATTTTCCTGACAGTTGAAATTTTTAAAAAGTCAATATTCGGAGGAACCTAAAAATTCTTAATAAAAATCATCGAACCCCAGAAATATCGAAAGCTGAGAAGTTCGATAGCACAGAAATCCAAACGTTTTAATATTTAAACGATGCGTTTATAACGATATGATCAAGCATAATTCTGAGAATGCTTAAACATTTAACATCTAAAAGGCGATCTCGGTACACGATAAGTTTTATGATAAACCGGAGCAGTTGTACAGCTTCAGCGTCGTCGATGCCGTGATTAAGGTCAAGATTATCTTGTACCCGTATCAGGGAGGCGAGCTACTCTTGGGAGAGCTAACAAAAGTCAGTGTAATTGGGGAAACTTGGAAGACTTCTGCGTAACCGAACTGATATCTAGCACGAGATCACGCCTTCGGTCTAGGAAACGTTGAAAGACACTATTAGCCTCCTGTCGGCTCTTGCTCGACCTGGTTCTCGCAATGCGTTCACACAGTGTGGTAGTAATTGCCGGATGATGCGTTTCTGTAATTCACGTGGAAACCGACTAAAGTAAGGAGCTTGATGGAAGAAGAAACAGAAACGAGCTCTTATGGACAGTTAATCGAGCCCCTACTTTCGATCTCAAAGATAACCGCTCTCTTTGCTATCAGTTTTTATTCGAACGCGAACAACGACGAACAAACGATTAACTTGCGATGTTCAAGACGAAAGGCTCGTGCGTAATCCGATTGGCCTAAAGAGGATAAAAGTGCAAGCTACGACCGTGGCAATTATGTCAAGGCAATATTCATCGAGACAACCGATAAAATATCCAGTAGATTTTCAAACATAGAAGAAAAGGAACCAGGATCGAAATTAGAGCCACTTTATCATTTTTCACGCGTGGTCATTAATTGTAAATAGCGGAGGATGAGTTCAAAAATAAAAATTTCGCGAGTCTTTCGATGCAAATTCTGTATCATTTAAATACTACACGAGACCGGCTAAGTTTTCTTTTATAATTAATATGACGCGATGCGCCTCACGTCGTCCTCGCCTTGGACAAAGAGTTCTCCTTATCCGTTATTTAACCTTGCCAAGGGTGTTAATGACGACTCGCCTGTGCTCACGACCACCGTTCCAATTCCTTTTACGCGCAATTTATGGCCACCGCGTGTTGTTCGAGACGAGTCAGTCGCTCGAGAATCTTTCAAGAATAGTCTGATAAAATACGCGCCGTCTACCACGACAACGTGCCTCTACCGCGACAACGATGCAATTTCAAACCAGATAAAACGGACCTTGAACCGCGCAAACAACACAAACACGCGGGCATTACAAAGGTTACATCGAATTTCGTAATCGTCGAATTATCGAATGCTACGTATTCCACAACCTGTCACGATCCGGAGATTCTGGATTGAACAAATGCAGCGAAGATGTAAAAATCCTTGTCAAAAATAATGTCTTTATAATGTTTTGTAGAAAATTTATAAAGATTCAGACTTGTCAACAACGTCTCGGTTCACCCATCGGGGATGAAATTAACTATAAATGAAGTTGGTCGCGACACGAAAATTGACCGATAAACGTCTGGGCGACCGCGAATAAAACTAATTAAAAAGACTCGATTATCCGTCGACGAGACACAGTTGATAAATTTGTTTGCACATTCCCGGCAATCGCGGTGGCCCTAGACGCGCGATATTTATCATGGTTTCGGAGGACGGATTTTTGCCGAACCGTTTAACGATCCATCGTCTAAACCGGGAATAAATCGCAATTACGTCGCACCGTATTTACTCTTTGGCGCTTTAGCGGTATACTTTGTAATTACGCGCGGGCGAGAATAAAAGTTGCAGAGCAAAGGCGCCACGCTGAATCGACACACAACGTTAATTGCCTCGACGAATGAGGTCGCTGACCGCCGCAACCACGTTATCTTATGCACAAATATTAGAGGTACTTATTTGCGAGGCGGGCACCTTTTCGCGCGTTCACTCGTTAAAGCTATTCCATTCTGTATAACGCTAGAAGAGAGCTAAGCTGACAGTGAGTTGGTCGTACGAAAGCATATTACATATACACACATAGAACGCTATAAATGTTTCAACTTCTATTTTAAAGCGATTCGAAGGTATTTTAATTCCAATTATTTCGAACGTGATTCGACGATTTTCGTATTTACATCCTACTTACTGTGCTTACTATCGTACTAGGTACAATAAATAATATTTCATAAAAGAAAGGAATTCATTCGATTCTTGCGCATTTTGCTATCAGATGTATCGCTATGTTACTATCTACTTTCAGAAGTAACTGTATATTCGAAACGATTAAAATGTTTCATAACGCATCACTACACATACGGCACATGTATGTATCTAGACGTATATTTGTGTGCGTCGATCTGTGCGTGCACTAATTGCGAAGGGAGATCTGAAAAAGTGGTTCGAGAGCTTCGGGGAACGCACGAGTTGCGGAAGTGGGCGAGAAAGGGTTGATGGGACCGCGTATAAGCGCTGACAGAGGGTCACGATTCTGCCTGGCTCACGATGTACTTAATTCCACGATATGTATTTACTATTTACTCTGATTGAAAACCAAATAATTGCAAGCAAAATATATACAGAAGTTTAAATGAATTCAACGATTTGCTCGATTTCTAAAAATCGATTGCTAGCGTTAAGCAATAGGTAAATAAAGAATCGCGTGCAAGCTTGGAAGAGATCGGACTGAATAGTCATCTTAAGACCTGAATTCGTCGGACTTTCTTTTTACCATGGATGGATAAAATACGCTTAGCTTACTCATCCGAGGGTACGTGAAGCGTAACGCGGTTTAATCGGAATAATGGATGTTGTACAGGCCGTGTGTAGCATTGCAAAACTGCATGTTCCTCATCGATGATAGGCCTGAGCGCACGCTTACCAGTTTTATTTTCCTAATTCACGTTAACCTCGTTCCGCCACCAACTTTTCCTCGATGTTCGTGCTGTTAACACTGTTTCCGTTCTAGGGAACAAACCTCGCGTTAAATCAAGTCGAAACGAAAGTTCTGCTCATTTGCTTGTTAATGTTCAGCGGGACGGATTTGCGTAAAGGAAAAGCAAGCGATCAACGGTTGTAACCTCCCTGTTTACGCTTCATCTCTTTCCACTCTCCCATTTCGAACTACCTCTCTGTTTATATTGTTCTCTGGTTCGTATTTTTAACTCTTTGGAACTGGATTTTTCTTCATATATACAAAGAAGCAGATGTTATTGGTTGGTGTTTTTCACTTGGATAAAAAGAGTAAGGAGTAGTAACTGGAATGTGATTTCAAAATTTATAAAATAGTTCTTGTAACATATACACTACAGACATATAGGTTATATAACTTCCGAATCACATGATAGTATAGAGAGTTAATTGATACCAAGATCTAGCAGATTTCTACAAAAAATAGCGATTAATTAAGCGAACAAGGAACAATTAAATACTTAGATAATACATTAGATTACATTTCATACGCATTCCGCTCACAACAACAGTCTTGAATCAGTATCGCTCTTGATAAAATTACGAGTAACGCTACTCTAACAGTTCAGAACGGCCAATGATAGTATCCTACTTTTTTATCAAAAAAGGCGAGGTTCGACTCGAAACGCTTTACGGCCTAACCCAACTGTATAACGCTCGTCGATAATCCTTTGCACCGTTCGGCAAATGTTTACGAGACGTTCTCGGGGAAACTCGTAATAAAATACAGATACGACGTTGCAACCGAACATTGCAATTCACGTTGAAACGCGCATTACATTCACCGTTCTGCCGATCGAACGGCCAATCGAATCAATGGGATTAACTCCCTTTGCACTTTGTGACTGCCATATTTCAACTAGCTCTAACTTCCTGTAACCCTTATTTTCCATATTAAAGGAATAAAAAAACAAATAACTTCGATATAACAAAAAAAGAAAGGAGATAATAGGTTTGCGTTCTCGATCTTGTTACAGCCTTCTAATTTGTATATTTCAATTCTTTCTCGTGTCAAAATAAAAGACCAACTTGCTTCTCAAACAAAATATCAAATAACAGAGAAAAGCAAACTTTATTCTCGACACAGTGATTTATAACTGTCGAAAATTCATAAAAGAAGCTCTCGTAACTGCTCAATAGAGATTCAGAAAAGCTAGTAGCCGACACGAAGCGCAAACAACGACTGGCAAATGTTCCAAACTAAGTTTCGCAAGACTCACAGTCGTAGCGTGGACCGCAAAAGTAGACCGAGCCTCGAGAAGCGTTTGAAGCTGATTCGTTCCAAGAGATGCACCAAGCGTTCGCATTAAAGACTTGGCCGAGTTTACCCGTGGGTCAGACTCGTGTGTGACACGAGCCAATGGTCGCCCACGTTCGACACGCCGATTTCATTACTATTTTCGTAGCCACCTGCACTTGTCCGCGCATCGCAGATCTCACACGTTCCTGCTCGCTCAAGTCAGAGAAAAGCCTTTCGAGCACGGCCTCTATGTGCCCACGTTTGTCCGCGATAGACGAACGGTTTTGCAATTTGTTCACCTTCGAGAGATCCTTGACACTTCTCCATAGCGTGGCGTGGCGTGTTGTTCGCGATACTCGCGCTTGCTACGAGTTGCTAAACGACAAACGACGAGCAATCGCGTGGACGACCATCGATAAACAAAAGGCTTGTGTTGAAACCTTTTGTTGCTGACTCTTCACGTTATTCGCTTTTTCTCTTTTTATTCGGCTCTTTTTTCAGGCGTAGACATTATTTAGATAAATGTCGCGGTATATTAATGAAGCAAAGATATCGATCTATAACTGGCTTCGAAAAAAAGAGTAGATGCATTAAATAAATAATAATAATTATTATAAACTGATACGAAAGTCTGATTGATTCATTCGGATAAAATAAAATCACAATGAACCTGAATAATGAATTTAATCTATAAAAAGATATGAGTCTATCTCCTGAGTCCATAGATCTATTATCGGAAATGCTAAACATCTTGAAATATAGTATTAACATATTGATTGTTCAGCTATTCTTGTTTTATGACGTAACAACCACTTTAAATCCATTATTATTGCGTTAATATCTCGCATTTTTGTTAGAAATTCTTAAAATATGATCTGTAGTAATTTAATAAAATATTCCGACGAAGTTTAACTGGAAACGTCCTTGAACACTTTATATAATTTGCGTGTAGCGGCTTTCGATAGGCAACTAAAGTTGAAGTGGAAATTAAACTTTGTTAAAAATACGATACGACGTTTGTGATGGAAGGAAATACATAGAAGGAAAGAGGCTCAAAGTGAAGAAGACGAAGAGGCGAAAACGGAACGCTTCAACGCGTCAATGTGTATTTATTTGATATAGGAGGTAGTCGAGGAGGCAGATCCGTTTAGAAGGCAACCGTTTATTGCAAAAACCGAATCATGCGAACCGGCCACGAAAGGATGTGGATATACAAAAGACTTTTGCGCGCGAAGAAATGAGTTTCCGCAGCATTCAAGTCAAGTCGGACCAGGCTCAATCCGATAACCATCGCCGAGAGTTTAACAACAGAGTTAAACTGAGAATAATATCGAACGTTCCTTTATGATACCATAAGTGATACGAATAGACACCATTCGAGAAGTGAAAGGGAAATTGAGAAACGTGAATTTGATTATTTATGGAAGCAAGGAAAAAAAAAAACAAGGAAGGCTAAAACTTTTTTTGCTCGAAAAATTCGATCAGATAAAACTTTCGAAACTCACAGATGTATATCTTCCCCTTGAGATTCGATTGTATAAACATGAAAACGTGTTTCAGCTCACGGTGATTTCCTTCCGTGAAAAATAACGACAATATCTTGACCGAGTCTTTAATTTAAATAACGCACGCACGTAACGCACAGTGTGGCCACGTTACTTGGCCTATATTCGATGAAACTTGAAAAATAAACTCGTTAATGATTTATCGGAGCAAGTTTTAATGGTTCATCGTTTTTGTTCGGCAGGAACAACCGGCTAGCAAGAACTGCTGCTATTCTTTTATACGAAAAACGAATCTACCGAACAATTATCCGCTTTGCGTTCGATTAAGTGAAAACAATACGAGTGGATGAAGCACTATGAAAGTACAATAGAGAAATAAATGATGGAACGGTGGAATGTTTATCTCAATCTATCTTACGAAATAAATATGATATTAAAAGATAATAGATGACTAAAATTTAAGAATCAAAGAGATAGTTACACACAAAATTGTAATAGGAAAATCAAGCATAAGCACAAAGGAATATGTCTTTTTAATGGGTCTCTTATTGTTGAATTAATTTTTAATATGTTATTTCTTCATAATAACGTTGACATTGAAGAAATTACAATTAACAATCTTATTTCCAATTGCTATTTAACAAAATTTCTAGTTAATCCCATAGATGATATATTTCTAATAGCTATTTATACGTAGGAAAGAAAATATACATCGTGATTCTTGAACGATATTACCTTGATACATTACGGGCTAAAAATCTTTAAAATTGAATTTCTAGAGATCAATGACCGTATTCCTCAAATAGAACCTCTTATACTCTACCGCGTTCCAGTGTCACGCGCTACACGCATGAATAACACGTACATATAAATTGATCGATAAATTAGCACGTTTATCTAAGTACTACAGAACGTAGTAAATCGCATACCGAAATCGATTAAAACTCTTCCAAATTAAATTTCTTTTACAAATTTATCGATGAACTAGCACATATAACCATGTATGTAACCAAGTACTTTAAGTACGCGTGACGTGACTGGTAAACAAATAAGGTAGGAATCTATCGGATCCACGAAAGGCGCATGACGCAAGATTCTAACCTATTGCAAAAGTAAATAGCAACAGGGACTAAACAAACGGAAACTTTAAGGGGACAAATGAATACTTACGTCTGCAACGCCAACTTGATATCGAAGGTGATAGTAGTGCCGGTGTCCACATGGAATATGTAGAGCATTTTCGGGCCGGTCAAGCTTCTTCCAGTCGGACGATAAGAGGGAAACGGCCACTAGCCCGCCTGAAAAACTCCACTGGCATTCGGTGGTGCTTGGCGTCCGATAATCGCGACGCCCGACCGACAGAAGATATGTCACCTCAGGCTGACTCCTGCAGTCAGCTCGATCGGGGCCGTACCCCTCGTTTCACAGCGCTCGCGAGTACGGCCCCCTCGGGTTTATGCCGCATCGATCACCAATCCGTTCGTCATCGTCGATTCACGCAAACTCGGAGTAGGGTTCGACCAGCTCACCGTATTTCGTTCTCGATTATTTCGCGCGTATATTGTTTCTTTGTTATTATTCTCCGTCGTGATCGGTAGGTATCGGTATCGAAGTTGAGTCGCGTTGAATGGCGCGCAAACCGACGAAAATACGAGCAACACCGAAAAAGCTCGAGAAACTCGACGATATATACCTTGCTATAGGTATATGACGCGTATGTATGTATAAATATAACGTGTGTGTATATACGTAGATTGGTTCGAAGGAAAGCAGCGATGCTGTATACCTAGGTCTGACTGCTTTCGAGTACTCCTTCGCGAGATTCGTTGAAACACTTGGAATATAATAAAAGCAAGAGTAAAGAGAAATATATCACGAGATAATCGGTAACTAAGAAAAAAAGTCCCGCACAGCCTTTAGAAGGGAAGCTATTGTTACAGTCTGTTAAATGGTCCAGATGCAGCAAGTAAACGGCAGGCGGACCGAATTAGGTACTATTCGGTTTGTAATCCACGATCGTTATTTACAGAACGGTTCTGAATGAATTTCGTTTCGACCGAGGTTCGGCGACAAAAACAAACGAAAACGTAGAGTTCCTTGGAAACCGGGAGCTTAACCAACACACGTAAAAGGTCTTAAATAGTCGACCACTTTTCAACCGTAGAATAATCACATAATAACAATTCTTGATCTTATCGTTCGTCCGCCTGTCATCGATGAAAACTGTGTCTCGTATAGGTTGTGTAGGTACTGTTGCTCCTCGAAGTATCGGTCGATCGCGTCCTCCGGTTTTTGTGATGTAACGGAGCACTGTTAGTACGAGCCGACGATCCCTTTAAACACAAGTTCACGACCCGTACGATAATTTCGTATACGTAGATGGAAAACAAGTTAAAAATCGGTGAAAAAGAATCACCGTTGCAGCGATGGAGGACTAATCGACGCGATTAACGAGTAGCCCCGGATCAGCTGCTCGTCAAAACAAAGCACTCGCGCGTACACGAAGGGCCAGCGATTCTTACTTTGATTTGCTGTAACGCTGTCCAAGCTCAAGACTCGGCACAATACGAGCAAATGCGTATTCTATGGTTGTACGTGGATGAAAAGACTCGAAGCGAGATCAAGCAGGACGCTAGGACCTCGTCTTATATCGTGATAGGCCCGTGTACACGCCGAGAGTGACGTACCGACCACACAAACAATGCTGCGCCACTCGCACGGGAACGTATGCGCAGAGATCGAAGCACGAAACAAAGAAACTCCACTTTCGCCACGGATTTTCTCGTTTATGCTTTTATTCCCCGTATTCTCTGTTCAGGTACTGATTAGTGACACTTGTGTGCTTCACGTCGCTGTCGAATTTTCACCGCGAATGCGCCGAACGCTTGCCCGAGAACGACCAGTTTTATGAAGCTCTTGCACCGTGCCAGAGAGAGAGATGGTAGGGGGGCAACTAGCTTGGCGCAGTCCCGTTCGACATTTTGCTCTGACGCATCGCGTCGCCAGCTGTTTACTGCCGAGTCCAGGTCTGGTCGAGCACGGAGGACAGAACGTCTGATTGCTGTGTGCTCAGCTTACGCAGATATTCCACTCGCCACTCAGCTGTTTGTTCGCGATTAACGCGCCATCTTCGCTTTGCCAAGATGGCGTGATTGACGCGTGCGGTAGTTTGAACGATCTGATATTGAAACTTTAAAAATTACAAATTAAACGTTTCCTTCTAATCGTTCTGTATCTTCGATAATATTATTGAGGCGTGTGCGAGTACCTCTTGATAAATTCGATAAAGTACCCTGCGGTTTGTGTGTATCGTGCGTGAATGTTGATGCCTTGCTCTTGAGTGTCCATATCGTTTGAATCACGTCATGCGCAGCAATTCATCATCGACGAGATGGAAACCACTGTTATTTTTTCTTGGTTGATATATACAGCACTTGAAGCAAACTAGTTTTTCAGGAGGCTGATACGTGAGTGACGAATAACTTTCTTTCAATATAATTTAGAAAATGAGAAAACAAACTTGGACTTCATACCGCATGAAGTTACAGACATATGTATCATAAACATCAGCTAATATAGATATTAAAGTGATAGAAATTTGTTTCTCTGAACATCAATAATTTTTTAAATGATCGAATATACTTGTATCGTATTAATTCCGTGGAAACGTAAGTCATAAAAGTATATTTGTGTAAATAGTGGTTTTAAAAGAAGTTGCAAAAGTAGTAGCGCTGTCATCGACCGAGAGCATGAACGCGCATGCGCAGAGCTATAAATGACCCACCGCCATTATCGCTTCCGTGTGGAGACTCTTTATGCTAAATCGACTGTGAAAGGGGAAAACGATGCAGATTTCGTACTGGCAGAGCGTAGGGTTGTAACTGCACGTGTCGTATTGTTTATATACCGTAGCCAGGGAACTGTTAGAAATTCAGGCTAAAGTTTCGTTGTTTTGTAAACGCTTCATGAATACGTGCCTTAATTTTCGAAAAAAGTAATAAACTCACAGAAATAACACAGTTGACCAAATATAACTATTGCCATTTGCAAAGCTATAAAAATTATTGCGCAGTTTACAGATAGCTGCGCATTTCCGCTTAATGCGTAGTTAGTTTATGAAATGAATATTGAATATTCTCTAGACATTAGTCTTATTATATATGCATGATCTACAATGTCGCAGAATAATATAATAAATAATCATGTAATTGCGTCACCGAGTGGAAACTCAAACTCGGATCGATTCTCCGCGAAAACGTGGTAATAATAATATTTACTTCGACAGAGAATCGTTCACCTTTCGCTCGAGGCCATGAGAGCCATAAATGCGAATCGTTCCCGCCTATATTGTAGGCATTGTCTCACGCGTAATTCCAAATCGATACACGACGAAATCGCAACACAGTTAGGATAGCAACATGCTACGCGGCTTCTCGGTGAATTTTAATTCAGTCGCGGTTCGTCCAACAGCGGCACGGTGTCAACGAATGGCCAGAAACTTAACTACGTCGTGACTTCTGCATTACCTCACTCGAGACCGATGTAGTAGAAACAATCTTGGTATGTGTGCGGCTATATAGGTGCGTCGGCACGTGGCATACGATAAAGTCATAGACACACGCTGTGCGTTCAGTATCGCGAATTAAAGGACTTGTGAAGGAGAGAAGGAAACAGATACGATGACAAAAATGTAGCTTCGAGGGGGACGAAATATCGTTGTATCGTTGTGATAAATGAGTTTTAGCTTAGCTTTTTCACAATACTATCGCGCGTGAACACGTGCTGTAGTATTATCTTACACGTTTTCTGTGTTTTGCGCAAGGGAGGAAATTTCATTTTCACGCGCGTGTATTCTTATTGAATACAATCGCTATTCTATGGCAACCGGTGATAATAATTTCCTCGATTAGTCATATGCCGTGCATTTGCCGCAACGCATGCCCTGATGCAATAAAAGATCTATTGCATTTACTAGAAATACGTCGGTTTCTTTTATTTATACGGCTAATCTACGTGTGTTGTTATTTCAGTAAACGTCATCATATTTATGAAAGATACATTGATAAACAAACTTGTAGATTATAAGATATGTGAAAATGATTAATATACACATAATACCATTTCGTGTGCACATGCGGGATGATATCATCTCCCCTTCTGAAAGAAACCAATTGCTTTACGTAGATCGAAGTTTATTTGAAAGCAACAGAAATATGATAAATACTTTCACTTGTCAAAATATTGATAAAGGAACTAATATTGATAAGGATATCTAGAGAGATTAGATGAAGAAATTGCTACTCCCCAGGGAGGTACCGTTTTAACCAATTCATAACCGGTAGTTCTACGCGGTTAGGGACCATTAACGATCATTTTCCCCTCGTGAAAACGCGAACCTTGACGTTGTCTCGTGGTAAGTAGCTAGTCGATGCCTGATTTCTCGATTTTGCCATTGCGAAATGTTGCGCGAGTATAATGTAATCGCTGTTCGTTGGAAAGTCGAAGGCGAAACGCAATAGAACGCGCACGACTCCCTTCTCTAACTCCTTTTCTTTTCTTTTCTTTTTTTGTCACAATTCGCTTAACTTGGACGGGGTCGATCAATTATCTTTCCAACGTCGCATTAATATACAGCTACTTGCGTAAATCAAGTTTTTGTTCCACATGTTTCCACATGTAAGTCAGCTGAAATGTAACAAACCGTCAATAATCATACAAATGCTTCATAGCAATGGTTGTAATTTGGTAGGTGCGTTGATAACACGTTAGAGAGAAGGTGAAACGTAAACGTTACTTCAATGATAACAAACTATAATTCCTTCCGTTCAAAGACGAAAAAAGAAGCTGCTGGCAAACACCGGCAAGAATAAATTTCTCAATTGTACAGGTTTACAGATCTACTTTCCCCAATACACGCTCCGGCTTTTCAGTGAGTACGTTCTTAGTTTTCAATTACTGGTACTGCAAATGCAAGGTTCTAGCTTGCTTCAAATTATATATGATACGAGGAAGTAAAGTTAGGTATGTAATCTCAGTTTTTGAAAAATTATCGGAGCTTTGGTTACCTTCTCAACACTTTTGTAGTTCGATCTCGCTACGTTTTTTTGGGCTATTTCCTACACAATTATGTTTTATTATTTCATAAAAGTTTCTCAAATGTGAAGGAAATACGAAGGAATCGTTGTTGATATGCAAGATTTCTCGCTTCAATCGTATGCTAAAGTTCCTCTCTAAATGTTCGAAGTTTCGAAAGTTAAAAGTATAAAAGTTAATGTTTATAATTTTAATTATAACTCGTGTAGCATTTCTGAAATTTAATAAAAATCCTGTAATATTTTTCTCTTCACTTCGAAAGATATCGTATAACATTCAAAAATTCTCTGTTCCATCGCAAAAAGTAAACAAACAAACGGAACCTCGCATGGACGAATAAACATCCGGTCCAGTAATCTGATCAACCTATATTCCATTCCCTAGAAACCTAGAAGAGAGATGTAGTATTTCATGCGCATGATCGTGCAACAGTTTCCCGTCATAACGAATAATAATGCAATTACTGAAAGACGAGGAGTAGGAGGAGGGTGGGCTGGAGAGAGGGGATGAAAAGTGGGAAAGGAACTATTTTATAAACACGAAAAAGACGCTTAGCCGTAACACGTGAATCACTCGAAGGCGTCGAACGGACGAGCGGATCGACGGGAGAAAGGATCGAGAGTATTACTTGCGATGACCGATGGAACGAAGGAGAAGTAGAAGTAGAAGTAGAAGGGGAAAGATGATTTTCTACATCAGCTAAAGAGAAGAGGAACGAGGCGCGCGACGAACTCGCAGATCTTTATACGTGTACGCGACACACGCGCGGTTTTCACGTCTCTCTCGTACGAAGGTCTCTCGTTAGACTCCGTAGCACGCGAATCGCTGGAGAGCCATGCGGGAGGTGCGTGGCCAGAGCGAGGTCAGCTCACGCACGTGCACGTCGTGCGTACTTCGTATTATATGTTACATGCTACGGACGTCCCGTTCCACTAGCAAAGGCGTAACCGGTGAAGAGGGCGCAGCCCCAACCTCGTTATTAGGCTGTTGCATAATGAATATCGAATTTTTTTTATCGTTCACATCTTTGTTCAACCCTTGGCAACAGTCAACGGACTAGGAAACGTTGAACTTTCTAGATTGTCTCAGAGTAATTTTTTAACAAAAGCCATACTAATCAATGGAAATGATAAGATGTAGTACAAGTGGTACGGTTTTTAAAAACATCGGTTTTAAATTATGTTTTTTTTTTTTAATTTATGGTGGTATTTATGATTGCCCACATTATGCGATAGATAAACGTGTGAAAGTAATATTCGTTTTCTTCAAAAGTTCAATATACAAGCACTTGAGTAACAGAGTTGAGAAAATAGAAAGTTGATCAATTCGTCTTTCGGGATATTCGTAGGTGTAATATTTTATATGTATGATGTCCGAGGTAACGTGTCGAGGACGAAAACATTGTAGAAAAGATACGACCAGGAAGTCTATAGAACAACATAAAATGAAGTCAGCGAATCAATTGAATTGCTGAATCAGGATCCTCGTTCGACTGATTAGTTCGTTGTGAGATTGGTTTCGTCAATCGAGTCGCCCTAATCGAAATTTTCTCTCTTGACCTAAAATTCGAATATGATTTCTGTTTTTACGATCTTTACATTCTACGCGTTACTTTTTATTACGTTCATTAGCATTCGTAACCTAGAATCATGGAAAAGTTGAGATCACGCGAACGTTATTAAAGTTACCCAATATTTCTGATAGTTATAACAAATTGAATAGAGACGTACGTGAATTTTTTGACCTATTTGCAATTGATTTGCACATTATCAATAGAGAAGGATTATATGAATATGTTAGTTCGTCAGGTTTGACAAATGTCTGTAATCAAAGACCAGCATGCGGTAGGTTCATGTTATCGCTCGTAGATGATTATATAAGTTCATATTACGCGAACAAGAAATTAATATTCGCAGTCATGAGACGTATACTTTGCTAAAGAGGAGCTACGATCGAAGGATACGGTAGACGAAACAAAAATATTTAACTCAGCGTTTATCTTTAGATCTCTGATGCAACGTAACGAATGTATCGTTTTGAAATTTAAATATAAATAAATTCAAATATAAATATAAATTTTTACCAACTTCCTTGATATTCTCAAGAAAGTAGACTTTGTTAAAGTAAATGATACGAATTAGCATTTCAAGGATCTGAGGAACGTTTCCCGGATATTCATGCTGGTTTCTACGCCGCTGAGTGACGGTAGTAAGAACCGACGTTCTATTCCTCTGCTCTGGGTTATCGGCCGTTTCTTTTATCGTTTTTCGCTTCAGTGTCGACGACATCGACGCGGACATTTCCACGGTAGCAAACATAACGAGGAAAGCGAAGATAAGAGATAAGAAGCGTGTCAAAACCGATACTGTCACGAAAAAAAAAATAAAAGAAACCAGCTGGTAACTAGTTATCCGTATGCTCGTACATTTGCAACGAGTAACTTCTTTTCTACCGATCGATGTAGCGAACAGCAGAAAAGAATCCAATAGTAAACGAAAAAAAATTAAATACATATATAAAATTATATATAATAATAATAATAATAATAAAGAAAGGTATACTTATACCAATACAAGAAGGTAAAAAAATATATTCGTTAAGAAAACGAAGCATAAGGTAGATCGTGATTCTGATAAGAATGAAAATATTTACTTTCTCAAATATCCCGCCACTGTAACCGATAAAATAAAACGATGATTAAGACGCCGATAACGAACGTGCCGTATTCGTACTCTCGTATAATAATGCGCAATAGACTTTATCTAACGCCGTCATGAGCTACGGAGAACAAGGATATACATATAGCATTCTATATTTGGGCATTCAAAATATTTTAGGCGACTTGCGCGCATGTGCATGCGACAGCGCGTGCTTGATACTTCGAGGTACACGGAACCGAGGAACCTTCGTGACAAGAAAGAACATCAGGAAGGAAAGCTTATCGATGGTGGACAATCGGTCGATATGTCACAATCACGTCAATGACGAATTAACCACCTGTCCGTTGAACGCGGGATTATTCATCGTTTAAAATTAGTACTTTTTTTCCTCGATCGGCCGTGATTGTCTTATCGAGCGTGTAATTCAACGTGAATCGGTCATCGAGATAAAGTATGGATGGCCAGTCTCCTTACACACGTGCTCCTATCTGAATGCACAGACAAATCGACGCAATCCATACATCGCTGATCTGTCGCGTATTCAATCGGAGTAATGTTTGTTATTTCCGTGTACGAGACCGAGAGACCTTCGGGACGAAACACAAAAATATTTCGAATTCATTTCCGAAGGTTAATCGTTTGTTCATTACGTAGAAAGAATTGCTTCTTTAGAAGGATCTGGATTGCCGAAACCTATGTGATCGTCGCTATGAAACAACGAGGTTCCGCCAGTATCATATTCGGTCACGTTTTGTCTAACACTTGCATGCTCGTCAGCTAGAATGACATCGATAGCGGACGATACATCATGGTGTGAGGTCAGGCGAAACACGTGACTAGACTGACGTGATGCACGCAAAAGGTTGCCCGAGAGATCGCTCATTACTGTTATCTTTTTATCTCGGCGAGATGCTAGACACGATAAACGAGGCAAAAATTTCATACGGAAGCGGCTCGTTTGCGTTCTCTCGGTATCTCGCGATCGTAATCTTTGAGTTTTTGAAGTAAATCGAGCAGAGAATGCATTCTGACAGAGTATCGAGAAAAGAAAAGGAACAATAACCACGTATATCTCGAGAGAACCATAAATCTACTCGAGGAACGTTAGGCTGTTTGAACTTTACCGAAACGTGTTTCTGTAGTCCCGACACACGTTCGGTACCTATCTAACGTGCGACGTGTTCAAAGGTTTTTCCAATGTGTGCCGCGTTTTAATTGCGACTTAATTATTCACGAGTCTCGCGTTACTTTGTAGCCGGAAAGCGACCACGAATGCAAGGCTAAGGAGAGGGGAGCTATGTGATTACAAGCGAGGCAGGGAACCGTAAAACATGTTTCTTATTCGCGGTTTCGATGCCGCGTTCTAATTAATGCTCTATCGAGTTTTGTCATTGAACGTATAGTATACGAAAATATTAGTCTGTTGGTACGTTATGATACAAGTTTATTGAATCACTGCTTTCTCGCAAATGGACAATGACAGTGGGCCCTTGAGTTGCTTTTTTCATTTTTTTTTTTTTCTCCTTTTGAATCGCGTATGTGGTAAGGTACCAAAATTCCTTTCACGCCCGTGGCTCGTCTTCACATTTTCAATGTAGCCATTGACAAAATGGTAATCATGATGACAATAATAGTAATAATAATTAATGACAATAATTAATAATAGCGATAATAATAATAATGATAGTAATAATAATAATATACAATAATAACGAGATATGCTAACTGTCGATATATCAAGAGATAACAAGTAAAATATACATATGGTCGTTTCTTCGTAGATTTCTTCTCGATATAGCAATCAAATGACGAAAACAATTTTCATATTTTCTCGCGTTTCGTCTCGAACGATATACATCTAATTCTTAAGAAATTTTGCATTTGATTTGCGATATGGCTGCTGTGATGCAAATGATTAATGATTAACGCGCATAGGTTAGGTTCTTCTCCTACAAATATCCATTTCTTTCTCTGACAAATTTTCTCGATCATTTTCCGCTTTCGCTCTCTTTTTCTTTTACATATTCTCTTTCATACTCGTACATACATTCTCTCTTTCTCTCTCACTCTCTCACTCTCTCGCTCCCAGATTCGTTTATCAAATTTTAGAGCTGCTCTCTGCGGTACTAATTATCGAGTCATATATATGTATATAGTCGCAATATATATATATACAATACATGTTTCGTGACAGCGAACAGGCCGTCGCAACACAATAGTTTAAATTACTTATACGAACGATCTTCATAACAAAAAACATCTTCGATCTGTTCATAGTTCATAAAAATTGTATTATTTCGTTTCTAAGATGCCCGTCGACCTAGCTTCCTTTAATCGTTTCGACCTCGTTTCGAATCGATGTCTCTCCATAGATTTGGTCGAGAGGAGAAACAAGGTGGCACGGGCATCGTGTACCTTACGATTTGCACAAAATTCATCACGCGCATGAGCGTTTTTTCTATTTTCATACTAACATTTGCCGTCGATTTAAGTATTCGAGATGGTACGTAAAAGTGCTAGCGTGTAGGTACAAAGAGGAAAATATATATGTATATTAATTAGCGTAGGATGAAAATAGCGAGTCTTTTCTTTTTTGGAAAAATAGCTTCGAAATGGTTTGTTAGTCGCCCGTCTAGCTTCGAACGTACAACGCGTCGAAGGGGCGCGAGCCAAGAGGATCTTAGACGATTAACTGTGACGATCGCAATCTATAATGCTCTTCTCTTTTATTTACAAATTCATCTAGATATACAAGCTATGCCTGAGGCTAGAAAAAATGCGATCACTCGAGCGCAGGGAGATTGATTCTCGACATGAATTCGAGATTTTTAACTCGATCTCCGTGCCACCGCGTGAAAAAAGTCGACGTACGTTTACATTGCACAAAGACAATTTTTTCGTCGTATCGTTTATTCATTTATTTTGTTCTATTAAAGAGGATTCCAGAGGGAAACGGCTCAAAAACGTATACAAGTAATTTTCCTTGTAAAAACTCCGTTAATCTATCGAACGTTGCGAATCACCAAAACGACGTCACGTTCGTTTTATCGATGAATTTATGCATATATCAATTGCATTATATTCATTGCAAAATTGTGCACGCTCTTAAATATTCATCGGACAAATACAGATGATGCCCGGGTTGACTTTTGAACCGTACGCACCTAAGAAAAAATTGATTATCGAAATGTTTCTCGATCATAAATAACTTTTATCTGATTCTCAACCGACTGGTGATAACAAGAGTAACGTTTATTAATCTTTCTAAATAGATTTTTCTATCCATCTAACACATCACATTATCGAATTACTTCTTTTTCCTTTTTTTTTTTTTTTGTCTTGTAAACACAATTATACCGCATCCAAGGATAAACAACATATCATCGTGACTTCTGTTGCCATGATTCGAAGTCCATATTTTTATTCCTTTCCTTGTACAATTTTCGATCGAGAAAAGAGATTCCGACCATGTATAGACAACACGTGACTCGATTCTAACGCGTATATAAAAATCGGACAAAAGTGTTTTATATACAATTTCCACGTGAAAGGCAAGACTACACGTAAAGACTCCGCAAACGAAGTGATCTCCCGTAGGATTTTGCACGATTACAATTATATCGATATCCACATAACACTCATATAATTACATGGACACATCGATAACACATGAATACATCGTAACGTTAACCGTACAACAACGTACAACTCCGTTCGTCTATCAAATTCGTAGAAATTGTAACAATTGTATAGAAATTCTAACTCCTTCATTGCTTTTTAGTCCTCTCGCGCTCTTTTCCCTACCACCGCGAATCTACATTGTGAAACTTCCAAAGTGTCCCCACGATCGATTGGCATAACGTTTTGAAAAATATGTTCGATCGCCTGCGGTCGAGTTTCTCTTTTTCGAGAATCTCTACAGGACAAAATTGTTTCACGCTACTCTAGCTGCTCTATAGCTTCTTTGTATAAAAGTCGTTCCGGTGTCCGCGCTCGAGTCGATCGTCGAGAAAGAACAGGAAAAGTGTAGAGAGATTCGTGTGTGCGCATCGTGTTTAGAGCGTGGTCGGTTGCACCATCGGGACACGACCAGCTCGTACAAATATTAATATTATTATTATTAAAATATTCGGTGTAAAAATATGTATGATACAGACGCCAGGGTACCTCGGCGACTTTGGTACCCTGTCTAAGAAACAACGAGCGGCTCTTCTCTCTTTCATCATCCGTCGATAATCCTAGTTTCCCATGAATCCTCGCCGGAAATCCTTCCGCAAAATTGAATCGAGTCGAGAGTGATTCTGACACTACCCCAAATGCTATAGTTTCGACAGCGATTCGTCAATTTCTCTCTTCAGTCTCCTCGCAAGAACGCGTTGAGATACTTGAAAAAATTCTCATCTTGCAAGTTCCTTCTTCTCGTTACTGTTCCACGCGAATCCTCGAGGTCCAACGTTCCCTTTGTCCGACCTTACCACCGTGGGACCGAGTTGGATCGCTCGAAAGCCGTTTTCAGCGGTTTTTTTCGTGATTTTGTCTCGAGAGCACTGGATCGCGCCCTCTTCTTCATCGTTTTAATCCTGGTAATCGGTGACGACTCGGGGCGTCGTGACACGCCCGGGTCTCAGGTCACGTCCACCACGAGCCCGTGAACCCAATCATCGGCTGGCTGCTACGTCAGCAGCTTGAAGAACATCAGGGCTAAGGATATGTTGATGAACAGCACCAGCATCACCAGCTGTTGCCGGGAGAACCAGTCCTGTAAATTTTTATTCGAATAAAAGACCAGTTTCGTTTACGGATCTCTGAATTATTTACTAGTGATTTGTTCTTTTACAGAATTACCGTTAATAGGGTTCCTAATATAAATTAAGGAATGGAATTAATGAAGCTTTATATGTTCATTCGACAGAGATAATAGGAACCACTAGTAAATAAAAATTGATGTCGAATAAGTTACAGGACATGCAGCACAATTCTAGTCTTTCGCAAGAAAATCTTCAGGAAAGAATTGATAGAAAATTCGTAATAAACAGCAACGTTGCATTCGAATGTAAATGATGCAAAAAGTGAATCCGAAATTTATGACTGAAACATGCAAATGTATGTAAGCAAGAGCAGTTTCGTTTCGTAAGCTGTTAGAATATATTATAAGTTGCGTGACGCTTGTGATTAACAGATACAAACAAACATTTTATGAGCGAAAAGAGAATGATTTATCAAAGCAGATTGCTTTCATTATAACCGATCAAAGTATATTCATTTCAATTTATTTGGTATAAAATAGATCTAGTCGAGAAATGAATTTATCGTAAAAAGATTAATATATAAGATTAAAGGGTGATTGATTGATCGTTCGTCGCACGTATGAAACTTCGTGAGACAATTACAATTCAAAGGATGTTGTAGAGAGAGCGGATATTCAAAATGATTTGATTAAACATTCATATTTGCGCATTAATACTCGTGCGACCTACTCTTGGAAATACCCGATAAGAAGCGAACGTTTTTGCGTCGTCAATTCGAGCGTGAGGTTGTCTCCCCTCTTTAATTTTTTTTCAAGGTCGTGTCACCCGTTGTATTACGAGTACATAATTTTACATTCTACGCGGTTCTATGCATCGTCTACGCAATCTTGTAATCGCGAGTTATCGAGAGTGTCATTTATTTCGTCGCACTTAAATATTTTAATAAGTTCGCTTTCGTTGAAGAAGACGAGAAATGTTACGTATCATGTTCCCCACCTGCAATCTTCATTTTTATCTATAACAAAAGTTTGATTGCCGATCCGATCGATTCATTCATGAAATTTTAAAAAGCCGCGAAGGTGTAGATAAATTTGGCACAAGCGGATGAAGACAGCACGACAATGGGTTAATTAAGGCTTCGACGTTCATATTAAATTTATTATAATGTTAATCAGTTAAGACAATATTATCAAACGATGCTTCGACGTAATGCGTTTACATAAGTAATTGGTTTCCCATGTAATTATATATTACAATGTAAAACTGCGCGTGAGATTATTATTGAATTGTATTTTTATGTCTCCTATGGAAAAAAAAGTATTGCCGTTTTATATGCTGCAGTTTACCAGAAACTTGAAAATTTATAGCCTTCATTTGAATTTGAAATTGAAAATTAAAAATTAAAAATAGAAGACTAAAATTACGCTTTAAAAGTAACAAAATTGAAAATTACAAATAAGAATTAAAAATTCAAATTTGCATTCAAATGTGGTAACATTTGAATTGTCGGAAAGAACAATAGGGATACTCACTTTAACCTGAGGACTGACCAAGTATAGTAAGGGATTGGCCCTGAGTCTTTCACTCTCGTCGATCTGCCTGCGGATCTCCTCTCTCCTCATGCTGCTCAGAACACTGACTTCCTCCCTGGATAGCGGTGCCGTTGCTGTCAACTGAATAGGTTGAGCCACATCCGGCAGTGATTTCTTTCGTTGAAGGGATACTGCCGCCGCCGCCGCGGGCATCGCCTGCACGAAGAAAGGAAACGAGAAACAAAGAGAGAGAGGTGGCTCTTGAACACGATCGATCATGTAAAGATGTAATGTAAACTTTCATTTCTATGGATATACGTATAGCGTGAACACGCATCACACTGATAAAAGGGCTATTAAATAAACTACCTTAAAAATTTGTCTGATCAGGAATTCGGCAATTGAAATCTCTGTGGAAATTCAACTATTGTTCACGATCAGGTTTGTCGATACTACGCGAAAATTATATGAGAAATTATATTTTTGTTGTTAAAGATATCATAAATCTGTGATCTACAATCGCAAATCATCGCGATTATCGTTATACTCGAAGTTCTTATCTAATGTTGAGAAACGACGAAGGAATAATCTATTCTCGCGTCTGAACTGATAATAATGGTTAAGGTTAAGGTTCGTTGGTTATAACGGTTGTAAGGTCGTAGCGACCCGTTTCAGGAATGGCTTCAATTTGTTTGGCGCGTCGTCGAGCATCGGGGACATTTACGTGTTCATTAGTTACACATTTTGAAGAAGCAGAGGATACAGGACGGCAAAGGGAGAAAGACAAAGAATTCTTGGACCAGTTCCAAAACGTGCAATGTTGCTCGTAATCGTACGTAATAACGGTGTAAAGGCCAGGAATTCTAATCCCAGTGAACGTGATGCGTTGACCTTCGGCACCGAATTTTATCTCATTTACATAAGAAAAAAAAAAGAAAGACTGATAACAATATAATCTATTTAGTCAAAATTATCTATTTAATTATGCTACATAGCCTTATTTTTTTATCAATATGTTACATAAATATTTACTTCTAAGTAATTACTGTGATATTCATATCCATTTAACGTAACCCACCATAAAGAAGTGAAAAAACTGAGTTACTATTTAAATTAAAAATCCAAATCCCTTTTTTTTCTCAAGTTGAATTTGGAATTTAAATTAATGACCAAACGTTGTTTTATAACGGTCGTAATGTTACGATAATCGCACTCTTGTATCTCGCGAGTCCAAGTTTTCCGCGTTTTAGCAAGCGTAAAATTAGACCGGCGCCCCTGCTTCCTTCGGCGATAATTTTCTTCGATATCGTTAATTAGCCTCAATCAGAATAATTCGTCTTATTTCGTAGTCGTATCTGTCGCTACGGTTCATCGAGATTCTGTTCCGAGGGTTTGAAACTGTTTCTCGAGCGTACTATAAATTGCAACGATAGTGTCGCGTGATATCTGAGAAGAAAAGCCCGGCTTTCATTCTCGATGCACTCTCGGTTGCGACTCGTCTTTGCTATCTTTCATCCCCCAGTCCCACTATTCGCGATATCAAGTCCGGCTTATCGAACGATTTGCACCGTAACAATCTCTATGGACAATCATTTCTTATCTATTAACACGATTCGTGCTGAATTTAAAGTGTTTGATATCTTTCAAACACGAAAGACCGTATTAATCGTAAATTCTGCATCGAATTCAAATTTAAATGCAAATAGTTGTAATTAAGATTATCAATGTGTAAAGCTATTTATTCATAAGTACTTTTTCTAATATCGTACTACCTTGAAAGAATATTATTCATTTTTATGTATCGATAGTTTTACGTATTAACGATTAATTACATAATTAGATAGATTAAAACAGCGCACATTTTCATTGAAAAAGATGGCATTCTTTGATTGTTGTTATGATGATTTTTGTTAATGTTTTAATTTTAATGTCACTTAACCGCAATTAGTAAATATCTGAAGAACCAAAGGTGTAAGCTTTCTAAGAATAATTGAGCGAAATTTTGTAAACAACCACAAAATATATATAATGTTATGACAATCGATAGAATTAGCCGTTAAATCGTTTATCATGTTTTTCGCTTTTGGTCTTCGATCGTAATTGCAACAATTTGAATTGAAGTTGGCCGTCGATGAATTCAATTGAAAGAGGTCAAGTTCAACTTCGATTTTGTCCTCCTAAGATAACACTAGCTTATGAGAGGGGTTCATCGTCACTGAAGATAAATTGACAGAATTTGGGACGCTTTTTTTTTTGCCTCTGTTCATACCTCCACTGGAGGCGCGACGATCCATGACTCGGAGGCCCTCCTGGCCATCAGAGCGGGGCTGCATAATAGCGCCTCTTCCTCCTCGTCGGGCTCCGACCACAACATCTTTGCCTCGAACTTCCTTTCTTTCCAAAGTCTCTAAAGTTCACGGTCGAGAGCAGACAGCTCGAACTTGTACGAAGCACCGGTCAATACCGTTGTTCTACCTTCCACCGGCTCTATCTGAACATTTCCATCTAGTTTCTCACAGCAAGGGATCTCGAACAAGCTTCTTTTACAGCGATCTACCCGGACCTCGTGGCGCTTTTCTCTTTCCAGATGTTCTTGATAAGCGTTTCTTTTAGCTCACAACGATGAAAATGGAAAATTCAGACCTGCAGCCTCCTGGTGAGGAAGCCAGGCCGCAGACTGAACGGCCCTGGCTTGTTCGACCGAAATAGAGAGACGCCCCACTATTTTCACGTCGAAATAGCATCGACGAACAGTACGTCGCGACGCTCACGGCTGTGAATCGACAACGGATGCCAGAGCCTTGTCGATCCGCTGCTCGTTGATTTATGACAGCCTGTCGTCGAACGGTCCTCCCCGTTAACTTTATTTTGGAGTCACACTCGGAATCGTCGCTTTTTCGCATCGTACATCGTATCGAGCGATAGTTATTGATCGGTATTTTTAGTCGAGCTCCGTTCTGGGCCGGATGTTGATCTATTCGACGACGAAGCCAGAGGGCCGCTTCTTCGCTCCTGACTATGCAAGGAACTGTTTGCTTTTGTTTCAACATTGAACTTGGATTCTTACAATTCACAGAATATATCATTTATTTTCGTCGAATCGATTTTTATTTGTTTTGAAAAAACTTGCGGGTGACATTGTGAAGGTTATGTTCACCTAGATGTACTTATTACTCTCGCAGAGAAATAATCGTAGTTTCGTTTTGTTATTTCTGATAGTACATTCACGTTTAGTTTCGTTCTTTTCAGACCCTGAACGATTGCATATTCATTTTTGTAGAAAACGAGGAATCGATAATAGGAAAGTTTTTCAATTTAGATTTTAAATAGAGAGAAACTGAAATTTGTTGGAAGACGTCGTTTGCGAAGCTTTCGCGAGTCAACTAATCACTAAATTTTTTGAGAATTTTGGAGGAAATATAGCTTTGAGCAATAAATACGGCATTTAAAAAATATATCATTGGTCAGGTCAGGAATAAACGCTTATCATGAAACAAGAAAAATGAGAAAAAGGAGGAGGTGTAACGCAGGGACGAAGAAAATTGCGTAGGGTTGTTCACGGGCAAAACACGACCGGAAATATTGTTACGCAAATAAAGTCGAACTCGCAATTCGCTGTCTGATTCACGTAGCTGGCATGCGAATAAATTCGTTGAAGGCGAAATTTTCGAGAATTCTACGCTTCTCACGCCAAGATGGGGCTCGGCCCACTTTATTTGCTTTCTTGTTTCCTTATTGCGTCTCGTTGTAGTCGTTTATATCATTTTATGAAACATCGAAATATGTATATTTTCTATTTGTCAAGCAAACAGAATAACAGCAATGCTGTCTAGTACACATTATTTGTCAACAATAGTTTACATAAATTAATATATTATTCTTTTTTCCTTGGAATAGTTATCATGTTTTTCTTCCAAACAGGATGTTATCTTTTTATTTCGTTCAGAAAAATATACAATATTTTCTGAATTCAATATCATCAAGTGTTAGACCACTTGTTTTTTTTCAGTTAATTTATTATTGAATTTTAATCCTGGTTGCCATGGTGCAACAATAATTAGCTTTGTTAATTGAGACGATATCGCGTATTGCAAATGCATTTCATTGCCGTGGTCTTCTGATCAATGACGTATCAGCGTACAAGGTAATCATTGTAGCAATTCTATATTTTTCTTATTTTAAAACAGTTTCTCCTTATGGCAAACATAGTACGCAGAATTTTTTGCTTCTCCGCTTTTTTCTAGCATGCGAAAATACAACGTTTGACGAGCAACGAATACCCTGTGGCTCGTATTCGTGTCCTGATAAACAGTACGTAGATACTCTATGTAATTAACAAACAATTAATCTATCGGGATCATTGACTCGACGATTCGATAACATAGACACAATTCAATTGAGAGGAAACTGATCGCAAAAGTGCAAACACCTAGTTTTCTAGAGGCTTTGCGGCCACGAGTTTCTGCATTGCAAATTTCTCGTTCGCGTCGTGTAATTCAGGTCGAAACACATGTTGATACCTTATAAATATTTCAGGAAGCTCGTTTTACAGTTATTCTGCAACGATTTAATCCTGTATTAATCGCGTTCGATGGCAAATTTAATCGATCTTTCGAGTTAATTAAGAAAATCTTTATTTCCAGTTTTGCAAACCAGTTTCGTCTTATAGAATGATGACTCATATAGAACAGAATACAGCCTACACGGTAGATATAACGAGGCTCTGAAGATAACTTTCAGAAATCGGTTATTTGTCTACTGCTCCTCCGAACATAGTTACGAAAATATCATCCGTTGTTTCCACGCCAATACATATTGTCTCGACGAGTGCGGACATCTTGTTGCGTGTATTCGATGTACGCGTTTCTTGGCACGACTCTAAAGTCCAATTAAACCAGCATATTTCGTTACGCAAAATACACGAGATTTTTCTTTCGCCGAATTCCTGAACAATTTGGACTAGCGGTACCGTGAAGCAAGATATTTCAAGGCTTTGTCATTTCGATTTAATTTCAAGGTTACTGTTTACCACGATGACGAAACGATATCGAATTTTTCCGCTCATTCTACTCGTAAATATAACGAAATTGGTATAGAGAAATCAGTACTTTTTGCAAAACAATAAGAAACGACGATGTGCATCCGAGTTCATCGGGATATCTGTAATTCACGCAGGCAAAAGGTCAAGGAACGTTGGAGGTTTTTCAAAATTTTAAATACTAGATATCCTCCTAATCGACATGTTTTAATCTGTCGGCCAATAACAGCTTTTACATCATATACATAAATACATTCAATACATCGAACCAACATTTGTAATATCGTTGTGTAATTAGCAAGGTTTCGTCCCAATATATCTCTATATCGGTAAACTCGTTCCTCGAAATGTAACCTGGAAGTACATCGTTGCGTGTGTGCATTGGCTATTCTCGCTTATCGATCTGCTTTCCTCTAAGGACTCTCCTACTACGTTGTTCTCCTCTAATACAACACTATGAATTGTCTTTATATTAAAATATGTGAAATCCCGGTTATATGCCACGGTCAGTGTCTTTCGAAATCGTATCTACCGTTTTGCAGAGTAAATCACAAACGCAATTTGAACATCTTAGAATTCTTCGTGCAAATATATCAAAAAATATTTTTTAAATACTTCGTATTGTTTCTTTCTGTTAAGAAATATTTACATAAATCAATTATTTATTAAAGAAGAATATTATTATTTACCAAAGAAATAGATAATTCTTAAATAGTTGAACGTGTAACACGTCGTAATACTTTGTTACGCGTACGAGAGCTTACTAAGTACGAGATAACGATCAAATTTCAACGTTTGTGCTGTACCCAATAGGATTACGTTGCATCTCAGATTCTCGTGAAAAGACACTTTCGAATAACTTGGCACTTGAACAACCCCGACGTTAGCTTCACGATACACCCACGATGGTGCTCGATATTTCGCATAAAAAATAGTGTTTGAAAGGTCAAGGAACTTGGGGAGGTTCAATTCCAACCGAGCTTCGTCGTCTAGATTATTCTCGTTTCGCGCTAAGGTTCCAGGTTTCATTCGATTGTATCTCAGGTCATAATCATCTTTTCCTCTTTTTCCCTTTTCTCTTTTACGTTGGTTTATTTAGTTCTCGTTTCTTTAGGCACGACCATTGTTGAGGTACAATTGCAACCACGTTGAATGGAGAAATTCTCGTAAAAAAGTTCCGTTCGAAATAAGCCTTTAACGAGTTTCCATCTTTTTCCATGTAAAAAACTTGCCGTTGATCTCGTTCGCGTATAGAAAGGGTTAGAAATTTTCGTAGAAATTCTTAATTACTTCGAGTGTGTACAACCTTGAGCAACGTGACGCATTTAAAATTCAATGTTTGTTATCGGTGGTTATATTTTATCGAAATAAGTAAGCTTTAAACGTCATCAAAAAGTATCGTTTTATTTTTTCGTTCGTCGTAGGCTGGCGTCGTACTTTTAAGGAATTCAACGTGGCGCACAAAAAGCGTTTCGTAATTGTACTGTGAAAAACCGTGAATAAAATAGAGAATCCTGATATATTTATTACGCGTGTGTTTGTGTTCGTGTGCGTGTATACATATACGCGTTAATGTTTTTAGGGTCGTACCTAATGCACAAAATTATACTTCCTTGCGTCGTTCTACTTCGACGAGAGGAATAGTATGTGTGTTCAGAGGTACGTCGAGAATTAAATTTACGTATTCATAATGCACATTTGGTACCGACATTTGTGCCTGTTGAGTAACAAAGATCAACCCGTTCGAGATATTTTAGAATAGTAACTTAGAAAGTTACTTATTAGTAGTAACTTAGAAAGTAACTTAAAAGGAACAAATATATGATCAATGTAAATATTAATCCTTTTACAATTTAACAGGAGAAAGACTTTGGTATCAAATATAGCAAGTGATATAAATTTCATTCATTAAGTAATTATCGATATTGATTAATAGTTATTTATATTTAGTTAATTATCAATATTTATTTCCGAGGAAAAGTTGAAGTTACGTTTTTGTTTGTATTTAATACCAAGAATGCAAGAAATCTTCACGATAAAGAAATAATTTTTTTCTAAACCGTTCATTCTGAATTCTTTGTCATTTTATAATATTATACTGTCAAAGAGTTAAATCTTCAAAATATCTATCTTTCTCAGAGTCTCCCATTATATCACCAAACTTGATTTTCTTTAGATACATGTTCCATTTTACGTCTTAAAGAGGAAATTTAAGAACAGCTATTACACAATTTCCACTAAAATATCTCTCCTTTCGTCCGTTGGTAATCCTACGATCTCGAAAGGGTTATCATCGTCTTCCATTCGTACAGTATTTATTACCTAAATAATTATCTCACACTACATATTTTCTCTTACTTATATCTACGAAATATATATGTATATATAACATGTGTGTATATGTGTATGTATATATATATATATGTGTATATATATCCCATCTTGTAGAACTAGTACAATATATCATAAACTTTACAGAGTGACGCTACGTCATAGAAGCATGCGTTAGAAAAATAATGTTTCTGATCAAAAAATAGGAGAAAACAAGCGGCGTGGAGGTGGAGGGTAAAACAAGATTTTTTTCTGGTAATCGTCGCCAAGTAAACGTGAAACGTGGAACAAGGGGGACTGTAACTTTCGTCGGTCGTAAGGGTCGGGGAATGCATTCGAGACAGTACAATTAACATCCGACAATGACGGATGAGAGACAGATCGTAGAATTCGAGGTAGGAAGTACATAGGGTCTTGTTGAGACAGAGAGGAATCGAGAAAGAGGTACGAAGCTTGTTAAAAGGAAAAGAAACGCACGGTCAAGTAGAATGAAAGAATTGTAAAAAAACCGGTCCCCGCCTCCACACCGCGCGAACCTTACCTTTCGAATTCCTTGAATTGCTTAATTAATGGACGTAACATCATACACGTTACTTTGCTTATTTAATGGACGTAACACCATGTTGAATGAGTTGAAATCATTTGCGTGCGTGTGTAAGTGCATGCTCGGTTTTCGATCGTTCGACATTCAATCGCGATCAATCGATCATTCAGTGGAAAAGTATTCGATGTTTGGATTTAATGAGAAAAAACAAAAAGCAAAGACGATTGAAATAGATTGAAAGAAAAAAAAAAAAAAGGAAGAGAATTAATTAAACGGTTGTGTTTTGAATTATCGGTCGAGTAGTTTGACTTTCGTTCGATCACTCGAACGAAAGTGTGTAGAATTAAAACGAATCTTTTTCCTGTTTTCCTTTTTGGAAACGTTAACGGCGTAAATATCTTTGCTTCCGGGTCTGTACTTCTGTACCATTGTTCGATATTGCGTTTTTCTTTTCTCTTTTTTTTTTCTTTCGCCAGAATTTCCACGTCGGAACGAACAATCTACTAAGCACCTCGATTTTCGACAAATTTTCGTCATCTTGTTGCTCTCCCGTACAAGCTATGTAGTCGAACGAATCGCAATATCGACAAATCGAGCACAGGTCGTCTGCATCAGCTGACAGAACTCTCGCAAATATTCGTTCATCCATTCTACTACATCTATTGTGCTTCTCATAGAAAAATAACTCTGTCTCTGACGAGAAGGCGGAAAGAACGTTGTCCGCATCGTTCAATGCCCAAATTCGATTTAACCCTTTCAGCCTCGATAATACTATTTTACACCGAATCCAAGAAGGAACCTTTTTATCTGTGCGTTCAGCTTTTGAGCTTCTTTTCACCTCTCACAAATCTTACATCCTTTAACCGAAACCATAAAAAAACGAAAGTAAAGGAATTGTTATGTACCAGAGGTTGAAAGGGTTAAGTGGCTGTCAATCACGGATGCGAATTACCTACATAATAGCTAGTAACAATCTACGACCAGGTACGAGTTCTTTGCTAATTCACACCTTGAGAATTTCAAGATTTGCCAGTGTTAGGGTAAGGCTACGAAGAGCGACCATATAGCACGGTGATGACTAATGCTCGAAAGAAGTCATACAAATAGAATTTTTCTACAGTAAACACCTTTCAATTCGCACCAAGGTCTTTTATGACAAAGAAATACGTTCAACCCATGGCGTAGTCACCAGTGACTTACGACAACTTTGTTTTCATGATAGATTGTTTACTTCGAGTTATTCGGTAGAACAAATCGACGGTGGATTATTTTTATGTTTGTAATTTCTTACATCAACGTTTTTCTGTGTCGACCTTTTTTATGTTTCATAACGATCCTCGTTGCATAAGGATACTTCCCGATTATATGTTATCCCCTAACAGTATTTTATCGTTCAAAGGAGAACATCCAGAATCGTTCTTGCTATAACCTTACCCTAATGCCCCTGTCTGGCACACACGCGATCGTTGAGACTAAATGGTCGGTCTGAAAATATTTTCTTTTTCGACGCATACCAAACAACGGTTCCGGTCTCTGTTCCCGTTAACACGTCGCTCAGGATGCCCGTGTAAACTGTAAGATACCCGTTCGCTAAACCATGTACAATACCACGTGCACCAAACGAGTCGAGTCCGTTCAAACATCCAGCGAATGTGTTTGATCGATCAAAACGTTGGCGATACGACTGAGCGAAAGCCTTAGAGTTTAGAGAAGCGGCTAGGCCATTCTCCTCTAGACCGCGTTAACAAAATTCAACGATTATTCGTCCAACAACGAGCAATCGCGTGAAATACGCATTTTGGAACGTATGATACTTTGGAATGTACTTGGGTAGTAATAATTATTGGTCGATGGAGGTTGGAATGTATTTAAACCTTGTTGCATTGTTGAAGCTCGAGAAACTGTTGGTTGCGCGCGGTTCTTGTCGTGAATAGACCCTAGATTCTTAAGCAAAGATTCTGCAAAGTTCTTTGCCCTTGATATTAGCTTCGTTTTTCCGCGAAGAAGCATGCATTTTAGTCACACTAGCTGTTGTTATGTGGCCATATGATAAGTTAGAACATAACGTGTTATACGCCCTACGGATAACATTACATTCTATAACGAACACTAAACACAGTATCACACTGAACAACATACAGGCTACGAATTATTCGTGGACCGTGTAAGGGTAATCGTAAAAACGATCCATCGGTATGTCTTGATCTTAACCCTTAAATTAATTCTTCGTTACATAATCAGTTGTCGCAGGCCACACTTTCTCTCCGATAGAATCGGAGGAGGTAGACCCACCTCCCTTTTCTGCCCTCGAGCAGCCCCTTCTCGCTCGTTCTCGTCAGGAATTCAGGGTCTAGTCACGAACGCCGCCCCTCTTTAAACTGGTCTCGACTCATTCGTTATAAAACGCGACGCGGCTCGCGCTTGGTTCTATCGCAGTGTGTGTGTGTATGTGTGTGTGTGTGTGTACATATTTTATTTATAATACTTATACTCATAGGGTTGCGCGGCCCTTCGACGTTGCGGCGAAGGCGGGGACCGTCCGGCCTGCGTCCTGGGATGGCATGCACAGAACACAGCACAAAATGCCACACAGTTACACAGACAAACAAATCGACAGAGAAGAAAAGGTACAGATAAAGAGACCCGTCACCTGGGCGAGGATGGACAAATCCATGGGTGTGTTATTCGGGGTTAAGGTCGTGATTAATAATCGTGAATTAATGTACTCTGGCTCGAGGGAGGAGATAATCTTTAGGTGAATTATACAAAGGTGAATTATACAAAGGCGAATTAAAAAGCGTTAAGGTCGAAGAGTAAAAGCTATCGATGAACGTTAATGCTTGACGTTCGTATAAAAATGGTGACCGTTGCTTCGAACCATTTTCTCCAACTATATGTATAAAAATCGTTGTTCGGTTGGTGGTAGAGAAAGTTAATTAACGAGACGAACGAGTAGTTTGATCGTGGAGAGAAGTAAAAAAATTCGGAGTGTTTACTTCAATTACGTTCGCTAACTAATGGCTATATGTAAACTATAGAGCGGGAATTGAGATGCGAGAAAAGAAAGAAGGATACGATCATTACGGTCTCTAGAGATTGAGCAGAGAAAGATCGTACGATGCGGCTAATGAGCAGGCAAAGTGAATATATTATAATGGTATATATAAAATTGAAAAGTAAGAATCGAAAGTGCAATGGCGTTATAGAAGAGAAGTAATAAACTTTAATAAATCGGAGAACTCGGTATGAAATCGTGCTACGAGGCTAGCGAAATTCTACTCTGGTTCCTTTTACTTGTTCTCGTTCTAGAGGCTCATCTAAACGATTACGTCGTCCCGAAGGTATTTCCTTTCATGAGAAAACTCTCTCTCTCTCTCTCTCTCTTTCTCTCTCGTTGCGAGATAGTTAGCTATAAATTCTTAATGTTCTCGCGGGAAGCGTGAATGAACGAGTAACAGCGAACGATTGTTATCTTGTTTAACATCCGGTGGTATTTTTGAACGACACTCTTGGAAAAGCGTCTCGTTGCGTTTCGTCGAAAAATCATTGCGGTCGAACGTACTTTTAAAACGAAATCGATTTTAATAAGTTGAAACTATTTCCCGATCTTTTTACAAATTTTCCTTTTTTTCCGCGTCGCGGCTTTCCCGAAAGGAACTTCCTCGAACGTTTGTCGAAGAAACATAATCCCCGGGGAATTTCGGTGGATAGACTCGTGACAAAGGCCTAAATAATACACTAAAGGGAAAGCCTATGAAAAAAGGAGTAGCGAATCTATATGGATCTTCCTTGATTTAACATTCATGATACTCGGAAGGATGCGGGCAACACGTGAAACGTATTCCGGATCATTGAATTATATATAACGAGACACCACATCCGAGAAGATATGTAAAAGGATTACTTCATATATCTTAATTTGAACAACCACAAACGAAGAAGATAGTGTAATTCATATATTTAGATCAAAAATGATACAATAAAGCTAAATTAATTTAAATTCTTTTTTTATCACGTATTCCAAATTTCAATTCGAATAACGGATTAAACAGGATATGTTACACAGATGTAAAGAAACAAAGGACTAAATTAGCGTGTGAAGTTCAGATCCAAAAAGCTCGCAGCTCCTTTTCGAGGTCTCGTGACGCAAGTGCAAGGACATCGATGTCGCGTGACAAGTAAAGAGACATAAGAATATGCGAATGTAATATCTATGTGGTGGATAGTAAGTACGAAAGAAGGAAGACTCACCTTCGACATGCCGCCTCCGCCACCGCCTCCGCCACCGGATGCGGTCGAACCGCGTCCGGGAGCGACGTAAAGGCTTTCTGTACGCTTAGGCTGTCCTGGACTCGGCAGAATATCTTGTCCAAGGTTACGATTCTTCAGAAGGGCGCCCTCGAATTGACCGGAAGTCGAAGCAGCGTACGTCGGCGTTGCGGCACCGCTTCCCACCACGGATCCGTTTAATGGTGTACCCGATCGAATCGCGCTCGGTGCTCTCATAGATCTAAATTTGCAGATCGAAGCGTTAAAATTTCTTCGTTGATACTTTTATTATTACTAGTCCACTTTTGATTGTGAATGAATAATCTACGATTTAATTCATAATTACAATGGTACATTAAAATTTGTTACATTTTTTAATTAATATCGTAAAAATTGAAATATCGAATAAGCAGATGAGCGACGTGAAAGATTGACGAATGAAAATGGGATTTAATATTTCGGGAATGTTAGTTTCCATTATTATTGATCAGTGTTTAATTGTAAACGTAATGGATAACAAATTGTTAAATTGTTTACTTCATTTTACTTCATTTGACGTAGAATGAAGGTAATAAATATATATATAAATAAATGAAGGGAATAAGATTTGAGAATATTGTAACTAAGAAACAGACAAATTGCAAGGCACCTGTCGAGCATGTCTAGGGATGGATTCGTGACGGATTTATCGACGGACGGCTGTCTCGATCCAGTCAATCGGGAATGCGCTCTAGCGTATCGATCTACGGAACTATCACGACTGGGCGGCCTCTTATAATGATCTAGCCTGTAAAATGATAGATCAGAACCGATATAATTAAGAAAATATCCTTTGAAATAAGAAGAATATACAACAGATCCTTAACGCTAGAATTACCAATAATGTGTACTATCTAATTATTATTGAAGTGGCATGATTATAGTAAATAGTTATATACAGGGTGGTTCTAACAATCGTACTATTCGTGTATTTAAAAAATATTAACTCCGTCAATGTGACGAGTTTGATACTTCTAGCGTTAATCGAATTTGTTGTATTAATTTATTCGTGTAAACAATGAGCCAAGAGACCTGTCGTTCAGCGTTTGCCCGATGGTATTGGGTCGATCCTGGGGAGATAAAACCCTGCTGTTTCTTCGTATACTCGATGAACTCGGTGGTCGTTTTGCGTCGCCATCAGGCTCGTATTGTTGTGGAATTTGGGTTTGTGATTGGGGTGGTAATTGTTGCTGTTGCGATTCCCCATATATTTGCTGGGAGTTGTATTGATTCATTTGACTTAGCCCATATTGATTCGGTAACGTCTAAAAAGAAATTGAACAGGATTGATATATATGCACAAAATTATATAACCTACACAGTTTAATCGAAAAGAAGATCTAGTAATCTACTTAATGTGTTATTACCTGCTGACTAGGATAACCTTGCATATTCTGATACCCGTGTGGTCCAACTTGCTGCTGTTGTTGTTGGTACAAATACTGATCGCCCTGAGGTGGATTCATAGGTTGATATTGAGGCTGATTATAGGGACTACCTTGAACAGGGTACTGATTCTGCGGAGCGTATTGCCCTCCTTGAAACTGACTCACTGGCTGATACTGATTCGGTATACTGTTAGGATACTGTTGAATAGGATTCTGAGCCATCGACTGAGGGTACTGCGTTTGATAAAGATTTTGACCGCTCAAGGTAGTCTGGTTCAATTGATTCAGAGGTAGCTGGTTCACCAGTTGAGCTGGGGTCACCTGATTCGCTAGCTCGCTCTGCGATAGCTGATTCTGCGGTAACTGATTCTGCGGTAGCTGATTTTGTGGCAATTGATTGCTCAACAGTTGATTTTGCGACAATTGGCTCTGCGGCTTCATGCTGGCTCTCCTGATCGACTGCATCACGTTACTTGCCGTGGTTGTCGCTGACGTAGTTGTTCCCGACGTTGTTTCCGAAGTCGGGTTCTTCATAGGCGTAGAACTAGGTTGATCCACGCTGCCCCCCTTGTGAAGAATACTCTTCGCTGGAATACTGTCCTGAGGTGGTGGCACGTACTTCGGTATCTCCCTGTTACGTAATCTCTCGAGTCCAGGTTGTCGGAAGTCCGGCGCAAATTGCTTCGCCGTCTGCTGAGCCAGTTCCGAATCTTCTCTCGCTTGCTCGGCAGCTGTATCCGCCAACTCGGCTCTTCCTCGCGCAGTGGCTGTTCTCGAGATCGCTATATCCGCCTTCTGAAGAGCGATCTTGCTCGCCCTTTGAGCCGCATTCACCGCAGCCTCTATCCTCTCACGGAACTTGGCCGATCTGATAAGGAACAGATGCTTCTTCTTCTGGCTGGTGATCAACACGTTGTTCTTGTACTTGCCCTCTTCCTTGGTGCCATCGCGGAACGTTGTCACACCGTATCCGTACTTTCGATTATTGAACCATTCTCCCTCGTATCGCAGGCCATCGCTACGCTCCGATATACCGAAGCCTGTCCTCTTGTCGTTCTTCCACTCGCCGAGGTACGTCTCGGTTACCGAGGCGTCCATTTGTTCGTCCTGAAAATGAAATATTGTTCTTATTCAAGGAAAATTGTATCAGGAAAACTATTCAGCCGTTTTAACCTCTTTCGTACTACTGTTCGCCAAAATATCACAACGAATCTCACCTCGATGACGAAGGACGCATTGCTGTCAGTATGAACGGATGCCGAAGCCTGACTCTGCGAGCTTTCTGTCGACATCCACGATGCCGAGCTAGCATTACTCCTAATACTGCCTCCAGTACCATGTTTCTCTAGATCACCTGTACTTCTTTGCTTTCGAATCTTCAGTCCCTGAAATTGCAATTATCTTCTAAACCAACCTGTCTCAAACCTCACTATCTTCCTCGAATTTTGAAAGGATTAAAATTACACTTTACCGAAAGAATGCCCTTCTTCAGGGATTTCTCCGTGAGACTCTTTCTCCTTGCCGGTGGATTGTCGCTCCTAGCTTTTAACACGAAACCACCCCTACTGTCACCAACACGACGATCCCTTCTGTCGGTCGGTTCTGGTGTCGGTGCCACTGCCCCGCCATCGTCCGCGCTCCTCAGAGACGTCAAGGAAGCCCTGACGTGCTTTGACGGTTTGTAATGACTCGCCAAACCAAACGGAGCACTCGCTCTCACGCCATAGCCGTGCCTCATGCCGTGGTACCACTGACCTTGATACGTGCCTATGAAAAATTAGCCTATCGTTAATCACTTGGTTTTCTTGATCGCTGTCTATTGAAAGTTCCATTTATATCGCGTTCTCTTATCGATTACATTATACAACAAATCATTCGATTAAGCTTGCGATAAGCTCTCGTTTTTAATTTAATTTGTAACCACATATAGCGGAGTGAATAATAAAATTGCTTACGCTAGATTATTTATTATTTGATTTGACCTATAAACGAGCTACTCGTATTCGCTTCTGTTTCTTACGTTTGGTTGATAAAAAGTCTCAGTAGACTATTATAAGGGTTTCACTTACATTTTAAATATCAACGCGAGCGTAAAACCATAGGAAGGACTGAAATCTTTTCTCGCGAGCAAATTTTTCTGTTTACCATCCTTTGATAAATATACATATGCTTACATTTGCAAATTCGTTTAAAACGTATCCCGTTTCCTTTTCCTGGAATATACCAAGTCCAATCAACTACCGACAGCCGCTTTTGCCGCGGAATTTACATATTCCCACCGTAAAGACGAAACTTTGTGGTTCACCGGTTCATGTTAGAAACAGGGTCCTGGAAATCACGTTCCAGGAACGATGCTACATACGGGCGGATGTGACGAATTCCCGGGAACGCTTGCACTTGGTAATAAGGTGCATTGTTTTTGCCAAAACGTGACCGCGTTTCAAAATGTCTCGCATGAGTCACGTAGTGGCGCGCGACTGGCGAGAACAAACGTGTTACGTGTTCGACTCAGGGATGGAATTATTCCGGATAACGTGTGGGTGCATTCCTCATTCGAAGAAAATCTAAATTCCACGCCGATGAGATACCGTAGACCGTCTGCAGACCGCTGATCTAGCACCGGCTGAATGATCATCGCACGAAGGCTATCATTAACGACCACGCGATCTTTCGTCGAAGAATTTTCAATCTTTGTCGAATTTTCCTATTCGACGCCTCTTATACGCTTTCTTTTTCTTCTTTGTGTGGCGTTATAAGCGTTACGCGGATTTAACTTATTATTATAAGCGTATAACGATTTAACTTTTTCACGAATTTACATTACGGTCTATTTTATCTTTCGTGGCCACAGTGTTAGCACGCGAATTCCGCGCGATTCACTGAAAAAGTATTTCGCTAGGAAAGGAAACAAAGAACGACGACAATGAACACTTTTCAGTAGGCCGCAATGATCAACAAAGTAGCAGCGAGCTACTCGAAAGCGTTTCCATTCTGCACCGTTCCTCGCACAGTCCTGCATTATTCGACCAACAATAATCATCAAAGTCTTCCGTCCGTATTCGTCGGGCATTAACAAAGTACCGCGATTGCAACGGGAACGATGCATGTCGTTTGTCGTTCCACGATGCACGCTAGTGATGCTTCTCTCCCTTTATGCCAGTCGTGATTACAAAGCAACCTCCCGCGGATTCGATTCGTACAGTCAGCAACAATGCGTTTCTCCGATAGTACGTATGTGTTTTTAGATTCTCAGTTATTGGACATCGACTTTTGGAAACTATTTTTTCAAGCACAGACATCTTCAATTAAATTTCCTGTCCTTTGAGTTTGTTTCGATCGAATTGTCTTTGTAGATCGTATAGTTACAGAGTTCAATATTTTTCATCTGCGAGAAAAATTCTTTTTTATCGATTATTAATAGCGGAAATATTTTTCGGCTGCCTTTACAAAGAACAATGGTCGAAAACATTAGAAGGTTTTTCTAATGATCAAATTAAGGATTCAGATTGAAACATAGAAATTCATGGACGAAGGGTTTAATGGTGAATAAACCAAGGATAGAACTAGCTAGTCAATGATCATCATTCAAATGGTATTTCTTACCGTTAGTTCTCAAGTTTACCGAGGGTATGAAAGAATCGTTATTTATACGCGTCATTTTTTATCGTAATTTTATCTCAATAATTCCTTGGCGTTCTTTGACTTATTTTTCTCTCTTTCACTTTAATTTTCATCAAGTCGTATTTTTTCTTTTTGGACGTTTAAGAATTTTTTAAGAAATATAGCGTGGATTTTTATTTCAATGGTATTTTAATAATCTTTTTAGAACACGGAAAGTAAGAGATTCTAGATTAGAACGAAAGCGAAATTGACACAAAAAAAAAACTCGCTTGAATGTATGAATCTACTGAGAGGTTCTACCGTAGAATCTGATCATTAAGGCACTAGATGTCACTAGTCTCATAGGAAAGTTTCTCCTGTAATTATCTCGTTTTTTAAAAAAAATCTGCATTTGCCTATACGGAGATCTTCGGTTAATTATAACACGAAAAAATGTAATTTTTTATAAATTCTTTGTAAATTAATTTACCTAGAGGAAACATTTTGTTCTAATATAGGGCAGCCCTCTAATTGCAACAATCAACCAGAATAGTCCTAAATACAAGAAAATAATAATCAACGTTAATAATTAAACACCTCGGCTCATTTTCAGTAGTAAGGCCGCAAATTCGTTGATCGTGCGGTGTAATCATCGTCCGTGACGATCCTCGCGATCGCCAGCAGGCTAAAGACTATTAAAAAATTAACGGCGCAATTTATCGCGCGATCTATCTATTTACTAAGGTCATTAAGAGGAGAGGAGCTGCTCGTCTGCTGATCGATTGCAGAGCGGCAGCCAGCCTCGTTTCAGAAAAGTACCAGGGTCAGGAGAGAGGACTCGGAAAATGGAGTCTGCGGACGGCATTATTGCAGCCGACTGTACATATGGAAACGACTCTCCCTTCCCAAGCGGAATATTATTTCGCCAGCGTTTAAGCAAGTGGGTCATGCCGTGCTTCTCGACACGCTTCGGCTGCCGATGCGAGCCCGGTCCACGAAATTGCACCACCGTAAATCGCGGCTAACCGTGCCTCCTTCTTTTCTCCTTTAATTAATTTCGCCCACGATTCGACCACTTGCCGTTTCTTTCTGTTCCGTCAGTGAACGAAATCCCACCTCTCCACGGTTCAAATTCTTCTCGTGCCTCTTCGAGCCTCGTTTTTCCGTTTCTTTCTTCGTTCCATGAAACAGCGAATTTTTCAGTGAGCATCTTGAAAAATAATTAGGAGCGGAAGAATTCCTTCAAATAATCAGAGACGCGCGAATGTTTGGCTATAGGTTTGATGAAAACGTGATACGGCTACGTAAAGTATATTTTTGAGAAATCGATTTAAAATGGACAGTTCGATGAAGTTTATGAATATGGAGATTATACATTTCTATGAATTATACGATTAAGGAAATGTAATCTATATAAAGGTTTGCATGTATTTGAACATTCGTATTTGTATTTCTATTTGTGAGGATAGACAGTCTGAAATAGGAACCTATTAATAGATGTTGTGGACGTTTATACAAATTTATATTTCTATTAATATCCTTGAAATGCACAAAGATGCTGAATCTGCTTATTAACAATTTGATTATTTAACGATGGGAAAATCTCTGACGTTTTAAAATTTAGGCAGTAATTCTTAAGTTTTGATAGTTTCTAATAAATTATTGTTTATGTACATATATATTTCTTAGTATTAAAAGAAGGTTGGAACAATTTTCGGCGTATGCGATTCTTTTCGTTAAATATTACTAGCATTAATAATATTCCCATTTTAGAAAGTAGTTTATTTTTAGAATTAATCTGCGCGTTCTAAGTCGTTCTGTTGATGCGTAAGATGACTTAGAGTTCTAGAGATTTAGAGTACTTCCTATCGTAACGAAGAATAGCAAAAATATATCCTGTACAGAGTACAAATGTATAGATAAGGTTATCTATAACTGATTACTTCGTTTACACGTTTATAATTATTTTAGATACAGTGGGTAAAAATATTTGAAGTTCCATTTGTACATATAATGAGTTTCAAGTTTTTCTTTAACTTTCATATCTAATTCGTTTAACATTTTTTCAATAAGGCCAGGGAATTGTGAAGGTTAAACATGTGATTGTTAGTCCATTATTGTGCCTTTTATAGTATCAATCTCTGTAGCATTATCAGTTACAAAGGATTTTCGAAAAGTTGTAAATCATTATCTCATATAAACACAAGATTCTCACTTATTATTGATCATTCCCTTGAGCCAATTTCTTATCTTATATAAAATCAAAGAAGCGTTCTAATATTTGTATATAAATATTTTAACACTGGTAGGAGCATATCTGCGACAATTTGTCATAAATCAATCTCGAAACTGCATGCAACAATTCATGTAATCTTATCGGAATACCGTCGCAACTGCGCTATTCGAATTGCAACTCCGCAGACTTTCAGAGACCGTTAAGCAACCCTAATCAAATTTCATTTATACTTCTCCGGTAAACGTACTTCGTCTCCAGCTAGTTACCCTTTATCCTAGTTGGAAATCCAAAGAAGGTTTACTTTATCCCGAGGAACATCGTGACCATTCGTCATTTCGAATTCTAACACAATTATGGAAATTAGCTTGCCTTCTTCCGTGATGTTCCTATCCTAAGTACAGGTCCTACGAAATCCCAACGGGACCGAGATTAAAATCGCTCGTAGCAACGAGAGACGTTTCGTGGACCGTTTCAGCTATTCGGGTCAACTCTTGTTCGTCTGTTGGAAACGCCTCGGGACAAAAAGTCCCGTCAACGTGCTCTTCTGACGATTTTTACGCGAATATTGCAATATTCACGATGCAGAAGAATTCGTCGTGGAAAAGTGATATTTTTACGGCTGAACGAGTGGAAAAAATATTATTTATCGTAGTAGTAAGGTAAATATCACGAATTTCTTTTAATTGAATTTCATTGAGCTAGTGGATCACCTACGATCTTAGAAATGTTTGAACATACAAAACTTTCATGTACATATATATTCTGTGCGCTGTATAAAACATTTTGAAATTTCACCGACGCTGTTAAGAGACACGACTTTCATGATTTACATGGTGAGAAGCTTTGATCGTTAAACTAAAATATTATACAAATACACAAGTAAGCAGTAAAAATACGAAATTGTAAAGAAAAATACGAAGTACTAATTATTGAAGATTCTATTTAATCGATTGGTGATTTTTAAACGACGACGTATATTAATTATTGTCGAGGTTTTAATTTCACAATGTTTCATCTACTAGCCGTCTGTATCTTTCGCAGGTGAGACAGAAAGAGAAAAAAAGATTGTTCGTTCGTTCTCTCCGTTACGGAAACTTTTACTGGTTATTGAATTTCCGTCGAGTCTGCTTTTCCCTTGCCTCTCTACGCGACACGCTTGCTCCACTTCGTGGAACTCGAGCAGCGTCGAATTTCGTGCTTTTCCGTTATTCCACTTTGTCGTTTCGACTCGAGCTTCTCTCGTTTAAGGCATTATCCGTGTCGTTTTCTTCGATTAGGCTAAGTTTGTTTCGCTCTCGCGTGGTCTTCAAGGATAAGGTCGTTTCTTCGTCCATAGTTCGACCTTGGTACAAGGTTTACGAATAAATATAATGTAAAAATTACAATGTTAAAAAACAGCTTTATTTATATTCTTCGTAAAAGAATCATTCAAATTACCAAAAGCATGGCATTGTAAATCTACAAAATTTTTATCAAAAATCACGAATTCAGAAGCTTTATGAAAAAAAGAGTCTCTAGGATATATAGGCAAATAAATACTTGAATTATTATTAAATCTTTCTTTATTTTATTAATGTAAGAAGATCGAAATTTCGTAAGAACCATTATAATTATCAATTCAAACGTAGCTAATATTACAAAACTAGAACTAAAACTTTCCACGCAATTTATTCAATTTACCATTCTACCTTATGTGTCCATTGCCCAAGAAGATGGTCAATTGGTCTGGTAGTTCTAACACGAAGAAACTTCAACGTTTATATTTTACAAAATTCGTTCGCGATAAATACAACTTCATACACGCGATTAAAGAACTTCTGATTTTATCCTTTTGGCGGTGGAATGTTATTTCTGTTACGCAAACATTACCCCATATTTCGCGATATCTATGGAAGGCAAACTTCCTGCGATTTAATTGGCGCTGAAAAGCACGTGACCGCGTAGGCGCGTGTAACGTTAAAACACGCGTCGGTGTTCGCCGGTTGATTGTCCCTAAAAACGTTTACTACGGGGTCGTTCCTCTATTTATCAAACGACTTCCAACAGTTCCAACTACGAGCGTGTTCTCTATTTACTCGGTTTCCTCATGCGAACAGGAGAGTTCCAACCTGTTCCGTATAGATTACGAGGGTGAAGACCCTTTCTGGCTTATATCCGTCGTGCATGAAGTATCGCGGCCATCGAGCCACGCAAACTTTCATTCGACACAGGCATGATAGGGAACGGCCGGGTATCTCGCGCTAAAATAATCATCGGTGAATTTCGCCGCTGAAAAATTGATCGCCAGTGGTCTGCCTTTTTTCCATTCTCGAACCTCGCTCTCTTTATTTTCAACCTCAAAATTGTTAAAAATTAATGCCAGTTCGTCCAAAAGGCGAACATTATATTCGATCATGTTTCTATAGCGATTTACACGATCGTGATGGATATTACGATAAAAATGAGATTCTTCGAAGAGATTTCGTTGTCGACGGGTAAACAAAAGTCGGTGTACGATCCTGTTTCGCTACATGGCACTGCCTCGCCCGCCTGAAATAGCGCGGCCACCATCTAAGATGGTGGTTGGTTGCACGTGCAATGAAAATCGCGTCTGTGCTAGTAAGAATTGGCCATGCGAGTGTATTTCGGTCCGCAGCCTCCACCAGATCGTCACTAACCACCCCACAAGCCTGTCGTTCTCATCTGTTTGTTTCTTTCGAACGATACCTGAACGTACAACGCTATAGCGTACCTAGCTCCGATTGTCAGATCGGATTTTGTACCTGACCTCGCTTCTTCATACGTACGTACGTTCTCGCGGTCGTGTTTCAAGCTTTCATGGAATTCTAACGAGTCTTGACTTTCGTATCTTCGATTGCTCTTTTAGTTTTACTTGCTATCAGAAATATCAAATTGTACAATTACTCTGACCTGATGTGATTGAATGATATTTTCTATAAATAAGGTGGAAATAGCTCGTTATTAATTGTTTCTTATATCTCAATTATTTGATATTTTCGTAACGTTTATGGTTGATTCATTTTTCCTCAAATAGCTGCCATTTCTATATAATCGTTAAAATTTTTCAAAAATCCTACGCTACGTTTCGCACGATGTATTAGTGGAAATAGTCCCATATGGTCTGCTTACTCGATCGGCGCTAAATCATTCATTCGACTCGCGTACGGCCGTATTTATTCGAAACTATTCACCGTTGGCGGTTCGTGGCCGTTAGACGATCGAGAAGCGGCCAAATAAAAGCAAAATTAGACCATCGAATCTCGGTTATTTCCATCTACCGACGTTATCGCGGTTAATCGTGTATCGGAAGGAAGGTCAGTCTATTTGAAACCTATTAATTAAGTACGACGACAGAGCGCGTGTGTAGTCGTGTGAGCTATTATGCGAGGGAGGCGGAGGCGTAAAGCGGCGGAGGAAAAAAAAAAAAAAATAGAAGATTGTTCGCATAAAAAGGAGCCGTGTCTAAAACTGTAACGGACATACTCTCCTCGGGTGGACGATTACTTTCGCACGGGCACGCAACAAACCGTGACGCATGGCGTTCGAAAAACGGAAATGACGACAGTTTACAAAGTAGGTGACGCCTGTTTTATCAGCGACAGGCAATCCGCCGTTATGATGTTAAACGGGAGAGGCTTTGCACGCCGTGCGAGCATCGAAGGGTTGCGGCACGCTCACTAGAGAAAAACTACACAGAACAAAGGAAGAAAAAGCGGATACGAGCTTTCGTTATCCACGCGTGAATCGTTCCCTTCTTTGTGAACCGGGACGAGGCAGCCGAACTGTCCTCGATGAATGGCTCGACTTCGTCGCGCAAACGAGCTCCTCCTGCGACGATGGCTAATTGCATCGTGAGTCGACTAAGTCCTCCGGGGGGTTATAACTGACGGGCGGATCCGTTGTTCTTCTGTCATCGTTTCCTCTTCGATGGATCTCGAGGGTCGTTTGGCGAGCATTGAGCTTTGCCTAACAAGGGACTATTTCTAGGTATACATTGTCGTTAGAAAGTATCGGTATACTCGTTTTTTACAGAATATAGTTTAATTACAATATTACCCGAGTCCACTTTTGATTGCTAAAACTATCAATCCCTAATGTATTGCGGTAAATCTACTCCATATTGATGGTGATTTATTTAACGGATAATTTAAATGTATACTGTGTTAATTCCAGTGGTACGTTACAATGGAAAATAGAATGACTTGTAAAAACTAGAATTTACCTAGACAAATTGAACCATCGCTGTTACAAAATCCCGCTGAAAACTCGAATATCGCAGAACGAAACTCGAATTTCAAGAGTCAAATTCGTTATGCGAACGCGATTAACGAGCGCGACACGGAACAATCGATTCGCAACAAGTGTTTACACCGATCGGTCGTTCGCCATTTGTCGCTGCAACATTAACGCTTCCACGAGTATAATCGACTCTGACCGACAAATTAGCCAATTTCCTATTTAAAATGTTAAAGATTTCTTTTGTCAAATATAGAACCATTTTCATATATAATCCCTAAACACCGTGCGGGGACCCCTCGTAATTTCTCCGCGCTGTTCCTCGACGACGCTCGAGCACGGGACGTTCATGACATTCTACGAATATTCGACCTGCCTTAAAGTTTTCTTGGGAGTACGTTTGAAGTTGCGACAGAAGGTCAAAGCTTGGTGAAAGTCGCGCGTGATATATTGACGGGGCGTGGTAGGTTCAAGAACTCTATTAGCAACGTGAGCGTTCGTGAATTGATAGCGAGTCAACCCGGTCTTCTTCTTCTTATACGACAAAGATCGAGCATCTTGAGCTTACGCATAATCTTCACGCACACACACAAATACACACGTTGTTCTAGTCCAGTTATACAAACGCGTACAATCACGGACAGCTGTGTGCGGTAGCATTGGTATTTATAAATAAATGCGTCGGCCACGTGCCACGAGAGAAATGGAATGGCGTTTGGAGAGTGCCTTAACTCGATCAAGAAGCTTAAAACGGTCAGGTCTGGGGGTAGAAGTGACCGCTGGTGGGGAGATCAAGGTAGAAGGAATATGCCAAACGCACGATCTAGCTGCTTCGCGCCGAGTCGGCTAATCGTATTTTGTTTGATTTTCTTTGAAACAGCCGGAATTTTGATGGATCTCCCAGAGTTCGAAGTCTTAAACTTCGTCAGCGTTTCTTTGACCGCGAAGAACGGACGATGGGAAACGAGAATGGTGTAAAGGAAGATATAAAAGACAAGGGAAGCTTCTGTTTAGAATTCTGTTGGCAAGCGTTGAACGACGTTTGCTGGTTATTGCTTGAGAGAATTGTTATTTCGAGCTCTCGTTTCTTCGTGAGATAGGGAATTTTGTAATAAGAGGTTACCACGGAAGCTCGGTTCGCTGGCAAACATGAGAGAGACTTGTATATAACGTTAAACTATACCGTACGTTATATGCGTAGAGGAGAGTCTATAAAATCAGCCACGCGTACATGGCCATGTATTCTGTCACTGTAAACGTTCTATAAACGTTAGAAAATAAAACGAACGAAAATATCTCTGGTTGGCTACCATTAAGGCTTCTTCGAAACGATAAGATTTTTAAATACTTTGCGCCCGACGGCCGATCGACAGCCATGAAATACATTGTTTCTAATTTTAGCGATGGCTCCGGCGCGCGTTCATTGACGAAAGTTTGTGTTGAAAATAAAAATGAACGCTGGCTGGCAGCTTCCGATCGTTTCTCGCCGTTTCTAGTCATGATTTGCAACCGGTATGGGATTCTTTAATGGGGGAATCCAGGTAAACCGTTATTAGAACGTATCGATATTATTATTAGACCGTTATACACGTCCCAATAGTCTAAGGAACGCGTAAATATTTATGTAATCCTCGTGACGTAAATTTATAACATTGTTGTACGAGTACCGCGGTATCACTCGTGTTGCCAAATGACGTGCGCGTTGCGATCAGAATAACGTAGCCGGTAACTAATGCTCAACGAGGAATCCGACAGAGCCGTAGTGGATTTTTCATTCTCGTTTAAAATCTGCCTTGCTACACGAATAAAAAAGTGTATTATTAACGCTCACAAAAAATGAACGATGTATTAATTTACGACACGGTGTCCTGATCTTCTCACAGCTATTTATTATCCATTTTACTTTTTCTAGCCTTAATCACCGTGCTACTTTACAAATTATTGCGAATGCGAATATAAATACCGTTGCAGTACCGTTAATGAATCTTTTACGAGCCGCGAATCATACGCTGAAATGTCGCAACGTGTAAAACGTATATTTCTTTTAATATAATTGTATTTGCTATACAATTTGGAACGAACACTATCGAATTGTTTCAAGCCCAATGACATTAATGATACGAAGAGAAGGAAAAAATCTACAAAAAGGATAATTAGAAACGTTTTCAAAACGATGAAGAATGATAAAATAAATTTCACTCGGGCGACCGGGTGTCCCATAGTGTCGTTTCATCTTCCGTGAATTCCTCGCGTTAATTAAGGATGGTAATTAAACACCAGCAGGCCACTGATACATTCTGGCGACGATAAATCTCCGCGACGCAATTCCTCGTGTTTCAAGGCGTCCTGATGACGCTTATCGGCCCCACAGTGGGTACGTTTATCCCGCACGACAAGCATTTTTCACGTCGACTTTTGGATCCGCCCAATTGACATAGCTATGCTAATTTGAGACTAAATACGCCACGAACGAAGTCGGTCGCAAAGGGAACGCAAACACGATGTGCGAACACTATCGTAAATGATTTTATGTTTGCTATATATGTTTTTGCCAACATAATCACGATAATTATGTTTCGTTACGGTACTAATGAAATTTCTCTCAAAAAGTTTTCTATAATACACACAATATACCTATGAAAGTATTTAAATACTTTTTGTGAGTTAGTCTATATCGTTCGAGATTCGATATGAAAATAGAAAACACTCGATAAATATTCCACGGCGGGCGCTGTTACTCGTCCAGACATCGAATAAATTAAACTTAAAAGTATCTTACTCTCGTCCGATATATATCCAGTTGTTGCTCCTCGTACTTTCCTCTTTCCTGTTCTGTTTATATCCAACAATACGAAACCGGTTTCAAAACGATCCTTCAGATCACATTTATTCGTAAAGATTTCGCTGAGCGCCAGTGGAACAAGACGTCAATGATCAGACACGATTGAACGCGTAGCTTAAAGGTATCGAAAGCCTGGAAGTTAATTGTCCGAAAGAAGCATCCAGATCAATCTTTATTTTACAAAATAATTAATGAAATATCGTAATTGTAACTGTGATTATTATATATAACTTATATATAATTATACTGTAATTATTGTAATTATATATATAAACTATTATCTCTATTAAATATCAACATTAATGAATTAACAAGTTACAAGTTATAGGTTTCTTTAATCTATATAATATAATCTTACAATTTTTCGTCAAATAAGCTCGCTTGAAAAATATTACTAACAATATTATTTCAATCGTATAACAGTTCTGAAAATATTAAAAGATACTTTTGATCGAGGGACGATAAGTAAGCAGAAAAAGAATCCCAGGTCGAACGACCCGAAATAATTTCTCGATAGGTAGATCGATTAGAACCAGACGCCGGCCTTAATTCGTTAGACGCAGGAATTCGCATTCATCACGCGAACATCACGGAAACCGAACTCTCTTACAAGAGAGACACTCGTTTCTTCGTATCTTTGACTTTCCCTCTTTCGTAACGTCGGGCAAGCATCCATTATTTAAACGAACGACGTTCTTGTTCGAGGGTGTGCAGCAGCAGTCGTTCAATATTTATGAACTACGGGAAACGAGGGAATGCTTACGAGATATTCGGCCAGGCTGTGATCGTGATCCTCGCGTAATGAATCGTGTCCCTGAAGTACACGAACTTTAATTAATCGAACCTTTCCCCCCCCCTTATTCTTAACTAAAAGATTGTGTTTCGCGTTGTTTCGTGTGTTGGAAATCTTACTATACAGGGTGTGCAAATAATGAAGGTACGATCAAGACGAGGATGGTTCTAGAGAATGAAAGTAAAAAAATAAACGGAAAATAAAGAATAAAATATTCTTGCACGAGGATTTATTTTCGAAAAGGTCGAATGTTAAGAATATTCTTTAAATGTACCTGTACTTAATTACGTCGTAGACGAATACAGATTTCGATACAGGCCACACCCTGTCTACAAGTAACGTTAATATCATACCTAATATTGATTTCTTATCAGTTTCTGTACTATCTAAGTACATATCAGCGGTAGATATTAATTTTATGCCTCTTTAGATAAAATTTCCGTTTATTTACTGGTTTTGCTTACATTTCAATTTGTGAAACGAGTTCCTGGTATGACAGAATTTCACGATTACCGAAGCATCCTGTATACTGGACCTATTTCCTCTTTAATATTTAACGTCGTAACTCTGCTCTCAGATAAATTTCCGAATAGATTATTATCAATCTGGAGAAGCTAGAATTCCGTCCCGCACGAAGATTGTGTCTCCCTTATACTAATCCTCGCCCGTTAGATATTACGAGCGTAATGAAAGGGAGGAAAGTTTTAAACGCCATCGTAAAATTCCTTTGTTCTGGGCTCGTTTCAGGGATACAAGCTCGATATTTTAACATCGGTACATGCCGGTTAACCAAGTTATATCGCTGCTCAAAGATAGAAGCTCGGATGTTTATCGAATCACCGATATGTATCGTTTCGCATTCCCGGTTCTGGCCGTGGAAACGTCTTGTGTTTCTCTGTGCCCGACTAAGATCCTATTCTACTTCCTTCGTTTCTGCTCAACTTGCTACTTTACCGGAGAAACTCCGATGGATCTCGTTTGACCAAAGAAAGAATCACCAGCGAAAAAACTCTATTTAGTTTCCTTTAATCTTGAAAAGACAAGACGTTTCTTGTTCGCTGTGAATCGTCTGTTCCTGAAAATAAGAAACAACGAGCGCACACGAATGGCCGCGGTAGTTCATTCAAAATCGCTTTTCCAGCAGCGTGAAATCAAGCCGTGCTCGCATCACCGTGTTTTCTTTACTGAAAGACTCGTAGGATCGTTCCTCTCGCCATTCTCCACTTCTAACTTTGCTGATTGCGGGATAATCTCTGTGAGAGCTCTCACGATTTCAACGAGAGGCGATAAGAATCGTATATAAAAAACAGGAAAGGTATCTCGGTAATCGGTGCGTGAAAAAATGCTCTTCTACAGTGCGCTAAAAAAAGCAGGTAACATTTATGTGTTGTGATTTTAGACATCGAGACAATTCTAGATATCCATTATCGTTCTATACGGCTGTATCGATGTATTTCTAGCGTAAAATTATTAGATTGGTGGATATTAAATGTCATTTATTTCTACATAAATTTTCTTCGTTGCTTTGATATTCAAATTCACACCACATGAATATCGCTTATCTTTTTTAACACTCTGTATATGTCTGATTTTTCTGCTCTTTCTTTCTTTCGTTTCCATTACATATGCTTTTTTCTCCTTTTCGCTTATGAAATCCTGGTTATATCGTAATCGCTTGTAAACGTTGCTCTTTGATTAATTTCCACCGTTATCGCACAGATGGGAGAGAGAGAAAGAGTGAGGCAGGGAGAGAGAGAGAGAGAGAGAGAGAGAGGGTAAAACAAATCACTGGCGTTTTATCTCGGCGAGAAATCACCTTTTAACGCGAACCGCGCTTCTTCCGTTCGTACGGTTTCCACGACTGCTGGTCCCACGTGTAAAGAGACAACAGAACCTCCTCGAATTAATTCCCTGCGCAAATTGTTATGTAAATTGAACACCCTCTAGACTTCTCCGTCTATTGAATTTTTATTCAGTGATCTTCCTTTAGTTTCGTTTTCCTTTTCTTCCATTAGAAAAGAAGAAAGAAATATTGTTGGGATCCGGTCGAGAAACGTGAAAGACCTCGTTCATTTGCTCGATCTTTTTCCCCTTCACGTTCTCTTTTAACGTCGTAATATCGTGCAATTATTCAATACTCGAGAAAATGATCGATAGCATTGACCAACGATCAAAAGGTTCAAACAGGAGGGTGAATCAACGCGATCTGCATGGATTGTTTTAAAGGTGGAGCGCGTCTAACTGATGCTATGGTAAGTATAATCATGATATTTGCACGATCTTGTCCTTCTCCACGCGGTTTGCGCACACATGCGCTTCCACATTTCACACTCGATGCACGCGCCTTTACACAGCTGGTGCCTGGATACACTTCGACGTGGAATTATTTTCTTCATTCTACTTATTCTGCTTCGTAGCTTTGTAATCAACGACCTTGAAAGCATGAATTTCAAGAAATACTAATATTTAAATCGAGGATTTTTACGCATTTCCGACAAATTTGAAGGTATGCGCAGAATATTAAAAAGTATATGAAACATTCTGAGTATAGTATTTTCCTTATAATATTAAATACATAGATGAAACAAAACTCTATTCATATTCTTTACTTTTTTAGTTGTTTTCACATAATTATAAATTTCTATCAACGACAAACATTCACGGTAATTCGTACTAATAATTATTTTAATAATTCTTTATTTATTTATAATAAAATTATTTCCTACTTCGTCAGAATATTTGCGATCTTCCGTAAACCTGCTGTATCTCGTTTAATCGGATGAAGCTACGTATAAACTTCGAAAAGGTTTGATCCGGTGCATTGTGGAAGAAAGATCCAAAAGTAGAAACAACTGCTTCTATTGTTATCGGCCGTATCAGCACGCAGAATAGAAACTTTCTGCGTATCTTCCTCTGGTAATTCAGCACCTTTCCCGAGGCCAAACTTGGCTGAGATTTTTGTGTTACACGCGCACGTGTATTTGGAATATAACGTGACGTATTTTCTCGGTGTTTGCGCGTGTTTTTGTGGAACATTGCACAGCTGCATCGCAGATTTCCATCGATCTTTTAATGATCTTTTAAGTCAGCAATCCTCGGGCGTGTAATCAATCATTCGAACGGTTCGCGGATCTAAACGTTCGAATGGTTACGAAAAGAGATGGATAGAGAAAGAGACACAGTTATTCAACCGTTAATTTGGTTATGCGCACGAACGAGGACCAAAGCGTAGGAAAATAGCAAGCTTGTAACAGGTATGGACCTATGGGATGGATGGCCGGTTAATTGTCTTTGGTTCGGTCGAGTAAAATTTACTCTAAATTTTCCTTGTCCAATTTTAACCTGCCTTTCTTCAATTTTCTATATTTTTCAAACGGTTCAATCGTCAGAAGCTGTAGATATGTCAATCAGCTGAATCGTCTAAAAAATTCTAGACAGAATCATTCATATTCAAATTTGATATAAATCTCGAAGATTCGCTAAAAATTGTTCCGCTGTTCTCGATTTGAAAATAACATTTCAATGCACTGAAACTAATAATAAATTTTATAATTGTAATTATATTATATATAATTAAAATTAATAATAAAATGTAATAAATTTTCCCATACGCAAGAATAATCGTTGACTCAGTCGATTGTCAAAAACTATGGGCCAACCATAATGGAATTACCTAAAAATTCTAAAATTAAAGAATTATTCACACCAGATTCCTCTATTTAAAAGGGAAGCTGTGTACCACTGTAACGAAGGGAAGTCGTCACAAAGCTCCACCTACGTATCCACGATTCCTAATTGCCAAAAGCGGCACGCCGATAGTCAATTTCGAGAATTTCGCCTACAAACCATCGTATTCGCGACGCGACTCGAATAAGAAGCGGCCTGGCACAGTCACGTCATCTCGGACGTGCGTACAGTACACGCGAAAATAGCACGATCATTCGGCCGGAATTGGTCGCACGATGAGTTTTCTCGGCTCGTTGATTCCGTGAGACGTCACGAGACATTGGTGCACGTGCTAATTAAACGTGTTCCGATGGAATTTAAAAGGTTCACCGGGCATTTCGTATTCCGTGCAACGATGCAGCAGTTCAGTTTCCTTGGTTTACGAGCTACGTTAGCTTCAATGGCATCGTAAACGAGACAACAAAGTGAACACGTCCTTTTAAATCTTCCAGCTACGTTTACGTTCTTATCGTAACGACAATCGGTAATGATCTCTAGATTATTGGTTCTACCTGCATTATCCTTGGCTCATTCTCTGTTACTGTGAATTTTTCTGTCTCCTTCTTGCTCTTATTTCAATAAACGAAAAGACTTGCAATGTTTCAAGAAAACTTTTGTGGATTGTGAAACTGGTCTTCTTTTAGCGCACTATATCCTCTTCGTAAAACCATAAAAAGATATGTTTCGTTATTATTAATTAATGAAAAGTCATTTTTTCACAGACTAAACGATATTCGGTGCCGTAAGGTATAAACGAAGAAAGATTAAAATAGTTTCTACTGATCTTTACAATGTTAGGAACATTAGCTTCCTGCTTTAAAATCTTACGGTTACAAAAGCATTTTTCCCGACGTTTAGACGTGTTCGCCAGTCATGCTGGAAAGATAAGTCATCAAAACTGATGGTCTTAAACTTGTTACTAGTAACTTTGCTCCAGAAGCTGTTCCACGAAAGTCCCTTTAATCACTCGAAATACCGCGTGGCGTGTAACCGTAATGAAAATAAACAGGACAAGAAAAAAGAAAATCCAAAAGATTCGAACGGCGCGTACAACATCGTTTAATGTTTCTTTGACGAGCCCGGAAAACGCAGAAACGTTTTTTTTAGATCAGGCTGCTTGCGTAATATAATTTTCAAAAACGTGTCACCCTTTGCACGCCCCTTGTCGTGCATGGCTAAGAAACTTTCTCGAATGTACGACAGGCAGAAGAAACATCCACGAGAAGAGAAACGTCCAGAACATGAAACGCAATCACCACGTTTCTCGCGTGAACTCTCATAAGAATTAGGACATTGGTTGCTCGGGTAATTCTTAATTCATTAAGCAGACGAAACAGCGTCCTTTTTTGCCTAATTTTAACAGGAATATAGTGGCAATTTTCAACATTTATAGAACATTCTAGTGTATTATTCACAAATATTATTCATAGAAAATTTGCATGAATGTATTATGTGTGTGTTTTTATGTTTATTAATGTTAAATTTTCATTAATACTAGAATGATACACGACTATCATCGATACAACGATAGAATTTGAAACCAATCTGAAAATGTAATAATAGTTACAAGCCGTTTATTGCAAACGTACACTTAGCAAAAAGTAAAGATACATTATGAGTAAGTTAAAGGCTTAAATATGTATAGGTATTCCTTACTGAGATTGCATTTACACAACTTACGCGCGTTATTTCACTGTTCGGCGGCTAATGGGTTAAGTAATGATTTTACAGGGTGAGCATACATCATCGTCCGCGTTTCTTCCTTGACAGGAGGGCGCCGTGAGATCAGAAAACGCGGGCAGCTGGCTCGTTTGGCTCTAAATAAAGCGCTCAAGTGCGGCAGGCGAAATGAAACGCAATAAAACTTATCCGCACCACTGGCGCGTTCCTTTCTCTCCCTCCAACTTCAGTCTCAGTTCTCTCGCCTCTTTTCTAAATCCTCATATTTTCTCGTTTCCCTTCTTTTCACATTTTCACCCTTTCACGACTCTCGTCGTGCCTTCTTCTCTACTTTTCCTTCACGCTCCGATATTTCATCTTTTCCTCCCAAATTGCTTCTTTCCATCGTTCCTTCCTCTAGTTCTTGTTTTTCTTTCGAACTCGGTCTTATTGTTCTTTCCTTGCCTCGATTGTTTCCATTCTTCCGTTCTTCCGCTCATGTTCGAAGTGAAATTAATATCGAGGCGAAGTACAGGGTGATTAAAAAGTGGAGCAACCGACTATTCTTTTTTACGATTTTCTTTACTGATAGCTACAGAAAAGTCGCGCAAGTATCGCCGATTATTCTTGTCGTTGACTTTAAACGACCAGAAAGATGACAGATCTGGCGAATTCTTAATATTTCAAGATATCTTGAAAATTGTCAAATGTTAAACAGAGCATTTCAACTAAAAAGAGCAACTGTTCTAGCTCGATCGTGTAATAAGGTTCAACAGTCTGAGTAAGCAGAAGATATGTTTTATGGTTGAAGGTTTTTGTTATCTAAGGACTTCTGTAATTTGTCTGTCATATATTTCGTTATGTGTTTCTTAACGAATACGATTCTTCCTTCGAGATTGCAATTATATCTGGCAAAAGTTGATCCAAGATCTCACGATCGTTTTCCCGTGTAATTTTGTAGTTCGTTATCTACGAGTATCATTATTTTCAGGAGTAATCCTGAACAGTATGTCGATGCTTTGTATCAGTATCGATCGATTCCGGAATATTAAGCCCAACAATGTAATACTCTCTAAGTAGCACAACAATTTCCTTCCAACATTCGGTTATCCGTTTTAGCAACGTTTCATCAAATCCTATCGAACAATATGAAATTAATATTTTGTCACTGAGCGAGCAATATTCACAAATAAAAGGAAAAACATCGTAGAATCTGTTAAATATTCATTTCTAATTAACTTGGTCTTGGCTTTCAAACAATACGCAAAAACTATGCGTTTACCAAAGTTCTCTTGTACAATTGAATTAATATTGTTAGTAAAACCTTTTTCTTTTTTTTTTTTTTTTGAAACTAGTTTTTCTCAGTGTCTCGATGCTTTAAATGAAAATATCCCATAAAATATTTTCGAATTTTTTGTACCACGCCCTATATAATATTTTCTATGTTTCTTTCCTCTTTCTTGATATAGACGAATATTTTGTTCTCCATCACCGTGAAAATAGTTTCTATAGATGGATAGGGGTTGATCGAAGGATGGGACGAAAAAACAGATGTGCCGACATATTGGAACAGAAGATTCGATCAATCGCAATTTACTCGTTTATTTCCCGCTGGCGATCCTTCTCTTGCGACGAGGGCCGAAGGTCAGACAGTGGTACAAGAGGGTGATGGATTTTGTTGATCGAATAAAATAAAAATAACGAAGCTATCTCCGTGGAGCGATTAAAAGGAAGAGAATGATCATCGAACATTGTTTTCGTCGTTTCCAAGTCTGGAGATTCTGAAACGATGGAATCATTGGCACGGAGAGTTGCTTGGTGGTATCGATTTGTCCAAATCCTTTCTATAGTAGCTTTCATTCGTTCCGAACACAAGGTCGACCAAAATAATACTTAACATGGTTCTATTCTATTTCGATTGAAGTATGGATATATTATGCGTGGTTCCTATCGATTATTTAGAACAAGTATTAAATACTTTTCTACGAAGTGTTATTTTATCGAGTAAAAGTTTAATATTAAAAACAGTTTTATATAAAATTGACAAAAGTATTTCATACGTGTCTATTTAATGTCTTCAAAGTGTATAAAAATAAGTTAGAGTGTCGAATTCAACGTTTTTCAAGGATAAATTTTCATCGATGTTGGGTGAATATGATTCACCGTGACTTATAATTAGACTACGGATGTTTATGTATTTATTGGAAATTTTTGGCCGCAAGAATGTACAGAAAGTACATGATACACAAAAATACACAAAATATCGATTTACAGGGTGAAACTTTTTTTTTTTTTTTTATCGAAGTTACTCATAAAGCTACGAACTTGCATAAACATCTAGAGTCTATTTGTCGTTTCATTTTTTAAATTTTCTACTTCCTTCAGTTACTTTATAATTTCCTTTGAACCTCTATTTTCTATTAACACAGGCAACCTAACCCGAAACTTTGTAACAACACTTCCTTATACGATACGTTATACGACCAAACGACGACTTGACATTTTATCGATACAAGGTAAAAAAACGCACTATCGGCTCTCCTAGCGAGCCATATATTATACTCGAGAGGTGAACGTCCAAATTTCACGTTTCACTAACATAGGTTACATAAAATCGATGACACGCTATCCCTCTGACACTTTTTCCTTCCCATTCGCTAGCTCATATCCGTAGTTGTCGACGACGCTCGTCTTTCCTACAGCTATAGATCGCCTGGATTTATTTCTTTTTCTTTTCTAAAGTCACGACAGTGTTTCCCGTACGTGTGCGTATGCGAATCGGGGTCGATCCGTGGACTCGGTCGAAATGCTACAACGGCCAGGGAAAATAGTTGGAGCGTGAGTCAGAGGATTTTATCGCGGCCAATCTAAAAGTTGCTTTACGAGCCGTTGTGGACCACCGACCGTCACTTTGCATTTCCATGGATCGCAGAAATGCTACACGATGGATATTAAATAAACCCGTCGGAAACGCGGAATAGGAACTCTGATTTTTATTTCAACTGTGACTTCCCACCGTTTTCACGTTGCTTTCGTGTCTTTTCTCACGCATCATCCCGTGCTGTTTGCTGTTTTCTCACCCTGGTCTAGGAATAAGGTTAAAATTGCCTCGGGGACACCGGAGAAATTTCGATTGACAAGTCGGGCGAATGGAAATCCCGATTTCCCCTCGAGGGATCAGAGTCGCATTGAAATTACGATTCTTTTGCGAGAAGATACTCGTATCACGGGATTAATCGGCGCAATGACGTATGAAAGAAAGCATAGAGATGCGATATAAGGCTTAATCTGTTCGAAGTCAGTGACGCATTACCGATGAAAACCAGCCAATAACATAGGTCTATAAAAAAAGAAATTTTTATTATCAGCTAGCATTAAAAAAATATTTTAAAAAAGCTATCTGGGGAAATACGTTACTGAAACGAAGTAATAAACGCTGTTACGTAAAGATTAAAGCAAAGTTTTATGCGTATGATGCATATAGTGTGCCATCATAGATTAGTTTAGGAATCAATGACTAATGAATATTCTTTCATTCTGCGGGTACGACGGAAATCATTTAAAATCTAAAACATGTATTTTTCACCTCTGAAACCTTCTCACTTATTTCGTTTCTCTACATAAACGGAACAAATTCGACTTCGAATAAGTTAAGTCCTGAGAATGGGGTAGTTCGGATTAATTGTAGGTCAGGTGTTTGTTGAATTAGTGGAGGTTTATGTCCGATTTCGTTAGCACGTGACCTTAAAACATCGACTCACTACACGACGCCCACGAAGGGAAATACCTTCAAACGTTAGAATTATAGAATTCCAGATATATAGCTGGTAACGCGACACGCACTGTCATCGCACGCAACTTGTCGACACGCGACGTTAATTAGTGCGAACGTTTACTTATTTATTTCTATCCCATGGAATTACTGTCTTTCTTCAAGCATGCACAACTTCATTAAGAACTTGAATCGTTATAATAATCTTAATATCGTTGTGATTTATTTCGCATTATCATCTTTTGATAAAAGAGTGACGTAATTAAGGAAAACTCCTTATTAATTAAGAAATATATAAGATTCTTGTGTAGTGTGAGTTACATATATATAATAAATGCTATAATATTTTATTATATAATTATAACATTGCTATCCTAATACACAGTTAGATTTTTCGATATATAGAAACAACTTCTGTAAATAACTTCAAAGCTGACAATTTTTTAGATAAATCACTCATCTAGCAAAAGAACGGTATAAAATATCCATAGGAAATTTGTCTTCGATCTCAAAGATTTTCTTCGCCTAATTTAGATTAATAAATGAAATATTAAATTATTTGATACGAAATCGAACGCATATCTATGTTTATTGATTATTAAAGCAATGGAAAAGCTAGTCATAAAGATGGTCGTGTTGGCCATACCGCCAAATTGGCAGTGTTCCAAATTTCGTGCGAAAAAGAGACTACGTCTCTAGCAGACAGATTAGTAATTAAAGCACTTATTAATAACTACAGGATTAAACGCAAAAAATTCGAATGGCGGTTCGCATCGGTTAAGTGGGATCAAAGTTCGTCGAGGAATCGACAGCTTCGAGCCGATTAATCCGCGTCGAGATCAGTCCCGGACACGTGGCCTGTCACTCGGAGTTGACACAGATTTCCACGAGTTGCTTCGACACCCAGGATACGCCGTATCCTTTGATCTGTTTCTGACAGCTTTATTTCGTTCGTATTACGCGTCAATCTTCCCTACCGCGTTCTCAAATGGTTCGTATTATTTTGCATTTCGCCTAAACTTCGTTCAAGCGGCAGGAGATTCTGTTCGTATCGAGTCAGACAACGAATAATTCGCTGCCTCCTTCTCGCTCGAAAAATGTACAACTTCGTATAGAAATTGTAATTAATTTTCTAGACTTCCATTTTTTAAAAATTATAATTTTCAAATTTTCCACTAGCGATGTAATGCTACTTCATTCGTTCTTCGTTCCATTATTAATAATCCCATTAAAATAACGAGTCCCTCTTACATTAATCGTTTATCTCTCATTAATATTTATCAAGCCTTCTCTAAATTGTTTTTAAAATGGCATGCTTCACGGCATAAAGCATCACAGAAAAATTACTATAAGGAACGATCTATATAAACAACGCATCCCATTCAACCGTTTTACCACACTCGATATCTCCGCCCACGTACGTTGCACAAAATGTACGTAAAAGGAGCGAGAAACCAGCGTTCTTTCAATATAAAAGCACGATTAAAGTAGAACTCACCGCTGTCCGCGTAGGTCTCTGAACCGTATCCATCCTGAAGTCCACTCGCCCACGTGCCTTCGTACCTCGCCGTGGACGTGGTCGATTGTCTGACACCGTATCGACCCTTGAATCCTTGAGACCATTCGCCGCGATAAATCCACCGTCCACGGGTCTCCATGCCCAGACCGTGGCGTTTCCCATTCTGCCACTGGCCTTCGTAAACCGATCCACTGAAATTCGATATTGTTGACGAGTGATAATATGATATAAGATGTTCTCAGGAAATCATTCGCTTGCGTTTCGCCCCTTAGCCTCGATGCACCAGAGTAATCAAAGACACTTTCCGGACTTGTTGCTCTTCGTGATTCAAACTGTTTTGCTAATTGGGTTTGTCTCGTGTTTCTTACTGCTTTCTATTGAAAGGGAAGTTTCCTTCGGAGAGATAAGGCTCGTCGAAGGGTGAACAAGATCTCTTTAATAGAATTTTGTGTCATGGAGGTCGCTATTTAGAGAATTTAAAATATATGAAAATTGTTAATTTTATTGACACTAAAATTATGAGAGCGATGAGAATGAAAAATTCCTAATATTTTATCGAAGTTTTATAGGTTTAGAACGAATGATTTCTCAAGATTTAAAAATTGCTAACTTTTTTTAAATTATACACGTTTGCTAATATATATGCTTTTTTAACGATTTGAACGTATGGATAAAACTTTCTTTGTTTACATGGCATATTTTTCTGATAGCTTTTATCTCGATTACTTTGACGCGTGTTCTATCCTCCTTTTTTAATGATTGATACAAAATCACTTATTTGAAATATGTGAATGCATGAACTGTTGTGTTTTTTTATAGATTATAGACTGTTAGTTTGCGCATCTTTTATAAATCTGATCAATAAAAGTAACAGGAATTATATGAAACAAATCAGATTTTGCTAGTCAGCTTCCAGCATACAATCGATACGAAAGGAACTCGTTATCGAAATGCTCTTTGGTCTTTTCAGCAGCTTTTATCGCGTTCAAATTCGAATACCCGTGCGCTTTTCCACACAACAAATACTCGGTGCTCAAAGACGAATATGTTTCGCTCGAGTGAATCCTCCTCGACGTCCGAAGGGAAAAAGAAACGGATCCTTCGAGCGATTTTCTTTTTCGCGTTTCATTCGAAGTTGCAATGAAGAATCTTTCTCTTCCTCGATATTGCGCCACGCGAAGAAAGACCAAATTCCTTGTTGGTTTTGTCGCAAACACATATACATTTTTGTATGTACAAAAAATACGTTGCAACAAATGTACTTTGTTCTTTTCACGGAAAAGATATACGTTTTTTCATAAATATTTATATGACACAGATAGCTTTTCATATAAAAAGAATGAAGAAGAAAGAAGTTTCTGTTATCTTTGGTTCCTTCTCCTTGATACTACGGTTGTTTATGTAAATTCATATTCTTATAAATAAAAGTCGAATAAAACCTAAACTAAGATTTATTTTATTATCTTATTATTCTAATATATTTGTTAGGTAACTTATATATGTTTGTAATTTATATATCTTCTTGTTTAGGTTTATTAACCGTTCTTTTCTTTCTTCTACAATGTGGTTTTTGGCGACATTGCTTGCCAGAGATTATTCGATATTCACGCACCAGTGTCGCTTGCACACAGCTGCAGAGCTCATTTTAATTAACAAGGGACGAAGATTGAAAATCGCGTTGATATCGAACATCGAAGACATACGAACGAAGTTGCAACATTTTCCTGCGAATAATTTGAATTTTTTATTTCCAAACAACTAGAACTAAAACCTCCGACGTTATTTACTCGACCTATCATTTTATCTTATGGGACCCTTTTTCAGAAATTTTGTTGAATATAGAAATATCGCGCGAGTCTAACATAAACTTAATACAGTCATCCTCCTTATCAACGAAACGATATTTCTTCTTAATTTCAAGAGTTATCCGATGACTCACAAGGATGCTATCTATTTCCACCAAAAATATAAACGAATAAAGTTTCCCACTTTATTATGACCAATGACAGAGATAATTGCCGAAAAATGGTTCCACGTCATTCGTGGTCGCGAGTTCGTCATCAACGAAAGGCAGCATCGTAATTTATCGGGCATCCCTAGGAAAACGTGACTTGACGAAGACCTTGCTCCAGTTTAGACGGAAACGAAACGACGGAATCTCTCGGCCCAGATACGTAGTCGCGAGAAACATAAGTTCCCCATCTTTGTCCCTTCTCCTTTTTTCCTCTTTCTATTTTCTTTCCACAGTATTTCCACCCTTTCAGCGTCGCCAGCGACGCGTTTTCATCGAGCGAAACCAACACCGAAACGTGGCGAGAGTATTGAAAGAAGAAACGACTACAGTCGCAATGGAAGATACCCTCTAATTGCTCATTACGATTATAGAATGAGCTTGTTTGAACTGTTAAGCACATACACGATAGTCATCCGATAAGGTTTAGTCAGTGTAATCAACGATTAAAGTGGAACGATCATTTTCTATTTTAATTATTCTATGACCCTCGTTATTGCAAATTGAATCTTGGAATTGATACTCTATGTATACATCCGTCACGATATTAATTTATGTAATTGGAAATTTTGAAGCGACTCTCCTTTCTGTTTTATATTGTTTCAATGATCTTGCGAGATAATTTGATAATTTCAAATAAACGGAAAAACGAAGACAAAATCGATCAAGGGACGAAAACGTGTTGTTATTTCTCAATTCGAAACTTGTTCGATGTGCGTGACTTTGATTCGCGATACGATCAAACCCAGACCTTTCGAATGACATTTTTCTGTTACGTGAGGTCACGGAATCCACAACGTGTTCTCGTAATTGTAACATGACTGGTTAACGTGGTTGATTAATCGATACGCATAAAACGCACGAAAACGTCGTGCTTATCTACCACCTTTAAGGAGGTCACGAATTCTTCGATGGGTACTCCAACTTCGTTAATATCGGAGCCAAAATTCAAAGAATGATAAGTTATCGCTGTCAAAAGTGTAGATAGAAAATTTTCATTATCAGTAAACTGCGAATATGTAACTAAAGTAAATGGAACTGACCTAATTTAAAACCGCTAGTAGGAAACCTTCGTTTCTCTCGAGGCGAAGGAAAATTTGCAACAGAATCTGTAACATGGAATTTGAATACACAGAGACGATCAGACAGTTTTGGTATCTGGATGTTTGGGATGGTTCGGATGTCCCAATAACTGACATTCGATAATATTGGTATATTCTTGGACAATCCGAAGTTTCGATGCATCAACGTGACCTATTATCCGAATAGTCGAACTCTGGCTACCGAATGCTTCAAGGATCTACGAATTATTTATGATTTTTGACAAGGCTGACGAATTCAGGATTGTTCCAAGTCCCGCGAAACACTCTAAATATAGTAATTTCGAATTGACGGTGATTCTTTTCGTTTCGGCCTAATCCCGAGCGTTCCCATTGATGAACACCGTCGTACTAAAAATACATAAAAATGTGGGTCAATTCCCCTATACGTTGAAACGTACGTGTGTCAGCCGATGTTAATAACACTTATATTTACGAGCTCTCGTTGCACTGGACTATTTAAAGCTGCGTGACAAAATTTCTTCCGGAACGATCGACGGCTCAAATATAGTCGCGCAACTTACAACGTTACGCGGTCCCGTGGAAAAGAATCACCGAGAGAAATGTTTCCACAACTTTTATCACAGAAGCTTATTACACCGTCTTTTATTTATTTATGAACGAGGCAAAAAGGAAAAATGGCTTTGATATACAAACAGGAGAAATGTATTCAGTGATTATATTTCATTTCATCAAATTTTTGCCTTGTCAAAAATCAGATCTTCTCTGGAAGAATATTAGACTGTGAAAGTGGTACATATGGTAGCATAGTTTGTTATTTGAACAAACTATAGATAAAGTTAACCGCTTTACTGACCGCAAAGATAATTATTTTTTATTTTTCTTCTCTAGACCAAACTAGACAGAGATTTATTTTATCTTCGAAATACCAGGACGAATATATTATAGTTTTACATATCACGCGCGGCTTATATATTTTGGCATTTTTATTACCACAGATGTAATCTTGATATTGCTATACGTCGTCGCAAAAATCCTTTCGATAAATACGAACGTTATATATTGTTATATTCTATATACGTTGATCTCATTTGAAGAAGAAATGCACTTGTGCCATTGAACACAATCGAAAAATCTCTCAAGAGACGATTGAACAGGAATACCGTTGAAAAACGAAAGAAAATAAGTTTCTATGATGAACCGAGGATTATTTCCCCCCTGTCAGAGCCGTTGGCTGAAAGTCCTGGAAATTTGGCGAAACGATTGTTTGCCGCGTCCGTGAACTAGGTCCTAACCGCTTGGATCCCACTGACCCGGACTCGTTGTCCTTGCACTCGATGACCTACTTTCAGGATCGGGAGATTCCCGCCCGGCCCCAGGTATATACCGAGATACGTGTCAAGGTCTCCCGTTTATCTCGAATTCACGCCGTTAGAGACGGTTCCCAAAGATAGAGTAAAATCAACTAAATTCCGTACGGCCAGGCTAAATGCACAAATTTATCATCTCTCTATTCGATGACGTCTGCCAGTCGAAATCGGTTCACGCTTTCTTTCCACAAAAATGCATCGATAGTGCGACTGATAAATGGAAACATCGTTATTGTGACATTTATGGTTACTATTAGGTGATTATTGTATTGTGAATACGTCATAATATTCAGAGTTGCTTTCCCACATAACGACACCAAATCATCATCACTCGTATATCAACTCTGGTCATTTCAACTATAAAGTTTCAGCGTGCTCGTTAAAGAGCTCCACGTTTCCTCTTTGAGCGAAAACCTTCATCCGTTTCGTGGTCGTTTATCTGGATCTGTGTCGTCTTTAGGATTCGGAAGATGAGGTTTACGGGTTCTTTCTGCTTCTAGCGATGTATGTAACCCGTGAAAGCTCTGCTTTTGCTTTTGACAGAGAAGCTTCCACTACCTGATCCTATATTACGGGCTGTCTATATTTAAGAAAACGATAGTTATATCATTCACGTACGACGAAATGGTAGATGAGTTGGAAGAAGTTTGATCGAATAGAATCGATCGTTTCAAGTTTGGACCGTGTTTGTTCTATCGAGAGTAATTATTTTAGTGCTCTTGCGAATCGAGGAGATTTAGCTTTCGAGACAAGAGAGCCGAGTTTGAAAGCATTCGACCGCGATCGAGATATCGATGCTGTGCCGGTGTATCCCCGAAATACTCGGGCATGCACGCTCCAGCAAGAACTAACGAGCCTGAACCAGTTTCATTTACACGGATGCCTGTTTCAAGTGTTTATTATTCACCGAGAATCTTCAAAATAGAAAGACGAGTGACAGCAAGCAAATCTAATGTCTGTTTTTGTAGTTAATGGAAAGACAATTAGAACACGAGGTAAAGATTGTTCTAGATAAATTGAAAATGAATAGAAGTCAATAACGTTCTTATTAATTAAATTCACGATTCCTTTGATTTGACATCGTTCCGCTAATTGAGGACGGTTTACGATCTGGATAGTAACAATGTACACGGAGATTGGCTTAACCAAGAAGATCAATTTTAATCCCTAACGAACAGAGAGGGCATTTGTGGTTTTAAATCGTTCAAGGCTAGAATTCCAAGAGTTGCGATGTCTTTGTAGTATCTTAGACGAAGTTTGCAAAAGACTCGTTTTATCGGAATTTTAATTTAATCCACATTATTAATGTTTAACTATAAACCACTAAGAAATGATTTTCATATATAAGTTGCATTTAATGATCGTCCTTACGTTTATTTTATATCGACGCATTTTGATAAAAAAAGAAAAAAAAAAAGAAAAAGTACAGAAAGAGCCTGTATGTCAACATCCTAATGGAATAATTCAGGATTCTCGTCAAAAAGTAAGAAACCCGATCAAAATTTGCCGGAGAGAGTCGAGAAAAGCGGCGCTAGTAAGCGAGGCAAGGAGCGAACAGAGCAAATTGAAATCATGCCAAAAATTAATAAGAATCCGAAGGTCTGGTCTCACCTAGGCCAGGTGTAGACACCGGAGACCTCGAAACCAAAGTGCCAGCTACCAGAGTATGCACCTTGGCCCTTGGGTCCTGTACATACGCCGTGTCCATGAGCTTTTCCATCTTCCCAACCACCGCAGTAGGTGCCGCCATCGTCGAAATCGAATCTGCCACCGTTAACCTGGGCACGATTAGACGCCGCCGTGGCGGTACCTGTCGCTCCAGGTTGGGCAGTGCTTATGCCACCTGTTTGAGGCAATTCGGCACCACCTGCCACCCCGTTCGGCGCTGGCTGTTGCTGCATCTCTTAACACCACTTTCTAGTCTTCCACCACCTCCTCCTCCTCCTCCTCCTCCACCACCAACTTGTTTCCCCACCACCCACGTCGTAATCTTTGCCTTTTTCTTTTTCTTCCTCGTCGTGATTGTGGTCGTAGTCGTAGTCGTTGTGGTTGTCGTGTTCCTTATCGTCGTCTTCGTCTTCGTCGTCTTCGTTAGTGTCGTCGCGCTGACCCGTTACCAAAAATCGCACGCGCCTCGTCTCCCTGCTGAACGTTGCTCCGTCATCCTTCCTTCCTTCCACCTCCACGATTCTTCTCGTTTTACGCGTACCACCAACGGACCTCTGCAAGATCACACGAACAACCCTTTGTTGATCACTCCAAGTCGTCGACGAGGAACACTGATCGCGTCAACTATTTTACTTAGCCACGTGAAAACTCGCGTACGCGATTATGTCCGATGTCTTCGCACGGGAGCGCGGGGTCGTCTTAAAGAACGATTCGAAGAATCGACGAGACTCGAGCGCTATTATGCTCTAACGAAGAGATTAGGGTAAATTTCACTGAACCAGCATGGTCACGCGTTATCGATCAATGATCGACCGGTCGGTTATTTGGATGTCAAGGATACGGTTTTTCTCTTCTTTGTGTACGATCTATAAATACGAAATTCAGCCCGAAGCGAGGCTAGACGAGAACGCGCTAGGATTCGACACGGGTTAATTTTAGTTGCCGTTGGTCGGACAGCAACGGACCTGAAAGGAACATCATCGCCGGAAAATCTCGAGTCTCGGCAATACGAACTACGATCACAGTTCACTAAGACGATCTCGTGACTCCCCTGCGAAACGGCTTCGACCGGCTTTCCGTGGCCTTGAAACACTCGAGGACACAAGGATAATCGATACACCCGTACGATCTCCTCTGTAGCACCGTACGTCGTTTTACACGTTCGATACTTTCGTCGATTTCTTATTCTTTGCACTTTCTTCTTCTCCTCATCCCTACGTTTCTCACCACTATCGATCGACAGGGTTCTGGCGGTTCTGCTAATCGATCGCCGATTATCCTTCGAGCCTAACACGCGCTCGACTCGCACGCACACGCAGCCATTCGCACGCACTCGCCACCGTAAGCAGCCAGTTTAAACGCGGCTCAGATTCCCTATCGATTCAGCTGATTCATTGGTAACGAATCAGCAGCTGATTTCGCGCCACGCGACACGAATCCGCGATAATCGATAAAAGGAGAGAGAGGGAGAGAGCGTTTTCTCTTCTGCTAATTCGCCCCAAAATCGCCGATTCCGATCAACGTTCCATCTAGATCCGATCACCTGTGGTCAGTCGGCACTACGCGAACGGCACAATCGACGATACACTTTCGAGTTTTCCCGAATATCAACGTAGTAGTATCCGTCTCCAGGCATTCGTTGGACAGTCTTAATACCAGGAGAGGATGCAGCAGGTTTTTCGTCGAACTTGTCGAAACTCGACGGCTGAACAGCAGCCGCGGTTTCGCCGTCCGTCTGACGCCGTTACGCAACGCTTCTATAAGCATCCGTGATCCGCTCGGAATGTGACCCTCTCTCACTCGCTCTCCCTCTGCTACACAGTCTATCTCCGTTCCACTCTTTCTCTCGTTGCTCTCCTTCCCTCTGTCTCTATCTCTCTTGTTCCACCTCAGCTTTAGCTCGCTTCTATCCTATGTTCTGTGTTCGTATGTCGCTCGGTCAGTTGTTAAAACGAAGGCGCGAAAGCTCGTCCGATTAGAGGAACAGTCGGAGCTTGGTTCCTCTCTAGATTAGTTGCTGGTCGCGTTAGTCTACGTGCACGTAGTAGATGAAGAGAAGAAGAAGAAGAAGAAGAACAGCGGCATTCTGTACCGCCTGGTCTCCCTGGTCCTCCTACGTGCGAACACGATGGCCAGTGAATCAGCCCGCGCCGCCTCTTCCTACATGCGGCCTCTTGTCGGTCTTAAAATATTCACTAGACTTCACGACGAGCAGAGTTTCGCGAGGAGCAGTGCCGTTCGGCCAGGGAATATAGAGCGATTCCTCGTTGGGCTCGACGGCCGATTCACCTCTATCCTTTCGTTTTGTGGACCCACCGAACGAAACTACGTACGCGGTACACTATAGCGAAAAACGATAGAACGCAGAGGAACGAGCGATTAGCCGGTAGAAGCACGCACTCGCACCTTCTTCTCTCTCTCTCTCTCTCTCTCTCTCTCTCTATCTCTTCTCTATTTCTCTTTCTCTTTTTTTACGACGTACAGGACAAGCTTCGAAGGATCGAAGTGATCATCGGTAACGTCACCGTGTTTTCGCGTCCGATCGCGATTTACTTCGTGTTGTTAAGTCTTGGTAGGAGCGATAGTCGTTTGTGCGATGGTAATCGCGATGGTACGCGTCAGCATGATCAACGGGGGCCCGGAAACCCGGTGTCGTCGCGACGTCGACGTTTAACCGTTCGCGACCGCTGGCTAGACACGATTCACCGCACCCGCCCAACGTCCGTCCGCTCTAGCAACACGCTAGAGCGGTGCTCGTGCTCGAGCTCTAGCCTCGAGCTTCTCGGCTAGCTGGCTAGGAGCTTCTATTTTTATCATGGGGTGGCGAATTGTTCCCCACACCGGCGGCGGTCCACGAGGCGGCAGCTCGAGCGGACCAGAGGTTCGCCAATGCGACCGGGTTCAAACCATTTATAAATAGTAGGAGTTTCTCGCGCCGCTCGCGGAAAATCGGCGACGATTTGCCGGAATACGGATTCGGGTCTGACTCGATGCTTTCGAGGACGTACAGTACTGATTCCTGGATTAACCTGTTAACCGGGTCATCCCTTAACCCTTTCACGGTCCAATACCTTTTTAGCCTCCAAGGAAAATTATTTTTTTAGCGATTGTTAATAATAAAAACAAATTTTCTCGAATGACCTAAGAGATGTCAAATAAGGACATTCTATTGATCGAGAACGTACTAAAGTACCGATAACGTTAAGTACACGTAATATATATCGAGAATGAAAGGGTTAACCCTAGTTCGTGAATATCAAAGAATAGCTACAGAATCTGTTAATTGAATTCGCAAGAGGAATTTACGATAGGTTTGGTTCAAGATGAATTTATATCTTTGATGTCTGGGTGGTTTAATTCGTCGATGAGTGCGAGGCAGTCGAGTTGTTCGTATTTCCGATTAACCAGCCGTCTTGTCGAACACGTGTACCGGAGCGTGGTGTAGATAAAAATTAATGATATTTAGAAATAGCATTGGCAAACGCAATTGATACGGTACGGACTGTGAATCCCAGCGAGATTCACGCGCACCAAACGAATACGCTATATTGCTAATTAACATTTGTTGATGTATCGTGTATACTTGTATACGTAGGAGCTTGAACGAGTGATTCGAAAGAAAATTTTGGTGAGCCAGTCAATAGAGGCTGTAAACGGCGGTAAATTATCATGGCATGAGTGTTCATTCAGATTTGTATGATTACTAATTCATGGGAGAATTTACGTGTTTGATATATTTAGATGATCCAACTTTGAATGAACGCGTAACGAGAAATATCAACAATTATATCTAGCACACGTGTTTCCTATTCGTAGAACATCCTTGCATAGAATGAAATTCGAGGAAATTTACGAGAAACTTGGAATGTTTCGTTCACTCGCCTTCTCAATGAAATTCGGAGAATGTAACTTAACGAAAAACTTAGAAAACTCGGTGATAGATTTGTTGATTCTACCAAAAGTAGAAACATTAACGGTCACATTCGGCGCGCAATCATGTTCTCTCTTAAATGGAATGTTCTTCTTCAGAATGAATTCAAAGAAACTTACGAGCAACTACACTCAACGACCTGTCTTTCGTTTCGATACCAGAAGAATCTTGACAACAAGTAAACGTAATAACTTGCACGACGTCGAGTTGAAGTCGTGGTAAAAGTTACGAAATGGAGGGTACTTTGCTTGCTACGGAAACGTGCAATAAGATCTAAACGACTGGGTGAACAAAGATTTCGATCGATCGATGAAACAGCATGGACGCGTCTATAGCCGGTGCATAGGACTGCATTTTTGATGCTGCACTCATCGATGTCGGTCAGTCGCTTTCCTTCCCCTCTTACAGAAACTAGGCTTCCTTGAATTTATTAGAATACATTCCCCCGTGTCAACGATCCTACGAGACTTCGACTGCAACGTTGTCTATTTTTTTATTTTCTTCTTTGTGCGTCGAAGAATGAACGAAGAGAGCTGATCGAATGCTACGGAGTCTATGTAGAACGCGGACCGTCCAATCCTCGCTCGTGTCCTCCCGCTTTTTTATATAACAGAAATCAATTAATCGATCCCCCTTCGGTGTGCCTATTGTTGCACGCAACAACGAGAAATAATTACGCGTTCCCCGATGATGCTCTCACGCTCGCCGGCGCGGTCACGAGAAAAAGAAAAGAGAGGCCACAAAGCGCCGGTATACCCTCATTATTAAAATAACTCCTCCTAGAGGATCGTTTTTCCCTCGAAACGCTCGTTCGAGTGCCAACTTTGAGACGATCGACCGCCTTCTTCGCCCAAAAATCCATCGACTTCCAGCCAGTTAATTCTTCCATTTCGGTTCGATGCGACCGCCTCGATTGGCGTTTAGTCGGCGAAAAATATTACAGGCCAAATCTAAGCGAACGTGCGACGCCCTCGTTTCACGCATGCCTCTTGCACCTGCGGACGCGTCCGACCGCACCGTGGCTGCAAATCGCATCGTCGTCGTCGTGCGTATCCGTGATCTTTGTCTCGTGTCATTCGCTGATGATTATACCGATGTTCTATGTATGTATATAGTGTCATAGCTATCACGCGGTCGTTACGCGGGAACAGAGGCACCTGAGGAATCGTCGGTAACGTCCACGAGGCTCGAGGATTCCTTAGAATCTTGCGAACTTACGTTACGCGCTCTGACATTGCAAGTTTTGTTGCAGTAGTAAATAATACACGAGCAATAAATGTCCGTGGAAAGGAATAATTTGCAGGTAATCGCGCGCATCCAGAATGTTCTTCGGTAAAAACACAAAATCATCGAAAGGAGAAGCACGCTAAAATTAATCACCGAACATTTTATAATACGCTTAATGAACGATGGATAACGAGAAATCGATAAACTCGATCTATATCGAGGTAAGAAGAGATATAGATATTTCGAAGTTGAGATTATCACGCAGCGGAATTGGTAGTCCTCGAAATATCGCGTCACCGGTGACCAAATCGAGGAAGATCCTTACATCTAGCGATATCCTGCGAACGGACGAGTCGGGATCGATCCGTGAAAGAAGAAAACCGACGCACTCGCGACCCAAAAATACTTGGGAAAAATCATATTCGAAGCGCAGCTGCAAGCATCACTAAAGAAAACACACGGAAATAGAGCGGGCACGGCTAGAGCACACGGCTCGCGCGCGCGAGAACGAGGCGCTCGTGTCACCGTGACCCATCGGGAGAAGAAAGAAGCTAAACTAGAGTCCTTTCAACGTATTCTTCTCACTAACTATCCTCATATTTTTTCGCTATAATTCACGTTGCACACGCTCCACCCAGAACACACCACCAATTTTAAAGCTCTCTCGGGTTCGCACTTCCGATCGATCGATCCGCGCGAGCGGCACGTGCAGTTTTCCGCGGACGATTCCGGCCGTGTCGTCTATCGCGCACTACGCACTGCTCCGTGGAAAAACACGTTGTGCGTTTTTCCGCACACGTGCGCCCCGGCCCGCACACAGCACTTGTCAAGCGCACTTTCGCAGCTGCGCCACACCGCATTCACGCATGCAACCCTCTGCAGCAGCACAGGCACACGCATTCAACCAGACGCACGTTTCATCGATACTATATCGCGGTATACTTGTGCACGATACTCATAGTTTAACCGTTAATACGATGCGACCGAATTAGAGAAGATCGGAAACGACGATATACCGTGCCGTGATGTGGCGTCTCGACGCTCCGGCATCGATGGGCCACCGTGGACGCGTCGATCGTTGCTTCCTCTGTTACTCTCCACCGTTGCGCACCGGTCTCTGGCTCTACTCGACCCTGGTCCTTCTTCCTTTTCGATCGTTCACTGCCTATCCTCGTCGTGGTCGTTGTACGCTGGTCGTCGCTATAAAGTTGTCTCTTCTCTTGGTCTCGACTCTCCTACGCTTCTTGTCACTTCCGGTTCTCGCGTGTCGTTCCGCAATAAAACAGGTATACTATGCCCCGCGAGATTCGTTTTATTGCGGAGGCTCCGGCTTGGTTTTCCACCTCTGCGTCGTCGACGTACACGCACCGTGGATACGGGAACGTGCGTCAGGGTGGTGGCATGATTGCGACTATCCACTTCAACCGTACATCGCCGTCGGCGCTGCCCTCGACGCCGTGCGACGCCGGCGTCGTGGCGCCTCGAGTCGGCCGCTCGAGTAGCACACATGCGCTGCTCGATACCGATGGCCGCGATTCGTCGTTCGCGCCGTCTGTCTTCAGCGGGATATCCTACGGTGAACGAGTTCTTTCGATGAATTTTCATTGTATCAATCGAATCTTGTTTTTGGTTATTTTTCCTAGATGAAGCTGCCACTTAGCGTTTCTGTGGTTTGATTAATTGACCTGTGATATCAATGAATTGTTTTTAAAAGAAGTGAAAGATTTCGTTGGATTATTTGGAAGCAGATAGAACGCGGTTTCGTTTCGTTGCGTTTAAATTTGAAATTAAAATAGTTCCAGAAGTTTACATGTAGTTAAATATGAGCTTCAGGCAATCCGACAGTCTTCCAATCTAAATTTCTAATCTAAACTCCTGCCATTTGTTTCGGCTTATCTTACGAAATAGCACAACGTGGAGAGTGTCGTTCTATTTAAGCTCAAATATCATTCCCGAAATCGAGAAAATATTCTTGCCCGAATGGTCGTGGCAAACTTTTGCAATCGAACTTTCAACGAAGTTTCACGCGACAGAGCTTCGGAGTTACGGAAAGCAAATTATTTCGAAGCATTTTAAATTAGAAAGAAACGCGAACAGCACCTTCGAACATTGCAGGTTTCCACGAGCTACGGAGAGGGATGTTACGATAATTCGAACGTGATCGAACTAAATTTCAGGCTCGAGCGAACTCACTTCTATCAGGTCCTGCACTCGAAAGTACGTATAAACAAGAAGATGGAATAAGAAGGGATGGTAGAACATGTCGAACATGTCGAGCCAACTATGCGGTACATATTTCGAATGTAAGATAGAATATGTGACCACTGGATGGAAAATCGAAGCGTGGCAGCGTTTACTGGAAAATCGAAGGCAATTACTTCTGTAATACGCTTCGTAAAATTCAATAGATTCGACTATCGACGAGAGAAATGGTTCATTCGTCACATTGTCGTATCTTTCGTATAAATGTACGAATATATCTTCTTCGTGATCGAGCAATTTAAATATTAGACAAATTCTTGGTCACGTGAGCTCGTTGCCCGTAGCTTATCGTTTTATTTTACGATAAAATTACATTCTCTACGAAAAGTACGAAACACTCTTGTTTCTTAAATTATAAATTTGAATTTATCAATGACAATGGATTTTTTATCCTTAAGCGAGTACTACGATTCTGTTTTCTTATTTATAGCGTACAGGATTCTTCAGGTACAATATCGTTTATTAATCGTTGTTAAACAAATTTTGCCGTCTGCTGGCAAGATGTCAGCACAGGGCGACTGGTAACATCGTCTGTATCGACGGACAGTTAAATATCGACATTAAATCCAAGCTCGAATAGATGTCCACCGTTGTGTTGGTATGCACTGCATGTCGTCTGTGATAGACGATCATGTTCTTGGGAATATCGAATTTTACCATTGGAAAGTTACCCTTAGTTAAATGCACACATCAGATACATAATAAATATTATCATACTATAAATTTTCTTACGCGAACTGAAATACCGACTGTATTCCTCTCTTACTCTGTCCTTACTTATTATCATGTTTCTTCTCGTTTCTCGTCTCTTTTACACCCTCTGACCGTTTGTTCTTCTAAGATGCATAGATAACATTGCAAACTACATTAATACGATACAGAAATATATTTAATATTTTAAACATTGGTTGGTCTTTATTGTTGAAAAACGCTTTCATCGCGTTTGTTACGATAATTAAGTAATTCGATCGTTGCCCAATTAATATATATATATATATTTAGTACGAATCGGTGTAAATTTTTATTTCGAATATTATTCCTTACGGAAACAGCTAAAAATTTGGAGTTTATCTCGTCGTTGCTATATATGCTAAATTACAACAGAAAATATCGTTCGAAATAACTAAAACCCACGACATTGATTATGTTTGACATTATCATAAATCGTACTGTCGCTATCGATTTGTTTTATTACGAAGTGAATCGTTCTTCTTTTAGAAGGGATAACCTTTTACACCTATTTATCACTATTATTGTTTATTTATCACAGTGCTATATTCTTATAATAATCATGCTGATGAAACATGAGAATTAGCATTTTGTCGTCTCATGAGCGAATAAAAATCAGATTACAGAAAATTAATGGAGCTGAGAAGCTAATCACATATGTGTTTATAATATAGTTAATTAGTTGCTAATAAGCATAAGAATAAAACGTTCAATTCTTAAACTATTATTCATCGATATATCTACTCTTTAACAAACTGTATCGTAATTTATGATGTTTCTATTTCTGCCATAACCGCTAACTTGTCAAATTACACGCTATCATTGACGTAGCTAAATGTGAATCAGATTTATTTCACGAGCAATAAGTCAGTAGCAACATATGATCATTTTAGTAAGAAATTTTTGCATTCGATAAAAACGTATAAAAAAAAAAATATAATACATTTCCTGAGAATTGCATAATTTCACGTGTTTCTCTAAGAAATGTGAGAAATCTTGCTGTTAAAGATACTTTGATGTACTTTCTCCTGCAAAGTTGAATGAAACGGTTGGCACCAACAGGAAGCAAGAATTCAAGAATAAATTTACGTTTACGTTATAAAATGTTACTTAAAAATATTACTAAAAAATTACTTTTCCAATTGTATCCATATCGAGATTTGTTTTAATTTTATTACCAATTAAAATTCTTATCGAATAATATTACAATTATCGATAGTAATTTCCTTTATTTCGATTAATTTCAAACGAAATAGTTCTTTAAGAAGAAAAGAAAAACCTAGACCGATTATTTTTTAAAATAACAAAGTAAGCGCTATCGAGCACTTTATCTTCTTTCGATAAATTTCTAACGAAATAATTTTCTAAAGTAGCAGAACTCGAGGCAGATGTTTCTTTGAAACGCTACATCTATCAATAGTCATCTCCTTTCTTTTCGTAAATCTTTCCTGAAGCTATTTCTTAATATTACTACATTTTTAGGTGACTTTTTTTTAAAATTCTTAATTTCTACGGAACTTTTGACCGATAATCCATGTTTCAAAATATTCGTAAAAATACGAGAATGGATCAAAAATGATCTTAATTAGATCAGATGGTTTGATTAAATAATTATATTCATAATTTATCACGAACACAGAATCGCTACGCCATTGGATAGCCAAGGCAAAGTCTAGTCAGGGAACAACTAACTTGTATGCATCGGATTTCAACCGGTAATAGAATTATTTTCCCTTGCCCCCGAGAATTGATTTCTAGGCAGTGTCCAGTACCGCGTGCAGTGTCTCATAGGTGAGAACTCGTGTAAATAGTCAAAGGGAATGGAGGAAAATCGGGAGTATGAACGAAAGTAATCGCCATTGTTGATTTTTCGATTAATAAAATTTAATTTATTTTATTTTTATTAAGTAAATTTAATAAAAATCGATTTTCGACAATAAATCTGATAACAGTTAAATAGCAAGTCTAAGTGTATTCATTTTGTAGTCATAGCCATAAAAAAATAAATTTGAAAAATGATATTCTTCACTGCATGTACGATATGAAATATCAAATGAAAATTTCATCAAGTGAGAAAGTATCGAACGTTGAATTTACTATTTTTTAAGTGGCAAGATTTATCTTCGTTTTAAAACAATTAAACAAATTCACGAGATTATCGAGAAACGTTCTATCAGACACAATGAGTCTTCCATTTACTTCTTTCATTTTCTTCGTCATAACTTTATTTTATCGATCGTAGATAGAATCTCTTCTTCTTTAGGGGATTTAATTTTTCCAAGTTGCATCGAATTCGCATAATTTCAAGTTAATAATTATTTCAAATTATATATTTCAATAGCGGAAAAATATTTGTGAATCTGTTGCGAGATTTTGCTGAATTCATCAAAAAGCAAGCTCGATAACCTCTAACCCTACCGAAATTTATTAATGTTTATCAGTTATATACAATTAGTGTCTAGTCTACCTCTGGATTCTGCCAAGGGAACACGTACGATTAATCGCGTGTAAGATTAAACGCGGTGTATTTTTTTCAAAACCGAGCCGCGTTTCAACAGAAATCTGTATTTCTTCTTATTCAAACTCTAATTTATTATTTATTCGACTAAGAAATAGATGGTGATTAGAGACAAATTAATTAAACAATCCGGAATTTACTCTTTGAATTCTTTGTCGTCATCGCGAGTTCGATTGCAATTCCAGTGTAATTAATCTGTATCCTTACGAGACCGCTTATTTTGTGTCTTATTTGCCACCATGTAAACTTTCCTGTTATTGTTATTTCACAAAACTTCGCATCTGAAATACATCAAATCTCTTCAGCTATCTAACCTTCATTTCTATTGCGACGTTGCATCAGCCAATGATCGCGAGTTAACATTCTTTTCTCTCATATAACGAAGTGGTGCGAGCCATCGATCGTGTTTCTTTTCAGACGTAGGAACGCAGCGACCAAAAGCATGGATCTGCTCGGTTTAACCTTCCAGTCCCTGGATTTCAGGGACAGTAAATCTCAAGAAGATGATTTCCATGACTTGGAGAACCAAGAATGCGAGGAGTCTTCCAAACAGTCTAAGAAGAAACCATGGGAAAAATCTGAGGAAGACTCGACATCGTGTACCAAGACCGAAAACCAACATCTAAACAAACAACTGAGGATAATTAGCTTGAACGAAGTGGCGTGGCATGACACTGCTAACAATTGCTGGGTCGTGATTCACGATTTTGTTTACGACTGCACGGAGTTGTTGAAGAACCATCCTGGTGGATCGGACGTGATTCTTGAATACGCTGGCAGAGACGCGACTTTGCCGTTCATTGGCACTGGACACTCTTCTATGGCGAGGCAGAGCTTAGAGAGATACCTCATTGGTGAACTTCCGCTCGAAGAAAGAATCTTTCGTGTATCCAACGGGGTCAAAGTCGCTGGATTTTAATGTATAATTACGTTTGATATTCTATTTGTTGGATAATTTTTGTTCAAAGACACGTTATAAGTATATATCGTGTTTTGTGTGTGTGTGTGTGAAGATTTCGAAATTGTGAAATTTGACCTAACATTAATCTTATAGAATATGAAGGTTCTGGAATTAAAAACCGCGATAATTATGCGATTAGACGTAAAGATCAAAGACCAAGGCTAATTTCAGTTTCCTTGATGTTTTTAGTCTTACGACGAATCTTTTGCGTACGCTGCCGTCCTTTTATGCATCACGATTAAATATCTGTATTAAGTGTATCAAGTTCCTACGTTCTTTTTACAGTGATAGAATAAAGATATTTTATGAGGTCGTTCCTTGAATCGAAAGAAACGTATCTTTAATGTTAATGCTTTATCATCTTTTACTTAACTTGCGAATATAAGCACAAGCACATCGCTATATTTGTGAAATGTTATAAATTCTACGAATTTCTATTCTTTCTGTTTATAATGTAAGATTTGAAAATACATTTATTATAGTTGGAAGCACTTTAAATGTAGAATGACTTTCAACTTGTTATTTCAGGCATTAAACTGAATGCAGTTGAATTTAGTATAAAATCCCTATATTTATATGACGATAATATAAAAATATTACCTACGTTCGATCAAAAGGAAATTCAAATATAAGTTGTAAAATATAACTTATAAATAGAATATAAATTATAAAATATTGAATAAACTATAGAATATAACGTATGAAAATATAAATATCCTTTGCTTAGCAATAAATCAACAATCTCATTACTATTCTATGTTGAAAGCAATACTACGAATCACTCATTAATACCTGAAAACCAAGCACACGAGATTCTAATTCATGCACTGTTTCACACGTTTGTTCTCGTTCGAAGTGGAATTCAAATAACGATGACGAATTAACTATCAGCGTGTATTATAATTTCACCGCGGCATCGCGCATCGGTTCACCGCGTTGCTAATACAGGACGATCGTGCCAAGTACAATTAATCGATGCAATAAGCAGCGAGTCATGTGAAAACGCGCAATTCATGCTTAATTATCCCCGGTGACGATCTTTATTTGTAATGTCGATATGCAGAGACGATAACGAGGCTTTAATTGTTTCTTCTCATCGGGCTGTTGCATCGGTTCGCATCATTTGACACGCGATCTCTCGTTCGTTTGATCGACAACCGGCATATTAACGACGTGGAATAATCCGATCTCGTGTCGGAAAGTAACGTTAAATGTATTAATAAAGCTCGTGTAACATCGGTTTCGGAGCGGTTAACAGAGAAAAAACGCGTGTCTACAGCTCGTCCAAACTGATACAGAAAATTCTACACGCATGTAAAAGTTTGTAGTTCGGTGGAAATTTGTATCGTGTTGTGCGATAATTAGTAGACGGCGGATATTTATCAATTTGAAATATGTCGACGTATACAGATACATACAAAATATACGAATAACATACTAATGAAATTTCGACACATTTTGTAACCGTGTGTATATGTATCTCGCGCAATATTTTTATTTTTTCAAAAATTAAATACGCATCTATTAATATACGTATAGACTACATAGACTGTAAAGCTTAGCTTTCATCGGGCACGATGTATTTCTCGTGTCTTCGAATCTACTATCGAATTATTCCGTGAGCCTGTGTATGTGTATCTCGCGCAATATTTTTATTTTTTCAAAAATTATATAGAGACTACATAGACTGTAAAGCTTAGCTTTCATCGGGCACGATGTATTTCTCGTGTCTTCGAATCTACTATCGAATAATTTCGTGAGCCTGTGTATGTGTATCTCGCGCAATATTTTTATTTTTTCAAAAATTATATAGAGACTACATAGACTGTAAAGCTTAGCTTTCATCGGGCACGATGTATTTCTCGTGTCTTCGAATCTACTATCGAATTATTCCGTGAGCCTGTGTATGTGTATCTCGCGCAATATTTTTATTTTTTCAAAAATTATATAGAGACTACATAGACTGTAAAGCTTAGCTTTCATCGGGCACGATGTATTTCTCGTGTCTTCGAATCTACTATCGAATAATTTCGTGAGCCTGTGTATGTGTATCTCGCGCAATATTTTTATTTTTTCAAAAATTATATATGCATCCATTAATATACGTATAGACCACATAGACTGTAAAGCTTAGCTTTCATCGGGCGCGATGTATTTCTCGAGTTAAAAGCAAAGGAAGCGCGTGCAAGGTCGATAAATCAGCTTTTCGGAGCATCGTCCCAATTGAGTCGGCGTATACTCACGGGAACCGTCTGGGTTATTGCAAGAGGTGTTTCATTCTTTAATTAGACACCGTGAAATTAGATACGTTCGGTGTGTCTGCGGTCGCGGGTTAAGGTATTTAAGTCACGCCTTCCTGATCATCTTACATCGTTCCATCTAGTACTCGTTTCTTCGTGTCCATTTCGCGACTACACCTTTTGCTTTCTCCTATATGTACAAGTCAAAAACACGTTACGCTTACCACGACGATATCGCTCAACGTTATACTGCAAACGTATATCTCAGTATTAGGAATTTACACTTGTGCGAACAATGAAAAATTTCAAAAATTTCATTCAGATTTTCTTAAAAACTCGCGAATTATTATATTTCGTTTGAATTCTTTGGGATATAAAGAGGAATAAAAGGGGAATAAATGGTACGCTTTACATCGGTACATTATATTTCTTGGTCCTCTAAACATTCATAATATACACAACATACAATATGACATAGCGGTTCAGCTTTGTTTAGTTTCTCGTTCGAACGCGGTACCGATAGAACGTTGTTATTAAGTTTCTCGTTACTTGCGAACGTTGCTTTTTCCTCCGCCACTATTTCCTTCTCCAAGTATCTATCGTGTGCGATTGTACACAAGGGCAGGAGATAGATCAACATTCACGGAAATTAGTTGGAGATATACACAATGATGAGAAAAATATTTCTATATCGGAGTAATGCGTCTACTAAATACCATCGTAGAATTTGCTCTCTTTTTTTTCATTTTGTCTTCTTCTTATTCAGTTTACAACGCTACGTCTCTTATCTCGTACTCTGTATGGAAACACTTGACCATTTTTCACTTTCGCTCATATTCTCGTCGAACGATTTCTCTCGTTTCGTCTTCGCTTGCGGTTTCGCATTAAAGTAGAGAATTTCGTCCAGTCAAATTCATATTTCGGAGAAACGATACGTCACGCACATCAATCCAATGATCAGAATCGTCTGGTTGTTTGCATCGTGCATGCTTTATTCGCAAGACAATATTCGGACGATGCGATTTCCGCGCTATTTTACGAGAATCGTAAACAATGCAATCGAGAAAGAAGGAAACTTTTAATTTCGCAACTCGTTTGACGCATGATTCACGTTCAAGTTGAATAAACAAGATAATTAAAGATAAACGATTACTTATAAGCGTAAGGTGTTTATAAATGCCGACAAGCGAAGAGTTTCACAATTCAAACACCGAAAAATATTCAATTTCGTAGGCTCGACGAAACGATTCCATACACACGATACAATGCGAGCTTTCTCGTTTAAACGACGGTTGAAACACGCAAATTGACACGAATTAATCTCGTGCGGGAGAACCTATGCATTTTAGAAGTTTCGCGCTCTTTGGCAGTCCTGGGTTCCATTCCCCCTGCGGTTAATTACGCTGGAAGTCAAGATGCTCCGAGAAATAAATCCCCTTCGACGCATCATTGTTACACCTTCTTTTACATTTATTATCTCTTTATCGCGTGAACGATAAACTGTGTGCGCTTAGACGTACATGTATCATCCGAAGAGACGATTTTCCTGTCGCTGTCGTTATTATAAACGCGAAGAATAACTTTAGCCCTGCTACGATCTTTCAATTTTTACTTTATAATTTCACGTTTCAATTATAAAGATCTTAAGAAACAAATGTATATATATATATATATAATCAAACAAAGTAGTAGTACCAGATTAATTTTTATGCGACTCGGTTACCATAATTTTTATAATAGAAATAATGCAAGCGATTCAATTAATTAATCTACAAGATTATTATATATAATACATGTAATAATAATAAATAATATTATTATATAAGTATTTATGGCAAGAATAAAGGAGGCTCTTAAAGACGAAGAAACACGATTCACTCGAGAGTGATGGAAAGAACGTAGCAGGATTAATTATATATTAATTATATACCACCGAAAGCAATTCTTCTCGTTCACCTCGTAACGAGTGCTTCGTCAGTTCCGCGTTTCTGTTTAATCTTGGAAGTCAAGACTCTTGCACAGTTCGAGCTCTCAAGCCTCGTGGAAGCAACTCGAAAGGAGATTAAACTGTTTTCATGGTCGAAGAATGCTCGACAGCGCATAGGAGAATCACACGCTTGAAACTCGACGAGGTTAATGTTAGCTAACGTTAGATCGTTTGAACAGGAGAAGCACCACGAAGTACTAAATCTACGCGACTGCATTATTTTATTTTCCCCGCTTTTTTATTCTTTGTAACGCTACACACCGTCTCGAGTTCGTTCGAACACGAATTCGTTCGATTTTCTAGTAAACCGAACTCCATTCGTCGACTCTATGCGTTGAACGTTTATTTTTTACGTCCGTCAACACGGCGGAGAATCGACGACACGCTGGTTTCGTTATCCTTTCGCCGTATTAATTTTACAGCGCAATTATTTGCAATTTTCGGGATTTCATATTAAGTTATTAATCCCTCGAGTGCCGATGATGTTTCATTTGCGTATGCTGCGTTGCTCGAGATTACAGCGATCGATCGGATAAACACTGTGGATCACTGAGGGATTCGTGGATTATTCGTAGCGGTATCCACATCGATCCGTGCGAAAAGTCAGAGTTCACCGTGCGCCCGTAACGTGTTGTAACACCGACTATACGTATCGTGAATTATTTATCAACTGAAATATTGATTTTCTAACGAGATGATATAACGATTGGCGAAGAAGCTGTAAAATATTCTTTGGAAGCAATTCGTCGTTCGAGTAGAAAAAGGATTGACAGGTATTCGTAGCAAATGGTGATTCACAGACATTATTTTAATTCCTTATCGCGTAATTCTTTCTTTTCTTTTAGTTTATCAACGATAAGATTGTTTAGTAATAAAAACAACTATCGAAAATGATACATTAAGTGATGAGTGATTATTTCATTATAACAAGACAGAAATGACACATACAAATCACAAAAAGAAACGTGATCGGAGACATTTCCGAACTCGAATCATCGTCTACGACGCTAACTTTCAAGTACCTTTTGATCATTCGCTTTTTTTTTTTTCAACGTAAAATACGGATTCCGAATCGTCGAATCGCTTCGTTACTCGAGTGTACGTTAGATGCTCACGAGAGTATGGCAATAATACACTAACGAGTCACGTTTTACGTGTTCTTAGCGACTATCGTACATCCACCTCGTCCCACTAGACCTACTTACGATCCGCGGAACGTCATCGTTAAATTCTTAATAACATCTGCTTTATAATCCTCTCGTAATATTTTTGCATCTTCTTTTCCCACGAATGCATAAAAATCCACGGTCGATTATAATAATATTAGTCCAATTATGCAAGAAGATACCGATAGTTACCTATATACATAGTAAACTTCCAAATGAAAATATGGCGAGTTATTATTCCAAAGAGACGACGTAAAAAACAACTTTTCTAAATCTAAAAAGAGCGTGCCAATGGATGCACGACCTTCGTCAAATATTTACAATTATTCTTAGATTCCCAAGGCGGGACGCTTCGTTAAGGATAGCAGAATGCACGCATTCTGTGGCAATGGGAACTCCTAAACTCTATAAATCAACAGACAAGACTATTCGCTCTTCTAAATTACATCGAATATGTCGGAACGTTGTTCTAAATACGATAAACGTGCCGACGTGAAACAACGTTAATACGTTGCAACATCGGCACGTCTCCTCTCTCGTTTTTTTTTTTTTTTTTTTTCTTCCTTTTTACAACACACCGACTTTAATTTACACGCTACTTTCTGCTTTGTATGTCGTTAGAACAGCCTAGGTTCGTAGGTTCGAGCGCCTAGAGCGCCGTAGTTTACTTAATTACAGAGTCTTCCTATGATCTAACGTGGTACGTCGAGTGGCTCGATAACTTTACACGATTAATTATTGTAATTATCCACGGGAATTGCGATTACGGCTAACGAAGACGATTAGTCGCGCCCAGAGCAGTACGACGATTTTTCATTTCTCGTCCAATTAAGTTACCTCTTCTCTTTGCTGATATAGAGATCGAGGGTGGGAGGCTGGAAGCGATTCGCGTAGAAAAATCCATGTCTTGGGTCTTTAACTGAATCGTTTAATCGATACTGCGATATTATGTATTTTCAATACAATTGATCGATGGATCTTACGAGCGCAGAGGAACGCCATTTATCTGGATATTGTCGATAGCTATCCAGAAAAGTTAGAATATGTGAGATTATGTATAAGCGCGTGTATGGGAACAGTCTAGATTTATGATAGGTCAAGATAGGTGAACAGGAAATTCAAGAAGCATCGAATATGTCGAAGTGCGTGTCAAGATATTATTGTATATAGCCTCTTTTTCGAATAATAAGCAATGAACGTGCAGTGACAGAGTTATTAATACGCGTAACATATGTATTAATTACGAATAAAGTTTCGTTTGGTAATACAATGTCTGGATAATTGATGTTCCGTGAACATTCGTTAAAATTTCGTCAACGCATACTTCTGAACCTTACAGTGTATTTGCTGTGACGAAACACTTGAGTATGTTACAGAATCATGTGAAACGAAATGTTTCCGATAAATTCGTATCGTTCACGCATTTAGCCTACAACGGGATTGCGTCCCCAAACGAAATTCAAGGACATTATGTTTTATAATAATATATTAACTCTTTACGTTTTACGATTAGATATACGGATATATACAACATGACAGTAAAGATCGACACGTTTTTCTATTTCCTATAGAAATTTCTAATGTCCTTTGGTTTCTTTCGCTCGTTAAACACCCATAGTGCCTTTAAATCGATACGATAATTGTAACGAACTAGGATAATTCGCGGATATTGAACGTTCCATTCAGAAAAAGAAGGAAAACTTTGAATGAAAATCTATCAGATTGTGTAATAAGTGGACTGTGGATATTTATACATTTGCTGAAAACTGAAATGTATAGACATATACAGAATATAAATTGATATAATTTGTATGTATAAAAATGTATGAAATATCTGAGGTCGAATATTTGTTATAATATTCAGAGAGTGAAACAAACTTGCAATGATATTTCCATAGACGTCAATAGTTTTCAGAAATATTTCTAACTATATTTCATATGTGATCGATAATGAATGGACATAAAGCCGAGAAGCAACAGGGACATATTGTTTAGTTTGTATAATTTGATGATAAGATCAGAACGAAAATCAGGACTGTCTTTATTAAACAAACTATTTATAATTGAAATCACCGCAGCTTCGTTAATTCTCGTAATACATGAAATATGTGTTAAGTTTCAATGTACAGAGATTTTGTTGAACGAGTAATGGTTAAAATTAAAAAATAAAATATTTTAGACAATTTTTTAAAGATATACAACAGTTCAAACTTATTACACAACCTAATATAATACCCGTCCCATTTTCGATCGTTGGAAACAAATCACCTGGTTGTTTCCTCGATAATTTTGACGAATGGAAGGAAGGACGTTTACCAAGAAACATGAAAAATGAACTTAATGCGCCGATGGTCGATGTATTTGTAGTGAACACAGTGTTTGCTTGGATAAATTCGTTTATCGATGAAACAGGATCAACAGTGAACACGAATTTGAATTTCATTTTGAAACGACCATCGAGGACCTGTTAAATTCTTTTTCCAGGTTTCATTCATCGAATCAACCGACGATTGAATCAACTTCCTCGCGATCGAGGCTCGAGTCCATTGAATGCAGACTTTGTAAAATATGCTGCTTCCGTTGGTCTTCAACGTAAAATGGGTAAAATTATCGAGACTATAAATGATACAATTCCCACACTGAATGCAGCGTTGATCTTTTCGTTCGTCAAAAAATCCATAGCATCCATATACAGCGACGTCTAAATGCCTAATGCAAAATTATAAGTCCATTTACATAAACGATTGGATGTAACCATGCATTACCCTATTCGCTCATCGATGATGTGGTGACACGTTGCACTTGTAATACAAATATTAGATAATCCAACAGCAGAATGACTAGTACCGTTCAAATTACGTGCAACGTTTGTATAAATCTATGTGTACGTACTCGTAATCGCGATAGGAATCAGAACATGCACGCGTAAAAGCCGTAGAAAAAATAGAACTCTCTAACGAGATCAGCGTATTAAAACAAAGAACAAACGATCTATAACGCCTGTAAAATTAGGCCTACGCGAACATTGTGCTTCCTCGATTCATTCCGAAGTCGTTGCATCTCCCTTCGTTTGATTTCTAATTAAAAATCTACGCTTTCGTTTCTAGTAACGAGTTCTACGTATTTATGAAAATTATAGAAAAATGAAAGTCAGTATGGCCAAGGCTCTCTTACATGATAATCTAGCAATTAATATTATTAGTAAATTAATAAGTTACAAATTGTAGATAGGTTCTCTTTTGCAATTTAAAGTTTTACGTCTCGAACGAGTTCTAATTTGGAAAATTTATTCTCGGAACTTCGCTCGTTTAATTCGATTAAACTTTTTATCGTTATACGAGAGAATTTATACGATATATTCGCGCTAAACGTAAGAAGCTTGCATCGAAGAAATAAAAATGAAAGCTACGTGGAAGAATGCATACTTGTAATGCAAAGAGGAAAGCGAACTTTTATATTTTATAAAAAGATATTAATATCCCAAAATGGTTGTAAATCCTTAAAATTTGAAAAATTATGACCCCGTCGTTCTCATCACTTTCGTAGCACCAGCGTTAATAATATGACATTGCTAATTGTTCAAATTAGATATTAATTTAGTACTTGGAATTTGCAATTTGTGACTTGTAAAATTTCACTAACAATACTAGTTCGATTGTGTAAGAGTACCCAGGTTTTAATTGCTATAAGAAGACACGGAACGAAAGGTATTCTTCCTTTTCTCCCGTTTCGTTAGGCGCGCATAAGGCCTGGACTAGCCAGAAAGGACAAAGGCAATGGCGAAATATTTCGTTTTCGGTTCACAGAACGATCGATCGATTACCGAAGATGAGACGTCAAGTACTGCGAGTAAGAGCTTCGTTCTAAATTATTCGTCGATTGCTTGCTCGTAGCTGAATTATCTACAAACGTTCCGTCGCACTTGTGATCCGTGAATAGCGAATGCAATTGTCATTCGTACGTACTGTGAGCTCTGGAATTTTCGATTCGTACCATCCTTTGGAATAGAATCAAGTAATACGATGTATATCGATTTGGTCGTTTCATAAGTTCAGCTCTCTGTTTATTATCAATTGTCAATGCAGTATTCTTTTCTACTTATCAAATTATATATTTTGTTAGATAATTATTTTTGATTTTCCTAATTAGTATCCATTCTTTAACACGTACGTTGCTACTGCCGTATAAATTGTATCGATTCAATTATTTAGAAATAGTAACAGGAAGATCACATCGAGTAATCGAATTAAAAAGATGATTTTCTAGGTTTCAGAGGGGAAATTTTTATCAAAAGTTTCTACATACTATTTTTATCAAACAGGTGTGGTAGCTTAGGTACAGAAAAATTAAAAGTTTTCGGCTAACGAAAGACGATGAAAGACAGCGGCGGTACTTCATATCAAATTTCTAATAAATAGAACAGCACAACTTATGAACCAACCTGTTACATACACTACGTTATTTGCTGGGAGAAAGATTAGTGCGAAGAACACAGAATCTCATCACTTAGGATGACTACAGACGAGTCGACCGAATAAGTCGAATGGCAAGTAAGGAGTCGCTTTGCGTAAGTGAAAATTTAGGCTAGCTCAGTCGAAAGTCGATTAAGGATCGAGTGATGGGTAAAGTTTTCGTATACAAACACAAAAATTTAGATACGCAGGTGAATAAAACCTACTTTTTTAGATCTCGACTATGGTTTTCTACCTGGCACTCGTTGCCATCGATCGAGCCACTAAATTTGCATTTACACAAAGCGACTTACTAAAATTTCTCACTGATCGACCACCTAGTCGAGCCGGCTGAAGCCATCCTTAGCGAAGAGTCTTCCCCGTTAAAGACACCAACGGGAGTTCTATGAACGTCCAGAATTTCGACGGAGAAGCGTTAGACGATGTCGTGGAGAGCAAACTCGAAAGTTTCGAGCATTCTCGGGATTTTTTGCGTGGATAACGTTGACAGTTTCCTCGAGATCCTCGCGGTTTCTCGGAAGTTTCTCCATTGCCGTTCCTCTAACAGATTAAGTCCAGCATGGTTGGAAAAACTTGAAGGATCTCCGGCGACTTCCGGCCGTCTGGGAAGTTTCCAACTAGCCTTAAAAAATTCCGAGCGCTCGCCGAACTTTCGAAATCCCCTTCGTGCTCGTGGACGTCCATCGATTTCGTTTCTCCTCTGGATAAAGTCGAGCGAAAAAGTTACACTTAATTATCGGTCATTTCACGGTAGTCGTGCTAGTTCGAAACTTTTCACGTTTCTAATTCTACCCGGACACGATGAAAGGAATAGCAAGTTAAAAGGAGGAAAAAAGAAAAAGGGATCGAGGGGCGTGATCGATTATACCAAAGTCGATCGAGGGATTTGTCGCCGGAACCTTGACGGGCTTCGTTGCATCCACGATGAAATTCTTCTCTTCTAACGGTCGCGAATAGAGACGCCTCGATTTTTCGAATCGGTGCGATTCTCTGGCTATGTTCCGTCCCGGATCGCTACGCGGATCTTCGCTGTGGCTTACATCAAGCTGCACAGGGCTATCCCGTTCTCGAATGCTGATTGCAACGCGGTCGTTTCCATGCAGAACGCGCCATCCTCGTACATCGTCGCGATTCTTTGCTGCTGCACACGGCTCTCGCTTTGGGATCTGAAATCGTGCGTGAGATTAATCTTCTTGGGAATGTCGTGTCGCTCGAAAAATTGTACAATCGTGTAATCGTCTTCGAGGGGAGGAATTTTCAGACTTCTTAACCCGTCCAATAGCAACGTGAAAAATAGTTCATGGAAGAAAATAATATGGAATATCGCAGAGAATTGTGACGAATTAAAAAGAGATGTTGATTCTTGGAGGAAAAAATGAGGAGGAATGAATAGTTCAGAAGCAGAATCATCGGAATTTCAAATTGATTTCGAATACAAAAGTATTTGCTCCTTAGACACGAAGGTATCAACGAAACTTAAAAAATCACGTGTTAAACGTAAATCTCCTCGCGTGAACAATTCGATTCGTGTTAAATCAGAAAAGCAATTCGTACTCGTATCACATCCACCCATTACGATACCCCAGGGAGTTGTAAGGCACGTTGCCGTTCGGTACGAGCGTCTGAATTATTTCGTGACTTCCTTCCTCACCAATGAAACGTATGCCCTTTTCGCGCGTCTTTGAAAACTCACCTGGGAGGCATAGCTCGTGGACGTTGTTGCGTTCTCACTTGCTCCCTCGAGACTTGCTGGTTCGAGAGGTAGCTGCTATCTCGCAGAACGGTTCCCTGATGGTGGTGGTGATGGCCAATGGATCTCTCGTTGTTCTGAGAAAGCGACAACTGCGCCAAATATTCTCTGAGTTCGGGCTGACTGGCCAACAGTTCGCGACGCGTCTGAACGTTCGGTGCCGTAGGTGTCGTCGTCGCTGTCGTAGAATCTGACCATGGAGGAGGTGGTGTATGGGATCGCGATATCATGGCGTATTTGTGACACAGGTATTCCTCGTAGGTGGGTGGCAATCCGGTCTGAAAAATCCAAGATTTTTTTACATGTTCCTTTTACCGACATTCTTCGTGGTTTTCGTCTTTTCGAACATTTTGGACATTCTACACATTATGACGCAAATAAAAATATTTTCTATCGTTCAGGGTTTGTATAGTAGAAATACTGAGTTGTAAAAAAATGATACGTAGATAGATAAGGTAATGATATATCGTTTAAATTATTATTTTTCAATATTGGCCAAGCTTGTTAATTTAAAAATTCTAGATTTATCTTCACGTTGAACGAATTATAAAAATATCAGAATTATCAAGCTTTATGGAGTTTTTCTAGGTTTCAAGCATTACCCTCGGACTTTAGAAGTTTTTCAAATATTAGAATATCATGGAGTTTTGAGCACTGCTGTACGTGGAATATTTAATTCGAGAATTTCGAATTTTATAACAAACTACCATTGCTATTGTTGTTAAATATATATCCAGTAATTGGAATTAAATTTTTAACTTATAAATAACTGGCTTCGCGAACAGAACTGTAGCAGCTTCAACATACTGCAAATTTATCGTGATTTCGATTTCAGAGTCTGTTTTGTTGTAATTTTGGGCTGATTGTCGAAGAAGAATTATATTCGTTAATGACGCAGTCCAGAGAGTTTGGCATTTAATTACTTGTATTGTTCGTGTGTAATCGACTAAATATCTATCGTAAAGAGTTAAAGCCGAGATGATGGAATTGCATTAAAATACAGTTGAAATGTAATACAACCACCAACAATGGTAACACATAAATTTTGTAATTTGAAGAATAAGCGGGCGATGCGTTTCTGTGAAAGGACTGTTGCAGCAAGTTCGACGGAGAATTATTATTTTGTTTCACTCCTCGCTTTACAGAAATGCTCTTCTGGTTTCTACTTCGTTAACTTTGGAGAACTTCAAAGAGCTACCAGGAAACTCGTAGCGAGTTGTATCTGGATTTCTACACCCGAAATTAGGGAATTAAGTCACAACTTATTTGTAAATGTTAATTCCTACGTCAATTTGTCGTTTTGAAGAATACATTAACTCTTGAAATTTATTTGAAGAAAGAAAATCGAAGAAAGATTTCCTGAGATGATCGGGAATCGAACAAAGTGCAGTTACTTGAAAAGCAGAAATGCTGCTCGCATCTATTCAACCAATCTACCGTCAACTTCTTTCTTCGAATAAACTCTTTAAGTTATTTCCATGAAATATTTTCCTATGACACGATACTTTGTAATTTTGTACATATGCTGCTTTCTTTTCTACTTCTTCAATTCGGTAAACAAACAGCAACAGTCATAATTAAAGTCAAACAAAGACAAATTACAAGTTAATTACAGTTTGTAGCGTTAAAATTATAAAATCCACATGCAACACGTACAATTATTATAATAATCTTTCTGTACTCGGAATATCTACTTCGATGTAAACTCTTTATTGTAAACCGCTCGTAAGAATTTTCGTTCCAATTTCCATATCGGATTAATTCGCAAGTTATGAAACAGAAAAAGAGGAACGAACTGTAATCGAACGAATCGAATCGAAGGCGAGCCGCGACGGTCGATAAATCGGTAGCAAGAATGAAGCAGTACAAACTCGGCAGAACTCGAGGTGTTCTGGCATCGTTACTGGCAGTTTCAAGTGGGTCGCCATCGGGGGTGGCAGTGTTTTTCGCAAAGGGTAACCGCGACGTGGCACGAAAATTTATGTGTCGCCCGGCGCCGAGAAACTACGCGGTCGAAATGGCTGGCCACAACCTGAATGGTTCTTCAGTTAAGGAGCAACTCGAAGAATTTGCCTCTTGTTCTCCTGTTTCAACCCCTACCCATCCATTTCCTTCTTTTTCTCTCTCTCTTTCTCTCTCTCCGATACTGTGCAAAACGTAACCGTGAGCGATCCACGATCGTTACAAGAATTTCTTTGCTCTTTTTCGACCAACTACCTCGCCCATGAAACTACGTTAGGTCTGGCCTCGTTCGGATCTGGATAGAAGGGAGCTGCAGAGAGTTGATTATTCGAATAATCGAATATTCAGCAAACAAGACTCGAGTTAGCAGAGTGGATCGAGCGTTTTGAATATTCAAGCATTAATTTTACTGTCATCGGATTACACGCACACCGACGTATACCTTATCACGAGATTAAAATTCGAGCTTTTTTAATTCATTCGTCAAGCTCATTCTCAACAGCCTCGTTCTATCGCGAATCGAAAACGTTCAAATGGTAAACTCACCTCTCGCTCCACCTTCGAATTTTTTTCCTATACGTAGATGAATGGTCACGAAGGGCAAACGAATCGCGAGATTATTTAGAAATATATATATATATATATTCTACTGCAATCATCGAGGAATTAGGGCGGCTTCGAGATAGCCAGAGCATCGATTTTATGGATTGCACCGGTTCTGCGGTCGTTTTAATTTCGTACACCGAACTCAGTCCATCAAAAACGATGGCCTGGTTTCCTTGAATTTGGTTAATCGTCGATTAAACGGGAAAGAATTCGTTTTGTTCCATGGCAAAATGAAATTTCCTTTATCTAGTTTCCTTGTGCTTAATTAGTAGCTTGAACATGTAATTAGTGAAACGTCAATTCGTTTACACGAGGTCTACGAATTCACTGGTCGATTACGATCAGCTATCTAACAAGTCTGGCCACGAGTGTGCTCTGTTACTGCGGTCGTCCAAGAGAGAGTGCGATTCTATCTAGCGTCTGACTAGGACAGGTCATTACTATTCAATAGTTAAATCCTCATCGTCACGTTTGAGAACGGTGAATGGCTTCTAATTTCATCGTATGCCGTCGATACATCCATTCGCTTGGCAATTTCGTGACACACGTAACTAGCAACAAATCGTATTCGTTCTGTTCTTTTACGGCATCTACGAACACGTGTTTGTGGAGATAGAAATATTTGTCGCTGCAATGTTAACGAATGTCTAACTTTTGATCAAAGAGATTTTTATACGAGGAAAATACCTAGATGTGTCTTTCGTAAAGCATTGGAAAGTTATATGTGATAGTTCGCAAACCCGAATTTTGCCAAAATGAGTACGCGAATAAATAAATCAAATATTACTTTATGTTTGTCGTTTGATTATCAACGAAGGCTTTTACTTATGCGCCCATTATATAAGATATACAAGAAAATTAAAAGAATCGCATGGAAAGTGTCGAAGAGTTGCAAGCCATGCGACAAAGTTTGAGAAAATTGAGTCGTATTGACTGAGAGTCTATCCAAGTGGAGTATGGAAATTCTATCATTTCTACTATTTTATGACACAAATTAATTATACAAATTTCAATGACGATATATGCGAATAACTGGGAATAACAGGAGAAGGGGGAGTTTCGTTTAATTAACGCGTTTATATAAAAGAGAAGCAAGTGTTAATTATAAGGAACTTCGTTAGAAAGACTAATTACGTCGACCGTGTTCTCCATTTGAAAATCTATTTCTAACTGGGGGTTAATGATAATCACTTACCTGCCACGTTTTCGAGATCGCCACGTCATAGGTGGGCGGCGGCGATACCATAGAAGGAATGGCGTAAACGGGTTGCGATCTACTTTGCGCATTTAATTGACTATTTCCGGTTTCGTTGGCGCTCGCGTTCGGCGTGTCTGGAATGGTGGCATACAGCGCCTCCGCTATAGCGTTTTCCCGAATCCCGCCGCCGAGTATGCTCGAGCCAGAATCTACAACGAAACGTCAAATAATCTGAAAAATGTTCGACATGAGCTTGGAAAGAAATTTCAGGTTTAAAAAGTATCGTGTTGCTCCTAAATTGCTGGCTTTTGTGACGTGGAAAACATTTTTTTTTTCTTTTTTTTTTTTTAAGAAATGAATCTTCATGAATTTATCTGAGAAAATCGTAATTAGAAACGAATAAAATCGATTAAGTATAGAATCTGTTTTTTTAAAAATGCATATATCGAATCTTAAAATTTCGTAATTATTATATATATATATATTCGGAATTCTTACGAGCTATCTATCAAAATTTACGTACAATGCTCTGAAAGTTGAATAAATTATCAAGATATTACGGTAAACGTTAGATATTCTACGATTTATACTCAAGTAAGTAGTTGGAAAACTTGGCAATTAATATTAGATCGTCCGAAAAGTTTCTTTCGTTTTATAAGGAAATAATGGATGCACATGTATTTTCCGTTTTATATTATTTTATCGAATTACGCATGATTCATTTTGTTCTATCAAAATAAAGATCACAACGTTCGACAGATTAGGTTTCATGTTTGTATAAAGATGCGTTGTTGTAAAATACGTGTCTGTAAAAGAAAGACACTTTTCGGACAATCTAATACGATAAATTATTCAAACGCAAGATCTGAAGTCGATATTGGTTTCCATAAATCGAACAATTAAAATTCTCCATGACACCGACCTATATAAGTATAGTGCGACTCCGCTCTGTCTGCGCTTCGGGTTCTCCTCGAGTGATTCAACCGCTTCTCGTGTTTGCTACTTTTCGTAACTGGTCTAGCCTGTTCTGTCACCGAGCTGCAGCTTCCTGTTTCAGAACTTCTGCTCTTCCCACGAGCGTCGTCTTGTTGTTTCTTGGCAGCCCGCCCGTCCGACTTGCTACCCTTCGACTTCGATATTCTGATCGTAAGCTTCCTCGAGGACAGGGCGCCACTTCGTGATTTTGGCAGATCGACCACAACTCCGCACCCGCACACTGGCGCGTTTTCATTAGGCATTCTGCAAGAACAGGATCTTCTTAGAATACAAGTCATGAATATTCTCGATTATTATTCTCAAGAATTATAACTAAACTACAAGTGTTAATGGAAATTCATCGCTGTTGAAGTGGTCGCCACTTCTAAGAAAACTCTACATCTGGTCTTTAGTTTTCTCAGGCACTGAAGCCGTCGACAGCGCATAGACAAAAGACTGCGTCAAAGGCAAACCATAAACGGTACACATGCAACGTTAGCTTCAGGGTTTTTCAGTCAGAGCAGTCACACTGCTAGCGTGCGGATCTGGATCAGCTCGATTATCTTCCGAACTTTGTACTTACACTTTAATATTCAAAATATAAATATATATATATTTTCTATCTTACAATTTATCCACGCGTTCCTTTGTATTCACATACGTGCAATAACCTTAACAATAGCTTTACGAGCGTAAAGTGTCTCACGACTGTTCTTTATTTCTGATTGCTATATCAGCTGGTTTGAGGACAAAAATTGGAAATATTTATCAAAGCAATGAGAATACTAGAGTATACTGAAGAGAGCATGAGCTGTAACGAAGGCAAAGTAGTTAACGTCACTCTGTATAAGATATTAGTAATTAATAAACTTTGCTATTAAAATTTTATCGCGTCTCTCAATTTTACTAAAAAGTCGAAAATCATCGAATTAGCCTAGAAACTGTAGAAGCTTAAATCGGTTGGCCAGTAACGTCATAAATCTCTGAACATAGGTCCAGCTACGAACGCCCTACAATTCCCTTAAAAGCTTAACAGATACCTGCGTACGCTCACTCGCAGAGCTTCGATCCATTTATCGGAAAAATTTGCTAGTGTTAATCATGGAAAATAGCACGACCAACCCGCCTAAGCGTCCAAAATCCCCTTTTAAAGAGATTACCACCGGAATTAATCGAAACCACGAGTGGCAGTGAGTCGGATCTCGAATTGGCCGAACTAAACGCCATTTCTCTGGAAACGATATCATTCAACGAATACTCTGACATTGATAATCCAGGTTGGTTAATGCCGTTCGATAATAATCAGCCGGAACAACACTACGTGTTTCGCGAGATCGCGTTATCCAGCACACGGGCGCATTGCCATTAATAACAAGCACATAATGGTCCCTGATAGAAGTCATTGCGCAACGTTTGGCCCTTCACGCTGGGTATACAATGTTCGATCGTCCGTGAACCCGATTAGGTGAACTCGTAGGTGGAAGGACGATTCCTTTGTGAAAAACTGCGGTTATTCCCTGAACCAGCCAAGACTCGACTATTTTGAATTATGTAGTATGTAGAAGAAGAGAGGAGTCTGTACAAAGAAAAGCGGGGGTGGAATTTATGGTAAATGATTTTGGAGTGACTTCTTTAGAATACTTCTCAAATGGCAATCAATAATGTTTTTAACGATATTGTGGGAATCACTGGAGACACTCGATGAAATTATCGAAAGAAAAATATTTTCTAACTATTCCATTTGTAGAAATACTTTCTCTCTTGGAAATCTTGTATAGTTCACAAGCAGACTGCGAACGAAGCGTATCTTCGATTTTAGTTTATCCTACATTATCAAGGGACGGAAAACCGAATATAAAATCATATAACGAAATTTCAAGTTTTGCGACGATTGGAACGTTCATATACAACCACAAAATAGAATCTTAACCTCGGTTAAAACTTCGTCGAATTGCATAACGTCAGACTATCCTTTACTCGAGGAAAGCAGCCTCTTGCCATAAATTCGACGTTATTCGACGTTCTCGACGATAATCGTCTTCGAAGCCGTCCAAGTTCTCGACGAGGCAGCGTCGCAGACGATATAACGAATCGATAATCGTCCCTGTGGAGAAGTTTGTGAACGTCTGTCCTGTTCGGTTAATTATTCGATTCCCGTGAAAACTCTGCTTCTCCCTTTCTCGGCCGTGAAGGAGAAACATCGATGTTCGCCGAAGAGTCGCTGCTTTGATTCAGAGAGATTTAAAAGCGTGATTTACTGGAATCCGGAAAGGAGTCGCTTTCTTTCTTTCTTCTCGCCTTTGTCCGTGCTCCCTCGCCGGAACAATGGATTCGATCCTTTTACAATGCTCCGGGCCTCCTCCCTTTTTCGTTAATTTGTCTTTGAACGGAGGATTCGTCGCCGCGTCGAAGCGTTATCGCGCGTTTTCCAGGCCTCTGTGCAACGATTCTCATCGAAAATATTCTCGCGTTCAACAGCGACGGCGGGACGAGCCAGCCAGAAATTTCGCGTCGACTACCTTCTGCCGTTTCTACAGTTTTAACGAGTTCATTTTTATGTGTGTCATACGTAACACGCGTGATACTTTCTGCATTATATTTATTCCTTCTTTCCACGAAACAAAACAAAATTCTATTTCCATCGTCGCTTGTGAAAATTGTAACAGAAAGTTGCGACCATATGATTCAGCGCTTTGTTGAAAATTGTGAATCTTAATCACCGAAATAAATGTATAGGAATACTTAGATTGCGCTTAGAATTGATATTAAAATAGTTCCAGATTTATTTGATATGTGATTTACAAGATATTCGCCGATACACATTTGCACGCGTCTCAGCACTCTCACCACCTTCTTTACCACACTACCGATGGTACAGTTGCGTTTTTCTGTTTTACGAGACGCTGTGTACGCATATACTCCCACACATTCATACTCATATGTGTGTGTGTTACTACTACGCGGCTAATCTAGTGTAGCACACGAAATTACACGTATCTCAATACACTTAAAGAGTTATATTTAACAGTGTCTTAATCGAAGACCCTAACTTACTTCTATGATATATTAAATAAATGCTTATAAACGTAATATAAAAGTTAACGTAGGAAACCACGTTATCATTTAATGCCTACAGCACGTATAATCGTAATCGTCGGGAACATCGTTAGATATCCTTTAAAAGTTAGGCAAGTTCGCTCCTTTCTCTTTTTCTCGCGTAAATTTCATTTCTCTCTCGCCTCTGGTTTACACGAGTTTCTAGCAGGCTTTCTTGTCGGTGAGAGAAACGAGCACGTTCTTCGCTAGTGACACAATCCAATTTTCGTATCGCCGTCGATTCGAAAGGATACACCTTTCTCCTGCCCCTTGTATCACATACCTTTTTTCAGCCTTGTCTCCAGAGATTAGAAGAGAGTTACACAGGCTACTCGCCCCTTGGCGTCTCCAGCCCTCGTTTCTTAGCCCATTTCCGCACAAAACTGGATTTCAAACTCATCCAACGAACACTTTTGGCTTTGAACGTGTTATACATCTTTTGAAATATTCGACGTGTTTTGTTCTTGCCTATGTATCCCCTTCTTTTTGTCTCTCGGAGAATTTTCGTAATTTCTACCGAGACACAAACGCAATAATAAATTGAACTTCCAATTCGGTTCTATTTACGATAATTAAAAAATTTTCCCTATATTTAATTACTGTCCTTTTTAATCTTTCTATAATTAATAGCCTATATTTCATTTAATTCATTAGATGAATTATTTTTGTATTTTGTTAAACTAGTTGATAATTTTTAAAAGCATCTAATTAACAAAGTTTAAGCGTGTCACAATTCAGCATTATGCACGCGAGTTCGGAAATGAACTGTAATTACTTTGTGTTGTCAATCAATCGCTTTATGTTTCGTGGCTCCTAAATACTGAGAAATTAGAATTATAATCGACGTTACACTCTATGTTACAAGAATTATCCGAAACAATAGCCATTAGCTAACTGTATTTAGGCCAAATGTTCCTGGCTATAAAGCACGAACGACTGAAATAAACTCGAGTGCGCAACATTCAAACCTAAAACTCGAATCGATCACCAAATTAAAAACTAGAAGGAGACAGCTTTGATATGGAACTGCTTAAAAACACATCGAATTTTAAAACTGCTTCTCTATAAAAGATAGGAACTGTGTTCTTCGTGCGTACGTGGATCCAAATATATCGACTACGGATTGCGAACGTACAATCCAGAAGAATTCTAAAACGTTCATACCATCAAACGGAGGCAGCTTTCATAGGGAATCGACGAAATTAATTTCTTAGTTCGTATAAAGGAACGACGATATAATATCAGCGATTGAAGTTGCCTACTCCGTTTCATGAACACTCGTACTGTCACGAGATGCATCCAGAGGGCGAGAAGAAATCGTTGCGCGAAAATTAAATTTAAATCTTAACCAGCTTCCGATCGCACGGATTCCTTCCGTCGTCTCGCAATCCTACAGCGAGTTCTCTCGAATTTACGTATATATTTCTGGTTTTCGAGCAAACATATATGTATATGCATATAGAAGACATCGTTGAAGTGCCGAAGAGAATAAGTTAAATTGCTGCGCTACTTTGTTCGAGAGAATTTTCAGACTGAAGAAATTCTTCAGAGAAGAAATTTCTTAGAGCAGGTTTTAACGTTTAATAGTTGCAGGTTTCTTCTTTAGCCGGATCCTTTGTTTTTGCGCAGATTAAGAATTCAAACGGCACGAGACGTGGATGCTCGTTCCTACTCGAAGCTAAATCCGCTTCTTTCGTGTTGCTGAAAACGAGCTGCTATATATCTAAATTTTTTCGACCGACATTAACGATCTACAATTTTCTACGGTTAATCCAAAGCATGTATCACCTTTGCAGCATTTTGTTTCATAAAACGTAGCTTGTAAAATCCAGCCATGTAACTTAAGTTTCTTCTCTCAAGTAGCTTCTAATTGTATCATGTTATTATACGCGAAGATGCTAATTAGGATCAGGTAATTAGTTTTGATGCATTTAATAGATTTTAGTATGTTTCCTAGCAACTTATTGAATATTATACACAAAATGAATACTAAATTCCAATCTCTCGCTGCAATTAATAGTTGTTCGTTAAAACTGACTCGAGAGCTTACTATTTTAGAACAAACAGCAATATTTCCTGTTGATTACAGTATCCGCTTTAACTAAAGTTTTCAACAGTCATTTAATTACCATGTGTGGTTGTAACTTTACTAAGGAACGTTCCCTATTAAACCAAAGAGGAGCAAAAGTTATAAACAACAGATTATCGTGCCGCGATTCGAGTAGCTCCGGAAATTGTTACGTGCGAAGGATTAACTAGTCATATCGAAGTTAATGATAGAATTCTGTTGTCGATGTTTCCACGAAATAATCGTTCGAAGGAATGGTAAACAACGCCGCTGACAAGATCACGAGGAGCAATTTATTAATGGGATAAATTGTATTTCCGTCGATCCTTTCGACATCGAAGAAACATGAAAACGCTTCCGGTGGATCGACGCGCTCCAAGCATCGAAACTCCGGGTAATTACGCGGCTAATTAACAGTCGAATTTAATTAGGAAGCGCTCGAGGCGCGTTCGTTATCATCTCGATGAATCAACGCGCTGGTTCTAAGCTTGAAGCTGTTCTTTTTTCATCCCCGCCCCTCCCTATCTCGCTCGCTCGCTCTGTGTAATTCATGAAGCACAGCGGAGCTTTATTAAACGCGAAATACCATGATTGCTCGATCCGAAAATCGACAGAGTCGTTATTCGGCCGGCTGAGATTTTGCATAAGTTAATTGCCAACGGGATTATACCTACCGCGATATCGAATATACGAAAGGAAAGTGGAGAAGTTCACTAGAGTATTAACTATGACGATAGGGCTTTTTAAACATGAAAGTAAATGTAGATTTAAACGAAGAATCGTTTACGAGAGGTGCGATTTGGATTTGGAAATCGTTTACGAATTATGTGATTTTGCAAATAAATTGCAATCATCGTAAAAGCGGACAAAGTTTACATTGAAATATTTCAGGTTTGAAAGAACAGTACGTCGCACGATTAGAAAAATGCAAATTGCGTAATTTATAGGAACGTAGCTAATCTTCTTTGAAATTTCATAATATTTTAGTTTCAATGTTACAGAAATAATTTATTATATTAATAAAATTTAGCAGTATCCCTTTGTGAGATGGTATAATGTAAAGCTAATTCAAATGTAATAATCGCCTCGTTCCTAACACAATCAAACAGTTTTCTCATTACTTAATTACAAGTGCGACTAAATGAAATTGCTTTTCTCTGTCTCTTGAAAAATAACCGTTTCACCATTGTGTCGCTGTTCTTTCGTACGATATTTTGAGGAAAAATTCGTAATAATAACAGTACTCCATTTCTCGGTGTGTCTTCCTCTGAAATTAAATAAAACTTCTTCCTCAAGTTCCTTTCTCTCTAAGGGCGTTCCCATTTGTAGCAGCTACGGCAGATAGATAAATTAGTTAGGAAAGTTAGATAGCCGCCGCGAAATCACTACAGTAGAATTGTTCAGTACGGGACTCGGTAGAATTCAGTAAAGGATGATTAGGCAAGTCAAATAGACAATCATGCTGCTAGGAAGTAACCGTGCATGGTCAGACAAATAGTTACGGGTCAACGTAGAACTCGGAAAGCTAACTAGTACTATTGGAATTTTCAGCTGTACGCTTATACATACATATATATATAGGGAAAATCTTAAATCACTTAAATTTTCTAGGTCAGTCTTTCTTTCTCTTCTGGGTCATCTACTCTTCCCTTTTTATACCTCGAAATTAAACCCCTTCATTTTTTCCCATCGATCAAGACAAATACCTCCTATTAATCAAACGCTATGTATTAACCGAATTGGGGACGCTTTATGTTTATATAAAAACAATTAATTTCCTATAGCACGTGCGGTACGTAAGTAAATAAGATCGGAGATTAAATTTAGATTAAGAAGTTTCGCTTGAGAAATATATTTTATATAATGTGCAATAATTTTTAAATATTCAAATACCTATGGAAGGTAATATGGTGAATAAGGATCTTAATTTTAATTTCTCTCGACAAAGAAAAAAAGAAAGAAACGAACGATATGGACGGGTAGAGAAAATATTTTTTATTGCTAACTTAAATGCAACTACCGTTCCGCGATATAGTTCCCTTCGGCAAGCAGAAGGGGTCTTAGAGCGTGCAGCTGATGTTCCTCGTTTCCCTAAACCTCTCCTTCGAAAAATCATCCAACCACGAACGTGGCTGCGTTATGCATGCTTCGGCAGTCTTGTTATTAGTATATGGAAATCCGCGTATAAAAGTGGGGCATCGGTCTTGTCGATGTATTCGCGTTTCCCACGCTTTGTTACCTGCTTTTCATTATGGATCTGGCTTCCGACCTGAGGAATAATGCGCGGCCTTTCTGCATCGCGATACGCCGCCGTCGCCACTGGCTGGATCACGTGTAATTGGTAAACCGCGATCGGCGTTCGAAAAATTGGGTCAACTAGTTTAGCATAGACAAACAGGGGATACCACTATTTAAATTTTCAAATATTTTAATATCCAAGTATTCAGATTTTCAAGCATTCAAATATTCAAATTTTTTAATGTTTACATTTTCAAATATACGTATGTAGCTATATAACATCCCAAATGTTAGATACGAGGATAACGAAAGAGTTCATGTACAAACATGTTGGTTTGGTCTTATTTTTCGAGTTATAAATAATTTAATTGCGCGCTGAAACTGCCTGAACGCAGGCAACCCACCTTGCTCCGCTGTATGCATTTTATTACGAAAAATAGAATACACGTAGCGTGGGATGTAGCATGTAAATTTATAGTCTGACACATTTCGACATAAATATGGCTAAAGTTATTTTAATTTTATATCGCATAAATGTCATTTATAGCCGATGATTAATAAATATGTAACGATATTCAAATAAAATCGCGGAAGAAGCGGTTAAACGTAATCGAGGTGCCTTCAATCTTGTGTTTCACGGATAGGAAGCAATATCGGTGTTCGTGCCGGCAAAATAAAAAGTTATTACAGCTCGCCGTGGTATTACACTTTACGAGCAGAGCGATATGCATCTCGATTACGTTGCCGTCCTTGCGATAAAACTCGAATTAAGTAGATTCTAAAGGAAAGCCGAGACCTCTCTCTTCTATAATCAGCGACAATTTCTTTTTTCATCGCTTTAATTCGCAGCTCCTTTGAAAATTTCGTTCAATTTCAATTTCAGAAATATTTCTCATCCGAAATCCGTTTACATTTCCAGCCACGGCTGATATTAGATAAGATTAATAAAAATATATCTCTTGAAATTAATTTAGTTCGCGACGTCAACAACGCGGAACATTTACTGTGCTCGCGAGCAATGTGCAGCGAAGGATTAAAGAAGCAAATCATGTTACACGGACCAACCAATTGGAATCGAGGAAGAGGAAGAATACCTACGACTTTACCGGAAGATCAAGATTTATTTCTCGAAAATCCAAGACGTGCTCCGAGGATTTTCTTTGGCAAATCCAGCGGCGCATGACTGGATTAATTATAGCGAGCTGAGATGCGCCGTAATGTTGGAGCTGTGGATGTCGACTATTGATTAAGTCGTCGATAATGTTGCTGACACGCTGACAATTCGAATTAATCGAGAGAAATAAGATTAGTAAAGGACCATTTGTTCCTCTTCTGCAATCCTGATCACGCGATACTTCGTTAAGAGAAAGATATTAAAGACGCGAAAGAAGCAGAAAATATTCGTTTGTGTTCGTTTATTTAGTTGCTTTTTAACATATCCTATTCGTTGTAATGAAAAAAAGTAATTATCTCGAACGATAATTTTTGATTTCTACGAAGCTAAAATTCCCGTGATTCCTGTGAATTCTCTCGTTATTCCTGTAATATTTGTCGAATTCCCGCTTTTGTAAACCATTCGGTATAATTCGAATCGAATTACTTTAACGCGAGAAAGAAAAGAACTTCAAAATGAATTACACGAATTTCGTGAAAAAACGCGCATATTAGATTTCATCTTCGTCAAGATTCCAGTCACTTTAGTTATAATTCACATTTCCTAACGAACAGATGTTCGCTGAAATCACAACGCCAGACTTCGCGGAAACTTCGCTCGATTATAGATTCCATCAGGTCGCTATCAATTAATTAATCTCTTCTCCGGTATCTAGCAATTAAGCTTCACCGTTTGATGTTTCATTTTTAGTCAGTTTTTTTACTGATACGTGCATACCCACGTAATGCCGCTACGTTAAACTATCAGAACAAAACAATTCATTGATGATTTCTCCATTTTTTCCTACTAATTCTCTAGTCCTTTAGAATAATTAGAAAAGTTCCTTCTTGTTGGCTTTCTGATTTACTTGGAAACTCGGCGAAGCTATTGTAATCCTATGTGCATCACTGACGATGTCACTTTATCGATTGTTATTTGTTTTTGTTTTTTTTACCTTATGGAAAATAAGAAAAGTACCGTGTAATAAGAATAACAAGAAACACATTTTTCTTTCTTTTTTTTTTTTTTTTCTTTGACAGGATATTAAACTTTAAAATTATTCCCCTGTGAAAGACAAAGACACAACTTCTTCATGTCGAAATGGTAACTTGTTTATATTTTTCTTAGACAAGAAATTAATCGCGACTAGTTTCACTTCGCGCGACATCGATTTACCTGTGCTTACAAATTTCTCGCAGAAGCAGACCACTGAAAGCCCGCAACGCTACATCGCGTCCTACATCGATTGAGCTTCCTCTTACGTTCTCATATTTTCGAGCCCGACTTTGGTCATTTATTCATAGGAGTTCCAAACTCCGTTTGTCCGCTATACGTGGTTAATGCGATTAAATCGTACGAGCTAACAAAACTTTGGTCTCTTTCCTTAACTATCGCCTAACGATTGTGATAACTCAACCATAATATCAGTCGTTAATACCGATTATCGATTGCGAATAAATCACGATTGGTTCTTCAACGTAGTAAAATCACGAACCACTTTAAAGAGCTTCCATTGTTTCGCACAAATCGATGAGATCTCGCCTTGTTTTATTACTGTATTCATAACGAAGAAGATTTATCCATGAGAATCGACATTGTGTCTCGGTATAATTAATCCTTCAGGAAAATTCCAGAGGCTGTTCTAGAATTATTGCGCGGTGATATAACGAGTAACTTGAAGTACGAGTAATTTATTGTTCACCGATTCACCTTTGAATCTTAAACGACTGTTATCATTGAATAGTAATTCTTAAACTTCCATGCTGTGATAGAATCCACCTCCGAAAAGGATTTCTCGTATTTGAAAGTAACAGCTAGACAATAAGAAAATGTATTTACCTAATGACTTGTTTTTAGTCCGCAAAATTAAAACTCATCAATCATCAATCTCACGCCATTGGGAACTCGAAGACAATCGCTTTGATTCTTAAAAATGTAATCTAGGGAAGCTTTTATGGACAGAATCTCGTTACTTCTGAAACAGACCACGTAGCTCGCAATGCCTTTAAAGAAAATTCTGCAAAAACAAAATAAATGGACTAAAGAAAAAATTGCGGTAACTCGATTATCTCCGTGCTGCAATAATTTTCGATGAAAAAGCTCGCTCGCAATTACCAACCATTCGTGAACGTGACACCTGACGAAACGAGACCCGACGTACGTATTCTTTCACCGGTCAAGCTCAGGTCAAGGTAGAACAGCGTGTACCTACCCAACGTTTATTCTTCCAGTTAATGGGAAACTGTGTGGCCGCGAGCTTGTCCCCACCGATCGTAATAACAGCAAACAGCCGTAAGAAATTCAATTGCAAAAGCACGAGGTACCCTCGTGTCGCCTACGGCTGTATATTTGTCGACTGTTTGCCCAGGAAACGTAGCGGTGTTGACCGAGCAATTACCACGAGAACTCCAGATCGTCGACCGGAGAATTCTCCCAGTTGCGATACACTCCAGGCAATTTCGATTCCCGATCCCTTTACCTTCAACTCTTGGCGAAACTAGCGCGAAATCTTTGGAATTTTGCAGATTCATGTCGAAATTTTCCTCTATCCTCGAGATCGCGTTGGAACGTTTTATTGGTTTAATGGGAAAGTAATATCAAATATTGACCGTGCCATGGTGCATAGCGAGTCACATGACCCGCACGTTGCTATTTATGATAAACTTAGATTACCATCTTGTTTCGGTTTTTACAAAATTATTCGAGCGAGAAGGATACAGACATGTTAGAGCGAAAGTAGGTTAACCCTTTAATATATCTCGGAAGCAATCCAATTTTTAAAAATACAGAAAATCTACGACGGAACGAATGAAAGAATAAAAATTCTAGAAAGCCTAGAATCCCAAGAAATCGAACAGACCTTTGAAGTAACCCATAAATCGCATGAAACTTAATGCTTGTCAGACCCTTCTCCGACAAACCTTACATTCGTCTATTTTCTTTCCTTTAACCTCAAGTAACGTCGTGAGAATCTCTAAAACGCGAAACACGCAGCAACGATATCCTTTCGCCGCGATACGCTGTATTACCGTGGTTATTAGGTTATCAGATCCATCTCGTACGTGGATACATAACTCGATGATCAGGGAAGGAAGGAAGCAAGGGAAAAGCGATAGAAGGAGAAAGAGGAAGGACGAGGGGAGAAAGGGGTTGTTAAAGGACGAGAAAAGGGAGAGAAACGCAAGGTAGGAGAGGGTGCAGAGCAGGTAAATCCGGGTCATGCCGGGCCAGGAAGCAGTGACACCAAACTCAACCCGGCCACCCTTCTCGAACTGGGTCACCTTTCACCCTTATTCTCTTCCTTTGGCCGCGATTCCCCCGTTTCCGATCGTCTCCACACAGAGGAGCACAGGGTTTCTCGCGTTGCTCCTTCTATCCGGAAAAGATCGTAGCGATTCGCTGAGAAAACGATCAAATCGTCAAGATACCCGAGATATGGTACTGCGATGAAAATTCTATTAAAAGGGCGGATCCTGTTCCGAACAAGATCTTCTGTTTAATTACAATTGACCCGAACCTCGTATTTATTCGCGTGGTATAATTCAACCTCGCCCATACCTACAAATTTTTTAATCTACTCTGTATTTATTATTGATTGGGAAAATTATTGATGTAATAGAAATATATGAAGAGAACGAATGTTTGCTCTGTACTCATAATCGGTGGTGAACGTGATTTTTGGTAGGACTATTGTTTTTACGTTATAACTTTTTCATTTTATTTCGGCTTTATTTGTTTCTGGTTGAGAAACTCGATCGTGAACGCAATTCGTGCGAAGAAATTATTTATTGTATAAACGTATTATTATAGAGGAGAGGGGATTGGAGAAAGAGGTGGTTTTGTAAGCATCGGCAGATCGAATAAATGCATCGAAACACGCACGTGCATTTTCTACCACGCAAAGTATTTTATTATTTCATGGTGAAATTACGCAAGCGTCGGTTTCCATCAGTTTGAATGGAAATCTACCGCGGCCGTATTTTCCATGCAAATGAAATTTATGGTAGGAACCAAGTATTACTGTAATTAAACGTTCTACTACGTTGCAATCGTTATTCGAACGTTTGTTTGCTTTTTCTCTTTCTTGAAATTCAAGGAGATACTTGTACTGGACACTTTATTTATTTTTTACCACGTGTATTTTTTATCACGAACCGAAATCACAGATATCGCTGTTGAAAGTTAATAATAAATTAAACATTTGTTACGGACAAATGAGAGCCTGAAATTGATATTTCTATATATCAACGATAATAACTTTTGTAGTAAACATTTTTGCTATGTTGCTTGTTATATATTCCAAAGTATATGTATATTATGTCTATTCCTTGCTTTCATAAATTATAATTTCGTTTTATAAAATTACCTGGCTTTTTAGTACCGCTGACCTTTTAAACTTTCCTCTGTCCGCCACTGTAATTTCATCAAACATCTTATCTCTGGGCCTACAGGGTGGTAAAAGAAGGGTTCGGAACTTTAAAAGTAGATAGAACTCGTGGAGGAAAAAAAAAAAAACAACGAAAGAGCAAAGTTCTACTTTTTTTTTTTTCTCTAAATTTCTCCGATAAGATACACGATCATAATTATTGAACGATTAATATAATCCTCTATGAAAATAACAGGAAGAATTCAAAGTAAACATTGATTTTGTTACTGCGGAGAGAACAAAAATTGGCCTACAAATACAACATTTAATCAAAACAATTCGCCGCAAATAAACTGTTGAAAAAGTTTAACGAGACACCCTGTAGGTAGCCGCGGAAACCAACACGACCCGGTTGGTAACAATACCGAAGCGATTGATCGAACTGGAGTTTGCTTTGCAATATCACGAAATGGGACCACTTTGAATCTAATAAGAACCACTAGGTAAGCAATTCCACCTCTTCGACGAACCTTCGATACTCAAACTAATCGAAAATTTGAAATCTAGACTGCCGTACTCGTAGTTCACGTTCAACAGAAGCTACCAGATGGCAAAAATTTCATTGTCATGCGTCAGTAATGAACATAAAAATATAACAGACCATCCTTAGCGTAATTGCGTGACTTCGTGCGAATAGCTTTGTTCTTTTCGCTTAACCGTTTGTCCATTTTCACTGAGATCTTTTCGACGTTATTTAAAAATCAAATGCGAACGTAACATGTTAACGTAACTCTTCGAATAGTTTATGCGATGAAACAACACTTTGGAATCCAGACACAATAGAGTATCAACAAGCCTCTGCATACCTAACAACCACTAGATCTCTCGAGTTCATTCACGAGTATGAGCATCAGACAAGCCAGCTTACGAGTCAATTGACAAACACTATACACATTCCTATACAAACGTCAGACGTGCGGCGAACATGACCATGATGTAGGAATATTGGATTACAGACATGTTTATGCTCGTTGGTATATCCACTGCAATTTATACATACGTTACGATAATTATTTAATATCTTAGCATTTCTTGCTCGGAAACTTCCACAATTATCGGATTAAAAAATGATAAAGGAAAATTAATTTCATTTGGCTGCAGTTTTACGAAACATACACAATACGATCTACCTTTAACAGAAGTGATACGACGTAGTATAATATATAATGTAATGTAATAATATAGTAATAAATTGTTATATTTAGTAAATAATGCGCAGCTTCGTGACTGGAGCATCATAGTTTTTGTGTATCTCGATAGAAGGACTTAGAAACATCACGGTCTTCTCTGTAAGTTTAAACTGTGTCTCTATTAGCTAAAATAAATGTTATGATAGTATATAAAAGAACAATCCATGCACTAACGATGATATAAAAAAGATATATATATATATATAAGAATATAATCCCTGAAGAATATAATATATAAGACTAATAATCCCTGAAACACTGGCAGATTATATTATTATTGTTAACAAGAATCACTACACATTTCCGAAAACTATTTACCGCTGGAAGAGTTACAGATTTCACACGACGCATATTCCTGTCACGCACGTTAAAATTCCATGTGGCACCATGCATCCAATTCGCGAATAAACACCAGCTCGATTATCGATCACTCGTTAATTCGCACAAATCCTTACGCTCTTACGTAACAGTAGAAAAACGTCATATAAAGGGGCGTGAGTACGTTAATTGCTGGAGCCAGCCGCGAATCCGAATTTCTTTGTGCATTATCCCAATGGAGTTTGACCGAAACAGGCCGCAAAGCGCCAACATACGACTGAAAAAGCTCCCCAGAGGGTATGGGAGACCGAGGTTGGGACGTCATTAAAACTTACCGGCGAGTCGTTCACCGAGTACGCGCGGAATTCCAGCTGGTCGCGTCTCGGCCAGCTAGCTGACTGCATGTTACTCGAAAATGCCAATCCACGGTCGTTTCCCGCGAAACTTTTTACCACTAGCGGAGCTAGTTTATCTCGCAGCCGGAATTTCAAGCGCACGAAATGTTTGAGATGAACTAATTTCGTACAGCAGGCAAGGATATCTCTTCTTCGATACTTTTTTCTTCGACGTCCCCCAGGTTGTTGCCGTAACATTTGCTCTTTACTCTTTCGCATCTGTGGACGAGATATCTAGCGAAGCGGAGACGTAGAAACGAGAGGAAAACGAGGGAAGAGTAATTTGTTATGGAAAACGTAACATGGTCTATTTTCAGCATCGTTAACCCCTTTACAACGTCATTCACGCGATGTTATAAAAAGAAAGATAAAAAGTATGTGTCTTTAAAAATGTAACGTGCTATACGTTCTAACATTATTATCATTTTTGCATACGTCTAAATATTTTCTGCGAAATATATACTTAAATTTCATATTTTATTGCTTCTACGTACGTACATTTTCAGATTTCCTTCAAATTTTACCAACATAATCACGATAATCTGTTTTCATTACAATGCCAGTGAAATTTCAAATTGCTTCGTATAATACGTACATTCGTAGAAACTTTCTACTAGCGTTCCAATACTTTCACCAGCCCGTCTATGTATGAACTTTTTAACTACGTTGAAAAAATTGGAAAAAATGAGAAAACTTTGGCGAAAATATAAATATATATGAAAGTTAAGAGAGTATGATCGGGGCTTTTCTGTGCTATACACGTCTTTACATCCATCACTCGCGAATCTCCCCTTACTCGTTCATACTCGAGAATTTATTCGTCCGACGTTACTGTTCAACTCAGTCGTATGCTTCTCAGTCTCTAACTTCGCAAACCTCGCAGCCACCCTTATCGCGAGAGCCCTCTTACATGCACGATACTTACGGACAACCTTTTCTCCCTGGAACGTTCCAACTTTTCAAGTTCCACTCTTTCGTGTCCAAGCGAACAGCATATAAATAACATCGTATTTGCAAGCAATGCAAGCAACGAAGAAGACACAGTTCACCCATCTTCGAAACATCTTTCAAGCTAATCACGATCCACGAATAGAACGTATGTTTGCAATAAACATCTTATAACCTTTCTATACATTTTCGGCTTAAAATTTTCTTTCAAATTTACCAATGCGATCATGATAATCGTATCACGTCATACGTCACGTAAAACATATATGCAACACATATAGTATATTTAAAATAAGTTGGTACAAGCGTTGAAATACTTTGGTGGGCCAATTTTATCGAGTAGCAAGTGCACTTAACACTCGATCTATCAGATCAATCGTAGTATTAAAGCTTGGTTGGGTAGACTGTCTCGCTTGATCTCGCGCAATCGCTCCGAGAAATCTCACGGTACAGAGGGGATTTCGACCGCACAAGCTTTCATCGGCCATCTACGACGCGAAAAGGATAAAGATCGGGAGGAGGCCTCGCGCGAGAGTTCGTGGGAACTGGAGTGCAATCGACAAAGGAAAGGAGAGTGCACCGGATGAAACCTGTATCCGAGGAAAAAGCAGCCAATGATATAGCAAACTGATGGTGACCACCACTTTAATATATTGACGAGATTTACTTGTGGAAGCGACGCGCCACGAGTAAAGAGTTTCAGATACTCGAATATTTATTGGGAATAGAACACGAAGTTTAAGGGGAATTAAAAGATCAGTAAATTTACGTTAAATTAAAATAGAATTTAAATAACACGCAGAACTGTAAACTGATTACAATTAAATTCCGGGTGTCTAAGCAAATTCAAATTTTAGCATGAAACCCAAGTACTGTGCAAAACAGTGGAGAGATTAAGGACAGGGAAGCAAACCTGTCAGCGGTTGGAACAATGGTTTTTTGTAATTTACATCGCGTCACGCGACGGATAGGGTTTAATAACGCACCCGGAGGAATTTGTAATTTCTGCGCTTACTTAATGCGGAACAGAAGCGTCGGCGAATCCTATCAAAGTTAAATACACGTCAAAGTTACCTCATGCTTGAGGAAAGTTAATCCAGCGCTAGCTGGTGAGTTCCTCTTTTCGCGTCTTTGGTCTCACGCTCGCTTTATTCTCTCTCTCTCTCTTTCGCCGGCCGTCGGGCTTGCACTTTTGTTCTTGTTCCGTTCAGCGCGTCGTTTTTCGCGACCCGTGAATTCTTTATGCTCCGCGGCGAGACGTGACGCGAGGACATGCACGTTTCCAAGAGAAAACACAGCGTGATGAATTCAAAGCTGGCAACTCCACACGAGGAACGAATTGTTCGCGCTAGAATATTTAAGAACCCGGAAATTGTTTTCCTGCGATTCACTGTCATAATATATCCGCGTGCCAGTGGCGACATGTTTATGAGGGTCGTCGAAAGCAATCGGGTCGACGCCATTTCGCTATACCATATACGATGATTCACCGGTTCAGCAATGATTATAGCTGCGAGGGTCAGAATTTATACGCGAGTGGTCGAAATTTAGTTTCCATTCCTTGATCCTTCATTTCCATCGTCATGCGACGCTACATAAAATCCGATCTTTATACGTCCGTACGTATTTTATACATATAAATGAATGTATGTGACGATTTTAACGAAACTTCGTATGCTCTGTTTTTATGATCGTCTAAAAGAATGTAAAGCTACCAATCCAAACAATATATCTGAGATTCGTACTCTGTCTTGTAACGAAGAATGCATTGCAATATATTGCGGAATAGTCTTTCAGTCGTAGAAGCCTGTTGGTTCAATCGAGTAGGAAAACAGACTTCATCCTCCTGACCGCAAAAGGAGAAATTTTGCTCTCCAGCTACTTTTATTTATTATCGATGTTGGCACATTTCCAGCATTGGTCAACTAGATTATCTTCCAGAGGAAACGATCAATCAGGCTTGTTTGTTAAAAATCAGGTAAACAGGATGACTGATGTTAGGGAACTTCTACGCGTCCCTACCGATGAAAATAATCCAAAAGTATGAATATTGTCGTCGGTGTCGCTCGAATTCAATTTCATTCGCTTATTTCAAAATCTCGAAATTCGATGTACGTTGACGTATCTGAGTGATCTCGTTATTTCTTATCAAGAAAAGATTTTTCTCCTCTTCTATAATTTCTAACGTAGACGACATTTTATGGAAGATATTAACTAAGGCGTACAGAATGAGAGAAGCTCAGATACTACTAGAAGCTTCTTGTCTGATTCCACATGGTCACGTTTCACTTGTTAGATAAGCTATTGTCCCATTCCGTCGACCTAATCACCTATCATTTGGGACTGTTTGTTTGCCTTCCTAGCGACCTATTCTACTGTTGCTCCTTCCTAAATTGTGAGGAACAGATTCCCCTTCCGCTTGTCTGTACGTTCCTCTTATTGTTAGTCTCTTAATCTGACCACGTGCGGTTTTATTCTACTTAGTCGGTTACAGCGATGCCTGGCTACACACGGTCCTATTCTACTTAGGTCGAGCTGCCATCAATTCAGTTCGTTGCTCGAACGTCCGACTCAATGTCGTTTTCGTACAGGATAAAGAAGGGATCTTGACGCGAAATAAATTGCCAATTTATCGAGCCATTAAGGAGAAGATTTGTGTGTCTTTCAATTATTAAAATCCAATTGCTTTCAACCAAGCAAAAATTGTGCCAACGTCGTTTTCAGAGAAAAATTCGCTCATGAATCCTCTTAGATAAAGAATTTATAATTTCGTTGCAAATATTTCTTCAGCTTTGAAATTGAATACTTAAGCTACCTGGTATTGTTCGGATATACGAATATAAGAAACAGCTTGAAATAGGTATACGTGGCTAATTACTCGTGACATTTCAATTCTAATTAATTTTGTCGGCACGATAATTCGTCGGAACGCGTATTCACTGTAACCGTAGCCTTAGACATTTCGAGGGCACGAAACAGTCGACCGTGGAGTGGAATTCAGAGAGGAAAAGCGACTAATCGAAGGGGATTGGCTTGGATTAAGAATATCCCGTCGACGAAGAGGGGAAAAAGGGAGAAGAGCAACCACGAAAAGATGCAGACGCTCCACATCGACGGATCGGGGTCACGTTCTTTCACCTGAAAGAACGAATTACAAGAGAGTAGTGTACAATGAAACTCGATGCGAAAAATGAAATTTTACTAGGGGGTGTGTGCGTGTAAGGGAGGTATAGGAAGAAGAAGAGAACAGAGAACAGGAGAATGTGCTCGTTATTCAGTGACAATCGCAGGAAATTTCAAACGATAACTGAGATTGAATGACAAATCACAACCCATCGTCGAATAAAAAAGTGTTCATGATTAATGCAAATGAGCGATCCTGCAAGAGAAGCTTTCGTAAAAATATCAGAAATGGACCACGTCCCTTTTCATTCGATCATTCGACACTCTGGTATTAGCTATAAAAAAAACCTTGTAAACTCGTTCTCGGAAAACTCATCGCTCTGAGAATTTACCTCTCTACGTGTCACGAAAGTCCGACAAAATTGAGAAGAAAAAATTTAGCAATATATTTAATGGACATTTTCATTTCTTTGACGAAGAATTCAACACCGTAGATTAGTATCTTAAGTCGTAAACGAAATCTAGATTAAGGCAAAGAAAATTAAGCGGGAATCGTCGCCGCGATAGAAATTGCCAAACGTATCGACAGATACCGGGCGTGCTGCGCTCCGCGCATTTTCCGCTCGGCCAGTCCGACCGAATAAAGCAAACAGTCTTGAATTTCATTCACGGTTACGCCGTTGCTGTGTCGTCGAATTCAATACCAGACTTATTGTACGATTGTACAATGCGTCGAGGTTTCGTGCACTCCGTCTGCAGCGTAACGAACGCTCGAAGCTCTAGACAGAGAAAAAAAAATGGAGAAACGACGCAAGAAACGAGCAGACGAGAGGAAAAGGAAAAAGAAGATGGAAAAAGAAAAGAGAAAAGAGAGAACTTGGGACGAAAATAGCCGAAATAGCTGGTTTAGCGACCAATTGACAAATCGGTTAACTTGTCGAGTCACCACGTCGATCGAGAATTATTTAACTGGCACGCGTTGCCTCGTTACAGTGGAATTGCGGCGAAACGAAATTGCGGTTCTCCGTTGTTCCGGGGAATACGCTCGATACGCTCGCGTTCCGTGGCGTGCATCGCTCCATAGGGCGAACTTTCAGTGGAAAACAGCGATAATGGTCGGACGAGTGATTTATCGCGCTCCCGGAATATTCGTGCCTACCGGAAGCTTTCTTCGCGGTAGGAAAATCATCCACGTTGTGACTCCGATGTTTTTCCGATACATTTTAACGATATACATTTACATGTAGGAATAAACGACAAATACATATGTATTATCATTTACAATCGTGTTAGAAGAAGGATGAAAGATCGATCATATCGTATTTTAACTTTTAAATATGTAGTATTGCTCTTTGATATCACGTCTATTTTTTCCAACGTAGCAGTCGTATAACATACACCATTCATTGTATTATCAGGGATCCTTTGTGTAATTTAGCGACCAATTATATTAGTTTAACTGTTCAAGATACGTACGTTTTCATATTTGTTGTAAAGTTTGTCAATATAATGAAATTTCAAAATATTTCTTTCGTAACATAAATAATACATAATGATATATTCATAAGAAGATTGTACAAGTGTTCGATTATTTTTGCGTTTTCTTGTATGTCGAAAGATATCAAAATTATGGCTGTAAGTAGAAATTTATCGCTTTGATATTTTCCTCTGATTTCTGGAAAATGAAGGATATTGTCTCTCAATAATCCTTCGTTCCTTCGTCTAGAGATTTGTCAAATTTCTTTGTAAATTCCATTCCAGATCTACTAGAGACCTTCGGAAGCTTCTCCAGATGTTATCCATTAGTCGTACTGAATGTTTCACGCGTAACTCATAATTTTCACTGGACCCGATGATGAAATCTTTGGATACGTTCCGTGTTTTCACGAAACACGCGTCGCGAAATTTGAAACACACGTGCAATTATCGTGTTCTCCCACTTCCACGAAAAGTATTTTTCTGGTTTATATTACGCCGCGGGATCTCAGCCTTTCCCGCGACGAAAAACGTTTCACACCTCTAGGGTCATTAGTTTTAAACGGCCGCCCCGCGTTGTAAAAATTTTCCTCGTAAACGCTTTCATCGCGATCCAGACGGGCGTGAAATGCGCGAGAAGCACGATGTAATTAGCAACCGCTCGAACACGTCAACGAGTAATAGCTTAATGTAAAAAGCACGGGAGAAAATTCACTGACAACCGTCACACCCTACCTTTTGGATAAAAATAATTAATTCGTTAAACGTTGTCGCCACGAATCTTCAGAAACATTCCTCCAAAGCGACAAGATCCAATTTCACAAACGTTTCGGGGCTCGAGGCTTCCACTTGCCATATCATCGTTCAAATTGTGTCGCGTAAGCTCGCGACACTTAAACGTGTCCTACCCACCCACTCGTAAAAATACAAGCATTATCAATTCGTTAAAAACCATTCCTATGAATCTTGGAAAACGTTTGAAAGCGACGAGATCCAATTTCAGAGAGATTTCGAGGCTCAAAGCTGTAACCGAGCCACTCCATGCAAGTTTGTGAGGTTTACAGCGAAAACCATAACTAAACTTTTGAGATTACGCGTGTTTTCGTATACCTGAATATTAATGGGAACAAAATATAATTTACACAAAATCTGGAATTCTAGATTCAGTTATGCTCTTCGCTGGAAATGCATCCTATTCACTCGCGTTAAAAATACAACCGCTCTCTTCATTCCTTAATTTCGGGCATTTCATAACGAGCGAACGGAAACTCGCTTCTTTACCTTTCATTTGGAGCCGCTCGGGGCGTTCGCTGGCACAAGGGAATAAGCCTGGGGAAAAAAAAGGCGGAAAGAACGAAAAGATATATCCATGAAAGTATGTACACACACTTATGGGCACGTACAGCAGCAACAAAATCAACAGAACGTTAGCAGACACCCACGCGCTGGTTTCGTTTCACGAAGAACGACAGAATTAACTCCCGCTGGATTAGCAGCTTCGATATCACGCGATCATTAAGGATTACGATCGCCTACGCTTTAATACCGGACACCGATATCCGCCTAGTCGAACTTCCTCGGAGGAGAAGTCGAGGAAATGAAGCTCGCGCCCTCATCTCGCAGGGAAATCGATTTACAATTTTTCGACGCGCAGGAAACGCGAAACAGTATCGTAAATTGAGCCGAGTGGGTGTCCAATGTATCGACGAATACGAAAACGGATTTTATATAGCGTAGGAATGGGAATTTTTGGCGATTATTTGTTGTTTATGATTGGGGTTTGAATATTGCAGGTACGTGGATGGACTAAGGATGCGTAAAGTTTGGGTAAATGAGGAGATCGAGCGTGTCAAGGTTCAGAATGAAGATAATGTGAATAAAGTTAATGAATAGATTGCGCACTTTTATGCTTTTGTGTCAAATTTGTAAGACAGATGTAAGAATGGATAAAACGCGTACAATGTACAAAAATATATAACGTATCCAAAGTAAAGTATCATTATAATCTTTGATAAGTAAAACGAATCTTCGTTTAAGTTATATTTCTTTAGTCGTGCTCGCAAAAATATAAATTTGTAATAAGTAAAAATTTTATAAAAATTTGCAGTCTAACAAGGAAGAATATCTGAAGAGTTTGAACGTAAATGTTTAAATATATTGTGTGAAAAGAACGTATCAGAGTTCTTTAATATTAAAGAAATATAAAAAGTGCGTAGTTTCTATTGTCTGGAAAATTACACAGTTATATTGGCTCAATAGATATATTACAAAAGAAAAGAATATTAAATGTTTAAATATATCGTGTGGAAGAAACGTAACAGAGTTCTTCGATATTAAGGAAATATAAAAAGTGCATAATTTCTATTGTCTGGAAAATTACACAGTTATATTGGCTCAATAGATATATTACAAAAGAAAAGAATATTAAATGTTTAAATATATCGTGTGGAAGAAACGTAACAGAGTTCTTCGATATTAAGGAAATATAAAAAGTGCATAGTTTCTATTGTCTGGAAAATTACACAGTTGTATTGGCTCAATAGATATATTACAAAAGAAAAGAATATTAAATGTTTAAATATATCGTGTGGAAGAAACGTAACAGAGTTCTTCGATATTAAGGAAATATAAAAAGTGCATAGTTTCTATTGTCTGGAAAATTACACAGTTATATTGGCCCAATAGATATATTACAAAAGAAAAGGATATTAAATGTTTAAATATATCGTGTGGAAGAAACGTAACAGAGTTCTTCGATATTAAGGAAATATAAAAAGTGCATAGTTTCTATTGTCTGGAAAATTACACAGTTATATTGGCTCAATAGATATATTACAAAAGAAAAGAATATTAAATGTTTAAATATATCGTGTGGAAGAAACGTAACAGAGTTCTTCGATATTAAGGAAATATAAAAAGTGCATAATTTCTATTATCTGGAAAATTACACAGTTATATTGGCTCAATAGATATATTACAAAAGAAAAGAATATTAAATGTTTAAATATATTGTGTGGAAGAAACGTAACAGAGTTCTTTAATATTAAAGAAATATAAAAAGTGCGTAGTTTCTATTGTCTGGAAAATTACACAGTTATATTGGCTCAATAGATATATTACAAAAGAAAAGAATATTAAATGTTTAAATATATCGTGTGGAAGAAACGTAACAGAATTCTTCGATATTAAGGAAATATAAAAAGTGCATAATTTCTATTATCTGGAAAATTACACAGTTATATTGGCTCAATAGATATATTACAAAAGAAAAGAATATTAAATGTTTAAATATATCGTGTGGAAGAAACGTAACAGAATTCTTCGATATTAAGGAAATATAAAAAGTGCATAGTTTCTATTATCTGGAAAATTACACAGTTATATTGGCTCAATAGATATATTACAAAAGAAAAGAATATTAAATATTTAAATATATCGTGTGGAAGAAACGTAACAGAATTCTTCGATATTAAGGAAATATAAAAAGTGCATAGTTTCTATTGTCTGGAAAATTACACAGTTATATTGGCTCAATAGATATATTACAAAAGAAAAGAATATTAAATGTTTAAATATATCGTGTGGAAGAAACGTAACAGAGTTCTTCGATATTAAGGAAATATAAAAAGTGCATAGTTTCTATTATCTGGAAAATTACACAGTTATATTGGCTCAATAGATATATTACAAAAGAAAAGAATATTAAATATTTAAATATATCGTGTGGAAGAAACGTAACAGAATTCTTCGATATTAAGGAAATATAAAAAGTGCATAGTTTCTATTGTCTGGAAAATTACACAGTTATATTGGCTCAATAGATATATTACAAAAGAAAAGAATATTAAAAGTAGAATTTCGCTTACCTAGTGCAAGAGGGCTTTGATAATTTATTGGACAGGAAAAACGATCATGTAGATAATCGTGGAAAGGATAAATGAATTAGCATTGGGTTGTACGAAGGAACAAGTTGTCGGTGGAAATAAATGAAGTAAAAGTGTAGTGAAACGTGTATATTGGCAAACGTTCCATGAATTTGCATGAGTTGGCAAATTTCTGTATCCGAAAACTCTTTTTTCAGAGAGTACGTACGGCAGGGAAACTTTGGAAGGATGAAGTGGAGTGTTTTGATTGAGTTTGAAAATCGAGTTGATCTGGGGAGAAATGGAGGGTCTTTCTTATTTTGTCGTCATGAAATACCTTTCTGGTGAAGATCACTTAGAACTCGGAGCTTTGGAACAGCCCCTAAAAATTTTCCATGCGAAACATTTCTATTTATCTGTATCAAAACTGCACAAAATCATGCCATATTTATTTTGGTAGGCAATAAAAAAAAGTCCGGCGGCAATTTTTTAATTACTTTTATTTATCAAATTCCATTCTATTTTATTTTCGTTATGAAAATATTCAGTAAATTTCATTTTTACGTAATATGTTTCATAAATTAAAAAATTATGTCTTTTTATCTAAAAGCTTAAGTATACAATTTTATATGTATTTCTCCTACTTTCACAGTATGGTTGAGAATTATTGTGACTTTAGGTAGACATTCTCTGTTTTCTATGATCGGAATATCACATTTTTAAACGCATCGAGTATCGACAAGCCTTTGAAAACGATTGTCTCGGGCAACACAAAGGGACCGGTTCAATAGCAGTTGCGTCGATCAAGCCTTATCGATGAAAATATGCCTTTTAATTGTAAAATCAAAGAATCGGCGGATTCCATCGTGGAAGAAGATCTTCAAGGACAATTGGTTATGCAAGCACCAGTCAATTACATCGAGCGTGGAAGCTCAAAGTATACAAGATTTGTGGATTCCAGCTTTCTTTAGCCTATTCGATTACAAGATCAATACCTAAAGGATATTTAATATTCATTCTCAAGTTTTCAAGGAGGAATCGTTTGAAAACGTCGTCGAAACAGGACGTGGATCAATTACGTCGAAAGAACGCGAAAGAATCTATCGATTGGTTATACGAGTCGATTACAAAAGAATAAGAAATAAAGTTGAATTTCCCTGAAGGTTAACAAAATTTATTACAGAATTAACCAACGTACATCTATTCTTTCAACGACAAAGGCAGTGAAACATCGTCTCCAATACTCTTTCCTTATCTCTCCGTTTTTTACCCGACACGTGAAGAGATGTACATTTTCTTTCGTAAATATTAGATGGTGTGAATGTACGAAGCGTAATAATTAATCCAGGTTAATAAATGTTAAGGTTTTATAGAGAGAGGAAATGCGTGGATAATGGAAAATATATTTAAGCAAATTTAAGTATAAGTACAATGTGTATGCTGGTCCAGATCCACACGCTGACAACGTTACTTTACGAAAGAGCTTCGAAACCATGGATCTATGGGTATTTACACAATTACGGAAAACTGGCCTGTCTGTACCCCGCTGCATCATCTGTGCAAGGCATGTTCCTAGAAAACTATGAGGCTGAGAGGTCCTTCAAATTGATTTAGTGCTAAACAATAATCAATGGCTTCGAGGACTAAGAAAACGAAACATTAGAAAAGATGTAGAGTTTTCCTTGAAATGGGATCCACTTCAACGATAAATCTGAAGTAACGATTGGGCAGGATTAATATAATAATTCTTAAAGATCTTGATAATGTTGCAATCACTCTTGATAAGTGTCTTTGTATTTATGAACGGTTGTATACGTAACGGAATAAAGTCGAAAAAGTCGGAAGAAACTTCAGTGGCAATGACATCCTTCTTATTAACTTCTTAATACAGAGAGGAGGGACAGAGGGACGCGCGAATCGACCTGGAATGGCACGTATATCCCTTCCCTTTTACCGGACGAAGCTCCAAGAGAATCAGATTCTTGTATTTTCTCTGCCGTTGTCAGAAGAAAACTGCCAGCCATTTATCGTTTCTCCCGAAGATTACACCCACACTCGTGGCCGTCTCAGAACCGCGTGCAAGACGTCACGGAAAATTTAATCTTGAGCCAGAGATTACTTTTCCGCTGTGATGCGGATTATCAATCAGAAAATTATATCTGCCGGAAAAGGATCTTCCGCGAAATCGTGCGCGAAATCGGCTCGACGATGGATATTTTCGAGTTCGGCGAATTAGCTTCTGCGTCGTTTTTATTTTGAGAAAATTGTTATTAATTATACGCATAACAACAAACCATATCATTATTATTGAAGACTAAATCAAACCAATCTCTAATGTATATTTAAACATTGTATGTATATTATACAAATAATCATAATTAAACTGGTAGAATGAAAATGAAATTCATTAATTTTCAACCGCACCAAGTTAAACCTAAAACTTTCTATCATTTTCGAGCGCTGTGCCCAACAGCTGTCACTGATAAAGCGGCCGATTCTGTCGCCATTGTTTCACAGCCATTTTCTCTCGGCGTAAAAAAAAAATCTGGCGGCCGCACTTTTCACGTTTCAATCGCGGGTTTCGATAGCAGGCTGTCGATATGTCGCGTCGGCTAGTCGAGCCGACAACGAAACATACTTTTCGGTCGGTGCGGATAAACCATGGGGAGTAAAATCACAGGGGAAAGAGGGAATAGCTGGCCTAAATTCGCCGTGACCTTAACGAAAGCGTAACGAGGAAAGGAGAAAAATGAAGGCGCAAAGTCGGAAGCACGCTCGCGATTTGACGTGTCTCGATTTCGAGATTGTTTTCCTTTTAGCTTCGAATAAACCGGAAAATATCGACAAACGGCTTTGCCTCCTGGCCACTACGCTGGCTGTCGTTATCTCGCTTCGATCCATGGAATGGAGAGTTTATATCGGGGATATCAGGTGTGACCGTGTACAATTATACAGCAATACGTACCAGTGTGTACTATCGGACTGCAATATTCGGTAAGATTAATACGAAACGTTCGCTTCGTCTAGCATAAACTCCCGCGATGTTCGTAGTAATAGTCACGATGTGGAAAATTGTTGAGGTTTCTATCAAGCTGGTTGTAGATGAAGCTTTCGCGCGATCGAAGATTAGAAAAAAGTGGGAAGGGGGTCGGAAAGTCGAATGCTTTTTGCTCGTTCCATCGACAAATGGCCAGGCTCGAGATAACGCTCGAGGTTTTATCTTCTCTATCTTTTGTCGGTCACCGTGAGAAAGAAGTCGCCGGGTTGAAGGTTTTATCGCGAGCTGTTACAGGTCGGCGAAAAAACGTTAACGAATGACCAAAAAAGAAAAAAAAAAAAAAAACAGTACACGTGGCTATGAAACGTTTGTCGTCGTTACGTAATTTATTTCAAGCTTGCGTTTTCGAGAAAGAAAACACGGTATTATTATTGGTAATGGCGACGCTTAATTCCATTTCTACCGACGTAATTCGCCGATAGTCTGGAGAATTCCAACTCGTGGACGACACTCGACCGATCAACTCCATAGTTTCGTACGCGAATTTGCTATTTAAACGACGTTCATCGTTACAGAAACGTTGGCGAATTCCACTTCGAGTGGCCATTGTGCAGCAATACGAACAAAAATATCGGTGTCTGTTTCGAGGTACGATCGATCGTCTGAAACTATTTTAATTAAATCATCGCGAAGCAGCTCTCGGATCTGGCAGACGCCAGCTCGCAAATCACACAATAATATCTTTGGCTCCAGACCTAACCAACTTTCGCGTTCGAGCTTTCAAATCGCCAAAGAAACTAGCTATTATATTAAGTCGGTAGCTTGAGAGTCGAACGGGTAATCTCGATAACGGAAAACACTCGTAAAAATACTCTTGACTCCGTTTCTCTGTCTAAGAAATTGCGAGATCGAAGTGTACGGTTCACTCGTGAATAGTCTTATCGCACTCTGATTATATACGAGCAGATTCTGTTTGTCAGATTGTCACAGATTTGTTCCAATATTCAACGCTTACAGATACACTCTATTTAGCGTTTCATATATTATGCTACCGTTCCACTACTTCAGAAATATATCATCCCATTCGATTCAGTCGACTGACGTGTAATTCTATTCTATCTGCTTGGTCACGTACGATCCCGTTTTGCTCGTTTACAAATATGAATTTCTGGCGTATCCACTGGCGTACACTGGGGATTCCTGCGCTATCTAATGGACACGCAGTTACTTTGCCTGGCTTATTCTCTACGGCATTACTTCGACTGACTGATGACACGCGGATATATTCTACTTGCGTAGCCATTGTCATCTACAATTCTAAATATTGTTCGAAACACGATCTTAATGTCCAATATCATACTACCTTAAGAGCTTTAAATACTGGAAGAATTTATTTAGAACGAATCATGGAATTCTCTACATTCTTTGTCTTCTTATTTCTTTCTCTAACACGCATGAGCTAGCATATCCGAAGCATTTCGTTCCCACAAATTCCTCCATTGCTTGATATACCTTCAAAATTTTCGTCTCCGATAGATAACGTAGCTTTAACGATTCTCAAAGAATTCGTTTATCGACGATATCTAAAAAAAAAAAAAAAAATTCGAGGAATTCAAAAACCACAGAGAACTATAATAAGAAAACCGCAACTACCGTGGAAATAGCGTGCACGGTTAGGAAGGAGAACGCAGAACGGTACCGATATCGACGCCAATAACAATACATAATAATAGCGTAAAGCCAATAACCCTCGTTCTTTCCGAATGACCTATATCCCGCTCAATTTCTCGACGTCGATACAACGTAAAATTTGAACGAGCTCCTTGGCCAAGGAGCCGAACGGTTCGCTGCGTTTTTCGAATGCTTTTCAGCGTACTACGTTATCCAACTTCCTCGTCGAGCAGCAACTTTCCGTCGAAACGAGCCCTCCATCCCGCTTTTCAGTCGTTTACAATGTGACATAGCCGTGGCTGGTTTCATTCACCATCGAATCGAATGTTCCGCTCGCTTTTGTTTCGGAGGACTGTGTCGAATTTCGTTTTCGTCCGATGCACGTCCACATGATAGCACAAAACGTCGCGCAAATACCATTTTCGTCGCTTAATCGCACCATTCTGCCTAGCTTTTTGCTACAAATTATCGTTGGCCCATTAAACAGTGGCTTTTATTTTCCATGCTTCTCTCAGTCAAATAGCACGTACCTTTATGGAGGAAAAATGAGAAAAGGGACGAAAAGTAAATAAGGAATTCCTTCTTTGCTGGAACGATTATCGGACGTCTACTTCTTGGAGAGTAAATTTTGTCGTGTAAACGCGAGAATACGAGCGGTGTTCAATGTCGATCGCTTCTTTGCAGAAGAGAAGAGAGAAAGAATTGACCGATTGGATTATCGTGGAATTGGAATTCGTATCCGGATCTTCCGCTTTGCGGATCGATTTCTTCGCTAATTAAGCCTTCTGTAGATTAAAGGAACTTTCTCTTTTTGATTTTTGTTCTTTGTGCCTTCGCAAGTAATACCGTAGATTTCCTGGAGTTAATAGCCGAAAAAATCATCCCAATTAGTCTTTAATGTGTTTTAGAGGGTAACAAAGGAAAGGAAAATCTCGTGTAAAATATCTCATGTGTAGTTATTAATAAATTATTTCACTGGCAGGACTTATACTTCCATGCCGATCCTTTCGCAAGCCGCCATCCTCGCGCTCGTTAAATACTTTTTATGCTGGAAGGAGAATGAGAAAAGTTCGATGATATTCTCCGGTCCTTTCACGGACATCTTTTTTTCCTCTTTTAGAGTATAACACGCCTCTACTTTGCGCATAATACTTATACATAATACGCAAATCACGTACAGCGCTCTCCCCGGTCTTTTCAGCTCTCAATTCCACCAGGATTTCATAGAAACTTCTTTGAAGATGCGCGAATTATACCGACACCGACTTAGACAAAACATTTTTCTTCCTAGTCCTCGGTAAAATATCTAAATGTACTAAATCGTATCTTTATGTAATATAATAATATAGTATTAACATAATAATAATGTGTACATATGTACGTTTGTCGATTCATTAATATTTATCGAGTCTCCATTAATCTATAATTCTTCAGTAAGAATTGCTAGCTACTGATGCGTACAGTAAGTTACATCAGCTATCATCTGATATTAAAAATCAAAAATGCAGAGCAACTTATGGAACGACCTGATATTACAGACGTCTGGTATCCGCAATTTGATCGTCGCAAGAATCAAGATACGTTACCGAGGACGAACATGTAAGACTCTTATACACTCGTCTTAATTACGAGCCGAATGTCGAGGAATCTTTGCCGAAGCATCTCCAATTAAAAACCACACCTACTTCCCTCTAACGACCTTCATCAGAAAAGCACTACTTATACTCTCGAACACTCGTTAACGACAACTTATCGTCTCGCAATCCCGCCTCTCCACCTTCTATCGAAAAGCAAGGAAACCTTTTACGAGTCGTCTCTCCTTACACCTACAAACTCCTAATGATCTCATCTACTCCACTCCATCTTCTCCACTTTAATCTGGAAAAAAAGAAAGAAAGATCTTCGCTATGTAACCCTTATGTCAGTACTAAATCTACGTAAATCCGTAGATATACGATATAGAAATGGATACGAATCGCTTCAGAGTTTCGCAATAGAAGGAACGAACAGAAAAAGTACAGAAGGAATCGAACGTCTGAAGCAACAATAACAGGCGATGTCGCATCAGTAGCTAGCAAAGAGGCCGACGAGGCGATATACTTAGCGAAGGAAATGACGAGAGGCGGAAACCAGAAATTCGGTTCGCTGGCAGCGAACTGGGTGCAGGTGGGTGGCGGAAGGTCGATCCGGGGGTTCGAAAACCAGGTCACAGCCAGGTCACTGAGCCACCCTTCCAGTGCGCCGCCTCGACGACAAATAAAACGAACAGTCCTCGGTCCGATCGCTCACAAATTAATTAGAAATATCGCCGGTCCGCTGATAGAAAGCGCAACCAACATTCTGGCTACGATTCAGGTCGAAGAAGAGAGAAATTTTGCAAAACAAAAAAAGGTATAAGTTCTTATACGTATAGTAACGCATGAAAATATTCCACAGCTTGTCGTTAAAAATGTTACCTATATGTGTATTTTATACTAAACATTTTGAAATTTCATGTCGTGAGCACGATCGGTAAAATCTGAAATTAGTTTGAAATTCTGTTCAGATTAAATCACGAGAAACAGAATACTTAAATATGTAACAGTTACGTTATTTCGTGGAGCATAAATAATAGCGAGAGGAATAGTTTCTCAATTTCAAGATCAACAGCATTTTTTTTATATAATGCAATAATATATTCGTGAAAAGTGTGTAAAAGTGCTAGGGAATATTTTTATGAGCTGTTGCAAGAGAAATTTATCAGAAGAATATTTCGGGTGTTATTTGGCTTGAGATGTCGATAACGCGCGTAGTTGGCTGGTTTTTTGAGAACAAGAGAGGAAAATGGGAAAATATCGAGCTTAAAAGGGCTGATAAGAGGTACGACATATCGCGATGTTGGACGGAAGGGGAAGATTGAAATTTTGCAAACTGTACACGTACACAGTGCGTGTTTTCTATAAATTGATTTCTCTGATTGCCAGTTGCGTGTTTCGTTGGTGCGGACAGGCCAATCTTTTAGCTGCATTTATGGGGATTTCCGCTACGCCATCGAGTTTGATAAAATATTAAATCTCAGCATGGGACGTTCGGAAAGAGCCTATTTGCATAAAATTTCGGAACATAGGGTACGCTCATTTCTCATTCTAACCTTTGTCACCTCGTTGTGTTTGTTCAGGACAATAAAAACGGCGTTACTACGTGGATTGAAACGGCGAAAGAAAAGGTTGAAACGAAAATATCGAGACTAAATTATGATTAACTAGAACGTCATTCTCATGGACATAACGAAATTAATTATTTGTCAAATGTTAAGAATGATTAAAAAAAAGAAAAAAAAGAGGAAAATATGTATAAAATAAAATGGCATGATCGTAAATCCTTTGTCCGTCGCTGTTACCTGTCACATCGTGCGTGTTGACATTTTATCGCGATTTTTTATACTACGTATTCGATCCCTTTCTTATATGATGCCTCGTTTCATTGTAAGCTATAACCCCGTCTATATATAACACCGTTATATAAAAAATAACAACGCCAGTATTTGCACGAGGATTCTTCAGAAGGATCTCGTCCTTTTTCTCACCTCGAGCGACGTTCAACCGCGGTTAATTAGCCGTTTAAGCACAATCAAGTGCACGTTGAGATGAAATTTTCCAGCAGCCAATGTAGACGATTTTAATCGTGTAGAACAACAGCTGAACCCCTGCTCCGGTCAGCGTTTGTCAACGCCCCGTCGCTCACGCCGGCCCGTTTCCCATAAAATTTTCACCACTTCTCGCCAACATACATCATTTTTCTTATCGCGTTTACTCAGAGGACTTTATAAACTGTATGTAACCGTGTGGATCAAGTTGGCTAACCCGTAGGACGTTGGTTATAATAAAACGATAAAAGTGAAAAGAGCAAAAGTAAACTTTGCTTAACTTGGAAAAAAAGAAGTGCGTCCTGTAGAACAAAAAATATTGACTTGGATAACTGAGAAATTTGAACTTATATAAAAAGTATTAGAAACTGAAAACAAATATTTTTAGATAAATAATTCACAGATAAAAAGGAAGTTGTTAGATTTAATTTCTTAGATGTCCATGCTGTTTCTCTCAAGTACCTATTATACATTACGATCTCAATCCTTTACTGTTCTCTCATGTCGAGTGGGATTCGATTAGGTTAGTACCAAAGGAATACCGTATACTCTATACGTACAAGCATCTTTAATTCATTTTTAATTTAAGCATAATTTCACAAAAAGATACAACGAACATTATTGTGAGAGAATGTTCCTTCGAAGTATAATTGATAGACAATGGCTACATATGTATGCGTAATTACGTCTTTCGGAAAAATTTTAGGGAATAATGTTTTTCCAACTTTCATAAATTCGTTTCTGAGGAGATTAAGATATAAAACGTATTCTTTTACGTTATACATCAGTATAGTTTCTCCTTCCAAATAACAAAATTTTAGAATCACTTTTCTATCATCCTCCTGACCCATAAGTTACCAATTTCAAAATCTCTTAATATATTTGAAAAAATCATATATTTAGGGGTTAAATTTTATTATCAATTTTCCTTAGCCTAGTCCAACACTACTGGACAAGTAATTTTACGTCGTACGACAATTCCATAGTTACTCCATCCATGGAGCATCCACATGACCTTGTTAAAACGATTTCGCTACAAGTTCGCTGGATGCAGGCTCCGGAGCGATGGTCGACGAATTAGGAAGCGAGCTGGCCGCTGACCTGGCTTCCCCGCTGGCCCGTTTTTGAATAATTCGCGTGACCCGGCCAGCGTGGGTGCGATTGCACCCGTCAAAAACTAGTTCCGCCGAATTCGCCGAGTCTTCGTCGCAAGTAGTCACATTCTGTCACGCACAGACGACGAAAAGTGGCCTCATACGCTCGTCTACGCCACGAATTAATTATAAATCGCACACGAATGTACTCGCCGGATATACTAGGGGATAAACGATTTTCCTGGCGCAAGCACATCTTCGAGTTTCGAAATTAATTTTGCTTCCCAGATCGACTTCTGGTATTGGTACTGAACGACATGTTTCGAAGAGAAGGGAATTCATCGAAATAATTTCGTAGATTAATTTTCTTCCCATTCAACTCTGGAATTACCAAATCAATGAAACTCACTGGTATCAGATTTTTTCTTATTAAAAACGCGCAAATGTCTCTGGTAATGATAAAATTATTAATTGTAATGATAACGATATTGTTTTTCGTTTTCGCTATATTGCAATAATTTTAATTAATTACGAGTAACATATATCGCTTAACGAAAGACATCAAATGATTAATATCAATGGTTGTTACGTTTTTATTTATTTGCTCGAACGCTTCTCCTAATAACGAGAATCACGACAATGGGTTCGTGAAAGAAATGACGGCAAATGGTGATAATACAAATGAGCGGATGTATCGAAACGAACAGCCGGATGTTATAACGTCAATAACAGTTTTACGTTTCTTTCACTGAATAAAACGGCAATGGAAAGTGGCCGAGAGCTGCGAGTAAAATGTAGGAAAAAGCAACGCGATTTTATTAAAATATAACACGGGCCGGGGAGGAGGATAATTAAAAAGGCTTTCAGGAACTTACCGAGCAGCAGTTCGCGTTGTTTTCTACCGCGAGTTTATGGATCGACCAGATCGAAGATTCGAATCTGTCGAAACGTAAATATCGACGACAACGAATTACCGAATAAAAGCCGAATAATTAATTGTATCTTTCTTTTTTTTTTTTTTCATGTCCAGTGAGACGTAAAATAATTAAAAAAGGGTGACAAGATATAGGAGCAATTACAAGTAAAGTGCAGAACGCGAGAGTAAATAACTTCGTTGGAGCGAAACACGGCCTCAAATCATAATTGAAACGCTTTCAACGAAACTGCCTCAACGAAATAACATTTACTTAGTAAATTTTGTTAAAAAAGATTTCATTTAAAAAAGAAAGCGATTATAGTTGCTAGTAGACGCGGTGCGCGGGTATCGAAAATTTGTTCACAAGCAAGGAAAATTTGTTTAGTTCCAGCTAAGAGCTGTTTCCTGGTTGTAGTTAAATCCATTATCGTTCTTCTTTTCCACGATCCTCTCTAATTTCGTTTAAACACGAGCACGGAAGCATATGTTCCGTGCTCGTTTGGCCTTTTTTCGAACGTTCCGTAAACACATTGACTGTTCGCGATAAAGAGAAATTGTAAAAGTTGTCCGGTGTCGATGATTATCGTTGATCTTTATTGTCGTTTTATAGACATCTGTCGCGAAGCTTTGAAATTTTATCGTCGCTCTTTTATTTGTCGATGCTTGAAAAGTTCAGTATTGGAATATCGGTTATCATCTGTGTGGAATTTGTCTCGTGAAACTGTTACCCTACACTAACACGTACAATACACTGCAGCTCACGAATCGACGCTTTGTTCGATTTACATTAACAATACATAGTATCAACTAATGACAAAATGATGATTAAAAGTATAGTTTGCAAAGAATTCATTTACCTTTTTACGATTCTCTTTCTTCTCAATTTAAATCGTTTGTATGTGCTTTCTATAACATTTAACTTTAAAACATTTATGAAGTAGGAAAAATTACGAACGAGACACCATTAACGAAATATCGTTATTTATCATTAACGAGGTTCGCTATTGCCGATAGCACAAGACTTTTACGCGCTACAACACAGCGCAAACATCTGTACGATAACCACGCGCGAGTTCTACGCCAAACAAACTTACAAACTGTCGTGTAACAAAGGAATGACAAAGTTTGCAATAAAGGAACTCCCGATTCAATCACTGCACACCAAACATTAATCCCGACATCTAAGACCCGAGTTCGCCGTCTGCGAAAAAAAAGCAATCAACGGAACCTCGTTATTTTTCTCGTCGGAAGTACCATTCTCAGCATTTTCGCGGTCTCGTAGCAATTAAAAGTGCCGTAGAAACAGAAAAACAAGCGAGCCAAGGAAAAGGGGAATGTTGGCCGTTTGTGATTTAATCGAGACGAGATAACAAGCGTGCTTCGAGAATTGCAAATCGGCCAAGGGTGGTCGATTAGGAGCAGTATTAACGGCGATTATGGGGGCTGGAGGTCCTCAGGAGGACTCTATTATCATTTCGTTCCTCTGATTTCTTGGCTCGAGAACGTTTTCTCTACTTCTCTCGCGATAACTTATTTCCAAGCTCGTGACTGTTCAGAGTTTTCTCGAGGAGCTGTACCTCTAACGAGCTCGAGAACTTTGGCCCAGCGAGTTTTTGGCCAAGCGAAAGAACAAAATCCGCGAGGACGTGATTAGCCAGGGCAACTCGTTCGAACCCACTCGAAGAGACTTCTCCAGCTCGTTCCTCGCATTAATCTCCTTCCTGCCAGTCGTCGTGATAATCAGCTGCTTCTCCTCTTTTGTCATCGTTCCTTCTTCCGTTCGCGTCTTCGTCTCGATCTTGTCACTCGCGTAAGAAGAAGTTCCCGGTAAATTTTACGCAAATATCTTTTCCGATAGCCCGCGCGACGATACCAATCATCCAGAAGATGATAGTTTTCGTAGAATATAATTGTAATTCGGATAACGTGAATATTAGACGAATAAAATGGATTTTGATACGGAAAGTGAAAATAATATTGACGGTGTCAGAGGATGTCTCGTTGTCTCCATGGAAGAATGGATCGAAAACGATATTTCATAAAAATTAAAAAGTGCCAGACATAGGCGTTAGTTATTGCATAAACTCCAACAATCTGTTAATTTTCAATGAAGTTAGAAAACAGAAAACGACGATTTTGAAAATGCCTTGAAATACCACGGTGTAACGTAGTTTCGCCGAGCCTGATACGTGCGAAATGAATGTGTTGTGTTTGCTGCTAACACGTTCCTGATGTTACTCCTTTTGAACGTGTCTTGCAAGCATATCCTCGCTAATGCACGTTCCTGTTTGCAGATACGCGTTTAGAAAGCGCGGTTCAGGGATAAAAGGCAGAAAATTATCACACGTACCAAGGCTGAAATTAGTCGAGTAATTTGAATTCAGGATTACGTTCATACAAGCCGAATATTTTGTGGTATTTGGTCCAATTCTCAACTTCAATTAGTTTCAATGAATTTATATTACTTGGTCTTGAAATAAGTGAAATTTTCTAAATCCCCGATTTCTATAATTGCATTAGCAAAAAAAGAAAAAAACATTTAATTTACCCAAACATCCACAGTATATTAATAACCTTGCTGCTAGCGCGACGTCAATCTCCAAGTAAAGAGAAAAATCTCTATTTCATAGAATCTTGCAGAGGTATAACGATGAGTGGTAACATCAAGATCTTTACCTTCTAACGATCTCCGACAGAAAATTGGCAGAAGAAACAGTTTCCTTTCGGAAGTTTTTCTGCGCCGTTTCCATATTTAACGGGTCGTAAAATCACAACGTTTTACAACCTTAACCGTGGCAAACGCGCACCCGTTTTATGCACACGTAACCGCGTTCTTCAACGGATATCTGACACACTTCGAGTCCCCTGGATGTTAGCAACCCACCCAGACGTCGCGTCCGCGTATTGTCTTTATTGTGCGCGGACAATAGTCGTGATTTCCCATGTGCCGTTATCTTCGTAACCGAACTGGATACGCGCACAGTTTCTCTATTTTCTGGTTGTTCTCTGTTCTCGGGGAAAAAGAAATTTGCGAATGGATGGAAGGGATGAAGAGCGATAGGAACTGCAACGCTTTCTGCAACATTTCATCCGAGCACCGTCTCTTTGTTTGGTGAATTTGATGGAACGTCCGTTAAGCGACGATACCTTACGCTAGTAAATGCGAGTCTCGGGTTTCCAATATTTCCTCGATATACAACTTTCGTAAAACGAGATCTTCATAGCTTGGGACGCTAGACGTTGCAACGTTTTAGCCTTCAGTCAGCCACCTCAAAGCATAAAGCTTTTAAGAAACATTTCTTTCAGCATCTTGAAACTATTTCGACGAAATTTTTTATATTTCCCCCGGCTTTCGAAGTTAGTCATTTCTTAATCTAAAAACACAGATCTTGCGACTTGAGTTTTGAGTCTTCAATTTTCGAAACGTCGAATTTATTTTTTCGTGGAAAAGGAAGTTTCGGGTTTAGATCGAGCTTTCAACTTGTCACGTAGTTTTACTACACGAAACGAAAAAGGTACCTTCGCGGTTTAATCTTCGGCTTCCCCGGAAACAAATCTTGTTAACCTGTCCGGAGAAAAGACCTTTGATTCGATCCTGAATCTCCGATGTTAAATATTTTAAACTTGTCGCGGGAACAGTGCTTTCAATTTGATCTTTCAAGGTTACATATTTATCTAAGCTTCTTACGAACACCGAGCTTTCGGTTTGAATTTAAGCTTTCAGGATCAAATACTTTTTCAGTCTGTCTACGAAAACGAAGCTTTCAGTTCAATTTTGAGCTCTCAAAGTTACATTTACACCCAAGCTGTTAATTTATTCTTGAATTTGCAAGAACTTATAAATTTTAATCTTGCAAGGAACCAAACCCGAGACTAACCACTTATTTTCATAAAGACTTGGTATATTCACTCTCAATTACGTATTCTTGATACAATTGAGATATAAAAATTCGAGGGTCATAGAAATTTATAGATAAACAGAAGATAGAAAATAGACTCAAATTAATTTCCTCAAAGCGGAGTTAAGTGCTTAAGCCGAGTATTCCGTGAATTATCGTTTGAGTCTCAATATCGATCGTACGAAAAGAAATTTCAATCGTGTACAGCTGAAAATCGGCGAAGCAATACAAATGCTACTCGCAACTTTCGTAGCAGCGAACTCAATCCTCGAATTTTGAGCACACGCTTCCGTTTCTCACGGTCGTTCTCTTTTCCCTTCACATTTTTGGCCGATATTTCAAAGTGCATTTCGCGGCACCAAGTGAATTCAACCTCGCGCAAATAACTCGACGACGAGAGATAGCCACGGCCTTGGTAGCGAACCGGTGCACAGTTTTGGACAAAAGGACCTAAAGAGAAAGAGAGAGGGAGAGAGAGAGAGAGAGAGCTACGAGTTGCGAGCGTTTCTTTTATGGCCGAAGAATGGTTAGGTAGATGGCCGCGTAGAAAGAACCGATATCTCCGAACGTTCCCACCAAGTTTTTAATTATAAGATAGTCCCAACTGTATGAAATTATTATCAGAGTTGTTGGCGCGAGTAGACGGTTTATAAATTGCGGCTATTAAAACTTTATGAACGTGGATAGCGTATCGTTTCACTTTATTAATCGCCTCGTGTTACCTTTCTCCGTATTTCTCGGCCTTTCTCTCGCGTTTCGTCTTCTTAATTCGTTCTAAGCTGAGACATAACTACGCTTAAATGAGGCAGGTTTACTACCACTATATGTAAAATATGCGCTAGGTATAATTCAATTCTATAGTACGTAGTATAAAACGATTCACGAAGGATAAATTTCCTCGGAGCAACAAATTCTTCTAAATCTCCAAACATTTTCATCATTGACGATCCAGAATCGAACAGAATCGACCGAAAACGATCGTCGATTCGTTCTAGCCATTACTTATCAAGAATAATTGCCGATCAAGCAAGAAATTCACCGTATCCCATCTTTCAGAAAATACGAAACCTGAAAAGTTAAATGGAACGTGGAATCCGGCTTTAAAACAGATAAACATAGAGAGACGGTTTCTGGTAGACAGAAACGATCGAACGGTTCGTTTGGTTTAATCAGCCACCTGTCCTGCGGATTTTCATGCTGCGTCTTTCGCGCTATATTCCTGGGATTTATTCAGAAGCACGACGCTCTCTCTCCCTTATTTCCCTCGCATTCCAGCTTCCTCTCTCGGTCTCCGTGAATACACGAAGCGTGGGGTAATTAGTAGCTACCACCGAGCCACTTCCACGACCTACTTTATACTCCCCGAAAAGATAAATAAATAAGAGCTTCCTGTCTTCTTTATTTTCGTGCTTCTTTCTCTTTTAATAACTGGGACGGTAATTAACGTATCAACGGGACAGAATGCTGAATTGAGCGGTATCAATTCAAGGTGCAATGATTTTTGCATCTTGAATACAGGAGATGTGGAAGATAAACTGATCGTCGAATTTTCGGCTGTGAACGTTCCTGTCGATTAAACGGTGGAACATTCGTTTCAAGGATGAAAGCTTCCTTTGTCTCGTTCGAAAACTTTCAGCACAAAGATTTATCATTCACGTAGGGATTTTTATTGTATCATCTCCAAAATGGGAGAAAACGATCAGTGTCGAATAAATCTATATTTGAATGTGTTGTAAAATATAAACTTTTAGATAGATTGTCATCAAAACAGAGATGAAATATGATAAATAGCGAGCGAAAGATACGTACAATCGTTGCGTATAAGAATTTTTCACTCTCGATCAATACGAAAATTCATTGTCCTTTATTAATGTCGTGCTATACCCGACATACAGTATACGATACCTTTCATTCGTTTCAATCTATCAATTACAATCGACGCTTCTCCATCCATTTCCACCATTCATCGACGCGTCCAAACATTCTTGAACATTACCATATACAACCCTCAAAATGGACAAAAGCGAACGTTATTCAAATCTTAAATTTCAACTTGACAAAAGGGGAAATTTTAACAACAAGCGAACAAAACGAACGACATAAACAGAAGTATCGGTTTTATTCAAGCGCGGCGAAAGATTCAGTAGAAAAGTAAAGGAACTTTGCAAAAAAGAGAGACAGAAGCGGCAAAGGTTTGAATAAATAATTAAGCGAGCCAGAGTTCCCTTAATACCTCGAATAGAATGGTAGAGACGCGGAAGCAAGGGCGAAGGCTTCCCTAAGATATCATTCGCGTAGATGCATTAATTAAAATTCCACCCCGACACCTACGAGCCACCCCCCTACGTCGGGCGAACGATACAGAGTTCGAGCCGCTCCAGCAGATCGAATCCAATTCGCTTAAAAGGACCACCCTCTGCTTTATGAGCCTTCATTCTGTCTTTTTTATACGTCCGTCCATGCCCTTTTATCTTACGTACGCGTCGCTCTGTTTGCTTCGAAAATATTTATGCATATTATTCGTTCCAAGTCGAACGTGTTTTCTTGTTCCACTTTAATCTGATACGTGTTGTTTAGCTAATTTATCGGACTTTTGACAATTTCCCAATGGGATTATGTTCGAGAATAACTTTTACAATAGATATTTTATTGTATCAGATCATCCTGAAAGTTCTGACAATGATAAGCTTTCTATCTTGGAACAACGTATAACCATATTGAAGGTATTGAAAATAAGCGATTGAGAAAATGATTATTTCTTTGTTAGCAAGTTTTTTTTATCAGACACAGGAAATATATGCTTTCAAGTTTTTATAGAAAATTTCATTTAAAATGATGACATTTAAAATTATCAGGCAAAAGGCAAAGATCGTGGAAATTTCAAGGTAAATAATCCTGTTTTATAAAAATTAATTATCCAACGAGCTTTGATCCATATGAAACGCAAACTAGATTCCATAGGATTTTCCGCGATATCAAAGATATTCTCTATTGTGATATTCGCTGGATATAGAGTTATTTAATCACAAACTAGCCGAAGATCATTCCACATTCGAGGTATAAAAGCGTCCAAAATTTCCAAAAGCACAGTTTATTCCATCCCGCGTTGCTTTTTATCTAATTCCACTGTTCCCCTCCCTCCTCTTTTGTTCTGCGCGCTGTTCCTAATTTCCTTTCACGCACGCCCGGCAATTTGCTACTTAATCAAACGCCTGGCTAAAAAGGCCGCCTAATTAGACAGGCAGTCGAAAGGGCCGCGTTTACTTTGACACGTGTATCGAACTAGGCCAGCCAGAAGGTAGACGACGTCGGTGAAAACTTTCGAATGTAACTTTACTGCCCGCTCGGCTTTCTGATAATTAAATTCCGAACGACTTACGTGACTACGACGTGCGATGAAATTTTCAAGAATCCAACAGTCTCCCGCAGCTCGACCAATCCGGTTTCCCTCAATTTCCAATGATTTCGTCTCCTCCCAATCATCGTTTTGTTCTAACGTTTCGATTTATTACGCCCTATTTATGTGCATCGTCATTTTATAAGTCAAAATCTTGGAAATTTTATTAGCCTTTCGATATTTCGTTTTAATATCAGAATCAACGATCATCGAAATATGAAACTTGTGGCCGAAGAAACGAAAGTAAAATGTATAGGAAAAAGTATATAATGCAAGGGAAAATAACAAAGCTTTTATGTGTATAGTTTGCGAGTGCTGCGATATGAATACGATAATGATTGAATCTCTGAAAACGTCGCGTCGACGCGAGGAATCATTGAATAGTGAATTGAATGCGTTTTCCTGCTTTATTTATATGTGATAACATAATACTAACACAACGTGCACATACATTACCGTTCAATTGTTACTATCCGAACAATTGCTTATTTTTAGCAAATATATTTATCTATGCATATCTTTAATCAGACAATTACGGTTAAATCAAATTTCAATGACTTTATTCTTCAGAACTTAGAAGCAAAATATCGGCTTTTTTCAAATAAATTGAAGTTCTTGAATAAATGTTGCTAAGGATAAAGAGAGCGTAAATCCGGAGAAATCAAACCAAAATTCGACGGATCGATCGTTGTCCAAACGTTCCTTGTAAGCTGTCCCTTTGCTTTACACAACGGCAAACACGTGGCATCGACGTGACGTAAACACGGAGATGTGAATGCAACGTGACTATTAAGCTTCATTTCCACTGACAGAATCGTGTCGAGCCCGTGCATCATACGTTGTCACAGAACAAGAGTGTATTAATTTCTATTTAGACATCGTTTACACGTCAATTTTAATATCCCCGATATCGCTAACAGTTTCATAGTCTCAAAACTTCCTTTAGCTTGAATCATGTGAAAATTGAGATCAAAGCAAATCCGATATCAAAGGCGAATCGAGTAAGCAAATCGAAACTATATTTGATTTTCCAAAGAAACACCGACAAAGACAAATCGACATAACAATGGCAACAATATGTGCATTTTATTTTCTTCATTTACCTTTAAGAAAAAATGTAAAATGCTTGCAAAAATGTAAAGATCGACAGAGTTCAATTATACTTGTAAGATGACTATATCTACAAAGAACTTCGTAAGGCGTCTGTCCGATAGGAATCAAAGAAGAAGAAGAAAAAGTAAGAGCTTTTCTTTGGATAAACTTCAGTGTTGTGAGAGACATCTTATGTTCGTCTCGAGTGTTGTTAAAGATGTCTGGAAATTGTTGTCCTTCTTCTTGGCAGTTTTCTTCATCGCGAATTGCTTCTACGTTGGGCTAAATTATTACAAATATTCATATCCTACTCTGTTAAATCGTAACATACGTATGAAATACCTGCTTTTTAACCATTCATACCTCGGTGAATCTTAAAAAAATATCTGCTTATATACGTCGAGATTAAAAAACCTAAAACGAATATAGGAAGAATTTTCAATTATTCATTTGGTTTCAGAACTCTCAATTCAAGAATAAAAAAGAAACGGAGAGCGAGATTTCAATCGAATCTGATCACAGCTCGTGATAACTCGACCAACGCTATTCAATCGCGATTCAGAATTCCGTGCCAATGTCAATTTTCCAGAAGAAACGAAACATCTTACGTTTGATGCGCACGAACGTGAAGCATAGAACGATAAGTGAATTTCGTTCAAGATTCTTCGCGATATACTTAAAATTTTCCCGTTGCATTCCGCGAATATCGTCGTTTAAGCTACTTCCTTCTTCGTCGCTCGTTTGTTTACGCTTTAAAGATATTTCAAACGGAACGAAATTGATTTTTTTTTATGTTGAAAATAAAGTGGATTGGGAATATTTGCAATTTTCCAAATCGATTCTATTTCCTACGAGAGTATTAATTTTCCATTTTTCAAACTACGATTGCTTTAAATTTAATAAATTTCTCTTCAACAGCCACCTCGTTTTATAATAGTCAAATAACTTTGCGATCTCCTTTTCCTTCGTATAAAGAAAAATCTTTGATAAGGTGAAGAAAATACTTGAAAAATATGTATTACAGAATAAAGAAAAATAAAGGCAACAAGCCTTAAAAAAATACTTAACGACCCTCATAGAGGTCGCGATTCCACAGATTATAAACCAGAGCTTCAGACTGATTAAATTCATATCTACGCGAATGCCACTTAATTAAACATCTTAATTAAACATCTTAATTGTTATATTTTCATAAAATTACTTTAAACGAAGTGCAATTTATCCACCACGTCCAAGATAACTAAGTTCATATTTATACGAACACTACTTAATCGAAATTAAACATGAAAATTTTTATACTTTCACAAAGCCACTCTAGATCATATCTAGTTTAGCTATGTACGTGCTACAAAGCTTAGCATCTACTTTAAATTATACCGGTAAATATCATTATATTAAATCTCGTTTCATTCTTTTTATTTTCAATTTAAAGTAGGTGAAATCCGAGTTAGACTACGTTAGACCCAAAATAGAGTAAATCGCGCGCACGAAAGCAGATATTCCTTTTCATTACGCGTCTCTCCAGCATCAGCCTATCCAGTTCCCATCGTATTTCATTGGACAAGCCGCGCTTAATGCATTCGAAAGTTTACCTCGCGGAAAAATATAACCGGCACGAAAGAATCCCCAAGAGAGTAAAATTAAGCCGAGGAAAACACACTATGCCGTGAAAATATTTCATATATTTCACGATCCATGGAAATTCCGATGCGTGAATTTCCAGGTCACTGGTTGCGGAAAATCGAAGATCCAGGGCAACCCGGAGATCGTCGATCGATATTGACCAATTTACGTATTCCGGGAAAGTGCCGTACAATTCAAAGAACTCCAATGCATCGGTGTACTTTATTCCATCTGGAATTTATTAGGTGTAAAAATGAGTTTAGCCTTTTGAAAGCTAAACTAATCGACACCGCCTTCTGTTGATTTTTTATTTCTGTACCAAATTTTCTTACCATTGGATTTCTACGCCCTCTCCATAATTTTAAAACTATCATTTATCGTAACTTTGAAAAAGATATCAAAAGGTTGCTTGCTCTAGCAAAGTACATTATTGCCATTTCTTTAGAGTAGTAAATAATTTAGATTAATAGTCTGGTGATTCTAGTCATTAATTCACCATTAATGGTGTATAGTGTTGTTATAAATCGACCGAAGCATCCGTATACTTATAAATGGTAATATAAATGTCAATATGTAGATGAAATTACAATTTTATATTTTTGTCTCGATGTATCGAAAGTGAATAATTTTTTGACGAAACACAGACAATAAGGCAACTTCGATAAAACGTATCAATACACGTACATCCCTTTCAGATTATAACTGGGTGTCATCCGTGAAGCACTTTATGATAAAAGCCATTAAAAATACGTAGTAATGTAAATAATAATGATATAGAAGAAATCACAATTTTTTCTTCTTTTCGCTCGTCTCTTGAAACTCTTGATTTTATCGCTGTACAGCGATTAACCCCGTTCGATTTCATTTCTTTTCCCTTTCGACCATTCGTTGAAATCTGCCATTTTTTCGGCGTATTATGAACGCATAATGCGTCCGATTTCAATCAAATGTAAATCCCTTTCGTGACGAATCTCGACACCGCTCGCGAAATAACAATTAAAAGTATAAAAAATTTCACTGGCAAACAATTTCTGCAATTCGCAACATATCCCCGACAATACACGTCGCTAGTTTTTAACCGACGCAACAAAAGAAGAAACAAACGAGTTTCTGTAAACTTCACCCGCCCCGGGGACCCGTCGATGCTCGCTCGTCAATCTGTCCACGTAAACCCCGCAACAAAGGTAGAAACTAATAACCAGAAATCGGTTTCCAAAACAGAACGAAGGGAAATAAATCCATCACCAGCGCGACGTAGAACAAGGCTTTCTATCGTTTAAAAGAAGCGCCGAGTGCGGTTCAGCGTTCTCGTCGACTGAAACAGCTACCACGAAAAAGTTATGGGATACTGTTCAAGTATTAACATCGTCTGGCGCTTAACCATTCCAGTTATTATATTTACTTTTTCACGTAGAATCCCTTTCTTACGAGACATTGCGCATAGTTCATAGATATGGTATAATAAAGTCACTGGAACAGTTAAATAACAAATGATACTAATGCGCAGAGTACCCACTTCGAGATTAAACTACAAAGAAGGTTACTTTTTATAGAAACCGGAAGCATAAATCTTAAAATCATCGTTAAAACGGCAAATTAAACGCGTTAAAAATTGACCATTCCTGAGTGCACGTACCCGAAACTGTCGTCAAATTTTTTAAATCCTCTCAATGCAAAATTCAAATATGCGCCTTCCTCTACAAAATCTGCAAGACGTATACTGATATCCTAATTACGGATCTTTGGAAATTTCGAGATTTAAAAAAGAGAATTCGATAATAGAACACGACCAAAATTACAGTTTTTCCCCGAACAGACAGCCGCTTTCGAACACTGCGCGATGCAGTTGGTGATCGTCGCGGGCTTCCGGACGAAATTGAAATTGTTGCCGATGAAGCCCGGGGGAGCGGGATCGGGGCGGACTAGAATCGAGCCTAACTAACTTGTGCAACGAAAACGCGGAACAGACGACGCGCGAGTGCACGAAGAAACGAAATGAAACAGCTGAGAGGGTGAACGCACGCTAGAAATTGCTCTCTTCCACTGATCATCCCCCAGAGGCAACACGCGCATCCTGTTCCACCCTGTTTTTCCAACCTATCCAGCATGTCTCGAGCCGGCTCCAAGCGACGTGATTAATTACGATATCGCTTTTTAGCCGCAGTTCCGTGGCCCCGTCCGTTCGATTGCCACTTCGCTTTTTTCTATCCGTTTCAAAATCCGCGGCCCGCGTTCGACACACGTTCTCGGCTACAATTTTTCTTTTTTTTTTTATTATTTCTTCTTTTTTCATTAATCAGTCCCGACGAATTAATCCGACTCGTATCCGCGTGGCTGAACCACGCCCCGCGTTTGCGACCCTCGACAAGGTGCTTCGGATGTCTCGTGTTGTGTTAGACGCGAATTGAATTCGCTGCGGTGACTCTTTATCAGTGCGTAGACGCGGATAATTTTCGGTTTTAGCAGGGCGAATTAGTTTAGAATTTTCGTGTAAGCGTGGACTCTTAAATGTTTCAGTTTTGATGTGAATAGAATATGAAACGCTTGTCATAAAAGTATAAAACGGTTTAAGTTTGAAAGTAAAAATATAGCGAACTAGTATAAATCATAAGATAATAAATCGCGAAGTAGTTAGAAAGTAATGAGTTAGTTCAATAAATCATTCAACCATCTTTGGCGAATTTTTATTATTCTTTGGAATCTTCTTTACGAACGTAATTCCAGTATGTAAGCTGTAAAACAATCTGTCATAAACCATATATTTAAAATTTCTAAAAGTTTAGTAAACTAATTATTATTAGCGTATTTTCATCGCCGTATGCTTCTTCGCGCACTTCACTTGTTTATTCTATAAATTTCACACACAATTCAATCTTCTATCGCTATTTTTATCCTCTTTTCTCTATTTCCCCTTCGTTCGGCCAATCGGTAGAAGATAAAATACACGAAGGCTTGCCGAAAGAGATTCGGGAGTCTCAAAAGTTAAAAGCCCAAGACTCCTGAACTTTCCCAAGAATTTTTGCATCTCGTGATATCGTAAAGCTTCCCGATCTGCCCAAAACTATTCGTATACGAATTCCTCGATCTTCTTGTCATCTGGTTCACGGAAAACCAATAATTAAATAATCTAAAGGCAAGGCGTAGTCGAAGAATGAGTCGAAGCACTTGAAAACATTGTCGAACAGTTATGGTTTTCAGTAGAAACGGCGGCTGACTGGTTTCAAATGACGCGGAGCGCAAATTAAGGAAGCCTCAAAAGCGAGAAGTTATGTCGTCTGGTCTGGCGGGGAAAGTTTCTTCCACTTGGACGGCAGCTTGTCGTTCGCGAAATTTGCTCTCTCTCTCTCTCTCTCTCTCTCTTCCTCCCTCTCTCTCTCTCTCTCCCTCTCTTTCGTCTTGTGGTCGTGCATCGAGTCGCACGATATTAATTCAAGTTTCCCCGTATCCTCTCAAGGATTAATTAGACTTATACAAAATGGCGGGAATCGTGGTAACACGTACCCTCTGGCACTCAGCTTGCGAAACGAGGCCAAGAGGAAATTCAACATTCTAAATTATGAATATTTAAATCTATTTCCGCGAGATACAAAGCACTCGTGTGGAAAAACACAATTTGCGCTTATGAAAGATACAAAAAAGAACGCTCGTCGGACGTGGGGGGATTTGAAAGAAAAATTGCCTGAAGCGTGGATGAAATATTAACAAGATTCGAGCGATCTATGATAATTATACACTAAAAGTTAATTAAAATACCTCAAACGTTTCAAATAAAATAAATGAAATATTTGAAAATACGGAAAATCAAGTAGAAGCTCCCCTTTCATTTCCGGCGAATTATCGGACTGACAACCTTCAATGGGAATTTTGCAAATCTAATATCGTTCCAGATATCGGCAAACGGCTTTTCGATCGATTTGTTCCCAATAGAAAAATTCCTCATGGATCGCGACATCAGCTGGCAAAACGTCGATTCAAATCGACGTGGAATCAACAAAATTTACGGGTCAATTAGCAACCGTGCCGGCCGCCTCGTATAAATGATTTTTAATTGATTCCACGAAAGGAGGTAGGGAGAGAGGAAAGAACGGTCGTCGGTGATTCGAAACGCGATTCATTCGCGCGGGTCGGAAATCAATTTCCCTCCAAAACTACGACAGATCGCAATCTACGCTCTTTCATCGAGCCCGTATGAATCTAATTAAATTGGTCCCTAGCAAACGGGTCCCTCGTCGACTCACTGGTAACACAAATTTAAAAAGCAGACTAATTAAAATCAATCCAATTGCTCGATAACCGAATTTCTATTACAAAAGCACCAAGAACCGGTCGCGTGTCAAACAGGAACCGAACGTGATCATAAAATAAAAAAAAGTTTTTATGAAAACGGATCAGACACATCGCACTAGTACGAGCACGCGGAACCTGCCGTCAAAACAAACCATCTAACGAGCTTACGATCTAAGGATCTACCTTGCGATCGTGGCAGGCCTCTCCGAGCGGGAACATCGAACGCGTGCGATCCACTTGCCTCACTTCCTTTCTTTCTCGTTCTCCGTTTCCCTTCCCTCTTTTGGTATGTTTTTCCGCTCTTATGGACGACGAAACGACAGACGTATTGCAAGCTTGCGATGGCACGTGAACACCACGGCCGAATGGCGCGACTGAACTCGCCTGAACCGTGCCGGAGCTTGACTCAACCGAGGCTTTCGGGCCGGCGCTCTCGTTCATTTGGTGGGGGTGGCGGCGTACAGGGGTTGAGGATGTACAGCGAGGAAGGGTTAGAAGAAGGGAGAAGGGAATGTGGGAAGCGTTGGATAGACGGCGGAGGATGGAAGGGCGAGAATGAAACCGCGATCGACGGGTAGAGGGGTTAGGAATAGTGGATTGTGCGATAAAGCAAAGAAGTCCCGCTAGAGAAAGATGGTATAAGGTGGTACAAGGTGTTGCGCAGGATTGATGTACGTGTGTATGCGTGTAGGCGAAGAAATGAATGAAATGGAAGAATGTGGAGGAGGATTTGAGGGAGAAGAGGAAGAAAGTGAAACGAGCAACTGGAAGGACGGGATATTGTTTTGCGAATACGATTCGGTGGAGGAAGATAGATAGAACGGCAAAGACAGGTCGAAGGACTAGAAAGGATAAATTTGAAGCGAAATAAGGAAAAATGTTGCGATAAAAGTTGAGAAGGAGGAAAATAATGTAAAAGAATGGACACTGAAGGGGGATGTTTTTTCAAGTGGTTGCAGGGAATGCAAAATGACAGAGTACAGGGAACGTAGAAAGGAAGGTAGCAAAGTGGATAGCGAAATGTAAAGGAAACAAAAAGAAAATTGGGAAAAAACGGCACGATCGGTGGATTAGAGAAGAGAAAAGAGATGGATGAGCGAAGAATAAACAGAGACGCGAGCTGCGTGTGTACATCGATTTACCAACTATGGCACACACTGCGATTCTATCGCAACGAAGCTTGCAACGTCGGCTTATGAAGTTCGCCGATATGTCACGATGTATTCTGTGAACACGATCGTAATTACGGGAACACCTGTGCCAGTTACGAATCCATATGCTACTGTGTCGCAGCCTAGTTTTTTAACGCAGCTTTTATAAATAACGCGCGACTTCTAATTTTTCCAGCTTATATTTGTCATTTCAAATTAACGATAAAAATTACGAAAAAGAATGTCGTTATTTCCGTTTCATAGGATAAAGTAAAAGTAATTTTATGCAACTGCGATATAACATTTATACGGAGCTTCCAGCGTTAGAACTCAGTTGCATTAGAATCGCGGCATTAGAAACCCCTTTCAGTCCTAACAAAGAACATTTGTATTACAATTGAGTGATTATTTTTTCTGTACATACGTTCTATAGATAGATACTACGTGTAATAAGACAGGAAGCACCTATTCTTTACACCTATCGGAAAAATTAGCTGAAACTTGCGGTTTTCGCAATTCACGCGAATAAACTGATAACAACGAATCTCGGACCATCTAATTCATTCTGAAGTTTCATCTTAATAAACCAGCCAATATTTTGATACTAATTGAGTTAAACATAGATAAGTCCCGTCGTTCCACTAACGTCAAATTTCAAAAATAGAACCTAAAAGTTTCCATGCATAATGTTTGACGAGTACCTTATGTACACATTACACGTTCGTCACTCCGAGCTACTAAAATAACATACGAAAGAGACTGTACGAAAATGTAATAAATAATCAAGGTTGAACGAGACCCTTCAATTACCTAATTTCATTAGGTAAATTAAAGAGGAATATCCTGATTGATCAGGAACTCGTAAAAGTTTCGTTAGCCTCTAATAAAGAAGCCAGATTTTAACTGCCAAACATCGTGATATCAATCACGAGACATGATATTTTTCGTCTAATCAAAAAGCACGCGCCTTCAATTCGTTATATTACTCTCTACATATATTTTTCGTTCACTTGGTTGTATTAAAATGTTAAAATGTTAGAAAATGTTAGAGCACGTGATACCAGTTGCACGATGAAAGTCAAATAAAACGATTATTCTGATGTCGTAAGATTAATTAACGATATGACTGAACTAAACTTTTAAACTGTTACAACCTAATACAAACTTTAAATTAGAATCCTTAACGTCAAACTTCAGACACGGTGCAACAGTTAGAATACCGCAAGAGAAGTGTGCTAAAATCACCATCGGATCTAAATAAGCGCAGTATCCGATGGAAGCATCATCGCAGTTTCATCCTGGTCGAAAATCCCAAAAACCGATTCCACTGCGATAAAAGCTGCAGAGAAGCTTAAGAATGACAGACTCCGGCTTCTCTGAGACTAAGAAGAAAGGGATCGCAACGCTTAAGCGGCCGATTGATTAAAGCCCCGCGAACACTCCGCCCGTGTGAATTTTTAATGAGAGAAGCGGAGTCTGAACGAGCTCTGGTCGACTTGCGAGTAGCGCGATCGGCTTTCAAGATGATACTTTCAACCCTCTACACGGGGCTAGAGGCCCGGAAGAAGTGAGAGAAGAACGCGAAGGGTGCTCAAGTGCCTTTGTTCGCGATGAATGCTCGCCCCTCGAACAGGTAGCTCGCGACCCCGTGAATCTTCCTTCGATTAGGGAGCTTCGCCATACGAACCTACTCCTCTAAAACTTGCTCTCGTCGCGTGCGTTCTTGACCCGCGAATGGGAATTTTTGAACTTAGCAATGGCTGACACGGTTAAGAGCTCTGACAAATGGTCGTAGCTCGTTATTAAAGGAAAGGGTACAGGCGTTGTTCGCTGCGTTTAGAGTCGCATAGTTCGTTGAAGGGTAGACGCAAGACGGTGATTTTATTAGACTTGATAGGGCGAATTTACGAGCAGGAAAATTCATGGCTGAGAGGAATTTATATAGAAACCATAAATCTCTGACGAAATCGATGAGCGAGAGGTGATTTTCGAAGTTGTATGACTGACAAATTGTAACGAGTATCGAGTATCCATTTTTTACTTTCTTTACGGAGAGAGAAAAAATTGTAGCCTGTCGTCAAAGAGAGCGTACGTTACAGATTCGATTTTTTAGCGAGAGCTAATGTTATTGCCAATCATGTCGTCGACGAGCACAAAAGGCAATCGACAAACGCGAAGATTAAACAATCGCGTGGCCGATGCAGCACCTGTCCATTATGACAGCACTGCACGGCGGAAAAAACATTTTCACGTAGACAACGATTATTCGAATGATTCATCGGCCCTAGAACTCATGCACGCGGTAGACAACGTGTTTAGAAATGAATAAGCTGCTACTGAGAGAGAGAGAGAGGGGGGGAGAAAGAGAGACGCGCGAACTAACGTCGATAATTTAGCACAATCGTGATAATTCAGCGAAATGCAATTCTCCGCCGACAATCCAGCTCTCGTCACGATATAAATTTCCGTTTTCTGCCGATATTACCGGCCTCCGTTAAAAATCCACAGCTAATATACGATGCCCTGTCAAAAGTCCGATCCAAACTTCTTCACGCCCCCCGATAAATTCAGGAAAATTCCCAACCTGTCGAAAACAAGCAACCGTTAATCACGAAACATCGTAGAATTTTTCAAAATTGCCTTGCACCGATCACCCTTCCGTTTGTCGAACAAACAAAACAGAGTTTATGCATTCTTTACAATTTTTTATTACTTGCTGAAATATACTTTGTTTTTGTCATGTAAGGTATAACGCACGATGCGTGATTTCAATTGTATTTTTCAATAAATATGTAATGAGTTTGTTTGTATCAACCAAGTACAGTTCATCGTGCAACATTAATCAAAACCTAATAATCGATGACTTCCTGGAATATATGACTCGGGAAACTTTCCGTTCATATAATCGGAGTTTACGTTCGGATAAGTGAAATCAATAGCCAAAGGCTCGTTTAATCGTGCACTAACGAGAATTTCGTTCCTCTAAATAAAGTACGGATAAATGGAGTTTTACTGTATCTCCATTTATCAACTCACTCAAGCTTTAACAAGCTCGCGCGTTAACACGAGACAAGTAGTCGGAAAAAGGAAACAAAAAGTAGCAGGGAAGAACCGAACGTAACTGTCGAAACTCGACCCTGTACATTTCGCATCGTGCGTACATTCTTCTACTTTTACGCCGTCAAATTTTCCATAAGTCCATAAAAATCCGCGATCCATTAACCATTATCTGATCCATTAACCAATATCCTCGAACATCGATCTATCATTATCTCCATCTATCAACATCCTCCAACTCCAACGAACTCGCATTAACACGAAACAAGTAGACAGAGAGAAGAAACAAAAAACAAAAGGAAGAACCGAACACAGTTTCGATCGCTCTCGAAACTCCACTCGCCGCGTTTCGCGAGCCACCTGCTCGATTACCCTCGGAATTAATGTATGAATTGGGTACACACGGGATTGTTCCATGTCCGCGCCTCACCCCTTTCCGCGTTGCCCTATATTCCCAGCCTCTCGAACATCGGCCCATTGACCTTTTCGCGGCAGGCTAGGCAACGTAGAGGGGATTGCATCGAGGTAAATTCGCGGACCTCGCGAAACGACGAAAGAAAGTGGCTGCAGCGCGACACGATAAAGCTTGCGAGTCCGAAATCGATGAGATCGTATTAATTATAACAGGCCTGAAGAACACTCGGGACCTTCCGACCACTTCACCGTATATCATCTCTTTCTTTTTCTCTTTCCGTGTGTACGCCGCGAAATGAAATTCGCCACGACGGCAGAAAAAATCTTGCACAGGGTGGAAGTACTCGTCGTTCGAGCACACACGTCCAAGTGTCTTTCACCAGGCACACACTCTTTCGCGTGTTCATGCGTTTGCGTGTATAGGTTGAAAAAGAGTTGACAAGCTTTCACTGTCTGTGGTCGTAGACGACGCGATTCGATCAACGACGTAATTATAAGCGAAATCGAGTCACACGATCTTTATTTTCGCGTGGGAACTTCCGGTGTGTTGCAATTCCGAGCTTAGGGACTGTGGAGTTTGTCTTTATTATGTGACGTTGACTGATTGTTTGTTAGACACGTGAGCCGGAAAATCGGTTCGTTCGTTCCTCCTTTCAGGTAGAATTGAATAGGCCTTTCAGAATTTTCACAATTTCGTATAAGGTCGCCAGCTGTTCTAATATTTATGAGCAGGGGTGTACGTATTTTATTCTAAGAATGCTGTGTTAATTTACCATTCAAAAGATACGCAGAAGAAGGTAACTAAACGAATTTTATTTTATTCTTCCAGGTTTGTTTATTCCGTTACATGGTTTATAATAAAATTTCAAATTGATTCGAATAAACTACGTAACAGCGAAATTAGAAGAGTATTCGGTACTTCGACTTTCAATAAGATTATTTTATACAATCTCGTGGAAGGCAGTGAAATTTTCCAATAAAGTTACCATCGATCGAATTTAAGATTGCTCGCATCGAAGTAAAAGGTTGGCGAAAGTTGTATCGCGCTCGAGGTCATTCATGAATACTGAAAGACGTCGTGGCACGGAACAGGCTCGTGTCCGGCTATTAATTCACTGTCTGAATAAGCAACGGGGAGATTTTTTTAATTAAAACGTGCGGTCTTTCTAATTAAAAAGCGGGCATTCATCGATTCGCGGCGCCTCGTCTTAAGATTTCACTCGCAGCCAAAGGAATATTCTGAATGGGGAAAAAATGAAGGTAGGAGAACAGAAAAGAGACAAGAAAGTAGACGCGCTCCCTTTCAAAATACATAATTCAAACGTTTCTGAATATTCCGAAAATTTCAGCGCGAGCCGCGGTCACGAGTCAAACACGCGATGCAAATTCACGTTTAAGTTTTAGCTTAAGTCAGTCAACTCGAAAAAGTCTTTAACGATCTAATTCCCTTGTATAATGCACGTTACGAAGTATTATCTAAGCTTCTTTAACACCGAGACACGATATAACACTATCGCCTAAAGACACATTGAAGAAAATAATAGTTCCAATAGAAACCAATCTTATAAAAATAACTTTAATCGTTTGCAAGTAACCTAAATCAATATATCGTCAGCCCTGTAACGATAGTTGCATGATATATGAAATTTGAGATCGTATTAAAGGAAAGAAACAACAGAAAAATCTCAATCTCCAACCGATAACAACGATCATCAACGATCAGCAGTAAATTGAATCAAGAATGTTACGAATACAATTTTTTACGGAAGAATTAAAAAGAAAATAGAGAGACAAGCTAGCTATAGAATTATAGAGCACGGTATAATTAAATTTAATATGCTAGCTGCGCGTGAAAATGAAACCTTCAACACAGTCCTCTAATATATCTCCCGTCTACTTTAAATTACCAGCACAAATCATTTAAATTAGCAAGACAGAAGATCCACGTGCCATCTTAGCACTTTTTATCCTAAACAAAAAGGCAACTTGCTAGTGAACTTGGTCGTACTCTTAAGCGCGCGAGAACGGAACGCAAAAGGCACAAAAAAGGGTGGAATTGAGGGGGTGAGTTTCCTCCACGAGGGAAGGGATCGTGACTTCGTCGAGCGTCGGCTAGAGGGCGGTGAATTTCCAACAACATGGCCGTCTAACACCGACACCCCGTGCAAGTCTCCACGAAGTTGACCAGTTTCAAGAAACCAGTGAATTTCATCGTTGCGCCTGAGGACAGTCCAAGCTTGTAAGTAACGACGCATTGTTCGTAATTATTTTTTTTTATCGGTATTTCGGTTAATTTTTCCAAAACAACGCAAACAGTCTCGACTCGAACTGCGTGCTTTGTCCGGCAAAGAAAACGCACCCCTCTCGCGTGTATCTCGCCACCCCGTGCAATGGTGTGCGTTGACATTGGCGATCAATAGAGCCAATGGTTAACGATAGACTCGATCGTCTAGAATTGTCGATCGATCGAGCGCTCGTCTTTTGACATTTCTTGATATTTAATATAGTAAGGAATTCTATAAAAGAAGAAATTGATTTCATCGAATTCTTTTATTATTGCGCTTTGGTGATGTTTGTGTTGGATAAAATCTCTCCAGGAAGTTGTAATTTATATTTAAAATGATAAAGTATAGTAAAGTAGAAATTATTGGAAAATAATTTGAATGAAAGATAGTTCATCCTTTCTTTTTTTTTTCCTTTTCTCTCTTCTTCCTTTCATTCTGTTATTTGTTTTCGAATGCATACTTCGAGTTGTACGACTGCGTTTCATGAATGAATAGCAAGAAGGAAAGAGAAGCAAAGCAAACACCGCATGTTCGCATACTATTTATACGCGTTCATATCGTTTTATCCGGACTTTTAATCCATTCCATATTTGTAACTTAAACTAACTTTTCCCGCGTATTGAAACCAAAAGCCGCCCCTGTAAATTTTCTCTCGTATCACTGCAAACGTTGATCTTTTAACCCCACTCTTTAAACCAACTCTTCCGTAACCTATGCCGCCAAACCAGCAGAGAGATCAAGTTTATTGGCAATTAACAATTTCCCTCGTTTTTTCATCCACAGTCGATGAGCAAAGGAAAATGTACGTTCGATAACAATTTATCGATTCATCACCGTTAATACCAGACCTTCTGTCTGCACGACACGTGTGAGTGTTTCTGTCTGTCAACGAGACCCTCGTTTCGGTCGAACAACGCCCTGTTCGGCCGTCCGCCCCCTCCGGATTCCAGTAAATGCCATTTCTACGCTGTTCACTTTTCTTTTCTCGCTGACTCAAGAAGACAGAAGAATTGTTCGTTGATAATTTCTGCGTCATTCACGACGTCTTCGTATTTTTTTTTTTTTTTGTCACGTTTTGTTAACGTCGCGATCCTCCATCGAAACCTGTAAGAACCTTTCGTTCTAAATCCCTGTCTTTCTTTCCAACGATATATTTTTCACGGTCTCCATAAAATAACACACAGATGCTGTAATTATTCGAACGATACCATTTTTTATACTTTATTTTGCATTTTATACAAAAGCTAAGCAAGGATTGTCCCCTGCTATTGTCAACGCAGACGATTCTTTATTACATTTAACAAACGTCATTCAACAGACCATCCAGTCCCCGCGCAATTACACACGCGATTTGTATTGCAAATATTTTTAACCCCATTATATAAAATCGAACCTGTATCGATGATGCATTCACATAGTATTAATCTTGTTGTTAATTAGATGGTACTGTTCGTTCAATTAGCAGCGTTAACCAAATTCCTCCTAATGATCCGTTTCGTTGCTCCGCCATGGGACAAAGGTTATTTTCGCGAATTAAATAGTAATTGTAGCTGCTCGCACCGCGTTGAATTTTATCAGCCAGAAATTTTCACCGAAGCGACGCGGTATCGTCGATGCCATCGATCGACAACAACCTTGCCTCTGTCGATGATCCTTGCTTACTACGTATATCGACGTACATCACGAACGTACATCACGAACGTGCATCACGAACGTACATCACGAACACTCGTCGAGCAATTTATTTACGATATGAGCGTAAAACGCGTACCGGTCGTTTCGAAATAAGAATTCGAATGAAAATTCAACGACGACAAACGCTGTCGATTCGCGCAAGTAGTCGAGTCAACGTTGCACCAGACACGGCGGCTGACTGCAAGATATTCGTTTCACGTGCTCGTGTTTGACATTTCATGAGATCGTTCGAAAAGCGAAACGCTCTTTGACAAGAAACGGATCGCTTTAATTCACCGCCTCTTGCATATATCAACAGGTGCATAAAATTGCACACGGCTCAATAAACGCCTACTCAAAGTTACAACTATAATCTTTTGACACCTGGACGCATATCATTTCGACGATTCGACTGATTATTCAATTGATTTTGTAACGCTCTTAGAAAATTGGCTATCTAAATAACTAATGAAATTTAATAATAAATTTACGTATTATTAAACTCTTTTATTTAATCGAGAAATGAAAAGATAAGAAAAGGAGAAGGATTCTAGTAATCTTTAAAAACTTAAGAAGTATCGATTACAGGTCAAGATCTCACAAATTTATTATTAAGATTATTAGACCGTTCTTAGGAAAAATACCAATATTAGTAATATAACTGAGTAAGCTGAACACGCCAACAAAAAAGGGAGTGGCTAACATTCGATGCCAGTTGGAAGTTTGTTTGGTGGTTTAGGATTACTCATCGACGCGAATTCGAGCCGAATAAAAGGAGAGAGTGAGATTGATGTCGAAGGCTTTCGAAAGCTGTTCCTTCGAAAAGGACCGATCTTACGTCCCAGAGTCTTCACTGGCTGTGAAATTCGGCTGTCTGGGCTTCTCCGTCCCATTTTCACCCTCATCGAAATATCGAATATCAACGATAAACGTATCTTGGTTGGGACGTAATACCGATAGCAAGCAAGCACAAATTTTCCCTGGCAACGTTAGGCTACGCCTCACACGTGAAACAAGACCGCATGACCTAAATCGCTTCTCGAGTAATTTGTTCCCGGAACACTCTGTTCCGCTGCTTAGAGATTGCTTTTCCAATGATAGCGCAATTTATTTTAGGATAAAAGAATACTATAAAACGAGTCAAAGGGGCGTTCAATTAACGTATCGTGGACAATAAAAAAAAGAACATTAGAAACGTTGAATGTAACAAGCACAAATTTAATGAAAGAAAATTATTTCTAGCGAGAAGAGAATTTCTTTCACACTCTTTGTCGTTAGTTGATAATATCTTGAAAACCGATAAAAATGACAGCGCTCGTTTTCTTCGGTCAGACAGATATTCCCTAGGTGAAGATTTGATACCTACTGCCGTACATAAAAGTCTGCTTTACGGTTTCTTCGAAACACTCGATCGCCTTTATCGCTCGTTCACCGTCGCTCGTATTTATTACGACTTCCTATATCTTCGGCTTCGTGTTTCTCGCGCGAAAATCGTGGCCATTTCTCAGCAATTTCTCATCTATTACGAGTCGTTTTTTGTGCCCAGCCTGCAGCGTTTGCGCATTGGCCATCCTCGGTAGAAGGTAAAACACCTTTACTTGGAACGATTACATTCTTCCGAGCTCGTAATGATACGTTAAAAGAAGACGTTAAATAAGAAAGGAGCAGTAATTGAAAAATAAATAAAAATAGTAAGTGTTCGAATACTCTCTTGTACCTGTGTACATCCTCTGCCAGGGATATCATTTATTCACTCCCACAGATCGGTTTCACACGGAGATACATGTATCGCGATACATATGTGTATCACGAGCTGCGTAGCGTATGAATGTCGCCATTTGTTTTAATGTTTCATCCGCTGCCTTCGTAGAAAAAATATCGTTGCCGAGATAGACGAAATGAGTATCACATCTCACGAGAATCGTGATGTTAAGGTTTCTATTGGTGTACATGTATATTCAGTACCTATCATATGCATATCACGGTACGCGTAGCTTCGTACGAAACCGGTCATACTATTTAACGAACTTCATCGAACAAAGGATTTTTAAATCGGGTACGAAATTTGAAAAGCAAATAAAAAGTAGAAAAATGCATGCAACCAATATTGATACGAAACAAACGACCGGCGTGTATATTTAAAACGGGGAAAAACAATGCTCCGTCAATGTTCCAGAAAATGTTCCGGGGTGGGACGAAACGGGATGGAAATCGCTTTAAAAATTCTACTCCCTCGAACGAATACGATGTAAACTCGACGAGTCTCATTGTTCACCGTCTGAATACGAGTTGGCGCATCGGATGCAACGCGGCCCTATTTCGCAAAAAAAAAAAAGCTTAAAATGGATTGCTTAAAAATTTCAGCTGTCTCTGTTATAATATTTAATACAGCCGAGTAAAATATCCTGTGAATAGGGAAAAATATCATCGTACACACGATAGCAACGTGTAATTTCGCAAACACGTCACACGAACTGAAACAATAAGAACTGCTCGTTAATTTTGTTATGATCAATCTGCTGAAGGATAAATTATTATGTCGATAGAATTATATATTAAAATTGTATATTAAAAGAAATCGAAATTCGAAACCGACGTAACAATTGTATATGTTCTACACGTACATTATGACGAGTTAATAACAACGGTACGATATCATTCTTCCAAACAAATAATGGTAGATATGAATAATTGAACGGAAAATGAAAACCGCCAACCCACCTGCGGTTTTGATGTGATTTTAACGTGCTTGTTAATCGCTTTTTCCCGGATAATTCGTTGATTTTCGTTTGTTCGAATTATTTTGCATTTCGCAACGACCCGTTGGAATTAGGCTTTATGCCGTACTTCTATTCAAAGCTTCGCATTTATAAAATTCCGCGTGAAAGGAATAAACAATTGGTCTCCTTAGATATGGAAATAGAGAATGGACGATAAACTTCAGGTAAAACGTTTCCAATTATTTCACGGATTTTGTCGCCGTAAGACGTTAAGAGTGAAAGAAAACGGGGAGATTTAACAATAATCACAGGGGCAACAGTTCGCGAATAAAATGAAATAATAAAAGGCAGTGGATCGTTGGAACCTCCAACGGAATCGTCTGTGAAATTGTCTCCCTCCATCGTGCTCAACGGAGATCTCTGGTTGATGTTTGGACGGGGTAAACTTTTGCCGCGAAGACACCGAGATTACCACGTCACCCTGGGGGTTTAGCATCATCGCAGACGCGACCACCTTGTTCTCCAAACTTCCACGAAAAGGCACCACAATAGCGGTCGAAGTTCTTGCACGAAAGGACACGAAGCCGAGGGTGTTTGTTGTCTCCGAGACAATGCGCCTTCTTGGTCTGACTATGAAACTTCTCGAAGGGGAGAATACTCAGAAACGAAAGAAAAACGACAAGTGTCAAAGATGGATGAGGAAAATAAGAAGATAAAACGAGAAAGAAAATACATAGCTCGTGGTATTCTCGTGATACAAAGTGAATTGTTTCCTTAAAAGGAATGACTCAGGTATTATTCATAGGAGAGATACGTGGGTACGTTAACGAGGCTGAAAGTGTTCGCTCGAGAACTATAAAAACTATTGGCATTTAGTCTACTAATTAAGGTTTCTCGAGCTAATTAGCTGGAAAATGAAACAGCCTGTGAAGACGCTTTTCTTCGCCCGAGCGTTTCCGAGGAAACTCGTAAAAAATCTATATCATAAAACTTTCAGAGAAAGCATTAAACGCGATTTATTTCCACGTCGAAGAACATTTGAGCGTCCACAACCTCTCTCAAGACGAGAACACATCCAAATTTCCATTTTTCATGTTGCACCTATCAACGAGCATCCGTCTACCTATCCCCGTGAAAAGATATGTTCAACGCTAGAACGAAAAATCGCTCGCTTCAGCTTCGTTCGCCGTTCTGCAACTCTAAACTTCAGACAGCTGCGAGTAGAGACAGTCGTGCGTGGTCGGACACGGGCCAGATCGAAGGGAGACGAGGTGAAACGAGGATATCTGGATGCATAGACGATGGAAGAAAAGAAGTATGAGAGTGAGACGCGAAGATCTATCAGGGTAGTCGCTGAGAAAGAGAAAGACGAAAGAAGAGTTAGGCAGGGAGCGTAGGGGAAGGGATGAAGCGGAACGAAAGGATGGCAGAAACGGGGGTAAGAACGGAGAAACTAGGACGAAAGGTGCGAGCCCAGGATGACGGTGCACTAGCTGGGGCCACTGACATGAGACCGTCCACTTCTATCGAGGGGTGTACGGCCATTGAATCCACTGGATTTTCACCCCTCCCCGGTGCAACCTACTTTACCAGCTACTTCGTTCGTTTGCCTCGCGCGAACCCGTCGAGTAGTCGTCTTATTTCGACGACCTGTATCCGATGCGAGTGCCGGCATTCCGGCAAGCGAGCAGTGATTTCAAATCGTAGCGAATCCTCGCTGCTCCCTCGGCACTTTTCTCCAGAGCGAGCTCCCAACGCGAGGAAACGAGCAAACGAGCGGTCCGGATTTGCACCAGACCGCGAACATTGCCCGTATTAGGCAAATTGCCTCGAGTGTCTTATTATCAAAGTTCGTTCGACGCTGCACGAGTTCCATCGAAACGATAGAATTAATTAGATCGACGTATATTAACGAATCTATGAAGATAATTTTTTAATTGATAGTTTTGTACGGTGGAATTTACTCTAGAATGATCTCAGAGGAAGGAGAAGATCGATATTTAGGAATGTGAGCCTGTATTATGCATGTTTGGGATGAAAATATAGAAACACAAGGATTTCTAGTAATCCAGCTCCGTAATTGTAACCTCTTCTATTTTTGTTCAGTAGATCCTGAACAAAAGGCAAATGCCAAAGGCAACGATATCAGTAGTACAAGGAAACTGAAATTTTGGTTCAGGAACAGGAAGCAAAATACAACCGTGGCGGTCGTATCGTACACGAAGTGTGAGTGACACAATATCCGTGGTGCAATCGCTGCCAGTTCCTCTCTTTTATCTTTCTCTCTTTCTCCCTCGTTTTCTTTCTACCTCTCTTTTTTCGCTTCTGCCTGCTTCTCTGAAGACATTCAGATGTTCGTGCGGCCGTCCTTGCTCTAATTCAAGAGCGATGAAACTTCCTCAGATTGTAAACTTTCCGACTATTCTGTCGCGGGATTAACGTGTACGATTGCTCGCTGCTGTTACGATTGTTTGTTTCTTGAATTTCTGAACGAGCTCATAGTTGCAAGAAATTTTAATAAGAATTAAAACTCGTAAATTCTTGAATAGAAATACTAACAACACTTACGCGGTCCTATTTGCGAAAATTCTTCGACGTTTTGGGATTATTGATATCTCGAAATACAAATTGTTAATACTTTTCCCAACGCCTGAATCTCGGGCTATGCTGTTCTACTCAGTTTACGTAGATGATCCTCTTGCTATGTCGTGAGATTAGTCAGACACTATTCTACTTGAAGCTACAGACATTAACGTACCAATATCACTCTTGGTAGAATGTACAATTCTGCATGTCTGCACACGACGATCACGTTCTATTTACTCGACGACGCGTGACTTCCTTCTTACTCATTTGCCCACTGCCGACAACCTTCCACTCGTCTGAACACGAGTAGTCGAATCTACTTGTTGTTACACAGTATTTACCCGACTGTGAATCAATGTCATTCTATTTCTCCGATTATAACCAATAGGAAATACCACTACTTAATTTATCCACAAATCAAGCTAATTTTACGATCCAAATTTCGCTACATACAGTATCGTTCTACCTATTGTTTCCACATCTACTTATCACATCGAATAATTACCGAATTTAGTAAACGCTACGCTAACGAACCTGAATATTCCAGAATATTTCCAAATACACATTTCAAGTGAAAGCAGATGAATGTCTGGTTAATGGTATCTACATAAGACCGTAACCGCAAGGAAAGAAATTCTCACGAGAAGGAGAAATAGATACTCGTTGCTTCTAGCAAAGGCTGCCGTGTAGATCAGTACACGAACAATCTCGTCTTCCCACGCAATTCGTGCACCGAGCCAAAACGTTCCACCTACGCCAAGTAATTCTATCTAATTGCACATGTCCGTCGATCGCGCGAACTAAGCGCGTCCCACGTTTCAGCTCTCTTTTTCGACGATTCGAGTTAAAAGCATGACAGGCACCGCATTGTCACGGACTCGCTTCCAAGGTGATACATTTTTAACGTTCCAGCCGAGCATTTCGAACGACACGTCGAATTAAAGCTGCCACGCTCGCAGCAACCGTTTGACTGACGGCTTCCGGTATAAACGTTTCTACTGTCACCTAACCGAACACCTACGAGAGGATAGACCGAAAGAATTTCCCATTTGGCAAGGCGATAGTGCACTTTAAGGAACAGGGTTCGCGCTTTATGCGGAATGATCCTTCGTGCGTTTAAAGGAAAGCAGGAAATTGGATCTTTCCGCGCACCTTTCGCATAATAATATTGATCTCCCAACTCAGAAGCTTTAGGAGCTAAGTACGTTCTTAATTACGTTCTATATAATACTATTACGTAGTTATTACAGAATTCATATTCTTATGATTGTAATTTAAATTGTCCGATAAAATTATACTAGTATTTAACAAGAAGAATATCGCAACTTCGTTAAAGTATTTGGGACACGAAGAATATTATTTAAATTATAAAAATGGAAAACTCTACCATCTGAATTCTTAAATATTACAGATTCGAAACGTTCAAACTCTACTATGTCCCTCTCACAAACTTTAATACCATCGGTTATGTATTTAAACGATGTAATACTCTGCCACCTACTCAAAGTTCCGTACAATTTTGTAAGGGAGACCTGACTAATTGATCACCCCAATGTTTCCAAAACCCACACACTCGACCAAGTCTGATACTCCGCAATCTACACAGCCTCGATTTTACATTCCATATGTCCAGAAGGTATCGAACCAATAAAGCCAGAGTTTGTTCGTACCGGAAACAATCAAGACGTCGGACGAATCGCGAGATAGGTCACGTAGCGGCTGGATCGTTCCGATATCGATCACCAGTCAGCGAATTATCCCCGTTACGTTAATTCCCGCTGGAAATCGTCGAATTCGGCAAGAATCGCGCGTGGCACAGATCGTTGCTTCGTCCGCGGAAGCTTAACTGTGCTGGTCCCTTTTTAATAGCATGTTATCGGGCAAACAATATTAAATTGCGATACGATATCACAGTAACATTGGCATGGTATTAGCATATGTGTGTCGTAAATTTCGAAATAGATGCGAGCTACATTATTAGACAAATGTTTGGCATTTTAATAGTGTTCCATAAAATTTCATTTCGAGGTGATAGAAATTAAATTCAATTCAAATTATTTATAATACTCGCCATTCTATATGGAATATAGATAAAATAAATAAAACAATATAATAATGAATATCAACGAACCAGTTCCCTCATCTTTCATCGTGCATCACATAGAAAATAGCTAGAGGATATTTTATCAGTAAATGTAGTAACTACTTTATTGCACCATTGCAAGCAGCTCACGATCAATATACATATGGTCGTTGTCTGATCGACAAAACATTCGTTCGTGATGTTACCGACATGACATAGAGATGTTTCGATGCTGTATTGTTATGGATAAGTGGATTCGTTTATATACTAAACTCCATATAATACCGTGAACACGTCTGATGATGTTTATACGCTGTATAGTTAGGTGGGCGACGGCCTTAAATATCCGAAGGAGTCGACGGCTTTAAAGTCAGTCGCAACTGCGCCAGGTCGACCGATAAACGGGAAACTCGGCCACTGGGTCAACGACAGATGCAGCTGGTGCACTCGCACCGAGACACACCCCAACCCCACGCCCCTTCATCCCCCGCTCTCTCCAGCACGCTTGTTTTTCCTATGTTTTTCTTACTTTCTTTTGGGTTCTCTGTCTGTCTCTCTCTCTCTTTCTCGGTTTTACTTTTTCCGTTGCTCTCCTTTTTTTCGTCATTCTCTATCGCTATTTTTCAAGTTGGTTTTCTCTCTGCTACTGTGCCTACTGGCTCGTGCTCGATGAATCCGTGTCGCGTAGCATGAACGAGAATCACTCGAGGATTCTGCGAGCTGTGGAGATAAGGAAGTGTGGGTAAGTGGCGATGATGGAAACAGAGTGAGGAGCTATAGTTGCCAAGAAGCTTTTTTAAGTGCGGTTTGAAAGCAGAAGAGAAAAATTACACTGCACCTATGCTGAAGTCAATAGTTCTTGCATTGCGTACGACACGATTGTGAATGTAGGAATAGAGGAATATCGATCAGAAGTTCGCACGCGTTTCGGCATTGAAATCTGCGTTGCTATTGAGAGGGAAAAAGTTCACCGACAACTTTTCTATCTTACACGTAAAAGCTTGAATCCATTAAGGCCGACAACGCAATATTTCGTTTGCAATTTTGTTTCAATCAATCTACGTTATCGAATTCCTTGAAATTACGAATACAACATTTTCGTTTATTTCTTCTACCGCACTGATTCTATGATTTTACGAAGTTTGAAGAAATTAAAGATTTATAGCGCAATAATAAATTGTTTTCCTGCAAACTAAAAGGCAGTGTACTTTTAAAAAATAGATTTTTCTCAACAACATCTACAGTTCCACAGGCATCTACGTAATTCCACAATATTTTGCTATTCATTTCTTAATGAATTAATATAGTTCCTCGGATATTTCGATTAATTCCTCTTCTCCCAGTAGCCGATTGTTCGCCGCTAACGAGCAGATTTTTCATTGCAGGCGACCAGAGGAAGAAGAAATAGTCAAACTGGCACCGTTCAAGTTTCCCTTCTCAAAAATGTCCAAGTCGCGCAGCAGCGACGAAAAGGACCGTGAGAAGGACAAGGACAAAGAATTGGAATGCAAAGTGGAGAAAGACAAACATTACGAGAAAGAAGCGGACAAAGGCAGCGACACGGAACACGAGGACGAAGAAAACGCGCAAGAGGACGAGGAGGATAACGCAAATGGACGAAACGTTCAACTTCCAATGAGTCAACTGCAATTGACCACCGAAACTGAATCCAATTTAAACTCGGCGATATTCGATTCCAATAGCCTGATGGTGAGGAACGAACAAGCCATACCGAGCTCCCCTCCTCCTTCTTACGAGCACGTTATCGAACAGGTGAAGATCTGAGTTGACCTAATCGAATAAAAGAGCTAACTCGCTCCGTTCCATTCGAGCACCAAAACCTTTAAGATGGAAATACTTGATTCTCAATTTTTCTACGCGTACAGTAAGATCAAAGTTTCTTTTGAGAATATTCCATTGAATATTTCGTCGTTGAATGTTGGAAGTTTTTTAATTTAACTTCTTTTTTCTTTTTCTTTTTTTTTTAAGTAATTTTCGGAAGATGAGAGACTTCTCATTTATTATTTTAGGTGTTAGGCGAGAGCTTAAGCTTCGTGGTATGATACAGATTTTTATTGAAATTTTCTACTATACTCTGATGTAATTTTAGACGCGGTTGGAGCACGCAGCCGAGGTTCAGAAGTACGAGGGTGGAAAGAACCTCGGGAACGACGCGTCTGGCGAAGATAATAGAACAAAAGCACCCAAGATCCTTCACAAGTCGAGTAAAGAGTTATACAGAGCAGTGGCGAAACAGTGGGGCATCACTTGCAAGATGAGCGACCACTGCAGATGCTTGGACTGTCAGGTAACTTGCCCTTGTACAGCACGAATATCGAATAATCCACATTTTCAAATATTCTACGAATACTTTGTAACTTTTTCAAGACGATATATGCGTAGTAAAATCGAGAGTACATACACAGTAGAATTATTAAAATATTTTCATTTGCTTTGCATTGAACATGAAAACTCATAAATTTCCTTCGCAGAGCTGTTATTTCGACTGCGAGTACGACAAGAATGAGAACCAGAAGACTGACGGTGGACTAGGCGCCGGCACGCCGATGTTCATTTCCGAAGTGATGCAAGGTTCCGGTTGCGTGCTGTTCTAAGACAGCGGAAACGAACCTCCATGGCGACGACACGGTCTTCACCGTGTGCTTCCATAAGGAGCAAAAGTTCACGTGATTGCGCACAAATCAGGTTGACTGTTTCCTAATGGACCGACGAACCACGAATCAGTTAGTTATTGACCGTCATCCTATGACGATTTGGGATGAAATTGCTAATAACATAAACAGCCAGCCAATATTTAAAACTTTATAATCAAAAGAATATATGTAAATGGATCTTCGTGAATTTTCATTTGGAAGCCCTTGGTTCAGGAAAATTGATCGGCATTACAACTAAAATCTTTATGTGGGAAATATCGAACACTATGCAATGCCCTACAATTTCGAAGGTTTTTAAGAAATAATGATCATCGAGCGATATTGTTAAAAATAAAAAATTCGAATTTGAAGGAAAGATGTTGAGATAAAAAGATCGCAAGTCGCGTGTATATGTCCCAAATTTAATTCACGAAGAAGTTCATTCAAAGGAAAACAAATTTTCGTTTTTGAGCATCACAGATGTTGATGAAATTTTTCGAGATGGTATCTCACGAGAATTACCCTTTTCATTGAAAAGTATTTTCGATAATGTCAAGAAAACTGCAGTGTGCTTTAACAAAGAAGTTACTAGAGGAAGTATCGAAGTCAAAGAGAAAGATTTCAACTTGTCAATTGTATACATATTACTCGTTGCATTTTCACTCGGTGGTAGACGATTGGTAAACGCTCGACCAATTTGTACAATAGGCGTAGAGTTAACGTTTAAACGACGTCGCTGTTGAGATTGTTTAAAAATTCATTGTCCATGTCCGATCGAAATGATACCTACTCGATTCTCAAGAATGTTAATATCGATATCTGAACCGTGTTGCTCATAGATGATGTACACTTAATCTCCCCGGGTCCTATGGATTGAACTTGATTAGCTTGATTAAAACTGGACCAATTTGCGATCGTGAATTTCAATTCGAATTCTTCTATTACAAGAGAATGTGAAATTTTATCGATAGAAGGATTTCATCTGGGGAAATTACAGGAAAAATAAACATTAGCGTAAATGTTAGGCCATGTTATAAACGCGGTATATAAATAATCGGCGTATTGTCTCGAAAACTCAATACTATTGTAAATGATCACTTTTATGCTTTGTTACATCGATTTGCTGCGTATTTTCTCTAGCTCGAGGAATGAGACGAATCAATTACAATTCGAAAAAAGTTACGTACATCGTTAATAAGTACATAGATCGCGGATTTTTATACGTTTATGAAAAAATTTAAAGATGCAAAAATGTATAAAACGCAAATTGTATGTAAAAATATGTAAAACATCTAAAATACTCATAAAAATGAGTTTCATAAATATCCGCAGTCTGTTAATAAGGAATTCTATAAAATTCAGATAAAACGAAAGTTTCTCTGTCTTTCATAGGCTAAACACGTCTTTTTACCAACTACTTTTACTATTATACACACAATTTACATTTTTCGACAACGATAAACAGGCCTATCGTTTAACCATTTCGTGTGTTGCCATCCATATACACAAAATAGCATTTTTAACGAACAAACACCATTCAAAGTTTTTCTATCGTCTTCTCGACTCGATGAGTCTACTCCAATGGAACATTAAAGAACATACAAATAATAAAACATATAAAACTAATTTAGGAAAACACTATCTATATAATTTACTATTATTATTACAACTACCATCGATCAATAACTTTTAAGCAAATCTTCGAACAACTAGAAAAATGTTTATTGGATTAACATTGATTTTTCACACAACACGAAAAACCACTTACTCTGTTGAAAGCAAATATTGAATGAAATAGTACCGGCCACTTCCGGTACCGCTTTCTTTCTCAATCTCCGCGGAACGAACGGCGTTAAGCTAGCTTTTACACTAGAAAATTAGAAAGCATTCCCAAAGGAGCAACGGCCGCGATCTCATTCCTCGAGAAAGAAATCGAAAGCTGTCGATTCAATGGCCCCTGTCGATTCTTCCTTGCGGCAAAACGCGCGTAGCTAGATGTGTAATTAACGATTGTAATTTACACTGATTTCCCGCAATACGCGTCCGAGGAAATCGAAACTCGAAACACATGAAAGTATTATAGATCGAGCGTCGAATACGTGTATTCAATGGTGTCTCGTTTGCATCTTTGTTCGCCGTACGAACGATTCTGATTCTTTTATATTTTTAACACGTTAAGTGTCACGTTGGTCATCGATGACCGATAGGAAACTTTTCGTGCAGGCTTGAAATTCTCTTCAAATAATTACAATATGTAAGATATTATTTGAAAAATAATATTGCCTAAAAATAATATGCACAGCATATCAATTTATACGTTGAATTTGTATTTTATTAGAACTTAATTAGTATACACTTCTTTATACAATCTGGTAATTGTATCGAAGATCTTTTTGAAAAAAAGAGTCTATAGATTTACGATAAATGGAAATTTTTTAAGTCATCGCGGCACTCAACGCGTTAAACCTCTCTCTCGCAGATTATATCGCCTACGACTTTCTTGGATAAACGATAGTCAAATTATCGGAAAAATATAGTATGAAGACATTCTTACGACTCGGTAGATTTCGTTCATTTACTTAAACCTGGTTCGACTTTTCATTTTTTACTTCCATTGTTTTAATTCGATTAATTCCGACCTATTGCGCTAACGTAGTTTACCTAGGGATACAACGATATCGATTCTTTGCTGCAACGCGAAAATTCGATTTTACTGCTGTAAAGGCAAGCCTCGGGTCTTCGAGATGAACGCGAGCATCGCAGCTATATATCGTTTTTCCGAGGACTCTATTATAAATGTTGTACTCGTTGCAACTCATCGAGCGATTCAGCAGCGAGAAGATAAATAAAACTGAGGTAAAAATCTCAAACGACACGATCGTCCAATGGTGTACGTCGATCGGGTCAATCTGAAACATAATACAGTACCTGCCTATACACTTATCTTTTCAAGATACTGTTGTTCAAGATACGAGAGTTCTTTTGTATTTCGCGCCGAAGAAAACACGAACAATATTTCACGTGCGTGAACAGTCGATCCCTCCCGCCATTGTTAAACCTGCTTTTCTATCGGTGAGAAGCATCTTTTTGTACGAATAACGCGCGATCCTTTTACCTACGTGCGCTAAAGTGGTAATTTACGTATCGAAAAAACCTTTGCTCCATTTGGAGAAAATTTAAATTTTATTTGACAAGTATAGTAGAACTATTGCTGCCTTTTATAACAATAAAAGTGATCAAAGGATATAACTTTTTTTTTCCTCAAAAGGTATAGGAAGAAGGAAAGATATCTAATTCTTGTTTGAAGAAGATAAAAAATTTATATCGTGTTAAAGGGTTCAAAAAATGATAGAAATATTTTTATATACGTTGAACGAAATTAATCGTTTTCTGACAGATAACCGAATCCATAATTTTCAATTTAACCTTTAATATTAAAGTTACGTAACGAAAAGGAGCAGGGTATCTCGACGTGAACGACCAGTCGCACAAATTACATAATTTCACTATAGTCACTGGATCATTTTCACCTGAACACCTGACATACTCTGCACACATTTCATTTACAATTAATCGATTCCTTGCGGAGCTTGTGTATGTGTGTGCGTGGAAAGGGGCGAGATAGAAATCGAAAAAAAAGAAAAAGAGAAAAGTGAGATACGTATGTATAGTATTTTTCTGGGCCGCGAATGTTTCATTAAAATGTCATTGCATTGAATGACAAAACTTGTAACGATTATTATAATCTCTACTATATAATATATTCATGATATGAGACGGTATAATTATGATAACGATTACAACATTTAACAAAGTACTATTGTAAAACGGCCGCGAGACATGATTATCATATATTTAAGACAAAAATGGAATGTATATTACTGTTGGAAATTTTTAAGATATTAATCGAAACAAATGGAACTATCTGACGATGAAATTCTACAGGAATCCAGCCGTATTTTAAGACTTCTCAAAAAAAAAAAAAAAAAAAAAAAAACAACTAGTAAACTGTAACATTTAAAATATTATAATTAGACTGTAGATTTGTATGCATTTGTGGAGATTTTAAATGTGTAAAATATATGAAACGATATAACATATACAAAATGTAAAGATAATACTCAAAAGTATAAAAGATATCCAAAGTAAAGTACTCGTCCTAATATCTAAAATCTAGAGAATGAAACTAATCTCTATCTCTATCTAGTATCTAGATACTATTTCTTTAGTTACGTACATAAAAATTTGAATCTACATGAAAATCCGCAGTCTAATTATGATGAGACAGGTAAAGAGTTTTTTTAAACACAAAGCTGTTGTAAAATGTCAATTCCCTCGCATCAAAATCTACTATCGTATAATCCAAATACATATTCTACAATTAGTGTATAAGTCGCAGGTTCGAAGAACAGAATTTTTATATCTCAAAATAATCTATGCATTTGTCAAGTGTCGAGTTTTGTTTCAACACGAAGAGGAAGAAACTATAATTTTGTTCCTTTGTGAGGGGCGAATTTGAACAAGCATGAAACTGTACCATCTCGTAGCCTAACAAGCACACACGCTAACCGTATATGTGTGTGCTCGCGCGTGTATACATGTCGTTTATTCTGTGTATGTACGTTACATAGAGAGTAAAGTGAACGATTGCCTGGTGAATCGTCGTTCCATAGAGAATATTGACTGTAAAACTCGATGTATTCTGGTAAGTTCGCACCAATAAAAAGTGGCCTAAAGTAGTAAAGTTCTCCGTTCTGTCTCACCATTTCGTCTCGTCATTTTGTCTGATGACCTATTTTTTCAGAGAGCTGATCACAACCACTGATCGCTGGGCTTTCATCTATCATTGTTTATTAGGGTATTTTTGGCATTAATTATATAAAAAAAGTGTTTCACGCGTTTCACGTAATCACGTTTCATCAAAGATCTTTTATTCGAACATGTAGAGATACAACTTGTCGCAATGGAGAACATGTTTGGCATTAGCTGCCTATATACAGGCGTTGTAGAAGTGACTTTGTATAGATATTAATTTAAATATATACATATTAAACTTGATTTAAAAGAACATCTTTTAAATAAATCTGCTCTCATAATTCAAACATAATTACCAATTAAATATCATTTAAGATATGTAGTGATTAATGTCACAGTATCTTACGTAAAGACAATGATTTAAAACGCAACACGGTGCAATTTGTTCATTAAAAAAGCAGTCAAAAAATTACATTCTGTCCAAGAAATACAATCATTGGTCATTAATTTTCAAGGATAAATTACAATCGTCGATCCCAGTCGCTTACTTGTTAATTGAAATACAGTTTGAAAGGTCTCGAAGTTCATACGTTTCGAGCAGCTGTATCAAATTTCTGACGACCAAAAATAAGTTTATTAAGTATATTCTTGTTTTACAACACGCGTAAAAACGCTCGGTCAGTGGGAACGCTGAATGATCGCGCAATTATAGCAGCAACCTTGCTTCTTTCCAGCAATTTGTACCGTTGTGTCTGACGTAAGCTCCCAGCAATAATTCTCGGAGCGCTCTTTATACTACGCGCTCGAATCGATTCTCTGATAGAAACCTCGACCTCCTCGGAAAATCTATGAAAAGAGTGAACTGTATAAAAACCTACGTCTGCATCTCATACTCTATACTTGCATGATGTATAGTATTTTTTACGAGCTAACAGCTTCTTATGTTTCTCTTTGTATAAATGTTTTTTCATTGGAATAATATTAATATCGACCAACATTAAAACTCGTACAAATGAAATAAATTGTAGAAAACTCTGCGTTTATTTCCTACACTTTACATTTTCACGGTCTAATCTATTTCTGATGAATTCGCTTTACTCGACGACACATAGTAAAACACGAATGTCAGCTTTCTCATTTTTTTAAAGGTCATCCGGATTCGATCGCTCGTTTCTCTTATTTTTCGTATTGTTCAAACGTATAAACAAGTCTCATAAAAATCGTTAACGAAGTTCCTTTCCTAGAAATTCGTCACAAATAATAAAAAGTTCCTTCCATTAGATTTATTGTAAAAATTAACGATATAATATGTAATGGCAAATATTTACGACATCGCTGATGATAACGATGGAACCAAAGTCCTGAAGGGAGAGCAGAGTCTAACAGTCTTAGTCGTAACGATTTCACGCAGCTAATTCATAATTTTCGCGCGTGTCCTTGCTGTAACTTGCGCTGGACACGATGCATTCCGGTTTTTTCCCGATCGTAAATAACCAAGTAACGTCCGTCGGCTGGAACGAGTCCGGGATCTCGATGACGACACGGTTGTTTAACCGCGTGTGCGGAACACTTGTCGGTTGCGCGTGTTTTTCCTACTATTTTTTCCATAAACTACTCTTTCAAAACCATGTTCTCTTCTTTTATACGATCGTTTCTTTTTTACTATTTCTTACGAATCAATCTAACATCAACTATATAACACGGAAATAATAATTCTCTATATCAAGTTACGTTGTACTTTTCCAAACAATTTCCTGTGATTTTAAATTTAATTGCAATTTATTCCTAAAAGAAACGTTCTATTCAAAACGAAATTATTCCGTAAAATGAGAAAATCGTGTCAATTACGTTTTCAGTTTATAGTCGCTACGACTATACGAAACGAGAGTGGATTTTTTTCGCGTAAATGCGATAAAAGAACAAACGTACATTTCATCGTGGTACATATTTTTTAAATGTACAGAACAGTATATCGCTCACGGTAACGAATTCCTTTCTCTGTTTACACTTTTATCGATATCGCTTATTAAACAGCCGGCAGTGTCGCTGCATAATCTGTGCGTTCCTCTTTGTCCTGCTTCCTTCTCAATTTTGTCTCCGTCTCTATTGCCAACCGTGCCATTGGCGTGCCATATGTATACAATTGCAGGCTTGTTTCTCTCCTACTCTCTCTCTTTCTCTCTCTCTCTCCGTCCCTCTCTCTCTCTCTTCCAACATTACATTCCTCTCTGTTTTCCTCGCAGACTATTCTTTCACGTGTGATAAACTGCCATATATTTTTTTGAACACGTAAATGGATATATGCACTCGAATATCTGGGATTTTGTAACTACAGTTTTATTTACAAAGGTTTAGTTTCTGTATAAAGCAGTTGCTCATATTTCAACAGAATCGTTGTACAGCTTTTTGCTATCTTCGTTGATCACTCAATTCAATCTCGTTTGTCTCTCCAGTCATAGTTAATTATTTCGCGTTAAAACGATTCGTAGTATTCAGTTTATTAAGTTCCCTAGAGTTACAACTTCTTATTCCACGGAAAAAATATGTAGTTCAAGATTTTATTTTCTATTTTTACGTGTGATTTCATTTTTATTGCAAAACAGATTATATTATATATTTATACATATATACACATACCTTCAAGGACTGGAATCTAACTAAAATTCATTTGTCTCTATTATTGATATTTAATTTCATAACTATAGAAGTTTCTATTTAAAGAAACTATCCAGTTAACAGGTTAATATAAGCCTTGTCTAATTATAGTGAACTACATTGTTCAGAAAATAGGCCAACAGAAAAGGAAACTCCTACACTTGCCGATCATCTAACACTTCCTTGATCATTTCTACTCTAATTTCCTTCTCCACTCCATTTCCAATCTAATTACCATTCAACCCGCATAACTCAACCCCTTCAAAGTCTCTCGAAACGCCTGTTCCCCGTTTCCGCTCATCAAAAATCCTCATCTTTGCTTTTCAAGTCTCCATCAAACAAACCAAAGTAAAATAGCTATACTGGCTACTGGGAAGATAATTCAAACTGAACACGAGAAACAAATTGTTCGTGTACAAAATCATCCTAAAACCCATATAGACATATGGCATATAATCACAACTAACTGGGTCTATTCTAACATAAAAATATTACGAAGATTTCAAGATTCGGAAGCTTGACAAAATATATGCAACGCGCCATAGTATAACGCTAATATATAACATAATACTTATAGTTAAGCTATGCCTACAGTTAAATTAGGTAGAAAGTCTCTTAAAAGAACTGATCGTAAATATACAGATCTCCCTGAGAAGATAAACTGCTTCGCCTTCCATCCAAGCCCTTCCATCGATTACCCAATCTGTCTACGATAGTCTAGTCGCGTTTATTAATCAGTCAGAATAAAACCGACTCGTGTGCTCATCCTATCTCATTAAACGACTCTGCTCCCCTCTCTTCCTCTACGTTCTCTTGTTACTCTGTCTCGTTTTGTCAAACGTTTGCTCGTTCAAACGAACGAGGAACTCCATCCTCTTCCAGGCTAGGCCTGCGCTCCCTCTCTCCACGAGCTGACATTCTCTTGGCGGCGGCGCTCGTTGGCTGTGTGTCGACCGACGACGATCGGAGCCAACTTCTGTGACCATCGAGGTTTCGTCCCCTCGTGTTCCGTTTCGTGGCCGGTCAGTCAGTCAGCTCGGTATCGCATTATGCTACGGTCGCAACAACGGTCGCATCCTAACCGTGGCCGAAGCCTCTACACGACGATACCAGGAATCGGTGCAACGTGAGATCCGATGGTATGCGTCCACCCGGAAAATGGGGAAAACCGCCAGCAAACTAAAGTCCCGCAGAAGCCAGAGTCAGTGTCACATTCTACATTTTCTAATCTTTTTCCTTCTGTTCCGTTGATTTCATTTTTGCAGCAATTTTTGTATTCGAAGCAGTGCTTTGTTCTTCGGCATTGAAATTTCTTTCTTCAAATCACGTGCACGTTAGTCGTGCTATACGATGTGTAAAGTCATTCGTGTTTAGTCAATTTACCGTCCTGTTTGTTTCATTTCTGAAACGATTTCCCTCGTTTCTCTGCGTCGATGAGTTTTTGAAATCAAAATGTGGACATTGTTTATACAATACAAAGTTCATGCAGGTAAAGGTACCATTTGCAAGTTATAGTGGAAGATTTTCAACGTGTTTTGAACGTGGATGAACAAATTTTTGAGTTATTAAGCAACTGTATTAGTTGTTATTCAAGTGTGTGCTTTTTTCTCTTTTTTTTTTTTTTTTTTTTGAAGGATTTGAAGGAGATTGATGATAGTGTTTTATGCGTATGCGGGAGTGGTTTGTTCGATCGAACAGTGAAAGGAGAGTGATGAGTCGCCGCGATTCAGGGAGCACGTGCTCAATGATGGACGGTCGAGGTTGATATCGGTGAGAGATCTCGTGGTCAAGCGTAAAACGACCACGTGAAGTTACGTTTGTACATATTTAACAACGTTTGTACCACTGAATTTTTAATTCTTCTTTTAACTTATAATTTAGTCGAACTTATTAATTTTATTAAAAAATCAAGGACCTAAGGTTTGAATAATAGTCTAATTAACGTAATGATTAAAAGATCCTCTGATCTATAGAATACAATAAGCAATTAGTTAACTTTCTCCACAGAATATTATCCTCAGAATATGTGTACAGACTAATTCCTTTTCAATTTCTCACAAGAGTCTTCGTACACCCTGTAAAAACGCTATTTGTAGCGCAAAAATGTGTAAAAATAATATATATCTAACTTTTCTACATTATAGAAAGTAGGTATAATTCTTATACGAATATGTAGACAGAATAGGGAGACAAAAATATTTGTACATCTTAGTATTTTGAACTACAGGTTATGCTAATACTTTGTCAGAAGTGTTTTTGTCCTTAATACGAGTCTCAATCTTTTTAACATAAATATGCTAACTTTGACAGCAAATTTTGATGTCATTTTATCGACATAAAAATCTCCTTTTTGCGTATACAGAAACTTACATGAAAGACTATGTGTATTAAAAAATATCCTTTAATCCTGTCTAGAAGAAATGAGCACCGTGTTGCGTGATTACACCAACATTATTAGTAAAATTTTCCAAGTCGTAAGTTAACGGTATTGATCAAATTTCTTGCAAATGTCAGTTCATTAATATAACTGTGATTAATAAATTATCGTACAAGGGAATCCAGGACGCTTTTGCTTCGAACATTAATTCAGTTATGCAACAGCTGGGACGAAAAATCGTTGGCCAAACAAACGAAACGAAACATCGCGATAAGTCACCTGGCATATCAGCGGTTTATCGCGGAGCTTCGCCTACGCAACGATCGCTTCGCGGGCTGTCGCGTTGTAAGTAAATACACGTGTAGAGAATCACGTTGGAGTTTTATTTGAAAATCGAAACTGGTACGAAGTATGCTAAACGTGGGATGTAGGTCGCACGGTAGTTCCTTCTTGCGCGGGCTGCGGCTGATAAACGCAACTTGCACCGACCAAACGTCGAGATAAACGCGTGTCTTTAAGGACATTTAAGCGCGCGAAACGTGTAAACGGAGCACACGGGGGCAATCAGACGTTAAATAGTGGACTTGCTCGACATTTTTCGAGAACTCGACCAATCAGATCGACTCGACCAACGCACTAAATTTTAAATTATATACTTTCGGAAACTTTCTTCTACATTTTTTGGAGTATGTTGCATCGAAGTTGTGGATTGGAATGTAATTTAAAATTTTGAAACCTCGCGATTTTTCTACGCGACGATCGAAACTCTCGGCGACTCATTCGTCCCTGTCAGCTGTGTATAAACTGAGTCCGATTGTAATTCCCGTCGCGAGGTAAACGCGCATATAATTACGTAGCTACGAAGGAAACGGGGGAATCTCCACGCACGTTTTACGCACGTGAATAAAACTTGTTTTTTACAGTACGCGCAAAGAATCAGCCGTATCGAACACTCGGTTTTCGATGACAAAGAAAAGCGCGCGTGTTCTTTCAACCGAGCTGATATAACTAGCGTATAACGGAATTTCTTTTAACAAAGTTCTCCAAAATTTGTCTGTATTTAAATTCAAAGACCCGTTTAAATGCACAGACGAAAAATCGAAATATTCATGAAAGTATGAGCGACAAGCTTTAAACGATTTCGCGAGTAACTGGCTGTAAAAATGTATCACGTATGAAAAGAGAAATATTCTTGTTGATATCGTATACGGTACATTTGACAGTACGCAGATTTTGCAAATTTCGAACTCTCGTCGCCAATGAAACATTTATGAAGCTGCAGCAACAGGTGAATCAGTGTCATTCAGTCAATTTACTGATCAAGTTAAATATGATATATGTATATTAAACTTCCATGAAACACTTAATATTATTCATTTCTATAATATTCTCTCTTTTCACAGGTGTAAATCCAATAAGAATAAAAAGTGACAAGTTTATCGAAATTTATTCAATCAATTGAATTGTAATTATCCGATTAATTATTGTAAATATCACTCAAATGTAGAAACAAAGAGTAATGAGTTTATTCAAATTAAATCAAATCTGAAATATCCAGAAAAAGATTACCTCGATGTTCGACACATCGGCAAAAATCCAAGCAAAAAATAAATCTATTTAAATCAAGCATCAAGCATAAAATCGGCAAAAATATTCCCGTAGTTTGTTCATTTCGTTCGTGCTCGGTAAGGCTACCTAAACGCGGCTTTTTCGGTCGATAATGGTTCTCCAAACGTTGCATAGTTATCTCGATAAGCGGTTGGCTTATCAGTGTCGCCAGGTATGATGTCGGCGAGCAAACGAGCGAGCGAATAAGCGGGCGGCGCAAAACACACCTGCATTCCAGCGGCTGTGTTTTTCGAACACGGTCAACCTCGATCTTCTCTTTTTTCCTCGACTGTCCAGGCTCTTTTTTTTCCTCGAATGTCCTAGGCTCTCCTGGCGGCTCGAGAACTCCCATCACGGTTACCCTCCGTTTTTCTTCCTCAAGTACACCGTGAAATTTTCAGGGAGACTTAAAACTTCACTGGTGGCCAGAGAAAATGTGTAGAATAGGGTAGAGAGTTTGTGCCAGTCGAGAGAATAGTGAAAGCGTAAATGTAATGTTTAGAATAGCTTTTATGGTCTTCCACGAAAGTCTTCGTTCTGTAAAATCCTATGGAAAGGCTATTTTCATGCTAAGTCGTATGCTCGTGTAATATTACGCGTCGTATCTTCGTGTTCGTTTATTAACACATGAAGCAACAATAATTGTTTTATAGCAAAACGCACTACTTTATGAGAATATTCGAAAGAAGAAAAAGATTATGTTTGTGCAGTCTTGTTATTTCTTAGAGAGATATATAGCTCGTGACAATATTTTATGAGAATTTATACCTTTAAAGCGAAGCTGTTAATTGGCATAAAACACGCAAACTTTGCTGCGAAAGATGTGCAATTTTATTTAATAAAGATAATCTTATAAAGGGTACGAATACTTTTGCAGTTTTCTTTACGATATTTAAGTTAGGAAATATAGTTAAAAGAAAAGGATCGAAGAGAAAAAAAGATGAAGTTTGATCTCTTTTATAGCTGAAAAAGACACGAATAGTTTGTCAATAAGAGTAAAAAAAATGGCGCGTTGAAAGATTCTCCTCTTCTTTTGTGATTGATTTTTTTACGAATTATGGATAAGAGTACATTAAGGTTGATTATGCAGATCTACCGATTGAAAGGAAACGATAAACGTGCATATTCTTGCAATGAATGGACCATTGTCCCCGTCGGCGTTGATCTATCGCTGACATTTCGAGCCCGAAGAATTTTTAGTCACGTCTCCTCTTATCACGATCGAATGATGCATGTCTGTTACTATGAAATTTAACGATTCGTCAATTTATTTTATTACGCGAAATCCTACTATTTCGTATACAAACATTGGAATTTTTATATTAAACGTCGGATAGTCGTTTCAACAGCTCATGCATACATAAATGAATGAATATTTACGATGAAATCATCTGTGTTGCAAATCAGCAAAAAATGACAGAGATAAAAATATTTAAAAATGCTTAGGAAATGTATTTCTTCATCCTCGTTTCAAAACTCTTCGCAATAGTTTCGAATGTGTATACGGTTAAACGTTTTAACGCAAAACTTCCATCTCATCAAAATTAAAGATAACATTCGTAGTCGATGGTAGGCAGTAAAAATATTTTTCAAATATGTCAAGTTGATGCGTATGAAAATATTGTTTCTGTGACCTTTGAATTTGATGAACCAATATTACTCATCAAAATTTTATTCTGCTTCAACAAATATGCACCAGTTTAATAACGAAAGAAGAAACTGGTCGCAAAATCTTCTATATGTATCTCAGTCTACTGGTCCTTCCCACGAGCGAAGGAAACTTTGTTACGTGCAGCTGGTGCTCGAACCGTGTTCCTGAAAATAGAGCGGAACGGTTGTTTGGAAATGCTCTGAAACAGGTACACTTTCGTGGCGAAGAACGCATTCCGAGTCACGCAAATGCCGTACAATTCGCTACTCAGCACTCTTTCTCTTTTTCTTTTAAATCGTCCAATGTAACGGAAAACGAAAAAACGAAGACGGGGAGAAGCATCTTTGCTTGTCTAGAAATACCCGGCGAAAAATCGCGAAGTTTAACGGGGGAACATGGTCTCGTATCCGCGACTGGAAAGGCTCGAGAACAGGTTTATATCCGCGCGTGTGAAGGCGAGCGAAGATAAACGAATCGAAGCGAAAGTGAGCCGAACACTTCAGTTTCTGACCAACTGTTCTAAGGATCCACGTATGATCCGCTTGTCAGATGTGGGTATCAGTGAATAAAAACGTAATATCTCGCGTGTATCGTGTATAAAACGATTTGCAAATCCGAATCATTAAATCGATGATGAACAATCGAGGAAGATTCCACGACTTCGATAACGAGCGCGGTTGTTCCGTGGCTGCACCTGCGATCGTGTTCTCCGTGAACACGATGCAGTGATCCGGTCAGAATTCCAGAGAAGGACGAGCCCAGTTGTGCTGAGCAACATTTTTCGAAAGTGATACTGATCCTAACATACGTTTCATTTATGATTGAAACGAAACGAGACATTTTTTGACTTTTGGGGTTAATGAACGACAGGTGGATCGATCATAGTGTAAAATGTAAAGTGAATGGTTTGATTTGAAGTGGGATTGAGATTAGAGGAGGGGTAGTATAGTGAAAAGTGCATATGCAGTGGAGGATGTAGTCTATGCAAGGGAGAGATGAGACTTTGATTTCAATCATATAAAGATAGAAGGAATGGTAATACCAATCGCGAGAGCAGGTGCAAGAAGCTCCTATCTCGACAAATAAAACCGAGATCAGAGTCAGGAAACTCATTAAAACATCTCAAAAGCATCTTTCGCAACAGGACTCGTTAAAGTGCTCATATTCATACATACTTTCCTATATCTTTTTTTCTGTATCAATTACAATAAAAAATTCAATTCCACGAAGATTTAAGAAAATAGCAGTTACCTAATAAAGAAATGCCTAGATAACATTCCGTGATAGGACGACTGCGGTCATAGCCTGCCTTGTTGAGAGGCGAAAGAGAAGCCCCGATAAAGACATTAACTGCACCGATCGTTTGTATACGAAACCCGATGAAACCATTTGACGTAATCGCGATGGAGGGGCGTTGGCATCTCTGTTCGCGATAGCAAATCGCGAGCGAGTGGTTTTAAACGCTTTCATTCGCCCAAGTGATTTGCACACTGACCACACGGCCAATGTTATTGATTACAAATAAATAACAAACAAAAGTGAGTGACATAAACGTGAGCTGAAAAGATTCGTCCACGAGTAAGTGGCACGGACAGCGATGATCGTAAGCGACAAGGATCGCGCGCGGAAAAGTACCGGCATGCGTGAGTATTAGAGACGAAGGATTTGAACTTCGGATTAACAAGTTTTTCTTATGATTACCTATGTATCGGCAAATGCATGAGCAATTTGTCGTTCGTACGATCGATGAGTTAGAAATTTCTTTGCATAGAGATCTTTACGAGTTCTCGATGAAAAACAAAGCGATTCGATTTGCTCTCTATAAGGAACGAGCTAATTTGTATTCTTGATGGAATGATAGATTATAATGAGACTAGGTACAGCGAGCAAATGAGAACGTTATGAAATATGAATCACTAAGGAATGTGTAATAAATGTTAGCGCGAGTTGAAAGTGATGTTTCTTTCGTCGAGGTTGATTGTTCTTTTTTTCGAGTCACTAAGCTTTGTAAGGGAAAGTATAGCAAATGACTTGGCTCGATAATTTGACAGAATTGGTTTTCTAATAGTAATAGGTTTACTGAAATGCAAGACAAGATTCGGCGAAATAGCTTGTTCTTCATATCGAAGCTATAAAGTTCTTCTATAAAGATGTATAGTTCTATAATCTTCTTTCTTCTTGATATTGATATGTGATATATGATAATTTAATTAAAACGTGTATACATTAATAACATTTTATCCAGAATCACTTTGAAATGAATTTAAAGATTCCAATTTTTTCGGATGATTCTCGATGAAAGTTAAGAGTTTGTTTATTTCTGAAAACTCAATTGCATGTAATAACACACTTTTCGATAACCTTCAGGCATAGCATGGAGCTTCCGGTTTCCATCTATGGGCACCTTACAAAACCTAGGCGCCAGTGGCCGTCGTCGAAAGAGAAACGGCATATCATCTTCAACCTCTTGTAAGGAACTCCATCAGAAGCGACACACGATCCACCTACAGCCGGAAGCAATTATTCATAAGGAGCCATCATTCATTGTGACACCACCGTCGCCGGAAGATCCGACCGAGGAGAACAGAAGGTAACTCGAGTGGTGTGTTAACTAACCATAAACTAAACACTGTTCGATAAAACGACTACTTGAAATCAATGTTATGTACATACACGCTCATGTATGGCTTAATTTAAATTAAAATTCCAGGTTATTTCGTAAATTGTTCAATTTAGTTGAATTTTATGGATACGTTTATATTAATTACCCAATTCTAAATCTTTAATAATCCATAATTTCGAAGAGTAATATCTTCAAGTTTATCAATCTACGTCTCATAGATCTTTAGATTCCTTCTAATTCATAACATTATACCGATTTATGCGTGTTTAACACGTTAAATGCCACGCCAGTTTTACAATGTTTGGCCATGGCGCCACGATGAATTTTTTTATTATGCGATACATATAATGTTGAAATATTACCTACAAGAGATACGTTACGGTGTGTAATCATCATTAATGAATTTATCTCACTGAGGTCACCGGTGACCCCCATGGCGCTGTAGTGCAATTTCGCTCGATTTACTTGTCTTTCACGATTATCAATTATCTCATATTGTTTCTTCGGATTGCTAAATAATTGTTCTATGTTGTTACGTCCCGGGTCATACTTATTCGGACCTGCGATAATCCTAAGGAACCGTCACAAGATTTAGCATTTTTTACTTTACCGTCAAGGCCCTTAAATGACATCAAACATCTTTCAAGTCGAAACATTCCTTAGGCTTATTATTCATCAAGGTAAAACATGGAAAAAGCGGGCTTTTCCCATGTTCAACAGCCATTGATGGGGGGGCACACATAATAGATCTATATTTCATGTACAAATAAAACTATTTTTATATGTTTTATATTGCATTAATTTCGTCACATTATTGTAGTAACGATGGTAATAATAACAAATTTATGACGATTGACATTTGTTCAAATTATATATTTCTAATAATCTTGGTGCGCCGGTCACCGGTGACCCCCATGGTATTCAACGTGTTAACGATAACCAACATTGAAAATGTGTACTTTCAACGCAACTAATCTCCTAAGTTTCAAGTTTCACATATATTCATAGGTTAAAATAACATGGGTTCGAAGAACCCTAGAAAGACCCTCGAAGGACTTTTCAAAGGGATTCGAGTCGAAATTCTCGTGTTATAAGTTATGAATTAGCCTGTTGGAGGTACACCGAGGATACCGGTACGGGAGCATAATAGAGCCGGCAGGTCCTGAACCGGTTTTCCTCGATCTTTGCCTCTCAAAGTGATGTCCTCCCTCGGCCGGTTGGACACGGGAATCCCATAGCGGAAAGACAGCACAATGGGGGAAACTATAAACGTTCCAGCGATACTTGTAGCTGTTTCGTAATCCCTTCGGACATCTGTGCGACAGCACATCGACCGATTCTTGTCCCGTTCATGTCGAGATTTATCTGAATATTGCATCGTTGAAAACTATAAGAACTGGCATTTCGATCGTTAATGACTTCATAGCTTGACCGATATGAATTTCAATAAGTTAAACGCAGCGTTAAATCGAGCGTGGTTAACGGAGTGTAAAGTGACGTTGGAAATTGATTCATTTTACGCTATGTTGAGCAGGGATTGAGTATGATGATGCTAATGATCGGTATAATTAAGGTACGGTAGCGCCTTCATGTTGCAGGGAAGTCGTAAAATCGGTCAAGCGACGAAGTTATGATAGAGCATGCCGATGAACGAATTGACCGAAACTTGAGTAAATTGCAAAATCTCGTCATAAATCATTATTTCGTCGCGTTAAATTTAGTTCAAATAAACGTACGTAAGTTCATAGGTATCATCCTGTGCTCTTTACACTGACCTTTTTTCATTACTGAAAACCTCTTTTGCGGTAACTTTGCGTTACTTGCTACTTCTTTTTTAATCCTTTTTCTTCCCTACTTTGCTTTTCTTATTTCTTTCTTTTTTAAATTCTTTACGCCGCTTTGTTTATTACCACGATAGAACGTTCAGACGTCAGAGCTTATACATTTTCACATAATCATTCTTCCATAAGACACAAAGATTTTTATCCGAATAATTCCTACAGATTCACAGAAAATAATTCGCTCGAACTAAGAAGTTCATCTAGTCGACTAACTTACGAAAATTACTGGTGGTTTCAATGAACGAGTACTTTCATAGATCTTCTGCAAGTTTCTATGAGCATGATGGGGAGGATTACGGATAAAACTAGGAGCAATGTTATACAAAACGATGCGCATGCGTGCACTTTCGCGCGAATCGCTGATAACACGGGTAAAATTCTGTCGCGTTGACATTACAGCTAGGGACGATAAGAAACGCTGCATACTTCTGCGAAACGTATCCCTCTCGTCTACGTATAATTCCAGTTGAAAATTGTTTTCGTCACGCAATCAGTTGCAGTTCGAAACGGTAGACTGTTAGACTCAAAATGTAACAACTAACGCGTACGAAACAGTAGAAAAGAAATAAAATTCTATAAGTTACCCGAGATAAATTTTTATATATGATTCTTAATCTTCGTATTTTGACTATAATTTTTGATAAAAAATTAGATATAATATCGATAAGCTGTTATCTTAAAATTTAATGCCCGATAATAGTAAAATTCTATAAAGAATTTAGAAAGATAAGAAAAAAAAACTGGCAAAAATCATCCTTGAGTGATCGATTGATCGATTGACCTTGATGTTATGTATTTATGATAAAAAAGACAAGATTTTTAAATAAACGCGTGTGTGCTATGTTTCGCGCATGCTACGTTTATAAGTTTATACAGATGCTTCAGTCCTTATCGCGAAAAGAATAAGAAGAAAAAAGAATACTATCAAGCAGTACGCTATACGCAATTTTTTCAATCGCACAATACAATCACGCGTCGGATGATATCAAACGCGTATAAAGCAAATCGCGATAATTTAATTCGAGAAAAAAAAGATGTTAAAAAAACCATAGCTCGATATCTATGTAGAATATTCAATAGAAATAGATCTAACAGATATAATATTTGTATCCATACAAAAGGCGGTGTCCACATGTTGCACCGCGTGTAACCAAATAATCTCGTATATTTAGAAGATATTGGGGCGCTGGGTTAAATTTGTTTTTTTATTCGTAAGCAGGGTGACGTAGAAAAATATGCATCGCTGTCGCTACAAGTGGAATCATCGTTTGTTACTGTTTACCAAGAAATATTCTCCTACTCTTAAATCAGACAGATCTATAACCCCATAAATATTACTGGCGTAATCATTTTAATTTACTAACAATTCTTATTCTTAATTTCATTAATTAATAGTCACACTGACTATTATCAAACGGATCTGATACTGTCGTAGACCTGAGACAGTACTCTCGCGGCCTTACATCGATCACCGAACGATGCACCGCCTTTCCAAGCTCGGTACGAACGAAACAAATGCACAGATGCGTTTTATTACACTTATCGAGCGCCCCTATTTCACGCAGGCGCGCCAGACCCCCATATGCAACACCCTCTTCCTGAACAGATCAATAACTTTCGCGTGTATCAACCAGGCCTAACGTGGTATCTCGATAACATTGAATTTCTCAATTGAAATCAACGAAACCCTGGAAAATCGGGCGAATATCTCGCGCTCGAGTTCATCGATCGAACGACCGGTGTCAACTCGAATGTTGAAAGGCACTCGAGAACGGAGAAAACGCAGGCGTGGGTGAGAATGCGATGAGACACCATGGGTACGCAGTAACGTACTTAGCATATTAAAAATGCAATAAAACGCATCATCTTAATAAATCATTCGATCGTCGTATACCATAATCGAATACCATTTTTGCTTTGGCTATTTCTAAGAGATAACTGTCCATTATTTAGAACCGTTGACAGTTTTCTAATCTGAAGAAGTCAAGATTAATTTACAGTAAATTTGAATAGATATATCTAAGTAGATCCGAGTTTATTTGAAGTGATTGTTAAGTTAATTATAAAATTTTATTGCTCGGCCATGTAAATGCTGTCTTTACTCATTTTCATAGCTGAAATATAACGTATGTAACGTGCAATTAACGAAATTCTATGTATACAGGAAAATAATGAATTCTAATTTGAATAAAACAAGTTTCCAACGAATTTAATTAACGAATAATAAAAGCACAATAATAGTACGTTAATCCACAAGGTTTCAAAGATCGCAGAAGAAAACAAGAAAAGGATGAATTTTAATGGGTTTCCAGTCAAACGAGATCGCAGCATCTATAGAGAAGGAAGAGAAATATTTTCCTTGGCTAGAACGACGGCCGAGTCGAATTCGTCTCCACGTCGTTCTAATAATATCTCACGGGGCGCCCCTCTGATCCTCCAAAAATACGGCCCTGCTCCCGTCGTGGCTTTCCACGCACATAGTTCAGTGGGGTGCGCGCGCTCGGCCCGAGAGCCGTGTGGCCAAACCCTATCTGTCTTTACGATTTCTCGCGGCTTCAAAAGAAAATTCTTTGCGCGCGATCACATTCGTAGAACGCACCGTGTGTTCTTTCACCTTCGACGAGCGGGAAGGTTAAAAGAAACAAGTTGAAAGGAAAAAGGGTTGGCGAGATGCACCCAGGCGAAATGTGAACGATCCACGGTGTAAAGTTGCTTTTTCGACGCAGGTCGTCGGAGGTAAAGGTCGAGGAGGCGGAGGAGGAGGTGGCGAACAGAAGGGAGGACTGCGACGCGTGCGAATCCACTGCGAAAAGGGTTGACAACAGTAACGACTATTCCAATCTACCAATGGTAAGTGTGTCATTTCTTATAGGAAACGTTTCAGATTCGAAGAATTCGGTGGGAAAAGCGTGGAATCTGTGATAATGGGCGTTAATAGACGGAAAAGTTGTTGATACGCGAGACTGTTCGTTCGTTCAGTGACACCACTCCCCAGCGAGATATAGATTTGTGAAAATTTTTAATAATTCTTCGATACCGATGACGAGTTTTATGCCTAATTTATATTTTTATACGCCAGTCGTGTTTACATAAAAGTAGTAAGTTTGTAGTATTGAACAAAATAATCACGTAGTGGATATGTTATGTTGAACAGAGATTTGTTTAGAATATTTTTAGAAATGATCAAATTGACGAAGCTCGATCTTGTTCGAGGTATGATAATGGAAAGCGATAGACTCATCGAAGAAATTTGATGATCGATTCGTTGACGCTTCTGACTAGATGATTCAACTTTCACGCGTGACACTCTACTCCAAACCGTTGATAAGTTGTACGCATGAACGCTAACTTCGTTGATCCCTTTATGGAGCGCGTACTCAAGGCTATTCTTGTTAAGCCAATCTTACGGGCTCGTACTGTCCAGACATTTCTTCGTTGATCGTGGCTATATGTAGCTTATCTTATGCGAAAAGTCGTTTGATACAATGGTAAAAATGCTCGTATGCCCACGCTGTACCAAATTAAAATACTAGTATAAGGTAAAGAAATTACTCGTTTAAAAATTATGAAAAAAGTAAGAAGCAAATGCTTAGGATCATTTATACAAACGTTAAACTATATAAAAAATAAAATCTTCAGGTCGTTAATATTGAAAAATGCTAATTCCACGGGTCTTCTTGAATTTCTAATGCTTCAAAAATGCTGTAGTGTCCCAAACTATGTTCGAGAACTTCTCATTTAAAATTCACATTCTCGCTTATCCGATTTAGGATCCACCCGAGGAGTCGACTCGAAAACTTCTGGAGCGAGAACTTCGACTTCTGGATCCCAGAGATTTAAGATCGCACGCTTGGTATCATGGTAGTACTCTTCGAGGTGGTCGAAAGGGCGCTGAAGCGGAAGTACCGAACGACGGTGACTTCCTGGTCCGGGATTGTGCCTCCCAGCCCGGAAACTACGTCCTTACGGTCCGATGGAAAGGCCAACCCCTTCATTTCGTCATCAACAGGGTGAGTTTTTCTTAAGACTATCGCATTCTTTATGTAATCTTTCCTTCCAAACAGTAAAAGCAAAAACTTTTGGATAAAAATGTAACAAATCCTTTAAATTTCAATTTTTGTTTTGCAAACTTCTTCAAGCAAGCCTTCTGTAATTTCTTATTAATTAACGTTCCGACATAATCGGCCGTTTCTTTAATCAATATTCTGATAATCAAGTTTCTACTGTATTTAAAACCAAAGATTTCTAAATTCGAAAAGGGAAGCCCATAGATGTTTATAGACTTACAGATTTATTTATTTACACATTAGCTTTATTCACTTTTCCGTCCTTTATCTGTGAATATAATAAGAGAACTTCACGTTTTGATAATAGAATTTTTACTGTACTTTTCTCATCACTATCAATAGACTAATCGTATCAAGAAATTAAATGATCACTATCGATAAACTAAACGCCTCTATACTAACAGGTAGTAATTCAGCCAGAGACAGTCTACGAAAGGGCCCAATACCAGTTCGAGGACGAAGCGTTTGACACGGTAGCCGATCTGATAACTTTCTACGTGGGCAGCGGCCGTCCGATAAGTCAAGCGAGTGGCGCTCGCATAATCACCCCAAAACCAAGATGCGTTCCTCTAACCTGCGTAGCAGGACCAACGAACAGCCAACACTGTTCTAGCCCTTCCTCCTCGTCCCTATCGACCGGATCTCCGCCTCGCCTACCTCGAAAACAACAACGAAGTCACTCTCTAACCGCTCAACATCATCCATCTGATCAACACGATAATCGTCAAACGTCGAATCAACAAGCAGCACCCCATGGACCGGTCCAATCGAGCACTCTACCGCGAGTTCCACCTATTCAGAACCAACCACCATCGTGTTCCTTATCTCTGGGTCGTCAAAAGATCACCAGGGTGATTTCCGACCCGGCTCTCCAACAACAGCAACAGCCAACTCTTCAACCATCAAGTTTGAATCATCAAAATTCACACGGTACCGCTCCGCCAAAGCCACCAAGGCTGCCATACGCCCCTAATCACCAGCATCACGCTCATCACCATCATCATCATCACCATCACCATCATCAAGGCTACCAAGCGTCAGGAAGCGACAGCGGAAACGGATCTGGAGACAGTGAGTTCGAAACGAACAATTCAGGCGGCGCTAGTAATCCGTCTTCCTCCGCTCCTATCAAAGGAGTCGTGATTAGAAGTCATTATAATACCAGTAACGATGGTACCAATGGGAATAATGGCAACGAGTATGAATTATCCGCAGAAGAGCAGCTAGTTGTGGCTGCACCATCTTTAGAAATCACGACAGCTTTGGATATAGAAGGATTTACGACTCTGTTATTGCCAGCTGGCGAGCATAGACCTCTAGATCCTACAGCTTTAAGAGGAGTGTCTGGAATGTTGCACGACTCGGCACCAAGAGTCTTGGCGTCTCATCTAACGAAGATCGACCTTGAATTGGCTCTTCAACCTGGCTCTGGGAATAGAAATGGGCTGAGTGGTATCGAATTAGCCACTCTGCCGCATGGTCGACAAGCCAGGATGGATTTGATCGAAAGATCCGAGTGTCTGAAGCTTGTGGTGGCAGTGACCGTGCTGGCTGGAGCCACCGCCATCGAAAGAGCAGCTACGATCAGCAAGTGGATCAAAGTCGCCATAGATACGAAGACAGCTCTGGGGAATTTGTATGGATTCTGTGGCGTGATGCTTGGTCTGTGTTTGCCTCAGATACAGAGGTTGGCGAACACGTGGCATTTGTTGAGACAGAAACATACCGACGAAGCTTTTAGTTTTGAAGCGAAGCTCAGGCCTACGCTTCGTGCTATGAACGAGTGCACGAACCCACAGGCACCGAATACTACGCTTCCACATCTGTTGCCCATCGCTTTACTCGGTGAACGAGGTCCTGAAGATATTCTTGGTGCGTTGAGTAAAGTTTCTCTTGCTTTAGTGATAGATCTTCGATTCAAATTTAACTTGACACTGAATCCTCGAAAATTTCGTTTATAAAAATTAATTTTTATTAGTTTGAATTTTATTATAGGAAGAATATATTTTTGCTAGTATTGGTCATCTAAACTAAAATTTAACATCGGATGCGTAATAAAATTTGAATCGTATCCTTTTTTTAGGGACCGTAGCTCCATCAGGTTTAGCAGCGGCAATTCTATCGCCTTGGGAGAATTCAGCCCCAGACTGTGGCCTTTCCATCGTTTGGTCTCACTTGGAATCAGCTCGAAAAATGGCAGAGAATCTCCCATTATTCCGTAGAAACGCGGAGATCGTTCTCGAGGGCTCGAGAAGCGACGAATTACTATCCGACGCGTTTCGAACGGAATTTCATATAAAATTCCTGTGGGGAAGCCGAGGAGCCACCGTAGCACCGGAAGAGAGGCATTTAAAATTCACGCAAGTGTTGGACGCGATGTTCGACAAGTGTTCATCGACGGAAGTGGCGGCCTAAACGCGATCAAAGAAGAATATTATAAATAGAAGTTCGATTTATCTTGACGTTACTCGACGTTTTTAAATGAACTTTTTTCTCGCGAGAACGAGACAAGCATAAGAAACAAGGGACCCGAACATATTTGCGTTCGACTTGCGTTCTAGGTGTAAATTATGATTCTGTAATTATGTAATTAAGTGATTGTAATTAATTGTACTTTCGTAGGGTTTAGTATTTTATTTGAAAAGATCCACGATTGTGTGGTCGAATGTGCTGTTAGTCGACTATGCCTTAGAACTTTTTGAAACGTATGATAAGGTAGGATTATTTGAATCGGTAGAATATTTCGATGAAATTAAACGATTCATCTTATAACTTATTAAATTCAGTTGTGAACAATTTTTCCGCGATCGACATTTTAAGATAGACCGCTTGATTCGTTGTTAGTAGCCTAATGAACAACGAAATTATATGATATACATTGACGCTTGATCATAGTCTTCGAGAAGGAATAAGTTTTACTCATCAAAAGGTGAGAAGTTTGTTTAATTAACGTAAATATTACTTAATTGTAATCGTCATAGTAATTCAGTAGCGCATATATAATACTTTATTTTTGTAAATAATTTTATTATTCGTTTTATTAGTTCTTGTATAATATCTTCTCGCTGATTCAAATAATCATAGCTTATCCTGCCATATCCGTTATCGAGCCGTTTCCTCGCGATTCTCGCAATTTTTTTCAATTGTTTCTTCAAACGAGAAGCGCAAATCGTAATTGTAACTCGTGGAACATGATTTTTCCATCGCGGCGAATGACATTTTTTTGTAAGAGAAGAAATAAGAAACAACGAAATAATAAGTGTTTTGCGATAATAATTCGCCGCGATGGTGGAATTGTATCTCTAAGGAACAAAAAAATCAAAAGCACATAGCATTAACGTGACTTGGACGTATAGTATATCGCAGATGTAATGATAAAACGTGTCGTATTTAGCGCAATAACGATTCCCGAGAATGTTTAACGATCCTTTTATTATTAACAGGAAAACCGTATTTAACGTCGAAAGAAATATGAGCGACGAGAGATATGATAATCAAATCGAGTTGAACTTGTGTACTTAACGCTCTAACCGATCCTATTATTACTCGACCGATTATACGTTGTAAATGTTGTTCACGTTTGTTCACATTTAATAATATATACGGAGAATGAAAATCAATTTCGCCTTTCAATTCACCCCCTTTCCCCTCCCGTCGACTTTTGATATATCTTCTACTAAGATATTATAATATTCATATGTGAAGTGTGAAACTGAAATTAAAACTTTCTCTTTATTTTGCACAAAATACGAGAAGAAGATTATTTTTACCTAAGCATAGAGATTCAAATACACATCACGCTTCATAAATATTCAAAAATGTTTGTAAAATATAAAAAATCTGTAAGTAAATATGTCCGAGGAACAGTATTTTAACATGGCACTTCGTAAAAGCCGTCTAGTGTCATCTAGCCTTGAACTGAGATACGTCTGAACGTATCTGCTAGTGTAACTCCAGCGCGAAAAGATAAAACAATTTGTTGACTAAAATTCAATGACGATTTACTACAAAAAGTTCACGATTAAAATGTAATGAAATGTAAAGTTTTATTCCAGTTTTATGTTTAAATATAATAAAATTTGGTACGTCTGCGTTAAATTCAACGGTTTACTAAGAATTTATTAAAGATAAATTAATCAAGATTTTATTCTTTAATATGGATTAAAACAAAAAAAATGTTTAACATGGCCAAATTAAGAAGTGGTTTCTTTAACTTTTTTAATTTTATCTTACAATTACTATTATTTAAAAATCAAATACATACCAAATCTGCATACAAAATCTTCGAATTGACGACTAGTTACCATGACGTCCATAAATTCCTATTCCTTGAAAGTGATTTGTATAATCAACAAATGATTTGCATAAAAAGATTTAAAATAATTGTATAAAACTAGAGGTAATTGCATTAAAGAAAGCAATAATCAAACTCAAATTCTGTCTCGAAAGTTTGTAATATAAACCACGATCATATAGACAGATTTCGACACTCATATTGAAAATATAGAAAAAACCGTCCGGAATTTTGAATCACGAAAAATCAACATAGAAGACACAAAGCTTCATATTCTACGCATGTGACATGCTATGAATATTTCAAATAAAGGCAGAGACACTCTACTCCTTCCTCTCTATCTGGTAAGAACGACAACTTTGTTGTTTTCCATATTGATTTTTCACGACTCAATTTTCGGACGATTTCCCTAACGAATGTCGAGACTTATTTATATGATCGCGATATAAATTACCAGAATCTTTAACAGTTACTTGACCAACAAAAAAAAGAAAAACTACTAAGGCTAGTTCAAAACTACTTAATTCCGATACAATAAGACATTATTCCATAACTATACATTAGTTAAATGAAGCTAATAGTAACCTGTAAATAAAGTAGAAATACGACGCAGTTGAAATTACACACGTCAAACAGGGTGGTACGTCCCGACACCACGATTTTCGACACTAGAATGACGTTATACGCAGCAGATTCCCTCGCAAATTCCTGATTGGCTGAAGCGTAGCATTTCGCCGTCCAATCAATGCCGCGCACAAAATTAAGATATTATATGACAAAATCTTCTCGTAAAGTCATTATTTTTTCATTTTTGCTCTTATAATATTAATCATATTCAATCAATAATTAAATGCAGTGAATATAATGTTTCTTTCTTATTAAGTGAAGGAAAACAAATTTTAGTTAGAAAAAAAGAAACAGAATTAATATTGGGTAGCAATCGTGTCTATAAAGTGTAACAAATACTGAATATGATTCAATGAATAGTACTACAACAATATTGAATAATTAATACACATAAATTGATGTTATGAATATATTATTTAGTTTTATTTTTAATATTTACATAGGTAATTCACAGTTTAATGCTTGGTTGAGTTTGTTGAAATGAGGATGTTACTAAATAGATATTTGATATGTATTATATTATCTTTATATCATATTATAGAATTGCTATATATTTCAATTTATTGAAATTACAGAAAAATGTTATTTAGGTATTATCCTAGACAAGTTTTCTATTCTGCTCAATACATGTTATGAAACTATCAATCACTTATGTTATGATTTTTATACCTTTTATTCGATAAATATATGAATAATATGATATATTGTTAAATAAAGCTAGTATCTAATGGTCTGGTACTTTTATTTATCTTGTGGATTCTCTTTTAATACACGTTTTAAAATACCCGCTCCATGAGAACACCTTTTAGAGAAGTTCCTAAGAATAACATTTCTTTCCATAAAAATTCCATAGGAACAATGAATAACAGCTTATTTCGACTCCTATTAAATATATATATGTTTACATATAATGTAACACAGAAGTTTCTAGCACATTACAGATAATCATCAAATGCTAATAATCCTAATTCTTATTCTGTCGCAATATTTCTGAAGGTAACAGTTATCAAAAAATAGTTGAAATGCAATACGAATATATAAATATTTGACTGGGTATAGAATCTATTCCAAGGTAAAGGTATCGAAATAATTCTAAGAAGTAGATATGAAGTATATATATAATTCAATGTAAATATCTTAATTTGTATTATTTTATTTTTTAACTAAATTTTCAATTGAACATACTTATATTGATTTAAAATAAAATATTTTCCTCTACTTTTTATATGATGTGATGAAAAAAAAGATAATATACTGAGCATTGTGGTAAATTAATTAAAAGTTATGTTTTCCGAGTGAAATATAAAATTTACACTGCGTTTTAATCAATGCTCTTCATCTAATATTTTTTTGCAAAATGTTGTATGTAACTATGTACTCTAAGTACTACAGAATCTATGACACTTATAAAGCAATAAAATAAAATAAGCGACAAAATTCATGCCTAATACTTTGCGCTATCTACTGTACTAAAGAAAATATTCCTCCCTTCTAGTTGTACAAAGTAATGAGTATGACATGACAATATATTTTCAAAGTAAACACGTAAGTACTTTGACAAGTCATGAGATGGCTGATAATAATATATAAATTTATCTTTATCTGGCAACAGTCATCGTTTGAGAAGTACAGAAAACGAACCAATGTACGTATAGCTTAAACACGATTTAATTTATTTTTAACAATATTCGAGTTAGTTTCATTTCCTCTCTGGTTTTACTGACAAAATATGAAACTTTTAACTGATTTACCATTAGTATCAAGATTATCTTCGAGAGTCATACGAATTTTGGGATGTAACAAAGGAATTATGACATTACAAGGTACAAACACATATCTTGTTGGTACAGGTACTAGGTAATAAATGTCAAATTTATTGGTTAAAGAGGTTGGTGGTATATGATATCTAATACAAATTAATATTTATCTTTTACAGACGCATATTAATAGATGCAGGTGAAGAAAAATCTTCCAATGAGTATACAAAATTATTACGTGAAGTCTTAGAAAAGGAGAAAGCAACTATTCAACATTTATTAATTACACATTATCACCCTGACCATTTAGGGGGAGTAAATAATGTTTTAAATATATTAAAAGCAATTGATACCACAGGATGTAACAGTATAGTATGGAAATTACCAAGAGCTTCTAATGACAAAAAATTCACTAAACTTGAAATGCAAGTTCAATGGGAAAATTTAAAAGATAAGCAGGTAGTGGAAGTAGAAGGAGCTAAACTTCGTGTTGAATATACTCCAGGACATACATCCGATCATGCTTGCTTTATGCTCGAAGACGAAAAAATACTGTTTAGTGGAGATTGTGTTCTTGGTGAAAGTACTGCCATTTTTGAGGATTTAGAAGCTTACCTGGCTTCTCTGAGAAAAATGTTGGGAATGCAGGCAAAAGTGATATATCCAGGTCATGGACCTGTAATAGAAGATCCAGAAACTGCAATTAATTATTATATTGAGCATAGGTTAAAACGAGAGAATGACATTTTAAGTTTCCTGCGGCAAAATGCAAAAGATAATGCATTATCTGAAGTAGATATTGCAAAACATTTAAACATGGTAATAATCATTATTTGATTATTGACACATATCTAAACATGTGATACATAATATAAAAGTTAATATTTCTAGAATGTTTCAAAACATTTCGTGGAAGTAGTAACCTACAGCATAGAGCGTCATCTTGATAAATTACTAAAAGAAGGTAAAGTGAAAGGCGAGAAAGGAAAGTGGCAAAGTATGTAACTAAAATGATTTTAGCAGATTATTTAATTTAAAATTGTAAATTGTTAAATTATCTATAGTATTTATAAAATGTTTTGTAAATATTGTACAAAAGGAAAAAATACAATGTTCTATTATTTCATGATTTATTTATAATCTAATACTATGTCTATACCCATGTCAGTTGAGAAAATCATCGAGAAGGCGATGCTGTGAAACATTTATTCGACTTACAGGAACAAAACGATAATACATTATTTACGAATTTCGTTTTTCAATATTTAGGCTGACAATGCTAAAAATGTGCGTACAGTGTACAATAATTGTTACAAAGATTTTCACGAAGTATATGCCACATAGTATAATAATCTGCTTAGTTGATTAATGCATTCATAGTCTTCTTATTTATTTTACGGGCTCATTAAAACACGTGACACGTGAATAGATGCTCGATATAAAATATATACTTTGCTACAAAGACATATCACGACAATAAACGTTTCAATATCTTCATTATAAAATCTGTTTTCTATTAGATAATATTGGCGAGTATTCATACACGCGGTATATAGCACCCCTTATTTTGAACAAAGGGGAAAACCCCGACGTAACATGATGTTACAATATAAATCTATATATACACATATATATAGATTTCGTTTATATCTTTAATAAGCTCACTTCATCTGATCATCTGTTTCTCTCTTTGGGTAAACGTAAAAAATATATATATATATATTTATATGCACTCTATATATATATAAATCTCAATGATATATATTTCTATGGTATTAATTATTCTTCATATGGACATATAATATAATCTCTCTGTTGTTTTGTATTTGTCTAGTAATTATCGATAACATCATCAACGCAATCACATAATATTCTATTAATTGATATTAATCGTTAACAAAAAATTGTATTTATTAAACAACATACGAAATATATTATACTTAAAAACATATAATATAATAGAAATGACATCAAACAACAAGATGATTCATTTGTTAGAATGAAATCAAGTCAAAGAAGAAAAGATGCTTTAATGTATTAATGAACTCTTGTAGGATTCTAATTCAAGGTACTGTGAAAAAACATAACTTTTGCTACATTCAATTCCGATGGCTCCACTTAAAGTTGAGTGGGGTCAGTACATTGTTGATTATTACAACACATATACACACGTATCGTACTTACAATGTTCCTTTTCCGCAATGAGAAAGACCAATCGCAGATACTTTACAATAGAGAAAAGGCACCTGGATGCGCAAGAGATATTTGATGGAGATAAATAAAATGAATTATCACATTCGACAACTCGTAGAAAAAGGAAGATAAAGAAAACTCTAATTGTCGCGCTCTTGTGCGCCCGTCTTACTTAAAACATTAAAAGTTTTCAATTGTTACAAAGGTGGTGCTAACTTCGTCCATTTTCATCGTATAAAAACGGATTTCATATCTATCACATACAAAGTCTGAAACGACAATGTGGCACAAATATATAACTCGTACCGAGCCAAGGCTATATCTCTCATACTCAACTGATTGGAATTAATTACTTTCATTCGTTCATTCGTTCTCTCTCTCTCTCTCTCTCTCTCTCTCTCTCTCTCTCGCTCGCTCGCTCGCTCGCTCACACACTTTCTTCCCCTCGCGCCTTCTCTCTGTATCCTAAGATACATCGAATACACAATTATATTTTAATGACAAGAATACGGCAGTACTACATAAGAAAACCGTTTTGAGGATCGAAGCAGCTCGGATTTATGTAGCTTAACAGATCATGCTCTGACATCGAGGTAAGCTCTTGAGGCAACATACCATCTTCCTGCTTTCTAACAGTTGTACTGTTTGCACTATTGGCCGCATTTGCTATAGGTGGGTTTACGTTTTGACTATTGGGTGTTTTATTCGCCACTTGTTCAACGATATTATTCTGGCCGGAAGGTGATTTAGGCAAAATACCCTCCATAGCACTGTTCATTAATTGCGCGCTTTGAGTGGCCACACTGTTTAATATGTTCTTCGTTGCGATAATGGCGTGCGCGGTTGTCGTAGTAATGGGTCGATTGTTAATAATATCTTGAGTAGCGTTAGTAATTACATTATTAATCGCTTGCTCGGCATAATTAGTTAGCCTTTGTTGAGATGGTTCCTGGGCCGCTCCACTCGCTAGAGCAGAACTAGCTTCAGCAACGAAACCTGCCGGCTGGTTCAACATGGAACCGATATCTTGTTGCACCGCCTGTTGCATCGCTTGAGCCGCTTGCGCTTGCTGAACCGCTTGCTGAACAGCTTGAACTTGTTGTACAACTTCCTGCGTAGCTTGCTGCACCGCTTGTTGAACTACTTCCTGTGTTGCTTGCTGGACAGCTTGCTGAACAGCCGGTACTTGAACTTGTTGTACCGCTTGCACCTGTTGTACAGCTTGCTGGACAACTTGCGCATGCTGCACCACATGTTGAACAACTTGCTGCTGCGCCTGTTGCACAGCTTGGACCGCTTGCTGCTGTGCCTGGGCGACAACCTGCTCGACTTGTTGTTGCGCTTGTGCGACAACCTGTTCCACTTGATGCGCTTGTTGAATCGCTACAACATCTTGTTGTATAAGACCCGGAATCTGCGGAATGTGCTCCGCCGCTGTCGACATACTCTCGTTCGTAACTTGTAACGGATTATGAGATGGTACACTAACGTTAGAATTCGACGTACCGGTCGCAGCCACAGACGGCTCCTGCATCGACGGTAATAGAGCAGCGTTGATAGTAGTGAGCAAACTATCGCCATTAGTCTGCTCCGAGACCACTGATGCGGGCGATGGAACGGACGTTGCAGCATTCCCTGGCAAAGGTGTCACGGTTTGACCCGGCAGAAAAGCTTCGAGAATCGTCTTGACGTTATTTGGTGGACTACTTCTATTTTGTTGGGGGCTCGAGATCGTTTCGTGATCAGTAACTGCGGAAACATGACTCATTATGGTATTACTATTGGGATTCACGGTACGCAGAGGGGACACCAATTGATGAGATTCAGCGCCAGAGTTAACGAGAGTATCTAACTTGACGCCTTGAGGGGAAGAAGCTAAAATATTGGAAGCTTGTCCTTGCTGAGGCTGGCGTCCTGTAGTAATAATGGAAGCTCGTTGTTGTATGGTACCTACGAATCCATTTTCTTGACCCTCAGCCTCTTTGACGTTCGATTCGATATGGTTGAGATATTTTTCTACGCTATGGGCACTCTGTGCAGCTAGCTGTCCGTTTGATGTAGCAGTAAAATTTGGTAGTGTACCGAACTCCGACTGATGATGCTTCATGCGAAGATCAACAACACCGCCGCCCTGAAGACTTCCATTAGGACTGCCTTCTGCCGGCAACATCGGATTAGTTTCTTTGTTGATATGATGAGGACTTAGAACTTTGACTTGAGACGTTTCGTGCATACCTCCGAAGGTGTTCTGGTGTGTCGACACCAACGACAATGGATGTGGATTTCGCATTAGATCTACCACGCCAAGGAGATTGACCGCCTCTTGCACAGGTGAACCGTTCGCCGCTACAGGAACCGACCTAATCATATTAGCCTGAGGTGCTTCTCTCGAGTTCTCGCTGACGAGCTGTTGCAACGGGCTGGTACCATTCGAACTGTTCGCAGTCGGCGTCGGTATGCTCTGCATACTGTTCTCGCTAATCATACTGTTTTCGCTATTCTCGTCTAGTACCTCGGTCTTCAAATTATCTGGCAGAATTAATTGAAGATTCGAAGATGATCTGCGATTTAAAAGCGGATTCGCTACCAAAGCTGGTGGCGGCATCATCACGTCAGGCGGTGAATTTTGACAATTTGAACTTTGTGCAGCCCACATCATAACGGGTGTTACCTGAGAGGATGCCGTCACCGGTGGTGGACTCGGATCGCTCTTAAGAGCTTCCGGTGTTTGAGATGTTGGCTGTTGTGGCTGTATAGTCGTTAAGAAATTCGCTGTTCCTGCGGCTGCTTGTGTAATCAGAGCTGAAACATCATCACTTTGTATATATACGTCTAACATCTACAAATCATTTATAACGATACTTCATTTGATTACTTCCCTTTTTGTTTGTTTAATTGTCATAATCATCTAATTCTTTTAAGAGAGGACAAGAGAATTTTATTACATACAAAGATGAAAGATTCACTTACTGTTCGATGTTACACCTGTAGTTAGAGACACTGCTGCAGGAGATGTTGCTAGAGTAGTATCACCGTTAGTAGTGGATAGAGGCGAAGTTATAGACTCGACTTTGCCCACAGATGGTTCGGGTGGCGTAGATGCAGCGGTATAAAGGAAAGTATGAGGTTCGCTCGTCTTTCCAGACGATACCGCGTACAATTTTACGCTAACCGTTTCCGAGGGTGCCAGATCTTGCCGCCTGTATGCAGGTACCACACAAACCAGGTGCGTTTGTTGCAAAAACTCCTTGTCAGGTAGAACCGCGCACTCCCAATGAGGCTCCAAACTACTCGATAGATCATCGTTGTCTAGTTGAAATACTACGCGAGTATCTTTCAGAAAATTCTTTCCAAGTATAAATAATTCTAATCCTCCGGTACATGGACACGATGTGAGTGATTTCTTACAGATCTCCGGTATTCCCGGTGGTTGAGCTAAAACGATCAATTATATCAATGGAATATAATTATCACGCTTTTCTTTTAGCAAAAAGATTTCTTATGTTTTAAGGAACACTTAAACAAAAATATTTTTATCAAAAATAACTTTTCCCACCTTTTTCAATCTTAAAAAAATTTGCTATGGATAAAGAAATCTATCGAATTAAAAGAACCGCGGCCAAGTTAAATTGAAATATAATTTGATAATTCTTATTGCGATACGTACTGCAGACTATAGGTTGAGAACAAACTTGCAAAGTTTCCGAACTACCATCGGGATGAGTGATTCTAGTGCGAAAAACCATGCGGCAACGAGTCGATTTCTTCTTGCTACGTCCTTGAAACACTCCGGCTTCCTGAGGGAATCTGTGCTCCACGTCGACGTTCCGTTCTTTCAAAATACCGACGCAGTCGCACGTCACCATCATGTCTTTCGCTGGATCCATGTCCACCTCGATCACGATGGTACCGTCGATTTTCCGTTCGATGCACGGCGTTGAATTTTTACCGCTTACACGGCAAGCTTGGTAAAACATATGGGGAGCGACACGACCAAGATCCGTGCCGATGAAAACTTGAAGGGTAGTTGGTTTATCGTAACCAACGAGACGAACAATTGGGAATCCATTTCCGGTTCGATCCTTCACTGCTCCTCTCGAACCTTCTGTCTGATAACGAGCTCTGTGCTGCTGCTCGGGTTGACAGATAATTTGCAATTGCACTTTTCCATCCGTAGAAGCAGTACCTGCAAGTTGTACCAAAATATCATATTAAAATATGTTCGGTCGAACCGAAGATTCGAAAATTCTTGTCTTCGAAGCTTAAGCTTCGTACGTTAAAAAACTTTTCGTTATCCTCCTCTGATTTAATTATCAGGATATAGAAACGATACCGAGAAAAATATGTATCGATAAATAGAATTGCCGGTCGTAAAAATATGCTGATTTCTCTGGCTCTAACTTGAGAAATAGAATTGTGTAACAGGCTTCGTTCGCAGATATCGTTCTTATAATTCTATCCTTTCCGAACGAAGAGACGAGGAGTCGACGAGGGAAAAGAGTTTTAAGTTCTCATTTTAATACGAGGAGAGGAAACAACGTGCGAAAGTTATATAATTTCGTTTGACCTATATTCGATAATGCGTTTTCATATCGATGAAACAATATCGACGATTTATTTTAACTGGATATTGAACGGTTCCTAAACAACGAAGATAACTTATCGTTACGGTAAAAAGTCTGACGGGAGGTGAAATATTTCGCCAGATGTGAACGTATCGAACTAACGACTGGCCGAAAACCAGCGACAATATGGTCGAAAAAGAAAAGAAAAAAAAAATCATGGTAGCCGAAGGTTATCGGTTCGTATTATTCTCTAAGACAAGTCACAAAAGTTTGTCGTCTGTGATCTTTTTCGTTCTCCCTTTCCTTTTTTCTTTCGCCCTCCTTTCTGTTCATCATCATCCAGATACAAACAAGAGTCTTCACGCGTAAAGTTTATTTAACATATTTATCTAACGAACTCGTGCCTTCACTAAAAATGAACAATTAACACGCGCCCGACAATATAAACAGTACGCGGCGCGTACTGATCGCTTTGACAACGGCGCTGTCCTCTCAAAATTCCCATTGTAAATTATCCTCTCGAGAAATTCAAGAACATCTCTATAAGACGACGCGGCGACAGGAGTAGCATCGTTATCTCTGCCTCGTGACCTCGCGCAGACCTCGCGACTGGTATCTCCACCAAAAAACCGCAATATCAACGGCAATAAATTTTCAAAGCCGTCTGTCGAGAGAGCAGTTTGCTCTCTTAACAAGATCGATAAACTCAACGGCATCGTTTCGCATGTTCGATAAAATGAAAAGGGTTAGCGACAGATCCGAACACGACACTCGTCGAACCTCCAATGACAGAAGAGAAAGGATAAAGATGAAAAAGAAAAAGAACGAGCGCGAGTAACCACTGTAGTCGATGCTGAAATATGCGAAGAACATGCGAGAAAAACATGACAAGCCCAACTGTATCGATTTTTTTCATTTTCCATATATTTGCATAAACGTTCGCAAACTAATTGCGAAAGGACAATTTTCATAATTTGATATAATATCGATCATCGGATTTTTGGATTCCTTATCATGTTCTTTTCTTATGGTCATCCCACATTAAAAAAAAAAAAGAAGAAAAGAAAAAGAAAGAAAGAAGATAAACGAGAACAAACGTGTGTCCTGCACGTACACAGTTGAGAGGTGAGGGTGACAGGACCCTGCTGAGTCCTCTTAGCAAGGACACCCAAGCCTGGACGAGATCTCGAGACTTCGACCACTCTCCCCGTGGCTCCGTTTCCTGTCCTATTTCCTGAGATCGTAGCTAATCCACCTATTCCATTGGACGAGCCTCTGTTGGCCGTCTTGCTGTCAGGATTGGTCGTGTGTGTAACCTCCGGGAAGGAGAAGTTCGCGTCCTCGGACTCCAGCTTAATGTCCATCTTTCTCCTCTTTGAATCCTCCTCGCCGGCGCCGTTCCAAGCCTGTTAAGACCAACAGAATGGATTGATATAGAGAGGCGTGAGTATGCGTGCGTGCGATGTAGCTGCTTTGGTCAATTTAACGAATCAAACCGCTGATCGACCGGGTTCAACTACCGTTAGAGACCGGTCAGTGTCGCCGTCGAATCAACGAGGATCCCATGGCGGCTACGAGTGATCGCATTAGATTTCGCTTACGTACGCGATAGAGAGTGGCGTAACTTTCGAAGGAGAAGCTTCACGGGCTTTGACTAAACATATCAAGCGGAGATGCTCTCTTGGGGAACGTTCTCGGGGTTGGTAGGAATAGGATGTTACAAAGAACGAGGATCAAATCTTCTATTCAAATTGAAATTTTCTATTGTTAGCTTTGGAACGAGAAAGATATCTCGTTGATTTGGAAAGTATGATTTTGGAACTATGTGAGAAAGGCAGTCTAACGTACGCTATAGTAGATAAGGCCTAGATGACAGATAATGAAATAAGTAGATAAGGAAATAATGAAAGACCTTTTGTTATAGAACGACGCGTTAATGGTGAAAGTATCTTTCTTACTCTGCTTCTTTTATCTGATGAGATTTTGCTTCGCAAGTCTTTAACGATCGAAAGTGGCTACCGTAAGCGTTTCACTATGGTATCTGAAATCGGCCGCGATACTTTGGGCAATATCAAGCGTTTAACCAGCCTGTAATATTTACTCAATTATCACGGACTGTATCGCGGTCGCGTTGTAAGCAACGCATTATTAGAACGTATGATCTGCGTGAGCCTCGTCCGCGTATAACACGAACGTGGCCGAGCTTCGCGGCATTATCCATATATCGCGTTGTTACGCAACACGCAGACCGGGAATAAGTTTATCACTGCATGTATCGATATCAATCAAAGCTCGGCGTTGGTCGCGGGATACGCATGTTTGTGCAACACGATAAAAGTCAGGAGGAGTGAAAAGAAAAAGCGAAGAATAAAGAAAGAAAGAAAAAAAAAAAAAAGAAACTGGCGATTTCTTTCGAGTATCTTCGCAGATACCGCTGCACGTTTCTGATAGTTTCACAATATTTCTTTTAACAGGACGTTGACTGGATCGCTGTGTGTTGCATACGTACGGGATAAAAATAATTTCGAGACAACAGACTCGCCGGTTCGAGATCTTTCACTTCCGCCACTTCCTTTGCGTGTTACGACACCGGATGAAACACGAAGATATATTTTTTTCTTCTTCTCTCGATTTTCTTACGAAGCCCGTAACAGTTAGAAAAATTCATCGGATAATGCAACAATATATTATTCGATAACAGTGCAAATGTAACGCTATTTTCATGACGATAATAGTCGATAATTCCGTGCTTGTTGCTTCTGCCAGTCGCTTTTGTCACGTTCACGATAACCCGCCGCGATATACGTATAAACAAAATGCTAGTAACATCGAAGTTAACATGCGATAAGTGAACATGTTTCTAACGTTTGAACTGTTTTAAATGACTAACGAGATCCGCTTTGACGTAGATATATACGTAATTATCCGATTCGTACAGTATCGATGAGTTTGAACAATTTGAAATAATTCCCAACACTCGAACGATGATCCTCTATCGATGATTCCGAATTATTTCGATTGAACAACTTTCTAATATTAAGTAACTATTATATAAACTCTGTGTTATCGATCGTAAGCTCGAGACCATCCCTTTGTAAAATTTCGTTACGATTTTTAACCAGATTGAAAATCAAAGAAATAATCGTAACACGAATCTTCCATTTTTCGATATTATCCACGTATTCTTTGATTTTGAAAATACACGTTTACAATATTGATTTCGAGATCAATTTAACAGAAAATCGTGAACGATACAATCGCTACGCTATTTACGATAATTCTACTCTCGCTTCGCACTTCGAAGCTCAACAACATACGAGAAATCTTATATACAAAATGACAAGTGAAAGGATGTTAATTCGTCTTAAATCCCCTCCCGTATCAATCAATGATTAAATCTTATTCGAATCGACAATACTATCGATCTCATTTCTGTTCTTTTATCGATAAAAATTTCACTAATTTATATAAGATCGGAGTTCGATATCGGCATTAAACGTTTATCAGAGTATCTTCTTACAACATCGACAATGAATACTTTTTAATAAATTACATAACGCAATGGAACTTCGTTTATACGAACAAGCGAATATTAATGCTCAGTTTCAGATATGTGAATTCATAATTAAGCCTCTACTTTCCAAAATATCGAAAGTAATGTTAATTATACGAACATGTACTCTTATAGTGAACAGAATGCAATCGTTCGAAGGATTCATAACAAAAAGCATCTTTAATATCTGTTCGATATATTTCAAATTTTATAAGCCAGATATTCATTACACAATTCCTACGAGTCTGTCTACGAGTTAAGAAGAGCCGAAGAGGATAGCCAGTGAACTTCTATCATCGAAACTATTCAAACTATTCGAATTACTTTAACAATGATTTTCGTATAAACGAGAGTTTACTGTACAGCGAAGTGGTTGGTCTCGAATTAATCGAACGATAGTGTACACGTGCAGTTGACTAACGTTTGCGTTCGTAAGGTGTTGTTGACGGTCCTCGAAGCCGAGGCCGGAATCGTTGGAGCTATCGCAACTGTCCTGTGCCGAGCCGGTTCTCGATCCGTGCTCATCCGAATTTCGTAAAGATCCTAAGGATATCTTAGGTTGTTGCTGTTGCTGCGATTGTGATTGCTGTTGCTGGCGTTGCTGGTGGCTGATCCTTCTTGAAGCGGAATGCGCGCGGCTACTCGACGTGACGGTGCTTCTATGAACCGATCCTGTCACCGCTGATGATCGACCAACTGCATTGTTACCTGAAATCACAGAATGCATGTTAATAAATAGTCAAAATTTGGATACAACGATCTTATAATTTAATCCTCTAAGAAGAATTCAGAATGAATATTTTTCAAGGTATCACCGAGAAAGATAACGATAGTGGTGAAGTATGCGAAGTACGTGTGAAAGTTCGGAACGAAAGTTCGCGATAGAAGCATAAAGCACATAGGAAAGTTTAACTTTGTTCTTCGAAACGTTTCAATTATAATCGTACGAGAATTAAATCAACGAAACACAGGTACCTACCTCTAAAGAACTTTACTATAAAACGATCGTGACTGGACAATTTTTAACAAGCCGAAACCTTGGAACATCGAGTAATTTCCCGTTACCTCACCCTACGTAACGTACAAACGACGAGAAGGAGCTTAATAAAACAGCTCGGGTCAATCGACGATCAAAAACTCGCCTTCCCATCAGTTAAACTCGACGAACTCGTCCGCGACAGAAATGAAATCGAGTCGTTCGACAATAAACCGACACCTCGCCGCGCGACAGCGAATCGGAGGGAAGCAAATAATTCAATTCGGACAATGACACGTTCCAAGTCGGAGTTCAAGACTGTCAGACAGGAGTGCAACGATACACGCGTCACCGACCAGGCACGACATTACGATTCTTCGACCATGTCGATCTTCCTTGTAGGCGACGAAGAGTGTTACGTAATTTTTGATCCGAAGTATATTTTTGAAAAAAGGACGAGCGAGTAACTATGAGAATCGACAATGAGCTGTGTCGAGAGCATAGAAAGATTCTCGAGTCGAGTATTAGTTTTCGTCGAAGACGAGCAACGTAGTGTCGCAATCGTTGCAGCGCAGATACTGTACGATTTGACTTTTATCGAGAGATAAGATTTATATTTATGAGATTCGCGCTTATGAGATTTGAATTTCTGACGATACAGAAGGCTCCTGACGCTTCTATTAGTCATCACAGAAAAATCGCAACGAAGTCGCGTCGTTCCTCTGAGAGGCGTTATCGCGCGATTTTTAACGCGAACGCGACTCTGTTCGACGGCGGGAAAAGAAAATCCGTGGTTATATTTAAATAACCGCGTTCTGTCTGACGAACAGGCGAGAAGCGACGGTTCGACGAGCAGCTTTTAGCCTCGATGCAGCCGCGGCCGGTCGTGATTTTCATTTTTCCACTATGGCCGATACAAGCGGCACAGACATCGAGCCGTACAAAGTCCGACGGAGATCGATGATTGTGTGTTGGCGCACTCGTCTCTTCGTAGTCAGAGTAAAAAGACGGGTTTATCTCACGACGATTAACCAGCCGGCGATCGACAAATGGAACGGACAATACGCCGCGTATCACGGATTGATTTTGATATTTTTTGTACGTCTCTCTCTTCCTTAACCTTTTTTAATTATTTGCTTTTATATTTCCTTTTTTCTCTTATCCTTCTTTAATTTCTTCTTTTAATTTCTCTGTATTCATAGAGATTCTGAACGACGTGAATATGTTGTAGGTAGCCACTTGTTGCAACTATCCAACGATTTATTTGCAATCATAGAGGAAGAAATGCGATAGTTTTTATATAAAAGACAAAGAGTACGGTTGGTAGGTTTTAAACAGAAGTTAAGGAATTAAGAATCGAAGATTATGTTATTTTAGAATTTTATTTAAAAATTTATAGGAGGAAGTATAGGAAGATTTGCTAGGAATGTACGGTAAATTGGTTATATTTAGAGATGAAGTTGCAGACTTAAAAATTATTTTAGGACAGATTGTTTAAATTGTAATTCTTATTAAAGATTCTACTTTTACTATTATTAGAGAATGATAAAACTGCTCCACATACAATAATGTGGCGTAGTTAACTTATCATAATATAACTACATATTCTGTATTTCGTCACAGGCCCCACTGAATCTATTTTCGCTGATAACGTCCCACGATAAAATTCTGCGCGTTTCTCCGGTCTTTGCGAGTTTCAGATCTCGTAATAATTCGACCATAAATCCGCCGTTCGACGTTTACGCCCTTGTAAACCGTCATCCCCAAATTCCTTCCACCCATTCTCAATTGCATCTCAAATATCGGACCTCGTCGTTGCTGCGAAACTTTGAATTACGATGTGCATTGCGCGATGCTTCGCATATTCGATCCTTCCCCTTTGCAATAACAATTTCTGTAATTGTTTAATCATTATGGAATATAATTCGTCACGACTTGACTGACACATCATCAAACCGCGAATGTTCATACCAATTGATACTTTTACGAAGAGAACTAAAGGACGAGGGGTGCTCGGAGATTTGTTTCAACCGCTAAAGCTCAGTACCACGTGTGCAATATTTTTCCGTATTATGTTCATCCCGCGTATCTTTGCACCCTTTAAATTGCCAACAAATGCGATCTACGAACCATACAAATGTAACATTTTGACACGTATTAACAAATACAGTAACACAGAACCTTCACGATAAGCAAATTCCAAGGAGCAATTCCAAGTAAACGCGCGAGCGCAACAATTATCCTCGCAAATAAAACGTAAGTACAGCCGCGATACGTGTGCAAAAGAGTCAACCTCGAGCTCGCAGATAAACAGGGAAAAATGCGTCCGAACGGATTGAAGAGAGAAGCGTCGAGCGAAGAAATGAGAAAAGAAACGAGGAATATCAAGAAACTGGCAGAAGGAGAACGAAAAACACGATGTGAAAAGAGAGAGAGAGAGAGAGAGAGAGAAAGTAATATCGGTCTATCTATAGAAGCTCGACTACTGGATGGGATAATTGCGTGGGGGTGAAGTTGCAATCGCACATGCAACTGGTGGTGAGGGGATCACCCCTCTCTGCCTTGCCGCCAACAGGGGGTAGACAGGCCGACGTAATGGGCACGTGCACACACGTGTAAGGTGCATCTATGTGATCGTCGAGGAAAATCACGGGACGATGTCAACGACCTACGTTCGCGACGATCTTCGTCGTTTTCAACCTCGATGCTCGGCGTCGTGCGTCGTCGTTTCGTGGCGACACTCGCTACACACCTCGTTATTTCGCTTTTACCTCGCCGGATAAATCGCGACCTGTACGCGGAATTTAATTACGACTGCGAGTAATTACGCCCGCGACGTAGACGCGAACGTCTGACGGGATAAGGGTACGCGTTTGTTCCTATCGGCGACGTTTATTTTCCAACCAATTTTCTACTTATTTCGAGTGAAATTCGATTAACTGATATACGAAACACGTAGATTTGTTTACACATAGTCTGGTTATATTTAATGGTTATATTTAATGGTTATACTTAAGAGTGATGCAATCAAAGAATTAAAGCTATTAGATATGTATCATCCGGTAACGAGGTACTACACTAACGTGGTTCTAAATTTGTCGAATTCTGCATAAGGTTGACGCGGTGACTCCACTTCGTTTGTTACGTTCCTCGCTTCCTTTTCGAAAACCGAACGTGCCACTTAGGATAATTGAAAGAGCAGCCATTCCGCCGGCCTTGCAATACATTAAAAGCTTGCCAGAGTTGCGTAAATCATACATACAGGTGGATATATTTCCCGTTTACCGCGCAACGCGTTCCTGTGCGCCGAAAAACACGAACTCTAACCCTGCTTGAAAATCCTACGTAATTCGAGTCAACAAACAAGGACTTTAGATCTCAAGAGGAAGCTTAAAACCGCTTAACGATCGCGAAATATCTTATCGCAACCCTTCAACGATACCAGGCTGATATCAGCAAAGTTGTTGATCGTTGTTTTTTTTTTTTTGTCCACGATAGGGGCTTGTTACGGTTGTAAAAAACAACCCCGAGGAGATCAGCATGGGCGACGTACCAAAACCACGAAAGAAAATCCAATGATCATCACCGATTACGAAGCTAACGAAGAGAATAATGATCGCGTTGGAAGAAGACGAACAGCAATTATACAACCTGTGTCAAATAAATTTCGTAGAATTCGTAGTAGAAGGTGCGCAAACTCGTTTAGCTACCGAACGAGCATCGTTATCCTAGTGTTCGGACTATTCTCTAAAGTAGACTACCAATTTTTCCTGTTCTTACGATATTTTTTCTTCTTTCTCTTCTGTCTCGCTTTCCTATCGCCTTTCGACCGTTTCTTTTCCTTATTAGGCCTCCCTCTGTCTCTCTTACGTCGTGTACTTACGTCTTCGCCGATTGTCCTCGAACTCGTGGAACATCCGTGCATTTGCGAGTGTACTCCCGATAACAGGATCGATAAACATCGTTACTATTACACGGCAAACAGCGCGTCGGACCGCGCGCTAACTATGACGCCTCTCGAGTCTCAAGGATATTGTTACCTGCGCCGATCGATTCTCTCTCTTTCTCACTCTCGCGATCCTTATCGTGTACGATCCGTGGCGTTCACCATCGTGCGCGCGGAAGTAACTCGTATGCAAAAGCACCGCCTTCTTCTACTGGTTTCCCTTTTTTTTCTTTCGACCACTGTTTGTCAAAGTTTCTGTAGCAAGACTACGATAATTTGAAGCGAATATCAAATAGTCGGTATCAAATAATTGGCGGCGAAAAAATTCGTCTACCGGTATAACGATTCTTCTACCGGTTTCCTTCTTTTCCTCTTCTCCTTCTCTTTTTTAATCGATATATGTATTTGTTAAAATTTCTATAGGCAGACTATGATAATTCTAAATAGATGTGAAACTGTTGTGACATAGTTGACGCAGAAATACCGTTCTTCTTCTACCGGCTTCCCTTACTTTTCTCTATTTTTTCGATCGTTCTCTACCAACACCTCTGTCGCAAGACTATACTAATTGTATTCTAAGTGGATACCATCAAGAACAATATAAAATTATAATCGCTATATGTCAAAGAAATAATTAGTGGTTTTGATAATCAGCGGTTTTGAGGTCAGATTAGGCTGTGCTTTATCTTCGATGATAATATTATAACCAAGTTTTGTACGGTCATGCTTTTAAGAAATTTAGTTTAGAAAATGTTGATATCTCTCGATAAGTTGGCTGATTCGTCATGCAAAATGTCATTCGATATCTTAAGGAAAACTTCAATATGGAATTAGAATGAAATATTTTATTCGCGTCAACAGCATTGTTCGTTCATTTTTTTCCTCAAACTCGAGAAATATTTTTACCTAAGGAAACTTGACACAGCTAAGATTAGAAAGAACGTTGTAAAGATTGAAGATTCGCGCGGCAACTGGTAGAATCATACGAATCGTACAAGTTCGTAGTACTGTTGTTTTAATTACACTTTGCTAGTTTAATCGCAACTTAAACAAAGTTACTGCTAGATCATTGCTCTAGGTGTAAGCGAAGATAGAGAGATAAGGTGGTGTACTATCCGTCGATTTTTCTCAAACGTTCACTAGATAAAGCATATTCTTCGTTGCTAGTATATCGACTAACATGCCGATGACACCACTAACATACCAATGATGCGTACCAAAACTAAGGAAGTGTTTATTCGTAAATTAAATTGCATCGTCTCTCTTAATTTTGTATATTTGCTTCTGTGCATATTCTCCCTCTTATCTCCATTTTAGAAAAATATTTCTCCGTTCAATCTGTCGCGTATTCTCGATTTCATTTTATAGAAGTTTCAAAGTCGTATTTATCAACAAAAAAAAATATATATATATATAAATATCCATGCTTCAAGTTTTTATTTTATAATTTTTATTTAATGAGGTCTTTGCCTATCTCTATGTTATACAGCTCGTTACTGTATAATTTCGATCGTGTTATTTCCTTTTCTAGATGACGATACTCGATAATACGTTAACGGTTTCCACGATTTCTATATTTTATCTCGTAAATTCCAGCACTTTCGCTGGAATTTCGGAAACCTGCGTGTAAACGATTAACCAGATGCCTCGAACGTTTTATTATCCGTCCGAAAATCGAATGTATAGTTAGGGAACTGACGGGAAACTTTCCAAAGTTTTCCTGTGCCGTCCAGGGGAACCGCGTTCCACGGATTCTTGCGACAGAACTCGCGTGACACGTTGACAATCCACTACACGGTTAACGACGATACCGATAGCCTACTTAAGAAGCGGCGATAAGCTGCGTAAAATCCGCGAGGTCACGACACAGCGTGCTAAATAAACGCCACATCGCACGGATATAGCTGAAGAGGAAAGAAGGAAAAGAGTAGAAAGGGAGAAGAGATAAGACTGTGAACGGACGCCGCTTCAAGATCGATAACGAATTCTCGTATTCGCATCGAACCAATGAGTTTTTAATATCGTGGTTTCTTTTGTCCCTGAGAACGATCAGTATCGCAAACTGATGAAATTCGACAGATCGGGAAACGTCATCGACGGATGCAGCTGTGTCAATAAAAAATACTACGAAAAATGCTACGAGGATCGCGAAGAGAGGAGCAAAGTTTCTCACAGTTCGAGGAAACTTGCTTTGATAAATTTATTATTTAAACCTCAGGCTGTGTAATTAATTTGTACAATTACCATTTAATTACCATTAATTTTAGACGCGAACGAATTCTATTCTATTTTCAATTTTATTATATCTGGCGCCGATTACGCGACGTCCGTAAGAAATTGACGGCGCACAGACGATAACGAGGGACGACAAGAGTTTTCGAAAATAATAACCTCTGACTTTTGTACAGTTCGAGCAACATACATATATTGAAAACCAAACTCTTCATCGTCCTCGTCGTCGTTCTTCATCGTCGCGATTCCTTTAATCGTCGTTCTGTTTCATTGACACTGAAAAAAAAAAACACTTGATCCCTGTAACCTCGAGTTCAATCTATAGGCAAGAACAATCACAACAGAAGAATTAACATTTTAGTAAATAAATATTAACTCTTTATCGTGACTCGTTTGTTATCAAAGTTTGTTGTCTGCGACTCCATACAGACCGCGTTTAAAAAGGGAAGAGAGAGAGATACGAGTTTCGCGTATTTTATCAGTAGGTATTCTCCGTGTACAATCGAATGAGTCAACGTACCTTTTAATCAGATCTCTCTTTCTTTCTCTCTCTCTCTCTTCGTCTCTCGACCACCCACTCTGCACGTACATCACTGCACATACAGTTTTAGAGTCGACAGGTCACGTACAGTAATTCATAAAAGTACATGAACACCTGCAGAAGCTTTTTTTGGATACCGTGTGTGTTATACAAAATATTTTGTATGGTAAGCGATATGACGCGATTTTGGTCATGTTGATAAAGTTCGAGATAAATTCGAAAATGTATATAAAACGTTGCAAGATATTTATTGCAAACAGACACTTCGTAAGGACCACAAAATTATTTAGACAGTCGATTATTCGTTATAATGATAAGCTTAAATATTTAATAATGTCATGCTTAACGCTAGTAAACAATTACACGTTCTAGGTAGCCATCGTTCATATCGCACATGTATTATAATTTTTTTACTGCGTTCTAATATATCTCCAAACTAGTTTCAAAGTTTGTCATCATAATCATGACAAACATGTTCGTGCAATTATAGCGTTAGCGACGTTTCATAAATACTTTCTATAATACACACATAATATATTCATACACATTTTCTGTGATAAGCGTTCGAATAATTTCGCGAGTGATTGTACCTCGAGTATGTACGTCGAGTCGATGTTATTTACGTAACAATGAAAAGAAATAATCAAGCCGGCCTCTCTCGCTTATCGATAATTCCGCGAGATGATTAGTCGGTTGACGGGCCACGCGTTCTCCACCTCGGACAAGCGAAAAACAGAGGCCTGATAAAGCGCAAGTATATACTTTTGCGAGAAGATCTTTCGTATTCCGGTTACTTCTTCAGATTATATCTCGTGTACGTTTTTCCTGTTCTTCCGACTGTGATACGACGCTTTGATAATCGTGTTGATAGTAAAATAAGCACAGTTTTCTAATATTTTTGGACATCATGAAATTAAGCTACGCATATAGATAGTAATAGGATTGAGACAAGCGCGCAATTACTTTGATAAAATCGTCGATTGCCCGAAGATTCAGAAATGAAAAATTTCGCCAAATCTTCTTCGTTTTTGATTAAAATTATAATCCGACTATGGTAATTCGTTATAATCGTAATTTAACAAATGTAGTATATTCGTCGATGAAATTTAGTTTCATCCTTTCAAATTATGAGCAATCGTCGCTCACCAGGCCAGCTCTCTCTCTCTCTTTCTCTCTCTATGGCTTAATCGGATTCTGGGCGCGTCGCCAGTTGTATCAAGTATACTGTTAAACGAGCGTACGAGCGGTTCGTATATATTGCCCAAGAACGTGTACATGCGCATTATTAATGAGCGTCGCTTTGCGCGTAGACTTCGCACTCGCGCGGTCGAGCACATGTTCGAAACACGTGGATTATGTCGGCGGGACGCCTGTGGCGCGAGATTTCATCTAAATGGATGTGCCACGTTATGAAAGAGCCCGAATACCCAACACGTGGGACGACTTCAGGCCGATCGGGTCTCGCAAGGTATTCTTACGGGTTTCGTTCGTTCGAGAATCTAGTCGAGATCCAGGCGTGATCGCGTTGAAAAAAGATTAGGGAATCCGTATAACCTTGACGAGTTTTTACGTGAGAAATGACCAGAATATAAAGTAGAGTAATATCATCGATTCGATGCAACGAAATGAATAAATATTGCGATTTGAATATTTGAACGACGAGCGAATCTCTAAATTAATAATATCGAGTTTTTAATCATTATCGATAATTAAACGAAAAAAGTTCAAGGGAAAAATCATGTAAAGAGCGGATATTGAATTTCGAGCATCTCACCAACGATTGCAGGAAAAGATCTATCTGGAAATCACGCGGCAAACGGATATTGTATTTTGGATGATTAAAAGAAAAAACCTATAAAGAAGTATATTTAAAACCCAGTGAAGATGGAGAAAATTGTGTCACGTTTCCCTAGGGAAAATCTGTCTATTACTAACTATCCAACGATACGAAACGTGACACGAAATAACCTCACGAATTATGATTTAACAAGAAGGTTATCAAACTAATTTCTCACTGTTGCGAGTCGAGCGTGGCCAATTGAATACGTTGAAGAATTTGTACACGTTTGTAATCGTCAACGAGATTCTTCTAGGAATGAAAAATACATAGTTGAATTCTATGCATGTTGGATAATTTCGCGAAGAATGCAATCTATGCGAGCGAGGCCCATCTACTACGATTCATCGTGTTCTCCTACGTTCCCGGAAGCACTCGAGTTGCCGAGAAACGCTTCGAAATCGTATCTCGGATTAATCCCTCGAGAGTGTAATAAAATGGTAAAGAATTTGAACAAGTAATCTAGAAAATAATTGTTTCAGTATCATCGAGATCTCCTGCATTTTTTTACATCAGAACTAGAAATATAAGAGAACCCGCACATGTTGGGAATCCGATACTCGGGACGGGTCGAGTCCTGAAAGTATCTCGTAATTCGAGATTGTCGGAATTTTTGAGAATTATAAAATTATATTATATCTATCACGCATTTTGTTATACATTTATTACGTATATTTAAAATTCTGGAGTAGCGTTAAAGTCTCTGGGATACTATCTCAAATTACGAGATACTTTGAGGAACCCGATCCGATCCCGAGAAAAATTCACAACCAACAATTAGGTCCCGACCCAAAGTATTTGGGTTCTCGCATACCTCTAGATATAACATAAGTTATAATAGCACTTCGCTTTAGTTCGGAGCAAGGTAGACTTTGGTCGTATAATGAAAATTATGTGCAAAAATTTCGCTATTATAACTACGAATTAAGATAACTAACGTTATAACGTGAATAATAAATCATCTTCAATTCCTAGAAATTAACTTTTTTCAGCGTAATAATATGACGAAGAATAGGAAATTTTCAATTGATTTTATACATACATTGTTATGAGACACGGTGCTATTTAATTGCTTCTCTCGTATGACAATACTAACGATCACTTAAAAGAATTAATAATTATTCGATACCTTTGAATCTCTGAAAATTAAAGACGAATTACAATCAGAGCTTCATCGTAACAAAAGATTCTGGAAAATGAGGCTATTTTCCAGCGTTTCTTGGAAGCATTTCACGATTGTATAATCGCATGCTTGATTAATATCGTTCAATCTATTAAGTATTTGCCCGTTTAAGCTCGTTCATGATTGTAACAAAAAAGAAAAAAAAAAAAAAAAGAGAAAAATGCTGGAAATACGAAGAAACTTTTAATTCGTAGCCGATTAAATATTAAAATCGAATCGAATACACAGGGCGATGTTTACCATTTTCCATTTACGGTGGAATTTTTCTAATCACAAGATACCGAGCTGACAAAATATTTGTCGACGTTGCAATGTCCGACCTACCTAACGATCCATGAAATGTCTCATCAAGGCTCGGCCACGATCGGATATAGCGAGCTTCGACATTCGACTCTGCGTTCTACGCTAATTTGTGATAATTTTAACGTCGAGTCAGCTTCATCGGCTGCGTTCAGGTAACTTGAAATTGGATAATCTCACGCGAGGACACAGATATTTACAAAGTATCTGAGAGATATAGATGTACAAAAAATTACGCCTATTTGGCTAGCTGGATCATCTATTCTCCGTGTACGTTAAACGAACGTCAACGAGAGAAAAAAGATCGTCAGGTCGCTGGTAAAATATTTCGCGTTTTAATTTGTGGCAAAATCAAAAACGACAGATAGCGAGCGCGCTCGCGAGTATTTCACATCCATACGTTTCGCGCTTGTCTAAAGATCGCGGAACAATTTACCTCTATTTTTTTTCTTTCCTATATGTGTAGACCGACCACAAGCAATTTCATGGCCGACAATGACAAAAGAATCTGCGATACGTTTTACCAAGATCGAACAACGAGAAACAAAGGAGAAACTGTTTAGCGTTGTTCAATGGCGTCGAACTATTTTTTCTCCCATATCGCTGGCAAAGAAAAGTAACGATAGGTATATAACAATAATACGTTCGTTTAATCGAACTTTTAATTCGTTTAATTCGAAATTCGAATCATCGAGCGAAAGCAGATACGTGGAAGAAAATTGCAGAAACTTTCTCCGACTATTTAGATTCTTTTTCTCCTACTGGTATTAAATAATAATCAACGATTAGATAGAATTGCGCAATCGTGTAACCTTTATTATCGTAATAGCAGCGTGAACATGCGGACAGTTTTACTCCCGATACTTGTATCTACAGACACGAGATCCTCAGAGAAATAAATAATCCGCGCAAGCTTCATCTTACGCAATCCAGAAGGATTACTTTACAACCACGCACATTACTCATTCCTATGCTAAATTTTACTTCTCGTAACTTCATCGCTCATCGGCGAAACTCTCCCGCCAAGTGGCGCGTTTCTTTCGTTCCTTTTCAAATCTACACGACTTCTTTAATTCTTCCGTACACGCGACTTTTTCATATAGCACGATCCATATAATTTTGTTAATTCTACGACTTTTTCAACTTATTAATTTTCTCAATTCTACGACTTTTTCGACTTATTAATTTGTTCAATCCTATGATCGACGCCAACTTACAATGTTTCTCAATTCTTCGATGTATCGATGCTCCGATAGAAACGATCTTTCCAATTTAATACGCTCCTTTTCAATCTTACGACGATCCACACCGTAATCGACATAATATTTTCAATGGTGTATTGTAAGAATTTCAAATGGCACGATCTTTTCGATTGCCCGATCGATACAATACTGTTAATTCTGCGATCGATAGGATCTTGTCGCGTGTTGTCGAACTTTGTCAATCGAACGACGAAAACGGTTCTCACGACTCACCGAAGAGCGTATCGCCGAACGCAGGAAACACCTCGTTCTCGAACGGATCGACGAGACGTAACATGGAACAATAGAGATCGCAACAACTCGTGACACTGTGTGGAACGATTCTGAAAATTCTTACCACGAGCCAGAAGATCGGTAAGAAGAAGAGAAGGAGGACGACTGAGGAGCTGATCGTTCGCCACGATCGGCCGCGAACGCTCCAACGACAGAAAATCGGAGAGGAACGAACGACGAAGAAAAGCGCGGGAGACGCAAAGCGCGATTGGTCGGCGGTGGTTTCGAGGCGGATTGCCGCGGACCCGAAGCGGATTGGCTCTCCCTTCTTCCGTTTCGCCTGGCAACGACCGCGCAAAAGCGCTTTTCAGACGGACCGCGATAACCGGAGTATCGCGATTCGCGACCGTCTCTCATCAGCCGTAGTCTTCCTTCTCCTCCTGTGTTCTGGGACCGAACGAGTGAATCATAAGAAAGCATAACACAGATAGAGAAGGTTCGCCAACGACGACGATAGGGATAAGAGGCGAGAGAAGCGCGTATCAAGGGCGAAGGAGAGGAAGGAGCGCGCGAGGGCAGTGATTTATCGTGAGCGTTCGAGACGCAGGAAAAGAGGAAAGGAAAGGAGATGGAGGAACGGGGTGGTACGCGGTTCGGTTCGAAGGATTCCTCGCAGAGGTTATCTCAGAACCGATACAATAGAGACGACGTCGATTTCCCGGGTGTTAGACAGACGAAACAACACGCAGAGATGCTTCTAACAATAATATCGAGACGGCAGATAAGCAGAGAAAAATAGCGTGGAAATGCGATCGACCTCATCCCGAGTTCCGAATGGAAATACAGAACATAGCGGGAGACTGGAGGATTTAGAAAGAAGAGGAGTGACGAAGTATGTGTCGTATGGAATAATTGTTATTTATGGGAATTTAAGAGATGGATAGATTTGCATAGTATCTGTATGAATTCGAGGTGGAAACGCATAAAATAAAGAAGGCGTGTCCCCTTGAAGTATGAGATACTTATATATAGAATTTTAAGGGATGGAAAGATTCGTGTCACTTACGAAAATCTTCGTAGACCGTAGAGAGAATGAAGTAAGCAAAGCTACTGCGTAGTTACTACGACAAAACGATCAAGAACTGTTTTATCAATACCTGATATGTTAAAGAATAAACGTGCTAATACACGACGTGTGTACATGGTTTTTTACTTAAGTGAAAATTAAGCTTTTTGTAAAATGTATGAAGACCTGCAGCGCGACTAATTTTTAACAAATTGTATTTCTCTTTATCAAAGGTCAAACGAAAACTATATATTCCACTGAACGAAAATAATGTACCGTTTCGGAGTAGAGGTCGACTCGTAAAACACGAGGAAACGGCTTGTTGTTCGTACGATGTAGACGTATTTAAGTTATATGTTAACTGAAATAAAGCGTGAAACTCGTTTAAAAAAGAGGCAAATAAATTTGTGGAATTTGGAGCAGAATAATCGTACGTTTGAAAAAGAGGTAAGAAGAGGAGAGAAAAAGAGGAAAGGAAAGGAGGTTCCGTGGCGTTCTCATCGAAGACGGTATAAACAAGTAGAAGACTCGCCTAAGGATACCTATTTAATAAAGAGAGAAACCGGTAGGATGAACATGCGAAACTCTTATCGCCTTCTAGCGCTAACGGTGGCGTTATCTCGATTAAGTTGCAGAGATCTTCGCAATTTCTCTAATTCCTCCAATCAATCATTTCCGTATATCTACAAACCGAGTTGGGAAGAAGAAACGTGGCTAAAACATTAGTAATCCGGACTTGTAAAAAAATGTTTGATAAAGATATCCACGTGGAACTTATCCCCTCTTATGTGGATGATGTAACGTACGAAACGTTGTCTCTTAAACCCAAAGAAAACCGCGGCATTTAATAGCGAGAAAAGTGAGCTCGTTCGAGTTTCTTGAACTTTATGATAGCAAGAGAAAAAAAAGAGAAAGGAAAAAAATTCGTTGCTTTGTTGTTGAAATTAAAAGCACCAATGACGTATAAAGCTTGGATGAAAGAAATGAAAATAAAAAGAACACATCTTTATTCGTATATTTTACAAAACAGTGATTAACATCTTAAAAAATATAAGTACCTAAATTTATAAAATATCTGTGCAAGATTACGAGTTGATTATTTTTTTACTGCTTTTACAGTCTTAGAATTTAATAACGATTTCGACTAATGAAAAAAAAAAACGAAGAATTCTCTACGTCCAAATAAAATTTATATACCTATATAAATATCGCGTTAAACGCGCGGTATAAATCGCTCAAAGTCTCGACGCAAGTCGTAAGTGAGAGATGAAAGACAATAAAAAAAAAAAAAGAAAAGAAAAGAAAAAATTGAAAATACCACACACAGAAACAACTGGTTCCGACTGGAGATATCAATTACCAAGCCTATCTAGGCATGATCCAATCGTTGAATATTAAACAGTAATAATGAAGCATGCACATATGGAGATGGATCAAGTTTACCGTGTCGATAAGGCTCGATCAATGCATTTCCGGTGCATCGAAGTTGCAGGAGCATTTGAAGGTGCTCGTTTCCCTGTTCCAAGGTACAACTGTTGGTCCTCCGAAGTTCTTGCCGCCTTTTCTCAAGATCGGGTGCCATGAGGTCTCTGAGGACCAGGAGGCCCGAAGCGATCTTCTTCGTAGTTCTCAAGCGTATATTTCACGCGTCGATCGACGATCTCCGAAGATTGAAACGATCGATCTTCGCGCTTTCACTTCGCACTGTCCCTCCACACGATTGAGCCTCGTCGTACGAGCAACTTGTTCCATATCACTCTCGAGGTGCACGTGTTCTAAGTTACCTCCGTTCGCGAATCGATCGATCGATCGATCTAGCGAATCGTTTGGTAAAAATTGGTCTTGGATCGTTTCCAATAGAATTGCCAGTCTCGACGTGCGTATGTAGTCACTGTGGTACGATGATCGAATCGAATGGAAATTCGAGAAATTTCTTTTCTCTCTTCCTCTTTCTTTCTTTCTTTCTGTTTACAATGGAGACTCGAGAAAAATGAAATGGATTACGAAGAAAATGTCTATCTTTCTCCGAAATAGCAGCACTTTCTCAACCAACACAGCACCAGTTCGATGTTGTTCCCGCGGTAATACGAACGATCAAGCAAACACAAACGAATCGATATACCGTTCAAGGTACATCGACTGATCGCAACGAGTGTCAGACGCGAACTGGCGTTTCTTGTCTCGTCGCCGATCGGCCAACCCGGCATGGTTTGAATAGCGAGTAAATAAGCCCCCACCATGAACGCTCACGCAACACGTTTATACGTTCCTGCATCCCCGACCAGCTTCGGATATATCGAGAAGGAAGGTGACCAATCAGCAGCCGCTAATTACCCCACTGTCTATCTATCGCATCTCGAAGCTACTGGCTGAAGCCCGACACATCGCACACAGTTCTTCCCGGCGAGCAGTTTTTATCCCTATAATTTCATCCCCAGTTCGTTTATTTTCGGGGGAAAACGATGTTGACGATGATCCAACACACGTTAAGGTGGACCTATAATTGCTCCGCCTGATCGACCGTTGGAAAATGTAAAAATTGCACGCTTATTGCGGGGACGTTCGGTTTACGTGTCTAATTTAAACCTTGGGGCTATCAAGGGTGAAATTTCAGCTCTTGCGAATTTTATTTTAATATTATCGTCCAATAATAACACAATCAACTTTCTATTTTTTATCTGCTATCGAAGAATAAATAAACCGTGGACTGTATTTCGTAGAATCATAACTTTTTGAACACGGCTGAAAAGCTTGTATCTATTAAAAGAAAATGTGCAAAAAGGAAAAATATACGAAACGATTTGTTGCAACCACTAAATATTCAATTTCGGTCGTATACCGTGCATTTTTACATCCAGAAATTTTCTATAAATGCGGATAACACGTGTCTACGTGTTTAAAAGGTTCAAAAGTTTCTATATGGCAAGAGAAAAAATTTGTTTCTAGTTTTACGATGAAGCACAAGCGGTAATGAATGGGTCGGTGGGCAGGAGAAAATTAAATCTGAATATTTTAACGCGTTTCACGTTGGAACAAAGCAACAGGTAGCCTCCAAAATGCCCGCGCGCTCTAATTGGCAAGCTTCGAGTCGGTTTCGAATTGGTTTCGCCCCGAAACGACGAAATATAGACGGCGACTTATCTTTCGGGGATATTGTTTGCATAACGAGTAACTGTACGGCTGGAGTTAAGTTAGAACTCATTATCGTTCGAATAATTACGAACGGTACCATATTAACCCTTCGTACGAAGAATTCACCGAGTAACGAACCACTTTGTTCCCTCGCGGTTCTAATTGGTTATAGTGCTTGAACTTTTTATAGCAATTTTTGCAGTTTACCGTTGTATAACGAGTTAATATGGCGATGAACATCATGGAGAAGTCAAGGACACGTGCTGACGACCTCGCGTGTACTCGATGGATTGATTTTTCATGAACGTTTTTTACTTTAATATTTGCATTTTGATGGATGGATCTGTTACAAAATGAAAGCTTCCTAAAGGAAAGTTCTCCAGTTAAATTTCTACACGATCAAACAGTTGTTAGATTGGTTGTTATTCGTCGTTATTTTCTGGGATGAAATTTTCTATCATTTAATAATCTTCTTCTTCTTTTTGTACTATTATTTTCTCGAATTTAAAGTTACGACTTTCGAAGGATACGTGAAAGATCGAATATCTGAAAGAACTAGATCTTCTGGATGCTTAAACTGTTGACGAGGCTATAAAATGCGACGCCGTCCCCATAAAATCAGCTCGTTTGATTGCAACCTAACTCTATTCTTCCCTTCTCCTTTTACTTTTCCAACTTCTCTATGGATTCTTCCCCTTGACAACTTTTATTCCGAATTAAATGAAACAATTCTCAGCGATGTTCGAATCCGTGATCGGTCGATGAAATACGAACAAGTTTCTTTTCCGTTTTCATCGCCGTATTCTTATCGTTGAAATAAAATGTTTTAATTATTTACAAAGCGGATAATCTCAACATTCTGACTAACTTTCTTCTATACGTATAATCGCCACTCGGTTTTAGTCTCCGAGATATTCTCAAAAACATATTCGATACTATATATGATAATTTGCTATTTACAACACGTGTGTTATTGATCTGAGGTATTCTACAGTATAAACTATATACAGCTGTAGTAATGCACATACACAAACTGTAGAACGCGTCTGGCGGGAAACCAGAGCAAACACTACACGGTATGGAACTCGCAAGGGACGTTATATTGGCTATTTAGCCAAGTTTCTATTTCGACGGCGGTATGATTTGGATAGTCGAATAGTTGCGTTTCTTAAAATAATGGCTGAAATATTTTTCAATTTCGAATAACGATAATATAATATAATATACAATTTTATATAAATTCTAAATTATTCAATAGCTAAATTTATTTCATGCTACTGTTACCAAGGCACTCGATAATCACGATCACTTGTCGCAACTATTTGTTTGTTTCTGGCATAGACGCAATTAGTTTATAATATAATACCTTTATAAATACCATACTAATAACCAATATCAGTTGAGTAGAAAACGATCTAGGATATAAGATGAAAAACCCTCTGTTTCGCCTTTGCGTGAATTAATTTTGGTTGGGCTAGACAAAAATGCAACCCTCTACGTCACAAACAATTCAACAAATTTAATAATTTGTTGTAATATATATACGATAACGCGTAAACAATACCAGGACTGTGTGTGTGCGTAATGTGAACACTTCCTGTCAGAAGCAGAATATGATATAGGATAGGATATATTTTTGCTGATATTTAGGAAATTGAAACCGAGCGGCGTATATATGTACAAGGAAAAGTTGTTCAGAATGTCAACCTTGATAACATCTCTTAAGGTCATTGAAATCGTCGAGATCGTTCACTTGGTAAATAATTACCCAAAATTTTCTTATGGATAAGCAAATACATGTATTTGATAAAAGTCTGTTAACGACAAGGGCAACGAAAGAAAAACACTTTCTCGAGACGCACGAATAACAGAAGAATTTCGTTTTGCATCTCATGAAAGTCAGGGAAGGTGAACTTTAATCAAAGGCAAAGGTCGCACGGATCGCCTCGTACTTAGAACGTTGATGATACTGTAGCTCTCATTACCAGGTTGACGTTAGCGAGACTGAAGAAAATCTCGTGATTATAGTTATATTTATTTTCAGTAGTATTAACCGTTTAACGATCCAGTTACTAATAATCTTCGATTGGGTACTCCTAATGATATCTACGACACCTGAAACATCGGAGGAGGCTCCTGAAGGTACGTAAAATCAGGACGATGAACTGGATGAATGGGCTTCGTTATATATTCAGTTAAGTGCAAACACGATTAAGAACGGTTAAGAAAAGGATATATAACAGGAAAAAATGGTGGAACTGCGTTACGTAAACTGGCCAGCAAAAAAAAAAAAACTGATCGAAGGTATTCAACGATAGTTAACGACGAAAGCAGGAATATGAATATATTTTTATTCATAAAGCAAGTTAATGCAGTTAAGATAGTCATAAATAGGAGTCATAATTAAAAAATTGAGTTGAAATTTATTAACCGCGTGATTACAAAATTTATAAGAAAAACTAAATTGTACGTTTGAAGATTTGCTTTGAAGGTTTTATTATAAGCTTGATCTTATATCATTTAATATCTTATTTTATGAGGCACGTAAATTGCGAATGGAATAATTGATTTCGAATAAAGTAACCAGAAAATAAATCCTGTTGAAATTATTTAGTATATAATAAATAAAATAGTGGACATTTCAGAAGATAATACTTATGGTTGCCAGTGTACGGATACGTCGAAACGCAATTAGCTCGAGGCTTAACAGATTTATTTGTCGATTTAAACAATAGCGAAGATTTGTCTATCGATCGCAATACCGATAATTCGATAGCGCGAGGCAAATTTAAAGACTATGTGTCTACCAATTCGATTAATTAGCATCGAAGGTTAACACTCGTTCGGTCTCCACTTGTCGGAGCTGTTTGCGGTGTACTTAACGCTCTTACATAAATTAACCATCGATAATTATTATACATACATGCTGTTTGGGTCTCAGATACGTTCGTTTTACAATGGTCAAAATGTATCGAATTCTGCGGATCGTAATTTGATTAACAGTATTGCCAAGAAAACTATAAACGTTGAAGTGTTGGTTAAGAGATCAGCCATTTCATTTGCAATTTACTATATTTGTTCATTATTGTCATTAGTAGAATACATTATTAAATTCTATTACTATTCTTATTAATAAACGATAAATAGATAAATTTTCGTAAGAATAGAAGAGAGAAAAGTATGAGAAAAGATCGAGGCTAATGAAGTAATAACGAATAGAAATGAACGTTTAATAATTGAGTGGCATAACGGCAAAGTAATTTGCGGCAAACTGAATACGAACGATTAAACGACGATACATCGACCAATAAAGTACCTTTTTACGTTGGCGCTCAATCTCCATACACGAATGAATTTAACGTTTTAATGAGCTGAATCTATAAAAAGCATTCGACGTTTATGTAGATTGAAATAGAGACTTTAAATTGCAACGAGCTATGACTGTTAACGATCAAATGTTTCCAAACAAACAGTCTCGCGGAAAACTCATATGTAATTAAAGAATCTGAAAAAATCTGATCCATTATACGAAATTTGTAATATTTCGTCGATATTTCGTCAGAAATCACACTAATTCCTGCTTAAATTTTGAAATATATACGATATATATATATATATTAATTTCGAAATATTCCTCCTTATCCAATGTCACATTTCTATTCGAAAGAAGACAATTGATCAACAGGGCCTTCTTACGTAACCAAAGCGATATTTTAGTGAAACTTTGCAAGTCAAAAATTTCAAGTTATCGACACTAATAAATTCCTTTGCATAATAACGAGAAGCTTGATAGGAAAACAAATGGAACCGTATATGAATATTTTACAAATAACAAGTCAACTGATTATCCTATCTGTTAAATGTAAGATTGTAGAAAAGACAATGTATAATCTGTAAATTAAATAGATCATCAATACGTATAAAGATACATAAAGAAAAAATTAAAAAAAAAAAAAAATGAAAGTATCACGATTTGAATCGAAGAAACGATAGGACCAGAAGCAGAACTCGATCTTTCGTAGCAACGCGATTGTTAACAGAACGGTGTAGTAAACAAATCTGAAACGATGTATATGTGAAAGCAATGATCAGGACTCGTGACTCGTGACCCTCGACATTAAGGTCTCGCTTTAATCGAGTCAGCACACTCCGCTCGCGTTAACCAGCCGCGTATCTCCCCGTCTGTACTTATGTACAATTTTTTTCTTTCAACACCCACCAATCGTCACGAGTGCTTCCGAACCCGCCGTAGCCGGTTCTTTATCAGCGTATTCAGGCTAATCTAAAGGCGGATACATACAGTCGACGTATATACGTCGAACGCGTTGTAATACGGACGATCGGTGGACCGCGTACGCGTCTCGTCGATTAAAGACTCGTTAGAGTGTGTAATGAGCAACAGCGTGTATATTGTCGAAATAGTTGAACCGTCCGAGTCACCTCGCGTGCGCACAGAAAAATGTGTCACAAGCCCGTGATGATCGTTTCGCTGTCACGAGTTACGAATCACGATATGATATGTAAACTTTCTCCGAAACAATCATATAAAATTTTCAAAAAGATCGTCGAAGGAACTGGCCGATTTACATAATTTCTAATATTGCATATGATTCGGGAAAGGAAATGTGTAATTTTGGATTCGTCTAATTTTGAAATATGCTCTAATTATACGGTTATAATCGCTCTAATTTTGGAATTTGAAATTATTTGTTTCTAAAACGGTACACCGATTACAAGATTATTACGTTGACAATTGCGATAAAATTTTATCGTCTTTTTTTTCATCCGCTTGATTATGCTATTGAGAGAGCATCCTTGTGGTTGTATTTTCTTCTTCGAAAAAAATGCGATTATTAATATCGCAATATTGATATACGATTGTCGATACACGATCGCTGATACACGATAGCCACGATGACAAAATGAATTTACATTCATTTATGAAAATTTGCGTCAGGTGATATTTCAGAATGAATCTTCTGTTCGATCGTGAAAAAATTGTACAAAAATGGAAAGGCTTTAGCTTGTATCGTATCGTCTATCGGTGTCGCGTCATGATCACTCGATCGTTATAGATCTTCCGATAGATCTGTCTTCTGTTTGAACAACAACGAGAGAAAATTAATTCGAAAAAGATAAAAAGCTGGACACGTGTGATAAATAGATTCGATGCGAAGCTCGAGTGTCCATGCGAAGGCTAAAGACTCAAATTATTAACATCGGTCAACAAGATCATCGTTCCACGAATGAAAAAATGTTATCGACACCGCATATATCGTTATATTTATCGATAAGGATAAAAATGAGAAATTGTATCGAATGAAAGGGTATTAGTTTCAAGTACGCTCTAATAATATTACTAGATATATTTTTATATATTACAACATCATCGTTTTTTACCTCTTCTTTACACATTTCTATGTTACATAATATGAACAGAAATCTGATTTTTATTTGCATATAAGTGTGTACTATATGTATATTACAAATTCAATTATGTATTTATGTAAACTTGGTTCTTTATTATTAGTCGATATATTATCGGAAACAATTTCTGTTTCATTAAAAATTCAAATATTTTCTTGTCTTATGAATTTTGAAAAGAACATTATTTGTATTCGCGTAACTTTGCATGAATTTGTTGAATAAAAAAAGAAAAAATTAATTTACGCGAGTCATAAATAAACTTCATAATTTTATTTAATAAGTCACTGAATTAATTTGTATGTCTAATATTGTAATTACTATACGATTCATGATAATATTTAATAATCCCGTACATGCCATATCACTAGCTTCGATATAGGCTACTTTTCCTAATCGCTGATATTCCGTTTATTGCTCTATGTAATAAATCTTTAATAGAAAGGAGAAATAATTCTTCGCACAACGGGTATCAGCAATAATACGCCAGCGACCAACGGCCGATTAATAGGATTTTCATTGTCAGAGATCACCGACCGCGTGTTCATTAATTGGATCTTCTGGCTCAAATGTTGGAAGATACACCCTTCCTACCAAGTAAGCCAATATACCATTAACTAGCTCTATACAGTGATTCTAAACCGTAAAACATGAAACAGCGTGAGCGAATCATACGATGAGATTTAGAATTACGTGTACTATATTCGCAGATTTTTACTCGACGATGTTTGCTTACTTTCGCGATTTTTGCCTCGTTATAATTACGTTTGTTCCGTATGTTTCTTGATCTTTGCTCGACGGAGGCTCGATCGTTGTTGTCAGGAGTATCGAATTAGAAGAAAAATCGGACGATAAACTGATATGAGAATACGACACAATATACGCGAAGCGTTATGCGTCTGGTATAACATATACAGATACGAGAAACAATATGAATGAAAAGCAACGGCAGGATGTATGCAAATTAAAATGTGAAGGAACACGTGGCGGCATGCTCCATTTCCAGACCGTCATCGGCATAATCTACGACGAGATCAGCTCGTGAGGACATTCTAATTTTACGTAACGACATCGTACCAATATCTTTTTTCCATTTCGCAACAACAATCCTCATTTACAGACCGCGATCCATTACAAAATCCGTCGCGACGGATCTGGCTATAAACATGGCCGCTTCAACGAGCAAGGAAACGAGATTGAAACAAGAAATACTGGTTGCCGTTTAAATTGCATCGCGAATTGATAACACTTAACGAATAACGCCGCTTGTTGTACAATAGCGACTGCCGGTGTCCTTGTTCGAATAAATCGAATCCCAGTCATTTTTCAATGTCTTTCTACTTCGTTATTATTATTGTTATTATTATTATTCGTAGCGTCATTATTATTCGTAGAAATGAAATTAATCGACAATCGCAAAGATTCCAGGGTCCCGAAAAATTCAGAACAAATAATCCTTCGTAAAAAAGATAACCCAGATCCAAATTAATTAAATCATCACGGGAATTTAATTTCCCTTTTGCATCAACGTTTAGTGTTCTACTTTGTAAATCTACTATAACGTGATGCGTTTAAAATGAAAAAAAAAGACTATAACATAGAATAAAGAAATAATGTCGACTAATTTGCAATTGTAATTTGTTTGACAATGTATGATATACGATGCACTACAAAATATTCTCTGGATGGTGATTCCAGTTGCTTCGATAAAAAAAGAATTGCGAAGAATCGGTAGCCTTCAACAGGTGTTGTTTAGAGCGGAATGGATTCGCGTTCACTCGAACGAGTCATCGAAGAGTAGTGTGTATGTGCGATTGTTCAGAGGCTCGGCAAATGACAGCGCGAAGATCGCCGTCTTGCTCGAGGAAGCACGGCTGAACATGATTAGATAATCGGCAGGCTGACGCGATCAATTAGTGTGCAGACATAAACGCGGCACAATTTCTGGCATCGATCGTGACGTCAAGGAACTCGACACCCGCTGTAATACCCACGACAAAGACAAAACACGTAAGAACTAACAGCTGGTTACCTGTACAGGTGTAAACGATACGAAGGACGATGATAATAAAGTTAATATTTCTGATTAAATGATCAAATGAGTAATTTTCTAATTATATCTCACAACTTATATAAATTTATCGAGGGACAACAGATTCATTGATTGTTCCTATTTTTTTATAATTTCTCGATCAAGCAATAGGTTATCACGTGTAAATAAGCGAATTTAATCGGTCGTTTAACCTTCACGCTATGTAATTAATTTTCTCAACTGCTGTTGAAAAATATCGATTAATAAAAAAATTCTTCTCTCTTTACTTGTCCTTTCTTAAAAGGTATACCGATCAACTGTGTAAATCGAAAGAGAGGAAAAAAAGCGACGATGTTATACATATTATATTTAAAAATGAGAGCCTTCCATATCAATTTTTTATCTTCGTTTATCAAGCTTTATAGCGAAGGAGAATTTTAAATGGTATAGATTAAGGTCAAAGTCTGCAGCGAACAAGTTTACAATGGCATTCAACTACGTTGTCTAACAATAGATAAAGGTAATAAAACAGGCAGTAGCTGCAAAAAAGTGTAAAACAATGTTCTTCGTGCCATTAAATATTTATGAACGTTCTACGACTTCACACAGAGCAAAACAGCAATAAATTACAGTAGTCTGCTAGGAAAAACTAGTATTACATATCACAACACAAAACGTAGTAAACATACGAAGTCTGCAAAAGTTTAAGTCAATTTGCACTAAATTGATCGTTCAAGTACATACCATTTTTCTCCATAATCGTACATTGTAGTCGAATACAAATCACTAACAAATATCATGCATAGTGATGAAACTGAGAACAGGGAAATACTCGTAAATTCAATTATGTTTATTATGAAAATTTGCATTTTCTTTTTATAACATAGGATCTAAGAATATCCTTGTATTTTAAAACGTTATAGCACAACAGATTTCAGATTCGTTTTTAAGTAATAATTACAAACTAAATTGAATCAAATTTAGTATATTTGCGCGCTCGCTACTATGAATGGAGCTCGGATAAATGTAACTCTGCTATACTACTGCATTGTTATTCCTTGGTTAGGCTGTTACTTGAAAAATCTTTAGAGCGTTGTTCTTCGAACAAAACTCAACGAGTATTACGTGGCAGTTCCCGCAGCCATTATCCTGAATACGACGATTAATCTCATAATCCGATCGTTACGAGCGATTAGAGCGATTATACCGGTGCGTAATATACATGAGACGAGACGCGTATGCTGTGTTTACTCGCAACGATACGATTTTCAGAGTAGCCCTATATTTTTACCCACCCAAATTGCATAACACCCGTGTTGTTGTTACTCGAATATCAAACGTTTATATTAATTGAAGTCTCTTCTGTTTGTCTGTTCAGCGTTTCGCACCCGCGATTCGCGATATAAATATCGTATTTATAGCGTGAGTGGTGCATGGACACTTGGAATAGACAAACTCTATTAATAACGAGCCACAAGATAAAATATTTCCGAGTAATATTATTCGAGCGATGCTTCGTACAAAATGCTTAATCGGTGATTACTAATAAGTTGTTGTGACAAATCCGTGAAAAAAAACCGCGTCAAACGGTCAAACGATTGCATAATAAGTGGCTTGAACGATACTATACAATAAAATTTTTTACATTAATTTTGGTACTCTTCTGTTACGATATGCCATAAACGAAAACCATCATGAGAATGATACAAGTCCATTTTTACTGAATTTATTGATTTTGTTGATAGAAAGATATTTGAGTAAATCACATATTTAATTCCAAAATCAAACAAAAAGGCAGGTTCGATGTGCGATTGTTTCGCTATTTATTAAATTTTAAAATTATTTTTCTAAAGGGCGTGAAATGTAATTTATTAGATTTTCATTGGTTGTTTCTTCGTAAATTTGAAAATAAAATATTAGATCGTCGAAAAGTTTCTTTCGCTTTATAAAGAAATAATGGATGCACAACATTTTTCGTTTTATATTATTTTGTCGAATTACGTATGATCCATTTTGTTCTATCGGTATAAATATATATATATAAATAAGATAAAGATTACAACGTTCGACAGATCAGGTTTCATGTTTGTATAAAGATGCGTTGTTGTAAAAGACGTGTCTGTAAAAGAAAGACAACTTTTCGGACAACCTAATACTTATCGCCATTTGAATTTTCGAAAGAAAATCTCTATTTGTTATTCGCTGCACTTTACGATCGTATAACAAGACGCAAAGTCGAATCACGATCGGATATCCTCGTATGCAAATGAAAAAATATTAATACAATGCGCAACAGTTCAACTATTGAAACAGATACTGACTATGTAGATACAATGAAGTCCAACGTACACTGGACGCAGAAACGTGTTTGTCTGTTTCTGTCGACATGTTCGAGACTTTGTCGATAATCGTAAATAATTGTTTTCAGATAGGACGTTATTTGCGGCATAACTTTAACTTGGTGAAACCGCAGTTGTTTCTATTACTGCTACCATTCCTTTCAGGCGAAAAACGTGTATAGAAGAGCTACGTAAAAAATAAGCCATTTGTCGTTTCCGTAGGTTGTAAAAAGAATTTACAAGAATCTTTTCAAGTTCTCTAGAAAGGCAAGATCTATTATAACGATCATTTAGAGAGATAAAAACACAATTTTTGCATTTTTTTTCTTTCATTTTTACGCTCTCTTATACTCTGTAAGTAAACTAAATCCTTCGTGTGCAACTTTTATTTTATTTATCTACTGTATTAGATTTAAGAAATTACAAAAACGATCTGGATTGTTCATTAATGCATCTACTACAATATACAATTACGATAAAAGTAGAAATTCGAAGAGGAAAGAAATTCAAGCGCAATATAAAATTGGTAATCGGAATACGAAATGGTAGAGTTGTATGAAAAATAAAGGATGTCAGACTAACGCAACATAAGATTTCCGGATTTCCATCCGAAACCGACTCGATCTCGTGACAATGAAACGTGTGCACACGCGCCCACGACCTCGCATGCAAATGCTGTGTAAAAGTCGCGTGCACTCGTGTAAAAGCGTGACGCAAGCGTAAAGCACACGTGAACGTAATGATGTCGAATAAAATTGTCGAATATACACACACTGTCTTGTAACGAAAGCGACGGATTTGAATATAAAAGACTTTGCACTTTTAATGATTTCTTGCGACACATGCGGATTACGCGTTCTCCTTTTGGAATAGAGATTAGCCGTAAATCATTAACAAAAGCCGGTAAATAGCTTATTTCACGTAGGATTATTTGTATACGAATGTGTCAGAAGATTTTAACTAATGGTATTTGTAAAGTAATAGTTTTTCTAATACATTAGTCGGTTAAGGTATTTGTTCAATAAGATCAGATAGTGACTCAGTTCGTTTAGGAAAATAAGATGATTCACGTTTCTATTTCAAACTGTTTTATCTAAATCGATGGTAATTAAAGATAGAGCGTAATAGTTAGTTAGCGATGTTCTACAACGAACTTTATAATTTTCGAAGCAAATACGATAAAACGTTTCTGGTCAGATAGAATGTACACTTAGAGCGTAAGCTTTTTGGCCGGGATAAGATCGACCCCACCCTGCTGTTCGAAGGTCGGGTAAATATTGGAGAAAAGAAAGAAACCTTCAGGACCCTTCGATCGTGCGAAGGAAACAGAAAACTGATCGATATAACCTCGACATCGAGTATCAACTTCAACATACAACAATGATAGTTGAAAATTCAATCCGATAAAGGAGAGAAGCCGATTATAACGTTATAAGCTCCGCTTTATTAAAGTAGAGCTGAATACATGTGCGATAACGATCGTAATAATAACCGCCGATCCAAAAATTCAATTCGATAAAATTTTTGCTTTGAAATTTCTATCGTATTTTCTTAAAAATCAACGTATCCTCGACAACTATTAATTTTCCAATCCAATTCGCCAATCCTATATTCAATCTAAATAAAAGAAACCAATTATAAGCTCGATTCTCCGCAACTTCCATTCTACGAAACCAGGGAGCCCAAATTAACCAACACCATCCTATTAATCAAGAATCCTCAGAGGAATGGTCAAACGCAGAAACGAAACCCGAAAGAAACCATCGCGGAAGCGTCGAATCTAAAACGGAAGGGGTGGTGGATGCACGCGGGGTAGGAAAAGCACGTTCCCGATCCGTAACGAAGCCATAGATCCAAAAGGGGTTGCGATGACGCCAGCACGATCACAGGGACGCGCGAGATTTCGCGCGTGAGTGTGCTCGAAGAGGAACGATCGGCAGTCTCGTTCGGCTCGTTGAACATAAATCTCGTCTCCCAGTGGACGATGACCCGTCGCGCTTATTTATCATCGCTCTTCTCTCTGTTACGGCTTAACACTAATGACAACCCGATATAGTTTCCAACGCAACTTTCACTAATGGCCGGCTGTTTCCATCGAGAATTAACAAAATATCATTTTTTCTATATTCCTAAAGAAACTCCATGATCTTGGATATATAAAAAGTAAGTGGATAGAAATATGTAATAAGCGATATTACAAGCTAAAAAATCTTCGGGGCAGAGAGGATTCGAATTTTTTAACGCCAGTATGACATCACCACTCGTCATAGTATTAACTATGCTTCAACGTTCACCAAAAATGGGACTCGATGACTGTGCACGTATGACACCATCGTCGTCGTTACGCGAGATTAACAACGGAGCAATAGTACTCCGAGCCTTTTACCGAGACAGTATACCACGAACAGTATCAAAAGCGGGATCATCGACTATTAGAATAAACAACTTTTGCATTAAGATCATGCCCAGAATTTGTCATCGACGCATCTGCGTTATTATAATCGTTCGTAGTGTATCTACATGCCTTGTGAACTGCACGAGGTGATAGGATAGCCCATAAATCCGCCAAACGAGTCTGTTTAGCCTGTCAATAATCGTTATCGACACAGTGCTGCCAATAAACGTTTTCAAACGATAAACCGTACGTATTCTTTCGAAATTTTGCTCGCCGATTCAATCGAGCTAATCGAAAACGAGCGATCAGGGCAGATCATGAACGCTTCGACCGAAAGCAGTTGATTTGAAAGCGAATTATTTTGCTATTGATATCTTGCAACTGAATTAAACACGGAACGAAAGAGATTTCTCGTTATAATAAATTCCTTTCTTTCCTTTCTGTTCTCTGACTCTGTATGGTACGATGAAAATTAATCGATTAATTAATTTATTTTGTTAGATCGCAGAAGGCTAGTATATTTCCCTTCCTTTTTCTTAAATTTAACGCAATGGTATATGGCACTGATTAAGCTGATGTAACGCGAATTTTATTGCTTAATTAATTTCAGTACCTACGTTACGTGGTTGAGAATTTCTGTTATATTAAAAAGGAGCTAGTACATTTTTCGTTCGTTTCGTTTCTTTAAATTTAGCACAGTTGGATGTGGCAGTTATGAAAAGCGGCTCGGATTCTCGACGAATCACTGTCGAAAATCTGTCACAAGCCCCCAGGCAGAGAAAACTGATATGCCACTCATTGTTCACCGAATATCAGTCTGAAAAGAGTTCTCGCCGCGGTTGTATAACGCCACGGCAGATAATCCCGCCACTGCTATCTTTTCGCAAATAGCAATAGCGATTACCTGAATTACAGTTCGTGTGTCGCGGTGATGACATTTATTGGGCTCTTGTATATTAGCTATAAAATATATTCAAGAAAGTAGTACAGCTTCAAACAACTTCAGGAAAGTACTCCAATTTCAAACAACTTTATGACAAAATACGCAATAACTTCAATTATTTGAACTACTTCGTTCTAATTTGCATTTTAATGAATATCTAACTATACCAATTATTTCTTAGAAAATACATTATTGATCAAGCTGTCAATAAATAACGTGAACACTCGATATGTCATCTGTATACTTGACAAAAAAGTCTCTTAATCGATCAACCTTAGCAAGTAAATTAAAACTGCCTTGTCACCTTTCCTATTTGGTAAAACGTGTTCCTCGACGATTCCTGAAAAACTTTCGTACATTATAATATCGTTTAAAATAAATTAAACGGATAGAAAAGCCAACAAATACAGAGTGCAAAGATCGCAAGTGTTCCATGTTACGCAATAGCGAGCATTTAATTATAAAATCCTTTCAAAATAATTTTTCGATATCCCTAAGCTTGGTAATTCTTTTTTATGACTAAAAAATTTTTTTAATACGAATTAAAGAAAATAAAGAAGCAATGATTTCCATATTGTTCGAAGGCGAGCGTACGTCGGCCTCTCTGTTTCGTCGACGCATCAGCCGCGGAAACAATAAATAATCGAGGCAAAATTATTACGGGTCATTCGCTCAGGCTTCTTGATCCGTACGAGCGTTAAATAGTCGCGCTTTTCTCGAACTGGACTCCAGAGGATTTATCGTTAGGTGGAACGGCCTGCTATCGCTCCGCGGTTCTCACACTGTCGCGCGTTCATCGAAGCTCGCGAGCTTCGCTGATAACGAAAACAATAGTCCGCGGAACAGATAGTGATATTCTCTTTCTCAGTCTTTCAGACCGCATATTGGATTCTTGGCAAGCGCTAAAATTACTTCGTGTTGAATCGAAATGACCCAAAAGGTCGATCAATCGCTCGACTTCGACGCGGACTTTACTTTTCCCCTTTTTCGCGATCTTCTACTTGGCGAAGTTCTTTCTCCCTAACTTTTCTATGCTATCTTTTTAAATTAATTTTCATGTGAAACCACACAGATCGATATTAAGATTGAAAAGTAACAAAAACTCAGAAATTTAAGTTACAAAATAATTAACATAGTGAACTTCTAGAAATAAAAATTACAGGTCTGCGACTGATTAACTACGAAAGTTTTGAGGATCAGCAATCGTTTGCAAATACTTTGAATCTTAGATTTCCGAAGTATATTTTCTTCGTGAACTGAGTTTGAACAAATCAAGGGACGTGCATTTATTACATTGTGACGTTGATAAATTCACAAGTTCATCATGATCTATCGTTTTTCTAGAAAATAATTAATAAAGTGACAAAGCAACAAGTTCTGCAATCAATTAATCTTCGTGTTTTCGCGAAACTCTGCAGGGATCTCACCTTTCACCTGTGATACTCGAACACCGAGCTAACAGAGAATCCTATCGACTTTTTTCCTGTCATTTGATCGAAGAATGCGCGTTGCCTTTTAGCAAGTCAAAGTACTCTGACTAATTACCAGAATCATATTTTACTTATTTCTACAATATCGTATAAGTTATACGAACGATACGAGCTATGTACATGATTTACACGCCATTAGTTGCCAGCGTTTTTCTCGTTAACGATACGAGAAAAAATGAAAAAGGAAAAACACGAATATGAATTACATATTCACTATAATATCTTTCTCGCAAGTGCAAAAATGCGTGTACGTTTTGCAGCTGCGTTACGTTTTTTTTTAATGGAAATCCCCTTTTTTTTTCATACATCGAATCCTTTCGCTATTCTACGAAGAACGTATTAGGGTAACATGGTCGAAGAACGATTAGTTTAAAAGACTTTTAACTACAATTTTGTAAGAATATCATATGGAAAATGAGAAAAGACGTAACACAGTACTCTTGTATTTATATTTCCTTTGTGTTACATATGATAAATTCTATAAAATTTAAATTAAAATATCTTTTAAACTAGCCAGTTTTCCAACAAGTTACCTTAATAACTTCTCTTTTTGTAGAATGACAAAAGTCATTAAAAAAAAAAAAAAAAAAAGAAAAATAGCGCAGCTACAAAAGACACGTGCATTTTTGCACTTGCAAAAAAGATATCATAGTGAATATGCAGTTCACTTTGAGCCATTTGTATATTTGCACCTTCATGTATTTTTTATGCTTATCGCTTATGAGAAAAACGCTGGGAACTTACATCGCGACCATCTAATTAATCCCAACATACAAGAAGAATTTTTTGTTACATTTTCCACAAATATATTCTTTTTCCTTTACCTGGGATTTATTATGCAATAAATGAAATATACGAATATTAGCTGGTAAACGTATGTTGGATAATGTGATGGCACAGAAATTATAAAATAAAATTAGGTTCTTTTCCGAGGGACGACAAGTATTAGGTTGTCGTGAGAGTGTTTTTCTTTCGCAAACGTATCTTTACAACAGTGTACCTTCGTACAAACGTGAAACCAAGTGTTTGAAATATCGCGGTGTTTATCTCGACAGAAGAAAATGGATCGTACGTAATTCGACAAAATGATATAAAACAAACAATGTTGTGCATCTATTATTACCTCATAAAACGGAAGAAACTTATCGGACAACCTAATAACGTGGAATAAATTAGAATTATTCTCTTTAAATAAGAAAGCGAAATTTATCCTACGATTCGAGTTATAATATTCAAGTAAATTACAAGCATCTAATTAAATTAAAAGCAGAAAAATAAAGAAGAACAAGACACGTAGATAACTCTCTTCGCTCGTTTCTGGCGCGTATTATTTCGTAAGCATCGGATTGTTTTCTGGTAGCGCCGGAGAAAAATTCGCAATTAAACGTGTAATCATGCCACGTTAAGTTATTTCCGCCTTGAACGCAACTTAATTGCCCGCGATAATGGATTCGACGATCGTTGTTGCAATCGTTCCAAGAAACATCATTCTGTTGCAAGATTTTCGACGCGCGCCGATGCGATTCAACCGGAAAACGACTTATCGATCGTTTTTCACTGTTTTCATTTCGAAATATTCGATTCATCGTTGAGTGTTCCGCGCCCAACATCTTTACGTTTGCATAAGTTATCGGCGAAACGAGACGGTGCAAATAGAGATTAACGGTCGCGAACAGAAGTCACGTGTGAGACTAGAAAAGCAGCAGTGTCGGCGTCGTTAGTATTAGTTATTATCTGCCGACCTTCTTTCGCAGAGAACGCTGTCATCCAACCACACTTCCGATCCCACTAACTGCAAACTCAAAGAACATTTCGATGATTCTTCTTCATTTTACCAAGCTGATATCTATGCAGGAAATACATTCGATGAGAAACGAGAACTCGTTTAATTAATTGCGGACTCAAAGTACATTTTGATGATTCTTCGATGATGCGACGAAGCAATAATATTCGAGCTGAGACAAGTGGAAAAATAATAGATCGAAATATATGTGTATGTAAGTAGCTGCATGATTTTATTTGATATTTAAAGAAAGCAACAATTTTTCTATGTTTAATCCACGTCCATTTCTCATTCTTCCAGTTTAGTATATTAACTCTGTAACATAATACGATATTCCATGGCCAGAATAAAGCCAGACAGACTAATTATCATGGATACTAATTTAATAACTGTACAATAATAGGTAGACTGTAAATGTTTATGGAAAACACGAAGGTGCAAAACTGTACGCAACATGCAAGGATATAGAAACTATGTAAAGTAAAATAAGCTTAAAATAAAATGAAGTATGTAAAATAAACTTGTTACAATATGTGTAATGTATATACTTGTCCTTGTTTTAATTCCAAGATCTCGTAACCTTCTGATTTGTCTTTCTTAATTCTTTTTATCAACTCATCTGATCTTTATTGATTTTTAACACGCTGATTATAAAACGGTCCAATTAACGAGTTAATTTGATTTTCGTTACATATATAAAATCACCGATTCATCAAGACACTTTTGAACCGTAATTCGCTGTAGTTCCATTTAACTTGGAAAACATCGATCCTTCCACTGCTGTTATTCTATACGCACGATATACGGGTACATACCTGATCTATCGTCATCTAAAGGTAACATCTCGCCAGTGCTACGTCTATACGTACCTGAACTATCACACGACAACGATTCGCTATATGAAGTTATAAGACGGAGTGCCCACCTGCCAATCAAACGAAACACACGACACGTGATTCAAGGACCGTGTAAAAATAACAAAAAAAGCGATTTTTGGATAAGCACGATGCAGAGCAGATTAACCCTAGTGTTCGGAGCAAGTGAAGCGAAATGAGATTACTTTTTCGTACGTTCAAACTCATCGAAGCAAAATTAATTAAGCAATGCGATAACATCCATTAATTCCCGGCAACCTGTCGTCTGAATTCGCAAATACATTCAGGAATCTACGTAAAGTAGATGGGACCGAAATGAAACTACCAATAAGCGTTCGTAGTTCGCTAGGAACGATTTATGACAGTCTGCCAAAAGACATTTTGGCCACCATCCATAGCAAGTAACCAGCCAAGGGGTTGTTTGATAGTACGGCAACTTCGAGAATTGAGACAGTCGTACGATAGTTAATTAGATTTTGTATAAAAAATGTTGGTGCCACACCAACAGCGTGAATGCGATGTATTTATTTATTAAAATGTAATTAGTTAATTTTGTAATTGTAATTTATTAGCGTATATTTATGAATCGTACGTACCTATTTAATAATTAGTATAATAATATTACCCATTTAATAATAATAATAATAATGGATCTGTCAATTTTTGATAAAAATGTGTAGAAAGAATCTCGAAGCCGAGGTTTTGTCACATCGATAATGAAAACACCATCGAAAGCTGATCAATGTCGAAACATCCCCTGATCGTAAATTAACAGCCAGCAATACATTTAAACGTGTTTCGTAATCATTCCCAGGCCAGAAGCTCATCGCGTCGATTTATTACGACACGTTAACGGACTTTATGTTATGTAAAATGTTAATTAATACACGACCGGTGCACGATACACTCGTTGCTTCTTTTAACAGGCCAAGACTAAAAAAAGCCACGTGTTTCTCGATGGATCAATGTTCGAGAACAAAGCTTCTCTATATTCAGAATCTATGTTTGAACGTTTGAATAATATCTCGTAGTATTTGAATACTTGACCGAAGAAATTAGACCCTTTTGATCGAAAGGGAAGGCACCTCTACCTTCTTCGTGCAAATATTTGCCAAGCAAATTTGAGAATTTTTTATCCGATTATCGAAAGTCTACAAAGTATACTTCTTCGACAATTTTAGAATCCAGATGTTCGATATGGATCAGAAACAGATCTATGTTTGCCTCTAAAAATCTTTAATTTCAGAATTGGCAATGTAGTAGAGCCTCGCTTATCTCAACACCCGTTATAAACGTCTATTATTACGCGAATGTAATATATGCCAGTAACGAATGTCTTTATTCAAATGTATACCGTTTCTTTATCAGATATACTCTTTTTCTTTCGTTCGATTGAGTAAATTCTGATTACATGAATTTCTTTCCAACTATCGAAACAAAATACGACGTAATTAAAAAAAAAACCCGGAAGTGACATAAGCGCGACAAAATTAGTAAAAACACAGAATGTTGAAAAAGCCATAATCGCAAATATTAGAAAACAAGAACACGATATCAAAAATTATCTAAAGCACGTAGATTCTCGGCAGATGCTGGCAACGGTAGGAAAACCTTAAATATACCGATGTAACGAAATGGTTTCATTGCGATAAAGACGATAATAATGACGATTTTATACAAGTGCAAACAGCAAACGAAAATGCTGATGGAGAAGCGCCTTGTTACGTCGAGGCACTCGTGGCATTTGAAAAACAGCTTGGATGGTTCGAAGTATGACAAGAATGTAACTCCGTGCACTTGCCTATGTTGACAAAATTATGTAACTTAGCAATCAAAAAGATATTGGATATGTAAATATTTAAGGAATCTATCGATTAATCTTAATCTGTATTCGAATAAATGGAATTTCGATTCAGAAAAATGATTGTTCTATTATTCGAAAATTTCATTGTCCCAATAGTATTGTCTGTCTACTAGTTTACATAAGGTGGACTCTATTATAATTAACGATAGAGCTGATAACGCGATGTACCTTGAATTTTCGAAAAGAGTTTCTTTTGCATCGAACTTTTGCTCGACTCGAAATAAATTTTTCTACCTGGCACAGGTAGCGTTTCGAAACGATATTGAAAACGACCTTGAGATTGCTATACTTTTGTCGTTTAATGCTTCCTTCGACGTCAATCGTATATAGGAGAGTCGGTGACCCAGGTCTATCACAGTCAATGGTAAGCACCGTCTCGTCAGACGTCTTATCGCACTTGGTAGACAATTATTCTTAAGACTGGGATATGTTAACGACCTTGACGATCGATTAGGAACGAATTTCTATTAACTACCACGCAGTTTATTCCCGTTATCGTCGTTTTCCTATTCAGAATCGTTACAATGTTGCGACGTCTGTCGAATTATCAGCACGAATGTTGTTATGTTTCAGGTATTCTTAATGGATCTAGTCACGCGGCTATCGAGTTGATGTCTGTTTTTTGACGAATCTAATTCCTCTTATTACTAGTAAGCCATGCTAATTTCTGCAGTCTTTATTGTATCTGATTTGAAGGCCATGTATATATCTCTATATAGAGTGAACCACGTAACTGGACCCGGCTGTAGCTCTGATTTCGTCGAGGACGGAGGAAAAATATACATAGAAAAATTGAATAGCACGATAAGATCCATGTTCGCGGGTTTTACTCGCTTTTTTTAGTATGCTTCGATATACCGGAAAAGTATAATTCCACTCCTTTTTCTAAATGCAACTCTATAATTTTCTATTAACCGTTGGGTCGAAAAATATTTACATTAAAAGGTATTTTAATTGCAGTTTTGTAGAACTTAGCGTGTGATAAACAAGGACAAACGTAAAGTGTTTATATTTTTCTTGTATTTTATATAATAAATTTGCTGAAACGAAAATCAAATGTATTTTAAACTAGGCATTATTCGATCCAAGTAGCTTAATACTTTTTCCTAGAGAATTGAAAGATGCATCGAATGGTTAATAACAAGTTATAGAGTTCCATTTAAAAAGAACTTTCCCCGTGCGTGCTAAATCGTTGCATAATAAAAAACAAGAGTAGCTACGAACATAAATCTTAGCATGCCATTCAATTTTTCTCTCTGCAAATTCTTTTTATTTTCAACGAAATCCTAGCTACAACCCGGTCCAATGGTTCGCCCTGTATATTTCAGATATTATACAAATATACTTGGACATATATATTACATACCATGATGTTTGTATAAATCACACGTCTTTTGTTAAAAATAGCAGCTAATGGATTTTCTTCTGTTCTGTAGACTTCAAAAGATCGAACGTGAAAATACAAATGCGTCGCAGACACAGTGATGCAAAAATTGTATCAACTGTTCCTTCGTATTCTCCTAATTTACAATCAAGAAAAAGATCCTTGAACGAGTTAACATTTATTAATGTTGTTAAATAGCAATACCTGTGAATCACTCTGCTTATCCTACCTTTTATCCTTTGCCTCTCGCTGTTCCCATATCCAATTATCTTCATACATATGTATAACTGTTACTACGATGACATCGCAAAATATCTCTAAGATCGAAACGACAGACACGTGTCGAAATTAACGTGGACGTTAAATCACGGAAGTATAAGAAGCAACAAAAATCGACTTTCGACGATTCCAAACGACGAGCTTTCCAAACCAAACGCGTTAACATCGAATGCCGAGGCACTCGAAAATCTTGAAAATCTACTCGGCCACTTAACCTTACAGGAATTCAGCCAGCCCATTAATTTCAGGGAACCAATGTCTCGGTGCGAGTGCTTTATAGCATACTTAAATCATCGTCTCGCATTAAAAGTTAGCTTTACTAGGATTTTCGATAAATACTAAATAATATATATTAGATAATTATAATTTTCATTTACCTGTATTATTGAATATTCTATGACGTTTCTATATGTACGAATAACTGCTTTTGTGCATGTTGGAATTGATTTTATAAGATTTTTGCATTCCATTTCTGATAATTTTATTGCTTCTCGGATCTCCTCGTTTTTTGGTTGCTTTCTAAGTTTCTCCGCGTCGTTCGTAAAATTTTTAGCACCAAAAAATTCGTGTACAAAGAAATATAAAAAATTGTTCAACGTACGAGAGAGACAGATATCGACTTGTTACAAGAGAAAGGGTTCTAAACGCGATGACAATGACGATACAAGCATCGAAATTAAAACACGATGTAGTCGCTCGACAGAAGTACGAATCGGCTTCATTTATAGCAAATTAAATCGAACGAGCACTTCAATAATTCACTTCGCATTTATCAAGCAAAATCGTCGCTCTATTAATTAATGTCTAAGGAGAATCGAAAAAGATACGCTCTAAGCGTTGCCTGCTGCCGAAGCGCCAGAAAAACTCGAGTCTTTTTAACGACTGCAATTGGCCTTATTAATCCGAGTCAAGCACATACTTTGACCACGACCCATCTTCATCTCTGTCTCGACGATCCGTTGTTGCCTTACGACGAAAATGCGTCGCGGCGAAACGTTTTGCTTCTGGCTAATCTTGTGTAACAAGTTACATGACACGGCGTAAATTTTTTATCAGTCAGCCGAACGATGGTTATGCGAAGAGCTGACAACCATAATAGTGTAGGTTGGTAGACTGTTATTTTTTTAATAAAATAGCATTCCCTCTCCGAATCCCGTTACGTAGAAATTAAATGAATGGCAAAAAAAAATAAAAAATAAAAAAAAGAAGGAATACGCAAATTATCTGGCGTATTAATATCTTTCGAACGTCTGATTGCATAACCGCGAAAGAAGAGTGTATACTGGTTAAGTCTTGATAGAAAGGTCGGTGCATCGAAGTCTAAGTTTTGGAGCAACATTTAACAGTATTATTCAGTTTGATATAATAAGAACGTAGCCATTAAGCAATGTCGTATTTCATTCGCGTTGTTCATTCTCCTTCGTTCAGAAGCGTAACCCCTAATTGCTTCAAATATGCTGTTACAAAGTGTTATATACGTTACGTATGTATGTGCATATATAATATAATACAACATAATCAAATAAAATATATATTTAAAAGACTTGACTATGCAACACCGAATCTGTGCATTTTGATTATTTTCGCCTTTGCATTATTTCGATATACTCGTTATTAGGTCTTCGATACTTAAAAACTGATAACTACATCTAGCATTATGACACACAGAATTAAATTCTCTAAATTCTAGCGCGTGTTAATTACATTCGATTCCTTTCCATAAATTAGAAATTCCAGTGTCGGTATAATATCTAATATTTGCGATGGAAATTAAGAACAGTGAAAATTATGTAGAATTATCGATACCCGCAAAAGATTCGGCGATTTAATTAAAATAATTTTGGTTAACACTCGAACGGAACGAAAGCGGAAAGCGATCTTTCGAGGTAGTCCGAGCGAAGTCGCCGTTCGAATAACACCGGTGCCCGAGGACATTATGATATTTCATATTTTCTCTTTGCTCGAAGCATGAATTTCAAGAAGGTAGCGACAAGGTCGATCGAAACGCGCTGTGCGAATACGAAAGAGGAACACGAAGGGTGAGTTGATCGTTCATGAACAACGCGAAACTGGTTTTCCCCAGTAACTACCGATTCCTCTCGGATTAAAGGGGCCACTAACGTCTTGTATCGCACGAAAGAAGTCTATTATTATCAGACTTTCCTGATTGAAGTAGAAAAAACAAGCTGGAAACCGCAAATGAGCTTAACTTCCGCTTTGTACTCGATGGATATCGTAGAAACTGATTTAGCTACATAAATATGAAGCTGAATATTCATATGACATATATACGAATCAAAAGGCAAATGCATTCCTGCTGCTTCACGACGTGCGAAATTTTGGCGAGTCCGTGAAACGCGCTTAGTATTTTCGCCGAAGACTTTGAGATCCGGCCAGATGTAAAAAAGCTGAGCAAAATCCGTTTGAATTCGAGGGTTGCTATATATACGTGCTATGTGTTTAGTTTATCGCGAATCGCGTTATTAATCTCACAATAAAAGTTCAAATAGATCGCGGATCCCCTTTAGCCCACGGATCGATGCGTTATCAATGGAATTTAACCCTGTGGGAATCGCAGTTGATCTGACAGATATATAGGTAGATACATGTAAAATCTTTTTATACCCACTTGTATTTTTAGAGAGACACGTTTTAAAATTTACTGACAGAGGATAGCTCGTGATATGAGTAGACTGCAAATGTTTATGTAAATTTATATTTTTACGAGTGTACATAGACACAGAGAGTAATAGAGCATAACCATAGAATACAAATGAATGATAGAACAATCTAAATAAAGATTCGTGATTAGCGAGAAATATCACATAGACAGATGGAGAAATCCTATTATATCAACTATTCATCCGTATGTTTACGTAATCAGTATATATGTAATATACGTATTTTGCACATATAGTTATCATACAACTATATTATATGGCTAGCTAAAAGCGTCCAATGCATACAAGAAATTCCACCTTGAAATTCCCCTTGCATCGCGTACTTCGCCAGGAACCTCTCGTTTGATGGGAACGAGTATAATTTAATCGTCGCGTCGATTCGTTATTATTCGTAAATCTCGCATGAATAACGTCGGCGTAACATCGATTTCTTATAAAAACTCACGATAACATCGATCGACGGTCGATTGAGCCGAGGAAAAATATATGCATCTCGAGCAGCATTACGCGTGTCTAATTGCAAAAACAGGAAGAAGAAGGAAATTGATTGGTCTTGGGTATATGTAAATAAACACAAAAACCAAATCATCTCACGATCCAACGGAGCTCGCTTGTGACGCAAATCTACCCCCCTGGTGGCATTCTCGCGATGATTTCATGCACATTCGCGATTTATTCGATATATTCTATGAGCTTAGGCGAGTGGCGGCGAGACGACGTATCGCGAGAACCGGTCTCCTCGTTCGACCGCGATTACTGACACATTCTTCGTTCGTGCAATATTTTATGAACGAACGTGCTTTCCGTCGCGACAACGGTAGCCAGGCTCGTGCGAAAAGGCGAGGGAAAGAATCGCACCGGTTTCCTGATAATCGGTTCAATGCGCTGAAAACCGAGAAAAATTCGAAACGTTACATAAGCGATCACGCTCCGTTCGCAAACATGCCCACAAAGTCGATCGATCTCATTGGACTGCGACATATGGAATGTCTGTTTTTTAGGTCACGTTGAATGATAACTTTATCGGTTTTAGCGATCGTACGCTGGAATCGAAACATTTTCGTCAATGAGTCGCAAAATTACGGACTGTCTCGAGGAACTTATCGAATTTTTATATTTTATACGCTTCTGGATGTACAGTGAGTCACGAAAGTACTCGAGTACTTGTAGAATCCTTTTATGAATATACTGCGTGCATTATGAACGTGTTGCGAGTTATGTGCAACTTTTTGAAACTACGTTAGCACTATAATAATATCACGAATATGTTAGTCCAGTTTGAAAGAGATCTAGTAGAATGTATAGAAGTTATGAAACGTTAACCAGAGGAAATTACAATAATATTATAGAAATCATAGATATATTTTATAAATATTCATTTTAAACTTCTAATTAGTACATTAGTAAGGTGGTTTCGTTGGAAAATAATATAGAAATATTTGAATAATCTCTGTCAAATTGGTATATATTTGTACTAATGTAACTGCTATCTACATTGTTCCATTTATTTCAGATTTTACCGATATAATCGAGACAATCTATCGTTACAACGATAATGAAGTTTGAAAATGTTTTATTTAACACGCATAATATATCCGTCATAGATCCCTATCGCAAATAATAACAAATATCGATATAATTATATCACTCGCTATATCATTCCTCTCTCTCTATTTTTTAACGCGTTGATCTTGAATTTTTGAGAAATGAACGTTTACACGTTTAGCATATCTTGCAGAACTAACGTAGATAACGTTCACGTGTTATCACACCATGCACAAAGCGTGGTAAAGCAACTAATTGATGCGAATACTATAAAACCGCGTGAGAATCGCCTTGCGATTATTCGAGGAAAAAGTAAGTTTCTTCTGTTTGAAGTTAGAATGCCAATTGTTCTCGAAAGGACTCGAATCGATAGTTAGCGTTATATAACATTCTCTTGATAAATGCGTATACCAGAATCCGATGATGTTCGAAAATTGACTGGCAAATAGATAGTATATTGAGAAGCAACAGACTATTTAGATTAAGTTGGAAAAATAGATGAGAAATAAGAAGAGACGAAAAGTTCGGATTGAAAGTCGCGCGATGCATCAGTATAATTCAAACGTTGATAATACAACGATGATATCAACACTGGTTACGTAACTGGTTTCGCGATACTTGCGATTTAACGAGGGGAAAATCGCATTTTAAATGGACTCGATATGTTTGAATATTATTAAACAAATGATAGTATTTTTTACATTAACCGACGAATATATTAAACGTAAGTGGACAAAGAAAAAAAGGATTTTATCGAAATTCGAACGCGTTTCTCATGACGAATGTGCATACAGATATGCCGCAGTCTATGCGTCAATTAATTCGATAGCACGATTTTCCTGCTAAATGTAACCCCTGGGATAAACCATGACGAGGGCGATAGTATCTAAAGAGGTGGCGTCGGGCGCCACGGCGCCAGTCGTCCCTCTGTGGTCAGGCAGAAATTGTAGGCCAAATGAAATGCAGTGGACAACCAAGAGAAAAAAAATAGAGGAGTCCGATCGTACTGGTCTCTCGAGTGAATTTCCAATTGGAAACTCCAATTGGAATCTAACTCTTTTATTGTTACGTAATGAATTTTTATGTGCCTATGGGAAATTTGAAGATACAAAAATGCAGAGAATACGCGTGATATGTAAAAATATATAAAAATGTCCAAAGTATAGTACTCTCTATAATATTCAGTAAATAAATAAGTCTCACTTATTTTACAGAAGATTACAAAAGTGAATATTTTTTCAACTGTATGATGTCACCTATATAAATATTTTATTATCGTTATTATTAGATACGAATGTTTTAAGAGCATACCGACATGTAGAACTAAAATAGAATGTTTCTACCAAAGAAAATTGATAATACTGCAAACCTATCAATATGTATAGAGGACATAAATAGTTGGTATATCTAAAGTAGCATATCTAGTAAGAAAGTACGAAGGAAGCGGCTTGACCGAGAATTGAGAATGGGAAAGGCTGCATCGGGCGAGAAGGTGGCACCGCCATAAATTGTTAAGATCAGTGTAGATTGACGGTGATTGAGACTAGATTACAAAGACCTTGAGTCGCTTAACACCCGACGCTGGATTCATTGACCGTTATTCCTCCGAGAAATTTTGCCGAGGCTCGGCTAAAAACACAAAACGATCCTGGCCAGGTCCTTGACAACTTTTAGGCATATGATAATTTGCCGGCGTGTGCATTCGCATCCAAATATCCGAATTAAGTCTCTCCAACTCCTCGAACAAAAATATTGAGATACCAGACTGATAAAGTAATTCGACAAAAAAGGACATAAGTAGTAAGAAAAAAAGATGGATAAAAAGGGAAAGAAGAAAATAAGGAAAAAGGGGATGATAATTTTGCTGATCTTTAACCGTATTAGAGCGTTTCAAAGTCTTTTCGAAAGTCTTCGCTTTGCATTTCTGCGCGAATTTTATTTCTAAAAGAAGACGCAAAGACTTTTGGAACGTTCTAATAGAAATCTTTCATAGAATAGAAAGTAATAGGATGATCGTTGCAGCAAGAAAAGTATGCAACACAAGTAAGCCGTTGCATCAGTACACATCGATAAAACGATTATTATTATTCAAATGGGTCTGCATCAATATTAAAACGCTCGTTTAGATTCACTGTGCTAGCCGCGGTTCGTTCGTTGCCATCAATTAAACGAGTACACCGAAGCCAATGCGTTCGTAGAACTTTGGACAATTTTGATAAGGACCCAATTGATTTATTTCCCTTACGTTCAATGTTCTTTGATTAATCTTGTTGCACGGTGTATTAACAACAACATATAGCAGCGCATATGTAGTGTTAACCGAGGTAAACACTCGACGATGAAGCAATCAATGTTTAGCATTGCTTATATTCAACGATATAAGCAGAATCGACCTTTTTTCGTCCGTTTCAACCAGCGTAGTATAGTATTTATTGTAATCGACATTCATTCATTATTACCGCATATTTTATACTGTTTATCGTGTTATAAATTAACATACTAATAGTATTACTGCAACGTAATACCGCAATTGGTACACTATATCTTTGAAATTAAATCGCCAAGGATACGTGTTTACTGGGTTCGCGAATAATTATTCTATTCTTTATCTTGTAATATTATGATGTTCACGATATTAAGCAATAATGCTTAATCTCGTTGCAATACTCGGATACTGTTTATTTTCCAATCTTACTTTCGTTCTAACAGAATAAAAGATGGAAATGAAGTGATACACTAAAAATTAGGGAATCTATGAGTAAAAAAAAGACTATATGCAAGAAATTAGAAATCCAAGTGAATTTAAAAATTTTCTGCCGATAAGGAAATACGATTCGAAGATTAAAATAGATACACTAGAACAGTATCGAGTATCTTTTGAAATCAAGTCCGTGAAAATGAGTTTTTTATCGGTAAATATACCTTAAAACTCATAGACAGAGAAAACTAGTTTCACTTCATTTGACCACATGGATACCGTTATCCGATTCGAAAAATACCTGTCGATGATACGTGGACAACTACAGTGGCGTATATTTGACTACTGCGAGGTACAAATTTTACGATGGACGAAGTTTATATAACTACATAAAGCTGATATCGCTATCATATCGGAATAAAAAGAAAAAGAAGATGAATAAATGCTACAACTAGACCATGAAGTTGGTCAATGACCAAGAGATTTCAACGAATAAACCATCATCATTAACTGGTATTATTAAGAAATTAAGTCTTTCAAGGACATGATATCTGGTTAAATATACTTCTAGATATTTCAGACAATCATTGAAATTGTTATCTTGTTCACGAAGATCTGAAATTTTCGAAGTAAACCGAACTAGATAATAACCTACATTCAGAAGAATAAACAGACGATTGTAATTACTGAAAAGAAAGACATATGTATTTTAAAAAGCGTCAGGTCATGTGGCCCATCGAACGTCGTTAACGAATGCGAATAACAATTAGAAGTCTTATCACGGGTCGAGCTCTATATGAACGGTCTTTTATTCTCGCTAAATTTAAAGACGTTCTTTCGTTTTTTTTGCATTTCCTTGGTATTGTACAATAACTGTTAAAAAGAAGAAATTATATAAATCATAAAAAAGAGAAATAACAAATTCATTATTTCTTCTGGTATTATGCTGGTTATTTATATCGAGGATAGGAATAAATTTATATGGGATTTGAATCATAAAATGTTCAGTACATAAAGAGTTAACGTAATTAATAAGAAAAATCAATTTCAATATGAAATAGAAATTAAATGGTCGTTCCAAAACGAACGACAATTTGATGTTCGTGGTATCGACAAACTTGGAAGGATCTCGCAAACTTTCCAATTCACACGTTGTAAAAACCGCATGCCTTAAACTCGATCGATCAAGTTGTAGGTATACGATACGGTATGGAACGGAAAAGCGCAATACGAAGACAGAAATATCGCAAGGTATCGGACGCGAAATCAACTTGATGCGTTCCGCCGGGTTAAAAACATCGATCCGCGTCTTTATCGTCATGGTAACACGTGCACTTATACAATTATCCTTGTGTGAGGCTATTGGATGTATGTTTCCATATGGCATAGTGACGGTATGCATGCACACACTTGTTCATATAAGTGCGCCGATTACGTACAAACGTGTACGTACCTCTCCTCTATTTGTTATCTTACTCTATCTTCCTTGCTCTATTCTTATCACAGCATGCTAAGAATGCATTTTCACGGTTTCACTAACACGCACTTTCCGTGTGACATGCGCGAAACGAACTGGGATCTCGTTCGGAATAGTATTGAAATAATTTTATGATCGAGAATTCCGCTCAATTAAATCTATAAATATCTCGTAAAATTATCCATGTAGTTAAAAGTGTTGAGTCGTAGTACACAAACTACATACATACTATTTTTAGAATACTATTACCGGTATATGTAGTGGCGAACACAAAAATATGATATATTTTCAAGGAGAGTGAAAGCAACTTTTGGTCGAACGCATAATAATATTGTATGAGATTAAAGCAAAACGAGACTATGTCATTAATACGTACATATTAGCAATGCATATTGTACGAGACAGGTTATACATACATATGTACTGGCGTGAATAATATCTAACGATTAATATTGTGAATCTACATATATATACATATCATATATAATAATAGTTATATGGTGCACTCTTTCTAGTAAATCCACGCAATTAAATATTAATTAACGAATACTGTTGTATAAGTGACTAACATTCTTGGAAGCTTGTTTACCTAGAAATAAGAACGTAACATATACAATTCGTTTTCTACAGGAAAAATGTAATTACTTGTAAAATTAATAGCTACGCAGTTAATGTGTAAAAAGGCCAATGTCTGACAAACTCTAACGTGATAATATTCTACGAAGATATGGTGTTTCATTCGAGCGAAGAAAACAACTATTGTTAAATGATAACGACGATATTTCATCGTTAATAACAATGCATGTCAATGCAAGAGACGAAGTTCAGATCCATTGATAATAATCGTATACACATTCGATGTATAGTCAACATTCGCTCCTCATTCTCAAATTCACTTGAATTTGAAACCAAATGATATTACTATCCCATCCCATTATTTAATTCATACCAAGGCCGAGTATTAGGGAAATAACTTAAGTAACAGAAGCAACAGTGAATCATGTTTACTAACACACACCAAAACGAAATGCATTTATACATGCAAGCGTGTGAGGCATCCATATTGAAAACAGTATAACCTCACTAGCTGTTTTGTAGCATGTATTATCCTTGGAAATAATGTATAAAACCACAACATTCTATCTTAATCACGATTACTATTTAACTTAATGATTATTACTTCAACAAATTAGCCGCCATCTTAGTGGAGTAAACTACAAATACACGATTCTCAAAGTGTGTACGCTTTTGTGCATAACTTTGAAACTGACACACTCCAATCACATATTCTATGATTAAATTTCATAACATAATACGAAAGATATTTCTTTACTCCAAAAGATACATATTTTTTAAATACATATTTATCTTGATATTTTATGCTTCAAACGTTTATGCTGCTATGAATTTTTGACACGCAAATAGAAGTATCGTTTACATTGAAGACACTTTTGTTGGAAATTTCTCTTATATTTATTCACTAGGTGTAAGTTAAAATCACGTAATTAATCTTCACATGTTCGGCCATGTTGTGTTGATACCATGGAAAACGATTAGAGGGACCGAGAACGCAGCAGGGCTATCTCGTCGACTGGCAGGCGAACCATTTCGCAAATTTCCTGGTATACCAATCTATCCACTTACCGGCTGTGGCTTTGGTGTTTTTCCCATGATGCCCCCGGTTCTTCTTCTCCGATAATCGGCCCTTCAGTAACATCGTACACGCACTTTATCACGATTTTTATCACTTGTCTTACACTGGCTACGCATTATTATTCACCCACACGGCAGCCATTTGCCCTCTACCTACTCAGCTATAAAGCCTGCCTCGACGTTTCGTTTAGCCTTTGGCTTTCGGCCATTCGACAGCCTATGACGTCATGTAGATCTTGGTGACGTACCTATGCTTTCCTTATATTTGGAACGTTCGATTCTAAAATTATAAAGCTATGACAAAATTGTAAGCAATTTGTTACGTGTAATATCTTATACTAGACTAGCTAACGCTTAATATCAATATAAGAAGCAACGTTATTATTATAAGAATGTCATATATTTTTTTCACAATAAACGGGGCCTTGTGATTCATTACAAATTAAGCGGTACTGGTAAGATTTTGAAATAATCTGTTTTACCGATAGTCGGTTATATCTAAATCATGAACTATAAAGTCGTGGCGCCAAAATCTATCTAATCTAACATTTTGTGAAATGAAAACATTCTAATTTATGCTATATATCAAAGAGGAGCACTCAAAGGGAACTTGTAATAAAAACAAACAAACGTAAGTGCGTGTAGGTATGTCCGTTTACTTCACACAATCAGGTTCTCTTTCACGAACACATTTATCCGAATTAAAAATTGAACAACGAATATCGAAGGCAATCAATATATCGTTAAGAAATTGGTTTCTCGCGATATATTTTTTGATCCAATAAAAATTTATTTTGCAATAATGGTTTTTGCAAGAATTGATTTGCTTCTTCGCACCACTATAAGACAATTACCAAAGCTCACAAGAAACCATACGTACATATCGTAACCGTATAATATATATATATACCATATATATATATATACCATCGCGTAGAAATCTATAATATTTATATATCATAACGCAGATCGAAAAAGACAATCATAACATACATACGTCGGGCATCTATATAATAATTATACGAAATACATTTTGCAAAAGATCACAACAATTATGCAAAAATAGACGTTATTCGACACGTGTCATAACCACAAGAAAAATCAAAACTTTTCGTCTTTTTCTTGACATTGCAACACGTGACGAATTAACCGCAACACTCAGCGATGTAGGTTACAGTTATATATTCGTCGACGTAAAAGTTCTAATGCTTCTTTTTTTCCTTTCAATCTCTATTTTTTAATTAATTTATTTTTTCTCGCGTTAACATTTCTGCAATAGCCCTTTGTAAAAATTTTTTGTGTAGTATCAATATCTAAGACCGTAGGATATCGGTTGCAATATCACTGCGACATATTTTCTTTTTACTCCTTTTATTTTGTGACGATACCGTGACCAAAGCTAAAAGTTTCCTTCCGTTTGTGGTATCCCCATTATATATATACGAGTATCTAAGAAGATCGAGGAACCATCGGTTGACTACTTCATTACGCGAAGGAAAATTTCTGTGAAAACTTTGCCCTGATACGGATTTTGTTATATTTTCAAATAGTTCCAGCGATGATATATAATGCGAACGAAATTAAGGCCCCTAAGCCACGGTATCCATACGAGCATAGAGGAATCAAATGTCTTTCGCTCCTCCTTTCTCTCTCTCACACTCTCACTTAAAGACTACATATTTTGACAAATAATTAAGTCATCACAGAAGCATCATATTACCATATTCAATTAAACTACATATTTCATGAATGTTGTTGTTCTGTTAGCGCAGTAATATTACAATGATTGAGTACAAAATGGTTTTAAAGTTTTCAAGCCTAGTATAAAGCACTATTATATGTATTATAAGTGTACTTACATGTCGGCGCAAACCATACACATATACTTATCATATATGTACTGTACTGTACACACATATGGTCGCAATTACCACTTACGATCTAATTGTAGCGGTAGTATTCTATGGTTAATCTACGAATAAAAGCAAACTTTTTAACGAACAAAAGCAGAAACCAAGAACTATGTAAGAAAATAATGAAGGATAAAAAGAGTCTTTATCAGGAGAAAAAATTTTTTAACGTTTGACTCCGATATTCACTATGACCTTTTTTGATTTCAAATTTAAACAGAACAGTTTTTAACGGGGTAATTAATGAAATAACAACATTGTAGGTATCAAAAGAAGAAAATGTACTGAAACAAGCATTATAAAAGTTGTAAAATATCAGATTCCAACATACACAATTGATCATAAACATATAAGATATTTTTAATGCCACCTTCTAGAAGATCCACAATCGTGTAAGTGGTAGGCACATTATAACTGAAAATATTTTACATATCCTATCTTTCAACCGAGGTTAGGATTAGGTTAGGGTTAGGGCTTACGTCTATGTATTCGTGTACATTTAAAAAAAAAGGAAATGAGTGTAGTTAGATAAAGACAGTGATATTCTTTGCACGAGTAGTAAGTGGGAGAAAAATAACCAGTTAATTCTCCATAATATATAAACGTTTCTTTGAATCATTTTGAATGCTTTATCTAACTGTAATAAAATAAAGCCGTTAAAATTGCAAATCTCTCCAACTACGATTAAATCGCTTGCATTAAGTTCCTTAATTTTCTTCCAGCGAACGAAAATGGCACGAAGCGTAATGGAGTCTCGTAAAGCACAGCGAGTGCAACTCCTTAGTTTTAGTTTATTTCAAAATTCAAACACGTAACTCCGACGATCTATTCAGCGAGTGACTCTGCAAGCGGTAGTCAAATCCCGCTCTCCTCTTTCCCAATTTTATAACGATGAAAAGGTATTTTAACGAGGATAGCGATCAAGAATGACGTTATGTTTACCCAGAACTGGCAGTTTCCTTTTCAGCGGGCAGGACAGATTGCTCGGACAGAGCTGCCTTATTCTGTCTTACCATCTCGGCGCGCCTCTCCTTTAGAACAAGAAAAATAGGAATGATATTTTAAACGTAAATTTACGAGATTCAACTATTCTAAAATAATAATGTCTAAATGTTTCATGCTAGAGGTGATATTAAGCTAACATCCATCAGGTATAGTAGCTCATAAATGCAGGATCATGCTGAAAAGAAAATGATAAAAAATTAGATATATAATTATACATAATATAACTGAATTCCTATGAGGAATATTTTCTGCAACATAATATGACAAAGCACGATTAAAATTCATTAAACGTTCTCTAATGATAACCGTATGCTACTGAAGTTCATAAAATTTCTACTGAAACTCAATCAACGAAACGGGTATAATATAAGCCAATATCTCATGGTGGTAGGAGGTGAGAGACAATAAGAATATTGAATCAACAAAAAGAGGGCGAAATTACATGCTGGCGAATAGCCTGCACACGACGTTGAATCTCTCGCTGTCGGTTCTGCTCCGCAGTAGAAACCCTCTTGTCAAATTCGAACTTTTTCACCAGAAGTTCTCTCGTGGCGCACTCATCCGCCATCTGACGCACTTTTGCTATCTTCACAGTGTTCTAAACGACCATTTCAAATTCCCTTATTGGGTAACATTGTCGACAGTGTGTAAGAAAGGATTTCCACTAAGAAAACAACCAAGTTTGGAAAACTACATTCCCGTGTACTCGTGTTTTCAAAACTTGACCAAAACAGGTGTTACTTCTACAGAAGCGAGAAATCCTTCCTGGTAGTTGCCAAAACAATCTAATAGAAAACCCATAAAACTAATACCAAAGTCTAAGTTAATGAATAATGCATACGACTTACATGAATGCGCAGCTTCTCTTTCTGTTCGCGTTCGATATTCTGACGGCGTTCGTGAGCTTGATCTAACTTGCCTTGAATCTGAGATTCAAGTTGTTGCACACGCTCGGTTAGTCCTTGGCGTACGCGGGCAACTTGCTCCTCCTAATAATAAAAAAAAAGGAGATTAAATATTATATAAAAGGATATTTTATCTTACTAATGAAAAATATCGAAGACTGACATGTTCTTTTAGACGATCCAGCATCCTCTTAATATTCTCGTCCCGTTGAGCGGCGGCAGTTTTCAGCTTTTCTTCGACGGCACAACGAACCTCCTGAGTCTGCTGTTCAAGACTCAAGCGAGTTTTCTCTACACTTTCTAACTATAATCAAAAATAGAAAAACCATGATAACATTTATTTATTTGATGAATATATGCAAATAAATGAAGATCTCAACTAACGTGCTCTTTCAACTTGTTTTTCAGTTCCGCAATGTGTGCCTCTCGCTTCTCTTCTGTATTATTCATCTTAGCATCTAAAGATTCACGCGTCGCAGCAATGAAAGCAGCGCTAAGTTCATCTTTTTTGCGAGCTGCCTCTTCAATTTTGCTAAGCTTAGCAGCAAGCGCAGCAAGTTTATGAGCTTCCAAAGAAAGTCTTCTTTCCTCCGCTGCTCGAAGCTTGTCTTCAATAGCGACTTGTTGAGTCGGACTTGTCTGTGGGGGTGACGGTGCTCTCTTCTGTACCGTTGGCTCTGCTAAGATTACCTCATAGCACAATCCACCTTTGGACTTCTCTTGGCATCGAATCTCAGTTGCTATAAATGCGTTAATAAGGAAAATGTATCGGTAAATATATTGTTAATTTCAAATCCTTGGAATTATTCAGAATTATTAATAATATTTGCTTCAATATATTAAACATACTAACTTGAGTAGAATTTTACAAATTAAAAACAATTATTCAAATGTTAACATAATCGAAGAATTAATTTTCATTAAATCAACTAATTGCGTAAGTGCAAAACAAATTAATTATCGCTACTCGTAACGTAGCAAAAATCTACATACGCATAACGACGGGGTAGTAAACCTTCATGATTCATTAATTATTTTACGCGTCCCCCATCGAGCAAGATGCAATTAAAAACATCCAGTCCCCCAGGCCGGCGAGACACAATCCACTTTGGCGGAAGATTTCTCGATCCCATTCATCTCGGGTTCGCTTCGAAGTACACGAGTTACGGAAGTATGACTCAGACCACAAGAAGGAAGGATCGATCAGCCCACGAGACGATTGTCTCTAGGCGCCGCGACGTCTAGCGTCGGCACACGCACCTTTCAGCGGCCACCCTACCGTACACCGCAGCGCGGAGCGTTCTCCGACATTCGCCGCCTTCGATTTATAATTCACCGGCGACATATTGGCGACTGTTCGAGTCGAGTTCGTTGCACTTTGCAGCGAGCGTAATTTGCACGGAAAATCGATCAAAAGGTTGTCCAATTCTCAATCGATAAAATACCGTCTAGCAAGCAATAACATATAAAATAACAACGATATATCGTTAAACGATAAAGCTTTCTACTTTGGTCTATGATTCTTCTTTCCACATCATCGACTTTATGCGGTTCTTGAGTAAAAGTCAAGCGCTGTTAATTAAACTTAATTCAAACGCGATTAAGCGTTCGATTACGTAGGTGCTGGTGCAATTCGAAAGTTAATGGATCGACGGCAAGACTCGTTGATTAAAAAACGACGTATACTCACTGATGAACTTTACTTTCTTCGGTTGCTTGGTTCGCGGTTTTCCTTTGCCGCTGGGCTTCTTGAAGGGCGCATTGCCCCTTCTGCCTCCCGCTTCGAAAATTGAGAATCAATGAGTGTCGTATTACCGTAGGGACCAGGGAAATAGGAATCGTGTTTTAATTAACGGGAAATCGATGCAACCGTCTCCTATCGGTTAACAAAGGTCAACAAAGCCAAGGGTGGCCATCTTGGGCCGCACCCCGATCGTAGCGAATTTTGTGGAAGCTTTCCTCATGGAGCACATTTGTACCGAGACTATTTCTTAAATCTGTATAGGTATCTGCACAAGCTCAACAAAAGTCAAGATTTAAGATGGGAAATATCGATTCGATCAAATTACCGTGCTTACTGTGTTAAAGTATATGCCAAGCTTTGAAAATAATAAAACAGAAATAATATTAATACATCAAATTATGTAGTATTGAGTTATATAAAAAATAAATGGAGAATAATGATGTTACCGGTGTAATAAACTTTTGGTGTGATAGTAATATCCATGATACACTACGAGTACCAATTGCTAGAGGGTAGAGAAATTGATCGAACTGCAGGTACCTAAGATAATATGATACCAACGTGATATCGACCACCGTAGACTGCGGTAAAAATACACCGACCATCAAGTTCAAAAAACATGTATTTAAAAGGAGAAGGTTTCAGGGAGGTTCGAGGAGGAAATTGTCACGTTTCTCTGTACCTCAAAGTTATTTAAACATAACATATTCAAACCTTGTCAAGAGCAAAAAGAGTTGTTGATAATTTATATTTTTTGAATTGAAAAAAAAAAAAACAGAGCAGGTAAGACGAATAAAATAAACAAGGAGTTGTTACAGAATTGATTTAACGATCGCGATATCAAAGGTAGTAAGTAGCGACAATGAATAGAGGTGAAAAAATTCCACGTAAAACTGCATGCAACGATACCATATAAAATTAGATTAAAAGAAACGTCTGGTCACGAATTTAGCGGATCACTTCGATCGTAGGAGTCATTCACCGCGATATCGACTCCTCCTCCTCCCCTACTAGTCCTCTGCATAGCCCGCAAATGAATTACCATAGAAACAAAAAGATAAAAAATAAAAGAAGAAAATACGAAGATCGGTTGCACATCTTCCTTTCTAACAAAGATGAAAATTTTTATCAAATACAGAACTCACCTACGATGCCCAAAGGTGCTTTGCAGCTATGACAGAAGCACTGCAGCACTGAATCGCGCACAAGACCGATCAGCATATTTCTAGCGTTTGTTTACTCGCTGCTGTCCGCGAATCGTGGTCCGTATTTAGCGAAATTAAAGAGCTTGGCGAAAACGGCTACGAGAATGAAAAAAGGGAGCGCAGAAGAGTCGGCGGCGAGAGGACACGTCCAACGAGCAAGGAGAAAGGCCGGAAGTGGCTGAACTCGTATCTGGGGCGGTGGCTGGAGGGCGACTGATCCGCACGGTGCGCCACGACGCCGGGCGTCGCTCAATATCCACCGACTGGCGCCTCTTGCGCCCCTAGTCGCGGCAGACCACTCCCCACTGCAGCGAGTAGCCTACCCGACGACAAGCCACCCTTCCACCTCTGCTAACCTCCAACCTCCAACCTCCACCTCGAGCAACCTTAACATGCCTATATCGTGGACCCGGCTGCCGGTCGCTAGGCACGTGTGGAAGCTACGTGGAGGCGTAAAATACCATCTGTCTAACTCCAACCACCGTCAAGCTTCTTATACTTCGACTCAAACTCGTACCACCAGCCTGCTGATCAATGGACGATATCTTCTTATCACGATCTTCGCCACATTCCGCAGTTTGCCTAATCATAGTCCCGCGTCCTTTAATTTTTGCTATGTTAGAATTAGTAAGAATTAAAGTTAGAATTAGATCATTATCGAAAATATTGAAATTGAATTTTGTTTAATTGTAGCTGAAATATCTAGCATCGAAGATATGGTAGTTCTTACACGTATAACCGATAGCTTTCTTTCGAACATTTTCTTTCGTATATTTGATAGAATTGTCAGAAAATTTAGTCGAATAATATTGTAATATCGTACAGAGATGAGATTACAATATTTAAAGATTTTTGAGTTAATCATTTTTCCGCAGCATATCGATTTGAAAGTTTGCGAATATTTTATATAACCGGCGCCCTATTTCGCAACTATAAATCAAGCCCTACCGCTCGCTAGATCCTGCCCTTGCTTGGTTGCGACACCGAGGATGCGATCTTCGAACTGACGACTTTGCAGTATGCGCCTTGAAGAGTATTTGTAGAGTGCTGAGAAACCTTGTTTCGATTGTTCCGGTATCCGTGTTAAGCACCTCTACTTGAATTTACTCGAACCCTCAAAAGAACACACAAAAGCCTCTTAATTTCCTGACATTTGAGAAAACTTCAACTTCGATTTTATTGTTATATTTCTTCGATCGACGTAGAACGTGGTTTCGTTACGCGAGGAATAATTCAGTCGTTCACCCATCCTCGTTTCTAAACGATCCATCAATATTTTTTCCCCTTCTCGATAGCTCTACATTGACATTCGAAATAGATTGCTCTTTTTACGAAACTGTATCTTCTGTTTTGTCTATGGACACACCCTTCGTATCTTCGGATCCGACTGACCGTACATCGTATTCATCTTTTTCTATTCTCTGTGGTTATTTTTCGCAGTATTTTAATAATCCCGAGGATTGGCAAAATCGGTCGAAACAAATGTAGAAAACAATACTAAAACAAATAGAAGCCAGAAAATGTAGGACGCAAACGATAATCGTTGTTCCGTAAACTTTTCCATTTGACAGAAACGATCGAACAATTGCAATGTCGGAACTCCGTGACGCATTACAATCGAAGGATATGCCGTAAAATGAATGAATCTCCTACACGTGGATCGATATCGTGGAATATTTTCAGAACTCGGAACGAGGGAACAGGCGATGTTAATAATGCAGTCGCCCCTTTTTCTACTGGTCACGAACCGTGGTAAATTGCGCAGAAATCGGAGTGACGTATTCTAATGGAAGTACCTCGAAACCGAATCTCGCCGTTTGCCAAGGATTCTTTTTAAATTTCAACCTTTCCGATATCTTCATTTAAATCTCACTGTACAGCTAACAGCAGATGATACTAATACTATTACATTTTCCTTGTACACCAAAGAAAATCATTTTATTCTCGAGCAAATAAATAATAAGTAACAACTGCCCGATAGCAATTCGTTAAAAAATCTATTCACCCGAATAGGAAAAGAAGATCCATGGAATGTCTCGATCTCGTACGATGTTTAATGAGTTTCACTCGCTCGTTACATTTAATTGGATGATTTAAAGAAGCGTTAATGAAAAGAAAGACAAGAAATAGAAGTAAAAGTTGTAGTTGACCAGTCAAGAAAGGTGCATCGTTTCAAAATATGGTTTATCGTCGCATACCCTTTAAGGCAGGAAGAAATTCAACGGTGAGTTTCACCGAGGGAAATCACTTATGGACATTTCATCCGATATATATCTTGCACCAGACAATCAGATTAACCTACGCACTTCGATGTTACCATGTGTACGCTGTTTAAATTCTACCGAGAGTTAACCGAACTGCTCTCTTTCACGCGTGCAAGAGAAACTTGAATCTCATCCTTCGACACGACGAGAGAAGCCGGTCTGAAAAGAGCGAGGAACGAGGCTTCAAATCGCATGCTAGCAGCTGACGCAGCGTTCAATTGTGAAACAGCATTATTTATCGATACACAACACTTATGCGGGTCCCGTTACACCATGTACAGTCCGATAATGAAAGATCAATACAATCACTTTCCATATAATTATTCGCATTGCGAAATTACAGATAGCCATAGAATTGTCGCATTCAATTGATACATAAAAAAATCTATACTCAACCCATGGTACACGTATGTTCCGTTATACGTATCTTACATTATATTCCATTCTGTAAAAAATTTGGAACCAAACTGAAGATAAGTTGCAATGCAATGATTATTTTTTAAATTTTTTTTCATATAATCTTTTAATAATTTTTTAAATTGTGTTTAACTCGTCATTGTATCATTTTTGTATATTTTATTTAATCGGTATTGACTATCAGAGCCTTCAAGAGAAAAAATATTTTCAGCTCCAATATGACAATCGTAAAAAGTCACGCTCATAAATATTGACTCTACAGTTACAAGGAAACTTTAAATTACGTTTGAATTAATGTATCAAGCAGTCTTAGGAGCTGAAGTATATAATATAACTATAAAAAGAACAAAATGTGAAAATACAACAATTTATCATGTTTAGATAGAATAAATACTCTATTTGCACAAATATAAAAATATCGCAACAGCGATTTATTGAAGAAACACATTTTTATATATTAAAATTACTGGTAGTTGAGAACCACTGAAAAGCGTTCAAGCACTGCAGTTGAGACAAGCTGCAGTTGCCACGGTGAAGTGCAGGCTGCACTTCTCCGAGGACGCCAATGGAGGGCTCTGACCTCTTCTCAGCAACTATCTACTTTTCGCTGCCTTAGGGTGTGTTCCTACTGCCATCTAAATTGCCTTCCTAATTAACGATCCTTTGTCGTACTGACTTTGTCATCCAAAAGTGTAAAAATCGTGTTACATACAATTCACGACTACCTTTTTATTCGACACGGAATTTTGGTTCATTACTCGTGGCGTTTTACGAAACTCGACAGAACAATGACTGGAAGAAAGTCGTCGTTACAAATATAATATGTATATAGGTGTACCGAACTATCGTATCGTAAATAACATCGTTGACGTGTAGTACATACTGATTGTATAAGATCAAACAATGTATACATGAATATACTTAACGTGTATGGAATGTATATTTTATAAAATATATTCATTACTTTCTTAAAATAAGCTATCAATTTGGATAAATAACAAAAAAAAAAAAAAAACGTAAACATTTTATGTATTATATGTAAAATGTATAATGTACATGTCACGTATATATTGTATATCTTATCGCAATTCTTTGTTAATACTCAAGATAGTATCATATAGATCACAAATATCGCTAATTGTAGAAATTGTTATAGGAAATAATCGATTAATATCTTTGTTCAAAGATTTCATCACTTACATTCGTTGTTAACAGGCGATTCAGTAGCCGTAGCCATTGCTGCCGTATCTGTATATCACTGTAAAAGAATATCTTTCATTTTATAAACTGAGTTTGAAAAAAGCTAAATAGTATTTTTTCCGAATATTTATTTCTTGTTTCGTGTAAACTACATTAACTTTCGTACATGTTTTTCAATTTTCAATGTAATAATCCCATCTAGAAAGTTCATTTCAAACAAAGGAGGTATATAAGGAAACTATATGCTATTTATATTGTGGCTAAATTCCTCAAGGATCGAAAAGATTTTATTCCTGGAAGAAGTGTCTTATAATACACCTGTATACGATGAAAGGGTAATAACTTTCTAGG